>NC_066579.1:66411770-67850520 GCF_024323335.1 Lathyrus oleraceus | reverse complement strand
CTCTACTGGGAGTACAACCTCCATGCCGTAAACAAGAGAGAAAGGGGTTGCCCCTGTTGAAATACGGACAGATGTACGGTATCCATGCAAAGCAAATGGCAGCATCTCATGCCAATCCTTATACGTAACAACCATCTTCTGGATAATCTTCTTGATATTCTTGTTAATAGCTTCAACAACCCCATTCATCTTGGGTCTATAAGGAGAAGAATTATGATGTGCGATCTTGAACTCACTACACAACTCTTTCATCATCTTGTTGTTCAAGTTAAATCCATTGTCAGTAATGATCTTATCTGGCACACCATAATGACATATGAGTTGATTCTTGATAAACTTCACAACCACCTGCCTGTTTACGTTTGCATATGATGCCGCTTCCACCCACTTGGTGAAGTAATCAATTGCTACGAGAATAAATCTGTGACCGTTGGACGCTTTCGGCTCTATCATGCCAATCATGTCAATTCCCACATGGAGAAAGGCCATGGTGATGACATCACATTCAGAAGTGTTGGGGGAATATGAATCTTATCCGCATAGATCTGACACTTGTGGCATTTTTCACATATTTGCAGCAATCAGACTCCATTAGCCAATAGTAGCCTGCTCTTAACATCTTTCTAGCCATGGCATGTCCATTGGAATGAGTACCAAATTAACCCTCATGGACCTCAGTCATTAACATGTCTGCTTCGTGTCTATCCACACATCTGAGCAGAACCATGTCAAAATTCCTCTTATAAAGCACATCGCCATTGAGGTAGAAACTGCCTGACAATCTCCTCAAGGTCTTCCTATCTTTCACAGATGCCCCAGGCAGGTAAATCTGGCTCTGAAGAAAGCGCTTGATATCATAATACCATGGCTTATCATCTTGCACCTCCTCTACTGCAAATACATGAGCTGGTCTGTCCAAGCGCATCATAGTGATATTGGGAACTTCATTCCAAAGTCTAACCTCAGCAAAGAACGTTGAAATCCTCCTCGCATAATCTCTATATGGGATGAGGCCAGGCTGATTTGTTTCCGATTCACCCTTAATTTGGTTAACAACAAGGGCCAAATCACCATAAACATCAAGATGCTTGATCCTAAGATCAATACATTCTTCCAATCCCATAATACAAGCCTCATACTCCGCCATATTATTCGTGCATTTGAAAGTTAGCCTTGCTATAAAAGGAAAATGGGTGCCCTGAGGAGTAATAATCACTGCCCCAATACCATTTCCATATTGATTCACAACGCTATCAAACACCATACTCCATCTGGAACCAGGCTCTGGCCCTTCATCAAGCGTAGGCTCATCACAATCTTTCATTTTCAAATACAGAATCTCCTCATCTGGGAAGTCATACTGAACTGACTGATAATCCTCGATTGGTTGATGTGCCAAGTGGTCAGCCAAGATACTACCCTTAATAACCTTTTGAGCTCGATACTCAATATCATACTCAGACAACACTGCCAACGGGCAATCCTCCCAGTTAAAGCAGGCTTCTCGAATATATACTTGATTGGATCCATCTTGGATATCAACCAATTTGTATGATTCAACATATACTAGCGTAAGCGCTTAGCAGCCCAAGCCAAAGCACAACATGTTTTCTCAAGCATTGAGTATCGAGACTCACAATCAGTGAACTTCTTACTCAGGTAGTAGTGTAGCACCTCAAATTTGCACCTCCCATTTTTTACATGCATTTTCATATTAGGTCATTGACATAACATAGTCCACTGCATAGCATTGCATTGTCCTGTGCCCAAGTGCAAGCCATTAGGTCAAGATGATCAGGAGATCAGTCAAGCAAGCAAGCAAGTGCAATTTCCATTGAGACAAAGCCCTATGGTTGATTCAACAAGTTCACATGACCTAAGGATCATTTTGAAGTGGTTTGGCCAAAGATTGGATGATCAAAGCTCATCAGTCAAGCTGGTTGGCATCTGAAACCCTAAAAGGTCAACTGAAGTCAACTGTGGTCAACTGTGCCTGATTTTATGGATTTGAAGGTGGGAGATGGTTTGAAAGGCTTCATTCATGTCCATACAAGTCTCATTTGACATTTCAAAGATCAAGATTGAAGGATTTGAGGTCAGATGAAAAGTTTCCAAAAATAGCAGGTGACTTGTAATTGGAAACTGCCAAAAATGGAAAGTTCTTCTCCTCAAATTTACATCATCATACAAGCTTCAAATGGAATTGTATCCAACATGAAAGTTGAAGATCTTGTTCTCTCATTTCCAAAAAGTCCAAGAACACTCATTTCTCACGTGTGGTTGGTAAGTTATGATCAAATCATTTTCAGAAAAAGTTGAAATTCAAAGTGGCATAACTCTTGAACCATTTGGCCAAATTGGGTGATCTTTTTTTGAGCGAACCACATTTGACATGTACTATCATGATTCATCATCACATTTCATCAAAAATCATCATATCAAAATGGCATTTTTCAAGTGATCCATTTGCATTTTGGTGGGAAAAATAGTGATTTTGAAAATACATGTAATTTTCATGACAAACCTCTTCCAACACCTTCTAAACAGAAATTTGGACTTGCTTCAACTGGTTTTTTACTGTTCCATTGGTCATTGGTGGAAAAGGGCATTTTGGCCAAATTGCTTAACATATGCATTTCACTAATTCACTTCACTTTGCTTAATCTTGATTAACAGTTGGATTAGGAAGTCATATAAAGCATTAATCATAACTGAATTCAAACAATGACAATCACTTTTTCAGATCCAAACAGAAAAATCACCAAATTCTCTTAATTTCTCACACACTTTTTTCACTCTTGTTCATCAAGATTCATCATCCTTCGTGCTTGTGCTTGTGTGATTCATCCTCTACATGTACTTGTGAGCATCTGTTGAAGCAAATATTAGAAGATCATTGAAGAAATCGCAACTGTCATCACCTTGCATTCACATGGCATTCTGAAGATTCTTGGAGCTGGAGCATAATTGAGCTAAAAGACCTACTTCATTCATCTCCTAGAGCATCAATCCACATCTGTTTCATCAATTGGAACCTTGAAACCATCAAATCGAGTAACTGCATCTTCATAAGGTTGGAACTCGAATCTCACCATTGCTAAAATTAGGTTATGGCTTTGATAGATCTCTCATTGCTGAGCACGATGCAAGTCGAATCATGCGTTTTCATTAAGAATTGATGAAGAAATCTGGATTTGAATGTTTGATGTCAAAACTTACTTTGATTGATTCATGTAGTATAGTTAGAGTTAGAACAAATTAGGTTTGTATTGTTGTTGTGCATGATGAGACGAGTTGAACGGTATGCCATTTGTCAATTTCTGTGAAGTTTTGTTCATAACCTGGAATGGATGAAGAACTGATGAACAACATGAAGAACACGTGATTTTCGTTTCCAGATGCGTTTAGATCCGAATTGCCTGGCTTTGTTTTCAAATTTGTGTTTCCCGCGCCCTGTGTCCAATCAGAAGGCGCCATGTAATTTACTGAAACGCAGCGTTTCATAACTAAAACGCGCTCATGTGATGTGGTCAGGGGTTCGATTCCCCGTGCTTACCATTTCCATTTAGCCTTTGCCTTATTTTCTCCATAGGTTCACATGTTTATGCCTTGCCTTGTATCACATTTTTTATTTTCTTTTGCATTCAAAAAATGATAACTCATTCAAAAATAATCCAAATCATGTGCAATTTTTTGCATCATTCTCCTTATCATGTCCTTGATGTTTTGGCTATTTTTAATAATATTGTGTACGTGTGGAAAAAATTATTGGCTAGGGTTTGTTTGAATGTGTCCTTTTGTGCACCATGCTCACTCTTTTGTTCATGAAATCTTGATGCTCCATTAGAAATTCTTGAAATTTTTTGTGCTTGAACTAGACTCATTCCTGGTCATTTTGGTATGTGGTTTGTAATTTTTGAGTTCCTGGATTGAGAGTTATGACATGATCTTTGGAGGTGTGACATTTTGTGTTATACCATGTCTTGTGCATCTTCTTGATTTTATTTGCTATGCTTATTGAACTTGAATTGAGCTGGATTTTTGCATGAGGATACTTGTGAATGTTGAGAATGCTTGTGAATTTTCCTGGAATTTTTGAATCCATTTCCCATTTGATTAGAATTTTCTTTGCTGTTTAGTCATTTGTTGACTTCTTGTGAGACATGTTTTTATTTGATTTGTGAAATTCTGGTTATTAATTGGATGGACTTGAAATTTGGCATGTGTATTATAGACATCTTGAGGTTTGCCATGGCTTTTGTCCCATTCATTTATCATGCTTGGTCTCTGTTTTATGATTGCTTGAAGTGGATGCATGTTTTGATGCTTTGTATGAGCTTGTATGAATTTGTGTTGACTTTTTGAATTTCATTGACTTGCTTCCCTTGATCCAAATGATCTGAAATTTAGTGTGTAGGTCATGTTGTGAATGCTGTTTGATCATGAATTTTTTGGTGATTTATTGAAATGTTTGTGAGTTGATTTGAGTTGAGTCTTTCTGTTTGGTCCTTTGAGGTTTCAAATTGCATGTTTTGCACTCTTTTCCTTATGAAATGATAATGATGAATGATATGACTGTGAAACCACTTGGATTTGTTTCTTAATTGATTGATCTTGATTTTGGATAAGTTTCATGTTCTGTTTTGACTTTTTGATATCATTTTGACCCTAGTCTTGTACTAGTGGTCTTGTGTTCTCACATTTTGAGATTTGTTTCAGGTTAAGAGCACAATTGCTTATGCTTGATGATGTGCACTCAATTGGAATTGGCTTGTAGCTTGTTTATGACTAACTTGGAATTTGTTTTGTAGGTTTTGAAACTTGAGTTTGTGCCTTGTGGCTTGCACCTTTGTGCATTGACTGTTGTTTGACTGTATAGCTAACTGTTGACCATTGTCTGTTTGCTTATTGTTTGAGCTGAGTACTGATTATATTGGATTGATTTCAGGTACCTTAGTTGCTATAGTTCCTTTGTGAACTTGATTGTGCTTTGCTTGCTAGCTTGAGCACTGAGGTATAATGATCTCTTCTCCATGTAGTCTGGAAGACCTGGCCTGTTACTTGGCCAGGCACCTGTCTGAAGTCCTCCTTAAGAGGCAATGTTTGTGCTTGTTTATTTTTGTCCCCAAGCAGGTAAAGACCTTTGTTAAGGCAATTGGCAGACACAAGAGGTGTGTAGTCCACCTCTTGCTATTCTGTTGAGTCGTCCCTTGGCTCACATCACATGTTGATGCCTTGTGGACATTAACCCAAGATCAGTTGAGTCAGTGTCATAAGTGTAGAAGGGTCCCCACTTTCTGGACCCACACTTCATTGTCTGAAGCTCTCCCTGAGCAGGGATAAGAGCTGTGAAGTCTAATCTTCACTCACCTTTCATCTGGCTTCACCTTGGCTCTCAATGTCAAGGTTAAGAGCTAACATTACCCTTCCAGTTGGCTTGCTCTTGCAGCCTCACCTTTGTTTGAGCCCCACTTGGTGTGTATATAGTGTGTGCTATCTGTGATTGTTCGCTTTGCTATTGCCTGTGCTTAGGTTTAGCTTGCTCCATGTGCAAGTTAGGTAGCAACCTTGACTTAGGGATGATTTTGCATGATAACATCTAGGCTCGAGTTAGTCTCCCTAGTTGTGTCTCCCTCTGTTATCTGGTTAGGCTAGCCTTGTGTCCCTGCGTAGGGGAACTACGTCACCCTGATCCTCATACCAGATGAGGTACGTAGGCAGGAGATGAGCAGATCTCTCCGGGCGCTCTTTTTGTTTTATGTCGTGTGTGTCAGAAGATGGATGTAAGACTAGCGATTGGCATTCCGTATCCTCTTGTTGTGTGCTTGGAGTCCGGTATAAGTCCATCAAGTGGCATCTGGTTTCCAGTGTGGGTGTGTTTTGGTTCGGAAGCTGATGTAAGTCCAGCGATTGGCATTCGGGTTCCATGTTTGCCCGTGTTTGTGTGGTTTTGTTTGTGTGCGTGAGCCGAGCTACGGATGCTCTGATTCTTCTTCGTCCAAGAAGATACGTATGCATAGGATGCGACATCCTAGCGAGCATGTGTTTTCCCCCTTAGTTCGAACTACTTTGACTCTGATGTCTATGCCTGATAGACTAAGTAGGCCCAGGACGCGATGTCCTGTCGAGTCAGTCTTATTTGTTTTCTTGTGTCTCTTTCAGCCAGTGTTTGATGTGTGTTTGAGCAGTGATTTTAGCAACCATTTTCCTTCCTATTGTGCGTGGATCCCGTCGAGTACGACGGATGCGTAGGGGTGCTAATACCTTCCCTTCGCATAACCGACTCCCGATCCCATTCTCTTTGGTCGCGAGACCATGTCTTTTCCAGGTTTACTTCGAGCGTTTCCTTTCCCTCTTTTGGGATAAATAACGCACGGTGGCGGCTCTGTTGTTCTTGTTTCCCGCCGGTTTTTCGCGTAATGCGACAAGTAGATATCATACTCTTTCTTTCCTGATTCGTCTTGCTGACCAAGGACACAACCCATAGAGTCTTCAAGAACTGTCAAATACATAATCAACGGTCTCCCTTCCACAGGCGGGGACAAAATCGGAGGCTTAGACAAATACTCTTTAATACCATCAAAGGCCTTTTGGCAATCCTCGGTCTAATCATGAGACTGATCTTTCCGGAGGAGCTTGAATATTGGCGCACATGTGGCAGTCATGTGGGATATGAATCTGGAAATATAATTCAAGCGGCCAAGAAAACCTCGGACTTGCTTCTTAGTTTTGGGCGCAGGCATCTCTTGTATTGCTTTGACCTTTGCAAGATCCACCTCAATACCTCTTTCGCTGACAATAAAGCCCAATAACTTGCCGGAACGGACTCCAAATGTACACTTGTTGGGATTCAGACGAAGCTTATACTTCCTCAAACGCTAAAAAAGCTTCAACAAGTGCTCTACATGTTCAACTTTCGTTCTTGACTTGGCAATCATATCATCAACATATACCTCGATCTCCTTGTGCATCATATCATGAAACAAGGTAGTCATAGCTCGTTGATATGTGGCTCCGGCGTTCTTCAAACCGAAGGGCATCACTCGATAACAGAATGTTCCCTAAGGTGTGATGAATGTTGTCTTCTCCATATCCTCGGGTGCCATCTTAATCTGATTATATCCGGAAAATCCGTCCATAAATGAGAAAACATTGAATTTAACTGTATTATCTACCAACATATCAATATGTGGTAAAGGGAAAACATCTTTCGGACTAGCTTTATTCAAGTCTCTATAGTTCACACACATTCAGACTTTTCCATCTTTCTTAGGCACTGGCACAATATTGGCCACCCATTGAGGATATGTAGAAGTCACCAGAAACCCCGCATCAATTTGCTTCTGAACTTCCTCATTGATCTTCACTGCCATATCGGGATGAGTTCTTCTGAGCTTCTGCTTCACAGGCGCGCAATCACTGAGCTTCTGCTTCACAGGCGCGCAATCAGGCTTCAAAGGCAGGAAATGTTGTACGATATCTGTATTATCTACCAACATATCAATATGTGGTAAAGGGAAAACATCTTTCAGACTAGCTTTATTCAAGTCTCTATAGTTCACACACATTCGGACTTTTCCATCTTTCTTAGGCACTGGCACAATATTGGCCACCCATTGAGGATATGTAGAAGTCACCAGAAACCCCGCATCAATTTGCTTATAAACTTCCTCATTGATCTTCACTGCCATATCGGGATGAGTTCTTCTGAGCTTCTGCTTCACAGGCGCGCAATCAGGCTTCAAAGGCAGGAAATGTTGTACGATATCTGTATCTAGACCAGGCATGTCTTCATAAGACTAGGCAAAGACGTCGACGTATTCTCTTAGCAACTTAATCAACCCCTTCTTAACAGATTCTTCCAAGAGTGCCCCAATCTTCACTTCTCGCACACAATCTTCAGACCCCAAGTTGACTGTTTCCAGATTCTCAAGATGCGGCTGAATGACCTTCTCTTCATGCTCAAGTAGACGGGTAATCTCGTCAGGAATCTCTTTAACATCATCTTCTTCCGCCTCAAATACAGGGAATTCAAAGTTGGTATTGGATCATTATGTTCAATGGGTTTGATCAACATGCATAATGATTTTGGATATATAAAGATTTTAGAATTCAAACAAGGAAAATCATTATGCAGATGAAAAGATTGATTTTATTCTTATTTTTAGGGTTTTATGTGATCACCAATTTCATGCAAAAGCGAAAAAGGAAAATAATTGGAAAAACAAACATTTAACATGGATTTATTGAATGAAAATATCATTCTATTTATGCGCCAACAATGTCATCACTTCTCATTTTGGCATGGGAGAAGGGTTTTCAAACACAATGAATATTACTTTGACTTATGGATAACTGTCGGCATATCAACAACGACCCAATTATTGCAGATCCCTCCAGAGATGATGAAGTTGCTAGAATCCTCTTCATCCTCTTCCAGAATGGCACCAGCCTCTTCATCTTGACCGGTGTGGATAAATCCACCACTCTTGAACAACCCTTGCTTGTTGAAGACACCATAAGAATAGCCTATGCCAGCCCGAGATTTGTTGTCTTCCAACTTGATCATTTGCCCCAATCCAGCAGTTGCACCATGCTCAATGGCCAACTTTGCATCTTTATAGGAAACAAATGAAGAAGCTCCCTTCTTAATAGGTTCAGCAATAGATAAAGCTTGGAACGGTGTTCCAAATTCATCCTCAGCATCTATATAAGAGAAGGAAGACAAATGGCTAACCAGGAGAGCCTTTTCTCCCCTACCACCACCAACTTCTTATTCTTTACAAACTTCAGTTTCTGGTGTAGGGTGGATGTCACGGCGCCTGCCTCGTGAATCCATGGTCTACCTAAGAGACAACTATACGATGGGTGAATGCCCATAACCTGGAAGGTAATATGGAAATCACTTGGTTCGATTTTGACTGAGAGATCAACCTCTCCAATCACAGTTTTGCGAGACCCATCGAAAGCCTTCACAACTACCCCACTCTGCCTGATGGGAGGCCCCTGATATGATAACTTTGCAAGAGTGGATTTTGGAAATACATTCAATGATGATCCAGTGTCCACCAGCACATTGGACATGGCGTCATCTTTGCAGCTCATAGATATGTGTAATGCCAGGTTATGGTCTCTTCCCTCCTCGGGGAGATCAGCATCACAAAAACTTAAATTGTTACAAGCGGTAATGTTTGCAACAATACTGTCGAATTGTTCAATCGTGACGTCGTGATCCACATACGCCACATCCAACACCTTATGCAGAGCTTCTCGGTGTGGTTCTGAATTCATCAGCAAGGATAATACAGAGATTTTGGATGGCGTTTGTAGAAGCTGATCTACAACGTTGTACTCACTTCTCTTGATGAGCCTCAGCATCTCATCATAATCTCTTTCGTATTGCCACTCAGGCCAACAGAGACAGAAGTTTTCAACGTAGAGGTAGGTTTAGCAATAAGTGCCGGATTCGGAGCGTTCACAACATTCCCAATCGGGCGTTCAGCATAATCAGCGGTATCATTCCTTCGAGCATCAGCTTGCGGCCTCGGCGGGGCCGAGAAAATACGACCGCTGCGGGTCAGGCCACTGACGTCGACAATATTAACAACAGATGAAGAGGGAAGGGGCACCTCTTTCCTATTCTCCAACGCTACAACATTGTAGCGATAGGGGACCTCCTTCTCAGAAGAATACGGTACAGGGCCGACTGGCTTAATGGTTAAAGCAGAAGAAACCTTCTGCTTGCTACCATCATACTTGATGATAACAAGCTCGGGGATCCGGAATACTGAAGAAATTATGTTGACTTCATCAACATCTTCGTCAACATTTATGTTTTGAAGGATCTCAATGACTCCCTCATCCGACATTTCTTGAACATCTTTGCGCACTTGGCGACATCCTCTTTGATTGACAGAATAGACTCATCATCTATCATGGTCGTGCTCGTAATGACTATAATCACACAACAAACGATGCATCTCGACCAAAGATTGTCGAATATGACTGACGTATTTGACCTTGTATTTGCCAGGGCAGCCCTGGACCATGTTGACAGATTTCCCATGCTCGGGCAATGGGTTCTTCTTCACGTTAGGACCTACGTCCTCGAAACATAGAATACCACACCTTACAAGGTCTTGAACCTTGGTCTTCAAAGGGTAGCAATTTTCCACGTCGTGTCCGAGAGCACCAGAATGATAAACACTGTGTAATTCAGACTTATACCACCACTGAGGGTTAGTAGGTATAGCCGGTGGATCGCGTGGAGTACTCAACTTCCTCTCTATCAAAGAGGGATATAATTCTGCATACGTCATTGGAATAGGATCGAAGGTGACCCTTTTCCTCTCGTAACTTGTGCTGGTTTGATTACTGTTTCGAGGCTGATAGGCCTGCTGTTGTGGACGGTTCTGTTGTTGTTGATATTGCAGATGTTGTTGTTGATTATTGTTGTGATGTTGAAATTGTTGGTTATCTCTGAAGACAGGTGCTATATGTGCCACCTGGTGCTGATTACCGGCAGGACGCACGGTCTTCCTCCTCACAGAGGGTCTTCTAGGTTTCACATGGGAGGTCACAACATGTGCCTCTCCATCTTTCTTCTTCCCAAACGTCCCATACCGTTTGGCAGAAGAGCCTTCTTCTCTGGCCAGGCGCCCTTCCCTGACTCCTTCTTCCAAACACATCCCCATATTCACCATCTCGGTGAAGTCAGAAGGAGCGCTGGCGATCATCCGCTCGTAATAAAAAAAACTCAAGGTCTTCAAAAATATCTTGGTCATCTCTTTCTCTTCTAGCGGGGGCACGATCTATGCTGCTACCTCTCACCACCTCTGAGCGTACTGTAACACCCTTCTAAATACCCCAAAATATTTAGTTAAAATAATAACATATCAATCAGAGTAATTATGCCCCGAAGGGTGTCACACAATCATTTCACAACAATTATCAAAATATCCTGTCATGCTCATTTATTAAATCAAAATAAGACTCTTTTGCATAATTCGCAGCGGGTACAAAACATCGACATTCAAATCATGTACTACATTACATGTAAAGTTGAATCAACAACTAAATTAAAACATAGTCAAACATTCCCTCCCGATGTTACATCTACCAGAGCATGACCCACTAAGGACGACACTAGACTCCATAGCACTAGCTTCTACTCAACTCACTGCTCGTTACCTGAAAAATAGATGTAAGGGTGAGTTCCTCAATCAATATAATAAGCATTATAGAACAACATGTAATGCTAAGTAAATAACACATCAATTCACCCTAATCAGACTACGCACTCAGCAACGGCAATATCCGTTCAAACATCATATTCAACAGTAATATATAGCATATGTATAATCTCAACCATACTCAACATCAACAACACAACACATAACACACATATAATACTGGAATACATCCATTCATATTATATGCCATACATTCATTATGAAATGAGACTCCACACATGCGGTACCGACTATTCTTGAACATACAGTTCAAGCTCACCGATCAAATCCAGATACGGCTACTAAGCTCACTAGTCCCACTCATTTGAGATCTAATGACTCACTCACCAATTCCTCACCATGGGAATTAGCTACAGCCCCGAAGGCTAGACTATGCACACTAATCATCTAGCATGCAGACATCAACAACAAACCCACCATGGTTCACTCACTAATTCCTCACCATGGGAATTAGCTACAGCCCCAAAGGCTAGATAAGCATGCTAATCACCTAGCAATGCAACAACAACAGCAACAATTCAAGAATAGACATAAGCTCACACTCTAAGCCATAAAACAGTCTATTCACAAATGCATACATAACTGATACATTCACAGCATCATGCTTATCATCACACATCATTAATACATTTTATCACAAAAGCATATCACATCATGCCACATAATCAAATACAGTATTAGCACATTCTACTAATACCTATACTACTCAAAACAACGGGAAATGATCCCTGCTACATCATACATCAGCTAAGTACATCACTCAGCCTAAACAACCAAAAACTGCACAACAACAGCACAGAAAAATCACAATTCTGCCCATACGCGTATTGCCTATGCCCATACGCGTATTGCCCACGCCTGACCAAATCCATACGCGTAATGCCCACGCCCATACGCGTATGCTACGCGTATCACATTCCCATACGCGTACCAACAGAGACCAAAACACGTTCAAAACATCATCTTCCTCATCCATACGCGTATTGCCTAGTGCCATACGCGTACCAGCCATCTCATACGCGTATTGCCTAGTGCCATACGCGTATGACCAGAACCCAGAACTCTCAGATCTGCAATGGCTTTCTCTGCTACGAGATCTATCCAATTTACCCTTCCACAGTCCAAATTTCACACAATATTACACATAACATCTAACACGAATCATACATTTTCGATTTCACAAATTGTTAACCTTTCTACCTCTAATTCCTACGAATTTCTCATCAATCATCACCCAAATTCGTTCATCAATAAGTCACAAGTTCATCACATATATCATTCAATCAGAGGCAATTTCAATGGTTTCTCACTACCCATCACATACTATCCCATAATACCCGTTAATCGATGATAAACCCCCCTTACCTGAGTTAATCCGGCACTTCCGTTAGCTTCAAGCTTTTCCTCTTCTTTTGCTCTGCCTCTTTGCCTTTTTCCACTTTCAGCCGCTTCTCTGTTCCTTTTCACGTGAAAACCCTTTTTACCACAAATGGGACTTTTTATTATTCCAACTTATTTTATTCCAATAAAATAATAATCCAATAATGATTATTCCAAAATAATAATGATAATCCAACTTCCAATTATTCAATTAAATTAATAAATAAAATATTAATTTAAATTAAATAATTATCTTATTTTAATTGGGGTGTTACACGTACTCTTTGAATGTTTCCTTGTCCTTCTGGGACATGACCCTCAATTGATCCCTATCGAGAGCCATATCCACATTGTATTTGTACTGCTTGACGAAGGCCTCACCAAGGTCGTTGAAGGATAGAATGTTCATACTGTCCAAGCCCATATACCAACGTAGGGCAACACCGGATAAACTGTCCTGAAAGTAGTGGATGAGTAGTTGGTCGTTGTCGGTCTGAGTCGACATTTTCCTAGAATACATGACCAAGTGGCTGAGAGGGCAAGTATTTCCCTTGTATTTTTCAAAGTCAGGGACCTTGAATTTCACAGGGATCTTCACATTAGGAACCAAGCAGAGTTCGACAACAGACTTTCCAAAAAGATCCTTTCCTTGAAGAGTTTTCAATTCCTTGCGAAGCTCAAGAAATTGATCGTTCATAGCATCCATCTTCTCATAGACATCTGGGTCCTCAGACGGCTCAGAATGATAGATGGTGTCGTCTACTCTGGGCATATTATGCACGACAGGAGGAGGAACAGTAAGGACCGGGCTAGATGTCGGCAGAGAAGCAAAGGTGGGTGCAGGACCCTCAGGCATGAAATTAGGAGGCATCCCCCATGGAAATCCGGTTGGCATGGCCGTTGGAGCAAAGTGTGCGCTGGCTGCAGGCACAGTTGAAGAGACAATCTCAAAAATGACTGTCCTCTGGGGAGGAGTTGAAGGTGTCAGAGAAGACTGGCTCTGGGCAGCCATGAATGACTCTATCAAGGCAGTCAATCTGGCCATTTCCTCCTTCAGCTCGTGGTTCTCTTGTTCCAAATGATCCATCAGTCTTGAAATGTTGGCTCTGGTGTAGTACCGATGAGTCAGCTTGTCTTCAAAATAAATGAAGAACACAGAGTTAGACCATAGAACAAGAAGCCTGGAGCAAAAACTGCTTATGCACATGATGCATGCAATGCTTGTGCATATGATTTGTTTTTTTATCAGAGGAACTTTTAGAGTTCTATTTGCAAATATTGGAAATATTAAACATTTATCACATATGGAAATATCATATCAATGATATCTGGAAAATATTTTTACACCAAAGAAGCACAGTTTTGGTAACCAAATACAAAACAAGAGAGGAGGAAGATGAACATCCCATGGATCCCTAGAAACAATCATCTAAGGCTCGGGAGACTGGAAGATAAGATGCACGAAGCCTCTTCACCTCCTCCTCATAGGCTGTCTCCATATCTGCCTTCTCTTTGGCAAGTCGATCGTACTTCCTCTTCCAAAACTTGGAAGACTGAGGAAGCAGATAAGTCAATGCATCATTAGGATCATCAATAACCTGATGCTCAAGAAACTCTATCAAAGCATCCTTCTCTTTGATCTGCCGAAGCAACTCCTCTCGTTCACGGATCCAAGCACGTGAACGGTCTTCGTCTCTCAACTCCTCTACTCCTTGGTCAGGGAGGGTTGAAGGTCCAACCACAACCAAAGGTGTAGGTCTCGGATACTCGTAAGGCATGAGGTACTCAAAAGCTCTCCTCCTAACCCAAGAAGTATAAGGCTCCAAAGCGATACAATTCTTTGGACCTAGCTCCTTCCTTCCTTTCCTATGGATCTTGCGCCAAGCGCGGACCATCCTGCCCTTCAAGCCTTGGGGATCTTTACCCTCCTGGAAGAACATACCCTCTAACAGAATGTTATTGGGTTTATCCTTTAGGGGGAACCCAAGCTGACGGCGTGCCAAAATAGGGTTGTAGTTAATCCCACCACATGTACCAAGAAGAGGCACATTGGAGAACTCACCACAAGAGTCGATAACCTGCACACCATCAAACACACGGTTGTACCAAAATATATCATCATTGATGAGAGACATAAGTCTCGTGGACCACCGTAGACATCCTTTGTTCTCCTTGAAGGCGATCGTCTGCGGCAAGTGTGAAATAAACCACTTGTACAACAGAGGCAAACAACACACAATGATACCATCACCTTTTGCATTCCTCATGTGCAAAGAAAAGTAAGTGTCACCCAACAGAGTCGGAACGGGATTAAGAGTAGAGAAAATCCTAATAGCGTTCACATCCACGAACTTGTCGATGTTAGGGAATAACACTAGCCCATAGATGAGAAGTACGAATATGGCCTCGAAGGCGTCCTCACTCATGGCCTTCCAATACATAGTAGCTTGAGCAATGAGGAACTCAGAAGGGAGACCTTGAATTCCACCTTTGGTAGTCATATGAGCACCAACCAGAGATTCATCTATATGCAACATATCATCTATCTCTTGAGAAGTAGGAATATTCTCTAAGCTACTGAACGACAACTGGTCTAGAATAGGTATACCCACAAGGTAGGCATACTCCTCAAGCGTGGGCAAAAGCTGAAAATCCGAGAATGTGAAGCAACGGTACAAGGGATCATAAAACTGCACCAATACATTCATCAATCCTTCGTCCACTTGAGTAGTCAGAATAGACAGAAGCTTCCTAAAACGAGCCTTGAAACCCAAGGGATCTAATACATAGGATGTCAAATTCCTTAGCTCTTTCAAGTCGGGTTGTCTAAAACTGTACTTCTTCGTATTCCTTCTTTGTCTTTCCATGTCTGAAAATTTGCAAATAAACCTCTTAAGTTCCTTGAAAATTTCCTTATTATTGATGATATGGATGCAAATGGGTGCATGAATGCATGAATGCAACAATCACACTCAAGGATCAAGCAAAGCACACCAAACAAAGGTCATGGGATGGATCACGTCATCCTTAATATCAATCATCCATTTTGGTGGATTATGGTTTACACCTTATCAACACCCAAGTTCCATTGATATTAAGGACACATGAACAGATCAACCATGAATCAAGGGTTTGTTGCAAGTCACGAGCATTGAGTCTCGGTTAAGAACCACCCAAAGGGAGTGTACTAGGGTTTAAACCTGCCAAACATGTTCTAGAAGAGGTTCCCATAGTAATCATCCCATCTTTCGGATATTATCGGATAAACGACTACTAGTATTCCAAAAATATTCTCAAGAGAGACTCTTATGAGTGTAGTATCGCGTAACAATCGTATCAAATCTTACACTTGAACGACTTTCGCACTACGTCCTAAAAAATAGGCCAAGATGGGCTTGGTAAACTAAGGTCCTTGGCTTCTAAGGTCTATATTGGAAAGAGTAATGTCTAACCACAACTACTTGTGTGACATTATTGATCCCAACATGACCTTCACCAAGTGAATGGGCTTGCAAATCAACTTGCTAAGGAATAACTCCACACAAGTCAACAAGACTATGCCATTCTCCTATCCTAAGTGCACTTGAGTTCGGGTATAGAACTCATCTCACAAAGATCACCAAGCATACAAGGAATTAATATTCAAGCAATTCAATCATTACATACAATACAATAATCCCAAATTGCACAAAAATATGTCACAAAATAATATACAATACAATACAATAAAAATGAAAAGTAGGCAAAACCCACTAGGCAAAGATCCCCAGCAGAGTCGCCACTTTTCTGTAGTGGGGTATTCGTTACCATTAGAGATATTGACTAAATCCAAGGTAAACCATACAAGTCGAGTCGCCACCGCACTTCTATTTATCCAAAGGAATGGTTAGAAAGCGAACAAAAACCTAAAAGTTTTATCGAATCAAAAACTAGTAAAAATGTCAGAGATCAGGGTAAGGGGGTTGGTTATGCAATGGGAAGGTGTTAAGCACCCAAAAAATCCTAGGTACTTCTAGGGAGCCCTTTTCACATTTGTTGTAAGGTTGGTATTTTGTGAAAATTTGTTTATGCAAACATGATTGAAGAGATGAGAAGAGAATATACAAGTTATTTACATTTTTTGTGTTTGGATGGATAAACCCATTGCCTACGTACCATCTTAAAAAAGATTAGGATCAAAACCTCGTAGTTCGGGGTAAAAATCTCAAAATGAGTTGGTGAATGGATTGGTCCAAAAGCCTTAAGGTCTTTTGTTATCCATGGGAGAAAACTCAACCTAAAACCACAAATCCACCATGTGAGGATAGCTTCAACATGCTAGTGAGGGGTTAACCCTATAATAAGCATGGAAGACTCATTGTCCATCACTAAGGATATAGGTGAGTATTACATCTACCTCAAGGATAACTCAAACCTAATAGCTAAAGGTTATCGAAAGATTTTGATTAAGAGAGTGGCCATTGAAACCACAAAAAGCATTTGAATGGGTTATATTTACCAATGAAAAGTATGTACAAAATATGGTCAAAGTTGATTTAGAATTCAATTCAAGATAAGTGTTATGAAAAAGTTTGAAAGTCAAAAGCATAAGGTTTTAGGTTTCTAATGTTTGAAAAGAAGTGTCAAATGTTTGCTCAAAAGTTTTGGCTTGGGTTAGAGTGGAGGGAAGAAGAAGAATGGCTAAAGTCCTAATCATATAAGAGATAAGGGATAAGAAAGAAGACCACAAATGAAGTTCCTCTCTTGAGATCATACTGATGATCCAAGTAGCTCCTATCCTTTGGAATATGCAAGCAAAATGATAGTAAGCTCAAACAATCAACACAATCAAAACAATATCCTTTTGGAGATCCTCAAAGTATCTTGTATCTTCCACTTTAGATGAACATGGCAATGGTTCTTCAATTTGAGCTCTCATAGAATTCCCTAGCATAAAAGCACACACATCAAAAGTTCCATGAAGTAAATCAAGAATGGACAAGAGTGAGTTTAGAGATTTGGTTCTTCTAATCCATCTTCAACATTAAGGTCCTTTTACTCCAATTTGCATAGGGAAAGTCCTAGAAACTAAGTCCATTTGTCCATTTCTTTGCATTTGGTCCACAACAATCAAAACAAAACACAAGCACAATAATATATACACAATTATGTGCTCAAGTGAGCAAAAGGCAAATTGCATTAACATAAACATGTGCTTAAGTGAGAAATGGGGGAAAAGCAAATGAATAATATGTACAAGAATAGTAAATTGCATAAATGTAAAGAGCAGGAAGTAAATGTTAATAGTTAATAGTTAGTGTTAATAGTTAGTGTGCCATAAGGCAAATTTAGCGCTATGTTAAGCAATCGCAATTGGACTTATGTAGAAGTCACAACTATCTGAGGCCGGTGTTAGATGCCCAAAAGTGCTTATTTGAGCTATCAAATGTGGGCATCTTTCACTCCTTTTTTTTGCTAAAGCGTTCGAAACCGCCTTTGTTTTAGATGAATCACAATACAATGTTAAACGATCTTGGTACCTTTGATTTGTGCGTTATTGTGCAGGAATTAGACATGAAATAATAGAAAATGAAGGCACAAGAAAATGGCAAGGGACCAAGAAAAATAATGCATTCATCAGCTTACTCGCTAGGCGAGTGCTGTGGCGAAGTTCTCGCTAGGCGAGCACCCAGCGAGCATCCAGCGAACATCTCCAGTATTTTACAGTAGCAAACATCAACAAACTCGCTAGGCGAGCAGCCGGCGAAGGTGGTAGCGAACACGCCCAGACTTGGTCAAAAGCGCAGCCAGCACTCACTCACTAGGCGAGCCATTGGCGAGCTCCCAGCGAGCAATTCAAGTAGCAAAACCTCCTAAGCTCGCTGGAGCGAAGGTAGAAGCGTGGGCTTTGCCTAGCGAAGGTTTTGTTCGCCTAGCGAACATGCAAATCTGGAAAAGGACATTTCTCTGGGCGCAGGTGCCTCTGGTGCCTATTTTAGGGGCTCGCTAGGCGAACCATTCTGCTCGCCTAGCGAGCATGACAACTCAGTAGCAGCACTATAAGTAGCAGGGGCTACTTTTTGGAGCCATACTTTTACACTTCCATACTTTGTACTTTTTTTAGATATTTTCAGCATTGCTCTAGAGATATTTTGTAACCTAGAAGCCCATTTTTCTTCATCTCTTAACATTATTCTACAAAAAGAAGGTGGATTCCCATCCAATCTCGATTCTTCGACTTGGATGTTGATCAACCTTCAACCGAGACTTGTTGTGCAAGCCACCATGAAAATGAGTGGCTAAGTTCTTCATTTTGTCAAGGTTAGATGTAGATGATCATTAGCTTTGTGTGTAAATGGGATGATCTTCATTTGTAAACTCTTTAATGATGAATATATGGTGAAAACTTTGTTTTATTGAAAACTCTTTGTGTTGGTTTATGATCGAGAGATGTTTACCAACTCTTTACCTAGGTTTTCATCCAATCTTGTTTGTTAGCTAGAGATAGTAATGAATGATTTTGTTCACCATAAGGTTGAACCAAAAAGTTGTCATTTTGATAGATTGTGTTAGAGATAAACAATGGATCAAAATGGGAAAACCCACAATGTGTGTTAGAGATAAACACATTGGGAGGACTTTGTGAAATAGTTTGTCATCTAAAGGAGTTTATAAGTTTTGTTGATCGAACATATACATGCAAAGTGATCGTCGAACCCTAACTTTGACAATATTTCTCAAATAGAAAAACCAAAACTTTTACCGCATTTTATTACACTTTTATGCAAGATACTGTGACTAAAACCAAAATCCCCTTGTTACTACGAGTTAAGAATTGAAACAACTGTCGAACGGCGGCGATATCTCACAATCCCTATGGAGACGATAACAAAAATTCGACACTTAAAACTACACTCAACAAAATGGCGCCGTTGCCGGGGATTGTGAATTGATATTGCGAGCATCGCAATAATTGCTTAATTTTTAGCTTTCGAATTTTTGACTTGTGCTTGTAATTTGTTTGGTTTAGTATGCAACTTTTGTTTTATGCGAGGGCAGATTCCTGTGGACGAACTTCTTTTTGATCCTGAGATCGAAAGAACCGCCAGGAGACTGAATAGCAAAACGAGACGAAGGAGGCAACAAGCTAGACAACGACAAGAACAAGGAGAAAGTTCTTCTACCACACATCCACCACCGTTCATACCTATCATGGATCAACCACCACAACCACCGCCCATTTCCACTCCATGTGTAAACAGTCCAAGGAATACTGCTGAGTTTGCCAACCACACGGGAAGGCAAGCCGAGATGAAGACGGGAACTCTTAATTTACTATATGGAAGTCCATTCACCGGAATGGACCATGAAGATCCCTTTGCTTTTCTCACCAAATTTTACGAGATAGCATTGGCGGCCGGAGTTGATCAAGCTCAAGAGCTACCGTTGTTCAAAAGATTATTTCCCCACGCTTTTCTCGGCAAAGCAAAAGACTGGTACTTAGATCAAACACCTGCCGTCATGACAGATTGGAACGTGTTGGAAGAGAAGTTCATCGAAAGATTTTTCTCCCACAACCGGTTCATGGAATCCAAGACGGCCATCTCCGTGTTTTCACAAGGGACCAACGAATCGTTGAATGAGGCATGGGAAAGATTCAAATCCATGCTTCGGAAGTGCAAAGGGCACGGTTTCGACGAATTGACTCAAATCCACATTTTCAAAAATGGCCTTCAACCGAATTGCAAGACCTTGTTGGATGCTACCTCGGGTGGTTCTTTATTGTCTAAAAGCGCCGAAGAAGCTACAGATATTATTAACCGAGTGGCTCTAAATGACCTCCAAAGTCAAAGTAGAGGCAACTCTTTGAAGAATCCGGGAGTGCTTGAACTTGGGACGAACGATGCTATTCTTGCCCAAAACAAACTCATTTCACAACAAGTGGAACTCTTAACTCAACAAATAAAAGAGTTGAGAGAACCTTCAAAAGCTAAACAAATAGCTTGTTGTGAGCTTTGCAAAGGTGAGCATGACACCGGATTTTGTCCACCTCCCGGGTTCGAAGAAATAAACTACATGGCGAACCAACGAGACTACCAACCGAGACAACAACAACAACAACAACCTTATCAACCACATCCTCAAAATCAACAACAACACTTCCAAGGGAATCAAGGGTTCCAACCTAGGAGTAACTATTACCATAACCAAGGTTATGGGGGTGGTTCTTCTAGCCGTCAAAACCCTCCCCAAAATCCTTACCAACCTCAACAACCGCCGGCCGTGACTTCAAAGCTAGAAGAGACATTGACACAATTTATGCAAATGTCAATGGCTAATAAAAAAAGTAACGATGCGGCAATCAAAAACCTCGAGACTCAAGTCGGACAACTTGCTAAGCAACTAGCGGAACAACAACCCGATCCATCTTTTTCGGCGAACACGCAAACTAATCCTAAAGAGCATTGTAAAGCGATAACGACGAGAAGTGGAAGGGAGTTGATAAGTGAGAATAAAAAAAGAGATGAGAGTGAAAAAAGAGAGGAAGAAAAAAATGATGAGGAGAAAATAATAGAGGATAGAATTGATGGTGAAGTGGGGGAGTGGAGTGAGGAAAAAGTTGAAAAGAACGAAAAGAATGGTGAAGTTGAAAAGAAAGAAAGTGTGGAAATTGAGAAAAATAAGAGTGATGAAGTAATGGTGGAGGAAGTGAAAAAGAAAATAGCGAGAAGTTCTAGAGTTGCTAAAGGAAAGGAGGTAGTGAGCGCTACTCCAATCCAAAACCTTCCTTATCCACATGCTCCATCTAAAAGGGAGAATGAACGGCATTACGCCCGGTTCATGGATATTTTCAAACAACTGCAAGTCAACATTCCGTTTGCCGAAGCACTGGAGCAAATACCCAAGTATGCCAAATTCATGAAAGACATACTTCCAAAAAAGCGGAGGTATACGGAACCGGAGGCGATTGTCCTCGATGCTAGTTGTAGTGCGATCATCCAACAGACGCTTTCGAAAAAAGAGGTTGATCCGGGACGAGTTACTTTGCCGGTTAAAATTGGTGATGTCTATGTCGGAAAGGGACTAATTGATTTGGGGTCAAGCATTAATCTTATACCATTGTCTATTGTGAAGAGGCTTGGCAACATTGAAATTAAGTCCATCCGGATGACGTTGAAATTGGCCGATAAGTCGACTACCCATCCTCATGGCGTAGCCCAAGATGTTTTGGTTAAAGTCGATAAATTCTTTTTCCCGGTCGATTTCATTGTGATTGATATGGAAGAAGATGATGATGCTCCGCTCATTCTTGGCCGACCGTTCATGAAAACCGCGCGCATGATGATAGACGTTGACGACGGTTTGATGAAGGTAAGGGTCCAAAATGAAGAAGTTACATTTGACCTATTCAAAGCAATGAAGAATTCAAATGATAGACGTGATAGTTTTCGCATTGATGCGATTGAAGAGGCAACCTTTGAAGTTTCTAAGCATATTCATGAGATATCTCCTATGGAGTTAGCTCTTGATGACTCCTTTGAAGTTTTCACAGTTGAAGAAGAGCAAGCTCTTGATGAATGCTTAAGGGAACTTGATAGTTTAAACGAACTAAAACCATGGGAAGTTGAGGAGGAAGAATTGAAGAAGGAGGTTAATGAGGAAAAATCGCCTATTGAATTGAAAATGTTACCTTCTACTTTGAAGTATGCATTCCTCGACGAGACCGAGGCAAAGCCGGTTATCATAAGAAATCTTTTGACAAAAGATGAAGAATCCCGTTTGATCAAAGTGTTGAAAAAGAATCAAGAAGCCATGGGTTGGTCTCTTTCTGATCTCAAGGGAATTAGTCCTTCCTATTGCATGCACAAGATCTTAATGGAAGAGGATTTTAAGTCGGTAGCTCAACCACAACGCCGCTTAAATCCTACTATGAAGGAAGTTGTTAGGAAGGAAGTTGTTAAGTTGTTGGATGCGGGAATGATCTATCCGATTTCGGATAGCCCATGGGTTAGTCCTGTGCATGTGGTTCCGAAGAAAGGTGGCATTACCGTGATTCGAAATGATAAGGATGAGTTGATCCCGACCAAAGTTGCAACGGGGTGGCGTATGTGCATTGATTATAGGCGGTTGAATACCGCAACTCGAAAAGACCATTTTCCACTCCCGTTCATAGATCAAATGTTAGAAAGACTCTCGGGGCAACAATACTATTGTTTCTTAGATGGCTATTCCGGGTATAACCAAATTGCGGTTGACCCGGCCGATCATGAAAAGACGGCTTTCACATGTCCCTTTGGAATTTTCGCATACCGTAAAATACCCTTTGGGTTATGCAATGCACCGGCGACTTTCCAAAGATGTGTGCAAGCTATTTTTGCCGACCTTATCGAGAAAACAATGGAAGTCTTTATGGATGACTTCTCAGTATTTGGTGGTTCCTTTAGTCTATGCTTGGCAAACTTGGAAACGGTTCTTGAAAGATGTGTGAAGACCAATCTTGTGCTTAATTGGGAGAAGTGCCACTTCATGGTGACCGAGGGGATAGTTCTTGGCCATAAAGTCTCTTCAAGAGGGCTTGAAGTTGATCGTGCTAAAGTTGAAGTGATTGAAAAGTTACCTTCTCCGGTGAATGTGAAGGGAATCCGAAGCTTTTTGGGGCATGTCGGTTTCTATCGGCGCTTTATCAAAGACTTCTCAAAGGTAGCTAAGCCTTTGAGTAATTTGCTAGCCAAGGACCAGGTATTTCTTTTAACTAATGAATGTTTGCAAGCTTTTGAGATTTTAAAGGAAAAATTGGTTACCGCTCCAATTATAGTCGCTCCAAATTGGAATTTAAATTTTGAGCTCACGTGTGATGCGAGCGACTATGCAATCGGAGCGGTATTAGGCCAAAGAAAAGAGAAAAATTTTCATGCGATACATTACGCAAGTAAAGTTCTTAATGAGGCTCAAATTAACTATGCCACCACTGAAAAAGAATTACTTGCGATAGTGTATGCGCTTGAAAAGTTTAGGTCTTATCTTATAGGGTCCAAAGTCGTAGTGTATACCGACCACTCGGCGATTAAATATTTGCTCACCAAACCGGATTCAAAGCAAAGGCTCATCCGTTGGATCCTCTTGTTGCAAGAATTTGATGTTGAAATCAAAGACAAGAAAGGATCGGAAAATTTGGTGGCGGATCATTTATCTCGCTTAGTTAATGTGGAGGTTACAGCTTCAGAGAAAGAAATCCGAGAAGAGTTTCCTGATGAAAAACTTTTTAAAGTTCAAGTTAGGCCGTGGTTTGCGGAATTTGCGAACCACAAGGCTAGTGGTTTGGTGCCTCCCGACCTAACTTCGAACCAAAAAAGGAAATTTCTCTCGGATGCCAAGTACTATGTATGGGATGACCCATATTTGTTTAAGTTGGGTGGTGACAACCTTTTGAGAAGGTGTGTTACCGGCGATGAGGCGCAGAGCATCCTTTGGCATTGTCACAACTCGCCTTACGACGGACACTATAATGGGGTAAGAACGGCTACTAAAGTCCTTCAGTCGGGATTTTATTGGCCCACTATTTTCAAAGACGCACATGCCCATGCGCAAGGTTGTGATAGTTGCCAAAGAAGCGGTGGGATTGGTAAGAGAGACGAGATGCCTCTCCAAAACATCCAAGAGGTTGAAGTATTTGATTGTTGGGGTATCGATTTTGTAGGATCATTCCCACCCTCTTATGGTAACGAGTATATGCTTGTGGCTGTTGATTACGTTTCAAAGTGGTTGAGGCGATTGCCTCACCTCGGGCGGATGCGAAAACGGTAATAATTTTTTTGAAGAAAAACATATTTTCTCGTTTCGGAACCCCCCGAGTGTTGATTAGTGACGGAGGGTCACACTTTTGTAATGCACCGTTAAAAAACGTCTTAAAACATTACGGTGTATCGCATAGAGTGACAACTCCGTATCACCCACAGGCTAATGGTCAAGCCGAAGTCTCTAATCGTGAGATTAAGAGAATTCTTGAGAAAACTGTGTCAAATTCGAAAAAAGAGTGGTCACAAAAATTGGATGAAGCGTTATGGGCATACCGTACCGCTTTCAAAGCTTCAATTGGGCTAACTCCTTTTCAATTGGTGTTTGGTAAAACTTGCCATTTGCCGGTTGAATTGGAGCACAAAGCATTGTGGGCCCTGAAATTATTAAATTTTGATAAGGATTTGGCCGGTGAGAAAAGGAAAGTGCAACTGCTTGAGTTGGAAGAGATGCGTAATGCCGCATTCACTCGAGGTGGTTGTATAAAGAAAAGGTAAAAAAATATCATGACAAAAAGCTTCTAAAGAAGGATTTTGTGCCCGGACAGTTGGTCCTATTGTTCAATTCCAGGTTGAAGCTATTCCGCGGAAAATTGAAATCAAAATGGTCCGGGCCATTTCGGGTCAAAGAAGTCAAGGAATATGGAGCTATTGTCATTGAGGACATGGAAAAGAAGGAGAGTTGGACGGTAAATGGCCAACGTTTGAAGGTTTATCTCGGCGGTCATGTGGATCGCGGGAGCTGTGCTATTTCCTTGGATGCTCCTCTGTGAGCATCGAACCGTCGAGCTTATCCGACGTTAAACAAGTGCTTGTTGGGAGGCACCCCAACATTGTAAGTATTTACAGTTTTCTGTTATGTTGTATTGGTGTCCATTTTGAAAAACCTTGCTGAATGTGCTTTACCTGCTGTTATGAAAAAACAAATTGCTGTCATGCTCGCTAGCAGCTCGCTAGGCGAAGGCAGTAGCGAGATGATTCACTATCTGCTCGCTAGGCGAAGCAGCAGCGAGCGCTGCGTGGCAGCACTTTATTTCTGTTTCACGGGGCCACTCATTTGGGCCCAAACACTTGTTATTTCATTTTTTTTAGTCTGATAAAGGATCAAACTCACTCCAGAACTCACAATCACACTCTCATTTTTCATCTCACACAAAACCCTACTGTTACATTGCAAACCTCATTGTGCATTTCTACTTCTATCGATCTCTTTCACCAGGTTTGTCCTATCTCATTTACATTTTATTGTCAAGATTAAATTTCTGAATATGAGACATTTAGGGTGAATTTGAGGGAATGGGTACATTAGGTTTTGGATGTGGATGTAGATTTGCATGTACCTTAGAACGATGCCTTTCATGATAAATCATTTTGTTCTGAAATAGATACCATGAGACCTTGGGTTTTTCTGAAATTTCAGTGTTAACAAGGCAGAACCCAAAATCCGCAAGATTCGCTAGCACCTCGCTAGGCGAATCAGTGGCGAACATGACAGTAATTGGATATTCTGTTTTGCTTTCTAATCTGTTTTGTGTTTGTGTTGTTTCCTCTCTATGTCTTTGCAGATGGCATCCAAATCAAACGCACCTAAAAAGAGAAAGGTCGGGGGCACTTCCCGTACTGTGCCCTTACAATTTGACACCGACAAATTTGTCGGGCCAAAGCAAGCGGCTAGATATATCGCTTTGGAGAAGAGAAAGATTCTGCCGGAGAAAAGATTCATAATCAACCCCGAGGGCGAATACCGTACATTTGCCGGGTTGATTCACAGTAAGCGGTGGGACCGGTTGATATCTCCGCTTGAACACTATGACATCGAAACAGTGCGTGAGTTCTACGCGAACGCACTGCCTAACGATGACGAGCCATTCACATGGACAACACGAGTGTCTGGCCGTCAGGTTGCATTCGATCGGGACACAATTAACCGTGTCTTGGGTGAACCGCTCCATCTGGGAGCGATGAGAGAGACACTTACCATAGGGATTTGAGGCTTCACCTGGATACCGATTCAATTTCTGCTGCCCTGCTTTTTGAAGGGAAATCAATTGAGCTGAACCCATCTGGGGTTCCGTTGAGATACCATAGGGAAGACAAGATTCCCATGGCTCAGCTGATACTCATGTTGGTTCTCACAAATATAAAACCCAAGTCTCACACCTCTACCGTGCCGATCCCAGTGGCACATCTGGTTCACTGCATCTTCACGAATATTCAAATTGATGTGGCGAGGGTAATTGCTTTGGAGATGAAGTCCATGGTCGAGAGCGGGCTAAAGTCGGGGGCACGAGTTAACTGCCCCCTTGCTTTCCCGTGTCTAATCATGGCTTTGTACCAACATGCGAAGGTGAAGCTACCCTCCCGGAGTCAAGTAAGGATCCCGCCGGTCATCAATGATAGATATGTGGCCAAGTTTTGCAAGCCTAAGAACTTAAGAAGTGGTGCAGCTGCTGGTAATACCGGGACTTCTGATGGTCCTGGTACTTTTGCTCATGGATCCGATCCTTTCCAGCAGGCTGTCTGCAACTACAATTGGGATTGGATGGTGGCAACTCAGCGCGCCATGGTTGACATGCACGACTCTATGCAGCTGTTGCAGTTGCAGGCACGTGACCCCTCCGGTGATCACTCGATGATGACGCGTGAGCAGTTTCTGCAGAACGCTAGCTGGCCTGTGGACAAGCCTATGTTTGGAGAGGGGGAGGGTGCCAGTGCATTTGGTGCTGGTGCTTCAGGTGGTGCTGAGGATGATGGTGATGATGATGATGATGCTACCGGTTCTGAAGCCGGTAGTGATGAGGATTTTGAGTCCTTTGAGGGCTAAGTTTGTTTTATTTTATTGTATTTTTCAGATTTGTTGTATTTTGATTTTGGTTATGTACTTTTGGGGTGTTTTGTCCCCCATGCACATTTTTAAAATTTTTAAGTAATGAGTATTGTTTATGTTTTTAATTTGTGTGTTTGGTTTAAATTTCTTTTTGTTTAATAAATTGTTGGTTGTTGAGTGTCAAACCTTCTAGATTGGTTGCTCCTCAAAGAAGTATCCAATGAAGGTGCATCCGAGCTTGGATGACAATGATAAAAATAAACAAGTGAATAATGCTAAGGTACATGGTTACCTCCGGTTAGAATTTTAGAATGCATTAAGAACTTTACTCTTTTTTGTAATTGAATATTGTTCTTTTTGCAACATAATTGAATGAATGTTTCATCTAGGACTTAGAACCACAAATTGTGAGGAAACCTCCATTGTACACTTAAATGCTGGATTCTAATAAACTTTGTTGATTCATTTGATTCATGTTTGGTCTTTTATTATTGTGAATTTGTGGAAGCAATTAGAAATGATCAAGGCACTTGTTTTCTTATGAGCACAACCAGTTCCAAATACAACTTACCCGTGAGCAGAGAGAGTATTCGTTAACCCCTTTAAGCTTAAACAGTTGAATCTCAGCTTGAAATAAAGCGAGATGTCAAAAATATTTTTTCTTGAAACCCGGAAAATTTTGATAATTGTTCTTTTGCCGTAAAAAGTCAAGAGCATTCACTTAGGGTGAGTAAGAAATAAGTTGGGGAGAACGAAAAAGAGAATCGGTAAGTGCCACAACTCTTGAAAAACCGAGCAAGCATTGAAAAAAAAATATAAAAATATAGAAAAGAGAAACATATGTTTTGTAAATATGATGTGAAAGAAAAGAAAAAATAGAAAAAATGAAAATGAATGCTTGCTTGGAAGAAAAATAGTGAAAAACAAAAATTGAGTTGTGAAATAAGAGTTGTGAAGGTTTCAAATGAGAAACAAATGGAACGAAGTTGAGATGTGTGAATAATATACAATGAATGTCTCTTTTGCATCGGCAATTTCGTTTTCAATGGCCTTAGAAATGACCCTTGTTTGTAAACCTAACCAAGCTACAACCGGAAAAGTCCTTAGTGATCTTCTCGCTTCCGCATTTCCATTTATAATTGTTAGACATTGTATGAATTGAATTGATTTCTTCATTGTTTGTTGGAGAGAGAGATTGTCCCCGCGGTTGCAAACGCGTAATTTCTTCAATCCTTATTCGAAGAGGAGAGATAGGGTGATTCATTCAAGATAATATTGTTGTGGATAGATACATATTTCGCATTGCTATTAAGTTTTAGTTCTTGTGCATTATGTTATTTTAACCATTGGGAACTTATGCCTGGTTGATTTTCTTGTGTTTGAGCCGTTTTATCCGAATTCGGAGAAACCTTTTTCTTAAAGCAAATCCTCTTGTCCTACAAGAGGCATACTTTGCTTGAGGACAAGCAAGAATCTAGCTGGGGAGAGTTGTTAGATGCCCAAAAGTGCTTATTTGAGCTATCAAATGTGGGCATCTTTCACTCCTTTTTGTTGCTAAAGCGTTCGAAACCGCCTTTGTTTTAGATGAATCGCAATACAATGTTAAACGATCTTGGTACCTTTGATTTGTGCGTTATTGTGCAGGAATTAGGCATGAAATAATAGAAAATGAAGGCACAAGAAAATGGCAAGGGACCAAGAAAAAGAATGCATTCATCAGCTTACTCGCTAGGCGAGTGCTGTGGCGAAGTTCTCGCTAGGCGAGCACCCAGCGAGCATCCAGCGAACATCTCCAGTATTTTACAGTAGCAAACATCAACAAACTCGCTAGGCGGGCAGCCAACGAAGGTGGTAGCGAACACGCCCAGACTTGGTCAAAAGCGCAGCCAACACTCACTCGTTAGGCGAGCCATTAGCGAGCTCCCAACGAGCAATTCCAGTAGCAAAACCTCCTAAGCTCGCTGGAGCGAAGGTTGAAGCGTGGGCTTCGCCTAGTGAAGGTTTTGTTCGCCTAGCGAACATGAAAATCTGGCAAAGGATATTTCTCTGGGCGCAGATGCCTCTAGTGCCTATTTTAGGGGCTCGCTAGGCGAACCATTCTGCTCACCTAGCGAGCATGACAGCTCAGTAGCAGCACTATAAGTAGCAGGGGCTACTTTTTGGAGCCATACTTTTACACTTCCATACTTTGTACTTTTTTTAGATATTTTCAGCATTGCTCTAGAGATATTTTGTAACCTAGAAGCCCATTTTTCTTCATCTCTTAACATTATTCTACAAAAAGAAGGTGGATTCCCATCCAATCTCGATTCTTCGACTTGGATGATGATCAACCTTCAACCGAGACTTGTTGTGCAAGCCACCATGAAAATGAGTGGCTAAGTTCTTCATTTTGTCAAGGTTAGATGTAGATGATCATTAGCTTTGTGTGTAAATGAGATGATCTTCATTTGTAAACTCTTTAATGATGAATATATGGTGAAAACTTTGTTTTATTGAAAACTCTTTGTGTTGGTTTATGATCGAGAGATGTTTACCAACTCTTTACCTAGGTTTTCATCCAATCTTGTTTGTTAGCTAGAGATAGTAATGAATGATTTTGTTCACCATAAGGTTGAACCAAAAAGTTGTCATTTTGATAGATTGTGTTAGAGATAAACAATGGATCAAAATGGGAAAACCCACAATGTGTGTTAGAGATAAACACATTGGGAGGACTTTGTGAAATAGTTTGTCATCTAAAGGAGTTTATAAGTTTTGTTGATCGAACATATACATGCAAAGTGATCGTCGAACCCTAACTTTGACAATATTTCTCAAATAGAAAAACCAAAACTTTTACCGCATTTTATTACACTTTTATGCAAGATACTGTGACTAAAACCAAAATCCCCTTGTTACTACGAGTTAAGAATTGAAACAACTGTCGAACGGCGGCGATATCTCACAATCCCTATGGAGACGATAACAAAAACCCGACACTTAAAACTACACTCAACAGCCGGTCAATAATAATGTAGGCAACAACACAAGTTAGAGGTCTTGATTAGTGAATCAAACTCCAACAACTTGCCATGCCAAAAAGAAGATGAGAAATGATCTTGTATTGATTTAGGAAGCAATCTATCCTTAATGCAAAGCCACTCACTTGATCCATGATCAAAATGAATTAGATTTGAATTAAGGAAGATTAAACCTCCCTAATCAATGCTAACCACCAATCTTTAACTCATTGATAAAAAAAAGAAAAAAGAAGAAGGAGAAGAAGAAGAAAGAAATGAAGAAATAAAGTGCATTCAATGAAATGGTATGTATCAATCAACAAGTGTTGACCAAAGATAGAGGAGATCAAGGTCAAACAATAGAAAACAGAAGCAAAATGAATATTAGAAGTCAAGAAATAAACAAAATATTTTTGGCATTTTTAATATTTAAAATAAAACTTGAATTAAAATATTAAAGAAAGGTCAAACTTCAAACTCACTTCAAATCAACTTTAAAAAGTCCAAGTGAACTATCCCAAGTTCAACAAGGTCAAACAAAGTTTGACAATTTTTTTTAGCATTTTTAAAAGTCAGAAACTATTTTTAATCAATTAAAAATGAATAAAAAATAACCTAATTGAAGTAAAATCTCAAATAAATCTCAGATCAATTAATAAATTAATGAGAATATTTTTCATAGATCTATCATCATTCAAAGAGGTTGAGAAAATATTTTTGTATTTTTTGAATATCAAAAACTATTTAAAATGAATTAAAAATAACCATAAAAGAGAAAATTACTAAAAAATAGAAAATGATAAAATAAAAAATATTAAAAATCATTTTTAGAAACTAGAAACTAAAAGAGAAATAATGCAATTGGTCCCATAATTTTTGGACCAATAATGAAAGAGATATGGATTTTAGAAAATGAAATGGAATTAAAAAATAAAATAGAAATAAAAATCAGAATTAAAATAAATGGAAAAGCGTTAGCCCTTGGATCAGAGCTCATTAAATGAGCTGGGAGATCTAAGCATCCACAAGCGCGCGCCCAACGTGTTCCAAGGTCAATGCAACCACACGCTGTATTAAAAAAAGTCATAAGTTTGGACAAATGAGATTAGATCTGGAAATGGAAATGGATGGTCCTGATCTGATATGGAGACCAGACGGTGGCCAGCGCCACCGTCTTCTCCGGCGATGGCCAAAAATTACAGAGATTCAAATGTGCACCAAAACGCACGATCTAGGTACCGTTCGAAAGGTGAAGTGATGTACATCACTCCTATGCCACCCAATTCCACTCTAGATCCCTATTGAGAGAGAAATTAGAGATGGAACTTTGGTGGTGTTCAACTGAACTTACTTAATTTCAAAAATTAAGAACACAACAATGATGCCTTTATGTAGAGGACTTCAGACAACACAAAATCAAGGCAAATGGAGCAATGTATGAGGAGATTCGAAGCAAAATGCAGTTGAGCAAAACCTTTGGATTGTGAAGAATTGAGTCACGATCTTTGGTTCCTTTTGCAAACAGAAGCTTTAATGGATCAAGGTGAAGAGGTCTAGGAACTTTAGATCTTAAAAATCAATCAATGCAATTGAATTTCAGATATGAAATTTTTAGAGAAAAATGAGATTTGTTCCTTTGGTATGGGTGGGGATTCAATTCAGCAGGGATTTAGGCTCCATTAGGTTGAAGAATGAGAGCTCACATGCCATGTATTTATAGCCAAAGCCACCTGAAAGTGCATGAACAAAGTGTGCATGGGAGAAGAGGGCCTCCATGCATGGGCCTGTACAGGCGCATGGAGGGCCCAATTCTGATTGGAATTGATTGCTATACATCACCAAATGAGAAATGGATGTGCAAATTGAATGTTAACAACTCATGCAATGTGTTTGAAATGAATTTCCAAAAATGCACATAATTCTTCATGTCTTCGAAAATGATGCTTCCAAACTCCAAATGTAACCTTATGAGTAATGGTTAGAAAGCTTGTTGCATAAGAAACAAATTCTATGTTGATCAAAACTCCAATTGGGCCTTGGAAATTAATGAAATTTGAGCTTGAAGTGTAGGGTGCAAAACATGCATATGTGAAGTTTCCAAATTTGGCCAATGTTCAAGCCCCTCTGTTTCAATGATGCATGCTCCAAATGTTAAAATCTTCAACATGAAAGTTGTAGATCGTTTCAAGACAATAAATTTGGACTTAAAATTTGCATCATTTGGATTTTTGATGAAGAAGTTATGGACACTTGAAGTTGGACGTTTTCACATTTCAATGCATTTGGTCCAAAGTGACCTATAATGTTTTGCATTATCACATGTATTTATTTTGAGATTTTGCAATTTTTCTCAACATAACATTTTAAGTAGACACAATAAGATTTCCAATTCATTAAGTCTCACCTCAAAATCATGAAAAATGAATGAGTTATGTTATTGGGAATTTGACCCAAAATTAGGGTTTCAGTCAAAATGACCTATAATGTCTTGGAATGAATGATGACCTTACAAGCTTCAAATCAAATTTTGATGAACATGAAAGTTGTTCATATTGTCCTTAAGAACAGGTTTTCTCTTGGGATCGTATCCATTTGACCAGCACATAAAAAGTTAGGTCTCAATGTATTTCAAAATAGTCAGATGAATTGACTGATCAACTTCTCAAGTCCACAACTCATATCTTGATGAATTGATGATTGAGGTCACCCAAATAAGTTCAAATATGCATGAAATGATGAATTAAATAACTTCCCTTGATTGTATTTGACCATGGGTTGAGGTTGCTTCATGAGCAAGGCATAGTTGGTAATCAGATGAATTAGGGTTTCCTTGGGAAGCACACCTCAAACCCCTTTGATTTGTTTGATCAAGAATGATGAATTGAAATACTTGGGAGGCATATTTTATGGATGGGAGCTTTGGGAACCATTACCATGCTTGCTTTCATCTTCTCTTGACCGTCTCATTGCACAAAGGATCTCCTATAAGTTTTGGATCTTGTGACTGCTCAAGCTACAAACAAGGGATGTTAGTGACATATTTTTGTGCTTTTGGTTAGTAAATAAAATGAGAAAAGCAATAATATACAATTCAAGCATGCTTGGTGATCTCAAACCACTCACAAGAGAGGTCCCACCCAAAGGGAAGGAGCCAAGATGCTTATGATCCTTGAGGCTATGCAAATGAAATGTTATGATGCCATGAGGGATCTTAGGGTCAAAATTAGGGTCTTACATATACTTATGTTATTTCATTGAGGACAATGCGTGTCTTAAGTGTAGGGTAAAGAATCATTTACTTGTGTGTTTTATTGTTTTTCATTTACTTACTTGTTTTATTTTATTTTTAAAATGGCATGTTTTTTCTGTGGTTTTCAAGTTGCAATTGTGAGTATTTTCTCTGTTCTCTTGATTAAAGACTTGTGGTGTGATGTGATTGATTATTTTTGTGCATTCTTAGTATGATATGTAGGATTAAACTCTAAATTGTACATCATTTATGATAGATCAATTAACCTTGTGAGATTTTGAGTCCTTTAATGGATAACATTCAAAAATACATGTCTTTCTTTCTTGTGTGTTTCACTCGTGTTTGTTAGTCTCTAGAACTTGAATTGACTCTTGTTGAAACTTTTTGTTTACTTATGCACATTTATATGATAAAGGCAACTTGTTTTTGTTTTGTTTATTTTTTAGTCAGTAGCCAAAAAGCCAATCCTGAATAATATCATCCATTATTTGAAAACCCCTTTGAGCCTATTATCCAATTCTTTGTTTAAACTCATTACAAGCCTGACAATGAAAAACAATGTTATCACCCATTCATAAGGTTAAAAGAGTCTTGTTTGAAGTTGTGTGGGGTTAAGTAGCTACAGTTGTGATATTTCATTCAAAAGTTGGCAGAAAAAGATAGAAAAAAAGTGGAAAAACCAAAGAAGGATGTCATTACTTCTGAAAAAGAAAAAAAAGAGAAAAAAAAGATAAAAGAGAAGAAAAATAGAGGGAAAATTGTTGTTTGAAAGTGGATGAATGTAGTTCAACTCCCGCAAGTTCTTTCATGTCTCTTTTCTCCTTTTGAATCTTAGCCTAGTACCCCTTAGGATTTATTTAACCCATACCCTGGCCAAGTTACAACCTTATAAAAGTCCTTTTGATCTTTGTGTGCATATAATTCAATTGTGGATGTTAGAGTATTTTCAAGCTTATGGTGGTGCTAATTTTCATGTTGTACTTTGAGTGTAAACAATCAACCTAAACACTTGAGAGTTGAGTGGATTTTATCTTGTGAGGATCTTGCTGCTTTTGATGTACTCTTTGGTAATCTGTTTTTCGTATTTTCTTTGAATGTCACAAAAGAGTTACTTACTAATGCCATTTCTTGAAACTTAGACTAGAATTTTGCTTGCACTTTGTATCTTGAGAAAACCTTTGAAATTGTATGTTTTGTTTTGCTTTTGTTTTTTTCTTTCTGTTTTGAGTTTTGAATTTATAATTTTGCTCGGAATGCAAAAATTCAAGTGTGGGGGAATTTGATCAATGCATTTTGATGTACCTTCTTCTAAGATTATACTTAGGCAGCTCTATGGTTTATTATATTATTTTTACTATTTTAGTGTGTGTAATACCTCAAAATTTGCCCCCCTCATTCACGCATTCATTTTTTGGTCATTTAACATTTCATATTGCATTTCATCATGTCAATCGCAATTAGATCCAAGAAACTTGAATATCATCCAAGACACTTTGTGGGTCCTATCTGGGTGATCATTCAACACAAGGGAATGACTTGAGATACTTCCAACATGTTCAAATGGGGTCTATTCATCAGTCAAAACGTTAATCTTGAAGGAGCAAAAGTTTGTTCATGAACTGTCATGTTCGCTAGGCGAAGCCCACGCGTTTCGAAAAAAAAAAAAAAAAAGAAAAAAAAAAAAAAAAAAGAAAAAAAAAAAAAGAAAAAAAGAAAAAAAAAGAAAGAAAAAAAAAAGAAAAATAAATAAATAAATAAATAAATAAAATATAACAGAAAAATCTTGGACTTGGACCTCTCTCTTTTGAGCCCACAAAGTCACAAAAATCAGGTTATAAATTCTAGACTTCCATCTCCCAAAAAACCCTGGGAAAAAGATAGTGAGAGAAGAGCTAACAGAGTTCAGAGAAACCTCCAGAGACTGAAAGGAACTCATCTACAAAGAGCCAATTCCATCTCATATAAACCCTCAGATTGCTTTGCAAACCCAACCGGGCAATTCAATTTCATTCGATCTCTCCAATCAGGTTTGCCCTATTTCCATTACTCTATGCTTTCAATTTGAATGCTCTGAATGTATGAGGTATTATCGTTAGGTTTTGCATGTGGGCACATGTTTTAGTATGTATGTCATGTCTTGATGTGTGGATCCTTGCCCCTGACTTTGAATTTTGATACCCCTTTTGATGCATGTGTTTAACAAGGGGTTTAGGCCTCCTACACTGGTTGCTTTTTGTGAGCTCTTTTTGTGAATTTTAATGGCATGATTCATGTGGTTACATTTTGATTTGGGGCAACTCTTGATTGCGCCCCATCTTGTCACTCTAACCTGTTTGTTGAGTTTTTTGTGAGGGCTTACATGACTCCTGAAAGGATAGCTTGCTTGGCATTCCACTTTATTTGTGGGATACCACCTGGAGGTTTATTCCGATTACCTGTGCTGACTTGCTTTCTTTGGTGGTGACAGCTTGAGAGATCTCTGGGTTTCTTGTGTCGTTAGTTGCTATTACTTCGGATCTTTATCCGTGTGGTACTTTTACATCTTTCCTGCATTTTACCACTTTCTTAGCTGGAAGACCTCAATAGGAGGCAATGTTTTCTTTTGTTTGTTTACTTTTGTGCCCAAAGACCTCCATGCAGAGGCAATTGACTGATAAAAGGGATTAGTAATCAATCCCCCGTTATTCAGTGTGTCGTTCTTTATGCTCGCACTACGTGTCGATGCTTCAGAACAAAAGCCCAAGATCTTTTGTCCGATCAGTCAGTGGAGAGGGTTCCACCTTTCTGAATCCCCACTTTTTGTCATAAGCTCACCCTGTCCAGGGTTAAGAGCTATGAGGTCTTATCCTCATTACCCTTTTGATCTACTCACCCTGACGGTCAATGTCAGTGGTTAAGAGCCCATTTGATTACCTTTCCATGGCTTGTTTGTCGAGGTTGATATGACCCCTCTTGACTAAAGCCCTACCCATGTATGTTTGAGCCCCCTTGTTGGCCTGTTTACTTTATGCATGTTCGTTTTGTATGGTGTGATCGTCTCCCCATAGGATTGCTAGGCTTCGTATAGCCTCTCGTTTGCATGTCAATTAAGGTAGCACGGTTCCTTCGTCTAGGACTTCCTTTTTGCATGAGCATTCCCAAAACAAACAAACTCATTGATTTTTCTTCTCCTAAGAACACGTTAACTCCTTCTACTACAGGCGAGTAAGTCTCCAAAGGTCGAGCATCCGGTAGATTGCGTAGTAACGTCGTTCACCCAAAAACACAACCCTTAACCCGTAGGTAGCCGAACTACGACTTGCTCTGATTCTCATTCCAGATGAGATACGTAGGCATAAGACGCGATGTCTTAGCGAGCACACTCCTCTTTAACCCAATAGGTCAGCCGAGCTACGAAGACTCTGATTCTCATATTCAGATGAGATACGTATGCAGTGGATGCGACATCCGTGCGAGTCATTTTCTTTTGACCCTCTTTTAGTAAATAGTACATTAGATATACACGCACCCTTTAGACAAGAACAACAAAAGTGGATCCCGTAGAGTACTACGGATGCGTAGGGGTGCTAATACCTTCCTTTCGCATAATCGGCTCCCGAACCCAATATTTGGTTGCGAGACCTTGTCTTTTCCTTTCTTTCTCCAAGTTTACTTCGAGCGTTTCCTTTCCTTCCTTTGGGATAAATAACGCGCGGTGGCGACTCTTCTGTCATTTCTTTCTCGCCGGATATTTTTCGCATACTATATTTTTTAGGTTGCGACAGTGTGTTTTTATATTTAAGTTTATTTTTGTCTTTATTTTATTTTCGTACTTTGTTTTCAGCATATATAGTTATTTGATACCTTGTTACTATGCAGATCATAACATGAGCTATAGGAGTCGGATTAACGCATTCTAATATGTGTTAGAAATCTAAGAGAAAGAGATACACGTTTCATGTTGAAGTAAAAAGCAGATTCAGAATGAATGAGGGTCACATGATTCGTTGAAGTTCCAAACTTAATTAAAATAATTAGTTTGAGCCGGTTTTTGTAATTTTCGGGTCGGATCCCATAAGGGCCTGAACTTCCCTTTTATTATATTAGGTCTTTCACTGCTACAATAATCCTATTCTAAATTTTGATGATACAATATTGCTTATAAGATTTCATGGAGAACTAAAGTTCACAAGGTTGATCTGCTGTAATCGATTTCCGCCGATACTTTGAGGTTTCTTAATTTTCAATTGAATATATTTTCCCTTTAAATATTTTCTTCTATGTCTTGCATGCTTTATTCAAGTTTTATAGAGTATGTGTTGATTAATTTCGATTGCTATATGTTCCATAATCGCGTTTGCTTAATTCACGTGTGCTTAACCCGTTTGCTTAATTTGGAATCTGTTTGCTTAATTCAGAAATTAGGAACACATGTCATATATTAGTATCAATGTGCTTGTTATTGTTACTGTAATAAAAAGGGACTAGAATCTGCTTAGGGCATGAAAGTTATATTAACCAATGATAAGTTAGGAAACTAAAATAGTATATCAACTTATTTCATAATCACTTTTTATAATCGCTTTTCAATATCACTTTTTATGATCACTTATGATCATTTATCAAGAGTCCTTGCGATACGATACTCGAGTGTCGCTTCCCTAGATTACCATTCTTAGTTACTCATTTTTGACCCGTGTGCGACATCGGATCAATGATGATGAGGAGGAATCAGTTCGAGCAGAGTGCTCAAATAGCCAAGCAGTTGTAGGTGGTAGATTGGCGAGTATTGATTCAAGTACCTTAGATGAAATCCTTGCTATGGAGTTTGGAACTGTTAGTGAAGTTTATGACTTTTATTATAGGTGTAGAAAATGTAAAGTTTTTTCCATTAGGAAAAGCGATGTTAGGCGAAGAGGCTCGAAGGTAGTGAAATAATAGTAATGAGACAGTATGTATGCATTAAACATGGATTAAGAGACAGGAAACACTTAGCTAGGGTAGATAGGAAAAGAGATTACTAATGTATGACCCTTACTAGATGTGCAGCTAGGCTCCGTGTGCATTACAAAGTAAAAAAAAGGTAAATATGTAGTGTCAATTTTTAAAGAGGCCCATAACCATAAATTAACCCCATCAAAGTTTATGCATTTACATCCCATTTATCATCAAATATCTGAAGCAAATAGAGCTCAAATTGATAGTCTCCAGTCACATGGAATCAGAACGTGTCATATACATGGTTGCTCAAAAGGGTGGATATAATGATGTTGGTTTTACAAAGAAAGATTTATACAATTATTCTGATAAAAACTGTGTGCTTCTATTAAAGATGGTGATTTGTCAATGCTTTAAATTTTCTCAACGTGAAATCATCAGCGGATCCTATACTGTATGCAGAATAATATGTCAATAGTGATGGAAGATTGAAATCACTTTTTTGGGCAGACTCATAGATCAGACTATTTCTGTTTTGACGATGTTGTTGCGTTTGACACAACTTACAAGAAGAAAAAAATACAATTATCCATTATTTATATTTTCTGGGTGCAACTACCACTCACAAACTGTTATATTCGGTACTTCATCAGTGTCGAATGAAACGCCGAAGACGTATAAGTGGTTGTTGAGGTGTTTCTTAAAGTGCATGGAAAATAAATATCCAAAAGCAGTGGCAACATATGGAGACGGGGCTATGAGGGAGTTTATAAAAAAAAATCCCGATGCGAGCCATTTAAACAAAAATGCAGGCGAAAATGTAAAGAAGTCCTGATTTTTGGTTGGTTTTAAAAAATCAATGTACTCAAATTTTACACCTGAGCAAATTGAAGAATTTTGGTCAAAGTTAGTTAAGGAGAATGAACTTTAAGGAAATGCGTGGGTTGCCAAAACATTTGAGAACAAGTCACATCAAGCAACTGCATATCTACGCGATAAGTTTTTCGTTTGTATAAGAACTATGTCTCAATGTGAAGCTGTCAATGCAATAATCAAGACTTATGTAAGGAAGAACGGGTTCATTTTTTAATTTATGCATAATTTTGAACAAACTTTGAGAGACTACATAAATAATGAGCTTGTTGCTGATTTTAAATTAAAGTTTTCAGGTCCCATGTTGACAACTCATCTGCATTAGATTGAGAGCAATGTTGCTAAAACTTATACATACGAGATTTTTAAAGAAGTAAAACAAGAAATTATGAAGGATGATGCATTAATTGTGAAGGAGCGATTATCAGAAGGGGAAACACAAGTTTTTACATTGACAAAATATTATGAGACTGGTTTTGAAAGAGAAGTTGTATATGATGCTTAAGGTAAAACATTACGATGTTCGTGTAGATTATTTGATTCTCGCAGACTTCCATGTTTACACATTTTTTATGTCATGAAAGAAGAGCATATGAATTACATTCCTAGTAGTTTGATATTGTCGCGTTGGATGAAGGATGCCAAAATTGGGTTTCTGAACATGAATTCTAATAGGGAAGTAAATTCAGATCCGATTGAGCTCGCTCATTTTTGTGCTTTTTGTTCTACTTTTACAACTTTTTTCAAAGAAACCTAAAAAAAGAATGGTGTTTATGGGGATATAATGGATGACATAATGAATCTACAGAGAAAGTATTCTAATTCTGATGAACCTATTGGGACCCAAAAGTCATCTGTAGGTGATCCAATAACAATAAAGAGCAAATGTGCTCCTAAGAAAAAAAAGAATGAAACCAAAACATTCAGACACTACAAAAACCGCAATAGTACAACTCATTATGCGAGGAATTGTTAGGTAATACATACCTTCTTTGTGATCAGAATATTATTCTTAATATATATCTTGCAATGAACAATATATTCTATTTATTTTGGTATATTTTCTAGGACACACAAGACAAGACATTTGAACAGAATGTTGTGTTCGAGTCAATGTCATTAAATGATTCTTTAAGTCAAATACAAAAGGTATATTTGATTTTATTAATTACTATTATATTTATATTTATTTTGATATACTTATTGAACTTATATATACAGACAAATAAAAGGAAATTCAACTGTAATGTTGATAGTAGCTGGCCAAAAAAATATTCACAAACACCATAAAGTCAATGTGCTAACGTTACAACTACGTCACATATGGATGTTACAAGAAGACATGTGAATCCGATGTTTGAAATTCAACCTATGATGCCTATTGGATAACCTGTAATTCATCAAATGCTTGTGGTACAACCCATGTACCCAATGTATGGAATTCCGGTTGGGGAAAATTCTTCGTGCTTCGGTCTGCTGCAACATATGATGAAATTTGGTGATCATTAATGTAGTTTTTTGTTGGTGATCCTTCTGCACCTTAGATTGTTGTGGTCTATAATGTGATTGGTTAAAATTGAACTGTGTGGTGCGCTGCACCTTATATTGTTGGGATGTAATGTGATTTTTATATGGTTAAAGTCGAACTATGTTTTATTTTTCAGATTTTCATAATGTTAAAGCACCGATTAAAGCACCAAGTATTTGTTAAAGCACCGATTAAAGCACCAAGTGTTCATCTTCATATGTATGCATAATCCAATAATTATCATTCTTATTAGGTTTGTGAAAAAATTGATAGTGGGTTATAGTATATAAAATAGATCCAATCGGGCCCAATTGAGGTAAAATTTGCAGAATAAAAAATGTGAAATTCATTCCCATGAATGTCAATTTTGAGTGTATATTTTGGCTATGGGAGAAAATATCCCCTAGGAAGAAAAAACTTGAAAAAAGTGTTTGGTCAAATGTTGCATATTTCGGATTTGGAAGAAAATATCCCCGCAGTAATTTTTTGGTACATTCATGCAGTGAAACTATTAATAACCTTTGGATATTAATCAAACGGTCGAGAAAAACAACACTGAATTTTATACAATTATTAAAAAAATGAATGTTAAAACAAAACTGCCTGATCAAGATCCGACGACCATGGAAACTTAACTATGTGAATGTAGGGACTCCTTGACTACAACAAATCGTAACACATGTAATATGGTTTTGTCATGGTGTTAAAATCAAAATCGGGTTTCACATGGTCCTATCAAATCTCGGTTGTCATACCCCAATTTTGTCAGGGTATTTTAAATTCATTTGATACATGTCCATTTGTCAAGTTTTACATTTTTAACCATATACATTTTTATCATCAAATAAAATCAGCATAATCATGCATATATGCATTATAGTAAAAAAGTCAACATAAAGTCAAAATTTTACATGTTGAAGAAATTGACTAAAATTGCATTTTTTTCATTATGCATTTTGAAAAAATAAATTCATGACCATTTGATTTATCATCAAAATATCCATTTGAATTTTATTAATCATTTTTATACATCATAAAATAAAAACCAATGTTTTTAGAAGGTCCGAAATATCTCTCATTTATTACGTCATTATTCCATGCATATATTATATGATTATTCACTATTTAATTAAATAAGTTTCTAGAAGACATTCACACTCTTTGCATAATTCATAAACTATCATTTTTAGAGCCTATAAATAAATTTCATTTTATTCACAAATGACACCACCAATCATTCACAAAAACTAAGCCAAAACTCTCTTCATTTTTCTTCAAGACATTTCTTTCTTTCTTTATTGAATTTTATTTTAGGTAGACTCTTATACTTGTTATTTATTTAATTATTTGCATTTTTATTATTGCTTCATTTATTTAGTATCTTAATCATCACCATTTTGCATGGAAACTCCATTGATTTTAAATCAAGAGTTTAAAGTGTTCTTGAACCTCCATGAGCAAAAGTGATTAAATGTGAATTAATTTTTTTTATTTAATTTTTTTGCATTATTATTCTTGTTGCACTTAATTAGTATATTGATCACCACTATTTTGTATGAAAACTCCATTGATTCAAAATCATGAGTTTGAAGTGTTCTTGAACCTTCATGAACAAAAAAGGCCAAATGCAAATTGATGCTTGTTTTACATAAATAATGTATCCAATAACTTCCCAACATCACCCAAAACATGAATCCATACTTCGTCTGACATTGTTGTACCCCAAAACTTGTCCTCCCTTTTTTTTATCTTTTTATTTAACTCTTGACTTGAGAATCATCTGCATGCACTCATGTTTCATACATGTGCATCAATCATTCATCCATTAGTTGGTCATTATAGATTCAAAGCTCTTGACTTACAAAGATAGGGTTTGTGTGTGAATCAAATCTTAAAGGCATGACTTGACTATTGATTTGGACATGGGGGATGTGAAACCCTAATGACTTGATCTATGAAGCATGAATTCAACAAGGTTCCATCATGGTACTCCTCAAGGGTCTCAAACCCTAATTTCCTGATGATTTGGTTGTAAGGCTTCATGGATGTTCTTTGGGCCTTATCTTGACTTCTAAACCCTAGTTGGGGCTCATATAGTAAAGACTTGTTTGTAAAGCATCCTGATCCATTCAAGGCCTTGATTGAAGGATATGTTTCATTGAAACCCTAATCCTAGATGCTTGAAGTTACGTGCTAGAAGAGGTTGACTAGGGATCATGGATTTACTGAAACCCTAGCATATTAGGGGAAAGCTCTTGCCATACATCTTGTCAACTAAAATTATTCATTACAATAGTTTATGTTTCTTGTGTATTTAATGACAGTGGATGCCAATGTCATTTGGATCATCTCCACGCATGAATATAAATGACGTATGTGCTTGCACAACCGCATACATATTTATGCGTGACGAAGAAGAGCTGAATGAATATTTTTTTAATGCACATGCTAAAACTTAATAGTAAGTTTATTTATCAGAGTTAATTTGGTAATTTTCTCTATAATGATGAGGTTTTGGTCAAAACAACTTCAAATGTATATGGAGATAGGAAAGCAATGAAGTCCCTGATGTCAAGATGCCTTTTGGACCAGAAGGTTATTGTTAATATGATACTGAGTAAAGTTTATCCCATTTATGTATAATTCTGTTAATATCATTTTCATATGATAATGCAAAGTATTAATCTTATTGTTGTAAGACAAAACTGATTGATAGATTCTATGGGGGAAACTAAGTCTGTTTGATATCTGCCTACTGAGTTTGCGGTGATTACTACTAATAATACTTTTGTTACTTGTGCATTCCTTAAGTATTAATTATTGACTTAAAATACATTTATTCTTTTATTTTCATTGCACAATATGCATTAGAAGATCATAAAAATCCTGACTATGTGAGAAATATATACAAATCCCGCTTTATGACAACAAAAACTTTTGTTTCCAGGGTGAGTTGTGTGTTAGTAGTACTTCGTTACCAAATCAGTTGACACATTAAAAATTCTGTTCCTACAACTTAATATTATATTTTTGCATATTTTTATTCCAATGAATGATCAAGAAGTGCATTGGTATCTATTGTGTATTGATTTAGTGGACATACAATTATATTGGTTGGACTCTTTAGATTATCCTGAGAGACATCACTTTAAATGCCATGTAATCTTGAAATTGGTATGCATGTGTATGCAAAGTTTTTTTTTCCAATCAATTGTTTGGATTTTTTTAAACTTTGGTTTGTACTATGTGGCAGGCCATATTTCTTGAAGAAATTCTGATACATGAATCTTTTAGTAGTATCAATCAAATTTGTCTAGGAAATATAATAACAACCTCCAGTCTAGTTAAACCAGCGTGCCTTAAACAACAACAACACGGATTGTAAGTACTTTCATACCTTACTCTATTTTAATTTATTGACAGTATTACCTATTACGTGTCACTAATGCATTTAATGACCACATAAATGACTGTGGCGTTTGGGTCTGCAAATGGATGATTGGATGTCCCTTCCAAAGTGATTTTGATAATGTCACTGTAAGTTAGATTCATGTGAATATCATTAATTTAATCATTTCCCTTGTAATTATAGTTCTAGTTGTCCTAAATGTTCATATTTATATATAGGTTGTGAATTCGACAAGAATGAAACTTGCTCTATTTTTGGTACATTCAGGTAATAATGTGTTGTTAGACAAAATGGTGTCAAAGTCTGCATCACATTGGAAAAATCAAGAAAAGCTAAGGAATACATTGGTAAAATATGGTTGAAGTTTGAAGTTGTATGTTTGTATGCTTGTCAAAGGATTGGGATAATTTTTGGGTGAAACATTGGTTAACGTCATTGGTTATGACGCTGTGTCATATTGACTTGGGATAATTTTTGTTCGTGTTTTGAATTAATATGGTTTAAATGTGTACACCGTTTTGACTCCATGAATTATCAAGTGTAATTATCTTATGTTATTGAGCCGTTCATGGCTCTTAAACAATTAAAATTGTTTTTTATGTTGAGGTTTTCTTCTATGAATTTGGGATAATTTGGTTGTGTTTCCATGTTTTTTTGGATAATTGTGTTGTATTTTGTATAATCTTATCATTTATTAGTATGTGTTTTGACCTTTTTGGCAGAATTCAAAATCAATTACTAGTTGACTGATACACACCTAACATAGATACCATTTTTATTTCCCAATAACTCACAAAAATAATGATATGTTACGTCTGGATTTAACATACCTTTGTGAACTGGTTATGTACAACTGACTTGAGCTTACATATGAGTTATGCTCTTATATTCACATTCTCCTTCTGCACAAGTTCACTTGATCTCTAATGAACATGTTGCATACTCGTCTTTGCTGTTCCAAAATGAAGCAATACCTAAGTGATTATCGAATTCAAATAATAGGCTTAACGTGATAATTTAGTATTGTTTCCAAAATTGATATTGAACTCCAATACTAAATTTATCATCATAACAAAAAATGAACATCTTGCGCAAAAACATTTTTTTTCAATCTATTTGATTCAGTTTAAACTTCAAATTGCAACTAATTTAATATTTTCTTGATGACTAACATTTCCATGTTTATCATTACATTGGATGAATTATAATCAGAAAGAACAAGCTTCAATTGGAACTAAAAAGTATACATTATTTAACACAAATAGAGAGTATTATTATCTACAAAACCGTTTTATAACAGTTAATGTACTAGAGCTTATCTCAAATTTACAGACATGTGTTTCTTATGTTATGACCTTGCATCCCACACAAACACAACACTTGTGATTCTTAATAACACGCATTAACTCTGTTTTATTTACCCATGCAAGCCCTTCTTCAGTGTGTATTTTCGAGTTCAAACTATATATTAACATCGAGTTTGTTGATAGAGATGAACAGTCTCATCTGAAACATGACATGCAAGAAGTAGATAGTTGCGTCGTTGTACCATCCATGCAAACCTCATGAGCGATGCTATTGCTGCAAAAATTAAAAAAAAGGTGATGTAATAATTAATCCAGAGACCAATATGCTAAGAACAAATTCAATATTTCAGGAGATTTATTGATGTCAGCCAAACCCTTTTGATGTAGAAACAAGTTTGGCATATTACCTTAAAAAGTTTGTTAACAACAATACAACTAAAACTCACAGTTGGGGAGAATCCCTAGTTGACAATAGGTCCCTAAAAGTGAGATGTTTTATGATTAATTGGGCTGTTCCAAAATGCTTTTAAAGCAACCATATGATACAACTTCTACTACATATTATCATTGCTAAATTGTATGATTTTAACAAAGTAAAAGATTTCATATCACAAACTTCCTGATATGTAAAAGCAAATATTTTGTACAAAACCAAAACCAAAATAGTAAGACTGCACCAATTCACACAAAAAACTATTATGACATTCCACTCATAAATAAAGAGTGAAAAACACAGTCCAACAATCGCACACCATTAAAGTTAAAGTCTTACATAGTCCACTAAACAAGTCCTCCCTCCCAATCTACCGTTGGCTATCAAAATATTTAATATAAAAAAATAAAACAACAACAACAATCAAACCTTATTCCATTAAGTGAGATAAGCTACATGAACTAACTTTGTATTATTTACCAATGCAAGCCCGTCTTTAGTGTGTGTTTTCGAGTTCAAACACACTGAGTAAACTGTTTACAACCATTACTTAATTGTAGGATATTTGAAGAATAAATCATCAAATTAATTGAAAAGAACACACAACTTAAATTTGAATAATATGACAAAATAAATTCCTTTTTATGCAACTAAAAAACTAACAATTCAATTGAAACCCTAAAGGTTCAACTGAATTAAGATTATTTTACTATCTACCAATTCAATGCAAATGCAATTTTCAGAATTTATGAATTTCATAAAATATAAACCCTAATCCCAATTCCATAATTCATGCGTAGGAATTGAATCAACTTCAACTTAAAGTACAAACCCCAATCCCCAAATCGCAAACCAACTTCAACTTAAAATACACATCCTAATCACCAAATGGATTGTTTCTGGGTAAGAGTTCAAATCAAGTTCAACTAAACATACAAACCTAATACCCAATTCAATAATTTATTTATAATAACTCAAATCAACTAGATTTTGGAAAAATATAAAGTTTGAGATGAATACGAACAACTACTTGTGAAAGAAGACGACGACATTCCACTGTGAATTTGGGTGAGAGAATAACACAACGAAGATGACATTTTTTTGATACCCTTGGATGACCAACCAATACGGAGTAGATGAACGTTACCTCTTAAAGCTATGTATTGAACGCAAAGCGAATACGAATTTGGGCGAGGGAAGAGAATGAATAAGATGTAAAATATTTAGTTGATAACATTGAAGGGTGAACTGAAACAAAAAAGAATTCGGTCTCCACCATTGAAAGAAGATGAATGATAAGAAGAAGAAGAAAAAGGCTATTCAAAATTCCATTGGATCTTTCGAAATATGGGTTTGAAATTTAGGGATTTCAATTGAAAATTGATTTTATCAAATAAAAATGATTTTTAATTTAATATTAATTTTATGAAAGACTAATATGCTATAAATGAAAGTTTCATATAAAATTATAATGTGGCAATTAGAGTTTATAGTTGTGTGTTTTGATTGATCAAAAACATTTACTAAAAAAAAGTCATTTCCCCAATTTCACCATGGAAGTCCCATTTACTTAATGAACTTCATTATAATAAAGTAAAATAATTAAAAAATATTATTATTTATTGTCTAATTTTTAAACAAATATTCTAAAGATATATTTTATATAATTGAATCCATACACTACACATGAAGAAAAAAAAAGAACTTTATCCGTATATAAATACAATTACTACTAAAGATCACATACACCACAGGAATGTCTTGAGTTCAAACTAAAAAAAACTACAATCTACTAATATTGATATATTTCTATTGAATGAGATCTTGCAGACGAAGAATAATGATTAACATATATAAAAAAAAAGCTATTAAATCACTATCTTAATCTATTCAGCCACATCAAAAAGGCTAAAATTATTTCCAAACAACTACTCCAATGTTCAACAAATTACAAACCGAAAAGGTTGTTATTGTTGGCATCTAGATACATAAGATTTCATGTGCTTCTAGAAACCTATACTGTACAGTTTACGTAGCTAGGGTTCACAAAGTTCTTGTTAGGATTGACATTTAGCAAAGATGATTTAATTGAAAATTAACACGTGAGACAAAGGTTAAATGACAATGTTCACCGTGGATATAAACAGTCTTATGGTTTGGTGACCTTTTTAACCACCGTGTAATACTAATCACCTCTCACAAAATGAATTTTATTTACTTAGAAAAGTAAAATATGGAAATTCTACAAAGAAATTTCTAGATTTTTTATTAAAATAATACTATTTTTAAATTAAGTATTAAAATAACCATATTTTCTAACTATTTACTAAATTAATCACTTTTCAAATAAAAAAATTACACCATAAGAATAAGCATCATTGCTTATTGCGCATGCACGTTTTTTTGCACTAAGGCGCCACTGCCTATGGCACATGCATACAAAAGACTAATATTGCATGTATGTGTCACTTCTCCTAGAGTCAGTGTCTATTACTCCCTCTGTTCCTTTTTAAGTGTCATTTTTTGACTTTTACACATACCAAGAAAGTTAATCATTATTGTTACTTTTTAAACAATAATTCTCCTTTTACCTATAATACCCTTAATTATATACTACATTCATTTTACTTTTTCTCTCTATATAATAATTACATAGGGGTAATTTGATAAAAGTATATTTAATACTACCTTGAATATTGCAAGTGACAATTAAAAAGAAACAAAAATTTATTAAAAAAATGACACTTAAAAAGGAACGGAGGGAGTATTTTTTATCAATATTGTATGCATGCGTCACTCCACCCTGACGCATGTTCAATAACATTTTGCATGCATGTGTCACATCTCCGGCCACCTTCCTTTAATAAATAATTAAAAAACAAAAAAAAAACACGCGCCATTGACAATGACGTCCTCTCTTATTGCATCATGTGCATGCATGAGCCACTAGGGTTGACGCCTTGTGCAAAAAAGTATGCATGCGCCACAGGCAGTGACGCCTACTCTTGTCGTGTAATTTTTTTTAAAAAGTGATTAGTTTGATAAGTAATTTGAAAATGTGATTATTTTGGTATTTAATTGAAAATAGTGATTATTTTAAAAACAAATTCTAATTTATAATATTTTTTAGTATATATTATATATTCCTCGGTTATTATATATATATATATATATATATATATATATATATATATATATATATATATATATATATATATATATTCTAAAATCGACAAAATTGACTAAACAAATGTCAAAGATAACAGGCAAACCCACAAACAAACATACTTAAAGATTACATCACGCCAAAAAGACACAGATGAAGTGAGGTAAATTCGATCACCTGTAGAAAATAAAGAAGGGCAGTTGACCATCAAACATCCCTAAAAGTGAAGTCACTAAGTAAAGAGAAGGCAGATGTCAGAGCATGAGAATATATCCACTTTCAAGTCAGGCTAATTATCGAGTTCACCCAATGATTAACCAAAAAAATCTCCTAATAAAAATGATTTTACTATTCATTTTCAAATAATTCAGGCCACTGAATGTCATATCGAAAGTAGACCTAAACGAGATTTCCTACCTTTTTCAACCCGTTGAAAAACCTCGAAAATCCCCAAAATTGAGCGTGGAAGAGGTAAAAACATTCTCACTAAGCTAAGAACCTTATACCAGATCAAATAGGTAACCTCACCAAGACAAACAAATGATTCCTGATTTGACTTGTCTTAGACACACTGCACACCCCAAACCACTATCAACATACATGATCTGGCACTCATAAAGATCATGCCTAGTCGGAATCTTACTTGAAGTAAATGCCAATAAAAAAAATCACTACTTTAGAAGACGCCCAAGTCTTCCGAACCCTAACCAAGTCCAGATCACCCGATCCTACCTAATATTAACACCAACCACTAAGGAGGAAAACCTAATGGAAGCATATCTTACTAAAAAACTCTCTCGTGGGATCTGACACACATGACCAGACATCCGTCTTGCCTTGCTTAACCATGCCAATGATAAAACTAAGTAAATATTCCATAAGAAATCTTCTTCCTAGACCAAAAGAGACCGCATCCACCTAAAATCTCAAACCCAATCATTTCCCTTCTAGGCGTTATCGACCCCACTACGAGAGACTTTTGTTCTGAGATGAGAAACAACGTCTCAAAAGAGATGCACAATGAATTTTCCCCCACCCTATATGCCAAATCTAGTTCTCATACCATTCTATAGCACCATGGTATAGGAAGAGGCAACCAATCCAACGATTGATCTAAAGTATGGCTAAAAAAAACCCTATCCACTCTAAAGAAGCCTTTCACATGTTCTCCTCTACCACCCAACAAGGAACCACCTACTTGAGAGCCATATTTGAAAGTGATGAAAATCTTCCCAAAAACGACCTAATTCTCTATCATCCTCCACCTCTAATTCCTTAACAATAACAAATTAATAGGGCTCGAATCCTTAATACCTCAACCCCCTCCCTCTTGAATTGCACGCAACCTCCCACTTCACCCAAACAATCTTAAGCCCTATCGAACATTATTGAAAAAATATGGACCTCTCATAGTGGATCCTTACAATTTTAATAATATATTTTTTTATAACATAAAAATGGAAGATAAAATAAAAAATCATTAAAAAAATAAAATTTACATTTGGACAAAATTCAGATTTCTAATTTTGGCCTTGCGTATATTTCTTAATGTGCTTATATTTTCTTTTTAATGTATTGATCTTTACATAAATACACAATTTAATCAACAATATGTTTAACTGTGTTATATTTTCAATTATAGTAATATATTTTAGTTAAGAAAACTGAACTTCTTAGCCAAATTTCTCACCAGTTAAATCAAAAGCTAGATTTTTTTTTGGGTACAACATAATACATTTTATTTAATTAAGACTATATGTATATGAGAGAGATGACGGTGGAGATGCAAACAATAGACAAGTGTAAGCAAATAAATATAAAAAATATAAAGAATAATAAAAGAGAATATGGTTAAATAAGTCTATGTTCTCATTGGACTAAGCAAAAATAGTTTTTTTGGTGGGTAGAAATGGGTGAAAGTGGTTGGACAGGATCATAGAAAAAATAAATAAATAATTTAATTAATACCAAAAATACTAATGTAGAAAATGTAACATATACTCAACCCCCTCGTGCACAAATTAATAACACTCACATATATATTGACATAGTCAATGTTAGAAATATAATTTAGAGAAACTATATACTCTTATATTTATAGCAAAGAGTAGTAATTTAAAATGGAGTATATATCAAAATTGTCAAAGGGTTAGATATAAACATTTAACAAAAATATGAAGACTATTAATTTAATATTAAATAAAGCTTGTTGTAGAAGGGTGAGTTATAAAACCATAAAGTGGAGAAGCATTTATAGGAGCTAATATCTTGGTGATGTAATTGATCTCACTTTAGAACATCTCTCTTTTCTTCATAATTAGGGTTTATACTTCATCAAAAGCTATTGCTTCAAGTTATTAATTTATGGAGGAAAATCTACCTCCTGGTTTTAGGTTTCATCCAACAGATGAAGAACTCATTACTCATTATCTTACAATGAAAATTTCTGATACTTCCTTCACATCAAAAGCTGTTGCAGTTGTTGATCTCAATAAATCTGAACCTTGGGATCTCCCAGGTAAGCTTTATATAATTTTCTTCATGTCTCTTAATTTTATTTTTATCAAAAACTAGTCTTTTTTTGTTTTGATTATTAATTTGCAAAGGATTTTCTATTTTTTGATGAATAAATATGTGTTTAATAGAACTAATTATTTCAAAAATTGAATAAATTTAAATTAGCAAACTGTATTATTATAATTTTCATGTTAATTATAAGAGTTAACACCCTTTCTTTTAATCTATTTCGAAAAACATAATTTCTATTACAATTATTCAATTTATTTTTCACTAGCTTAAACTTCTCAATCAATTAATGACTTATATATAAAATGAAACTTTTTTAGAAAATATAATTAAAGTTTTATGTTAATATAATGATTTGAGTTAAATTGATTTTATTTTTTTTACTTTTATCAACAAAGTAGATCAAATCAACAAAGTCCTTGTTCTTTTGTTTATATAGTCTCTTAATTTCATTTCTATACATATATAGTAACTTGACCCATTCTACTTTGAAAATAATCCATGTATATTCTATAACAAATACGTGGTATTTAATTTCAACTCTTTACTTTTTTATTAAATGGTTAGTTTAAAATAGTAAATATTTTAAAGTTGACAAATTAATTGGTATAGCAACTAGCTAGAATTTTATATAGAGAGCATAAAATCAATAAAATAAATATATGAATAAACAACTAATTATGTTTTGTGTGGTATTTATATAAAACAGGTAAAGCTTCAATGGGAGAGAAAGAATGGTATTTTTTCAGCATGAGAGATAGAAAATATCCAACTGGTCTTCGAACCAATCGAGCTACTGAATCAGGATACTGGAAAACAACAGGAAAAGATAGAGAAATATTTCGTGGTGGAGTTTTGGTTGGAATGAAGAAAACCCTAGTCTTCTATAAGGGTAGAGCTCCAAGAGGTGAAAAAAGTAATTGGGTTATGCATGAATATAGACTTGAAAACAAACACCATTTTCGAACCTCAAAGGTAAGTACTCTTTGCATTGCATGCATCCTAATGTATTAATATTTTCCTATGAAGCACATAAACCTCCAACCTCCATGAACGAGGATGCAGTGTCTGCAGTGTCAGATATACGTCGGTTCCGATAACTATTCAAAAACTTTGACAAATATTATATTTTTTAAATCTTGATATTCGACTTTGTGATCTATTAATTTAAAAAAATTAATCTGATCATTCATTAGCAAGGACGAATATTCTAAAAATAATTCTTTCTCTTTATTTCAACACTAGGTAGTGCAACATCGATGTAAAATATTTCTATACTTAATATTCTTCCTATTTTCATCAAATTAAGTATGAAGATATTTTAAAATTACTCTACATAACATAGTAAACTGATAATATATATATATATATATATTATATATATATATATTATATATATATATTATATATATATATATATATATATTATATATATATAATATATATATATATATATATATATATATATATATATATATACTCCGTTTTTTACTCAAACAATCATGATTATTATAGTTGAGAATTAACTGTTCAACACTCCATTTTTATTCAATTAGTTTTCATACTTGAGAAGTAACTTCTTCCGATGTTTTCTAATTTTGTAGGATGAATGGGTGGTTTGTAGGGTTTTCCAAAAGAGCATAGCAACAAAGAAGCCACAACAAACATCATCTTCTCAACAAGAATCTCCATGTGACACAACCTCAATGGTGAATGAATTTGGTGATGTAGAGTTTCCAAATCTAAATGGTATTGCAAACTCATCATCATCATTATCAAGTGGATTAATCACTAGCATGATTTCAGGACAACAACAAACTTTCAACATCAATGATCATCTCACTAATAATGTTAACACAAATATGAACTTGACAATGAATTGGCCATCTTCAAGTGAAGTTCCATCTCTACCATGGCCTTCTAACTTGTTGAATCCAAATAATATTTCTGTAAATTCATTGCTTCTTAAGGCATTACAGCTTAGGAATTATCAACAACAAAGAGAAGTTGCAGCTACAAATCATTTTGTACCATACATGCCTCAACAAGGAGTAGTATATGATCAACTTGGAATGGATCACCAAAGTAATAACTCAAATGATCCAAGTGCTTCTTCTTCAAAAGTTTTAGAATGTATGCCACAGCATCAACAGGAGCAACCATTCAATTTGGACTCCATTTGGTGAATTGCTGTTTAAAAGCATCATGAAGCTAGCTAACATTGTGTAAACATCCTTGTGAATTATAATTCTATAAATCTCCAACTCCTATATATAGATAAAATGTGTACCACTTCAAGTAAATATATTTGGATTTGTGGAGACTTTTTATAATGGTCTTTTTCACCTTTTTTTAATGAATTTAGCAAAATAAACTCATGTTAGCAATGTTGGAAGCATTACTCATCAATTGTTGTAATTAGTCCCTTTGAATCATTCCTTCTCTATGATCTTCTCAATTGTTTTAGGTTTCAAGTTCTGGTATATTAATTGGAAAAAACAAAATTAATGAAAGAAGAAAATATTTCTTTGTACTGCTAATTAGCCAATAATGCAAGAAATCATTTTATATATATTTCTTTAGTAGGAACCAAAACTATACTTGAATTATGATATTGAACTCGTAATACGGTGTTGCAAGTCTTCGATGCGGTGGACCAATGGGTTTGTCTTTTAAGATTAACATTCTAATGTGTGGAACTATATGCTTGCAGGTCTAATCAGGAAGTGATTAAAGCTCTTAAATAAATAAGATATGTGTAACCCTGATAACATCATAATTTTAATGATGACAACACTTGAAGATGTAACATCCTTTAAAGTGACTTTGATGACAACAACAAGCAAGTTCTAAAACTCGTTGAAGCAATTAAAGATGCACAAAATAGTTGATCAAGTTATTCCTCTGAATAAAGCTAAAGATTTAGGATTTTATGACAACTAGTGATATCCTCTGATGATGACATCTGACTATAAGATATCTCAAGCCTCATCCAAAAGAAGATTCAACTGAAGTGCTCATATGATTGGTATATCTGACAAAAGACTTGAAGCTTCAGATGTGAAAGCTCGATTGATCCCCTCTCTCTCTAAATTATTTTTAATTCTTTCACAAAATTTTAACCATAGTGCTTTGAGAAACGTTCTTGAGTTTAGTGAGGAAGTTGTTATAGAAGAAGTCTTATTGTAAATTCACCAACAATTCTTTTTTCTATTGAGTGAATTCACCAACAAGTCTTAAACCTGTTAAAAGCTCTTTTTGAGGATTAGGGTTAGTTTCCATTTGGTTCATGAGCTGTGCTACTTGAGGAAAACCTCTAATTTTAGGTTCGTGAAGAATAACCAGAGAAAAGTTTTCACATCATTTCTTAAGTTCAACACAGTATAAAAGCTCAGTCGATTCGAGATCAGCTCAATACAAAATCTCACTTCGGTTTGTGACCAACCCGATATAAAATCTCGGTTCAGTTTGGAGGATAGCAAATTCAAATTTCCACCTTAATTTGAGATAAGTCCATACAAAATCTCTGTTTGGATTAGATACTAAGTGCTCGAAACTTTGCTCATTGTTTGGCATGAAAACTAACTGATTCATTCAACTGTTCGTTACTTTGTTGAAAGTAAAACTAAACATTCATTTTTCCTTGTATAAGAGAGCTCATGGGCATAACCTTCTAAAAGGTATCATCAATTATTAGATACTCCCAATATCAGTTCTTGGGGAGAGAAGTAGGTCATTTCTCTAAAGTCAAACCTCTATAAATCTCTAGTGTTATCTCTCTTCCCTTAACTTTTTATTTTTTACTTATTTTCTTTACATTGATTTTCCACTGCATATCCAAATGTCTTTTAAAAAATGTTTTTAAAGTCTGATTTAGAAAATAATTTTATTTTAAATTAATGTTTTTCAAACCCCCATAATTCATCCCCCTCTTGTGTGTGGATTCACATGTTCAACAAGAGGCATGAGAGTCTAACTCATGTTCAAAGGCTAATAGTCTCGGGAGGAGGATGAGTTCCAACACTATTTTTAACAAGACAACCTTCCCAAACGAGAAAGAATGAACACACAAGATGAAAAAGATAAATGTTTTATTCATAAATGTTTCTTTAAATTTAGAAATGTTGGAAATAATATTAGAACTTTCGTCGCTAACAAATATCTAAAAATTAAGAATTGAAGTAAAAAATCTAATCCAATCCTTACATCGAAAGATGAGAATGTTTGTGATTCTAAGGAAAAACCTAAGAACAAAGAAATCATAGAGAAGTTGAATGAAGTAATTCAACTACTAAAGGATGAAGGCATAAGCTCAAGTCTAGAAAAATATTTAGCCGCTTCATCACTTGCAAAAAAAATCGAATCCAATGATCTCTTTCGAAAGAATATTGGTAGTTGAACGATCCTTGAAGGATTCAACATCAAATAAAGATACTTCATCTAGAAGAGGACATGGAGAAAAATCTTCGTCTAGTGGAATCTTTTTTAGAATAAAGGAGAAGAAAACATCTACAAATAATTGAGATTCAACATCAAGAAGGAATCTCAAAGAGTCAGCCTCATATAGAACCTTATAAGAATCTCTGTCCAACGAAGACGATGAAGTTTGTTTGAAAGTATCCCATGAAGAAGATGACCATGAGGTGACAAAGTTATCATACAGACAGTTGTTTAAATTAAATGCTAAGTAAATTGAATAAAATGAGATGATTAAGCATAAAATAGCTAATAAAAAAATAAAAATCAGATGAAGAAAAATAAAAGAGAATTTTAGAAATTATTTTGGGATTTTTTGGATAAAAAATGAAATTACTATGAATTTTTATTGAAAAAACAATTTAAAATAATAAAAGTAAAAGAATTAAAATCAGGAAAAAAACACAGAGCGCTGGATCACACCTCATTAATTGACGTGGCAGATCCAACACTCCAAAGGCTGGGAAACATGATGGAACACGTTATAAGTGAAACACATGATTCAATTTAAATCCAACCAATCAAAACATTTCAAAATGCCAACGTGTCTGGTTCAAATTCAGACCACCTGAGTAAAACTCCGGTCGTCTTCTATGGTGAGCTCTCACCGGAGTTTCATCTTTTGATAAATTCAAGACACGAGACCACCACCATTGTGATTATCTTCTCATCCTGAATTCGACCTCATACTCCAAATTCATTTATGTGAACTGAGCAAAGGAAATTTCAGAGAAATTTTGGAAACAATCAAGCCACGAAAGTTTCAGAGATCTCAAAGCTTGGGAATTGTTGCAAAAGTTTCAGAGGATGTCGATGGATCTAATGGAATCAAGAAATTGGATTGAAACAGACTGAAACTCAAAACACGATAGTTGAAGTTTCTGGAAAACTTTCAAGTTGCAACATGGGTTTCTTGCCTCTCCAAAGCTTGCAAAATGAAGGCAATAACTTCTTCTATTTATAGGGAATGTGTTTGGATCCAAATATGTATGGAATGATGCAAAATTCGTGCAAAACCAATTTGATCCAAGTGTGTAAAAATGTGACTTGAAACTCATAAAAACTCAGCCAAATGATGTGTTTTAAGTGTCAATTAACTTCTGGAGACTTGTTTAAACATGTTTAGGCGCAAAACACTTGCTAATTTGGCTTGGAATTGAGATTAGTCGTGATCAAATTTTGGGCAATGGTGATTTCTTTAGTTACAAGTCACCATGTTCAACTTAATGGGGCATCCTACTCAAGAGGCTTTTTGATCCTATTCTTTTTGCAACATGTTAACATCATGACAAGTTTACAATGTGCCAAGAAAGTTTGAATTTGGATGTTTGAGAAAAAATTTATGGCATGTTGAAGTTGACATAAAATAATGGTCACATAACTTGGAAAAATTTGAGTGTTTCATGGCTGAAAATGACCTATAATGTCCCAATGAATTCCATGGATTTCCAAGTATAATTTTACCTTGGTCCATGAAGAAAACTTGTTGATGGCATCATAAATGATATTGTGCAAAAAGAATTAGCTCCATATGTTGAAAAATTAAGAACTTATGTTCCTTGAAAGTTGGGAAAAAGTCACTTGAAAATAGGTCAAATTTCACTAAGTCCACAAATGACCTATAATGTCTCCAAACCTTTGATGATCCTCCAAGCATAGTTGGCTCTTGCCATGTAAAGATAAGTTATAGAGGAGGTTGAGAAGAGTCATATGCAAAAAGGGGCATTCAAAAATGTTGAGAATTGAAAGAGTTGGGATCCTTGGAACTTTGACTTCAAAATGTTGACTTTTAGGTCAAACCCCTTGGGACAAACTTGTGTATTTGGATCTTCCTTGCATTTCAAAGCACATGGGTGATAATATGAACTCATGATAAGGTGTCTTTGATTTCCTGTTGATTAAATTGCTCAAAGCTTGAAGTTTCTTGTTGAAGAAGGCATGGGAATAAACACATGAACCTTTGACTTTCCTTGAGAAGTAAGCAACTAAACTTTGAGATGCTCTTGATTTGAAAAGCCCTACCTTGCACAATAAACTTAAGGGGAACAAGATATATTTTTGGTATTTTGATTAATGGTTAGATAAGCAATTAATCAAATAAGCACAAAGGTAAAACACCAACAAAGAGGTGCTTGGTGATCCCTGCAAAAGCAAACCCAAAGATAGGTAAAAAGGAAGGACCAAGATGTGACCTTGTTTATATGCAAATGATATGTGGGATATTAGGGTCAAAAATTAGGGTATGACAATTAGACCGACATCATCTAAGCTAACTAATGCATTTTTGGTAAGCGTCGACTATTTTACCAAGTGGGTCGAAGTGATACCTTTGGTAAGTGTCGACCAAGACGTGGTGATTAACTTCATCCAAAGTCACATAATCCTTAAATTCGAGATCCTTGAGACAATAACCACAAATCAAGGATCAGTATTTATTGGACGAAAGATGGTTGATTTTACCTCACTATGAGGAATCAAGTTGTTGACCTCTACTCCTTATTATGCTCAAGAAAGTGATTAAGTCGAGGATGTAAACAAGGTTATAATCAGCCTGATTAAAAATCATGTAGGCTAAAATCCAAAAATTGGAACGAGACACTAGACCAAGCACTTTGGGATTGTAGAACGTCCCCCTAAAGAAGCAACTAATGCCGCGCCCTTTCGATTAACTTTTGGGAAAGACACAATGTTACCTGCAAAAATACACTTGCAGGAAGTCATAATCCAAAGGCAAGGATAAATTCCTGCATATCATTATTGGAGCATAATGATGGATGAATTGGTCGACCTAGACGAAGAAAAGTCAACCGATTTAGACATGTTGATTAGAAAAAACGATCTTGTAGCGAAAGCCTACAATAATAAGGCTAAGTTGAAAGTCTTTTTGGTCGGAGATTATGTGTGAAGGTAATATTACCCATGGATCCAAGAGATAAAACCTTAAGGAAATGGTCTCCAAATTGGGAAAGGTCATTCAAAATCAACAAAGTATTTTCAAATAATACTTATGAAATAGAGGAGTTAAGTTATGATGGTCGAATATTAAGAGTAAATGGAAAATACTTGAAAAAGTACAAACTTATGTTGAAGGAAATTAAAATATCAACATAATACGCTAAAAAAGGGATTGCCAAATGGTATATTAATAATGCCAAAAGTATGGAAAGTCTTACAAAATTTAGAAATGCATTACAAAATATAAGAAAATAATCAATGTCAACTATAAGATTTCAACTTGCTCCTCAACTCCTCAAAGTGTAGCTTTATGCTCTCAAGTTTCCTATCGACATGGTGATCGACAACTTTCAATTACTCCACTCCGGCTTCCAATATTTTAGTAGTTTTGGCACGTTCCAGACCAGTGTTGGAAGCTTAGAAAATCGTAGCATCTCCAGAATCCAGGTCAGAATCGTTTAACTCCACTTTCTCTTTCTCTGTTACCTCGATCTTCAGTTGCAGCCAGTTCATTTGTTGGGTCCAAGTCAAAGTATCAGCTTATAGAGTTTCTAGTTTACTTTTTACCTTAGCCTTTGCTAACTCAGTAACTTGAGCTTGAGACTCAGAAACCAGGATTTGGTGTTCGCATGGGATAACAACTCTTAGTCCGAAATGGATAACAGGTTCTTACTTTTGTCTAACAACTTGGACAACCGGCTCAAGCAGAGGTTTGAAGTCCAAGACATTAGCAATCAGGCTTCATACTTCTATTTTGATCAATTTCCAATTGGTTCTAGTAACCAAATACTTCTAGTAACCAATGGGTTCTGCTTGGTCATTTACCTTACCATTCGCAGTGTCACTATATAAATTTTCAGATGGTGTAGTCCTTGAAGGTGTGGTGTATTTGATGCTCGAATACTCAGGGTGGTTACCTGATTCATTTGGTTGAGGTGGAGGGCCTTTAGGATTGGAGTCGATGAGCTACCATAACAGTTTTGAATTAGTATGGTTCAAAAATAATAATAAGACCATAAAGAGCAAATTTATATGTTCAACGTTTGAGAAGGATTCAAAGGCGTATTTATCGTTTCTACAATCGGTTGTTGAGAGGAGGTGCCACTCTCTTTCTTCTTATTTAGAGGTGGCCGGTTACTCTCCTCAATCTCTTCGTCTTCAAATATTGTTTACAGCCTCTCACCTTACTCTCTTTTTCTTCCCAACTGAAGTTTCATCTAGGGGTGTGTTTTCCTATGGATGTGCAGCCTCAGCAATGTAGATGACTGCACTTGTTGTTTGTGCTGGAGGAATTGGAGGAACATATGGCTAACTATCATCACCGATGTCAAACTCGATCTCTTTCTGAGGAGACTAACGTAGTTTGACAATATTAGAAAAAGTTAAAGCAAATTGAGATAGAGAGTAAAGTAGAGGATACAAACCAAAATCTCTTCATCAGAGGAACTGTCGGCGCCATCTCCCATATTTCTTGTCCTTAATAGCCCTGCAATAGTATAGGCCTTTGTTGTTTTTCTAACTTGAGAAGCCAAGTTTGGATTAGAACGCCGACTAAAAAAGGAAAATAAAAACTAAGAAAAAAAGGTTAGTCCTTTTACCTTTGTAGTTCTTATGGTACCGGTGCCTTGGGAACTAGTAGTTGAAGTCCTTGGATTAGTGGGAACCCCTGCAAAAAAGAGAAGGCAAGGATGCGTTAGTCTAAAAAGATCCAAGGTAAGACAATGAATATCATTTCAGATCCAGTCAATAATAGTTACCTCTTTCTCTCAAGAAGGAGAAAATGTCAATGAGACGATGCGTTATGAGGATGTGGCCGGGAACATTCTGATAATGGATAGCCAACCACTCCTCAAGTTCTTGAGTGCAGTGGTAGAGAGTGAATAATTGAAGGAATGTAGGAAAACTTTTTTCCTTATGCAAAACTCGTGACAACTTTTAAGCCACCTCTCGATAGCATTGTCGGTGGAAAAGAAGAAGGTTTCTCCTTTAGGAATGAAGCACTTATGAAGCCTTTGGCTCACACCAAACTCCCTGGCCACTAGGTTTGGCTGGTAAGGAGCCTCTCTTAGGTCTATATTAGAGGAGGTAAGCCTCGACCACAGAGCATTGGGACTAAAGCAGGCAAGTAAGGTGTCATATATATGATTCTCCTCTTGTCGAGATGGATTGGGAAAAGCATTTCCTGAACCAGTAGGGACGGCGCTGTTCGATTGGAAAATGGGTCCATTATCGAGGTGAAGGTCTTGCACCTATAAAACAATTGGAAATAATTTTCAAAATCTCCAAAGAGACAGCCTTCCCATCGTCGGTGTCGTACCCCAAATTTTGACCACTATTTCTTTCTTGTTATTGACTTAGAATCTAGGTCATTGACATGCTCAAGGCCCTTTATAAGGCATCTGGTCAACCTTAAAGACCTAAAAAGTCAAAGGGGACCCATTTTGACTTTTTAGTCCCTCCTAGGGATTTGTTTTAATTAAGGGATGTTGATTGGAACGTAATAATTTGGGGAGTTATGCTAGAGGGATATTACCATTGGTAACTAGGATATTTTGTCTTACTAAAACACATTACTAAAAACTAATAATCAGGGGGATTATTTATTTTAATAGAAGGGGTAGAATAAATTATAATATTTTTATTAGTTAAATGGGGATAAGTTAATATTAGTATTATTTTTATATTAATATTAAGTTATATTATGGTTATTTAGGAATACATTAATATTGGGATTAATTAGGGTTAAATTAATTAATTGATTTTTTTATTAATCAAATTATCATTGATTGGTATGTTATCTAATTAGGATTATAATGGGGTTATTGGAGCATAATATTAGTATTAATATTATTACTAATACTAATTATTATTATTATATACTCGCTAACGCTACTTTATTTCAAATGAATGAAATAGTACAATTGGTAGAAAAACATACGTAAAGTGTTGTCAATAGGAGAGATTATGAGTTCAAACTTACATTTTGGGCTTTAAGAAATTGGGAAAATTATTTTAAATTAAAATGTTCCTAAACAGTTCAATTTCATTTAATTTTTTTAACCTAATTTTATCTATAAATAGTACCCACTTTTCATTATCCACAATCTACAAATTATCTATCCTAAAGTTGTTGTTTTTCACACCGAAGAACAACAACACTAAACCCTAAAACTCCTAGTGGCATCTATTATATCAAGGGAAAAGGGAAAAGATCGAATCAAAAGGCAAGGATTGGAATTGGGGGTGTGAAGAAGGTGAAAAGCTCAAAAGGAATTATTTTGCTCATCGGGGACAATCTCTTCCCCGCAGGTTGGTTTTCGTTTTAACCTCTCAATAATAATTTATACATGCTTATATGGATTGAAATTGGTATCAATTTGGTTTTCGTTAAATTTGATTTTTGTACATGTTTTCATTAAACTTTATATAAAAAATAAAATAAACAGAACATAACAATTTTCTAATCAACTTTAAATTCATTTTAAGTTGGTATTATAAATCTAATTCCTAAAAAAAAAATCAATTATTTTTAAATCAAATTTTAATTCAACTTTTCTAAACCAACTTTTTATATCAATTTTTTCTAATAAATGTCATAAAATTAATTATTTTAAACATATCTTATTTTTACTAACATCACAAATCTTTTTTAAAACTATTATTATAAATAACTTTTTTAACAAATATCATAAACCTTTTATAACTAAAATCCTGAAATAATTTTTAAATCAATTTTATCTTCTAACAACATTTTTTAAAGTATCATAATAAAAAATAAATACAATCAAAATGTATAGTCTATTTTCAATTAACAAAATCCTAATTTATTTCAAAATCACTAACCAAAGTTAATTTTTAAATCAAATCAAAATATATTAAAAATTCTAAAAAGACAAATATTTAATATTTTTGTACATCTAATATTTGTTACTTTGTGGTTAAAATATTTAATTAAGATAGGTTCTGTAACACCCCTTTTTCTACCCCAAATTATTTAATATATAATCAGAGTAAATAAGCACGCATATAAAGAAAAGGGCGTCACATCGACGTTTTCGAAACTTAAAACTTTCAAAAACCAACAATACACCTGGTCATTCAAAATAACACATTTCACTCATCATGAATATTCAAGCAATATGCGTTCGCAGCGGAAAATAAAGAATACTCATGTATTTCATAATATGATCCATGTCCCATACCATGATCATCTCTCAATAATCACTTCAAATAAAATAAAACAATTAATGACACAAAGCATATCAAAATAAGATATGAGTTCAATACCACTAATCTACCCAGTGTTACATGACCAGAACATTGACTCAGTACCTAATTGCAAACTAAATACGGAAACTCTCCAGCTATTCTTGAGCGAGCTACCGTCCACCTACTCCAGCAATACTACTCTGTAGTATCTGCACGATACCCATGTAAAGATAACATTCAAACATAAAGGGTGAGAATTCAAATCATCATGAAATAACATAATAAGGCACAATGAATTAACACACAATTTAAGAATTCATCACACTTGGTATAATCACGTCAATAATATTAACCAACAATCATCTCACATATTTCAACGTACATCGCATCCATATCAATACATGCATTCAATGATCACATAACTATAGACGACTCAATGCAAGACAATGTGACTCCATGCATGCGGTACCTCAATGTGAACTCAAAGTTTCACCGCTTTCCGATTCAATATCTAGAATCCAAGCCACGCTTCCAATCCGGACAAGACCAAAGCCCTACGTCTGTTTCCAATGAAGGATCACCGCTTAATACTATGCCTAATCCCAATTAAGGATTAACGTCTGCTACGTCTGTTTCCAATGAAGGATCACCGCTTAATACTACGCCTGATTCCAATTAAGAATCAACGTCTGCTCATGTGAACCCACAGTTTCACCACTTCCACAATGAAGTCAACCATGCTATGAATGAATGCATACATACCAACACATATGCAATTAAGACCACCTATATACCGTCTTAACATCCCACACATCACCATGACTCCCAATTGGTACATATACACATTCATCACAACACATCAATCACGATTACATATGCACATCCATCACCATAAATCATTCACAATTCAATAATGGTATACATACACATTCATACAATATATTATTCACCAATATAGGCCAATCATCAAATATGTACACATAAATTCCATTCCAAAACGCACACAACATTTAAATATCAATTTTTCACTTTTCAAACAGTGTTAACCGGTTAACGCCCTGGGTTAATCGGTTAACGCAAAACAGAATGCGTTTCTTGGCAATTTTTAACAGTGTTAACCGGTTAACGCCCTGGGTTAACCGGTTAACGCAAGACAGAATGTAATTTTCTTAATATCATAACAGTGTTAACCGGTTAACGCCCTGGGTTAACCGGTTAACGCAAAACAGAAAGCTGTTCCTGTGCTAACACGAAACAGAATGCAGATTTCCCCGCATTTTTCATCGTTGGAGGACTTCCGGACCTCCGATTTCGATTCCGTAAAAAGCTACACGTTCAGAAAATTATGACTCATCCAATTATATATTCATTCACAGTTTTAGCATAATTTAATCATCACAATTCAAGAGTATTTATCAACACCTAATAATTCCAAACCATGTCAATTAAGGATTTCAACCTAAAACATGTTCCTACCCATTGACCCAATCATACTAACCCATAATGATAAGGATTTCCCCCCTTACCTTGTCAATTTGATGGAAACCTTGACTCCTCTCACTTTTTCTCTCCTCTTTCTCTATTGCCTTCAGTGCTCAAGTGAATTCTAATTCTCACTTCCTTCACTCTTACTATTTATAATAGTATTCTAGTTGGACTTAAATCATCTAATTTAATCACTAAGCCCAATAATACCTAATATTTAAATACCTCTATTTAAATTTAAATAATTAACCACTCACTATGCAACCAAGTTAATTAATTAATTCAATAATTTAATTATTTCTCATATCCACTAGATAATGAATTAATACACCAATTAATTAATTAACACTCCACATAATTAAATTAAAATTATAATAATAATAGTATAATAATTCAATACTAAAAAAATGGGTTGTTACAACTCTCCCCCACTTAAAAGATTTTCGTCCTCGAAAATTTACCTCAAACGAACAACTCCGGATATGATTCCCTCATCTTATCCTCGAGTTCCCACGTGATACCTTTGGTAAGTGTCGACCAAGACGTGGTGATTAACTTCATCCAAAGTCACATAATCCTTAAATTCGAGATCCTTGAGCCAATAATCACAAATCAAGGATCAGTATTTATTGGACGAAAGATGGTTGATTTTACCTCACTATGAGGAATCAAGTTGTTGACCTCTACTCCTTATTATGCTCAAGAAAGTGATTAAGTCGAGGATGTAAACAAGGTTATAATCAGCCTGATTAAAAATCATGTAGGCCAAAATCCAAAAAATTGGAACGAGACACTAGACCAAGCACTTTGGGCTTGTAGAACGTCCCCCTAAAGAAGCAACTAATGCCGCGCCCTTTCGATTAACTTTTGGGAAAGACACAATGTTACCTGCAAAAATACACTTGCAGTAAGTCATAATCCAAAGGCAAGGATAAATTCCTGCATATCATTATTGGAGCATAATGATGGATGAATTGGTCGACCTAGACGAAGAAAAGTCAACCGATTTAGACATGTTGATTAGAAAAAACGATCTTGTAGCGAAAGCCTACAATAATAAGGCTAAGTTGAAAGTCTTTTTGGTCGGAGATTATGTGTGAAGGTAATATTACCCATGGATCCAAGAGATAAAACCTTAGGGAAATGGTCTCCAAATTGGGAAAGGTCATTCAAAATCAACAAAGTATTTTCAAATAATACTTATAAAATAGAGGAGTTAAGTTATGATGGTCGAATATTAAGAGTAAATGGAAAATACTTGAAAAAGTACAAACTTATGTTGAAGGAAATTAAAATATCAACATAATACGCTAAAAAAGGGATTGCCAAATGGTATATTAATAATGCCAAAAGTATGGAAAGTCTTACAAAATTTAGAAATGCATTATAAAATACAAGAAAATAAACAATGTCAACTATAAGATTTCAACTTGCTCCTCAACTCCTCAAAGCGTAGCTTTATGCTCTCAAGTTTCCTATCGACATGGTGATCGACAACTTTCAATTACTCCACTCCGGCTTCCAATATTTTAGTAGTTTTGGCACGTTCCAGACCAGTGTTGGAAGCTTAGAAAATCTTAGCATCTCCAGAATCCAAGTCAGAATCGTTTAACTCCACTTTCTCTTTCTCTATTACCTCGATCTTCAGTTGCAGCCAGTTCATTTGTTGGGTCCAAGTCAAAGTATTAGCTTATAGAGTTTCTAGTTTACTTTTTACCTTAGCCTTTGCTAACTCAGTAACTTGAGCTTGAGACTCAGAAACCAGGATTTGGTGTTCGCATGGGATAACAACTCTTAGTCCGAAATGGATAGCAGGTTCTTACTTTTGTCTAACAACTTGGACAACCGGCTCAAGCAGAGGTTTGAAGTCCAAGACATTAGCAATATGGCTTCATACTTCTATTTTGATCAATTTCCAATTGGTTCTAGTAACCAAATACTTCTAGTAACCAAGGGGTTCTGCTTGGTCATTTACCTTACCATTCGCAGTGTCACTATATAAATTTTCAGATGGTGTAGTCCTTGAAGGTGTGGTGTATTTGATGCTCGAATACTCAGGGCGGTTACCTGATTCATTTGGTTGAGGTGGAGGGACTTTAGGATTGGAGTCGACGAGCTACCATAACAGTTTCGAATTAGTATGGTTCAAAAATAATAATAAGACCATAAAGAGCAAATTTATATGTTCAGCGTTTGAGAAGGATTCAAAGGCGTATTTATCGTTTCTACAATCGGTTGTTGAGAGGAGGTGCCACTCTCTTTCTTCTTATTTAGAGGTGGCCAGTTACTCTCCTCAATCTCTTCGTCTTCAAATATTGTTACAGCCTCTCACCTTACTCTCTTTTTCTTCCCAACTGAAGTTTCATCTAGGGGTGTGTTTTCCTATGGATGTGCAGCCTCATCAATGTAGATGACTGCACTTGTTGTTTGTGCTGGAGGAATTGGAGGAACATATGGCTAACTATCATCACCGATGTCAAACTCGATCTCTTTCTGAGGAGACTAACGTAGTTTGACAATATTAGAAAAAGTTAAAGCAAATTGAGGTAGAGAGTAGAGTAGAGGATACAAACCAAAATCTCTTCATCAGAGGAACTGTCGGCGCCATCTCCCATATTTCTTGTCCTTAATGGCCCTGCAATAGTATAGGCCTTTGTTGTTTTTCTAACTTGAGAAGCCAAGTTTGGATTAGAACGCCGACTAAAAAAGGAAAATAAAAACTAAGAAAAGAAGGTTAGTCCTTTTACCTTTGTAGTTCTTATGGTACCGGTGCCTTGGGAACTAGTAGTTGAAGTCCTTGGATTAGTGGGAACCCCTGCAAAAAAGAGAAGGCAAGGATGCGTTAGTCTAAAAAGATCCAAGGTAAGACAGTGAATATCATTTCAGATCCAGTCAATAATAGTTACCTCTTTCTCTCAAGAAGGAGAAAATGTCAATGAGACGATGCATTATGAGGATGTGGCCGGGAACATTCTGATAATGGATAGCCAACCACTCCTCAAGTTCTTGAGTGCAGTGGTAGAGAGTGAATAATTGAAGGAATGTAGGAAAACTTTTTTCCTTATGCAAAACTCGTGACAACTTTTAAGCCACCTCTCGATAGCATTGTCGGTGGAAAAGAAGAAGGTTTCTCCTTTAGGAATGAAGCACTTATGAAGCCTTTGGCTCACACCAAACTCCCTGGCCACTAGGTTTGGCTGGTAAGGAGCCTCCCTTAGGTCTATATTAGAGGAGGTAAGCCTCGACCACAGAGCATTGGGACTAAAGCAGGCAAGTAAGGTGTCATATATATGATTCTCCTCTTGTCGAGATGGATTGGGAAAAGCATTTCCTGAACCAGTAGGGACGGCGCTGTTCGATTGGAAAATGGGTCCATTATCGAGGTGAAGGTCTTGCACCTATAAAACAATTGGAAATAATTTTCAAAATCTCCAAAGAGACAACCTTCCCATCGTCGGTGTCGTACCCCAAATTTTGACCACTATTTCTTTCTTGTTATTGACTTAGAATCTAGGTCATTGACATGCTCAAGGCCCTTTATAAGGCATCTGGTCAATCTTAATGACCTAAAAAGTCAAAGGGGACCCATTTTAACTTTTTAGTCCCTCCTAGGGATTTGTTTTAATTCAGGGATGTTGATTGGAACGTAATAATTTGGGGAGTTATGCTAGAGGGATATTACCATTGGTAACTAGGATATTTTGTCTTACTAAAACACATTAATAAAAACTAATAATTAGGGGGATTATTTATTTTAATAGAAGGGGTAGAATAAATTATAATATTTTTATTAGTTAAATGGGGATAAGTTAATATTAGTATTATTTTTATATTAATACTAAGTTATATTATGGTTATTTAGGAATACATTAATATTGGGATTAATTAGGGTTAAATTAATTAATTGATTTTTTTATTAATCAAATTATCATTGATTGATATGTTATCTAATTAGGATTATAATGGGGTTATTAGAGTATAATATTAGTATTAATATTATTACTAATATTAATTATTATTATTATATACTCGCTAACGCTACTTTATTTCAAATGAATGAAATAGTACAATTGGTAGAAAAACATACGTAAAGTGTTGTCAATAGGAGAGATTATGAGTTCAAACTTACATTTTGGGCTTTAAGAAATTGGGAAAATTATTTTAAATTAAAATATTCCTAAACAGTTCTATTTCATTTAATTTTTTTAACCTAATTTTATCTATAAATAGTACCCACTTTTCACACTTTTCATCATCCACAATCTACAAATTATCTATCCTAAAGTTGTTGTTTTTCACACCGAAGAACAACAACACTAAACCCTAAAACTCCTAGTGGCATCTATTATATCAAGGGAAAAGGGAAAAGATCGAATCAAAAGGCAAGTATTGGAATTGGGGGTGTGAAGAAGGTGAAAAGCTCAAAAGGAATTATTTTGCTCACCGGGGACAATCTCTTCCCCGCAGGTTGGTTTTCGTTTTAACCACTCAATAATAATTTATACATGCTTATATGGATTGAAATTGGTATGAATTTGGTTTTCGTTAAATTTGATTTTTGTACATGTTTTCATTAAACTTTATATAAAAAATAAAATAAAAAGAACATCACAATTTTCTAATCAACTTTAAATTCATTTTAAGTTGGTATTATAAATCTAATTCCTAAAAAAAAAATCAATTATTTTTAAATCAAATTTTAATTCAACTTTTCTAAACCAACTTTTTATATCAATTTTTTCTAATAAATGTCATAAAATTAATTATTTTAAACATATCTTATTTTTACTAACATCACAAATCTTTTTTAAAACTATTATTATAAATAACTTTTTTAACAAACATCATAAACCTTTTATAACTAAAATTCTGAAATAATTTTTAAATCAATTTTATCTTCTAACAACATTTTTTAAAGTATCATAATAAAAAATAAATACAATCAAAATGTATAGTCTATTTTCAATTAACAAAATCCTAATTTATTTCAAAATCACTAACCAACGTTAATTTTCAAATCAAATCAAAATATATTAAAAATTCTAAAAAGACAAATATTTAATATTTTTGTACATCTAATATTTGTTACTTTGTGGTTAAAATATTTAATTAAGATAGGTTCTGTAACACCCCTTTTTCTATCCCAAATTATTTAATATATAATCAGAGTAAATAAGCACGCATATAAAGAAAAGGGCGTCACATCGATGTTTTCGAAACTTAAAACTTTCAAAAACCAACAATACACCTGGTCATTCAAAATAACACATTTCACTCATCATGAATATTCAAGCAATATGCGTTCGCAACGGAAAATAAAGAATACTCATGTATTTCATAATATGATCCATGTCCCATACCATGATCATCTCTCAATAATCACTTCAAATAAAATAAAACAATTAATGACACAAAGCATATCAAAATAAGATATGAGTTCAATACCACTAATATACCCAGTGTTACATGACCAAAGCATTGACTCAGTACCTAATTGCAAACTAAATACGGAAACTCTCCAGCTATTCTTGAGCGAGCTACCGTCCACCTACTCCAGCAATACTACTCTGTAGTATCTGCACGATACCCATGTAAAGATAACATTCAAACAGAAAGGGTGAGAATTCAAATCATCATGAAATAGCATAATAAGGCACAATGAATTAAAACACAATTTAAGAATTTATCACACTTGGTATAATCACGTCAATAATATTAACCAACAATCATCTCACATATTTCAACGTACATCGCATCCACATCAATACATGCATTCAATGATCACATAACTATAGACGACTCAATGCAAGACAATGTGACTCCATGCATGCGGTACCTTAATGTGAACTCAAAGTTTCACCGCTTTCCGATTCAATATCTAGAATCCAAGCCACGCTTCCTATCCGGACAAGACCAAAGCCCTACGTCTGTTTCCAATGAAGGATCACCGCTTAATACTACGCCTAATCCCAATTAAGGATTAACGTCTGCTACATCTGTTTTCAATGAAGGATCACCGCTTAATACTACGCCAGATTCCAATTAAGAATCAATGTCTGCTCATGTGAACCCACAGTTTCACCACTTCCACAATGAAGTCAACCATGCTATGAATGAATGCATACATACCAACACATATGCAATTAAGACCACCTATATACCGTCTTAACATCCCACACATCACCATGACTCACAATTGATACATATACACATTCATCACAACACATCAATCACGATTACATATGCACATCCATCACCATAAATCATTCACAATTCAATAATGGTATACATACACATTCATACAATATATTATTCACCAATATAGGCCAATCATCAAATATGTACACATAAATTCCATTCCAAAACGCACACAACATTTAAATATCAATTTTTCACTTTTCAAACAGTGTTAATCGGTTAACGCCCTGGGTTAATCGGTTAACGCAAAACAGAATGCGTTTCTTGGCAATTTTTAACAGTGTTAACCGGTTAACGCCCTGGGTTAACCGGTTAACGCAAGACAGAATGTAATTTTCTTAATATCATAACAGTGTTAACCGGTTAACGCCCTGGGTTAACCGGTTAACGCAAAACAGAAAGCTGTTCCTGCGCTAACACGAAACAGAATGCAGATTTCCCCGCATTTTCATTGTTGGAGGACTTCCGGACCTCCGATTTCGATTCCGTAAAAAGCTACACGTTCAGAAAATTATGACTCATCCAATTATATATTCATTCACAGTTTTAGTATAATTTAATCATCACAATTCAAGAGTATTTATCAAGACCTAATAATTCCAAACCATGCCAATTAAGGATTTCAACCTAAAACATGTTCCTACCCATTGACCCAATCATACTAACCCATAATGATAAGGATTTCCCCCCTTACCTTGTCAATTTGATGGAAACCTTGACTCCTCTCGCTTTTCCTCTCCTCTTTCTCTATTGCCTTCAGTGCTCAAGTGAATTCTAATTCTCACTTCCTTCACTCTTACTATTTATAATAGTATTCTAGTTGGGCTTAAATCATCTAATTTAATCACTAGGCCCAATAATACCTAATATTTAAATACCTCTATTTAAATTTAAATAATTAACCACTCACTATGCAACCAAGTTAATTAATTAATTCAATAATTTAATTATTTCTCATATCCACTAGATAATGATTAATACACCAATTAATTAATTAACACTCCACATAATTAAATTAAAATTATAATAATAATAGTATAATAATTCAATACTAAAAAAATGGGTTGTTACAACTCTCCCCCACTTAAAAGATTTTCGTCCTCGAAAATTTACCTCAAACGAACAACTCCGGATATGATTCCCTCATCTTATCCTCGAGTTCCCACGTAATATTTCCATTGGCGACTCCGCCCCGTATCACTTTTACCAAAGCAATCTCCTTACCACGAAGCTTCTTCACTTCTCGATCTTCAATCCGCACAGGTGATGTATCAACCGTCAAATTATCCCGTACTTGCACATCATCTAATGGAACAACATGTGATGGATCCGCAATGTACTTCCTCAATTGAGACACATGGAATACATCATGAAGATTAGAAAGTGATGGTGGTAATGCAATCCGATATGCCACTTCACCTATCCTCTCGGAAATCTGATAAGGACCAATGAAACGCAGCGTCAACTTACGCGACATCAAAGCTCTACCAACACCCTTTATTGGCGTAACTCGAAGAAACACATGCTCGTCTTTCTCAAACTCAAGAGCTTTCCTCCTCTTATCATGATAACTCTTTTGATGACTCTGAGAAGCCTTCAACTTCCCTTGAATCATCTTAATTTTATCTGTAGTCTCTTGAATCAACTCGGGTCCAACCACAGCACTCTCTCCCGATTCGTACCAACATAAAGGAGTTTTACACCTTCTGCCATAAAGGGCCTCAAACGGTGTCATTCCAATACTCGAATGGAAACTGTTATTATATGTAAACTCGATTAAAGGCAAGAAACTATCCCAATTTCCTCCTTGTTCCAAAACACAAGACCTCAAAAGATCTTCAAGTGACTGAATAGTCCTCTCCGTTTGACCATCAGTTTGCGGATGATATGCTGAACTCAAACTCAACTTCGTATCCAAAGCACTTTGCAAACCTTCCCAAAATCTCGAAGTGAACCTCGGATCTCTATCCGAAACAATACTCGACGGTATACCATGCAAACACACAATTCTCTCGACGTACAACTTAGCAAGTCTCTCCATCGAATAATCCATCCTCATCGGAATAAAATGAGCACACTTCATCAGTCTGTCCACAATGACCCAAATCGCCTCACAATTACTCGATGTTCTTGGTAAGCCCGAAACAAAATCCATAAAGATACTATCCCACTTCCACTCGGGAATAGATAACGATTGCATCAAACCAGACGGCTTTTGATGTTCAATCTTTGACTTTTGACAAGTCAAACATGAATACACAAATTCCGCTACATCCTTCTTCATACCTTGCCACCAAAACATCTTCATCAAGTCTTGATACATCTTAGTAGCACCAGGATGAATACTCAGACCACTTCTATGCCCTTCCTCAAGAGTCCTCTTTCTCAAATCCATACCATCCGGAACACACACTCGGTCACGACACCTCATGATACCATTCTCATCAATCCGAAAGTCACCACCTTTACCTTGGTTAATCAATGTCATAACATCGACTAACTTCAAATCTGACCTCTGACCTTCTCTAATCTCGTCAAGAATGTCACACGTAAGCTTTAACATCCCAAGCTTAACACACGAAGACGTCGCTTCACAAACCAAACTCAAATCCCTAAATTGCTCCAACAATTCAAACTCTCGCATCATCAACATAGACATATGCAATGACTTCCTACTCAATGAATCGGCTACAACATTCGCCTTCCCAGGATGATAATTCAAACCAAAATCATAATCCTTCAAGAATTCCAACCATCTCCTTTGCCTCATATTCAATTCTTTCTGATCGAACAAGTACTTCAAACTCTTGTGATCACTAAACACATCAAACCTCGATCCAAACAAGTAATGTCTCCAAAGCTTCAACACAAACACAACGGCGGCCAACTCTAAATCATGTGTCGGATAATTCTTCTCATGAACCTTGAGTTGCCTCGAAGCATAAGCTACCACTTGCCCCTTTTGCATCAGAACACCTCCCAAACCCAACAAAGAAGCATCGCAATACACCACGAAGGTTTCTAACGGATCCGGTAAAATCAAAATAGGAGCCGTAGTCAATCTTCTCTTAAGCTCTTGAAAATTCGCTTCACACTGCGAAGTCCAAATGAAAGCTTGACCCTTCCTAGTCAACTGCGTCAACGGTAACGACAACTTAGAAAATCCCTCAATGAACTTCCTATAATAACCAGCCAAACCAAGGAAACTTCGAATCTCAGCAACAGACTTAGGAGCTTCCCATTGAGATACAGCTTCGATCTTCGTAGGATCCACAGAAATCTCACCGCCCAAAATCACATGTCCAAGAAAACTTACTTCACTCAACCAAAATTCACATTTAGAGAGTTTAGCAAACAACTTCCTCTCTTTCAACACCGATAACACCACCTTCAAATGCTCTGTATGATCCTCTTTGCCCTTGGAATAAATCAATATATCATCGATGAACGCAACTACAAACTTATCCAGATAATCATGAAAGATTATATTCATATACTCCATAAATACACCAGGTGCATTCGTCACCCCAAAAGGCATCACGGAGTACTCGTAGTGACCGTACCTTGTCCTAAAAGCAGTCTTCTGAATATCCTCAGCCTTTACACGAATCTGATGATACCCAGACCTCAAATCAATTTTGCTAAACACACAAGCTCCAACCAGCTGATCCATCAGATCGTCAATCCTCGGGAGTGGATACTTGTTCTTAATCGTCACTTTATTCAGTTGTCTATAATCAACACATAATCTCATAGAACCTTCTTTCTTCTTGACCAATAGCACAAGTGCACCCCACGGCGACACACTAGGACGAATAAACTTCTTCTCGAGTAAGTCTTCAAGTTGACTCTTCAACTCTTTCAACTCAGAAGCGGACATTCGATAGGGAGCCATCGATACAGGACTAGTTCCAGGAACTAAATCAATCGAAAACTCGACCTCTCGTTCCGGCGGTAAATCACTTATATCTTCCGGAAATACCTCCGCAAATTCACAAACTATTGGCAGTTCTTCGATCGTCCTCTTCTCCTGAATATCCAAAGTTGCCAACAACATAAACAACTCGGCACCATCTTGCACCGATTCATCAACTTGCTTAGCAAACACCCACCAATCTTCCTTAGCATTAATCTCAGGAAAAATAACCGTTTTCTCGAAACAGTTGATATACACCCGGTTAACTTTTAACCAATTCATACCCAAAATCATGTCGAGTTGCTCTAACGGAAGACAAACTAAATCAATTCCAAAATCCCTACCAAATATACTCAACGGACAATTCGAACACACATAGGAAGTAGAAACAGAACCCATAGCAGGTGTATCAATAATCATACTTCTACGCATATCAGATAATATGAGATTCAGCCTCTTAGCACAATCCAAAGAAATGAAAGAATGTGTTGCACCGGTATCAATAATGGCAATCAAAGGTGTACCATTAATAAAGCACGTACCTTGGATTAGTCTATCATCGGTAGTGGTCTCCGCACTAGACAATGCAAACACCTTTCCCTTCACTTGCTCCTTCTTCGGCTTATCACATTGCGAACTAATGTGACCTTTCTCACCACAGTTGAAACAAGTTACGTTCGAACCAACCCTACACTGGTTTGCTCTGTGACCCATCCTGCCACAGTTGAAACACTTCCCAGAATCTCTACTACACTCCGTAGCACGATGGCCTTCCACACCACATTTGAAGCACTTAAGTGGAATAGAAGATACTCCCCCACTTGGCTTCTTGCCAACACTAGATTGTCTCCTCTTGTCATCATATGGTTTTCCCCGATCTTGGTTTTTCCCCTTCAGACTCTTGTAGGCAGAAGCACTCTCCCTACTATCCTCGTCATAAATCCGGCTCTTGTTAACCAATTCTGTAAAACGAGTAATCTGTTGGTAACGAATGGCCTTCTTGATATCATGTCTCAAGCCATTCACAAACTTCAAACATTTAGATCTCTCAGCATTAGCAGTATTGTAATGAGGACAATACTTGATAAGCTCCTGAAATCTAGCAGCATAATCAGCAACGGTACCATTTCCTTGCTTCAATTCAAGGAACTCCACCTCTTTCTTCCCACGACAATCTTCTGGGAAATAGTTCTCCAAGAAGGTATCACGGAAAAGAGTCCAAGTAACTTCAATGTTGTCCTCTTCGAACCTCTGAAGAGTGTTATTCCACCAATCTTCAGCTTCCTTCTCAAGCATATGGGTACCAAACTGCACTTTCTGAGCATCAGTACAGTTCATGACTCTGAAGATCTTCTCAATTGCTTTCAGCCAAGCTTGAGCTTTCTCAGGTGCATGCTCACCCTCAAAGATAGGAGGATTGTTCCGCTGGAATCTCCCCAAAGCACGGAACTCATCATCATCTCCCTTTTGGTTACCGGCATTCGCATTCATTTGATGGGCATTCGCTTGATGGATCTGACCCATGGATTCAGCCAGCATCCTCAGCGCCTCAGCAATGGCATCGTCATTCCTGCCTGCAACCATTGTCCTGAACAACCCGAAACATCAAACAAACAGTATCGATTGTGTCAGATACACAATCAAATACCACGGAAAACCTACTACTATTGACCAACTGGTCGACCATGCTCTGATACCACTATTGTAACACCCCTTTTTCTACCCCAAATTATTTAATATATAATCAGAGTAAATAAGCACGCATATAAAGAAAAGGGCGTCACATCGATGTTTTCGAAACTTAAAACTTTCAAAAACCAACAATACACCTGGTCATTCAAAATAACACATTTCACTCATCATGAATATTCAAGCAATATGCGTTCGCAGCGGAAAATAAAGAATACTCATGTATTTCATAATATGATCCATGTCCCATACCATGATCATCTCTCAATAATCACTTCAAATAAAATAAAACAATTAATAACACAAAGCATATCAAAATAAGATATGAGTTCAATACCACTAATCTACCCAGTGTTACATGACCAGAGCATTGACTCAGTACCTAATTGCAAACTAAATACGGAAACTCTCCAGCTATTCTTGAGCGAGCTACCGTCCACCTACTCCAGCAATACTACTATGTAGTATCTGCACGATACCCATGTGTCGCATTATGCGAAAAACCAGCGGGAAACGAAAACAACAGAGCCGCCACCGTGCGTTATTTATCCCAAAAGAGGGAAAGGAAACGCTCAGAGTAAACCTGGAAAAGACATGGTCTCGCGACCAAAGGGAATGGGATCGGGAGTCGGTTATGCGAAGGGAAGGTATTAGCACCCCCACGCATCCGTCGTACTCGACGAGATCCACGCACAAAAGGAAGGAAAAAGGTTGTTAAACGCTGCTCAAACACACATCAAACACTGGCTGAAAGAGACACAGGAAACAAAAGAAACTAACTCGGCAGGATATCGCATCCTGGGCCTACGTAGTCTGTCAGGCACAGACATCAGAGTCGACGTAGTTCGGGACAGGGGGAAACGTGCTCGCTAGGATGTCGCATCCTATGCATACGTATCTTCTCGGACTAAAGAAGAATCAGAGCACTCGTAGCTCGGCTAACGCACGCCAAACAAAACAACACAGGAAATCGACTGCCAATCGCTGGACTTACGTCAAACTCCACACAAAAACAGGTAAACCTGGAAACCGAATGCCAATCACTGGACTTACATCAGACTCCGAACCAAACACACACTAGAAACCAACTGCCAATCGCTGGACTTATGTCGGACTCCAAGCACACGACAAACAAACACAGGAAACCGACTGCCAATCGCTGGACTTATGTCAGACTCCAACTCAACACAAAGGAGTTGAAAAAGAAAAAAAAGGCGCCTGGAGAGATCAACTCATCTCCTGCCTACGTACCTCATCTGGTATGAGGATCAGGGCGACGTAGTTCCCCTACGAAGGGAGAAAGGACTAGCCTAACCAGATAACAAAGGGAGACACAACTAGGGAGACTACGACTCGAGCCTAGATGTTATCATGCATATCATCCCTAAGTTAAGGTTGCTATCTAACTTGCACAGGAAGCAAGCTAACCTAAACATGACTTGCACAGGGAGCAAGCCAAACTAACCCTAACTTGCACTGGAAGCAAGCTAAACTAAAAAAGCACAAACACACAAGCACAAATAGCACACACTATATGCAATCAGTTGGCTCAATCAAGGTTAGGTTTTAGTCGAGGGGTCATATCAACCTCGACAAACAAACCACTGTAACAGGGTAATGTTAGCTCTTAACCCTAACATTGAGAGTTAGGGTGAAGCAGATGAAATGGTGAGTGAAGATGAGACTTCACAGCTCCTATCCCTGGCCAGGGAGAGCTTCAAGACAATGAAAGTGTGGGTTCAGAAAGTTGGAACCCTTCTACACTTATGACTGACACAATGTACAATGATCTTGGGTTAGTATCTACAATGCATCAACACAGTGGTGTGAGCAAAGCAGATGACACATAGAATAGCAGGGGATGGATTGCACATACCTGGTATCAGCCAATGCCTCTTCACTTAGGAGGTCTTTGGATATGTACAAGGACAAAATTAAACAAACACAAACATTGCCTCTTAAGGAGGACTTCAGACAGGTGTCTGGCCAAGTAACAGGTCAGGTCTTCCAGACTACATGGAGAAAAGAAATTCTACCTCAATGCTCAAGCTATCAAGCCAAGCCAAAGCAAGTTCACAAAGGAACTATAGCAACTAAAGTACCTGAAATCAATCCAACATAATCAGTATACCAGACAAACAAAAGTCAAACAGAAAATTACAAGTCCACAGCACAAACAGATAACAAGCATCAATGCACAAAGGTGCAAGCCACAAGGCCTAAGCATAAGTCTCAATGCCTATAAAACCAACTCAAAGTTAGTCATAAACAAGCAATAAACCAAACTCCAATTAAGTGCACATCATTAAGTACAAGCAATTGTGCTCTTTGACCTGAAACAAAGCTCAAACATTAAACACTAACCACTAGTATAAGACTAGGGTCAAAATGGGAGCAATAAACCAAAACAGAACATGAAACTTATCAAAAATCAAGATCAATCAAATAAGAATCAAATCCAAGTGGTCTCACATTCATATCATCAACCATTATCATTTCATGAAGCATAGAATACAAAGCATGCAATTTGAAGCTCATAGAAGCAAACAGAATGATTCAATTCAAAGCAACTCAAAAATATTTCAATAAATCCCCACAAAATTCATGGCTAAACAGCATTCATAACATGACTTACACACCAAATTTCAAGTCATTTGGACAAAGGGAAGCAAGTCAAATAAAATCCATAAGTCAAAGCATGTTCAAACAAGCTCATACAAGGCACCAAATCATGTATCAACTTCAAGCAAGCATAAAACAGAAACCAAACATGATAAATGAACCAAATCAAAGCCATGACAAACCTCAATGTGTCTAGAATACATGTGTAAAATTTCAGGTCCATCCAATAAGCAACAAGAATTTCATAAATCATATAAGATCATGACTCACAAAACGTCCACAATTGGTCAAACAGGGGAGAAAATCTCAATCAAATTGTAAATGCATTCAAAACATCCACAAAAATTCACAATCAAACCAAACATATAGGATAGTCAACATGCAAAAATTCAAGTCATTTTGAGTTCATATGGCATGGCAAATAAAATCAAGAAGTTGGACATGAAATGGTATGACACAAATTGTCACACCTCTAATGATCATAGCATATCTCACAAACCAGGAATGCAAAAATCACAAACTATATACCAAAATGCTCCTCAAGGTGTCTAGATTATGCATACTAAATTTCAAGAATTTCCAATTAAGCATCATCATTTCATGATCAAAATGGCAAGCAATGTGCAACAAATGACATGTATGAGCAAACCCTAGCCAAAACAGAAATTCACACGTGCACAATTTCCACAAAAATCATCAAAAAAAACTAGGCATGGCAAGGATCATCATGGAAAAAATCTCATATTAATTGGACAAATGGTTTGAGAGATATGAATTTTGTAATGTGAAGAAAAAATGAAAAAAGGTGTGAAATGACATAGTGAAACATGGATAATGGATGAAATAAATTGCCAAAGCCAAAGGAGAAAATGATGCCGCCCGGAATCGATCTGTGCTCAATTTCAAAATGGGGCGCCACTTAGTGAAATGCCGCGTTTCACTAAATGAGGTGTCACGTTGTGGTTGGTGGCATGGCGTATAAACACAGAAAACATGCAAAGCAACGAGGCTAAAGATCTAGCGCGATCTGGAAACAACATTGTTAGGGTTTCACGTGACATTCATCGTTCTTCATACAATTTCCAGGTGATGAACAAATGTCACAGAAATTAGCAAGCAATACATCAATAGATTCGTCTTCTCAAGCACAACAACAATCCAACATTGGTTTAACCTAATTTATGCTAATAAATCCGGATCGAGCAAAATAAGTTTCAACAGCCAAACTTAAATTCAGCATATCTCTCTTAATACTCAATGAAAATCCACGATTCAAAGTGCAGTACAATCAGCATGGCAAGATCTATGATAAGCATATCAACATTTCAACATTTGCAAGATTCGAATTCCAACCTGATTTGAAGAGCAGAAATGGATTGGAGGTTTCTAGGACTTGTAAAGCTGAAACAGCAACTCTTTGATGCTCAAGTTGATGAAAGGATGATGGATCGTGGCTCAAAGGTCTTGGATATAGCTCAAATCAGCAGCTGCCATTGATGGAGCTTGATGTAACAGTTCCAAAAGAGGCACGAAAACCTTGAACGCTTGCTTCCAAAACCTTCAATAATGCTTGTGGATGATGGAACCAACAAAAATCAAGCAAGGTTTGTGAAGGAATTTGCAGAAAAGTGGAGAAAAAGTTTTAGAGCAAGAATGGAATTCGATTTAGATCTGAGTAGAAAATGGAATGTTAATGTGTTTTCTGTTTTGATTATGCATATATACCATCTGTTAATGATCTTTTCTAATCAAGATTAAGCCAAGCCTTGGTAATTAGTGAAATGAGTGTTTGTGTGCAAATTGCTAATTCACCTCATGTGCATGGAGTGCATGCTACAGTACACGAAATTGGGCCTAAATCCACTTAAAACTCTGTTTGTAATCCAATGGAAATGTTGCCAAGTGTAAATAATGCATTATTTTAAGATTTGAAAATTCCATCCAAAAGGTCAAGTGAAAAATCAAATAATTTTGTGAAGAGAATGCATGACTTGTAATGTATGATTTGAATAGTGCATGTTAAAAGGAGAATGTAGCAAAAAACCCCACTCAATTTGGCCAATTGGTGTGAAAGTTATCCCACTTTGAAGTTCAAAATTTCTTGACAATGATTTGATCATAACTTGCCAACCACAAATGAGAAATGGATGTTCTTGGACATTTTGGAAAGGTGAGAGCAAGATCTTCAACTTTCATGTTGGACAAAATTTCATTTGAAGCTTGTATGATGACGTAAATTTGAGGAGAAGACCTTTCCATTTTTGGCAGTTTCCAATTACAGGTCACTTACTATTTTTGGCAATTTTTCATTTGACTTCAAATTCTTCATTGTTGATGTTTGCAATGTCAAATGAGACTTGTATGGACATGAATGAGGCCTCTCAAACCATCTCCCACCTTCAAATCCATGATTTTAGGCACAGTTGACCACAGTTGACTTTCTAGGGTTTCAGATGAAATTCAGCTTGACTGTTGAACTTTGATCATCCAATCTTTGGCCAAACCACTCCAAAGTAATCCCTAAGTCATATGAACATGATGAATCAATCTTAGGGCTTTGCTTCAATAGGAATTGCACATGCTTGGTTGACTGATTCTCCTGATCATCTTGACCTAATCTTGTCTGAAGACTTGCACTTGGGCAAATGGACAACGCAATGCTATGCAGTGGCCAATGTTATGTTAATGACCTAATATGAAAATGTATGTACAAAATGGGAGGTGCAAATTTGAGGTGTTACAGCTGCCCCTATTCAATCAACTGGGAACCCGAACGGATGAGAGCAACGGCTGTCAGACCTTTAGGGTAAACAGGGATTGAATACCGAAGAACCGTAGAAATTTGCACAATGCGGGGATCCACCAACGGAAACGTCCACTGGGATCTGATATTTATTACTGGGTATTTTGATTTTTTTTCTTTCAAAAGGGTACAACCACATCAAGACATCGACATACAATGAATGGGAATAGAAATCACAACTAGATGCCAACGGACAACTAGGAAAAACTCAACGTTTACCAAGACCAACGGAGAGGTAAATCTACTGGGGACGACCAGGAAAAACTCGACGTTTATCGAAACCAACGGAGAGGTAACTAGACATCAACGGATGAATGGGAAGACTTGACCAGACGTCAACGGACGAAAGGGAGAAGCTCGACGTTTATCGACACCAACGGAGAAGGAGAAAACTCGACCAGACGTCAACGGACGAACGGGAGAGAGATACAACCACATGTCAGCGGACATAGTGGGAAAAACTCAACGTTTACCAAGACCAACGGAGAGGTAAATCTACTGGGGACGACCAGGAAAAACTCGACGTTTATCGAAACCAACGGAGAGGTAGCTTTGGGGAAGAAAACAACCAGTCATCACCGGATGATCGGGAAAAACTCGACGTTTATCGAAACCAACGGAGAGGTAGCTTTGGGGAAGAAAACAACCAGTCATCACCGGATGATCGGGAAAAACTCGACGTTTATCGAAACCAACGGAGAGGTAACTCTGCGGGGAATCATCAGGCATTACCAAATGATCTGTGGGGAACAAACAACTATACATCAACGGACGCATAGGAAAAACTCGACGTTTATCGACACCAACGGAGAGGAGAACTTCTGGGGAAGAAAGACGACGTTACGAACATCGAAAGATGATGTTTACCGACACCAACAGAAGACCAGACATTAACGAATGACTAGGAAAGCACCGAAAGATGGTGTTTACCGACACCAAAAGAAGACCAGACATTAACGAATGACTGGGAAAGCACCGAAAGATGGTGTTTACCGACACCAAAAGAAGACCAGACATTAACGAATGACTGGGAAAGCACCGAAAGATGGTGTTTACCGACACCAAAAGAAGTAACACACGCGGGTGCTAACATGACACTGATTAGTATCACAAGACGACATCTACATATGCCAGGGCAAGGCTGAACACTTGCTGGGGGTCTCGCTGGGGAGAAACAGGTTTTCCTTTCACCAACGGACGAGGAAATAAACCTCTCTGAGGGGTATCAATCCTGAATGCTGTCAGGAGTACTGTAGCAAACGTGCCATACAGATGTTACACAACGATCCGCCTCTGCCGGGGACATGGTCTGATGGGTTAACACAGGAATGCATATGTTTGAATTTTTCTATGGCGTAATGCTCCATTATGAATGGAAATGCTACGCATTTTGAGGATGCAATGATCACTATATGCGAAATGCAAATGAACTCCGGCTGGGGAGCCAAAACTGGTCAGATACTCCAACTCTGTGGGGAGATTCTGCTTGAGGAATGCTCTGCGGGGAGAGCACTGACTTCTCACTCATGCTGGAGAAAACAATACTGCTGCTGGGAAAGGGTAAACTCTTCTGGGGACATCCTTCACAGGACCCAATCCACTCGAGGACTCCGCTTGGGGAAGCAACCAATACAACTTTGCTGAGGAATACCCAACTGCGACGGCGCTGAGGAACCAACAATACGACTCCACCGGGGAAGTAAACAAGGCAACTCTCTGGTGAGACTACTCGCTGGGGAGAACAATACTTCAAACCCGACTGCTGGGGAACGATGCTCCACTGACATCTCCGCTGGGGATACAACATCCTTCCAACTCAGTGGGGATAATCCAGCTTCGAACTCAGCTGGGAACTCAACTGGAGAAAAATTCGCTGGGGAATACACCCACTGGGGAAAACTGCAAACACAGGCCTGCTGGAGATAGGTAATCCTTAGATCTGCTGGGAATAGAAGGCATCATCCACAGACACCTCTGCGGGGGAACATAGCTCTGATAGCTTCCATACTTACTTGGAGAAATATCTGCTGGGGAACCGTCCTCAACCCTTAGAAACATTCTGCCCCCGCCACTTCCACTGGGGACGTGGCAACCTTCAGGTTTGCTGAGGAGACAACGACCTCGAGTCGGCTAGGGAAATAATACTTTCAGACCCACTGGGGTGATACGGCGTATTTAACACGGAACACCTGCCGCTTCGTTGAACAACGGTGTTCATCATCCCACCACAATGTCGACTTTCCACTCTTGAGGACTCCCAGACTCGTCTGGATTTTTCTGATTCATCACCTTGTATTCCCAATTTCCCCATACTCCACGGAGATTGAACTCCGGGGATTCATACCAACTTTCCAGTCGTCAGACTTTGAAGAGTCTTCTTGATTAACCTTCCAGGATCGTCGTCGTAATCATAATCCTTCACCGTCCTTTCACTATTCGTCTAACCCTTTGCCCCTGGTCGGGCTCTGCAGGGATCTCTTCTTTTCAAAAGGCTTCATATCATAACCTGCCGGTGAATGAAGATATCTAACCGTACCTGCACAAGAGATCGTCAGATAAAAGCGTGCCCCAGGCGTGCCCCCATTTCAACACCTAGGTCACTCAAACTTCCGAATAAGATTTCCAGATTTCAATCTTATAAGCATGCATCGGAAGGGACCTCTATGTTTCGAAATGCAAATATTCTTACCAAAATAAACGGATGTTTTCGTAATCAAAGCGGTAATGAAAACAAAACAAAATTTATTTGACTGAACACGCATTTTATTGACTGAAGAAAAAAAGTGGCTCAGAACCGAGCAACACACAGGAAGCAAACCCTGGAAAGAGGTGATTACGCACAAAAGGAAAAATCTATCCTAATGGCAATGTGAAACCATGATCTCATCGGGTTCCAACTTAGTTACATCTCATATGTCCTCAAGACTTTCCGCACTTTCTGTTTTCTGAACAAGACGATTCCGATCGATCTCTGTCGGATATTATCCAAGTGTCTCCTTCAAAGTTCAAACGACTATGCTGGACGCAGTTGTTCGTTTCATTCCCTCTTTTGCCTGGACCGCCCTTTCGAGTTTCAGTCCACCGGGATACCCTTTTTTGCCCAAGTCGCCCTTGTGGGGTTTTCGACTTGCCGGGTGTACAGTTTTTTCTTTTTTATATCCCTAACTTTTGCCCGAACCTTTTCTCTCTTTTTTTCCTTGGTTCGCCGGGATGCCCATTTTTGCCTGGACTCTTTTATTCTTTTTGTCCAGCGAGTCAATTTTTTCCACGAAGTATCTTCTAACTGCGTCCGCATTCACATGGGATGGAGAATCTTCATCATCCGTGGTCGTCAACAACAAGGCTCTGTCAGAGAAAACCCCCTTGACCACGAATGGGATTCATAACTGTGTACCTATTTGCCCCACGATCGTCTTGAGGAGGAAGGATCCTTTTCAATATTCAATACCAGCTCTCCCACATGGCACACACGAGGTCGCACTTTTTGGTCAATAACACGCTTCACTCACTGGGTATAACTGCCCCACGATAAATAACTGTCAGCCCTTTTACTCAGTCAGGCTCAACGCGTCATACCGGGTCCTTATCCACTCATCCTTTTTCAAGTCTACGTCCAACGGGACTCCATGACGAAACCTGAGTCTCAAATGGCAGTACCACTTTCATCCCATACCTGAGTGAGAAAGGCGCTGCCCCAGTAAATGCACGCACCGAAGTACGATACCCAGGATACCAACTTCGTACTCAGCCACCATCGTCAACGAAGGGAACGTGGGATCCCTTTGGCGTAACCACAGCATCGCTAACTCAATCTCCTTAACTTCCCCATCAGACATCAGAATCTGTTCGGATTCAGGGTCAGGCCCCTCCTCCGGGATCGGTTACTCTCAATCTTTCGATCTGAGCACCTCGAGATATCCTCATCAGGGAACTCAAACTTCCTTGGTCGATAATTCTCAATGGGTTGCTGGGCGAGATAATCAGGCCTTACACTCCCCTTACTGCTTTTCGGGAGGTACTTTGAACACCATGTTCAATCAACATCATTTGCCCTCCCGCAACCCGTCCGATCAATGCTAGCTTCTCAAGCACATACTTGATCAGATCCATCTTGGACATCCATAAAGTGGTATGAACCAGCATACTGTCTCAGTCGGCGAGCAGCCTATGCCAAAGTACATCAAGTTTTCTCGAGCAGTGAGTGTATTGTTTCACAGTCGATAAACTTTTTGCTTAGGTAAATTGCATGCTCTTTTCGACAAGACTCGTCATGCTGACCCAATACACCTCATAGACCCCTTGAGGGCTGTCAAGTACCAGATTAACATTTGTTCCTTCCACGGGAGACATCAGAATCGGAGGTTCCTGTAACTTATTCTTTCATCTTTTCATGCCCCTTGGCAATCATTATTCTACCTGACCGTTTGATCTTTTTTGTTTTGTTTTCAGTTCAGGCGTTTCTTGTATTGCTTTTTTCTTTTCTTTTCTTTCTTTTTCCCTTTTTTTTTTTTACAGGACCAACCTCGATTCCTCTTTCATTCACAACATGTCTCGGAAGCTTGCCGGACAACACCCCATAAGTGCACTGATTCGAACTCAACAGTATGAGTTATCCCAACCGGTCAAACAACTTGCCCCGGTCTACCGGACGCCCCTCTCCTGTTCGGGACTTTGTCATCATGTCATCAACATGGCATTCGCTTTCACGATGAATCATATCATGATACAAAGTCACTCTTGACCTGTGGTATGCGGCACCGACATTCTTCTTCACCTTATAGCAAGAAGGTACTCTCTGGTGTGATGAACAATGTTTACTCCATATCATCTGGCGACAATTCTACTTGATTTTGACCAAAAATCCATCTATGAGAGTAAACACCGAGAATTGAGTTGTACTATCAACCAATACATCAATGTGAAGTACCGGGAATTCATCTCTCGAACTAGCTCTATTCACGTCTCTATGGTCCACACACATTCTCATCTTATCATCCTTTTCGACGCCCACCGCTTCTCTAGAGGACAGCCTTCTTTTAATGGTAGCTTGTGCCCCCCGACATGGGTACTCCACCCTGATGTATCTTGATACAACCAGGCGAAGATATCAACACGCTCTTTTGACAAAGCTACCATTCTACTCTTGACTCGCCCCTGAGGCGGCCCACCTTTCGCTTCCTTTCTGACCTCGGCGGTGCCTGGAATAACAATCTTGACTCGCTCCTTATGCGGTTGAATCACCCTCTCCTCTTGTCTTAACAACCTGGCTAATCTTCCAACAGATCCCAATCTTCTTCGCCTTTTTCTTCGGCATGATAGAGCGGATTGTCGAAGTCATACAAAGGTGTAACCGAGTTGTTATCAATGAGATCAGGAGGATAACCACTTTTGAGATCGGAACGAGACAAATTCAAAAGGAAAGAGAATAAAAACATTGCCGTTTTTATTTTTTTTTTTAAAACTGCAAAACTAAAACAGGGAACACCGCTTTTTAATTACAAAAACATCCATTTATTACTGATGCAAAATGTTGCAAAATGAAACACATGAGATGGCCCTTACAATGGACCATTACGTTTCGGGCAAAACGTATGGCTTTCGTGCAAACAAAAATTGAAAACACAGAAATACTATTCTTCTGGATGAGTGACAGTGGTGATTTTGGAGGCTTTCCAATTTCCTGGTACGCACGACTTTATCCACAACTCGAGCTCACGGTCACAGTCAATCTCTTCATTCACTGAACAAGCATGATCAGGATTCAGCATTCCTGCACTGACAAAGGTGTACGGTGGACGACATCCTCTGTTTGGTCTAGACGACTCTTGATCCGGCTGATACCCAACCCCGAACATGTCTGCCTTTACCACTATGTCAATGATCCTGCCCCAGCCTTGGACCTCTTGGTTCTTCACCACCTCTAGGGCTTGCTTATAAGAAGAAATGGACAGCTTCTTTTCTTTCTCAATACCAAGAGCGTTATCCACCTTGACGATTTCAATTGCTTGACTTGGTGTTTCAACCTTTTCACCGTCCATTTCTACTTCCATCATGCTCTGGATCTTATCCCCCATCAATACACGCCCCTCTATGGCGACGGCCACACAACAATTATCAACAACAGGGAAAGCTCCCTCCTACGTCGGAGGTTTTGGGACCACAAATATGGGAACCTTTGACTGATTCTCCTCAGTCACCTCCATTCCTCTTTTGTCCTTTTTTACCATCTTCACCTTTATAGGACCCTGCCTAGGCACGGGGTTGACATCCCCATTCATTATCTGTGCCAAGCTGATGGCCTTGGAGTCCACCATATCCTGGACGACATGTTTGAAAGCTCTACAACCCTCAATGTTGTGTCCGGGCGCACTGGAATGGAAATCACACTTAGCATTCTCATCATAGTTTGGAGGCCTCCGCTGCCGTGCTATGGGAATCAATATCCTCGGCCGGACTAACCCCAAATCCCTCAACCTCTTGAACAAAAGAGTATAAGTCACAGGTGGCTCCTCAAACTGACGATCAACCTTCTCCTTCTTCACTAGGCTCTTAGCTTTCAGTGCTCTCTGTTGAGGCGGTGGTTGTTGCTGTGGTACAGTTGGGTTACCAACAGGAGTGGTTACAGCGGCAGCATAAGGGTGATAACGATCCTTACCGCGTTCTTTCTTTGTCTCCACACCTCCTGATTCAACCTCCTTTTTGAGCTGACCAACGCCAGAGGATTCCTTTACTACAGTGCCAGAGGAATTTGTTATTTCGGATGACGGAGCCTTTCCCTGAACTTTCTCCACCATCAGCCATTTCTCAATCTTTTCCAATCTCTCAGCCATGGCTTTCTGTCCCAAGGCCAGCCCTTGCACAACACTGAACAATCCCCTCATCATCTCTTTCATCTCAAGAATGTCGGTGTTGGGGGGATCCATCAGTTTGGATTTGTTGCCCCCATCAGGATATCTGAGCAGACGAGCTATGCGCACCGGTTGACACCTGCAAAACAGCAAATGGGTTAGTATGACTCACACATGCAATGTCTATCCGTATGAGGAATTGTCCTTTGATTCTGGTTTCACAGAGACAGATGCTTTTCATCGGTACATTTTGACATTTGGTCATCTCTCAACCAGAATCTTAATAAAAAAAATGGACCCTGAGTACGGATAGACATGGGTTGAATGCAGATGAATGCAGGATGGGAATGATGCAAATGCATGAATGCAGGTCACTGTGCCACCAAGTCATCTGAAGACCCATCAAGTCTCTGACCCAGTCACAGTCGTCTGAGGGACTAAGTCACCCTAAATCCAACTTGGGGAGTTCCGAAATAAACGGAACCGTAGATTACATCACTATCATCACAGGAACATTCACTGAACGGACGACAACCAGATCCTCTGAATGAGTACTCTCAAATTCAACCCGGGGATCCGAAATAAACGGAACCCGCTGATAGACCACGGACAGAACTCCGGCGTCCTAGAAATAAATGTCCATAATTCACAGTCACCATCAGTACCCAGAGTCACCAACAAGTCACCAACAAGTCATCAACAGTACCTGTAATAATGATCATTCCCTCCCCACTCACGGGTGTCATCTAGGCCAGGGTAAGGTCGAGAGAAACGCAGGATAAACAACCCTTTCAAGAATATCATCCTGTGCACACCCGATGTGTGCACCGATAATACCCCATCAGAGTCTGAACTGCTCGTGATATCAATGTTCCGCTAAGTGGCGCATACCACCCGCTTCCCATGAATCACTCTATTCCTAGGTTTCCTAGATTTCACTCATAGCCTGGGTATTGGGCCTTTTACCTCGAGTAACTCCCACCCCAAACAGAGAAACACAGCACAGCCAACACAGATGAATATGAATGAATGCAAACATTAATGCACACATAAATGCAAACAATGAATAAATGAATGCAATAAATAACAGCAAACAGCAATCAAAACCCTATCCTAGAGAGCGCTAGGAGGGACTCGCTTAGGGAAGATGGACCAGCAAGAGGTCAACTTCTTATGTCCCCAGCAGAGTCGCCAGCTGTCGCATTACGCGAAAAACCGGCGGGAAACGAAAACAACAGAGCCGCCACCGTGCGTTATTTATCCCAAAAGAGGGAAAGGAAACGCTCAGAGTAAACCTGAAAAAGACATGGTCTCGCGACCAAAGGGAATGGGATCGGGAGTCGGTTATGCGAAGGGAAGGTATTAGCACCCCCACGCATCCGTCGTACTCGACGGGATCCACGCACAAAAGGAAGGAAAAAGGTTGCTAAACGCTGCTCAAACACACATCAAACACTGGCTGAAAGAGACACAGGAAACAAAAGAAACTAACTCGGCAGGATATCGCATCCTGGGCCTACGTAGTCTGTCAGGCACAGACATCAGAGTCGACGTAGTTCGGGACAGGGGGAAACGTGCTCGCTAGGATGTCGCATCCTATGCATACGTATCTTCTCGGACTAAAGAAGAATCAGAGCACTCGTAGCTCGGCTAACGCACGCCAAACAAAACAACACAGGAAATCGACTGCCAATCACTGGACTTACGTCAAACTCCACACAAAAACAGGTAAACCTGGAAACCGAATGCCAATCACTGGACTTACATCAGACTCCGAACCAAACACACACTGGAAACCAACTGCCAATCGCTGGACTTATGTCGGACTCCAAGCACACGACAAACAAACACAGGAAACCGACTGCCAATCGCTGGACTTATGTCAGACTCCAACTCAACACAAAGGAGTTGAAAAAGAAAAAAAAAAGGCGCCCGGAGAGATCAGCTCATCTCCTGCCTACGTACCTCATCTGGTATGAGGATCAGGGCGACGTAGTTCCCCTACGAAGGGAGAAAGGACTAGCCTAACCAGATAACAAAGGGAGACACAACTAGGGAGACTACGACTCGAGCCTAGATGTTATCATGCATATCATCCCTAAGTTAAGGTTGCTATCTAACTTGCACAGGAAGCAAGCTAACCTAAACATGACTTGCACAGGGAGCAAGCCAAACTAACCCTAACTTGCACTGGAAGCAAGCTAAACTAAAAAAGCACAAACACACAAGCACAAATAGCACACACTATATGCAATCAGTTGGCTCAATCAAGGTTAGGTTTTAGTCGAGGGGTCATATCAACCTCGACAAACAAACCACTGTAACAGGGTAATGTTAGCTCTTAACCCTAACATTGAGAGTTAGGGTGAAGCAGATGAAATGGTGAGTGAAGATGAGACTTCACAGCTCCTATCCCTGGCCAGGGAGAGCTTCAAGACAATGAAAGTGTGGGTTCAGAAAGTTGGAACCCTTCTACACTTATGACTGACACAATGTACAATGATCTTGGGTTAGTATCTACAATGCATCAACACAGTGGTGTGAGCAAAGCAGATGACACACAGAATAGCAGGGGATGGATTGCACATCCCTGGTATCTGCCAATGCCTCTTCACTTAGGAGGTCTTTGGATATGTACAAGGACAAAAGTAAACAAACACAAACATTGCCTCTTAAGGAGGACTTCAGACAGGTGCCTGGCCAAGTAACAGGTCAGGTCTTCCAGACTACATGGAGAAAAGAAATTCTACCTCAATGCTCAAGCTATCAAGCCAAGCCAAAGCAAGTTCACAAAGGAACTATAGCAACTAAAGTACCTGAAATCAATCCAACATAATCAGTATACCAGACAAACAAAAGTCAAACAGAAAATTACAAGTCCACAACACAAACAGATAACAAGCATCAATGCACAAAGGTGCAAGCCACAAGGCCTAAGCATAAGTCTCAATGCCTACAAAACCAACTCAAAGTTAGTCATAAACAAGCAATAAACCAAACTCCAATTAAGTGCACATCATTAAGTACAAGCAATTGTGCTCTTTGACCTGAAACAAAGCTCAAACATTAAACACTAACCACTAGTACAAGACTAGGGTCAAAATGGGAGCAATAAACCAAAACAGAACATGAAACTTATCAAAAATCAAGATCAATCAAATAAGAATCAAATCCAATTGGTCTCACATTCATATCATCAACCATTATCATTTCATGAAGCATAGAATACAAAGCATGCAATTTGAAGCTCATAGAAGCAAACAGAATGATTCAATTCAAATCAACTCAAGAATATTTCAATAAATCCCCACAAAATTCATGGCTAAACAGCATTCATAACATGACTTACACACCAAATTTCAAGTCATTTGGACAAAGGGAAGCAATTCAAATAAAATCCATAAGTCAAAGCATGTTCAAACAAGCTCATACAAGGCACCAAATCATGTATCAACTTCAAGCAATAAGCAACAATTGGTCATGACAAACCTCAATGTGTCTAGAATACATGTGTAAAATTTCAGGTCCATCCAATAAGCAACAAGAATTTCACAAATCATATAAGATCATGACTCACAAAAAGTCCACAATTGGTCAAACAGGGGAGAAAATCTCAATCAAATTGGAAATGCACTCAAAAAATCCAAAAAAATTTACATTCAAACCTAACATCCAGGAGAGTCAACATGCAAAAATTCAAGTCATTTTGAGTTCATATGGCATGGAAAATAAAATCAAGAAGTTGGACATGAAATGGTGTGACACAAATTGTCACACCTCTAATGATCATATCATATCTCACAAACCAGGAATGCAAAAATCACAAACTATATACCAAAATGCTCCTCAAGGTGTCTAGATTATACATACAAAATTTCAAGAATTTCCAATTAAGCATCATCATTTCATGATCAAAATGGCAAGCAATGTGCAACAAATGACATGTATGAGCAAACCCTAGCCAAAACAGAAATCCACACGTGCACAATTTCCACAAAAATCATCAAAAAAAACTAGACATGGCAAGGATCATCATGGAAAAAATCTCATATTAATTGGACAAATGGTTTGAGAGATATGAATTTTGTAATGTGAAGAAAAAATAAAAAAAGGTGTGAAATGACATAGTGAAACATGGATAATGGATGAAATAAATTGCCAAAGCCAAAGGAGAAAATGATGCCGCCGGAATCGATCTGTGCTCAAATTCAAAATGGGGCGCCACTTAATGAAACGCCGCGTTTCACTAAATGAGGTGTCACGTTGTGGTTGGTGGCATGGCGTATAAACACAGAAAACATGCAAAGCAACGAGGCTAAAGATCTAGCGCGATCTGGAAACAACATTGTTAGGGTTTCACGTGACATTCATCGTTCTTCATACAATTTCCACGTGATGAACAAATGTCACAGAAATTAGCAAGCAATACATCAATAGATTCGTCTTCTCAAGCACAACAACAATCCAACATTGGTTTAACCTAATTCATGCTAATAAATCCGGATCGAGCAAAATAAGTTTCAACAACCAAAGTTAAATTCAGCATATCTCTCTTAATACTCAATGAAAATCCACGATTCAAAGTGCAGTACAATCAGCATGGCAAGATCTATGATAAGCATATCAACATTTCAACATTTGCAAGATTCGAATTCCAACCTGATTTGAAGAGCAGAAATGGATTGGAGGTTTCCAGGACTTGTAAAGCTGAAACAGCAACTCTTTGATGCTCAAGTTGATGAAAGGATGATGGATCGTGGCTCAAAGGTCTTGGATATAGCTCAAATCAGCAGCTGCCATTGATGGAGCTTGATGTAACAGTTCCAAAAGAGGCACAAAAACCTTGAACGCTTGCTTCCAAAACCTTCAATAATGCTTGTGGATGATGGAACCAACAAAAATCAAGCAAGGTTTGTGAAGGAATTTGCAGAAAAGTGGAGAAAAAGTTTTAGAGCAAGAATGGAATTCGATTTAGATCTGAGTAGAAAATGGAATGTTAATGTGTTTTCTGTTTTGATTATGCATATATACCATCTGTTAATGATCTTTTCTAATCAAGATTAAGCCAAGCCTTGGTAATTAGTGAAATGAGTGTTTGTGTGCAAATTGCTAATTCACCTCATGTGCATGGAGTGCATGCTACAGTACACGAAATTGGGCCTAAATCCACTTAAAACTCTGTTTGTAATCCAATGGAAATGTTGCCAAGTGTAAACAATGCATTATTTTAAGATTTGAAAATTCCATCCAAAAGGTCAAGTGAAAAATCAAATAATTTTGTGAAGAGAATGCATGACTTGTAATGTATGATTTGAATAGTGCATGTTAAAAGGAGAATGTAGCAAAAAAACCCCACTCAATTTGGCCAATTGGTGTGAAAGTTATCCCACTTTGAAGTTCAAAATTTCTTGACAATAATTTGATCATAACTTGCCAACCACAAATGAGAAATGGATGTTCTTGGACTTTTTGGAAAGGTGAGAGCAAGATCTTCAACTTTCATGTTGGACAAAATTTCATTTAAAGCTTGTATGATGATGTAAATTTGAGGAGAAGACCTTTCCATTTTTGGCAGTTTCCAATTACAGGTCACTTACTATTTTTGGCAATTTTTCATCTGACCTCAAATTCTTCATTGTTGATGTTTGCAATGTCAAATGAGACTTGTATGGACATGAATGAGGCCTCTCAAACCATCTCCCACCTTCAAATCCATGATTTTAGGCACAGTTGACCATAGTTGACTTTCTAGGGTTTTAGATGAAATTCAGCTTGGCTGTTGAACTTTGATCATCCAATCTTTGGCCAAACCACTCCAAAGTAATCCCTAAGTCATATGAACATGATGAATCAATCCTAGGGCTTTGCTTCAATAGGAATTGCACATGCTTGCTTGACTGATTCTCCTGATCATCTTGACCTAATCTTGTCTGAAGACTTGCACTTGGGCAAATGGACAACGCAATGCTATGCAGTGGCCAATGTTATGTTAATGACCTAATATGAAAATGTATGTACAAAATGGGAGGTGCAAATTTGAGGTGTTACACCATGTAAAGGTAACATTCAAACAGAAAGGGTGAGAATTCAAATCATCATGAAATAGCATAATAAGGCACAATGAATTAAAACACAATTTAAGAATTCATCACACTTGGTATAATCACGTCAATAATATTAACCAACAATCATCTCACATATTTCAACGTACATCGCATCCACATCAATACATGCATTCAATGATCACATAACTATAGACGACTCAATGCAAGACAATGTGACTCCATGCATGCGGTACCTCAATGTGAACTCAAAGTTTCACCGCTTTCCGATTCAATATCTAGAATCCAAGCCACGCTTCCGATCCGGACAAGACCAAAGCCCTACGTTTGTTTCCAATGAAGGATCACCGCTTAATACTACGCCTGATTCCAATTGAGAATCAACGTCTGCTCATGTGAACCCACAGTTTCACCACTTCCACAATGAAGTCAACCATGCTATGAATGAATGCACACATACCAACACATATGCAATTAAGACCACCTATATACCGTCTTAACATCCCACACATCACCCTGACTCACAATTGGTACATATACACATTCATCACAACACATCAATCACGACTACATATGCACATCCATCACCATAAATCATTCACAATTCAATAATGGTATACATACACATTCATACAATATATTATTCACCAATATAGGCCAATCATCAAATATGTACACATAAATTCCATTCCAAAACGCACACAACATTTAAATATCAATTTTTCACTTTTCAAACAGTGTTAACCGGTTAACGCCCTGGGTTAATCGGTTAACACAAAACAGAATCCGCTTCTTGGCAATTTTTAACAGTGTTAACCGGTTAACGCCCTGGGTTAACCGGTTAACGCAAGACAGAATGTAATTTTCTTAATATCGTAACAGTGTTAACCGGTTAACGCCCTGGGTTAACCGGTTAACGCAAAACAGAAAGTTGTTCCTGCGCTAACACGAAACAGAATGCAGATTTCTCCGCATTTTTCATCGTTGGAGGACTTCCGGACCTCCGATTTCGATTCCGTAAAAAGCTACACGTTCAGAAAATTATGACTCATCCAATTATATATTCATTCACAGTTTTAGCATAATTTAATCATCACAATTCAAGAGTATTTATCAAGACCTAATAATTCCAAACCATGTCAATTAAGGATTTCAACCTAAAACATGTTCCTACCCATTGACCCAATCATACTAACCCATAATGATAAGGATTTCCCCCCTTACCTTGTCAATTTGATGGAAACCTTGACTCCTCTCGCTTTTCCTCTCCTCTTTCTCTATTGTCTTCAGTGCTCAAGTGAATTCTAATTCTCACTTCCTTCACTCTTACTATTTATAATAGTATTCTAGTTGGGCTTAAATCATCTAATTTAATCACTAGGCCCAATAATACCTAATATTTAAATACCTCTATTTAAATTTAAATAATTAACCACTCACTATGCAACCAAGTTAATTAATTAATTCAATAATTTAATTATTTCTCATATCCACTAGATAATGAATTAATACACCAATTAATTAATTAACACTCCACATAATTAAATTAAAATTATAATAATAATAGTATAATAATTCAATACTAAAAAAATGGGTTGTTACAGGTTCCAGTTTTAAATCCTTTTTTTTAATAAATATATATTTAAGTCATCAAATATTTAATAAATATAAAAAAGAAATATAATTAATTAGGGTTCTAATTCAAAATTAATTAAATTAATTTAGGATGGAATTAATACAAAAAATAATTAGTTGATTATTTAGATATCCATAATTAACATGGAAAATATATAATTAGGGGTTTAAGTTGAGATTATAATTAATTCTATAATTAATCATATTGAAATTAAGGATTAATTTTTAAATGGGTTAATATAAATAATATATAAAAAAGGGTTAATTATGGGATATTAATCCATTAGGGTTAGTTTATGGGATAACTTTTGGGGGAAAAATATGGGATAAGGGATATAATACTTGAGTTTCTATAATTACAAATAAGTAATTGGGATAATTTTAGGGATAATATTGGATAAGGTTATGAAACAAAACCCTAGGATTTTAAAGAATACAAATTTAATTTTATGGTATAACTATGAGATAATTTAGGGATAACTTTGGGATAATAAATAGGGATAAATTTTTAGGGTTTTATAGATAAAAAATTAGGGATAATGGATATAACACTTGGATTTTTATAAGGTTATGGGACAAAACTCTAGGATTTTAAGGGATACAAATTTATGGTATAACTATGGGATAATTTAGGGATAACTTTGGGATAAATTTTGGGACAATAAATAGGGATAAATTTTTAGGGTTTTATAGATAAAAAAATTAGGGATAAGGGATATAACACTTGGGTTTTTATAATTACCCTTTTAATTTTTTTCTTAAATAAACTAATGATTATAATTTTTTGCAAATAATCAATTTGGATAATTTTAGGGATAATATGAGATAATTTTATGGGATAAAACCTCATGCAAATATTTATGGGATAACTACGGGATGATTTAGGAATAACTTATGGATAACTTTTGGGATAATAAGTAGGGATAAATTTTTAGGGTTTTAGGGATACAAAAAAATTTATAACAATTTCAAAGGATAAAAACAAGGGACAAACATTAGGATAAGGGATATGGTCTTTGAGATTATATAATTAAATTTTTAATATGTTTGTTAAAATAACTATATATATAATTTCACTATGGAGTTACTTTCTTAAATCAAAATAGTTACATATTTTTAATCGGGATAACAGATATGTTAAATAAATATATAATATTTATTTTTAATCAATAATGAGGATAATTTTGGGATAACAAATTAGGGATAAATATGAGATAAAATCCTAGGATTTTAAGGGATAAATCAAGGGATATAAATCGGGGATAGAAATTGGGATAAGAATAAATCAAGGAATATAAATTGGGGATAAAAATTGGGATAAGAGATATGTCATATAAATATATAATATTTAACTATTATATTTTTTTTTGTAATTAATGGATAATCATTGAATAACTTATGGATAACATGAGATAAAATCTATAACAATTGTTATGGATAACATGGGATAAAATCTATAACAATTGTTAGGGATTAAAGTCAGGGATAAGGGATACGGTCTTTGGGGTTTCTAAATCAAACTTTTAATATTGGAATAATAATATAATATCAATAGGGGTCATTTTCTTAAATCAAAGTAATGAGATTTTTTTGCAATCAATCAAAGAGGGATAAAATCAAATTCAACACACTTCAAATTGTAAGACCTCTACCTTATTGTATTAAGGCATTTTCTCCAAATTAATTACTTCTCCGCCCCCGATGCGTGAGAATTTTCAAGGGATAAAAATAATAAACCAACCAACATTTTTTAAGACGAACTACGAGGCTCTGATCCTTCAATAAATTTGAGGGTATGTAGGCATAGAGTTGTAAGACTCTAGCGAGTACAATATTCAAAAAACTTTTTTTTTCTCAATTAATCAATTTTCTTTTAAATAATAAAATAATTTTCAATAAATAGATAAATAATTAACCAATAATAATCAATAAAGAAAATGTTCCTTAGAAACACACTAACCCTAGAATTAGAGGAGGATCTCATTGAGTACAATGGAGGTAAGGGGTGCCTAACACTTTCCCCTTACTTAACCGACTCCCGAACCTAGCATCTTACCCTTAGTTAATGGGTTTTTGTCATTATTTCCTTGTTCCTTAGGAACGAATAAAGAATAGTGGTGACTCTATCATTTTTCCAACCGCGACAGCTGACGACTCTGCTGGGGAGTTCTTATACTTTCCCTAAAGAGAGTTCGTGCCAACCTTTGGTATTAGTGTTGTGTGCTCTTTATTTGCTTGTTTATTTATTTATTTACTCTTTTTATTTTCTATAAATTTTATTGTATATTTCAATATTATATTATTACTCACATATCATATGGATGGGATTGTTACATGTATGAAGCCAAAACCCAGGTTTGAGGAAAAAGTAATAAGCTTAAGTAAGGGGTCGTCATGTCTCGGCCACCTGGGTTCTTATCCCATAGGGTCTTTGATGACGATTCCGGCCAGAATAGAACAATTCAAAAGGGTTGCCATGAGAAGGCCAACACTTCTTCATGATAAAACTTTGAGTTCGGTCCATGACTTTGGGGACCTCTTCTAGAACCCTCTCAACTTAGGGTGACCTTATGTTATCAACCTACAAAGGTCGTTACTAAGGTCCTACCTAGATGAGACTTATCCCGAAGGATTACCGTAGGAAGGCTTGCTCCTTCTCATGGTAAAATAAGGGTGTAATCCATGACTCTAGAGCTATCATCCTAAAAACCTATATCTTACCTTGTGAGGGGACTGGGTAGTCTAAACTTAGAGCTAGCCTATCATAAGGAAACTCCCTTAACTAAGTCATGCTTAAATATTACCTTACCTATCCTTAAACCTGTTTGGGTTTCCCATGTCGATCATTATCCCTATTTACATGGAGCCTTCTTAAACAAGGCATCCTTATATTTGGCATTATCCTGAAACCTGTATGGGTTCTCCTATCTGTCATTATCCTAATATGACACTTGCATTGCATCTAAAAGAAAAAATTTAGCATGCCTTCAAAATTTAAAATTAAAAAAAAAATTGCATACATACACATACATTTGCATATCCTTTCCGTTTTCGCCCTTATCCAACTATCATCCAGCTAGCAGACTTCCTGATACTCACGAACAAACTCGAAGGACGTCTCAAGAAGTTATAAAGGGACTCCAGAAGGGAAAGTACCATTGAAGAGAGAAGGTAACCCTTCGCCATGCAAGCTATGACCTACCTAGAGCCTCAAATACAACCTTGGATGATGATGCCTCAACAAAGTCTGCAACAATATCTACTTTAGTAGCAACCTCATGTGTTTCATCAATCACAATAAAGGAAGCTTGGAAAGAACTTAGATCTTATACCAAAGTTTTATGATCAATTACTGAAGCCTTTGCTCAGAGGTTCCCTAGAGGAACTACAATCTTAAGACCCCCTTCCTCGTCTATACCCTACAAGTCATGACGAGAATGCCCGATGTGAGTACAAAGTACAAGACCTACATTTGACTTTTGAAGAATGAGTCCTATTGGTGAATAGTCACCCCTTATCTTTATAAGTGGAAGAACATCACAGATAGTATATCAACAATAAAGTTCATCCCTGGGATCAATAGGGTTTATCAGTTCAAGTTGTAATTTCTTTTTTGCTAAGTGTTTTTTGTATTAAAAGTTGTACTCTTTGGGATATAATTTTCATAAAATGAGCATGCATGTTTTTGAAATCAATCAATTCGTTTACACTCTCTTTCTTATGCCATCATGAAAATAAAAATAAAAATCAATCAAACCTTTTATTTTCACTTCTCACCTATTAACAAACTTATGAGGAGAATGAAATAAAATAACTAAATTTTGTTGACTATGCTTTTAATAGTAAGACCTGGATGACGATGTAACGCATTATTTCACTTCCCAAACACTGGAGAAATAAGGAGATAATTCGTAGTCAACCCCCTCGAGCCAGAAGTTGGTGTTTACTTTTCTATTCATAAAAACCCTTAATATTAACCGGGGACAGGGTAGTTTTTCAATTAAGTCAGTGATGCATTATGATCTCAAGAGAATTATTCCATCTAATCACAAGAATAATAGGTTTTAGTATATCTTATTCCTCGCATACATCATATAATATCAAGGAAGCAGTGAAAGAATAAAGCTCACAATAGCTAACATGGAAGTCACAACCTTCAAAATCAAAAGCAAATATCACAAGAGTTATTTCAAAAAAGAAGTCGTCCAAGTCAAAAAGAAAACCTAAAAATTCGACTTAGGCAAAAGTTAGGGCATCATGTTTAAAAAAAAAGTCCACTAAGTCAAAAACTAAAACGGAGTTGACTTAGGCAAAAGTTAGGGCATCCCGATGGACCACAATTCAAAAGAATTGGTCCATGCAAAAATAGGGATTAAAAATATATAAAAAAACGGAAACAAGCTTGTAAGTGAAAGCAAGTGACTGCCACCTCAATAATCTCTTCAGTACTTGAATCATTACATATACCTACATCATTATCTATCAAAATTCTCTTGCAAACTAAATACATTAGTTGAATTAATTGGATTTAGGAATGGAGAACATCAAGGAGAAGGGGTGGGATAAAATTAAAATTTGAGTCTTATATCTTTTGTTTCATAAACCGTGAATCAGGCCACGTTATAACATTTAAAACTCCTAATTGAAGCTAGGTTCACTATGAAAGCATACTCGGCAAAATCGTTGTTAAAATGACTCTAAATGTTTGTTACTAACCATCTTGTTCTATCACATCTTCATTTGTGCCAACCTCATGGCTATATATCATATGTATACACCATATCCGTTTTCCATAACAATTTTCAATTTCAAAACTTGCATGAGCATGATGTTAGAATTACTTTTCAAAAAGAACATTTGTCTCACAAATTAATACTTAGCACCAAGGAAATATCAACAATGGTCTAATCAGGGGCATACCACTTCGAGACGTTGCTGACTAGGGGCAAGTCACCCAAGGATCCTTCTAATCAAGGGGAAAATCCTTATGATCCTAGGGGCACATCATCTAAAGATCATACTGATTAGAGGCGAAACATTTCAATATTTGACACACCTATGTCAAATAACACCCATGACCCTCATGATCAGAGGCATACATTTCAAGACTCTTATACTGGGGCATACCAACTCGAGAGTATAGTGAGGCCAATCACTCCAAAAATTCATCTAATCCGGGGCATACTTTTCAAAGGTTCAAATATTGGGGCAATTCATATAAAAGTCATATCACAACATTGTGGGATCCAAGTTCCTTTTCAGGGTACTCCTCTAGACCCTAATAATCAAGGACATACTTTTCAAGATTCATTAACTGGCGAAGTCCATATCAAAGTCATACTATAGCATGATGGGATCCAAGTTCCTTTTTCGGGAAATACTCTCTAAAGCTTAATCAATCTGGGGAAAACCGTAGCAAGGCTTAATCAAAAGAAACCGCTCCAAAAAACAGTTCGTCGGGGGCATATCATTCCAAGGGTTTACTAGTCAAGGACGAATCTCTCCAAGGCTAATACTACGGTAGGACGTATCAAGTGCATGGTATGGTTAAACTGCTTCAAATTCATATTGAGGTGAATTTATTCAAATACCCAACAGGTTGGGGCAACTATGGGATACTATAGGGACAATCCCTCTTAATACTTTCAAGATGCACGTACAAGCTCTTCCATTTATCAATAATCTTCAAGTTTGAAACGAGTATCGGGAAGCCATGCTAGCGTAACACCCTACCACCTTTTGAAAAAATATCATGGTTACACGAACAACCTCTCTAAGCCTTGACAACTCTGACTCATCACAGGGGCACTTGTTGAAACATTCAAATCATTGTCATGCATTAATCATGTCTCTACGCTCTAGCGTCAAACCATGTGTATCATCTCATTCATCTAGCACATTTCCATAACATGAATCTAACATCTACAAAAGCCCAACCTCATTTGGAACTTACATCCAAAAATCCTAACCTCATTTGGCATTCACCCCAAAAGCCCAACTCTGATTGGCATCTAACAAAAGCCCAACCTTGCTTGGCACTCAATACCTACAAATGTCCCAATCTTCAGCGGCACAGCCCAAGACTAATACATTGTATGCATCAATCATCGCATTAATACATCATATCAAGCGTAGCATATCCATGAATGTGAAGCATTACGCCATACAAAGTCTAAACATGCATACATAACATGCATAACATAACATAGGTTGAGACTCAGGACTCATCGTGAGAGTCTGGATCAATCCCTAGCTAAATAGGTGATAGATATATGTCCAAGCTTCTCCCTAACTCTTTTCTCGTTGTACACCCCAGTGGGTCGGTCTTAAGGATAATTCCCCAACAAGTATCCTTGGAGCTCATTATCCAAGCAAAAACTACTTAGCAACATTGTCCCTAGTATGCCCTAATGGTATACAATTCCTTCACCGGATCCTTGCAGGGATTTCTTAGGACTTTCTCTAGCACTCGCGCTCCTTAAGGATAATTGCTTGGAAGCATATTCCCCAATAGACGGTCATCTTACGTGACACCAATCTTCCCCAATAAGTAACATCTTCACAAAGCCTTTTCAATAAAGGACTTTCCCAGCAAACTCACTCACCGTGAGTCATCATACGTATCTATCCAGTAGTCGGTCATCCTGAATGATCGTTATCAACTATTTAGCGGGTCTTCACCTCTTACATATCCAGGTTATTAACCTAACTCACATAAGGGATGTGTTCAATCAAATACACTAGGGTTTTATCAAAGGGTTACACCGGGGTTTTTCAAGGGGCTCCGCCAAGGGTTTCGTTAAAGAGCTTTTACCAGGAGTTCCATTAGGGGTTTCATCAAAAGTATAAAGGATTTTCATAATGGGGTTCTATCAAGGGATTTTACCAAGGGATTTTATCAAAGGGGTTTTCAAAGGGGTTCAATCAAGGGGTTTTCATCAGAGATTATTCGCCGAGGGTTCATTGGGGTTTTACCAAGAAGTTTCAATGAAGTGTTATTATCAAGGGGTTTCACCAGAATTTTCTATCAAAGGCTTCCACAAGAATTTTATCAAGGGATTTTATTAAAAGGCTTTTGTCTAGGGATTTTATCAAAGGGGTTTATTAGGAATGTCATCGAAAGATTCCATCGAGGGGTTCTGCCAGAATTTTACCAAGGGGTTTCATCCAGAGTGATCGGGGTATCAATAGAGTACTACCCAATTCCTATGAAATAATCAGATGATCATGGGAATTGTATGCAAGTTTCACCCAAAAGGGTTAAAATTTATCAAAAAGGGTTTCATCAAAATGGTTTCATTAGGAAGATTCATCAAAGGTTTCATTAGGGATTTCATCAGATTTTTATCAGAGGGGTTTCCTCAGGGTTTTATCAAAGGGGTTTCACTGTGGGTTTCACCAAGGATTTTATCAGGGGTTTCATCAAAGGATTCTACCAAGGGGTTCTATCATGAGTTTCATAAAGGGGTTCCATCAAGGGGTTTAACCATATTTCTATCAAAGGGTTTCGTCAAGGGATTTTATCAAAAGGGTTTTATCAAGGGTTTTATCTAGGGATTCCATCCGAAGTTTCAACACAAGATTCCATCAAAGGGCTCTACCATAATTTTATCAAGGGATTTCACCAAAGTTTTTAGCAAAGGGGCTTCATCTAAGGCATCACTAAAGTTCAACCAGATTCCAGTAACACGGTCGGATGATCATAGGAATCGTATGCTAGTTTTACCCGGAGGGGTTGAAACTGGTCACCAGGGATTAATCAAGGGGTTTTATCAGGGATTTTTCAAAAGGGTTCCATGAAGGTCTTATCATCAAGGGTTCCATCAGAAGTTGTATCAGGGGTTTCATCAAGAGTTTTGCAAGGGATTTTATTAAGAGTTTCATCATGGGTTCTACCAAGGTTATCAAACAGCGACTAAAGGATCGTTCGAGTCCTGCCCAATTTCTATGATTATGGAAGTCATATGTAAGGAGATATTATCAGGGATATATCAAAGTGGGATGCCAATAGAGCACCAAGGATTGATCAATCATTGCTCGATATCAGAGTCTATTAACCCCACGATCAAAATTAGGGTTCCTCTTTATATTTAACCATCTCCTCCCTGAGAAGATGAAGACTCGTCATCATCATCATCTCAGTTTTAAGCTGATTAAATAGGGACAGCTGTCGTACCCCAAATTTTGACCACTATTTCTTTCTTGTTATTGACTTAGAATCTAGGTCATTGACATGCTCAAGGCCCTTTATAAGACATCTGGTCAATCCTAATGACCTAAAAAGTCAAAGGGGAACCATTTTGACTTTTTAGTCCCCCCTAGGGATTTGTTTTAATTCAGGGATATTGATTGGAACGTAATAATTTGGGGAGTTATGCTAGAGGGATATTACCATTGATAACTAGGATATTTTGTCTTACTAAAAACTAATAATTAGGGGTATTATTTATTTTAATAGCAGGGGTAGAATAAATTATAATATTGTTACTAGTTAAATGGGAATAGGTTAATATTAGTATTATTTTTATATTAATATTAAGTTATATTATGGTTATTTAGGAATACATTAATATTGGGATTAATTAGGGTTAAATTAATTAATTATTTATTTTTATTAACCAAATTATCATTAATTGATATGTTATCTAATTAGGATTATAATGGGGTTATTAGAGCATAATATTAGTATTAATATTATTACTAATATTAATTATTATTATTATATGAAATAGTACAATTGATAGAAAGCATATGTAAAGTGTTTTCAATGGGAGAGGTTATAAGTTCAAATCTTACCTTTCTCACTTTTAGATTTTTTGTCTCTTTTATTTGTTTTTACTTTATTTCTAACTTTTCTATTTATTTTCAAAACTACAAAAAATCACAAAAATAACATTTTTCATTATTCAATTATTAATTTTTATATTTTTATTTAAAGCATATTTTAAAATATTAGTTTTTCATTAAAATTATGATTTTATGAATAAAATCTCAAAAAATCAAAATAAATCAAAAAAATCAAAATCTTTTATTATTATTAGGTAATTAGCTTATTTTTATTTATTTAAAATATATTTTTTTATCTAAATTCACCAAGGCATGAATCCATTCAGATTCATTGACTTGGGCTTTAAGAAATTGAAAAAAATTGTTAAGTTAAGATATTCCTAAACAATTCAATTTCATTAAAAAAATTTAACCTAATTTTACCTATAAATAGTACCCACTTTTCACACTTTTCATTGTCCACAATCTACAAATTATCTATCCTAAAGTTGTTGTTTTTCACACCGAAGAACAACAACATTAAACCCTAAAACTCCTAGTGGCATCTATTATATCAAGGGAAAAGGGAAAAGATCGGATCAAAAGGCAAGGATTGAAATTGGGGACGACAAGAAGGTGAAAAACTCAAAAGAAATTATTTTGCTCACCGGGGACAATCTCTTCCCCGTAGGTTTGTTTTCGTTTTAACCTCTCAATAATAATTTATGCATGCTTATATGGATTGAAATTGGTATCAATTTGGTTTTTTTTATATTTGATTTTTGTACCTGTTTTCATTAAACTTTATATAAAAAATAAAATAAAAAGAACATAATAATTTTCTAATTAAATTTAAAATCATTTTAAGTTGGTATTATAAATCTAATTCATAAAAAAAAATCAATTATTTTTAAATCAACTTTTAATTCAACTTTTTCAATCAATTTTTTCTAATAAATATCATAAAATTATTTATTTTAAACAAATCTTATTTTTACTAACATCACAAATCTTTTTTAAAACTATTATTATAAATAACTTTTTTAACAAACATCGTAAACCTTTTATAACTAAAATCCTGAAATAATTTCTAAATCAATTTTATCTTCTAACAACATTTTTTAAAGTATCATAATAAAAAATGAATACAACCAAAATGTATAGTCTATTTTCAATTAACAAAATCCTAATTTGTTTTAAAATCACTAACCAAAGTTAATTTTCAAATCAAATCATAATATATTAAAATTCTAAAAAGACAAATATTTAATATTTTTGTACATCTAATATTTGTTACTTTGTGGTTAAAATATTTAATTAAGATAGGTTTCAGTTTTAAAACCTTTTTTTAAATAAATATATATTTAAGTCCTCAAATATTTAATAAATATAAAAAAGAAATATAATTAATTAGGGTTATAATTCAAAATTAATTAAATTAATTTAGGATGGAATTAATACAAAAAATAATTAGTTGATTATTTAGATATTCATAATTACCATGGAAAATATATAATTAGGGTTTTAAGTTGAGATTATAATTAATTTTATAATTAAGCATATTGAAATTAAGGATTAATTTTTAAATAGGTTAATATAAATAATATATAAAAAAGGTTAATTATGGGATATTAATCAATTAGAGTTAATTTATGGGATAATTTTTGGGAAAAAAATATGGGATAAGAGATATAATACTTTATTTCCATAATTACAAATAATTAATTGGCATAATTTTAGGGATAATATTGAATAAGGTTATGGGACAAAACTCTAGGATTTTAAGGGATATAAATTTGTGGTATAACTATGGGATAATTTAGGGATAACTTTTTGATAAATTTTGGGATAAATTTTGGAACAATAAATAGGGATAAATTTTTAGGATTTTATAGATAAAAAATTAGGATAAGGGATATAACACTTGAGTTTTTATAAGGTTATGGGACAAAACCCTAGGATTTTAAGGGATACAAATTTATGGTATAACTATGTGATAATTTAGGGATAATTTTGAGATAAATTTTGGGACAATAAATAGGGATAAATTTGTAGGGTATTATAGATAAAAAAATTAGGGATAAGGGGTATAACACTTGGGTTTTTATAATTACCCTTTTAATTTTTTTCTTAAATAAACTAATGATTATATTTTTTTGCAAATAATCAATTTGGATAACTTTAGGGATAAAATGGGATAATTTTATGGGATAAAACCTCATGCAAATATTTATGAGATAACTGCGCGATGATTTAGGAATAACTTTGGGATAACTTTTGGGATAATAAGTAGGGATAAATTTTTAGGGTTTTAGGGAATTAAAAAAATTTATAACAATTTCAAGGGAGAAAAACAAGGGACACACATGAGGATAAGAGATATGGTCTTTGAGATTATATAATTAAATTTTTAATATGTTTGTTAAAATAACTATATATATAATTTCACTATGAATTTATTTTCTTAAATCAAAATAGTTAGATATGTCAAATAAATATATAATATTTATTTTTAATCAATAATGAGGATAATTTTGGGATAAAAAATTAGGGATAAATATGGGATAAAATCCTAGGATTTTAACGGATAAATCATGGGATATAAATCGGGGATAGGAATTGGGATAAGGATAAATCAAGGAATAGAAATTGGGGATAGAAATTGGGATAAAGGATATGTCATATAAATATATAATATTTAAGTATTATAATTTATTTTTTGTAATTAATGGGATAATCATTGAATAACTTATGGATAACATGAGATAAAATTTATAACAATTGTTAGGGATTAAAGTCAGGGATAAGAGATACGGTCTTTGGGTTTCTAAATCAAACTTTTAATATTGGAATAATAATATAATATCACTAGGGGTCATTTTCTTAAATCAAAGTAATGAGATTTATTTGCAATCAATCAAAGAGGGATAAAATCAAATTCAACACACTTCAAATTGTAAGACCTCTACCCTATTGTATTGAGGCGTTTTCTCCAAATTAATTACTTCTCCGCCCCCGATGCGTGAGAATTTTCAAGAGATAAAAATAATAAACCAACCAATATTTTTTAAGACGAACTACGGGGCTCTGATCCTTCAATAAATTTAAGGGTACGTAGGCAGAGTTGTAAGACTCTAGCAAGTAAAATAATCAAAAAAAAAATTCTCAATTAATCAATTTTCTTTTAAATAATAAAATAATTTTCAATAAATAGATAAATAATTAACCAATAATAATCAATAAAGCAAATGTTCCTTAGAAACACACTAACCCTAGAATTAGAGGAGGATCCAATTGAGTACAATGGAGGTAAGGGGTGCCTAATACCTTTCCATTACTTAACTGACTCCCGAACCTAGCATCTTACCCTTAGTTAATGGATTTTATCATTATTTTCATGTTCCTTAGGAACAAATAAAGAATTGTGGCGACTCTGTCATTTTTCCAGCCGCGATAGTCGGGAGTAAGCTTATCCAGCCTAAGACCTTCGACCCCTACTTTCAACTTAGGAGGAACTCTGGTTTTGAGAAAGGGTTCGAAAGTGGAACTAAGCCACAATTGTAAAATCTAGATGGTGCGATCTATATGATGGTTGTCGAGGCTCTCACTCTCCTTCAGGTTTCATAAGACAACCCCAATTATTCATAGAGGCCAAAGAGGATTAACCTACTCAGATAGATTTTCCTTCCTTCATGGAGTTGGATGGCTAGAGGAACATACTTCTTCTCTGCTTGAACAGATCGAGCACAGAAGACATACCTGAAAAGAAGTAAGTTAGGAAGGAAATGTGTTCCTGATCATTCACTCGATCTGTCAAACCTCGATTGTCCTCCATGAAGGAACTGTAAGAAGTCCTGGCAAAGGTAAAAGCAGGATTGGTTTTTGTTTTTCTTGAGGGCTCGAAGGCCTCCCTAGTTGGTCGAAGGCCAACTATGGAAGCAATGTTGAAGAGGGTGGGAGTTATCATCCTACAAGGTAAATGGAACGCGTTGGTCGACGTGTCCCCGAAGCACATGGTATAGATGAGCATGTATGAGTTGTAGGAGGGACCCACTCTTGACAACTCGATTAGGTTTAAAAAATGCCAAAATCCCTCCAAAAATATTTCTTTTTCTCTTCAACCATATCCATCCATTTGATGTAGTCAACATCCTTAATGGGAGGAGAAAAGCATAAAACTCTGTTCTTTAAGAAATTGAAGTTGAACAGTTTGCCGACGAACACCAGGGGTCCATAATCAGGGTATGTTGGAAAGAATTCCTTAACCATGTGAGGTTTCTTGACAAATTTGGGTAGTGCACCCATGAAAGCATGCACTGAACCAGCGAGAGTGTAGGGAATGAGGGAAACACAATACCATGATTTCCTTCTTCTATACTCCATGAGAGGCTCAGGAACATAGGTACAATCATTGACATCCAGGGTAAGTCAATCTCAGCAGCAAAAGGTGGATGAGATTGAGTTGGGAGTTCCATTATGGGAAATGAAGTTCTATTTGAAGAACTTAAGGAAGAAGAAGGATAACTGAGATTGCTAAAGGGTTCTTTCTTTGCATGAGTTTTAGAAGAGATGGAAGTGAGAAGAAAGTGTTGGAGGTGGCATATTAAATACCCAAAGGTAAAACAGTTCAGTTTTCCCCCCAAGTGTCCTTAGCCATCTGGCGTGTTTGGGTCGACAGATGGCGCCATAAAGGTCATGCGAAAGATGAAAACGGAATTGATAGCATTTTTATTGATTTCATTTTTATTTAAAGCTCCTAGGAAATATGAGGTGATTATGATAGATTGCACGAACGTCTGTGACGTGACGTTTTGGTGCAAAGTTATCATAATTACCAAAATAATAATTAATTAATTTGACGTCTCGTTGAAGTGACGTGTACGGACCATGCAGATAGTGCCGAAGAGCTTCAAAAACGCCAACTTTCTTCCATCTGATCATATGATCGAAAGTGACATTTTTAGGGGATATTTGTTAACTTGGGATTTTATATTTAGAAGGAAACGTCAAATGGATGCTACATTTTATGAAATGCTAAATGTTAGCATTGATGGACAAGAGTCGACAGTGATGACACGTCGACTGAGGCGTTCCGACTGACATCTTGAGATGTAGTTTGGAAGAATCTTAATAGCAGATCTTGAGAATTGGTTTGGAGGAGTCTCAGAAACAGACTTGCGTAACTACCCGACACCATGTCGATGAGGGGTTTTTCGACAAACTCCAAAGACTTATAAAATTGAGGAAACCAAAGACATAAGAGACTTAGTATTATTAACAACTACCTTCGACAAGCAGGCAGTTACTAGTCACTAAGTAGTTAGATAATGTGAGATAATGGTTTCAACAGTTTCAAAGCCTTGACGGTGTGGAAATACGTTGGAATAGGAGTTGCATGTATTCAAAGATGTGTCAATCCTTTAGGTGTAAATTGTCAAAGGTAGTTATTCTTAGTTTAGTATATATAACAGACTCATATGTTGTAATCAAGGTCGTAAACCTCATATACTTTCTTTATATAACTGGAGTACCCAAGCTAAAGGGTGAAACAGTTTGTGAGTAATACGTGAATCTGCGTACTCTTTTTCTTTGTACATTTTATGTTTCTTAATTGAAACATCCTTTTTATTTTGTCTTTTACTGGAGTTATTTAATGTTGTTCATTTTTAAAAAAAAATGCACTTTAATTGAAGTTTCAATCTTTAAAGTTTACTTTTACACTGTCTGCATCCAGACATTGTAGTCACATCCTACATGTACGTGCTTGTAAAAGTTTTTGTACAAAACCAATCCCGAGATTTTTCGAGATAATCTCAAAGACTTTCAAACTTGTGATTATTCGCTAAAAACACCTGCGAACAAACATATAACGCGTGTCATTTGTTTTTATATAAATAAGTATAATATTTGTTTTAGTCTTGTGTCAATTAAATATATTGTACGAAATGTGTGATTTAGGTTTTGTTTTATAAAAATACAAGTTATAACCAAAAATATATAAATAAAAAATAAAAAAATATATTTTTTAAAAAATAAGGGATTTCACATCGGTTAGCAGTCTCAACCGATGTGAAAAGTTGTCTCCTAATTCTTATCCTCTTGATTGACGGTCTCAACCCAAGATGAAAAGTGAAAATTTTCACTTCATTTAACCGTCTCGATTGAGAAGAAAAGTGAAAGATTTTTCTTCAATTAACGTTTCAATTAAAAAAAAAGTAACGCAATTTTTATTTTTTTATCTTTGTAGATAGATTGAAGACAAAAATAATATATTTTTCATAACACCATACATTCTTCAAAATTTTAATAGAATGAAAATATATCTCTTTCAATTGAGATAAAAAAAAATCTTTTTTAATAATAAATAAAAAAATCATGATGCACATCGTGTCCTCCAAACGCACTACGTTTCTAGCAAACACATTGTGTTCTAGAATAGTTTCTCCAAATTTTGAAGCCTAACACTACAATATTCTTCTCAATGACATACATCTTATACTGCTAACTTAGAAAAAATTGAATTGAAGTTTCTTTTTTTTCACTATTAAATAGTTTTGATTCTGTCACTACTTAACACTAATTTATTGTAATAGCTTAAATTGGTCTGAAGTGGTTGGAAACTTAATGCAAACAAGTACTATCAAATTGGTCTGAATTTAGCTCAGGACAGTCCTTCAGCTCGAAGAAACCTTTTATTTTTTTCATTTTTAATTAGAAAATAAAATAATAATAATAATAAATAATATTAATAATAAAAAAATATTAATAATAAAAATACATATAAATATAAATATAATAATAATAATAATAATAAAACACATTTAGCATTTTCTAAATGAAACGAATTGGATTGGGCTTTAGCTGAAAAATAAGGGTGGATAGAAAATTTTATTTATATATATAAATTATGAAAGTTTTACCTAGTACCCCTACATTTATTCCTACACGCCTACTTTTTATAAAAATATCAAATTTATCTTTATATATTTTTAATTAATTAAAAAATTTATTTTAAAAAAAAGTTTAAAAATTGTGTATGGGGAAAACTTTACGAAGAGTTCCGGTAGTCATTTTTCAATCATTTTTTGTATACCGAAAGACTTTGCAAAAGAATTCTGATAATTTTTATGTACCGTAAGACTTTGCAAAAGAGTTCCGGTAGTCGTATTTTTTAAAATATATTCTTGTGTATCATAAATTTTTGCAAAAGAGTTCCGGTAATCAATTTTTGTGTATCGAAAGACTTTGCAAAAAGAGTTTCGGTAGTCATTTTTCAAGTATTTCTTTAATATTTTTTTGTGTACCGAAAGACTTTGCAAAAAAAATTCGATAGTCAATTTTTGTGTACTGGAAGACTTTGCAAAAGAATTCCGGTCCTCATTTTTCAAATATTTTTTTAATTTTTTTTTATACCAGAAGACTTTACAAAAGAATTTGGGTAGTCAATTTTTGTGTACCGAAATACTTTTACAAAATCTTCCGGTACACAAAAAAAAGTTAAAATATACTATCGAAACTCTTTTGCAAACTCTTCTCATAGACAAAATAAAATTTAAAAAATATTTAAAAATAAAATAATAAATTATTTAAAAATATATAAGGATAAAATTGATACTTATAAAATATAAGGGTTCATGGATAAATGGAGGGGTTTAAAGTAAAGTTTTCATAAATTATTTATAATAATTACTATTATATTTTTCTAATTTGATAATTTTTGTATTCTTTTCTGTTGTGTTTACAAGAAAGACAAATTCGAAAATACATAATCATCTTTATGAACTATAAATTAAATAACATAAATAAATAACCTTTTAGTACTGTTATATTTTTATGATTATATTTAAACTTGAAAAACAAATTAGACTAAAAGATATTCATATAATCTGATTCAAATGTTTTTAGTTTTTCTTTTAAATTATCAATTTTTAAATACAAAAAAAAAAATATATCTATCTATATATATATATATTATATATATATATATATATATAATATATATTATATATATATATATATTATATATATATATATATATATATATATATATATATATATATATATATAAACTTTAATTATAAATTAAATTTATTTAATTAATAAACACATTAATTGAGTACATCCATGCATCCAAATGCTTTTAGTTAAAATTATAGTACATTTAAAAAAAAACAGTAGAAAACATTATATAGGTACATTCTAGATAGACATGTTAATAAGATAGTTGGGTTGTTCATTCAAGCACCACATATATATCGAGAAAATAGTATTTGAGAATGGTATGGTAGCACGTCTATTGGTAAACCATTAATGACTTTGTTTCTACTAGGAACAACTAAAATATTACTATCTCGTTGTCAAATTATAAGATATTTTTGAATATTTCATGCAGATTATAAAATGCAAAATTTTATAATACAAACTTTTACTAATTACGTTAAAAAGAAATTGAAAATTTTGAAATAATAAAAAATAATAAATAGTAGAAGATATATTAAAAAAAGAATCATGAATATTGTATTTAAATTTTAAAGTAGTTTATAATTTAAAATAAATAACATATTTTTTCATCAAAATAACATTTGAATATAAAGGAGACCGGCCTACATTTCAGTCAAAAAAAATATCACCAAAAAAGAAAAAAGCGCGAAAGAACAAGACGACCGGTTTCACCTAATTTCAAATTTTAGTTATATAGGTAGAAAAAAACAGATCCAATGTCAACTGCTTAGACCTTATAAATACTTTGGTCATATTTGTTGGAGAGTCGAGAGCATCAATAAAACTAATATTCTAGAATTATAAAAGAAAGACATCACATCTCAATCTAAAATTTTAAAGTGTTAGGTAAATGAGTCATTTCTCTTATAAATCTAACCTTTCATCCATTTATAGGCGATGTAGAACTTTAATCATTCACATTTTCACCCAACATTCTTCCCCACAAATGTGAGTCTCCCACATCCTATAATAGAATCCTTCAGCTCCCACTCTCACTCCCCCATAAAACCAAAATATGACTCTAATATCAATGTTGAAGAGTTTGAAAGAATCATTAATGTTTCAAAATCACCTGAGAGGAGACATCTCATAATAAAATAATCACCTTTTACAAACTAAACATTCTAAAACCATCTTGGTATCATTATCACAAATTATCACAAGCAGATTCCACACATCATTATATTTACCACAAGTATTCGTATAAAATAATCTCTCTTATTCATTAATATATTGTTTATTCATAATTGATGCGAGAGAAATCACTCGGAGTTTAACTTAAAAAATGTCTCCCTCAAATCTTTTAATTGTATACATATCTAGACAATATGCCAAATTAAAGCTTTAAGAATTTCTTTTAAGAGTGTTTTAAATTAAACTACTCTTAAAAAATTACAAATGAAAAATATTAACATTTTATTAGAAGTATTAATATTTATTTAATTTTTAAAAAAAAAGAATATTTTATGAGATTTACTAAAAAAAATCCATTCTTCTACACATGATTTTAAAACAACACTTACTATTGTGTTTTATACAAAAGTGCTTTTAAAATGAGAGTGCTTTTAAAATGAGAGTGCTTTTATTTTATTTTATTTATTAAAAAAAACATTTTTCTTTTGTTACATGTGTATTTTAGAATCACGTGTAAAAGAAAAAGTGCTCTTAAATTTTTACATGAAAGCAAACATTATATACAAATTCTGACATTAAAGTGACAAACTAACAAGTTATAGCCGTTGTCTTCTTTACTCAATTATCTAATTTATTTAAAAATAATGCTAACTCGTGTCTACGGAGAATAAATTAAAAATTCATTTATAAAAAATTTATATTAAAAAATTAATAAAAAATTCAATTACATATTTTTATTAAAATTAATTCACAATTTCTAAAATATTATTTATATATTTACTTATTTGAAAATTGTGAATGGTTTTAATAAAAATATATAATTAAAACACTATCATTTTTTTTATTTCTTCATCTGGTTCTCTCTCTTTCCATAGGTTAGGCCGTAGTGGCATGTTTTATTCCACCCTTTAACTACAACACTTAAAAAAACACTCTTTCTCATGGAAACTTTAGCGTTTTAAAACATTCCTTAACAATATTAAATAATATAAAATACTAAGTTAAAATATATTTCGAATTAAAGTAAGAAAATTCAAGTCAAGGGAGAATTAAATACAATTCCAAATACTAAATTTTTGAACTAAATTTTTCAAAAACTAATACAAATCATTAAATTAATAGATGGGAGAGGAACAGTGTGTAGCTTTGCTATTAATAAGTATAATTTTTTCTAAATATATATATTTTTTAATTTTTTTATTTCATATCTCTTCATTTATTCCTCTATTTTTATAAATTATGAATTTGAACCAAAATACCGTATAAATAGCTATACTTTAAAAAATTCACATTTTTCTCATATCATTTTAGAGAAAGTGATACCACTTAAAAAATGGAAATTGCATTCCTAAGACGTTTCGATAACGTATCGGAAAACTCGAGGCAAAGTTAGTCGATTCTTTAGTTTTTTCACACCGGAAAACATACAAGTAAGCTAAGGAGCTTAGATCTCACCAACAGTCCAAACACATACTTAGGCGTTATCACCTCATTCGAAGGATAATAGATAGAGGAGATGTGAAAATATGCAGAGTACCTACACTTTACAATATTGTTGACCCACTGACAAAGCATCTTGCACAGCAGAAGCATGATGGTCATACTAGATCTATGGGCATTAGGGGTATGTCTGATTGGCTCTAGTGCTAGTGGGAGATTGTTGGTGTAATCCCTAGAGGCCAATACTTTTGGTACTTGTATTGAATTATTTATTAATAATAAAAGATTTTTTTCTTTATTATGTTTGTTTAATAAAGTCCCTAGAGTAGCTAGTCCGTTTAATGTATCAAGTGTGACTTTATCATGAGATCCCATTAGACATAATGACATTATTCTTAAAGTATCCACAATCGAGCTTTGTTGTGAAGTGGGATAACATTAAAGCATTAAGACTATTATGTATATAGATTGGTGATCACATCTCATGGACCATGGATAAGGAGTTATCAAGTCTTAAACATAGGTATGAATATTAAGAGTAATATTTATACTAGATTGACCCGCTATGAGAATACTATATAGAATGTTATGCAACGTGGCATAAGTTATTCTCATGGTGATAATGGTGTATACCACCCTTCGACCTAAAACCACTATGGATCCTAGATGTAGAGTCGAGTTCCTTATTGCTCATCAAACGTTGCCTATAACTAGATGACCATAAAAACAGTTATTGGGTACTCCACGAAGCATGTTCAGGGACAGGAATGACCTAGATGGAATTTGCCCATCCTACGTAACAGGATAAATGTCTAAGGGCCCAATATTGAATTGGACAAGGATGGCACGGTCTATGTCTTGTGTTCAATATAGACATAAGGGCAAAAGGGTAATTGTACACATAAGTATTATCACAAAAGGATTTGTCAGATCACATGAAATTTTCGTGTCTTGGGTAGTAGTGATGTGTTGCTAGATATCGCTCACTATTTGTTATGTTAAATACGTGATTTAATACAATTATAAATGTCGCGAGAACCTATAGGGTCACACACAAAAGGACGGATTGATGAGAGATAGAGTAAATAAGGAACACCGTAAGATACGGTGCACTTAAGTAGAATACGAAATATGGTAAGGTGCCACGCGCTTAAGCGATTTTGGTATATCATAAGATATGAGTCACATACACTTAAGTGGACTTTTTAGCTTGCACCCACACAAATGGTTCTATAAATAGAACCCATGTGCAAAAGCATTGGATTAGATGAAAATTCCGTTTCTCTCTCTCTCTCTCTCTCTTTCTCTCTCTCTCTCTCACACACACACTCAAAGCCTTTATTTGTAGCAGTTAGCAATGAGATTGAAGGAATCCGTTCGTGTGGACTGAGTATAGGCGTTGTCACCATTCAACGTTCGTGATCACTCCTTAGATCTCCATCAAAGGTTTCAATCGGCACAAGAGGTAATGATTTCTATCACTAATCATGCCCATTCGTAAGGATCACTAAAGGAGAAAATTTTAAATTTCGCTGCATTTTGGATCGCTAATCTCCTTCAATATGTTTGTACATGGGTAGCTTGAAATGGTATGGCACAGTTGCACTATACTTAACTGACAAATGTATGTGTGAGTTTGGATATAGGCAATACATACCGCCTCCACCTCCTGATTCTGACATACTTGATGTGGATTTTGAGTGGATTGCATATCTTGTGAGCGTGATGGAAGTGATATTTCGCCAGTTTTCGCTACCACCCCATATGATGTGGACGCTGATTACTTGGATTGGTATTATAGTGTGCCACATCCTCGTTTGGTACCACCACCTCGGGGGAGGGAAGACATGTCCTAGTTCCTGTCTATGATGAAGGACCGTTAAATTCGAGGTTATCATTTATCTCACATGAGCTTCGTCATTATTTACATCGTCACAAGGGTGAAGAGGATGGCGATGATTTTGTTAAGGTATTTCGAGCATTACACGTAGCTCAGGGTGAATCAGTGCCTCAGGGAGGATCAGTACCTCAGGTTGATGAGGAAGATGATGATTAATGTATTATTTACTATTCTGACTTATATAGTATTTTCAGACTTATGTAGTATTTTCAGACTTATGTACTATTATGAGACTTATGTATTTTGGTACTTCTTTACTATTTTAAGACTTATGCAATATAATCCAAAATATAACATGAAGTCAATTATCAATAGAAACCAAAATATAAAAATCACATTACAATTATAATCTAACATATTATGGCACTACAGGCATAAGGTGTTGTCAATGTTGTAACCGTCTAGGATATCCTATCATCCAAGAAGTTGCATCTGGTGTGTGATACTTCTTCCAATCAAATATGATCGTTGACAAAGGAAATCCTTCATTCATCTTTACCTGTTTAGAAAGAAAAATAAGTAGGACATAAATGAAAGATAAGTAATTAACTTAACAAACATGAATATTTAACTACCTGGACCGAATGATCTTGGTTTATAAAACTAATGCAGTAAATGGACACATTCGGTGAATGTGAAGTCATCATAAGAAAAAGTCAAACTAGGAACCACCGTCCGCTGACCGGGCAGCGGAACCCCCGGCTAACTCTGCGTAGTCTGATCAGTCGCCGAAATTTAATTTGGTTTATTTAATTAACATAATTTAAATTAATAATAATAACAACGTGTTTATTATTATTGTCTTGTGGTGATAGGTTATGGCCTTAGTTTTCCTTTATTTTGTTTTGGGATTTTAAAATACGGCCTGCTGTCGCATTACGCGAAAAACCGGCGGGAAAACAAGAACAACAGAGCCGCCACCGTGCGTTATTTATCCCAAAAGAGGGAAAGGAAACGCTCAGAGTAAACCTGGAAAAGACATGGTCTCGCGACCAAAGAGAATGTGATCGGGAGTCGGTTATGCGAAGGGAAGGTATTAGCACCCCTACGCATCCGTCGTACTCGACGGGATCCACGCACAAAAGGAAGGAAAATGGTTGCTAAAATACTGCTCACAAACAAACAAACACTGGCTGAAAGAGACACAAGAAAACAACAGAAACTGACTCGGCAGGATCTCGCATCCTGGGCCTACTTAGTCTATCAAGCATAGACATCAGAGTCTAAGTAGTTCGGACTGGGGGAAAAACATGCTCGCTAGGATGTCGCATCCTATGCATACGTATCTTCTTGGACAAAGAAGAATCAGAGCATCCGTAGCTCGGCTCACGCACACAAACAAAACAGACACATGCAAACGTGGAATCCGAATGCCAATCGCTGGACTTACATCAGATTCCGGACCAAAACACACCCACACTGGAAACCAGATGCCACTTGATGGACTTATACCGGACTCCAAGCACACAACAAGAAGAAGGGTCTCGATTGCAACTAGGGCAAGAGAAGGGGAAGGTCTCAATCGCAACGAGGGCGAGAGAAAAGAATTAGTGTTAGTTGTTAGTCAAACTCGACAAGACATCGCATCTCGTGCCTACGTATCTCATCTGGACATGAGAATCAGAGTTGCCGTAGTTCGGCTAAACTATTCTTGTTGCTTTGTGTTTTTTAAGGGGACAACGTCACTACGCAATCTACCGGATGCTCGACCTTTGGAGACTTACTCACCTGTAGTAGAAGGAGTTGACGTATCCTTAAGAGGGGATAATGTTTGTTTGTGTTTTAGGAAAGCTCACGCAAGAAAGGAAGTCCTATACGAAGGAACCGTGCTACCTTAATTGACATGCAAACGAGACTACGCGGAGTCTAACAAACCTAGGGGATACAATCACACCACACAAACACATACAGCATGAAGTAAACACACCAACAAGGGGCTCAAACATCAAGGCTAGGCTTTAGTCGAGGGGTCATGTCAACCTCGACAAACAAGCCACTGTATCAGGGTGAGGTTAGCTCTTAATCCTAACATTGAGAGTTAGGGTGAAGCTGATGAAAGGTGAGTGAAGATGGGACTTCACAGCTCTTATCCCTGGCCTGGGAGAGCTTCACACAATAAAGTGTGGGTCCAGAAAGTGGGAACCCTTCTACACTTATGACACTGACTCAACATAGATCTTGGGGTTAATGTCCACAAGGCATCAACATGTGATGTGAGCCAAGGGACGACTCAACAGAAGAGCAGGAGATGGATTGCACATCTCTTGTGTCTGCCAATTGCCTTAACAAAGGTCTTTTCCTGCTTGGGGACAAAAATAAACAAGCACAAACATTGCCTCTTAAGGAGGACTTCAGACAAGTGCCTGGCCAAGTAACAGGCCAGGTCTTCCAGACTACATGGAGAAGAGATCATTATACCTCAATTCTCAAGCTAGCAAGCAAAGCAAACACTAGTTCACAATGGAACTATAGCAACTAAGGTACCTGAAATCAATCCAACATAATCAGTATACCAGACAGACACAAGTCAAACAGAAAATTACAAGTCCACAGCACAAACAGATAACAATCATCAATGCACAAAGGTGCAAGCCACAAGGCATAAGCACAAGTCTCAATTCCTACAAAACAAACTCAAGTTAGTCATAAACAAGCAATAAACCAACTCCAATTGAGTGCACATCATCAAGCATAAGCAATTGTGCTCTTTGACCTGAAACAAAGCTCAAACATTAAGTACTAACCACTAGTACAAGACTAGGGTCAAAATGGGATCAAAAAGTCAAAACAGAACATGAAACTTATCAAAAATCAAGATCAATCAAATAAGAAACAAATCCAAGTGGTTTCACATTCATATCATCAACCATTATCATTTCATGAAGCAAAGAGTACAAAACATGCAATTTGAAGCTCATAGAACCAAACAGAAAGATTCAACTCAAATCAACTCACAAACATTTCAATAAATCCCCAAAACATTCACGGTCAAACAGAATTCATAACATGACCTACACACCAAATTTCAAGTCATTTGGACCAAGGGAAGCAAGTCAATGAAATTCATCAAGTCAACACAAGTTTGAACAAGCTAATACAAGGCACCAAAACATGCATCAACTTCAAGCAATCATAAAACAGAGACTAGACATGATAAATGAATGAAATCAAAGCCATGGCAAACTTCAAGATGTCTATAATACTCATGCCAAATTTCAAGTCCATCCAATAAACAACAAGAATTTCCCAAATCAAATGAAATCATGACTCACAAGAAGTCAACAATTGGTCAAACAGGGGAGAAAATCTCAATCAAATTGAAAATGCACTCAAAAACTCCACAAAAATTCAAATTCAAACTTAACATCCAGAAGCTTCAACATGCAAAAATTCAGGTCATTTAGAGTTCATATGGCATGGCAACAAAAATCATGAAATCAAGCAAGAAATGGTGTGACACAAATTGTCACACCTCTAATGATCAGGTCATATCTCACAATCCAGAAACTCAAAAATCACAAACCACATATCAAAATGCTCCTCAAGGTGTCTAGATTATGCATACAAAATTTCAAGAATTTCCAATTAAGCATCATCATTTCATGATCAAAATAGTAAGCATGGTGCAACAAATGGCATATGAAAACAAACCCTAGGCAATTATTTTTTCCAACCGTGCACAAATTTATTAAAAATCATCAAAAAAAGAGGACATTACAAGGATCATGGCAGAAAAAATCCCATGTTGATTGGATTATTATTGAGAGAGTTATGATTTTTTGATGATGGAAGAAAAATAAAAAAAAGGATGGAGTGGCATAGTGAAACATGGATAATGGATGAAATAAATTGCCAAAGCCAAAATGGAAAAAGCCAGAGCGGAGGATTGAACCTCGCTCATATTCAAACCTGCGCGCGCTTGGCTTAAGCGCTGCGTTTAACTAAAAGACGTGGCACAATGTGATTGGTTTCATGGCTTACAAACAAGAAAAAACATGCAGCAACACGGCCAAATGGATCTACAGGATTCTGGAATGAAAACCTAATGAAGTTCATCGTGTTCTTCCCTAAATTTCCAGCTGATGAACAATTGTTCCAGAAATCATCAAACAATATACCATTCGATTCGTCTCATCATGCACATTAACAATCCAAACATGATTCATCCTAATTCATACTATCAAGCACGGATCGAACAAAAGAAATCTCACATCTCAAACTTAAAATCGACATAACTTTCACAATTCTCAACGAAAATCAATGATTCAAAGTGCAGCATGTTCAGCATGGAAAGATCTATCAAAAGCATAGCCTAATTTCAACAATTATAAAGATCGAATTCCAACCTTCAAATTGATGCAGCTTTGGATTTGATGTTTTCAGCACTTGTAAGCACGAGACAGAAGTTCTATGGCGCTTATGTTGATGAATGGAAGGAACTTCGAAGCTCAATTATGCTCAATCTTGCTCTAAATTCAAGCTGCCATGGATGAACCTTGAAGCAACAGTCCACGATTATGCTGAACAGTGATGAATCCTTGCTTCAATTCACTTCCAATATGCTTGTGGATGGTGAATAAATGAAGAATCAGGCAAGTTCTATGGCAATTTTTGCAGAAAAATGAAGAACAAAAGTTGAGAGAATTGTGCAATTCTTGATCTAGATCTGTTTGAATGAAGTGTTAATGATGGATTCAGTTAGGATTAACTATTTATATGTGCTGTTAATCACTTTGTTAATCTCAATTAGCTGAAATGGAATTGAATTAGTGAAAATGCATTTTCATGTTAAATGGCCAAAATAACCTCATGTATGCAATGCCTTGCTACAGTGCACGAAAACCTGTCCAAACACACTCCAAATGTGATTTAAGATCAATTGCCAAGCTTGGAATGCATAAAAAATGCTTAGTTTTGAAAGTCACTTTTTCCCTCTCTAAAATTCAAGCAAGTGAAAAAATGCCATTTTGATGTGATGAGTTTTGGTGAAATGTGATGAATGATTATGATAAAGCATGTCAAATGGAGTTTGCTCAAAAAAGAATCACATGAATTGGCCTTTTGGTTCAAGAGTTATGCCTCCTTGAAGTTCAACTTTTCTTGAAAATGATTTGATCATAACTTGCCAACCACAAATGAGAAATGGGTGTTCTTGGACTTTTTGGAAAGGTGAGAGCAAGATATTCAACTTTCATATTGGACAAAATTCCATTTGAAGCTTGTATGATGATGTAAATTTGAGGAGAAGACCTTTCCATTTTTGGCAGTTTGAAATTACAGGTCACTTACTATTTTTGGAAACTTTTCATCTGACCTCAAATTCTTCAATGTTGATCTTTGAAATGTCAAATGAGACTTGTATGGACATGAATGAGGCCTTTCAAACCATCTCCCACCTTCAAATCCATGAATTCAGGCACAGTTGACCACAGTTGACCACAGTTGACTTTCTAGGGTTTCAGATGAAATTCAGCTTGACTGTTGACTTCTGAACATCCAATCTTTGGCCAAACCACTCCAAAATGATCCCTAGGTCACATGAACATGTTGAACCAATCCTAAGGCTTTGCTTCAATAGAAATTGCACATGCTTGCTTGCTTGACTGATTCTCCTAACCAGTCTTGACCTAATCTTGTCTGATGACTTGCTCTTGGGCAAAGGACAATGCAATGCTATGCAGTGGACTATGTTATGTTAATGACCTAATATGAAAATGTATGTACAAAATGTAGGTGCAAATTTGAGGTGCTACAGTTGCCCCTATTCAATCAACTCGGAACCCGAACGGATGATAGCAACGGCTGTCCGACTTTCAGGGTAAACAGGGATTGAATACCAAGAACCGTAGAAATTTGCACAATGCGGGGATCCACCAACGGAAACGTCCACTGGGATCTGATATTTATTACTGAGGATGTTGGTTTTTTTTGCAAAGGTACAGTCACATCCAGACATCACAACACGATGAATGGGAATGGGAATCACAACTAAATGCCAACGGACAACTAGGAAAAACTCGACGTTTACCGAGACCAACGGGGAGGTAACCAGACATTAGCGGATGAATGGGAAAGACTCGACTAGACGTCAACGGACGAAAGGGAAAGAGATACAACCACATGTCAGCGGACATAGTGGGAAAAACTTAACGTTTACCGAGACCAACGGAGAGGTAACCAGACATTAATGAATGACTGGGAAGACTCGACCAGACGTCAACGGACGAAAGGGAGAAGCTCGATGTTTATCGACACCCATGGAGAAGGAGAAGACTCGACCAGACGTCAACGGACGAAAGGGAGAAGCTCGACGTTTATCGACACCAACGGAGAAGGAGAAAACTTGACCAGACGTCAACGGACGAACGGGAGAAGCTCGACGTTTATCGACACCAACGGAGAAGGAGAAAACTCGACCAGACGTCAACGGACGAACGGGAGAGGCTCGACGTTTATCGACACCAACGGAGAAGGAGACTTACTTCACTAAGGAAGGGATACAACAACCGGAAACCAAATAGGACGTCACCGACGAATCTACTAGGGATTCTGGCTGGGAATCAACCAGACATTAACGAATGACTGGGGAATAGGGTATACAATCAGACGTCAACGGACGGCTGAGAAAAACTCAACGTTTACCAAGACCAACGGAGAGGTAACTCTGCACGGGGAAGAGTGAAAACAACCAATCATCAACGGATAATTGGGAAAAACTCGACGTTTATCGACACCAACGGAGAGGAGGATACTCACTGGGGATCAAGGCCACGACAGCGAGCAGACAAGAAGGAGCACCAAGGATACCGGGTTGTAGGTATGAAACAGGTGACCGACCAAGGCGTGAATTAGTTGGTGTTCCAAAACACTCAACATCCTGAAGAGGGCTAGAAAAGCAATCTTATTAGAGGATGGACATTCGATTCCACAAGGGATGCGAATCTTACTCAACTGGGAGGGACGACACTTCGACCAACGAGCGCATGAGATATATTATCTATAGCCGTCAAAACATAGATAATATACTCACATGGAAGATTATCCATAACCGGGTTGTAGGTTGTTAGAGGATAAATCGACCGAAAACGTGAATTGGTTTGTGTTTCAAAACACTCAACATCCTGAAGAGAGCTAGAAAAGCCATCTTGTTAAAGGATGGACATTCGATTCCGAACAAAGGAATACGAATCTTACTTTGATGGTGAAAACAATCAAAAGATTGACCAAAGAGCGCATGAAATATATTATCTATAGCCGTCGAAACGTAGATAACATACTCGCATGGAAGATTATCCATAACCGGGTTGGAGGTTGTTAGATGGATAGATCGACCGACATCATCCTGAAGAGAGCGAAAGCAAACTTGTTAAAGGATGGACATTCGATTCCACAAGGAATACGAATCTTACTCAGCTGGGGAGGACAAAACTTCGACCCAAGAGCGCATGAGATATATTATCTATAGCCGTCAAAACGTAGATAATATACTCGCATGGAAGATTATCCATAACCGGGTTGGTTGTTAAATGGATAAATCGACCGACAAGAAAGGCATCTGGATACCAAGACTGGGTATGCAAAGACGACCAATCAAAAGGACAGGGAAAGGCCCGCTGGGGATAAAGTTGCTTACTCGGAGCAAATATCCGAAAGGTGAAAGGAATATCAATACCGAAACTGGATAATGATAACCGCAAAGAGGGGATTACATCTGCCGGTTAGTAGGCAGAAAACCACAGAAAAGTAACTGTCATCAACTAGGATGAGCACAAAAGGGTTAACTCCACAAAGGGGAGAACGTGGGGTTTACATCTACCGGTTGACAAGTAGAAGACCACAAAGCTAGGACTTAGAACTGCTGGTTTGTAGGCAGAGGCCAACAAACAGTCTGCTGAGAGACAGCCACAAGGAAGCCAGTTTAGGATCGATCCAAAAAGGCATACTGAATCAAGACATCCTAATGAGGAAAGAACTCAATAGGGAAAACCCATCCCAAGGGGAGGGAACGGACACAACCATCATCCACGAGGATATAACTCGGTGGGGAGCGTAGAAGGAAATGATAGACACTTTCTGCCTAAGGGGTCAACTCTATATGGAGAGATCAAACACACCCATATCTGCTAGGGGAGGATCCACTGGGGAGATCTGTATCACCAATTAGCAGGAGATAACCATCAACAGATCCACGGCAACAACTGCAACAATGGTACCTGAATGTTGTGACTATGCATGATGAATGTATGATGAATGCATGATGAATGCTGACAAACAGACATGTTTAACACACATAGGTCCAGGAATCAACCATCCGGTGCTACTCTTCTTCCATAGGGAATGCCAAAGTCACCAGAGAGCACAAGAAAGCCTGCTGGAGACTGGGATATCAGGGAAAAACATCTTCCTGCTGGGAGGAAGGCCACAAGAAGCTTCCGGAGGGATCATCAATCACAACCGGGGAGAAGAGTTCAATGTACAGGCAGACACGCCACGACAACAACTCATGCCTAAGATCAGAGATACCAAGAAGAAACCAGATCTCTGATGAAGATAGATAGGCATTGAGAAAGCTCATCATGCCAACAACTCCGCGGAGGAATCTATCTGAGGGAATGCCGGATTACTGGGATATCCATCCACCAAGTACCGAATCTTTCAAAGACAAGCACCCATGCCGGGGAGAGGAGAAGACTGCTCTGCTGGAGAGACGAAAGTTGAAGTCTTCAGTAAACACTCTGCTTGGGGAACTACCCCACAAAATTATTTCAACAGCAACCTTGCTGGGGATGCCCCACAATAGGGTTCAAACAGCCCTCTACTGGAGATGCCCCCCAATAGGGTTCAAACCGGGACTTGGAGGAAGAATGTTGTATTGCCGGGAACATAAAGATAAACAACTTCAACCAACACTGCACTGAGCAACCTCGCTGAGGAGAAACCATAAGAGATTCTTCAGGAAAAAGATACAGTTATGCTCGAGATACGAACAAATGTCTTACCTGTCGGTAATCATACCACCCTTGGGAGAGCACTGTGGATCTCCTAAATATCCTTCCATCATTGCGAATGTTCACTTTGTTTAAGAACAATTTTGTGAAAAAATTTGTTTATTTTGAAAACAATGATACTTTATCAATTAAAACATGCAAAACATTCGTTGAGTTGAAACAAATAAGAGTGAAAATAATTGGATAAAAGCTCAAATTGATGTGATGGAATGGTAGTCTGCAAAGGGCGAGACTCCATAGATCTGTACAAGTTTGAAATTGGTGATATATATTGGAAGAGGGCTACATTGAACATAATGACCTTTCCTCTACCATTCAGAATTTTCGATGTATCTGAAGCTTCAGTCGACGATGAATCGAGAATCCCTGACGGATAACAGCTGTACGGCACAGTCTTGTCAGGATGCAGTTACTTGCCAAATCCCTAATTTTTTCCTAGATTGCCCCAGTGTGAGGTGCTCAATCTAGCGGGATGCAAATTCTTCTTTTCAATGTCTCTAACTTTTGCCTGGATCGCCCTTTCGGGTTTTCAATCCACCGAGACGCTCCTTTTTTGCCTAAGTCGCCCTTTGGGGTGTTCGACTTAGCGAGCTATTTTGCCTTTTTTTTTAGGCGAAGTATTTCTTGACTGCATCTGAATTCACAGGACGAGTGAAATCTCCATCCATTGCTGTAAGCATCAAAGCACGGCCTGAAAAGGCTCTCTTGACAACATATGGACATTCATAATTTGGGGTTCACTTGCCCCTGGAATCGGGCGCGAAAGACAAGACTTCCTTGAGCACGAGGTCACCTTCTCGGAACACACGAGGCTTGACCTTCTTGTCGAATTCTTTTTTCACTCTCTGCTGATATGACTGACCATGACACATGGCAGTTAATCTCTTCTTTTCGATCGGATTCAGTTGGTCGTAACGACTCTGAATCTGTTCAGCATCAGCCAACTTGAGACTTGAGGGTGCTATTTTTCTTTTGTTTCTTTCTTTCTTTTCCTTTCTTTTGATTTCTTTTTTTCCTTGGATTTTGCACCCTCCTCTTTTTCTTTTTCTTTTTGTTTTTTCCTTTTTTTCTTTTTTTTTTGATGCCCTAGTTGGCTGTTCTGCTGATTCTCGAGATGCAGCTGAGTGATCTTCTTTTCTTGCTCAAGAAGTCGGGAAATCTCGTCAGGAATCCCTTCAACATCATCTTCTTCCGCTTCGAATACAGGGAATTCAAAATTGGGAGATAACGTCGGATCATTATGTTCAATGGGTTTAAGAAACAACCTGCATAAAGATTTTAAGTATAAAAGCTTTTTGGAAATCAAACAAGACAATCATTATGCAGATGAAAAGATTACTTTTATTCTTGTTTTTAGGGTTTTTTGTGATCACCAATTTCATGCAAAAAGCGAAAAGGGAAAGCAATCGGAAAAACAAATGTTTTAACATGAATTTATTTGAATGAAAATATCATTGCACAAAATGTTGCCAACAATGTCATCACTTCTCCTTTTGGCATGGGAGAAGGGTTTTTAAACAAAGTGATTATTACTCTGACTTATGAATAACTGTAGGAACGCCCACAGTGACCCAATTGTGACAGACCCCGCCAGGGATGACAAATGTCAGAATCCTTTGCACCAGCAGCTTCTGCTTTTGAACAACCCTCTTTGTTGAAGATCTCAGAAGACAAGTTAACGCCAGCCCGGGACTTGTTATCTTCAAGCTTGATTAACCCTGGGACCTAAGTCCTCAAAGCTCAGAATTCCTGATCTGACAAGGTCCTGCACCTTATTCTTAAACTGAAAGCAGCTTTCCACATCATGACCAGGAGCACCCGAATGATACACACAATGTTGATCAAGCCTATACCACCACCGAGGGTTAACGGGTATAGCCGGCGGGTCTCTGGGAGTAATCAAGTTCCGCTCTATCAAAGAGGGATACAGCTCTGTGTATGACATAGGAATCGGGTCAAAAATGATCTTCTTCCTCTCATTACTTGTACTGGCTTGATTATCATTGTGAGGCTGGTAAGCCTGCTGCTGAGGACGCTGTTGTTGATGCTGATATTGCTGAGCTGGCCTTCTCTGCTGTTGGGATTGAGTTGCTAGAATAGTCACAGCAGCAACCTGACGATACTGTCCTTTGTTCACACTCCTCTGACGGTGCACAGCATTTGTTTCACTCTCTCCCCTTTTGGGTGCCCCAGAGTATGTCTTCTTAGAACTCGAAGAACTTGAAGAGCCAGGATCTTGAATCTTTCCTGCTTTAATGAGACTCTCAGTCCTTTCCCCACAGACAACAACATCAGAAAAGCTACTGAACAGGAAACTCCCCAGGCAATCCATGAACACACCCTGCAAGGTCCCGATGAACATGTCAGTCAGCTCTCTTTCCAACATCGGAGGTTGCACTCTTGCGGCTAGCTCACGCCACCTCTGGGCATACTCTTTGAAGCTCTCACCAGTCTTCTGGCACAGACTCTGCAGTTGGGTTCGGCTCGGCGCCATATCCATGTTGTGCTTGTATTGCCTCAGAAAGGCTTCACCCAGATCTTTCCAGCTTCTGACTGATTCTTTCTTCAGATCCATGTACCAGTCCAAAGACGCTCCAGACAAACTGTCTTGGAAAAAGTACATCCACATCTTCTCATCGTCAGTATATGCCGAGATCTTTCTGTAGTAAGCCTGCACATGGGTGCGAGGACAGGAAGTGCCATTGTACTTGTCGAAGGAAGGTGCTTTGAATTTGTAGGGGATCCTCAGCCCATCAACCAGACCCATATCGGTTACATCGAAACCCAAGGAATTCTGACACTCCATGGCACGGACTTTCTCAGCAAGGGCATCCACTTTCCGATCCCTATCCTCAACTCTGACCACCTCATCATCTTCACTCAGCAGCGTGAACATGTCCTCTTGTCTGTCGACAATAGGAGCAGGATGACGAACCGGAGCCCGGGTAGCTCTAACATTGACAGTCTCAGCAGCAAGAGGCTGTCCATTAATTCTGATCCTTCTGAGTTCATCCCCGATGGCATAGTCGTTGACGGGAGCAGCAGCAACGTTCTCCTGAACAGGGATACCAGCAGGTGAACCACGGTTAGACGCCTGAATAACCGTCTCTTGTCTCTGAACCAGGGCTCGGAGCTCTTCCTGACCTTGCGCAACCCCTTGCATCATTGTCATGAACTGAGCCATGTTTGCCCTCATCTCAGCCAACTCTGTCTGAACCTGGTCCATAATCCTCTGATGATTGAGTCTGGTTGAGTAACGATGCGGTCGACGGTCAGCAATCCTGTCTCAGTCAGGAACCAAAGTGAGAAGTCTCTCCAAACATGTCTGCAATGCAAGGATGATATGCATGATATGGGTACTATATTATCATGAATGATCCTGATAAAGGATATGCGTATGCGAGTTAAGTTTTTTCGGTTTTTTCATGCATTATTATTTTTTTTGAAAAATAAACATGCTATGATACAAATGATGCGAACATGACTGGTCAGGCTGTGCATCTCAAGGCACAGGGTCAGAGCTTCGGCTTGAATTCTGGTATCACAAATCCATCTGAAACCCCAAAGTCATCTAAAACCCAAAGTCAGAACCAAGTCACCATCCGAGCGAGTACCCACAAATTCAGCCCAGGGATCCGAAATAAACGGAACCCTCTGATCAATACCAGGGTCGGACCTCCGACGTCCAGAAATAAAGATCCATAAATCCGGCTGAACCAAAGTCACCAACAGGAACACAAGTCACCAACAAGTCACCGACAAGTCACCAACAAGTCACCGATAAGTCACCAACTGTACCTGTTATAATGATCATTCCCTCCCCACTCACGGGTGTCATCTAGGCCAGGGTAAGGTCAAGAGAAATGCAGGATAAACAACCCTTTCAAGAATATCATCCTGTGCACACCCGATGTATGCACCGATAATACCCCATCAGAGTCTGAACTGCTCGTGATATCAATGTTCTGCTAAGTGGCGCATACCACCCGCTTCCCATGAATCACTCTATTCCTAGGTTTCCTAGATTTCACTCATAGCCTGGGTATTGGGCCTTTTACCTCGAGTAACTCCCACCCCAAACAGAGAAACACAGCACAACCAACAGATGAATATGAATGGATGCAAAACATTAATGCAAACATAAATGCAAACAATGAATAAATGAATGCAATAAATAAAACAGCAAACAGCAACCAAAACCCTAACCTAGAGAGCGCTAGGAGAGACTCGCTTAGGGAAGATGGACCAGCGAGATGTCAACTTCTCTTTATCCCCAGCAGAGTCGCCAGCTGTCGCATTACGCGAAAAACCGGCGGGAAAACAAGAACAACAGAGCCGCCACCGTGCGTTATTTATCCCAAAAGAGGGAAAGGAAACACTCAGAGTAAACCTGGAAAAGACATGGTCTCGCGACCAAAGAGAATGTGATCGGGAGTCGGTTATGCGAAGGGAATGTATTAGCACCCCTACGCATCCGTCGTACTCGACGGGATCCACGCACAAAAGGAAGGAAAATGGTTGCTAAAATACTGCTCACAAACAAACAAACACTGGCTGAAAGAGACACAAGAAAACAACAGAAACTGACTCGGCAGGATCTCGCATCCTGGGCCTACTTAGTCTATCAAGCATAGACATCAGAGTCTAAGTAGTTCGGACTGGGGGAAAAACATGCTCGCTAGGATGTCGCATCCTATGCATACGTATCTTCTTGGACAAAGAAGAATCAGAGCATCCGTAGCTCGGCTCAAGCACACAAACAAAACAGACACAGGCAAACGTGGAATCCGAATGCCAATCGCTGGACTTACATCAGATTCCGGACCAAAACACACCCACATTGGAAACCAGATGCCACTTGATGGACTTATACCGGACTCCAAGCACACAACAAGAAGAAGGGTCTCGATTGCAACTAGGGCAAGAGAAGGGGAAGGTCTCAATCGCAACGAGGGCGAGAGAAAAGAATTAGTGTTAGTTGTTAGTCAAACTCGACAAGACATCGCATCTCGTGCCTACGTATCTCATCTGGACATGAGAATCAGAGTTGCCGTAGTTCGGCTAAACTATTCTTGTTGCTTTGTGTTTTTTAAGGGGACAACGTCACTACGCAATCTACCAGATGCTCGACCTTTGGAGACTTACTCACCTGTAGTAGAAGGAGTTGACGTATCCTTAAGAGGGGATAATGTTTGTTTGTGTTTTAGGAAAGCTCACGCAAGAAAGGAAGTCCTATACGAAGGAACCGTGCTACCTTAATTGACATGCAAACGAGACTACGCGGAGTCTAACAAACCTAGGGGATACAATCACACCACACAAACACATACAACATGAAGTAAACACACCAACAAGGGGCTCAAACATCAAGGCTAGGCTTTAGTCGATGGGTCATGTCAACCTCGACAAACAAGCCACTGTATCAGGGTGAGGTTAGCTCTTAACCCTAACATTGAGAGTTAGGGTGAAGCTGATGAAAGGTGAGTGAAGATGGGACTTCACAACTCTTATCCCTGGCCTGGGAGAGCTTCAGACAATGAAGTGTGGGTCCAGAAAGTGGGAACCCTTCTACACTTATGACACTGACTCAACATAGATCTTGGGGTTAATGTCCACAAGGCATCAACATGTGATGTGAGCCAAGGGACGACTCAACAGAAGAGCAGGAGATGGATTGCACATCTCTTGTGTCTGCCAATTGCCTTAACAAAGGTCTTTTCCTGCTTGGGGACAAAAATAAACAAGCACAAACATTGCCTCTTAAGGAGGACTTCAGACAGGTGCCTTGCCAAGTAATAGGCCAGGTCTTCCAGACTACATGGAGAAGAGATCATTATACCTCAATGCTCAAGCTAGCAAGCAAAGCAAACACTAGTTCACAATGGAACTATAGCAACTAAGGTACCTGAAATCAATCCAACATAATCAGTATACCAGACAGACACAAGTCAAACAGAAAATTACAAGTCCACAGCACAAACAGATAACAATCATCAATGCACAAAGGTGCAAGCCACAAGGCATAAGCACAAGTCTCAATGCCTACAAAACAAACTAAAGTTAGTCATAAACAAGCAATAAACCAACTCCAATTGAGTGCACATCATCAAGCATAAGCAATTGTGCTCTTTGACCTGAAACAAAGCTCAAACATTAAGTACTAACCACTAGTACAAGACTAGGGTCAAAATGGGATCAAAAAGTCAAAACAGAACATGAAACTTATCAAAAATCAAGATCAATCAAATAAGAAACAAATCCAAGTGGTTTCACATTCATATCATCAACCATTATCATTTCATGAAGCAAAGAGTACAAAACATGCAATTTGAAGCTCATAGAACCAAACAGAAAGATTCAACTCAAATCAACTCACAAACATTTCAATAAATCCCCAAAACATTCACGGTCAAACAGAATTCATAACATGACCTACACACCAAATTTCAAGTCATTTGGACCAAGGGAAGCAAGTCAATGAAATTCATCAAGTCAACACAAGTTTGAACAAGCTAATACAAGGCACCAAAACATGCATCAACTTCAAGCAATCATAAAACAGAGACTAGACATGATAAATGAATGAAATCAAAGCCATGGCAAACTTCAAGATGTCTATAATACTCATGCCAAATTTCAAGTCCATCCAATAAACAACAAGAATTTCCCAAATCAAATGAAATCATGACTCACAAGAAGTCAACAATTGGTCAAACAGGGGAGAAAATCTCAATCAAATTGAAAATGCACTCAAAAACTCCACAAAAATTCAAATTCAAACTTAACATCCAGAAGCTTCAACATACAAAAATTCAGGTCATTTAGAGTTCATATGGCATGGCAACAAAAATCATGAAATCAAGCAAGAAATGGTGTGACACAAATTGTCACACCTCTAATGATCAGGTCATATCTCACAATCCAGAAACTCAAAAATCACAAACCACATATCAAAATGCTCCTCAAGGTGTCTAGATTATGCATACAAAATTTCAAGAATTTCCAATTACGCATCATCATTTCATGATCAAAATAGTAAGCATGGTGCAACAAATGGCATATGAAAACAAACCCTAGGCAATTATTTTTTCCAACCGTGCACAAATTTATTAAAAATCATCAAAAAAAGAGGACATTACAAGGATCATGGCAGAAAAAATCCCATGTTGATTGGATTATTATTGAGAGAGTTATGATTTTTTGATGATGGAAGAAAAATAAAAAAAAGGATGGAGTGGCATAGTGAAACATGGATAATGGATGAAATAAATTGCCAAAGCCAAAATGGAAAAAGCCAGAGCGGAGGATTGAACCTCGCTCATATTCAAACCTGCGCGCGCTTGGCTTAAGCGCTGCGTTTAACTAAAAGACATGGCACAATGTGATTGGTTTCATGGCTTACAAACAAGAAAAAACATGCAGCAACACGGCCAAATGGATCTACAGGATTCTGGAATGAAAACCTAATGAAGTTCATCGTGTTCTTCCCTAAATTTCCAGCTGATGAACAATTGTTCCAGAAATCATCAAACAATATACCATTCGATTCGTCTCATCATGCACATTAACAATCCAAACATGATTCATCCTAATTCATACTATCAAGCACGGATCGAACAAAAGAAATCTCACATCTCAAACTTAAAATCGACATAACTTTCACAATTCTCAACGAAAATCAACGATTCAAAGTGCAGCATGTTCAGCATGGAAAGATCTATCAAAAGCATAGCCTAATTTCAACAATTATAAAGATCGAATTCCAACCTTCAAATTGATGCAGCTTTGGATTTGATGTTTTCAGCACTTGTAAGCACGAAACAGAAGTTCTATGGCGCTTATGTTGATGAATGGAAGGAACTTCGAAGCTCAATTATGCTCAATCTTGCTCTAAATTCAAGCTGCCATGGATGAACCTTGAAGCAACAGTCCACGATTATGCTGAACAGTGATGAATCCTTGCTTCAATTCACTTCCAATATGCTTGTGGATGGTGAATAAATGAAGAATCAGGCAAGTTCTATGGCAATTTTTGCAGAAAAATGAAGAACAAAAGTTGAGAGAATTGTGCAATTCTTGATCTAGATCTGTTTGAATGAAGTGTTAATGATGGATTCAGTTAGGATTAACTATTTATATGTGCTGTTAATCACTTTGTTAATCTCAATTAGCTGAAATGGAATTGAATTAGTGAAAATGCATTTTCATGTTAAATGGCCAAAATAACCTCATGTATGCAATGCCTTGCTACAGTGCACGAAAACCTGTCCAAACACACTCCAAATGTGATTTAAGATCAATTGCCAAGCTTGGAATGCATAAAAAATGCTTAGTTTTGAAAGTCACTTTTTCCCTCTCTTTTTTAAATTCAAGCAAGTGAAAAAATGCCATTTTGATGTGATGAGTTTTGGTGAAATGTGATGAATGATTATGATAAAGCATGTCAAATGGAGTTTGCTCAAAAAAGAATCACATGAATTGGCCTTTTGGTTCAAGAGTTATGCCTCCTTGAAGTTCAACTTTTCTTGAAAATGATTTGATCATAACTTGCCAACCACAAATGAGAAATGGGTGTTCTTGGACTTTTTGGAAAGGTGAGAGCAAGATATTCAACTTTCATATTGGACAAAATTCCATTTGAAGCTTGTATGATGATGTAAATTTGAGGAGAAGACCTTTCCATTTTTGGTAGTTTGAAATTACAGGTCACTTACTATTTTTGGAAACTTTTCATCTGACCTCAAATTCTTCAATGTTGATCTTTGAAATGTCAAATGAGACTTGTATGGACATGAATGAGGCCTTTCAAACCATCTCCCACCTTCAAATCCATGAATTCAGGCACAGTTGACCACAGTTGACTTTCTAGGGTTTCAGATGAAATTCAACTTGACTGTTGACTTCTGAACATCCAATCTTTGGCCAAACCACTCCAAAATGATCCCTAGGTCACATGAACATGTTGAACCAATCCTAAGGATTTGCTTCAATAGAAATTGCACATGCTTGCTTGCTTGACTGATTCTCCTAACCAGTCTTGACCTAATCTTGTCTGATGACTTGCTCTTGGGCAAAGGACAATGCAATGCTATGCAGTGGACTATGTTATGTTAATGACCTAATATTAAAATGTATGTACAAAATGTAGGTGCAAATTTGAGGTGCTACACCTGCGTGTCGTACCTCTCTTTTAATCTCTTAATGTAACTTATTTTCTCATCTCACTCCCTCGTATGTAAAACGAGTTTCTTTTATGTAATGTAATATTATGAAGAAAGAGAAGAATACAATATCAAAGGAGGACAACCTTGAAGATCTTGCTTGGAGAAGTTTAGATCGTTATTAGGTTATCTTAGGTTCTCTCATTGGCTTGGGAGAACAATTGCGCTATGGGCCATAACTGTTTCATTTTGTATGTATGTTGATGCATGTGAGAGACGATTTATATGATAAATAAGCCAGTGAGATCAGAATAATTTCAAATTCCCTCAAATTAAATATTAAGTTTATGCTTTTTCAAGTTTTAGCACTCATCTAGACTAGTATCGAATAATGTAGGTTTCGCCTACGCGAGGTGCATGTTCTATATTAGTAAGGCGCGATGGGATAATTGTAATATCCAATTGCTAAAACAATGGGTCAAACTTAACTACAAAAATTATAATAAGATTATACATGTTTAGAAGCAAGAGTTGGAAATGATACATATGATGGATTGGAATAAGGAGTTATTCACCCAACTAAAATATTCGAGAGTTTTATTAGATACAATTGGAAGGAGTTCCTACCTAAATAACCCAGTTTTCTGTAATCCGCCTACGCGGACTTAAAACAAAGTGAAATGTGGATCTCGGCCCACTAGAAAATCTTCCAACGGGATTTTCCGAATCAAATGATGAGGGTCATTTGTTTTGAGTAAAATAGTGGGAGCATATTTAATTAAAGGCCTAATTAAATATGTTATTTTAGTGATACTTATATTTTCATATTTTTCATGTAGATTACCATGACAACAAACACATCTAACAACATTTTACGATCAATCCTTGATGAGAAAAAATTGTCTGGGACAAATTTTCTGGATTGACACCGAAATCTGAGGATTGTCCTCAAACATGATAGAAAGTTGTATGTCTTAAAGAAACTTGTTCCTGAAGAGGAACCTCCTAGTTTTGCACCTAAGGCAGAAAGAGATGTTTATAAGAAGCATGTCGATGATGCCAATGAAACTGTTTGCCACATGCTAGCTACCATGAACTCAGAGTTGCAAAAGCAACATGAGAACATGGCAGTGTTCGATATGATCGAACACCTTAAGATGCTCTATCAAGAGCAGGAAAGGCATGAAAGGTTTAAAGTTTCAAAAGCCCTTTTTCAAGGAAAGTTAGCTGAGGGAGCCCCTGTAGGTCCCCATGTGCTCAAGATGATTGGGTATGTGGAGAACCTATAAAGGTTGGGTTTTCCCCTCGGAAAGGAACTTGCGACTAATTTGATCTTGCAATCGTTGCCAGATAGCTTCAGTCAATTTGTCCTTAATTTCAACATGAATGATATGGACAAAAATCTTCTTGAACTTCTAGGCATGTTAAGAACTGCTGAGCAGAATATGAAGTCAAAAGGGAAGTCCATTCTGATGATCGGAAATGGAAAGAGACAGAACAAAAGACCCACTAAGCAGGGTGGTAAAGAGAAAGGCAAGGAAGTTGCCAAACCCAAACCCATTGCTCCTGCTTTGAATCCTAGTGGAGGCATAGCAAAGGAAGGCGCCTGCTTCCATTACGGTATGACCGGACACTGGAAGAAAAACTGCCCAAAGTACTTGGAAGATAAGAAGAATGGAGTAGAGACTTCAACTTCAGGTATTTTTGTTATTGAAATTAATTTATCTACTTCTGCATCATGAATATTAGATACTGGATGTGGTTCTCACATTTGTACCAATATGCAGGGGCTAAAAAGGAGTAGAGATTTGGCAAAAGGTGAAGTTGACCTACGAGTTGGCAATGGAGCAAAGGTTGATGCTTTATCCGTAGGAACTTATATATTGACTTTACTTAGTGGTTTAATATTTCAATTAGAGAATTGTTATTATGTACCTGCAATTAGCAGAAATATTATTTTTGTTTCTTGTTTAGACAAGCTTGGTTTTTCATTTATAATAAAAAATAACTGTTGCTCCATTTATTTGAATCATATATTCTATGCTACTGCACAAATGAACAATGGACTATATGTCTTTGATCTTGAAATGCCTATTTATAACATTAATACTAAAAGGATGAAACCTAATTAGTTAAATCCAACTTACCTTTAGCATTATTGATTAGGCCACATAAATGAGAAACGCATTTCCAAACTTCATAAAGATGGACTCTTGGACTCTTTTGATTATGAATCATATGAGACATGCAAATCTTCTTTAATTGGAAAGATGACAAAGTCTCCATTCACATGAAAAGGTGAAAGAGCTAATGATCTTTTAGCCCTCATACATACTGATGTATGTGGACCATTTAACATACCAGCCAGAGGAGGTTTTCAGTACTTCATCACATTTACTGATGATTTCAGTAGATATGGTTATGTGTATTTAATGAAACACAAATCAGAGTCCTTTGAAAAGTTCAAGGAATTCAAGAATGAAGTACAAAACCAAATAGGTAAGAATATTAAAACTCTTCAATCAGATCGATGTGGTGAATATTTAAGCCTAGAGTTTGATGACCATCTAAAAGAGTGTGTGATTCTATCCCAACTTACTCCTCCTGGAACACCCCAATGGAACGGTGTATCTGAGAGAAGAAATCGAACCTTATTAGACATGATCTGATTCATGATGAGTCACGTCGATCTTCCAAACTCCTTATGGGGACATGCACTATTGACAACAACTTACACACTTAACCGTGTTCCATCCAAAAAGGTTGAGAAGACACCATATGAGATATGGAGTGGTAAGAAACCACATATGTCTTACATGAAGATTTGGGGTTGTGAAGTTTATGTGAAATGACAAATTTCAACTAAGCTTTAGCCTGTCGCATCCGCGAAAAACAACCGGCGGGCTGAAACAAAAACAACACAGAGCCGCCACCGTGCGTTATTTATCCCAAAAGAGGGAAAGGAAACGCTCAGAGTAAACCTGGAAAAAGCATGGTCTCGCGACCAAAGAGAAAGGGTACGGGAGTCGGTTACGCAAGGGGAAGGTATTAGCACCCCTCACGTCCGTCGTACTCGACGGGATCCACGCTCTAAAAGAAAGAAAAGGTTGCTAAACAAACATCACACACACACACTGAAGACCACACAGGTGGGGTAAAAGAGGAGGGGGCTCGCTAGGATATCGCATCCTATGCCTACGTATCTCGTCTGGAACGAGAATCAGAGTTGCCGTAGTTCGGCTCACGCACGCCAAACAAACAAACACAAACACAGGCAAACTGGGAGCCTGAATGCCAATCACTGGACTTACATCAGCATCCGAACCAAAACACACACAAGAAGGCAAACGTGGAGCCCGAACGCCAATCACTGGACTTACATCGGCATCCGAACCAAACACACGCACACTGGAACCCGAATGCCACTCGATGGACTTACATCAGCTTCCAAGCACACAACAACCAACAGGTTAATAGGGAGTCGGGAACTCGAGCCTATAACTGTCAAGCACACACACAAAAAGAAAAAAAAGTGCCCGGAGAGACCTCGCACGGTCTCCTGCCTACGTACCTCATCTGGTATGAGGATCAGGGCGACGTAGTTCCCCTGAACGGGAAAGAAATTCTAGCCAGAAACCAAGGGGAGACACACTACTAGGGAGTTGTACTCGAGCCTAGTGTTATCATGCATCATTGCCCTATGTTGTGGTTTCTATCTACTTGCACCATGACAAGCTAATCCTAACCAGGAAAAACAAGCATGCAAGCATCAATCAAAATAAAACAAACATTTCACATAGCACACACTATATCCAGTCAAGTGAGGCTCAAACAAGGGTGGACTGCCAAGGCAAGTCATCTGTACAGGGTAGTGTTCGCTCTTAACCCTGACATTGAGAGTCAGGGTGAAGCAGATGAAAGGTGAGTGAAGATTAGACTTCACAACTCTTATCCCTGGCCAGGGAGAGCTTCAGACAAAGGAGCGAGGGTCCAGAATGGAGGGACCCTTCTACGCTCAAGACTCTGACTCGACTGTGCAACAGCACAAGATCTGGGGTTAATGTCCCAATGCGTCAACACCGTGGTGTGAGCAGAGGGACGACTCAACAGAATAGCGGGGGATAGATTGCATATCCCTTGGATTCCGCCAATTGCCTCATATAGGTCTTTACCTGCTTGGGGATAAAAGTAAACAATCACAAACATCGCCTCTTAAGGAGGACTTCAGACAGTTGCCTGGCTAAATAACAAGCCAGGTCTTCCAGACTACATGGAGACAAGAGAGTCTACCTCAACTGGTTTACACAACCAAGCAACAGCACAACAAGTTCTTAAAGAACTAAAGCGACTATGGTACCTGGAATCAATCAAGCACAGTCAATATTCAAGTCACACCAACAGTAAACAGCAAAAGTCAAACAGTCAATTTGTACAGTCAACACAAGTTAATGCACATAAGTGCAAGCCATGAGCTCAAACTCAAGCATCAAACCCTACAACACAAAACAAGTTAGTTTACAACATCAAACAAAACTCAATTTAATCAGCTTGCAATTTTCTCCTTAAGGCTTTTGCATCTCAACCTGAAAATCCAAACCAAACATGAGAAACTAGACCACTAGGCCAAGCCTAGGGTCCAAAGGAGATGAAAGAATCAAAACAGCAAGTGAAAATTATCCAAAATCACAATCAAACAAATTAGAAGCAAATGCAATTGGTCCCATGCTTATATCAATCACCATTATCATTTTATGCACAAAATAGCATCAAACATGCAATTTGCAACTTCAAAAGACCAAACAGAAAGATCTCAATCAAAAGCATACCAAAACAATTCAATTAATTCCACAAAAATTCCAACCTAAACAGAACACATTCAATGGATAGCATGTCAAATTTCAGCTCAATTGGACAAAAGGAAGTAGGTCAATGAAAATCAAGAAGTTCAGACAAGTTCAAGCAAACCAACACATGGCATCCAAACAAACATCAACTTCCAAAAATCATAAATCAGTGACAATACATGATAAATGAATGGGATCAAAACCACAATGACCTATAATGTGTCTACAGTGCTCATACCAAATTTTACACTCATACAATCAATGACCAGGATTTCACAAATCAAATGGTAACATGTGTCACAAACAATCAACAAAATGACCAAACAGAGGAGAAAAATTCCAATCAATTAGGAAATGCCATCAATAAATCCATAAAAATTCTCATGTATTCTCAACATGCCAATGCTCAATCATGCAAAAAATTGGCTCAATTCAACCTCCCTAAGCATACCAAAAGAAATCATGAAGTTCATCAAGCTTGGTGTGACACAAATTGTCACACCTCAATTCAAAAATTCATATCTCAACAACCAGGGATCCAAAACGTGCAAACCACATATCAAAATCACCATCAAAGAGTCCAGAATATGCACAAAAATTTTCATCCATTTCTTTGAAAGCATCATCATTTTATGAGAGATATGGCAAAGCATGTACAAATGTGACACTACCAAGCAAACCCTAGGCATTTTAATTTTTTACACGTGCACAAAAATCACAAAAATCATGATTAAATTCTACACATTATAAGGAGCATCATACAAAAAATCTCACAAAATTTGCATAAAAAATGAATCATCTATGAATTTTTAAAGATCATGTAATCAAAATAAAAATGAAATAAGAAAAAGAAATGAAATAATATTAATCAAAATGAACCAGTGGCATAAGCGTAATTCTGAACAGAGGGACCAAAACGACACCGCTTTCATTAAAGTAGTGTCACGCTCCTATTGGTCAAGGCTTGGCGGTAAACATAATTTGAACGCCAGGCCAAGGTTTGGAAGATCTACGCGTGTTCATATCATGTTCTTGAGCAAGATCAATTAGAAAATTTCCAGAAATGGTGACGAACAAAATCTCACCAAATGCTACAATCCATACATCAAAAGAAACGTCTGAACACGTACATGATGAATATGCCATGCATTTAACCTAACTCTCACTGTACAGCACGGATCGAACGATTTAAGTTTGCACATTGAAACTTCAAATCACGATTACTCTCTCAATACTCAATCAATTCACAAACTACAATCATCATGTTACTCTACATTGAAAGACCTACAAAACGCATATCATGATTCATGCAATGGTGAAATTCGAAAAATCACCTTGTGGAGATTGCAGATCTTGATCTTGACGTTTCCACGCGTGCAAAGGTGAAACAGATGGAGATTGTTGATGAGGAAGGTGAATGGAGAAGCTAGCTTAGCTCGATGATGCTCCAGATGCTTGAATCTTCACTTTGCCATTGATGACCTTGCTTTGGACAGTCCAGTTTCTTGAAGATTTTGGCATGGATTTGGCAAAACAGTTCTCCAACAATCCTTATAGAAGATGAATCCAAGAAGCACGAGCAAGATTGATGAAGATTTGATGGAGAAATGTTGAAAAAAAAGTTGAAGAAGCTTTGAGAGAATTTGAGGTTTTGGAGGGAAATTCAGTTACAAATCTTGGAGAATGAAATGTGGTTAACAATTTCTGTTATGATTAGCAACTTATACTCACTCCTTAATCCACTTTGCTAATCACAATTAGCAAATCCAAGTGAATTAGTGTTAATGTGGTTTTAAGTGAAATCTCCAAAATGACCTTTGTGAATTGGCAATGTGACAGCAAAATGACAGTTCACACAACTTCTATTTGGCATTTGTGAAGTGTTGGAAGTGGTTTCATGTGCATAGGCCTTGTATTTCTCAATTTCACTATCTCACACCAAAATTCAAAAAAATCCACTTGAAAAATGACTTTTTGCCTTGACCATTTTTGATGAATTTTGATTATGCATCATGAAAGTACATGTGAAATGGAGTTTTCTCAAAGAAAGATCATCCAAATTGGACATTCCATGTGAAAGTTATGCCACTTTGATTATAGGCATTTTTGGAAAATGAATGGACCATATCTTGTCAACCACACATGGGAATTTAAAGTTCTTGGACTTTTTGGAAAGGTGAGAGCAAGATCTACAACTTTCATGTTGAACAAAATTTCATTTGAAGCTTTTTTGGACATGTAATTTTGTGGTGAAAAACTTTCCATTTTTGGAAACTTCCATTACAAGTCACTTTCTATTTTGGCAACTTTTTGTCTGACTTTATTTTCTTCATTCTTGATGTTTGAAATGTCAAATGAAACTTGTTTCAACATGAATGAAGTGTATCCAACTCTCTCCCACCTCCAAATCCATAAAATCAAGCACAGTTGACCACAGTTGACTTTTTCAATTGATAGATGAATTTGGCAATACACTGATCAAGTTGAGCCCCAAACTCCTGATGAAATGGCTCAATGATGAAACCCTAGCTTCCATAAGCTCAATATATTCATATGATGATCCCCATATCCATTGTAGACCCCATCTCCTTGCCATGCCCTGATTGGCCCAGTACAACTTATTAGGGTTGACCAGTGGTCAAAACCCTAATCTCAAGGTATCTGATCAAACACTTGGATCTCCTGGATGATAACAAAACCATGATGATGATGATGTATCATTTCACCCAAGATGAAGATCAATCTCCTTGAGAATCAAAACCCTAATTTGAACCACCACATTCAGACAGTTAGTGATCAGTCCAGTGAAACCCTAGCTTGCATCATGGCTTCTTTATCTTCTGATCAAGACTTAGGAGGATGACTTGCACAATGTAACCACATGATATGCAATATGCAATGCCTAATGACCTAAAAATGATATGCAATATGCTAAGCTAGTCCCAAGAGAGGAGGGCAAATTTTGAGGTGATACAGCTGCCCCTATTCAATCCACTATGAACCTGTCGATATGAATAGCCTCGACTTTCAGATGATCAGGATGAAGAGTGATTGAATACCAAGAACAGACGAACAATTTGCACTCTGATGAGAAAATAATTAACAACGCCTGTCAGAATCGGCGAAGACACAATCTTGAAACAAGAATCCGTCTGGAACAGAGAAAGTCGGCCTGAACACCGAAACAGCAACGTCGACCTGGATACCAAAATAAATGGTAACGCAGGGATAACCATGGCCTGAACACCACATCCGCTGGGGATTATCATCTCTTTTCTTGTGCTTTTCTTGAACCCCGAAGATTTCTTTCACGCAAATGATCCCAGATCACTGCATTTGAACCCCGACATCTTGTTTCCTTGTGATAATTCCGCTGGCACCGTCGGAAATAACACCAATCACCACTCTGAGGGCGACATACCAAAGGGTACACCTTCAACCAGGCACTGACTGATGACTGGGAAGAAACTCGATGCTTACTGGACATCGAACGATGATGTTTACAGGCATCAAACAATGATGTTTACAAGACATCGAACAAGGATGTTTTACAGGACATTGAAGAATGATGTTTTACAGGACATCGAAGAATGATCGACCAGACACTTACTGATGACTGGGAATAAACTCGACGTTTACTGGACATCGAACGATGATGTTTTACAGGACATCGAACAATGATGTTTACAGGCATCAAAGAAAGCTCGACCAGACACTAAATAATGACTGGGAGAAAACGCGACGTTTACTGGACATCGAGCAATGATGTTTACAAGACACCAAACAATGATGTTTACAGACATCAAAGAATGATGTTTACAGACATCAAAGAATGATGTTTACAAGACATCGAACAATGATGTTTACAAGACATCGAACAATGATGTTTACAGGCATCAAACAATGATGTTTACAGGACATCGAACAATGATGTTTACCAGACATCAAAGAAAACTCGATCAGACAGGGATCGACATGACACTTACTGGTATCGCAAGGACGACATCCACATATGTCAAAACCAGGCAGACGCTTGCCGGGGAATAACTGGGAAATACTGCTGCTCCAAAATCACGATGCTGAACTCCTCAGAGTAACACCTTCCAACTTCTGTCGAAACCAAATCTCAAGCGGTAACCACGGCTTGAGTCGCGCTGATCGCGTAACATTTCCATCTCTGTCCGACGAAAAAGTTTCCTCCAGCATCGCACTACCGGGGAATATTGCTGATCTGACATCATGATGCTAAACCCATTAGAGTAACATCTTCCAACTTCTGTCGAAACCAAATCTCAAACGATATCCACAGTTTGAGACTATCCTATGCTTGCAATGATGCATGACTTTTTCTGCGTAATGCTCCATAATTATGGAAATGCTACGCGATTTATTATGCAATATGCTATGCTTATTCTACATGATGAATGCATAAAAAGTATCCCCCTCAAGGGACTCTTTTGGGGAGCTCGAGACACTCTGCTGAGGAACTCGCCAACACTCCAATTCCACCCTGCTGGGGAATATCGCTGCTGCTGGGAAAAGGCAACCCTTGCTGGGGAAAACCTCCTTTGCACCCAATCCGCCTGGGGAATTGCTGGGGAAAGAAACACCGACACTCTGTGGGGAAACAACAGTCTTTGACCTGCTGGGGATATACATCCTGACTCTGCTTGGGAAGACACCACCCACAGATACCTCCGCTGGGAAACAGCAACCTTCAGGCCTAGCTGCTGGGGAAGCATTGATCTAAAACCTGCTGGGGATAACCATCCTGACCCTGCTAGGGAAATTACGGACCTTGAATCTGCTGGGGAATTAATCATTCTGACTCTGCTTAGGGAGTTGAGGAAAACCTGGTACTGAACACACCCACCGACTCGTCGAACCAGGGCACTCAATATCCAACTCCAGTGTCAGCTTTCCACTTTTGAGAGCTCCCAGACTCGTCTGGACTTTTCTGCTCCATCATCTTATATTCCAAACCGCTCCGTTCTCGACGGAAAGCGAACTCCTGGGACTTATACAGACTTTTCAATTTTCCGACTTTGAAGAGTCTTCTTGATTAATTCCAAGGATCGTCGTACGTCCTTCGTCGCCTTTTCATTGTTCTTCCATCCATTCGTCCCTAATCGGACTCCACGGGGATTGTTTTGTCAAAAAGCCTCCACATCACAACCTGCAAGTGAGTGAAAAAAATCTAACAGTACCTGCAAAACAGATCGTTAGATAAAACCGTGCCCCAAGCGTGTCAAGATTTCAACACTTGGGTCACTCAACCTTCCGAATAAGATTTCAAGCTTTCAATCTTATAAACATGCATTGGAAGGGACCTGTATGTCTTAAAATGCAAGATTCTCTTATAAAAAATAATGAGACGTTTTTGCAATTCAAAGCGGTAATGAAACAAAAACAAAATTATTTGACCGAATATGCATTTTATTGATTGAAAAATGTGGCTCAAATTGAGCAATACAAAGGAAGAAATTCCTGAAAAGAGGTAATTGCGCACAAAAGGAAAAATCTATCCTAATGGCAATGTGAAACCCGTGATCTCATCGAGTTCCAACTCGGTTACACCCCATATGTCCTCAGACTCTCCGTGCTTTCTGCCTTCTGAATAAGACGCTTATGACCGATCCCTACCGGGTATTATCCATGTGCCTTAACTGAAGCGCAAACGATCATGCCAGACGCAGTTGTTCGTTTCAATCCCTCTTTTGCCTGGACCGCCCTTTCGGGTTTTCAGTCCACCGGGATACCCCTTTTTGTCCAAGTCGCCTTTTCAGGTTTTCGACTTGCCGGGTGTATATTTTTTCATTTTATCCCTAATTTTTGCCTGAACCTTTTCATTCTGTTTTTTGGTTCGCCGGGATGCCCATTTTTGCCTGGACTGTTTTATTTTTTCGTCCAGCGGGTCTCTTTACACGAAGTATTTTTTAACTGCGTCAGCATCTGCAGGGGATGGAAAATCCTCGCCATCCATGGTCATCAGCAACAAGGCTCTGTCAGAGAAAACCTTCTTGACCACGAATGGACCTTCATAATTGGGTGTCCATTTGCCCCTTCAATCGTTTTGAGGAGGAAGGATCCTTTTCAGCACCATATCACCCACGTGATATACACGAGGTCGTACCTTTCTGTCAAAAGCACGCTTCATCCTTTGTTGGTATAACTGCCCATGACAGATGGCCGCCAGCCTCTTTTCTCCAATCAGGCTCTCTGAGTGAGAAAGGCGTTGCCCTAGTAGATACACGCATCGAGGTACGGTACCCAGGATACCAACTTCGTACTCAGCCACCATCGTTGGTGTATCCAAATGTTATCCGGGCAACAAAAGGAATGCGGGATCCTTTTGGCATAACCCCTAAAACAGCACTAACTAATTCACATTAACCCCATCAGACATCAGAATCCGTTCGGATTCAGGGTCCGACCCCTCCTCCGGGATCGGTCACTCTCAATCTTTCGATTTGAGCACCTCGAGATGTCCTCATCAGGGAACTCAAACTTCCTTGGTTGATAATCCACCATGGGTTGCGGAGCGATGTAATCAGACAATACCCCTTTATTGCTTTCTGAGATTATACTGATCAATCAACATTCTTTTGCTCTTTCACAACCCGTCCGGTCAACATTGGCTTCTCATTCACATACTTGATCGGATCCGTCTCGGAAATCCACAAAGTGGTATGAACCAGCATATACTGTCTCAGTCGGCGAGCAGCCTATGCCAAAGTACATCAAGTTTTCTCGAACAGTGAATGTATTGTTTCACAGTCGACAAACTTTTTGCTAAGGTAAATTGCATGCTCTTTTCGACAAGACTCGTCATGCCAACCCAATACACCTCGTAGATCCCTCGAAGGCTGTCAAGTACAGAATTGATGGTCGTCCCTCTACAGGGAGCATCAGAATCAGAGGTTCCTGCAACTTATTCTTTTACCATTCAATGCCCCTTGGCAATCATTATTCCACCTGACCGTTTGATTTTTTTTCAACAGCTTGAATGGGTTCACACACGGCTGTTAGGTGTGATGTGAACCATGACATGTAGTTCAATCTACCTAGGAGACCACGAACCTCTCTTTCTGTTCTCGGTTCAGGCATTTCTCTTTTTTTTTCTTTTCCTTTTTTTTTTTTTTTTTTTTTTTTAAGCAGGATCAACCTCGATTCCTCTCTTACAGTGAATCCCAACATCTTACCGGACCGCACTCTGATAGTGCACTTATCTGAATTCAACCTCAGTTTGAATTGTCTCAACTGGTCCACCTAGCTTGGCCAGATCCACCAGATGCCCCTCTTCTGTTTGGGACTTTGCTATCATATCATCAACATAGCATTCGATTCCACGATGAATCATATCATGAAACAAAGTCACTCTGATACGCGGCACTGGCATTCTGCCTCTCTAGAGGACAGTCTTCTCTCCATGGTAGCTTGTGCACAACGACATTGGTACTTGACCTGGCATATCCTGACACGACCAGGCGAAGGTATCCACATGCTCTTTTAACAAGGTTACCACTCTGCTCTCGACTCGCCTCTGAAGCGGCCCCAATTTCCATTTCCTTCCTGACCTCGGCGGTGCTTGGAATAACAATCTCGCATCGCCCCTCGAGCGGCTGAATCACCCTCTCCTCTTGTTTCAGCAACCTGGCTAATCTTCCTGGCAGTTCACAATCTTCTTCGCTTTCTTCTTCGGCTTGATAGATTGGATTGTCGAAGTCATACAAGGTGTAACCGAATTGTTATCAATGAGATCCGGAGAATTATTTTTCGAAGTCGGAACGAGACAAATCAAAAGGGGAAAAATGAAAATAAACATTGCCATTTTTATTTGTTTTTAAACTGCAAAAATAAATGAAAAACAGGGAACACCGCTTTTGACTGAAAAAACATCCATTTATTAATGATGCAAATGTTGCAAATTGAAACATGAGGTGGCCCTTACAATGAACCATTACGTGTCGGGCAACACGCAAGGCTTTCATGCAGATAAAATCTGAAAACAGAAATATTACTCTTCCAGTAGAATGACAGTGATGATCTTTTTTAGGCCTTCCAGTTCTGGATTCCCATCCCTGGTGCGCACGGCTTTATCCAACCATCAAACTCGCAGTTACTGTCAGTCTCTTCACCTACCGCACAGGCGTGATCCGAATCTTCAGCAATTGCACTCACCATCGCCTGACCATGTGCCGGCATGGGATTAGCATTAACATTCGGAGATGGTGCAAAATTGATGGCCTTGGAGTCTACCAGATCCTGGACAACATTCTTGAATGCTCTACAGCCCTCGATGTTATGCCCCGGTGTTCCAGAATGGAATTCACACTGGGCGTTCTCATCATAGTTAGGAGGCCTCTGATCTGATCTCATCGGAACCATCATCCTCGGCTGAACCAACCCAAGATCCATCAGCTTCTTGAACAGAACAACATACGTCACGGGTGGCCTGTCAAAATGGCGATCAATCCCTTTTCCTCTCACTTGATACCCGACTCTCTGTTGAGGTGGCTGACATTGCTGTCGTACTGACTGATTACCAGCAGGAGTGGTTACCGCAGCAGTGTGCTGGTAGTAACGATCCCTACCGTGTCCTCTCTGGGCATACACAGCACTTGATTCTCCCTCATTCTTCCTTTGGCCATTTCCGAAGGGCTTCTTCGATCCTGATGACGAAGCATTACCACCCTGGATCTTCCCCATTCTCAGCCAACTTTCAATTCTCTCCCCAGCCACCACAATGTCAGCAAAGCTGGTGACAGGACAACCCACAATTCTTTCAGCAAATGCCCCCTGCAGGGTACCCATGAAGAGATCAAACATCTCTTTGTCCACCAGTGGAGGTTGCACTCTGGCAGCCAACTCCCTCCACCTCTGAGCATATTCTTTAAACCCCTCATTATTCTTCTGAGACATACCCTGCAGCTGGGTACGACTAGGAGCCATGTCAGCATTGAATTGGTACTGTTTAAAGAAGGCATCGCCAAGATCCTGCCAGTTCTTAACATCAGAAGATTTCAGCTTGGTGTACCACTCCAGGGATCCTCCAGATAGACTGTCTTGGAAGAAGTACATCCAGAGCTTCTGATCTGTTATATACGCAGAGATCTTACGGACAAAGGCTTGCAGATGAGTCTCCGGGCAGGAACTCCCATTATACTTATCAAATGCGGGCGCCTTGAACTTCTGTGGGATCACAATCCCCTCAACCAGCCCCATGTTTGACATGTTTACCACACCGGGAGTGGCATAACTTTCAAGAGCTCTGATCTTTTCTGCCATCAGTTGGATCTCCTTGTTCTGCGGTTGGGCACCATATTGACCGAATGGTTCGTTGTGCATGGAGAACTGATCAGCCTCTCGGTCTTCCTCTCTGTCATCGTCAACCCCAAAGAATGGAGGAAACGGGCTATCCTTCAGATTAGGACCCATCGGACCAGGTTGACCCCCTGTAGCAGTGCCAAAACCACTAGCATTATTCACTACACCCACAGTTGTTCTCTTGCCACCATCTCTAGAACCACCCAGCCCCTGGTCGAAGACACCATCCAGGTTAACACCGCTGTTGGCAGCTGAAGCCCGCTCGAGCTTCTCAACTTTATCCGCCAGAGCTTTCTGACCAACTGCAAAACCCTGCATGATGTTGATCAGTTCGCTCATTTTATCCTTCAGCTCGAGAATATCTGCGTTTGGTAGATCCATCAGCCTTGGTGTATTGCGTCTGGTGAAGTATCTGTGAGGACGAGTTGAGTGCAAGGGTATAACTCTGCGAGCACGAGCAATGATTCCTGAAACAATCAAGCACGTTAGAACTGATACCTGCAAAACAGCAAACAGGTTAATATGCATGAATGCAACGTCTATCCATATGAGGAAGATTCTGTCCTTTGATTCTGGTTTCATCGAGACAGATAATATTTTGACATCCACATTCTGACATTTAAGATGTCTCTCAACCAGATTCTCAATCCATAATACTCCCCATATGGCTAGACATAGGTTCAATGCAGACGAGTGCAAAATGAGAATGATGCAGATGTATGAATGCAATGCACTGGGCCATCCTCCAAGTCATCTGAACATCTGTTGCACTGAGTTACAGCCTCTGAACTGACCACAACCATCTGAAGGAATATGTAACCACAAATCCACCTCAAGGGTTCCGAAATAAACGGAGCTGAACGATACATCATCATCATCATCACGGAGATCCACTGAACAGATAACCACAATCCTCTGAATCGGCCCGGGGAATCCTGAAATAAACGGATCCCCACTGATAAATAACTCGGACAGCACTTCGGCGTCTCAGCAATAAATGCCCATGAATCCGACTTATAAATATGACTTTGATCAACGGAACCAAAAGTCACCATCAAAGTCACCATCTATACCTGTAATAAAGATCATTCCCTCCCCACTCACGGGTGTCATCTAGGCCAGGGTAAGATCGAGAGAAACGCAGCATAAATAACCTTTCGCAGAATACCATCATATACACACCCGAAGTATGTAACGATAATATCCCACCAGGGTCTGAACTGCTTGTGATATCAATGTTCCGCTAAGTGGCGCATACCACCCGCTTCCCATGAATCACTCTATTCCTAGGTTTCCTAGATTGCACTAATAGCCTGGGTATTGGGCCTTTTACCTCGAGTAACTCCCACCCCAAACAGAGAGATCACAGCACAACCAGCAGATGAATATGAATGAATGCAAACATTAATGCAAACAATAAATGCAAACAATAAACAATGAATGCAATAAATAACAACACAAAGCAACCAAAACCCCAACCTAGAGCGCTAGGAGAGACTCGCTTAGGGAAGATGGACCAGCAGTAGGTCAACTTCTATAGACCCCAACAGAGTCGCCAGCTGTCGCATCCGCGAAAAACAACCAGCGGGCTGAAACAAAAACAACACAGAGCCGCCACCGTGCGTTATTTATCCCAAAAGAGGGAAAGGAAACGCTCAGAGTAAACCTGGAAAAAGCATGGTCTCGCGACCAAAGAGAAAGGGTACGGGAGTCGGTTACGCAAGGGGAAGGTATTAGCACCCCTCACGTCCGTCTTACTCGACGGGATCCACACTCTAAAAGAAAGAAAAGGTTGCTAAACAAACATCACACACACACACTGAAGACCACACAGGTGGGGTAAAAGAGGAGGGGGCTCGCTAGGATATTGCATCCTATGCCTACGTATCTCGTCTGGAACGAGAATCAGAGCTGCCGTAGTTCGGCTCACGCACGCCAAACAAACAAACACAAACACATGCAAACTGGGAGCCTGAATGCCAATCACTGGACTTACATCAGCATCCGAACCAAAACACACACAAGAAGGCAAACGTGGAGCCCGAACGCCAATCACTGGACTTACATCGGCATCCGAACCAAACACACGCACACTGGAACCCGAATGCCACTCGATGGACTTACATCAGCTTCCAAGCACACAACAACCAACAGGTTAATAGGGAGTCGAGAACTCGAGCCTATAACTGTCAAGCACACACACAAAAAGAAAAAAAAGTGCCCGGAGAGACCTCGCACGGTCTCCTGCCTACGTACCTCATCTGGTATGAGGATCAGGGCGACGTAGTTCCCCTGAACGGGAAAGAAATTCTAGCCAGAAACCAAGGGGAGACACACTACTAGGGAGCTGTACTCGAACCTAGTGTTATCATGCATCATTGCCCTATGTTGTGGTTTCTATCTACTTGCACCACGACAAGTTAATCCTAACCAGGAAAAACAAGCATGCAAGCATCAATCAAAATAAAACAAACATTTCACATAGCACACACTATATCCAGTCAAGTGAGGCTCAAACAAGGGTGGACTGCCGAGGCAAGTCATCTGTACAGGGTAGTGTTCGCTCTTAACCCTGACATTGAGAGTCAGGGTGAAGCAGATGAAAGGTGGGTGAAGATTAGACTTCACAGCTCTTATCCCTGGCCAGGGAGAGCTTCAGACAAAGGAGCGTGGGTCCAGAATGGAGGGACCCTTCTACGCTCAAGACTCTAACTCGACTGTGCAACAGCACAAGATCTGGGGTTAATGTCCCAATGCGTCAACACCGTGGTGTGAGCAGAGGGACGACTCAACAGAATAGCGGGGGATAGATTGCATATCCCTTGGATTCCGCCAATTGCCTCATATAGGTCTTTACCTGCTTGGGGACAAAAGTAAACAATCACAAACATCGCCTCTTAAGGAGGACTTCAGACAGTTGCCTGGCTAAATAACAAGCCAGGTCTTCCAGACTACATGGAGACAAGAGAGTCTACCTCAACTGGTTTACACAACCAAGCAGCAGCACAGCAAGTTCTTAAAGAACTAAAGCGACTATGGTACCTGGAATCAATCAAGCACAGTCAATATTCAAGTCACACCAACAGTAAACAGCAAAAGTCAAACAGTCAATTTGTACAGTCAACACAAGTTAATGCACATAAGTGCAAGCCATGAGCTCAAACTCAAGCATCAAACCCTACAACACAAAACAAGTTAGTTTACAACATCAAACAAAACTCAATTTAATCAGCTTGCAATTTTCTCCTTAAGGCTTTTGCATCTCAACCTGAAAATCCAAACCAAACATGAGAAACTAGACCACTAGGCCAAGCCTAGGGTCCAAAGGAGATGAAAGAATCAAAACAGCAAGTGAAAATTATCCAAAATCACAATCAAACAAATTAGAAGCAAATGCAATTGGTCCCATGCTTATATCAATCACCATTATCATTTTATGCACAAAATAGCATCAAACATGCAATTTGCAACTTCAAAAGACCAAACAGAAAGATCTCAATCAAAAGCATACCAAAACAATTCAATTAATTCCACAAAAATTCCAACCTAAACAGAACACATTCAATGGATAGCATGTCAAATTTCAGCTCAATTGGACAAAAGGAAGTAGGTTAATGAAAATCAAGAAGTTCAGACAAGTTCAAGCAAACCAACACATGGCATCCAAACAAACATCAACTTCCAAAAATCATAAATCAGTGACAATACATGATAAATGAATGGGATCAAAACCACAATGACCTATAATGTGTCTACAGTGCTCATACCAAATTTTACACTCATACAATCAATGACCAGGATTTCACAAATCAAATGGTAACATGTGTCACAAACAATCAACAAAATGACCAAACAGAGGAGAAAAATTCCAATCAATTAGGAAATGCCATCAATAAATCCATAAAAATTCTCATGTATTCTCAACATGCCAATGCTCAATCATGCAAAAAATTGGCTCAATTCAACCTCCCTAAGCATACCAAAAGAAATCATGAAGTTCATCAAGCTTGGTGTGACACAAATTGTCACACCTCAATTCAAAAATTCATATCTCAACAACCAGGGATCCAAAACGTGCAAACCACATATCAAAATCACCATCAAAGAGTCCAGAATATGCACAAAAATTTTCATCCATTTCTTTGAAAGCATCATCATTTTATGAGAGATATGGCAAAGCATGTACAAATGTGACACTACCAAGCAAACCCTAGGCATTTTAATTTTTTACACGTGCACAAAAATCACAAAAATCATGATTAAATTCTACACATTATAAGGAGCATCATACAAAAAATCTCACAAAATTTGCATAAAAAATGAATCATCTATGAATTTTTAAAGATCATGTAATCAAAATAAAATGAAATAAGAAAAAGAAATGAAATAATATTAATCAAAATGAACCAGTGGCATAAGCGTAATTCTGAACAGAGGGACCAAACGACACCGCTTTCATTAAAGTAGTGTCACGCTCCTATTGGTCAAGGCTTGGCGGTAAACATAATTTGAACGCCAGGCCAAGGTTTGGAAGATCTACGCGTGTTCATATCATGTTCTTGAGCAAGATCAATTAGAAAATTTCCAGAAATGGTGACGAACAAAATCTCACCAAATGCTACAATCCATACATCAAAAGAAACGTCTGAACACGTACATGATGAATATGCCATGCATTTAACCTAACTCTCACTGTACAGCACGGATCGAACGATTTAAGTTTGCACATTGAAACTTCAAATCACGATTACTCTCTCAATACTCAATCAATTCACAAACTACAATCATCATGTTACTCTACATTGAAAGACCTACAAAACGCATATCATGATTCATGCAATGGTGAAATTCGAAAAATCACCTTGTGGAGATTGCAGATCTTGATCTTGACGTTTCCACGCGTGCAAAGGTGAAACAGATGGAGATTGTTGATGAGGAAGGTGAATGGAGAAGCTAGCTTAGCTCGATGATGCTCCAGATGCTTGAATCTTCACTTTGCCATTGATGACCTTGCTTTGGACAGTCCAGTTTCTTGAAGATTTTGGCATGGATTTGGCAAAACAGTTCTCCAACAATCCTTATAGAAGATGAATCCAAGAAGCACGAGCAAGATTGATGAAGATTTGATGGAGAAATGTTGAAAAAAAAGTTGAAGAAGCTTTGAGAGAATTTGAGGTTTTGGAGGGAAATTCAGTTACAAATCTTGGAGAATGAAATGTGGTTAACAATTTCTGTTATGATTAGCAACTTATACTCACTCCTTAATCCACTTTGCTAATCACAATTAGCAAATCCAAGTGAATTAGTGTTAATGTGGTTTTAAGTGAAATCTCCAAAATGACCTTTGTGAATTGGCAATGTGACAGCAAAATGACAGTTCACACAACTTCTATTTGGCATTTGTGAAGTGTTGGAAGTGGTTTCATGTGCATAGGCCTTGTATTTCTCAATTTCACTATCTCACACCAAAAATTCAAAAAAATCCACTTGAAAAATGACTTTTTGCCTTGACCATTTTTGATGAATTTTGATTATGCATCATGAAAGTACATGTGAAATGGAGTTTTCTCAAAGAAAGATCATCCAAATTGGACATTCCATGTGAAAGTTATGCCACTTTGATTATAGGCATTTTTGGAAAATGAATGGACCATATCTTGTCAACCACACATGGGAATTTAAAGTTCTTGGACTTTTTGGAAAGGTGAGAGCAAGATCTACAACTTTCATGTTGAACAAAATTTCATTTGAAGCTTTTTTGGACATGTAATTTTGTGGTGAAAAACTTTCCATTTTTGGAAACTTCCATTACAAGTCACTTTCTATTTTTGGCAACTTTTTGTCTGACTTTATTTTCTTCATTCTTGATGTTTGAAATGTCAAATGAAACTTGTTTCAACATGAATGAAGTGTATCCAACTCTCTCCCACCTCCAAATCCATAAAATCAAGCACAGTTGACCACAGTTGACTTTTTCAATTGATAGATGAATTTGGCAATACACTGATCAAGTTGAGCCCCAAACTCCTGATGAAATGGCTCAATGATGAAACCCTAGCTTCCATAAGCTCAATATATTCATATGATGATCCCCATATCCATTGTAGACCCCATCTCCTTGCCATGCCCTGATTGGCCCAATACAACTTATTAGGGTTGACCAGTGGTCAAAACCCTAATCTCAAGGTATCTGATCAAACACTTGGATCTCCTGGATGATAACAAAACCATGATGATGATGATGTATCATTTCACCCAAGATGAAGATCAATCTCCTTGAGAATCAAAACCCTAATTTGAACCACCACATTCAGACAGTTAGTGATCAGTCCAGTGAAACCCTAGCTTGCATCATGGCTTCTTTATCTTCTGATCAAGACTTAGGAGGATGACTTGCACAATGTAACCACATGATATGCAATATGCAATGCCTAATGACCTAAAAATGATATGCAATATGCTAAGCTAGTCCCAAGAGAGGAGGGCAAATTTGAGGTGATACAGCTGCCCCTATTCAATCCACTATGAACCTGTCGATATGAATAGCCTCGACTTTCAGATGATCAGGATGAAGAGTGATTGAATACCAAGAACAAACGAACAATTTGCACTCTGATGAGAAAATAATTAACAACGCCTGTCAGAATCGGCGAAGACACAATCTTGAAACAAGAATCCGTCTGGAACAGAGAAAGTCGGCCTGAACACCGAAACAGCAACGTCGACCTGGATACCAAAATAAATGGTAACGCAGGGATAACCATGGCCTGAACACCACATCCGCTGGGGATTATCATCTCTTTTCTTGTGCTTTTCTTGAACCCCGAAGATTTCTTTCACGCAAATGATCCCAGATCACTGCATTTGAACCCCGACATCTTGTTTCCTTGTGATAATTCCGCTGGCACCGTCGGAAATAACACCAATCACCACTCTGAGGGCGACATACCAAAGGGTACACCTTCAACCAGGCACTGACTGATGACTGGGAAGAAACTCGATGCTTACTGGACATCGAACGATGATGTTTACAGGCATCAAACAATGATGTTTACAAGACATCGAACAAGGATGTTTTACAGGACATTGAAGAATGATGTTTTACAGGACATCGAAGAATGATCGACCAGACACTTACTGATGACTGGGAATAAACTCGACGTTTACTGGACATCGAACGATGATGTTTTACAGGACATCGAACAATGATGTTTACAGGCATCAAAGAAAGCTCGACCAGACACTAAATAATGACTGGGAGAAAACGCGACGTTTACTGGACATCGAGCAATGATGTTTACAAGACACCAAACAATGATGTTTACAGACATCAAAGAATGATGTTTACAGACATCAAAGAATGATGTTTACAAGACATCGAACAATGATGTTTACAAGACATCGAACAATGATGTTTACAGGCATCAAACAATGATGTTTACAGGACATCGAACAATGATGTTTACCAGACATCAAAGAAAACTCGATCAGACAGGGATCGACATGACACTTACTGGTATCGCAAGGACGACATCCACATATGTCAAAACCAGGCAGACGCTTGCCGGGGAATAACTGGGAAATACTGCTGCTCCAAAATCACGATGCTGAACTCCTCAGAGTGACACCTTCCAACTTCTGTCGAAACCAAATCTCAAGCGGTAACCACGGCTTGAGTCGCGCTGATCGCGTAACATTTCCATCTCTGTCCGACGAAAAAGTTTCCTCCAGCATCGCACTACCGGGGAATATTGCTGATCTGACATCATGATGCTAAACCCATCAGAGTAACATCTTCCAACTTCTGTCGAAACCAAATCTCAAACGATATCCACAGCTTGAGACTATCTTATGCTTGCAATGATGCATGACTTTTTCTGCGTAATGCTCCATAATTATGGAAATGCTACGCGATTTATTATGCAATATGCTATGCTTATTCTACATGATGAATGCATAAAAAGTATCCCCCTCAAGGGACTCTTCTGGGGAGCTCGAGACACTCTGCTGAGGAACTCGCCAACACTCCAATTCCACCCTGCTGGGGAATATCGCTGCTGTTGGGAAAAGGCAACCCTTGCTGGGGAAAACCTCCTTTGCACCCAATCCGCCTGGGGAATTGCTGGGGAAAGAAACACCGACACTCTGTGGGGAAACAACAGTCTTTGACCTGCTAGGGATATACATCCTGACTCTGCTTGGGAAGACACCACCCACAGATACCTCCGCTGGGAAACAGCAACCTTCAGGCCTAGTGTCGCATTACGCGAAAAACCGGCGGGAAAACAAGAACAACAGAGCCGCCACCGTGCGTTATTTATCCCAAAAGAGGGAAAGGAAACGCTCGAAGTAAACCTGGAAAAGACGTGGTCTCGCGACCAAAGAGGATGGGATCGGGAGTCGGTTATGCGAAGGGAGAGTATTAGCACCCCTACGCATCCGTCGTACTCGACGGGATCCACGCACTAAAGGAAGGAAAATGGTTGCTAAACACTGCTCAAACACACACACACTGGCTGAAAGAGACACAAGAAAACAAACAAGACTGAAACTGACTCGGCAGGATACCGCATCCTGGGCCTACTTAGTCTATCAGGCATAGACATCAGAGTCGAAGTAGTTCGGACTGGGGAAACGACACATGCTCGCTAGGATATCGCATCCTATGCATACGTATCTCCTTGGACGAAGAAGAATCAGAGCATTCGTAGCTCGGCTGACACGCACACAAACAAACACAGGCAAAGGAAAACGTGGAGCCTGAATGCCAATCACTGGACTTACATCAGCATCCGAACCAAAACACACCCACACTGGAACCCGAATGCCACTCGATGGTCTTACATCAGCTTCCAAGCACACAACAACACAACAATTTAATAGGGAGTCGGGGACTCGAGCCTATAACTGTCAAGCACACACTCAAACAAACAGACAACAAATTGCTAAGGAGTCAGGCACTCGAGCCCAGCAACTGTCAAACAACACACACAAAAAGAAAAAAAAGCGCCCGGAGAGATCAGCTCATCTCCTGCCTACGTACCTCATCTGGTATGAGGATCAGGGCGACGTAGTTCCCCTACGCAGGGAAAAAAAGACTAGCCTAACCAGATAACAGAGGGAGACACAACACTAGGGAGACTACGACTCGAGCCTAGATGTTGTCATGCAAAAATCATCCCTAAGTTAAGGTTTCTAGCTAACTGACACAGGGAGCCAGCCTATCCTAAACATGACTTGCACAGGAAGCAAGCCACACCTAACCTAACCTGCACAAGAAGCAAGGGTCTCGATTGCAACTAGGGCAAGAGAAAGGGGAGGTCTCAATCGCAACGAGGGCGAGAGAAAAGAATTAGTGTTAGTTGTTAGTCAAACTCGACAAGACATCGCATCTCGTGCCTACGTATCTCATCTGGACATGAGAATCAGAGTTGCCGTAGTTCGGCTGAACTATTCCCGTTGGTTTGTATTTTTTAAGTGGACAACGTCACTGCGCAATCTACCTGATGCTCGACCTTTGGAGACTTACTCACCTGTAGTAGAAGGAGTTAACGTATCCTTAAGAGGGGATAATGTTTGTTTGTGTTTTAGGAAAGCCCAAGCAAGAAAGGAAGTCCTATACGAAGGAACCGTGCTACCTTAATTGACATGCAAACGAGACTACGCGGAGTCTAGCAAACCTAGGGGATACAATCACACCACACAAGCACATACAGCATGAAATAAACACACCAACAAGGGGCTCAAACATCAAGGCTAGGTTTTAGTTGAGGGGTCATATCAACCTCAACAAACAAACCACTGGAACTGGGTAGTGTTAGCTCTTAACCTTGCCATTGAGGGGCTAAGGTGAAGCAGATGAAAGGTGAGTGAAGATAAGACTTCACAGCTCTTATCCCTGGCCTGGGAGAGCTTAAGACAAGAATGTGTGGGTTCAGAAAGTGGGAACCCTTCTACACATTTAAAACTGACTCAACTGTACAATTGTACAAGATCTTGGGTTTGTATCTGCGATGCATCAACACAGTGGTGTGAGCAAAGCAGATGACACACATAATAGCAGGGGATAGATTGCATATCCCTTGGGTTCTGCCAATTGCCTCTTCACTTAGGAGGTCTTTGAATATGTACAGGGACAAATGTAAACAGTCACAAACATTGCCTCTTAAGGAGGACTTCAGACAGTTGCCTGGCCAAGTAACGGGCCAGGTCTTCCAGACTACATGAAGATAAGAAATTATACCTCAATGCAAATTGCTATTTAAGCAAAGCAAAGCAAAGTTCACAAAGAACTATAAGCAACTAAAGTACCTGAAATCAGTCAAGCACAGTTAGTATACAAGTCAAAGTTAAATCAGAATGAAACAAAGGGTTAACAGTCAACACAAGCAGATAAATGTGCAATGCACAAGGTTCAAGGCATGTGAGCCAAGCAACCTACAAAACAAATAGATTAGTCATGATAAACAAGCACACTCAATCAATTTGTATTGGCCTCATTGGGTAATTGTGGCTTAACCTGAAAAAATGAGCTCAAACATGAGTAACAGAACCACTAGGACAAACCTAGGGTCAAAAGAGGATAAGAAAGTCAAAACAGCAAATGAACTCCAATCAAAATCATATTTAAGCAATCAAGAAACAAACTCAATTGAGTTCACATTCATATCAATCATCATCATCATTTTATAAGCAAAAGAAGTCAAAGCAAAGCATATGGAAGCTCATAGAAGTCAACAACAAGACTCAACTCAAAACCAATCATAAACAATTCCAAAAATCATCAAATAAATCATGGTCAAACATAATCCATAGCATGGTAAGCATATCAAATTTCAACTCATTTGGACAAGTAGAAGGTGGTCAATGAAAATCAGAAAGGCAAGGCAATTCCAAACATGCTCAAAGAAGTCAACCAAACATGCATCAACTTGAATAAATCATAAATCAGTGATGGCAAATGATAAATGAATGGGACTAAAACCATGGCAAAGCTTAAGATGTCTACTAATCACATGTAAAATTTCATGTCCATCCAATAAAGTATGAGAATTTCACAAATGAAATGGGAACATGTGTCATAAAAAGTCAACATAATACCAAACAGGGGAGAAAATCCCAAACAATTTAGGAAATGCCACAAATAATTCCAAGAAAATTCACATGTAAACTAGACATACAAGAGTAGGTTCATGCAAAAATTCAGAGCAATTGGAGGTCAAGAAGCATGGTAGTGAAAATCATGAAGTTGCACATCAATGGTGTGACACAAATTGTCACACCCTAATTCAAAAATTCATAACTCACAAACCAGATAAGATAAATTCATAAACTCTACACCAAAATCACCATGAATGTGTATAGTTTATGCACAAAAAATTTCAGGGCCATTGGATAATGCATCATCATTTCACAAATGTTTTGGCAAAAGGTACAAAATATGAGCACATGAACAAAACCCTAATACCAATTAAAATCCACTTACCCAAAAAATCAGGAAAATTCATGATTAAATAATAGAGATCCAGATGAACACAATGCAAAAATTCCCATGAAATTTGGATTTAAAATGAAGATGCTATGATTTTTGTAAGTTGGAGCATTCAAATGAAATAAATATCAAAACAAGACATTATTCAATGAGACCAATGGCACGGACGGTGGCAGTTTTGTAATTGTTTGAGCCACTAATCAAAACTCCGCGTTTTGGACATGAGCAGGAAATAATTTGATTGGCCAATATGAATATACAGTAGCATGCATACGTGAAATTCTGGGAATGGCATGAACAATTAGGGTTTTGCACACACAGTAACAACTTCATCATCTCAAATTCGACTCAAAAATTTTCATGCCCAGAAACACAAATTGAACATACCATTATGACCAGCAAGCATTGTACATGCATAATCCACCATTCATTTGCATAGAAACACACTAAATAACATGAATCGAGCAAAAATAACATTTAACATCAAACTTGAAACTTAGATTTCTCTCAGAATAGTTAACCATTTTTAGTGATTCAAGTTCCAACATGACCAACACAACAAAACCTAACTAAAGCATGGCATAGTTTCAAGAAATTGGAGATTCGAGTTCTTACTTGATTTTGAAGAACTTAGTGAAACAGTTGTTGTTTGGATCTTTGGTGATGAAACAGTTGCTCCAACAAGCTCCCAATGATGAATGATGAAGTTTGCTTGGCTCAAGAAAGCTTGGTTTGGCTCCAATCAAATTTTGCCATTAATGGAGCTTGGAGAAAACAGTCACGAAATGGTCTTTACAGTCAGTGTTTGATGCTTGGAATCAGTTCAAAGATGATGAGAGATGATGTAGCAAGCAAGGATAGCTCGAGTGTTTTGCAATTTTCAGAGTAAAGTTTCAAAAATGCAAGAATGAGTATTTTGAGAGAGTGAGAATTCTGTGAGAATGAGAGGCTGCTAGGGCTTCCAAGAGCAGAAAAATAACAATATATACTTCTGTTTATGTTGCTAAGCATGAGTGCTAATCACAATTTGGTTTTAAAATGAAATTTGCTAATTGACCACTTTGCTCCAATGGTGAGGTGTATGATGGCTGCAGCTCGAATTGGGCTTGGTAACATGTCACAAATGCAATTTCTGAACTATTCAAAATAGCCAAAATGATTGAAAAATGGTTATTTCAAAAAGTCAAATTTCACCCTCACTTGAAATTAATTCATGTAAGTTCAAAAATGCCATTTTTATCTATGATGTTTTGGTGAATTATGGTTACATATTTGGAAAGAGGGGATCAAATGTGACTTATTGCAAAAAAACCCCACCCAATTTGGCCAAATGGTTTGAGAGATATGGCCTTTTGAAGTTCAAGAATTTTTGAAAATGAATTGATCATAACTTGCCAACCATACATGGGAATTGAGTGTTCTTGGACTTTTTGGAAATGGGAGAACAAGATCTTCAACTTTCATGTTGGGCAAAAATTCATTTGAAGCTTGTATCATGATGTAAGTTTAGGATCAAGAAGTTTCCATTTTTGGCAAATTCCAATTACAGGTCAACTTTCTATTTTGGGAAATTTCTTGTCTGGCTTCAAATTCTTCCATGATGATGTTTGACATGTTATATGAGGCCTATATGGACATGAATAAGCCCTCTCAAACCAAATCCCACCTTGAAATCCATAAAATCAAGCCCAGTTGACCAAGGTTGACTTTTTAGGGTTTCTAGTAAACTGTGCATTGACTGATGACTTCTGAACATCCAATCCTTGACCAAAACACTTCAAAAGGACCCCTAGGTCATGTGAACATGTTGGACCAACCCTAGGGCCTTGGCTCAATGGAGATTGTACTTGCTTGATTGATTGACTGATCTCTTGATCAGTTTGACCTAATTCTTCTGAACGGCTTGCACTTGGGCAAAAGGGACAATGCAATGTTATGCAGTGGACCATGTTAATGCTATGACCTAATATGAGAATGTATGTACAATGATAGGTGCAAATTTGAGGTGCTACAGCTGCCCCTATTCAATCAGCTGGGAACCCGAATGGATGAGAGCGACGGCTGTCAGACTTTCAGGGTAAATAGGGATTGAATACTAAGAACCGTAGAATTTGCACAATACAGGGATCCAATAATGGAAACGTCCACTGGGATTTGATATTTATTACTGGGTACATTTTTTTATTTTTTTTTTCAAAGGATACGGCCACATCCAGACATCACAACGATGATGAATGGGAATAAAAATCACAACTAGATGCCGACGGACAACTAGGAAAAACTCAACGTTTACCAAGACCAACGAAGAGGTAACCAGACATTAATGAATGACTGGAAGAGATACAACCATACGTCAACGGACGAAATGGGAAAAACTCAACGTTTACCAAGACCAACGGAGAGGTAACCAATCATCATCGGATGAATGGAAAGAGATATACAACCATACGTCAGCGGACGTAATGGGAAAAACTCAACGTTTACCAAAACCAACGGAGAGGTAACCAATCATCATCGGATGAATGGAAAGAGATATACAACCATACGTCAGCGGACGTAATGGGAAAAACTCAACGTTTACCAAAACCAACGGAGAGGTAACCAATCATCATCGGATGAATGGAAAGAGATATACAACCATACGTCAACGGACGTAATGGGAAAAACTCAACGTTTACCAAGACCAACGGAGAGGTAAATCCACATGGGGACAGGTACAACTAGACGTCATAGGACGAATAGGAAAAACTCGACGTTTATCGACACCAACGGAGAGGAGAAAACTCAGCCAGACGTCATAGGACGAAAGGGAGACTCAACGTTTATCGACACCAACGGAGAAGGAGAAAACTCAACCAGACGTCATAGGACGAAAGGGAGACTCAACGTTTATCAACACCAACGGAGAAGGAGAAAACTCAACCAGACGTCATAGGACGAAAGGGAGACTCAACGTTTATCGACACCAACGGAGAAGGAGAAAACTCAACCAGACGTCATAGGACGAAAGGGAGACTCAACGTTTATCGACACCAACGGAGAAGGAGAATTAACTCAACCAGACGTCATAGGACGAAAGGGAGACTCAACGTTTATCGACACCAACGGAGAAGGAGAATTAACTGGGGACGACCCTGCGGGGAAAGATATCAACTATACGCCAACGGACGCATAGGAAAAACTCGACGTTTATCGACACCAACGGAGAGGAGGAATACTTCACTAGGGAAGAAGGACACAACCAAATCATCAACGGATGATTGGGAAAAACTCGACGTTTATCGAAACCAACGGAGAGGTAACTCTGCATGGAGAGGGGTACAACTAGACATCATCGGATGACTAGGAAAAACTCGACGTTTATCGACACCAACGGAGAGGAGGAAACTCTACTGGGGAGAGTGAACACAACCAAATCATCAACGGATGACCGGGAAAAACTCGACGTTTATCGACACCAACGGAGAGGAGGAATACTTCACTCGGGAAGGAGGACGACGTTACGAACATCGAAAGATGATGTTTACCGACACCAAAGAAGACCAAACACTTACGCATGACTGGAAATCACCGAAAGATGGTGTTTACCGACACCAAAGAAGACCAGACACTTACGCATGACTGGAAATCACCGAAGGATGGTGTTTACCGACACCAAAGAAACAACACACGCGGGTGCTGACGGGATACTGACATCCACAAGATGACAGGGCAAGGCTGAACACTTGCAGGGGGTCTCACTGGGGAGAAGCAGGCTTTCCTTTCACCAACGGATGAGGAAATAAACCTCTGTGGGGATTATCAACACCAAATGTTGACTGGAGCAACTGTAGCAAATGTGTTGTACAGGTTGAACAAAAATCCGTCGCTGCAGGGGATACGGTTTGATGGGGTTTCGAACACATGAATGCATATGTTTGAATTTTTCTATGGCGTAATGCTCCATATGGAATGGAAATGCTACGCGATTTGAGGATGCGATGATCACTACATGCAAAAATGCAAAATGATGAGAACTCCGCCAGGGAATACACAAGACGACTGTGCTGAGAAACCTTCAATACAACTCCGCTGGGGGAAGAACAAGGCAACTGTCGGGGAACCATCAATACAACTCTGCTAGGGGGAGACAAGGCAACTCGCTGGGGAATAAGCAAACAACTTGCTACAGACAAAAGTAAATTGCTGGGGATATCCCAATCAATCCACAAGTAGGATAAAACTCCGCTTGGGGAAATAACTGCTCCGCTGGGGGCGACCCATGCAATCCACAGGTAGGATCAACTCAGCTGGGGATGCAGATGTCGGTGTGCTACGGAAACTCGTCCAATCCACTGGTATGATGAACTCTGCTGGAGAAATAACTGCTCCGCTGGGGAAGGCTCGACCAATCCATAGCTAGGAGAATAGCTTTGTTCTGGGAAATAACTGCTGGGGAATACTCACAAGTGACGACCTGCAAAACGAAATAACAGATGCCCCAGGGGATACGTGGAAAAGATACGCTCAAGTGTCCTCAACATTCCAAATGATTTTCAAATGTTTTAGTCTTTCTGCACGTTATTGTTTAGCCTTCATGTTTTTATATGCAATGTTTATCAAAAATTCGGACGTTTTTGCAAACAAAACAGTAAAAGTAAAAAAAAACAAGGGAGCAATTTATCTGAATAACGACTTTTATTGATTGGAAGTGTGCCTGAAAAGGCAAATACATTGGGAAGCAATTCCTAGAAAGAGGTAATTGCGCGCAAAAGGAAAATAAACTATCCTAATGGCAATGTGAACACGGCATCCACTGTTTCCCAACTCTGTTATAACCCATAGATCATCAGTTTCCTCCCAACTCCTTGCTTTCTGAGAAGACTGACTGGACCAATTACATCTTTCGAGATGACAGCTGACGAAGCATGATGGAGTACAGATAACTCAGACTGTAGTCTTCGCTTTAATCCCTCTTTTGGCTGGATCGCCCTTTCGGGTTTTCAATCCACCGGGATACCCATTTTTGCCTAAGCCGCCCTTGCAGGTTTTCGACTTACCGGGTGTACAAATTCTTCATTTTTTTCCCCTAATTTTTGCCCGAACCTTTTCTTTCTGTTTTTTGGTTCGCCGGGATGCCCATTTTTGCCTGGACTCTTTTATTCTTTTTGTCCAGCGGGTCAATTTATGCGAAGTATTTTTTGACTACGTCTGAGTTAACAGGGGAAGGAAAGTCTTCACCATCCATAGTTGTAAGCATCAAGGCTCCACCGGAGAAGACCTTCTTCACAACATATGGACCTTCGTAATTAGGAGTCCACTTGCCCCTGTTATCTGTACCGGGAGGAAGGATCCTCTTCAAAACTAGATCACCAGTTTGAAATGTCCGAGGACGCACTTTCTGATCAAAGGCTCGCTTCATCCTTCTCTGATATAACTGCCCATGGCACACAGCTGCTAACCGTCTTTCTTCGATAAGGCTTAACTCATTAAACCTTGTACGAACCCACTCGGCTTCGTCCAGCTTGACGTCCAATAATACCCTCAGAGAAGGGATCTCCACTTCAACTGGTAGGACTGCTTCCATACCATACACAAGGGAGTAAGGGGTTGCCCCGGTCGACGTACGCACTGAGGTACGGTACCCATGCAAAGCGAAAGGCAGCATCTCGTGCCAATCCTTGTACGTAACGACCATCTTCTGCACAATTTTCTTGATATTCTTGTTTGCTGCCTCTACAGCACCGTTCATCTTCGGTCTGTAAGGAGAAGAATTGTGATGTTCAATCTTGAAATCTCTGCAAAGCTCTTTCATCATTTTGTTGTTGAGATTTGAACCATTGTCAGTGATGATTCTCTCAGGGACTCCATAACGACAGATGATTTCTTTCTTGATGAACCGGGCAACCACTTGTTTGGTAACACTAGCAAAGGAAGCTGCTTCCACCCATTTGGTGAAGTAGTCAATCGCAACCAAGATGAAGCGATGTCCATTCGAAGCAGTAGGCTCAATCTTCCCAATCATATCAATGCCCCACATGGCGAACGGCCAAGGCGAGTTCATGACATTCAACGAGCTTGGTGGTACATGCACCTTATCAGCATAGATCTGGCATTTATGGCACTTCCGAGCGTACTTGAAGCAATCAGATTCCATAGTCATCCAGTAATAACCGGCTCTCAATAATTTCTTCGACATTGCATGACCACCAGCATGGGTACCAAACGAACCCTCGTGCACTTCTTGCATCAACATGTCTGCTTCGTGTCTATCCACGCATCTGAGCAAGACCATGTCAAAGTTCCTCTTGTACAGCACATCATCCTGATTCAAATAAAAGCTTCCAGCTAGCCTTCTCAGGGTCTTCTTGTCATTCTTTGACGCACCTTCAGGATACTCTTGAGTCTTGAGGAAGTTCTTGATATCATAGTACCACGGTTTCTCATCAATCGCAACAGACTCGGCTGCAAACACACACGCAGGCCTCTCGAGTCGGTTCACCGCAACATGTGGTACATGATTCCACCAATGAACCTTTATCATGGAGGATAAAGTAGCCAGAGCATCAGCCATTTGATTCTCATCCCGGGGGACATGATACAACTTCACCGTTTTGAAGAGCGTCAGTATTCTTCTGGTGTAATCTCTATACGGAATCAAATGTGGCTGGTTCGTATTCCAATCTCCATTGACCTGATTGATCACTAGAGCTGAATCTCCAAATATGTCAAGTGTTTTGATCCTCAGATCAATGGCTTCTTCTATCCCCATGATACAAGCCTCATACTCAGCTTCATTGTTGGTGACGTCAAAAGTCAATCTGGCAGAGAAAGGTATATGAGCACCTTTAGGATTGATCAGCACTGCCCCAACACCATTACCGTTCATATTTACAGCCCCATCAAACATCAGTGTCCATTTGTCATCAGGATCCGGTCCTTCCTCGACAAGCGGCTCTTCGCAATCTTTCATCTTCAAAAACATGATGTCTTCATCAGGGAATTCAAACATCATAGGCTGATAGTCGTCGATCGGTTGCTCGGCAAGGTAGTCTGACAGAATACTACCTTTGATGGCCTTCTGTGACGTGTACTGAATGTCATACTCTGTTAAGATCATTTGCCAACGAGCAACACGTCCAGTGAGAGCCGGCTTCTCAAAGATGTACTTTACTGGATCCATCTTAGAAATCAACAGAGTAGTATGGTTCAACATATACTGCCTTAGTCGGCGAGCAGCCCAGGCCAAAGCACAGCAAGTTTTCTCGAGCAGTGAATATCTTGTTTCACAGTCGGTAAACTTTTTGCTAAGGTAGTATATGGCATGCTCTTTTCGACCAGACTCGTCATGCTGCCCCAATACACACCCCATCGAGTTCTCGGTAACTGATAGGTACATTATCAGTGGTCTCCCTGGAACTGGAGGAATCAGGATTGGAGGGTTCTGTAAATACTCTTTTATCTTGTCAAAAGCCTTCTGACAATCGTCATTCCACTTGATCGCCTGATTCTTTCTGAGCAATTTGAAAATTGGTTCACACGTGGCCGTTAGATGAGATATGAACCTTGCAATGTAGTTCAATCTCCCTAAAAAACCACGGACTTGCTTTTCCGTTTTCGGTTCAGACATCTCTTGAATAGCCTTGACTTTTGCTGGGTCAACCTCAATCCCTTTCTCACTGACAATGAAGCCTAACAGCTTCCCTGATCTCACCCCAAACGTACACTTGTTCGGATTCAGCCTCAGCTTGAACTTGACCAATCTGTCAAACAACTTCTGCAGATTAACCAGGTGCTCCTCTTATGTCTGTGACTTCGCAATCATATCATCCACGTACACTTCGATCTCTTTGTGCATCATGTCATGAAAGAGAGTCGTCATTGCCCTCTGATAGGTAGCACCGGCATTCCTCAGCCCAAATGGCATCACTTTGTAGCAGAACGTGCCCCAAGGTGTAATGAATGTCGTCTTTTCCATGTCCTCTGGCGCCATCTTGATCTGATTATAGCCTGAGAAACCGTCCATGAAAGAGAATACCGAGGATTGAGCCGTATTATCCACCAATACATCAATGTGAGGTAATGGGAAATCATCTTTCGGACTCGCCCTGTTCAGATCCCGATAATCGACACACATCCTGACTTTGCCATCCTTCTTTGGCACAGGAACAATGTTGGCCACCCACGGTGGATAACTGGTGACAGCCAGAAAACCTGCATCCCATTGCTTCTGAACCTCTTCCTTGATCTTGACAGCCATATCAGGACTTGTTCTGCGAAGCTTCTGCTTGACCGATGGACACTCTTCTCTAAGAGGCAACCGATGCACCACGATGTCTGTATCCAAACCAGGCATATCTTGATATGACCAGGCGAATATTTCCACATATTCTCTTAGCATCTCAACTAGCCTCCTCTTGACAGAGTCCTCTAAAGCAGCCCCAATCTTGATCTCTCTTTTGGCGTCCTCAGTACCCAGATTAACAATCTCCAACTCCTCCTGATGAGGTTGGATGACCCTCTCCTCTTGCTTCATCAATCTGACCAATTCTGCGGGGAGTTCACAGTCTTCCTCACTCTCCTCTTCAGCTTGGTAGATGGGATTATCAAAATCATACTGAGCCATAACAGGATTGTTCACAGTGGATGCCAAAAGATCATTTCTGCATGTTTAATGTTTTGTTTTTAGAAAAAGATTTCAATAAAGTCACAAAAAACAAAAACATTGCCATTTTTATTATTTTGAAAAAAAAAGTGAAAACCAAAATAGAAAGACAAAGATCTCAAAATTTGATTGCAAAACGTCCTTTATTTATGATAATCATTAAAACATGATGAGGCCCTACAATGAACCACTACGTCTTGGGCAGAACGTAGGGTTTTTCATGCAAAATGATAAAAACAAAGGAAAATTATTCTGTCTGAAGAGTAACTTGAACCACTTCTTCAGCCGTCCAATTATTGATAGACTCCCCTGGTGCACACGGGCGGACCCAGACGTCTACATCACAATCACTGTCAATATCTTCACCATCAGTAGTAAAGACATCTCCATGGTTCATCAGCCCAGCGCTGGTAAAGGTGCTCGGACCCACATTCTGCTCTGTTTGGAGAGGCTCATAACCGATACCAAACTTGTCTTCTTTAACTGGCAAGTCAACCATCTTGCCCCAGCCCTCGGCTCTACCGGAATCCACAACTTCCTTGGCTTGTTTATAGGATGCAATCGAAGCACTTGGCTTCCTCTGCTCAGCATAAGCTACCTTCTCCAAAGCCACGGTCTCAAATGCCTGGCACAGTGTTTCATGGATCTCGCCATCTACCTCGACATACTTGAACGAGGATAGGTGACTCACCAGAATCTCTTCTTCGCCACACACGGTCACAATCTGACCGTTCCAGACATACTTGAGCTTTTGGTGGAGAGTCGACGAGACTGCCCCAGCTGCGTGTATCCACGGACGCCCCAACAAACAGCTATAGGCAGGTTGAATGTCCATAACATAGAATATGATGTTGAAAACCTCCGGACCTATTTTTACCGGCAAGGTGACTTCACCAAACACAGAACGTTTGGATCCATCAAATGCGCGCACGATAAGGTCACTGGGAGTGAGCACAACTCCCTCAACATCAATCTTCTTTAAAATCTGCTTTGGTAGGACATTCAAGGACGACCCGGTGTCTACCAGCACGTGAGACAGAACAGCACCCTTGCACTCCATAGTGATGTGCAAGGCTTTGTTATGATTACGACCCTCAGGCGTCAAGTCTAGGTCAGTGAAACCTACACCATGCCTGGTGCTCACGTTGGCTAGCACACCCTCCAGCTGGTTGACGGAAATCTCTTGCGGTACGTATGCCATGTTCAACATCTTCAACAAAGCATCACGGTGTGCCTCGGAGCACAACAGCAAAAAGAGTATTGAAATCTTAGACGGAGTTTGGTTGAGCTGATCTACTATCTTGTAGTCACTCTTCTTGATAATTTTCATGAACTCCTCGACGTCCTTTTCAAAAGAACCCTCAGCCTCCTTCTGAGCCGGTTCTTCGTCAACCACAACCTGTTTACCCTTCGCCCTAGCAGATGCCTCAGCATTGGCATCTCTCAGCGGCTGAGAAGCAAACAGTCGTCCACTCCGGGTAAAACCTCCTGGTCCACCGACGTTGTCCACCACAGGACTTGCAACCACAGGAGTTCTTACTGGTGCGCTGATCGTCACAGGCGCTTGAACTGCTGGCCTTGTCTGGTTATCAGCCCTCCAATTACTGCGATAGGCATTGTCATACCTCCAAGGAACAGCCCTACTATTCTCAACCGGTCTTCTGCCAGACGCAGCGATAGTAGTCGGAGCACTGATAGTTACCGGAGCGGGAATGGTAACTGGAGCACTGCTTGCGGCAGGTGTACTGACAACCCCTTGTCCTCGTCCTTCAGACGGCTTGAAGTAGATGGTGACAGTAGACACCGACCCATTGTTTTTGGCAGCCCGACTGAACTGGAGACAGCCTTCATTAATCAACTTCTGAATACCAGCCCTCAGCTGGTCACACCCATTAACAGCTTCGGCACAGCCCAAACATCCTTCGTCACAACCCGGGTAGACACCCCCCTTCAACAGATGGCCCTTGACTACCAGCAGAGAAGTCTGAACATCATCAACATTATTAACCAAATCTTCAGCTTCTCCCCCTTCAATATTGTTTACCCTATGCCCACCATGCTGAGGCATAGGATTGTTCATTACATTGGGCACCGGAGCAAAGTTGATCGCCTTGGCATCGATCAAGTCTTGTACCTTGTGCTGCAAAGCCCGGCATCTCTCAGTATGATGGCCTGGTGCCCCAGAATGAAAGTCACAGCGGACGTTCGCATCATACCCAAGCGGCAATACCGTTGGTGGAGCCATGGTACGCAACTCCACGAAACCCAATCTGAGCAACTCAGGCAGAAGCTCAGCATACGTCATGGGTAACGGGTCAAATCTTCTATTAGGCTGCAAACTCTGTCTCGGCTGATAGGGACGTTGTTGTTGTTGTTGTTGTGGTTGTTGTTGTGGTTGTTGTGGTTGTTGAACCCTTTGTTGTTGTTGACGAGGCTGAGGTGCAGGAATGGTCACTGCAGCAACCGGACGATGCTGTTCTCTACCCACACTTCCTCGGTACCCATTCCCTCGGTGGACAGCATTGGTCTCTCCTTCTTTACGGCGAGGTGCCCCAGAGAAAGGTTTCTTCGATGACGAAGAAGAACCCACATCTTGAATCCTACTGGCCTTGATCAGACTTTCGGTTCTCTCGCCACAGATGACGACATCAGAAAAACTTCCGAATGGGCAGCTTCCCATTCGGTCCATATACACACCTTGAAGAGTGCTGATAAACATATCTGTCAACTCCCTTTCCAGCATAGGGGGTTGAACTCTCGCAGCAAGCTCGCGCCATCTCTAGGCGTACTCTTTAAAGCTCTCATTGTTTTTCTGACACAGACTCTGCAGCTGAGTCCGGGTCGGAGCCATATCCATATTATGCTTGTACTGTCTGAGGAATGCTTCACCCAAATCCCTCCAGCATCTGATCGATTCTCTTTTCAATTCCATGTACCAGTCCAGAGACGCCCCAGATAGGCTGTCTTGGAAAAAATACATCCACATCTTCTCGTCGTCAGTATACGCCGAGATCTTTCGATAGTATGCCTGCACATGGGTGCGAGGGCAGGAAGTACCGTTGTATTTATCGAATGACGGTGCTTTAAACTTGTGCGGGATTCTCAAGCCTTCCACTAATCCCATATTGGTAACATCAAAACCAAGGGAGTTTTGACATTCCATAGCCCGAATCTTCTCAGCAAGGGCCTCAACTTTACGATCTCTCGCATCATTTCTTCCCAGAATATCTTCGTCTTCGCTGAGTAGAGTAAACATATCCTCTTGTCTGTCAACAATCGGAATTCTGTTACGGGCCGGAGCATGAATGACTCTGGCATTAGCAGCATCTGGAGCAATTGATTGACCGTCGACTCGGATACCCCTCAACTCTTCACCTACAGCATAGTTGTTGACGGGAATAGCAGCAGCAGGAGTGTCATGAACTGGGTTTCCTTCTTGCAAAGGTTGGTTGGGCGGTGGGATTACAGCTTCTTGCCTCTGAACCAGAGCTCGGAGTTCTTCTTGTCCTTGTGCAACCCCTTGCATCATGTGAATAAATTGGGCCATGTTAGCCCTCATCTCAGCTAACTCAGCTTGTACTTGATCCATATTCCGCTGATGGTTGAGTCTCGTTGAGTAGCGATGCGGTCTTTGATCAGCTATCCTGCCTGGACACAGGAACCAAAGTGAGAAGTCGGCACAAGAACACCTGTTATGCAAATGATATGAGTATGATGTTAATGATGTGTATGATGCACATGATATGCTCATCTCTCAGGCATTCAAAGAGCCTGATCCATCCTTAAAAGATGGCAACCTGCAGCAACAAGAGAACAACAGATACAAGGAAAATGAGAACAACAGGGAAATACCAACAACCTTATCTATAAATAAGATCAATACAACCAAGTCAACAAATACTCGATAAACAGAGTACAAACAAATGAATCCCATCCAACAAGCCTGGAGGTGATTCTCAACAACAAAGATCCAAAAGACGGAGTACAAACAAATGAATCCCATCCAACAAGCCTGGAGGTGATTCTCAACAAATACATCTAAGACAGACGGTCTTCCGGAATGAGGGTCTTCAGGTAATGGCACTGGTCTATCAACAGTGTGCATTCTGAACATTCTGGTAGAGGGGTGATCTTCTCCTTCAGTTGTCTTCTAAGCTCCAAGACTTCTCCTGTAAGATAATCTTCTGATGTCTGTCTCAAATCATGCTCTTTCTTCAACTGGGCGTCTTTGTCTTTGAGTTGCTTCTCTAGGTCTCTGATTTTCTTCTGGTAGTTGGCTTCTGCTCTCTGCAGCCTCAAACATTCCCTATGTTCTGCATCCAACATGGACTCCATCTCCTCGTAAGATCTCTTCTTGCTCCTTGCTCTGCTAGCATCTTCTCCTTGCATTTCCCTGAGTTGATGGGCCAAGTTCAACCTATCAGCTTTGGCTTTGTACAACTCCATCTGGGTGTCTTGCTCTTTCTCCCTCAACCGGCGATTCTCCACCAAAGCTTGCTTATAGTGCTCAGCAGGCACACTCTCAGCAAGGATCCAGGGTGGTTGCTCCTGCAACGGCTCCATCCTATCGTAGGGTAGCAACAAAGTTTCCACTCTCTTCTTTACCCAATCAGTGTAATCAGGCATTGCAATGGTAAACTTCTTCCCTAAGACAGATCCATCCTTCACCCCAACAGACCTCCAGGCTCTTCCTATTTGCTCCAATCTAGTCGGGTCACTCTGCTTCTCAAAATACACACTTTCGGCTACCTCAGCCTCAAGTGGTTTTCCTTTCAATACAAACCCTAACTGACGAAGAGAAAGAACTGGATTATAATTGATACAACCCCTGGTCCCCACGAGTGGCACGTTCCGGAACTCCCCACAGCTCACAATGACATTCCGTACGTCCATCCGGTAAGACTGCCATCCGATGTCATAGGAGGTAAGCGACATGACCCTCTGAGTCCACTTAAGAGTGCTCTGGGTATCCATAAAGGGTCCACTGGCTGGCAGAAGGGACATAAACCATCTGAACAGGAGAGGTAAACAGCACCTGATGGCTCCACCCTTACCATGCCTACTGTGAATAGCATAGTAAGTGTCCGCTAACAGAGTAGGAACTGGATTCCTTCCCATAAAAATACTGATGGCAGCATGGTCAATGAAATTGGGCATGCTCGGGAATAGGACGATCCCATATATCATAGCAGCAAGCTGGGCATGAAAAACTTCCCAATTCCCCTTCTCGGCTTCATCTCTAGCAACCCTCAGAAGGAACTTCAACGGCAGACCCACAACTTCCCCACAGGGCTTCCAATTATCACCAACTTCCTTGACACTCAACCGGAGAGCTCTGGCAATAACTCTAAAGTCAACCTCTTTTGGGACGTCCAAAAAAGGAACCTGATGCTGAATAGGGACACCCAATAGGATAGAATACTCCTCGAGAGTAGGCGCCAACTGGTAGTCTTGGAAAGTAAAACATCTAAGCTCCGGGTCATAGAACTGAAGAAGTGTCTGCAGCGGCACTGGATCAACTACTGTCTTCAACACTGTTAGGATGTCTCCATACTGCCGAACAAAACCCTTCAGACGATCATCAGTCACAAGGCTACCCAACTCTATCAATGAAGTCAACGGCTCACGATAAAAACTGTAGGAACAGGTCTTCCGTTTTGGCTCTGGGACTGTTGCCATCTCTATCAGTGGACAAGCTCGGGAATGTACCTGAGAAATGATATGCATGCAGAGATTAGTTTTCCTTCTTTTTTTCTTCTTTTTTTCAATTTTTTTTATTTATATTGCGTTTCTTTTGAAAATAAATATGCTATGATGCAAATGATGCAGACCGGACTGGCTGGTTGTGCAATTCTGATCACAAGGTCGAAGTTTCGGTCTAAATTCAGAACCCAAATCCAACTTGAAAACCCAAGGTCAACTGAATACACTGTTGTCTGAACCCAAAGTCACCAACAGAACCACAAGTCACCAACGGTACCTGTAATAATGATCAACCCTTCCCCACTCACCGGTGTAGTCTAGGCCAGGGTAAGGTCGAGAGAAACACAACATAAATAACCTTTCGCAGAATATCATCATATACACACCTGAAGTATGCAACGACAATATCCCACCAGGGTCTGAACTGTTCGTGATATCAATGTTCCGCTGAGTGGCGCAATACCACCCGCTTCCCACGAATCACTCTATTCCTAAGCATCCTAGATTTCACTCATGGTCTGGGTATTGGACCTTTTACCTCAAGTGACTCCCACCCCCAAACAGAGAAACACAGACAGCACGGCAGATGATAATGAATGAATGCAAACATTGATGCAAACAATAAATGCACATATATACAATGAATGCAATAAATAACAGCAAAAAGCAACCAAAGCCCTAACCTAGAGAGTGCTAGGAGAGACTCGCTCAGGGAAGATGGACCAGCAGAGGTCAACTTCTACTATCCCCAGCAGAGTCGCCAGCTGTCGCATTACGCGAAAAACCGGCGGGAAAACAAGAACAACAGAGCCGCCACCGTGCGTTATTTATCCCAAAAGAGGGAAAGGAAACGCTCGAAGTAAACCTGGAAAAGACGTGGTCTCGCGACCAAAGAGGATGGGATCGGGAGTCGGTTATGCGAAGGGAGGGTATTAGCACCCCTACGCATCCGTCGTACTCGACGGGATCCACGCACTAAAGGAAGGAAAATGGTTGCTAAACACTGCTCAAACACACACACACACTGGCTGAAAGAGACACAAGAAAACAAACAAGACTGAAACTGACTCGGCAAGATACTGCATCCTGGGCCTACTTAGTCTATCAGGCATAGACATCAGAGTCGAAGTAGTTCGGACTGGGGAAACGATACATGCTCGCTAGGATATCGCATCCTATGTATACGTATCTCCTTGGACGAAGAAGAATCAGAGCATTCGTAGCTCGGCTGACACGCACACAAACAAACACAGGCAAAGGCAAACGTGGAGCCTGAATGCCAATCACTGGACTTACATCAGCATCCGAACCAAAACACACCCACACTGGAACCCGAATGCCACTCGATGGTCTTACATCAGCTTCCAAGCACACAACAACACAACAAGTTAATAGGGAGTCGGGGACTCGAGCCTATAACTGTCAAGCACACACTCAAACAAACAGACAACAAATTGCTAAGGAGTCAGGCACTCGAGCCTAGCAACTGTCAAACAACACACACAAAAAGAAAAAAAAGCGCCCGGAGAGATCAGCTCATCTCCTGCCTACGTACCTCATCTGGTATGAGGATCAGGGCGACGTAGTTCCCCTACGCAGGGAAAAAAAGACTAGCCTAACCAGATAACAGAGGGAGACACAACACTAGGGAGACTACGACTCGAGCCTAGATGTTGTCATGCAAAAATCATCCCTAAGTTAAGGTTTCTAGCTAACTGACACAGGGAGCCAGCCTATCCTAAACATGACTTGCACAGGAAGCAAGCCACACCTAACCTAACCTGCACAGGAAGCAAGGGTCTCGATTGCAACTAGGGCAAGAGAAAGGGGAGGTCTCAATCGCAACGAGGGCGAGAGAAAAGAATTAGTGTTAGTTGTTAGTCAAACTCGACAAGACATCGCATCTCGTGCCTACGTATCTCATCTGGACATGAGAATCAGAGTTGCCGTAGTTCGGCTGAACTATTCCCGTTGGTTTGTATTTTTTAAGTGGACAACGTCACTGTGCAATCTACCTGATGCTCGACCTTTGGAGACTTACTCACCTGTAGTAAAAGGAGTTAACGTATCCTTAAGAGGGGATAATGTTTGTTTGTGTTTTAGGAAAGCCCAAGCAAGAAAGGAAGTCCTATACGAAGGAACCGTGCTACCTTAATTGACATGCAAACGAGACTACGCGGAGTCTAGCAAACCTAGGGGATACAATCACACCACACAAGCACATACAGCATGAAATAAACACACCAACAAGGGGCTCAAACATCAAGGCTAGGTTTTAGTTGAGGGGTCATATCAACCTCAACAAACAAACCACTGGAACTGGGTAGTGTTAGCTCTTAACCTTGCCATTGAGGGGCTAAGGTGAAGCAGATGAAAGGTGAGTGAAGATAAGACTTCACAGCTCTTATCCCTGGCCTGGGAGAGCTTAAGACAAGAATGTGTGGGTTCAGAAAGTGGGAACCCTTCTACACATTTAAAACTGACTCAACTGTACAATTGTACAAGATCTTGGGTTTGTATTTGCGATGCATCAACACAGTGGTGTGAGCAAAGCAGATGACACACAGAATAGCAGGGGATAGATTGCATATCCCTTGGGTTCTGCCAATTGCCTCTTCACTTAGGAGGTCTTTGAATATGTACAGGGACAAATGTAAACAGTCACAAACATTGCCTCTTAAGGAGGACTTCAGACAGTTGCCTGGCCAAGTAACGGGCCAGGTCTTCCAGACTACATGAAGATAAGAAATTATACCTCAATGCAAATTGCTATTTAAGCAAAGCAAAGTAAAGTTCACAAAGAACTATAAGCAACTAAAGTACCTGAAATCAGTCAAGCACAGTTAGTATACAAGTCAAAGTTAAATCAGAATGAAACAAAGGGTTAACAGTCAACACAAGCAGATAAATGTGCAATGCACAAGGTTCAAGGCATGTGAGCCAAGCAACCTACAAAACAAATAGATTAGTCATGATAAACAAGCACACTCAATCAATTTGTATTGGCCTCATTGGGTAATTGTGGCTTAACCTGAAAAAATGAGCTCAAACATGAGTAACAGGACCACTAGGACAAACCTAGGGTCAAAAGAGGATAAGAAAGTCAAAACAGCAAATGAACTCCAATCAAAATCATATTTAAGCAATCAAGAAACAAACTCAATTGAGTTCACATTCATATCAATCATCATCATCATTTTATAAGCAAAAGAAGTCAAAGCAAAGCATATGGAAGCTCATAGAAGTCAACAGCAAGACTCAACTCAAAACCAATCATAAACAATTCCAAAAATCATCAAATAAATCATGGTCAAACATAATCCATAGCATGGTAAGCATATCAAATTTCAACTCATTTGGACAAGTAGAAGGTGGTCAATGAAAATCAGAAAGGCAAGGAAATTCCAAACATGCTCAAAGAAGTCAACCAAACATGCATCAACTTGAATAAATCATAAATCAGTGATGGCAAATGATAAATGAATGGGACTAAAACCATGGCAAAGCTTAAGATGTCTACTAATCACATATAAAATTTCATGTCCATCCAATAAAGTATGAGAATTTCACAAACAAAATGGGAACATGTGTCATAAAAAGTCAACATAAGACCAAACAGGGGAGAAAATCCCAAACAATTTAGGAAATGCCAAAAATAATTCCAAGAAAATTCACATGTAAACTAGACATACAAGAGTAGGTTCATGCAAAAATTCAGAGCAATTGGAGGTCAAGAAGCATGGTAGTGAAAATCATGAAGTTGCACATCAATGGTGTGACACAAATTGTCACACCCTAATTTAAAAATTCATAACTCACAAACCAGATAAGATAAATTCATAAACTCTACACCAAAATCACCATGAATGTGTCTAGTTTATGCACAAAAAATTTCAGGGCCATTGGATAATGCATCATCATTTCACAAATGTTTTGGCAAAAGGTACAAAATATGAGCACATGAACAAAACCCTAATACCAATTAAAATCCACTTATCCAAAAAATCAGGAAAATTCATGATTAAATAATAGAGATCCAGATGAACACAATGCAAAAATTCCCATGAAATTTGGATTTAAAATGAAGATGCTATGATTTTTGTAAGTTGGAGCATTCAAATGAAATAAATATCAAAACAAGACATTATTCAATGAGACCAATGGCACGGACGGTGGCAGTTTTGTAATTGTTTGAGCCACTAATCAAAACTCCGCGTTTTGGACATGAGCAGGAAATAATTTGATTGGCCAATATGAATATACAGTAGCATGCATACGTGAAATTCTGGGAATGGCATGAACAATTAGGGTTTTGCACACACAGTAACAACTTCATCATCTCAAATTCGACTCAAAAATTTTCATGCCCAGAAACACAAATTGAACATACCATTATGACCAGCAAGCATTGTACATGCATAATCCACCATTCATTTGCATAGAAACACACTAAATAACATGAATCGAGCAAAAATAACATTTAACATCAAACTTGAAACTTAGATTTCTCTCAGAATAGTTAACCATTTTTAGTGATTCAAGTTCCAACATGACCAACACAACAAAACCTAACTAAAGCATGGCATAGTTTCAAGAAATTGGAGATTCGAGTTCTTACTTGATTTTGAAGAACTTAGTGAAACAGTTGTTGTTTGGATCTTTGGTGATGAAACAGTTGCTCCAACAAGCTCCCAATGATGAATGATGAAGTTTGCTTGGCTCAAGAAAGCTTGGTTTGGCTCCAATCAAATTTTGCCATTAATGGAGCTTGGAGAAAACAGTCACGAAATGGTCTTTACAGTCAGTGTTTGATGCTTGGAATCAGTTCAAAGATGATGAGAGATGATGTAGCAAGCAAGGATAGCTCGAGTGTTTTGCAATTTTCAGAGTAAAGTTTCAAAAATGCAAGAATGAGTATTTTGAGAGAGTGAGAATTCTGTGAGAATGAGAGGCTGCTAGGGCTTCCAAGAGCAGAAAAATAACAATATATACTTCTGTTTATGTTGCTAAGCATGAGTGCTAATCACAATTTGGTTTTAAAATGAAATTTGCTAATTGACCACTTTGCTCCAATGGTGAGGTGTATGATGGCTGCAGCTCGAATTGGGCTTGGTAACATGTCACAAATGCAATTTCTGAACTATTCCAAATAGACAAAATGATTGAAAAATGGTTATTTCAAAAAGTCAAATTTCACCCTCACTTGAAATTAATTCATGTAAGTTCAAAAATGCCATTTTTATCTATGATGTTTTGGTGAATGATGGTTACATATTTGGAAAGAGGGGATCAAATGTGACTTATTGCAAAAGAACCCCACCCAATTTGGCCAAATGGTTTGAGAGATATGGCCTTTTAAAGTTCAAGAATTTTTGAAAATGAATTGATCATAACTTGCCAACCATACATGGGAATTGAGTGTTCTTGGACTTTTTGGAAATGGGAGAACAAGATCTTCAACTTTCATGTTGGGCAAAAATTCATTTGAAGCTTGTATCATGATGTAAGTTTAGGATCAAGAAGTTTCCATTTTTGGCAAATTCCAATTACAGGTCAACTTTCTATTTTGGGAAATTTCTTGTCTGGCTTCAAATTCTTCCATGATGATGTTTGACATGTTATATGAGGCCTATATGGACATGAATAAGCCCTCTCAAACCAAATCCCACCTTGAAATCCATAAAATCAAGCCCAGTTGACCAAGGTTGACTTTTTAGGGTTTCTGGTAAACTGTGCATTGACTGATGACTTCTGAACATCCAATCCTTGACCAAAACACTTCAAAAGGACCCCTAGGTCATGTGAACATGTTGGACCAACCCTAGGGCCTTGGCTCAATGGAGATTGTACTTGCTTGATTGATTGACTGATCTCCTGATCAGTTTGACCTAATTCTTCTGAACGGCTTGCACTTGGGCAAAAGGGACAATGCAATGTTATGCAGTGGACCATGTTAATGCTATGACCTAATATGAGAATGTATGTACAATGATAGGTGCAAATTTGAGGTGCTACACCTAGCTGCTGGGGAAGCATTGATCTAAAACCTGCTGGGGATAACCATCCTGACCCTGCTAGGGAAATTACGGACCTTGAATCTGCTGGGGAATTAGTCATTCTGACTCTGCTTAGGGAGTTGAGGAAAACCTGGTACTGAACACACCCACCGACTCGTCGAACCAGGGCACTCAATATCCAACTCCAGTGTCAGCTTTCCACTTTTGAGACCTCCCAGACTCGTCTGGACTTTTCTGCTCCATCATCTTATATTCCAAACCGCTCCGTTCTCGACGGAAAGCGAACTCCTGGGACTTATACAGACTTTTCAATTTTCCGACTTTGAAGAGTCTTCTTGATTAATTCCAAGGATCGTCGTACGTCCTTCGTCGCCTTTTCATTGTTCTTCCATCCATTCGTCCCTAATCGGACTCCACGGGGATTGTTTTGTCAAAAAGCCTCCACATCACAACCTGCAAGTGAGTGAAAAAAATCTAACAGTACCTGCAAAACAGATCGTTAGATAAAACCGTGCCCCAAGCGTGTCAAGATTTCAACACTTGGGTCACTCAACCTTCCGAATAAGATTTCAAGCTTTCAATCTTATAAACATGCATTGGAAGGGACCTGTATGTCTTAAAATGCAAGATTCTCTTATAAAAAATAATGAGACGTTTTTGCAATTCAAAGCGGTAATGAAACAAAAACAAAATTATTTGACCGAATATGCATTTTATTGATTGAAAAATGTGGCTCAAATTGAGCAATACAAAGGAAGCAATTCCTGAAAAGAGGTAATTGCGCACAAAAGGAAAAATCTATCCTAATGGCAATGTGAAACCCGTGATCTCATCGAGTTCCAACTCGGTTACACCCCATATGTCCTCAGACTCTCCGTGCTTTCTGCCTTCTGAATAAGACGCTTCTGACCGATCCCTACCGGGTATTATCCATGTGCCTTAACTGAAGCGCAAACGATCATGCCAGACGCAGTTGTTCGTTTCAATCCCTCTTTTGCCTGGACCGCCCTTTCGGGTTTTCAGTCCACCGGGATACCCCTTTTTGTCCAAGTCGCCTTTTCAGGTTTTCGACTTGCCGGGTGTATATTTTTTCATTTTATCCCTAATTTTTGCCCGAACCTTTTCATTCTGTTTTTTGGTTCGCCGGGATGCCCATTTTTGCCTGGACTGTTTTATTTTTTCGTCCAGCGGGTCTCTTTACACGAAGTATTTTTTAACTGCGTCAGCATCTGCAGGGGATGGAAAATCCTCGCCATCCATGGTCATCAGCAACAAGGCTCTGTCAGAGAAAACCTTCTTGACCACGAATGGACCTTCATAATTGGGTGTCCATTTGCCCCTTCAATCGTTTTGAGGAGGAAGGATCCTTTTCAGCACCATATCACCCACGTGATATACACGAGGTCGTACCTTTCTGTCAAAAGCACGCTTCATCCTTTGTTGGTATAACTGCCCATGACAGATGGCCGCCAACCTCTTTTCTCCAATCAGGCTCTCTGAGTGAGAAAGGCGTTGCCCCAGTAGATGCACGCATCGAGGTACGGTACCCAGGATACCAACTTCGTACTCAGCCACCATCGTTGGTGTATCCAAATGTTATCCGGGCAACAAAAGGAATGCGGGATCCTTTTGGCATAACCCCCAAAACAGCACTAACTCATTCACATTAACCCCATCAGACATCAGAATCCGTTCGGATTCAGGGTCCGGCCCCTCCTCCGGGATCGGTCACTCTCAATCTTTCGATTTGAGCACCTCGAGATGTCCTCATCAGGGAACTCAAACTTCCTTGGTTGATAATCCACCATGGGTTGCGGAGCGATGTAATCAGACAATACCCCTTTATTGCTTTCTGAGATTATACTGATCAATCAACATTCTTTTGCTCTTTCACAACCTGTCCGGTCAACACTGGCTTCTCATTCACATACTTGATCGGATCCGTCTCGGAAATCCACAAAGTGGTATGAACCAGCATATACTGTCTCAGTCGGCAAGCAGCCTATGCCAAAGTACATCAAGTTTTCTCGAACAGTGAATGTATTGTTTCACAGTCGACAAACTTTTCGCTAAGGTAAATTGCATGCTCTTTTCGATAAGACTCGTCATGCCAACCCAATACACCTCGTAGATCCCTCGAAGGCTGTCAAGTACAGAATTGATGGTCGTCCCTCTACAGGGAGCATCAGAATCAGAGGTTCCTGCAACTTATTCTTTTACCATTCAATGCCCCTTGGCAATCATTATTCCACCTGACCGTTTGATTTTTTTTCAACAGCTTGAATGGGTTCACACACGGCTGTTAGGTGTGATGTGAACCATGACATGTAGTTCAATCTACCTAGGAGACCACGAACCTCTCTTTCTGTTCTCGGTTCAGGCATTTCTCTTTTTTTTTCTTTTTCTTTTTTTTTTTTAAGCAGGATCAACCTCGATTCCTCTCTTACAATGAATCCTAACATCTTACCGGACCGCACTCTGATAGTGCACTTATCTGAATTCAACCTCAGTTTGAATTGTCTCAACTGGTCCACTTAGCTTGGCCAGATCCACCAGATGCCCCTCTTCTGTTTGGGACTTTGCTATCATGTCATCAACATAGCATTCGATTCCACGATGAATCATATCATGAAACAAAGTCACTCTGATACGCGGCACTGGCATTCTGCCTCTCTAGAGGACAGTCTTCTCTCCATGGTAGCTTGTGCACAACAACATTGGTACTTGACCTGGCATATCCTGACACGACCAGGCGAAGGTATCCACATGCTCTTTTAACAAGGCTACCACTCTGCTCTCGACTCGCCTCTGAAGCGGCCCCAATTTCCATTTCCCTCCTGACCTCGGCGGTGCTTGGAATAACAATCTCGCATCGCCCCTCGAGCGGCTGAATCACCTTCTCCTCTTGTTTCAGCAACCTGGCTAATCTTCCTGGCAGTTCACAATCTTCTTCGCCTTCTTCTTCGGCTTGATAGATCGGATTGTCAAAGTCATACAAGGTGTAACCGAATTGTTATCAATGAGATCCGGAGAATTATTTTTCGAAGTCGGAACGAGACAAATCAAAAGGGGAAAAATGAAAATAAACATTGCCATTTTTATTTGTTTTTAAACTGCAAAAATAAATGAAAAACAGGGAACACCGCTTTTGACTGAAAAAACATCCATTTATTAATGATGCAAATGTTGCAAATTGAAACATGAGGTGGCCCTTACAATGAACCATTACGTGTCGGGCAACACGCAAGGCTTTCATGCAGATAAAATCTGAAAACAGAAATATTACTCTTCCAGTAGAATGACAGTGATGATCTTTTTTAGGCCTTCCAGTTCTGGATTCCCATCCCTGGTGCGCACGGCTTTATCCAACCATCAAACTCGCAGTTACTGTCAGTCTCTTCACCTACCGCACAGGCGTGATCCGAATCTTCAGCAATTGCACTCACCATCGCTTGACCATGCGCCGACATGGGATTAGCATTAACATTCGGAGATGGTGCAAAATTGATGGCCTTGGAGTCTACCAGATCCTGGACAACATTCTTGAATGCTCTACAGCCCTCGATGTTATGCCCAGGTGTTCCAGAATGGAATTCACACTGGGCATTCTCATCATAGTTAGGAGGCCTCTGATCTGATCTCATCGGAACCATCGTCCTCGGCTGAACCAACCCAAGATCCATCAGCTTCTTGAACAGAACAGCATACGTCACGAGTGGCCTGTCAAAATGGCGATCAATCCCTTTTCCTCTCACTTGATACCCAGCTCTCTGTTGAGGTGGCTGACGTTGCTGTCGTACTGACTGATTACCAGCAGGAGTGGTTACCGCAGCAGTGTGCTGGTAGTAACGATCCCTACCGTGTCCTCTCTGGGCATACACAGCACTTGATTCTCCCTCATTCTTCCTTTGGCCATTTCCGAAGGGCTTCTTCGATCCTGATGATGAAGCATTACCACCCTGGATCTTCCCCATTCTCAGCCAACTTTCAATTCTCTCCCCAGCCACCACAATGTCAGCAAAGCTGGTGATACCCAACTATAGATGGTAAGGTACACAACTATAAGGCAAGACTGGTTGCAAAAGGATATAAACAAAATCATGGGGTTGACTATGATGACACTTTTTCACCAGTTGCAATGCTTAAATTTGTTCGAATTTTACTTGTTATCGCTGCATATCATGATTATGAAATATGGCAGATGGATGTCAAAACTACTTTCCTTAATGGGAATCTTCTTGAGGATGTGTACATGACACAGCCTGAAGGATTTGACATACCAGAAGAAGCCCAAAAGATATGTAAGTTACAAAGATCAATCTATGGATTGAAGCAAGCTTCAAGAAGTTGGAATCTTCGTTTTGATGAAACAGTAAAACAATATGGATTCATCAAGAATGAAGATGAGCCTTGTGTCTACAAGAAGGTTAGTGGGAACATGATCGTCTTTTTGGTATTATATGTAGATGACATATTACTCATTGGAAACGATGTCCCTACCCTGCAACAAATAAAGTCTTGGTTGGGGAAATGCTTTTCTATGAAGGACCTAGGTGAAGCAGCCTATATATTAGGAATCAGAATCTATAGAGATAGATCACAAAAACTGCTTGGCCTAAGTCAGAGTACGTACATAGACAAAGTGCTGAGACGCTTTAATATGCATGATTCCAAGAAAGGATTCATACCTATGCAACATGGAATGTGTCTATCAAAAACACAATCCTCTTCAACTAAGGAAGAAAGGGATCACATGAATAAGATTCCATATGCATCTGCAATAGGATCTATCATGTATGCCATGTTATGTACTCGACCAGATGTCTCGTATGCTTTAAGTGCAACGAGTAGGTACCAATCTGATCCTGGTGATGCCCATTGAGTAGCTGTTAAGAATATCCTTAAGTATTTGAGAAGGACTAAGGACTCATTCTTGATATATGGAGGTCAGGAAGAGTTGGTTGTAATTGGATACACCGATGCTAGCTTTCAGACAGATAAGGATGACTTTAGATCGCAATCTGGTTATGTGTTCTGCCTAAACGGTGGCGTTGTGAGTTGGAAAAGTTCAAAGCAAGATACAATTGTTGATTCTACAACCGAGGCCGAGTCTATTGCTGCCAAAAGTGTAGCAAAGGAAGTTGTTTAGATCAAAAAGTTCATTAGTGAACTTGACATAGTTCCTAGCATTGTGGATCCCATTTATCTCTATTGTGATAACAATGGTCCTATCGCACAAATTAAGGAGCCTAGATCTCACCAACGATTCAAAAACATATTTAGGCGTTATCACCTCATTCGAGAGATAATAGATACAGGAGATGTGAAAATATGCAGATTACCTACACTTGACAATATTGCAGACCCACTGACAAAGCCTCTTGTGCAGCAGAAGCATGATGGCCATACTAGATCTATGGGCATTAGGGGTATGCCTGATTGGCTCTAGTGCTAGTGGGAGATTATTGGTGTAAGCCCTAGAGGCCAATACATTTGGTACTTGTATTGAATTATTTATTAATAATAAAAGGATTTTTTCTTATTATGTTTGTTTAATAAAGTCCCTAGAATAACTAGTCCGTTTAATGTATCAAGTGTGACTTAATCATGAGATCCCATTAAACATAAGGACACTATTCTTAAAGTATCTGTAGTCGAGCTTTATTGTGAAGTAGGATAACATTAAAGCATTAAGACTATTATGTATATAGATTGATGATCACATCTCATGGATCATGGATAAGGAGTTATCAAGTCTTAAACATAGTGTCATACCCCAATTTTGTCCGGGCATATTTAGATTTTTACAGAATTGATTTCATTTTATTTTTGCATCATATACATACCATTACATACATTGCATCGTGAATAATACCTAAGATGTCAGTCAAAATGAATTTATTTGATAATACCGAAAAATCGGTTGAATCGTTAAAATTTGAAGAAAGGGTGTTTTTCAAATAATGCGTTTTGTGCTGATAATTTTGGTGTGTTTGATTTAATTTTCCGAACAAATTCATACTCATTTTTCTATTTCTAATTGGTCATTTTTGTTAGTTATTTAATTAAAACAATTAAAATTTGTTTAAGTTAAATAGTAATTAGAATATATTTAAAGTAAATATTAATTAGTTTTTTATGATTTGTTATCTTCAAAAAGAAATAATAAATGTATTAAAATAAATATGTATATATTTGCATTGGATTCCCTCCTTACATAAAAAACAAAAAAAGAATAAATAAAAAAAACTCTCCCAACGGTCTGCCAGCTGTTATCTCACAAATATCTCACACTCCCTCAAAAATCTCTCTTCCCATTATCTCTCTGAAAAAAGAAAACAAAATTGAAAAAAAATCTTTCTTCTTATCCTCTCACACGCGTCACTCTCTGTCCACTCATAAAAAACTCACCACACTCCACTCTCTCCTCACTCCCTAACTACCTCACAAACGAACAAAACAATAACCTCTCTGAATCTCTCTCACGTTTTTTTCCTCATTCTCATAATCCCTTTTCACACTCCCTCACACCAAAAAACTCTCAACTCACGCAAATCCTCTCTCCGCTCTCACTAAACTCACCAACAAACCCATCCGCCGCCACTTCATCAACCATAAAACCCTTTCCTCCTTCAACCGCCGGAACCCCTTCATCGTTCACCTTCACCACCATAACGAAACCGCCGCGAAAATAACATCTGAACCTCATCTTCATCACCTTGAATCGTCTCCACCATCGAACCGGCGAAACCCCACCTTTCCGCCGTCTACCACCATCACCAACATCGAACCACCACAAAAATCCCTCACGAAAACCTTCAATCAGCCATCGCACAATCATCTTCACTACCACCGCGATTCCACCCAAATCCGTTAACCCACTACCGCCGCTCACCTCCCTCAACAACCTTCACTCCGCCGCGAAACCCTCGCCAAAACCCTTTCACCAACGACCTCCATCAACTTATCCAAGCATTTCTCTTTTTCAACCAATTGATTCGCAACCGATCTTTTGCGAGTTGTCACTGTTGGCTGTGTTTAGATATTTAATCTGGTTTACAGGTTGGCTTCTATTTTGCAGAACGAAATCACTCCGCCGATTTCAGTATCAAAGAGTCTAAGAAGAGAAGAAGCGAAGCGGAAGTATGCGATTCGATACCAAAGTAATGGATGGACTTGGGAAATCCTCGATTGTTCCGATGTTCAAAAGCCAGCAGCAACGACAAACGCATCAGTAGCTGGTAGTATCGGAAAAGTCGTATTTCGGTAACGATCTCGAGTTCTCTTCAAACATGTCCATTACGTCATTTCGGTTTTGCTTTAATCATATAGTTGTTTGGCTGTTACGAAATTCACTGTCATTTGCCATAGTTTGGTTATTGAGAATTGATGGGTGTATCTGGAAAAATTCTGCTGTGGATCTGTTGTTGCTATTATGATTTTCATTTCGTTATAGCTACTTTAATTTACATGATGGCGTGTGTGGGTTGTGTTTGTGTGCTGCTACGGTTCATTTCAATTGCAATTTCATTGAAATCACAGGTTTTGGAAACTAGCATGATTAACCTTTTTGTTGTTGCTTTTGATTATTCGGGTTATGTATCTATTACCTTAGGAAGTTGATGTTGAGTTCAAGTTAAGGATGACGTTTGGATGGATTAGTTTTTTTTTTAAATTCATTGATGTTTGTATTGCTGTTTGTTTCAAGTGACATTAATTCTCATCTAAATCCTTTCCTTTTCTTTACTTCTCTCGCATTAGAACTTGAATCACGAGAAAACAAGATTTCCGTGCTAGTTTGCTTTGTTCTTCTTGAAATCCCTATCCATGGGGAGTTAACATTATCTCTATTATGTCTCCTCTTCCTATTGCTACAAATTTGTAAATATTGAACAAATTTTTGCTGATTACATTGGATTATTATTAACAAATTTGTAAATATTAAATAATATTGAACTGATTATGTTTACATTTGATGCATAAATCAGATTTTTTTTAAACAGTGGATTCGACAATCTCATGTCGTTAGACCACCAAATTCCGATACATTAATTGGACCAATTTCACCGCGTTACGACCTCGCGTATGACATCGACAATATTGTCATCTCGCCATAACCGGTTTTTAGCACATTTTGTGACTACCATGATTCGAGTTTTGTAAATCAATGTTATCATATATTTCTTTTTTAATTAATCAATTTAAATGTTGTTTAATTAATTAATTAACATTAATTAATTTTAATTAACATGATTATTTTTTAAGTAAATAATTTTGGTAATTAGTTTTAGTTAAATTAGTTAATTGATTCAATCAAATTTTGAGAAATTAATTTGGTTAGTTAGAAAACCATTTCATTCCAATTCCAAACCATCTTTTCATAAATAAATTCAATTTCAATTCATCATCCAATTCCAAACCAAGTTCATTTGATTCAAAGCCAATTTCAAAAAAAACACAAACCACAATTCTCGATTCAATATCGAGCCCACTTTCAAATACCCTTGTAAGTCGATTGCTCTTAGCATCGCCATCAACCTCACATAGCTTACTCTTGGGCTTCCTTACAATGAAACCTACTTGGTTATTGATTAATCGAGTAGATGAAATTTACACTAAATAAAATTCATTTCATTCATTTTCACAATTCAAACCATTTTTCCAAACCACTTCAATTTCAAAAGAAGTCTCTTTTAAACATAAACTTGGGATGAAAAGGAGATAGTAAGCGTACGCTTCACTATTTCTCAAGCACTTGAATAATTGGCGTACGCCATATTGCGCAAGTTCTTGTCACCCGATTAAACTTCAAATCATAATATTTCAAAACATTTCTACAAATTCCAAATCCTTTTAATTCCATATTTTGGATGAAAAGGGGAAAGTGAGCATCCGCTTCATTATCCCTCGATTATTCGAATAATTGGCGTACGCCATATTGCTCGAATCTTCGTCATCAAGTTAAAACACAATCGAATAAACTCAAATCATACCAAATCCAAACCTACCAATCCAACATACAAACATATCTTTTACAACTTAAACTTCGGATGATAAAAGATGAGAGGCGTACGCCTCGCCATCTCTCGATTATTTGAATAATTGGCGAACGCCATATTGCACAAATTATCGACTTCCGACTAAAATATGCTAATTAAACTTGGATAAGGGAATAGGTGGCGTACGCCTCATTATTCCTTGAATAAGCAAGTAGGGGGCGTACGCCTCACTACCATGCGTATTCAACATCCACAAATAAACTTTCAAAATAATCTGAATGAAAAAGGAATAGAAGGCGAACGCCTTATTACTCCTCGAAAGAATTGGACGATTGGTGAACACCACATTGCTCAATCTTTCGTCGTTCTCCAAAAACATCTCAAAACAAATCAAACCTAACTTCTCGCCCCCGAGCGATCGAAACCAAACATCAAACATATCAATTCAACTCGTCACCCCCGCGTGACCAAAACCTCTTCAAAAGAACATTGTCAATTCTTTCTAATGCGCACAACAAACCAGTGCTAGAGCCTCCACCGAGAGTAGACAACGCCAGTGTTTAGCCGTTAGAACGCCGACCTACACAGTCGTTCATCAAAACAAAACCCATCAAATATTCGTAGTAGCCCGAACTACGAATGCTCTGATTTCCTTATTGCACTATAAGGATACGTAGGCAGGAGATTGTTGTATCTTCGCGAGCACACTAATAAAAAACCTCCCATTTCCCCTTCCTGAGGTCTTCATCCATATCTATCATCAATTCTAATTACTCGAAGCAAGCAGATAACAGTCAATTAACAGTCAAATAGCAAAATCAGACTAAGAGGTTCCCGTTGAGTACAACGGACGTAAGGGGTGCTAATACCTTCCCCTTGCGTAATCGACTCCCGAACCCGAATATGGTTGCGACGACCATTATTCTTATTTCTAAAGGTTTTCTCGATATTTTCCTATTCCTTCATTGGAATGAATAAAGTTCGGTGGCGACTCTGTTTCGAACAACATTTTTCCGCGTCCTATCGCGAGGGATCGCATTATCATCATTTTTTGAGGTGCGACAGACTGGCGACTCTGCTGGGGACCCTGCTCCAAGCAAGAGAGAGTCTAGCCTAACTTAATCTGATTTTGCTATGACTGTTGGAAGATTTTCTTTCTTTCCATGTTTATCTCTCTGTATTTTATTCTGATTACTTGTGTTGTATGTAATGCATTTTGATACTTTGATATGGGACTTGGTGTATGCTGTGAGATAAGCTCCATACCCGAGCTTCGAGAAAAAACTTAGAACCCGGAGTTGTGTAGTATTGAACCGGGGGGTGTACACCTCATTGGGACAATACGAAGTCTCCACCTAGAGTAGATCTGTTTGGAGTTTCCATCACAATATGGCTAGCCCATCATTGTGGGGGAGGTTCTAAACACGATCCATGACTCTAGGGACCTCGCCTTAAACCCAAGTTTTGTTTTCATGACTGGCGATTGTGTAGTATTGAACCGAAGGGTCTACACCCTGTTCGTACAATACGAGAATCCCACTTAGATTAGATCATTTCAGAACTCCCATCACGATGTGGCTAGCCCACCATTGCGAGGAAGTTTTGAACTTGATCCGTGAGTCTAAGTTCCTTCCTTGAAAACATAACTTTAGAACCTACCTTTGGGGAATTTCTTGTGATAAGAGAAACCTTTGCTTCTTCCAGTTATACTGATGTACCTGACGTGTGAATGATCTTGAGTATCTGTACTCCTGTACGAAAAAACATGGCGAAATTTCATGCATTTGCATATCATCAACATGCATTGCATATCATTCCTCAGAAACAAAAAAAACTCACACCATATTCTCCCCTTGTCCAGTAACGCTGACTACTCGACACCGGTACGAGACACGCCGCAACTACAAGATGACACTTGAACAACTTGAAGCGAACCAGGTTTCAATGAGAACAGACATTGACTCCATGCAGAAAAGATGGATCGCTTGCTTGAGACCATGTTACTCTTGGTCCAAAAGGAAAGATGCTGAGACTAGCGCCGAAGCTAGGAAAGTTGCTGCCCAGTTTGGATCGCCATCACTTAGCATCCCTGGAGTAACTGAACTTGATGGTAACCCTTCCTAACCTAGAGGAGGACCAATCCCTATTCCTGTTCCCATGGTCAACAAAGAATGAAGGCGATCATTATGCCTTTCTTTACCATTTCACATTCTTGTAATTTGATCTTGTTTGTTTAAGTACTGTATGCTTTGAACATTGTTGTTTGTATTTGGTTTTGTTAATGGGATGATTATGCATGCTTTGAATCAATCTTTCATAATTCACTCATCTATCACATTTGCAAAGCACAAACACATACTTTTCCACCTCACTTTCTTTCATCACGCTATTATTAGTAAACGTTGGAAGGAGGATGACGAAAACACAATACTCATAATTAATGATGGTATGCTTTCGGATAAAACCCTACTAATGATGTACAGGCATTGTTTCAAATCCCCAAACACTGAAGAGATAAGGAGTTAATCCCTAGTCAACCACTTCGAGCCTAGAAGTAGGAGTTTCTTTCGGATCTACAAACCCTTACGCTTAACCTGGGGCAGGGTAATGTTCAGTTAATCTGACTACACGTTCAAATTACAAAGTGAAATATCCCATACAAGGATCAATCACATGATATTCTTCGCACACATCCTGAAGTGTCGAAAAAACCATACAAATCCAAATTTTATGACCAATGACTTGGCAGTCACAATTTCCAAAAAAAATCAATCAAAAAAAGACCCGCTAAGTCAAACACTCTGAAAGGAGACTTAGGCAAAAACAGGGGCAATCCCGATGGATTAAAGCTTCAACAAGCGGTCCATGCAAAAGTTAGGGATCAAAACAAAAATCGAAAGAGACAATGAACGTCTCCAACAAAATAAAACAAGATTCAGTGACCACCATACCAAAATCAAAGGGTCACCGACATCCAGAAAAATGAAATAAGGTGGCTGCCATTCCAAGAGACCTTGAATCACCATCTTTATCCTTACACCTGCAAAAAGACGAATGTGTGTGAACTAACTGAACATAGGATTGGAGATCATCATGAAGAAGGGGTGGGTTAAAATAAGCTTTGAGCCTTATATCCTTTTGTTTCAATAACCATGAACCAAGCCACGTTACAACCTTCAAAAGACCTAATTGAAGTAAGGTTTGTTCTGAAAGCATACTATAGCAAGGTTGAGTAAACTGACTCCCAAAGATTTGCTAATATTCTCTTCTCATCACATCACTCACACGCTAGCCAAATCAAGCACCGCGATTGGACACATGATCCACTCGCCACACACTACCACAACACTCAAAATGAATGATTGTTTTTCAAAACTTGCATAACTATTGCATTAAAATCACCATTTTTTGAATAACAATTCTTAATTGTCAGTCAGTACTTGACATCAAGAACATTCCAACAAGGGGCAATCCAAGAGGTACTTGATCGTTGGTGCTGACACGAATCAAGACCATCATATGAATCAGGGGCATGGCATCTTCTGATCATATTGACCTAAGAATTAGTCAGTGTAAGACAAATCTCCAAGCATCGGTTGATCAGGGAGAAAAGACACTTCAATACTCAGTACGTCTGAGGCAAGGCCCAAAGGCTAATCAGGGGCAAACCATTGCAAGATTCAGGAGCTGGGAAAGACAAACTCAGACCATGTCATGGGATAATCACTCCTAAAGGTTTCCTTTCAAGGAGGATTCCTTTGAACACCCTACAGTCAGGGGCAAGACAAGTTGCAAGGGGAAAATTCCCTTCATATCTTCAAGTCAGTCAAGCAGATTGCATCAGACACTAGTAACTGCTTGAATTCACAACAAAAACGTCAAAAGTTCATACCAGTACGACATCATACCTTGACAATAATCCTTAGGGCATGTCAAAAGCATAACCATTATGCGTTGATCACGTCGCTATGCTCAGTTACAGGCTGGCCAAACACTTCAGAACAAATCGAGATCTTCTCAAAGACAAATACATAATATATCAGCAAGAGATCAAACTTGGGGCACCAAGAGTATCCGCATCTACTGCGTGTTCATCATATCATCAACTACCGAGTGTCGGGAAGTCAGATCCCTCCATAAACCAATCAATAACCCAATTCACAGTGACAACTACAAAAAAACCCAAAGCCCACCTTGCTGGCACCCACACAAAAGACAAATACAACCAACATTGGTTTCCAGAAAACACATTGCCTTTGAAAGGGGGGCCAACCCCAAACAAACCAATCATTCTTTGCATACAAACATGCATCGCATGCATCACATGCATCACCTCGTACATAACGCATACATATCATTCATGTACATAACACAAATCAAAATCCAAGGTTTTAGTTGTAGGCATCCAGGTCAACCCTCAGTTGAGTCATTGTCACTTTTTCTAAGTGAGTTTCTAGCTTATCATCGGGCGTTCCCCATTGAGCTATATCCTTCAGCCTTTTGTTGATAAGACATTATCCTCAGCTAAATCAAAGCATTGTTTCTCTAAACACTTACCTTGTTTCACATTGAGCATTCCTCAATGAGTTGTTTCCCGTAACCTTTTGTTGACAGAAATTACACTTCCCCAGAGAATATTGGTTTTGCAACCTTTTGTTGTCAACACCCTGAGCAAGTCTTAACCAGTAATATTTGAAGGTGAGAAAAACAAGAAAGGGGGGTTTGAATTGTTTTAAAAAATAAGCGCTTTTGCAAAATGAAATCACACAAAGATTTTATACTGGTTCGCTTATAACACAAAGCTACTCCAGTCCACCCGGCCAAGGTGATTTCGCCTTCAACAAGGACTTAATCCACTAATCTTGAAAGATTACAAACAACCCCTAAGAGAAAAGAAAATCTCTTAGTCCTCTCAAGTCTACAGACTACAAAGAGTCACTTGAGGAAATCAAATAAAAATAGATACAAGATGTGTAATCTAGAGTGCTTCTAAGAAAGCAAATATTACAAACTTAAGAACAAATTTTTCACTTGATAAGCAAAAGCTTAGTGAAAATCTTTGAAGATCAAAGATGTTTTTCTTGAGCGTGATATGATTTCAGTATAGTTTTGGCTAGTGATTTCTTCTTATTTACTGAATGAGATTTCTTCGCTATTTATAGGAGTTGAAGTAGAGTTGAAGTAGCGTTGAATCTGTTGGATATTGAGATGTAATTACGCCATTCCATTAATAGCTTCTGCAGTAGACTTTTTCTTTTAGAAGTGACTACTTACCACAATTAGTATCTTCTCTCTTGGAAGTGGAGATTAACGTCTCTTTCTAATTGAGGAAATCCATTTGCAGAATTTTAACTTGGCTTAAACGTTACTTCATCATGATTAACAATTCTGATTAGAGTCTTTGTGTATCTGGAGAAACTTGCTTCTGATGTTATCTCTTGAGAGTTCAGAAATCGCTGATAACTTCAGAATTTACAGAAGGCATTTGTTCAGAGTCAGAGCTTCTAGACTTTACTTCATGTTCAGATGCTTCTGATACTTTGCAAATTTGTCCAGAGTCAGAGCTTCTTGAAACGAGATTCCACTTTAGATGCTTCTGATACTTGAGATTTTGCATCTGATCTTGTTGTGCATCTGATGACATCATCAGATTTATTTCTTCTTTCTTTAGAACCCTGCACACTTAGAAACTTTTCGTTAGGGTGCCGTTTTTGGTTTCATCCTTTGTTATCATCAAAATCATGGAATCTATTGTAGAACTATTTTTGTTCTTACAATCTCCCCCTTTTTGATGATGACAAAACAAATAAAATTATCAGATGAAACATGAAAAATATTAGATCAGATAAACAAAAGCTCCCCCTGAGTTAGTACTAGGGAGTTCAGAAGTTCTTACCAGAGCTTTCCAAGCAATAAGATTTCTGAAAACTTTCTGCAATTTCTTAATTTAATGTTAGAATTATTTAATCAGAGCTATTATTTAATCAGAGCTATTTATATCAGAACTAATTCTATAATTGTTGCAGAATGCTTAAGGTTTTAGACATAGTTTTCATCAGAGCTATTTAATAATTTCTCCCCCTTTTTGGCATAATCAAAAAGGCATAAAACATAAAAAGAATAATAGAGAGAAAAACACTTCATTAAACAAAAGCACAAAGGCAAGCAGCAGTCAAAACATCAGATTCAACAGAAATATCAGAGCTAAAAAAGAAAAGACAGAAGCAAAAAAACACTAGGCAAACAAAAGAAATCCTAAGTGCCTAAGGGTTTGGAGGAGGAGGAAGTCTCTGTAGTAGCATAGCAAACATATTCTGGAGGTTTTCATTCAGAGCGTCTTGCTTGTCCATCCTTGCCCGGAGCTCACTCTGATCTTGCTTGATCTCTTTCTGATCTTGCTTGATCTCCTTCAGAGTGTTAAGAATCAGAGGGATCGCAGAGGAAGACTCCCCCTGAATCAGAGCCTGCTGAGCTTCAGCTTCAGCAGCAGCTTGGGCTTCTGCATCTGCCTTAGCCTTGGCTTCAGCTTCCTGAATCCTTAGAAGTTCTGCTTCCTTTGCCAGGCGTTCTTCTTCCAATCTCTTAGCTTCTTCTTCAGCTTCCTTAGCCAACCTTTCTTCTTCTAATCTCTTGGCCTCAGCTTCTCTAGCCAGTCTCTCTTCCTCTAATCTTTTGGCCTCAGCTTCTCTAGCCAGTCTTTCTTGGAGTCTTTCCTCAGAGTCTCTGATGTAGCCATTTCTGACTTGTTCAGAGATACTCTTCAGCCTATAAGACTCAGAGGTCATCCAACTAATAACTCTGTTCCAGTGTGTCCTAACAGATTTAGGATCATCACTGACTTCAGAATTTTTAGCCAGAGACTTGATCTTCTGGACTGAGGATTCTGCAACCTGTATAATGGCCTCCTCAAGGGTAGGTGTGATAATTTTAGGTTCAGGTTCAGGTGAATGAGGTGGAGAGTTTTGAGGGCTGAGATTTAGAGGTTGAGGTTCAGTTTGATGAGGTTCAGATTCTGCTTGAAGTTCAGAATCTGCGTCTGGTTGAAGACTAGGAGAAGAAGCATATAATGGATTTAGGTCTAAAGGGTCAGAGTCTGGTCCAGGTACAGCGGGAATAAGTGGTGGAGTGATATAAGGTTCAGATGGTTGAATCACAGGTGGTTGGGTTTCAGAGGGTGTGGTGGTTGTTTGTGGTGGAAGTGAGGTTTGATTTTCAGAGGAGATGGTTGGTGTGTTGTGGAAGAGAAGTTCGGAGGGGAGAGGTTACTTCAGATTGTGTTTGAGTTTGTGGGGCGAAATTTTTAGCATAAATTTCAGCTATTGTTGGGGAGTTTGGGTCAGAGTGTTCTTGATCAGAAGACTCATGATCAGAGAACTCTTGGTCAGAAGAAGGGGAAAGGTAAGGGGGTGATTCATATTCAGAGGATGAGGAGGAGCTGTGGTGGTATAGTTGATTAGGGTCAGAGGTTGTTGTGAAATTACGGGCAATTTTTAGAACAGGTGGAGGTTGAGAGGTTCTGGTGATTGAAGGTGGTATTTCTGAGGTTGTAAATATGGGAGGTGTTGGGAGAGGAGTAGAAGAAGCCATTACAGGTACAGAAGTAATAGGAGGAATGGACTTACCAGAAGAAGAAGTTTGCAGAGGAGCTGGAGATTTGGTGCCAGAGGTTTCTCCAAGTCTGGCTTTCTTTGCCTTCCTTGCTTCCTCAGCTATCTTCTTCTCAGAAAGGCCTCTTTTGTATCTGACCAGATCTTCTACAGAGTCCAGACAGTCTTCTAGGCGGAAATCAGAAATATCAATGCCTTCGTCCAGACGATCCTGAAGGTAGATAGCAATGGCGTCTCTGGGTTCGTTCTTGAAGAACCTTTCAAGGCCATGAGGCATCTTCCTCTGATCCTTCAGAGCTTCCCAGGTCACATTCATAGTGGGCTTGACTCTGATGTCTTTGATGATTCCCATACTCCTCAGATTTTTGGCATTCAGAGGCTTTCCCACATCAATTGCCAGATCATCCATACATCTGGTCTTCTCCAGAGCATCTACCAGCCCATGCTCAATGAAGATGTCAGAGAGCAATCTACCCAGAGGAATGTAGGATCTGGGCTTCATATTATTCCTTGTTTCTCTGACTGAATCCCTCAGATATCTGAAGAGAAGAACAGGGAGGTTGATTGGAATACCCTTCTGAATACAGTAGAGGATGCATTTCTGGTCAGCATTTATGTAATCTGAAGAGTTGGAGGCTGGACGATGATGGATTGTTCCCAGAATAATCTTCAACCAAACTCGGAGGTTCTGATGAAGCTCCTTGTTCTTAGATGGGTTTCCTTCAACATTTGCTTTGAAGATTGTAGGGTTAATGACTTCTGTGATGCGCTTGGACCTTGGAGGAATGTTGTAAATCCTTTTACCTCCAGCTTTTTCCATATTCAGCAAAGAAGCAATAGACGCTTCTGTGATAATGATCTTTACTCCCAGAACAAAAGAAACGATGAACTCATCATCAGCATCTGCACATCTCCAGAATTCTTTCACCAGAAGAGGATAGATTGGACCATACAATCTGTTGAAGTAGGTTTCCCAACCTTGCTTGCGAAGATCTTCAGTTAAATCAACGCCATTTCTTTTCAAATTTTCAAAATCCACCAGCGATTCACACAGTACATCCAAACCTTCAAAGGGAGTTGAAAGATGAATGTGTTGTTCACGTTCCAAAATGTGAGGTTCTTTGTAAACTGGGGTCGTGGTAACATCTACAACCATGGGTGTTTGAGTGTTTGAGGTTTGGGGGTTAGAAGCAGCTTCCATTTGTTGGGAGAAGTTAAAAACTGATTGTTCTTGAGGATTCATGACGAAGATTGATGAAGAAGATGAAGAACTGAGAAGGTTGCAGAGAAAACTTCGAGAGAGGGTTTAGGGTTTAAGAGTGAGTGAGAGTGATAAGTGTGTGAAATGTGAGAAAAGTGTTTATATACTAAGGGTAAAAACACATGCAAAACGACACACATACCAGCGTTAGCACAAAAACCAAAATAGCACGTTTGGGGGAAAAATGATTACAGCTCATTAATGAATGTCTAATCCCAACAGTAAGCACACTGCTCAAGGAGATTTCAAGCGTTCTGACCTTTGATTTCTATTGACAGCTGTCTAGAAGTTCTAGGGTTAGACGCATGTTCCCCACGTGTTGATGTTTCTGATCTTCAGGAATACCAAAGGATTTCTGAAGATTTCTAACTCAGATATCTTCTTAACTTGGTAGAAGTATCAGAGTCAGAGGCAGAAGTATATTGTTTTTATCAGAGTCTCATTTTACATGTTCAGAGCCAAATTTTACTCAGGACAATTTTTAATGTTCAGATTTTCTAAGATGAAACGAAATCTATCTTCAGCTAGAGGCTTAGTAAAGATATCTGCCCATTGATGTTCTGTATCAATGAACTTCAGCGTTACTATCCCTTTCTGAACATAGTCTCTAATAAAATGATGTTTAATTTCTATGTGTTTGGCTCTGGAATGTAGAATGGGATTCTTACTTAAACAAATAGCAGCAGTATTATCACAAAGGATAGGAATGTTACTCTCAAATATCTGGAGATCTTCTAGCTGATGCTTCATCCAGAGCATCTGAGTTGTGCACAGTGATGCTGAGATGTATTCTGCTTCTGCAGTTGATAGAGCAATTGTTGACTGTCTTTTGCTAGCCCAGGAGATTAAGTTGTTTCCCAGAAGCTGGCAATTTCCAGATGTACTTTTTCGTTCTATTCTATCTCCTGCATAATCTGCATCACAATAACCAGAAAGCCTATACTCTGATGTTTTCTCATACATCAGGCCCAGGTTAGGGGTTCCTTTCAGATACTTAAGAATTCTCTTAACAGCTGTTAAATGAGATTCTCTAGGATCTGATTGGAATCTGGCACAAAGACAAACGCTAAAGAGAATATCAGGACGAGTAGCAGTCAGATAGAGAAGAGAGCCTATCATACCTCGATAGAGCTTCTGACAAACCTTGTTGCTTACCTCTTCCTTCTCCAGAATGCAAGTTGGATGCATGGGAGTCTTTGCAGAATTGCATTCAGACATATCAAACTTCTTTAGAACGTCTTTAATGTACTTGCTTTGATGAATGTACGTGACTTCTGGAGTTTGATTGATTTGAATTCCCAGAAAGAACTTTAGTTCTTGCATTAGACTCATTTCAAATTCTGCCTGCATTAACTTAGAAAATTCTTGGCAAACAGAGATATTAGCAGAACCAAAAATAATGTCATCAACATAAATTTGGCATATCATGAGATCATTTTATGATTTTTACAGAAGAGTGTAGAATCAACTTTCCCTCTGATAAAATTTTGTTCCAGAAGAAAATTACTTAAGCGTTCATACCAAGCTCTGGGAGCTTGTTTAAGTCCATATAAGGATTTCTTAAGTTTGAAAACATGTTCTGGAAAATTTGAGTTTTCAAAACCAGGAGGTTGATTTACATACACTTCTTCTGAAATATAACCATTTAGAAATGCACTCTTGACATCCATTTGGTATAATTTTATAGAGTGATTAATAGCAAATGATACAAGAAGACGAATAGACTCTAACCTTGCGACTGGAGCAAAAGTTTCATTATAATCAATACCTTCTTGTTGACTATAACCTTGAGCTACCAGTCGTGCTTTGTTTCTGACAACTTCTCCTTTCTCGTTCAGTTTGTTTCTGAAAACCCATCTGGTTCCAATGACATGAGTGCCTCTGGGTTTAGGAACGAGATCCCAGACATCATTCTTGGAGAATTGATCTAACTCTTCTTGCATAGCTGCCACCCAATCATTATCTTGAAGAGCTTCATCACAGGACGTAGGCTCAATCAGAGACACTAGTCCCAGAGGAATATCTTCAGAAGTTCTGAAGGTAGATCTGGTTCTAACAGGTTCATCTTTGTTTCCCAGAATCAAATCTTCAGATACGTTGCTACGACTCTTGACTTTCCTTGGAATTTCTGGAGATTTAATTTCTTCAGAGTCTGGAGTGACAGTTGCTTCTGGAGTTTTCTCAGATTCTACCAGAGTGATCTCTAAATCTGCAAACTTTTCAACTAGCTTTGACTTTTCAGGGTCAAGCTTATCATCAAATCTAACATGAATTGATTCCTCCACAATTTTGGTTTCTGTGTTGTATACTCTGTAGCCTTTAGAGCGTTCTGAGTATCCTAACATAATACCTTTCTGTGCTTTGGAATCAAACTTGTTCAGATGTTCTTTAGTATTTAATATAAAGCAAATGCATCCAAAAGGATGAAAATAAGAAATGTTGGGTTTTCTTCCCTTACACAGTTCATAGGGAGTCTTATCCAGAATAGGTCTAATAGAGATTCTATTCTGAATGTAACACGCTGTATTTACAGCTTCTGCCCAGAAGTGCTTTGCTACATTTGTTTCATTGATCATGGTTCTGGCCATTTCTTGGAGTGTCCTATTCTTCCTCTCTACAACTCCATTTGTTGTGGAGTTCTAGGGCAGGAGAAATCATGGGATATTCCATTAGAATCAAATAATTCTTCAAAATCTTTATTTTCAAATTCTCCACCATGATCACTTCTGACTCTAATAATTTTAGAGTCAAATTCTTTTTGCACTTTAGAACAGAAACTGGTGAATACAGAGTGAGACTCACTCTTGTGCCTTAGGAATTTTACCCATGTCCAGCGGCTGTAATCATCAACGATTACAAGTCCATACTTCTTTCCATTGACTGATGCTGTTTTCACAGGACCAAATAAGTCAATGTGAAGAAGCTCCAGAGGCTTGGAGGTAGAAACAACATTTTTCTTTTTAAAAGATGTTTTTGAAAACTTTCCTTTCTGACAAGCTTCACACAGAGCATCTGAAGAAAACTTCAGTTTAGGTAGGCCTCTGACTAACTCAAGTTTAGTTAGCTGAGAAAGTTTCCTCATGCTAATGTGGCCTAAGCGTCTATGCCATACCCATTGCTCTTCGTGAACTGACATTAAACATTTAACATTTTGATCTTTTAAATCAGAAAGATTTATTTTATAAATGTTGTTTTTCCTCTTGCCTGTGAAAAGGACAGAGCCATCGTTCTGATTAATGGCTTTACACGTTTTTTGATTAAAGATTACATCATAACCGTTATCACTTAATTGACTTATGGATAACAAGTTATGCATTAATCCTTCTACATAAAGAACATCAGATATAGAGGGAAGAGTACCATTACCAATAGTTCCGGAGCCTCTGATCCTTCCTTTCTGATCTCCTCCGAAGCCTACAAAGCCAGCGTCTTTAAGTTCCAGGCTTTGGAACATAGACTTTCTTCCCGTCATATGTCGCGAGCATCCAGAGTCCAGGTACCATGACTGGTGTCTGAACTTTGCTGCATAGGATATCTGCAACATAGATAATCTTATCTTTCGGTACCCAGAATCTCTTGGGTCCTTTTAGATTAGTTTTCCCAGAGTTTCTTACAACTTTGGGTCTTCTAGCATTCTAAATTTTTGTTCTTGTGTGTGTGTGTAATGATATGAAAAAGGAGATTTAAGCTGGTTACTGGTAGAAGTTTTATCAGAATCAGAATCATACCCAATTCCCCTTTTATTATTCTGACTTACTCCATAAATCATGGATGCCATAATACTCCTATTTATCCCATTCTTCAGAAATTGTTGAAAGGCTTCTTCATATTTATAAATAATTTCATTTGAAGTTTGTGGTGCTTGAGACAACACTTCTTCTAATTTTAAGCTTTTTGTTTTAGCTCCATCTCTTTCTAACGTTAAAGATTTGATTGTATCTTCATGTGCTAGAATTGTTGTCTCAAGTTCACTACATTCTTCAGATTTTGCTTTAAGAAGACTTTTAATGCTTTTAACTTTTTGTTTTAATTTCTGAAGAGAGGTAAGAGTTTCTGATAAACATGATTCTAAGTCAGATCTAGAAAGTTCAGAAAATACCTCTTCAGATTCTTCATCTGAGCTGCTGGATGTGGTAGCCATAAATGCTACGTTGGCTTGTTCATCAGAGTCAGATTCTGATGATCCTGATTCACTATCGTCCCAAGTGGCCATTAATCCTTTCTTTGTTCTGAAGGCATTTTTCTTGAAGCTTTCTTTCTTAGAGTTATCTTTCTTCAGCTTGGGGCATTCATTTCTATAATGACCTGTTTCTTTACATTCAAAACAGGTAATATCTTTATTAGGTTTACCTTTTGAAGTTGACTCTGATCTATCCCCTCTGGGTCTTGATCTTCTGAAGTTGTTGTTGTTCCTTCTTTTCCAGAGTTGCTTAACTCTTCTGGTTAGTAGAGACAGCTCTTCTTCATCATCAGAGTCTTCAGGTTCAGAGTCATCAGTGTCTGCAGTTTCTGCTTGAAGAGCCTTGGTTCTGTCTGACTTCCGTCTTTCAGGTCTGGACTTCAGCGCCACTGACTTGTTCCTTTTCTGAGGCTCATCCTCCTCTAGTTCTATCTCATGACTTCTGAGAGAGCTAACAAGTTCTTCAAGGCTGATGTTGTTCAGATCCTTTGATAGCTTCAGAGCAGTAACCATTGGTCTCCATTTCTTTGGCAGACTTCTGACAATCTTCTTAACATGATCTGCAGTCGTATATCCCTTGTCTAGCACTTTAAGACCTGCAATAAGAGTTTGGAATCTGGAAAACATAGCTTCTATAGCTTCGTCATCTTCCATCTTGAAGGCTTCATATTTCTGGATCAACGCCAGAGCCTTCGTCTCCTTGACTTGGGAGTTTCCTTCATGGGTCATCTTCAGAGAGTCAAGTATATCTTTAGCCGTCTCTCTGTTAGTGATCTTTTCGTATTCGTTGTATGATATAGCATTTAGAAGTATTGTTCTGGCCTTGTGATGATTTTTGAACTCACGTTTCTGATCTTCTGACATTTTGCTTCTGGGAACTTCAGCTCCATTTAAGGTTGGAGGTTTGTATCCATCTGTGACAATGTCCCAGAGGTCAGCATCATAACCCAGAAAGAAACTTTCGATTCTATCTTTCCAGTAATCAAACTTTTCTCCATCAAAAACAGGAGGCTTGGCATTGTAAGAATCTTTCTCATTTGAGTGGGCCATTTGTTTTTCTCGCACTGGATCTCTCTACACGGTTAAGTGTTTGATTTGAAAATCAATAACAGAGCCGGAGCTCTGATACCAATTGAAGGTGAGAAAAACAAGAAAGGGGGGTTTGAATTGTTTTAAAAAATAAGCGCTTTTGCAAAATGAAATCACACAAAGATTTTATACTGGTTCGCTTATAACACAAAGCTACTCCAGTCCACCCGGCCAAGGTGATTTCGCCTTCAACAAGGACTTAATCCACTAATCTTGAAAGATTACAAACAACCCCTAAGAGAAAAGAAAATCTCTTAGTCCTCTCAAGTCTACAGACTACAAAGAGTCACTTGAGGAAATCAAATAAAAATAGATACAAGATGTGTAATCTAGAGTGCTTCTAAGAAAGCAAATATTACAAACTTAAGAACAAATTTTTCACTTGATAAGCAAAAGCTTAGTGAAAATCTTTGAAGATCAAAGATGTTTTTCTTGAGCGTGATATGATTTCAGTATAGTTTTGGCTAGTGATTTCTTTATTTACTGAATGAGATTTCTTCGCTATTTATAGGAGTTGAAGTAGAGTTGAAGTAGCGTTGAATCTGTTGGATATTGAGATGTAATTACGCCATTCCATTAATAGCTTCTGCAGTAGACTTTTTCTTTTAGAAGTGACTACTTACCACAATTAGTATCTTCTCTCTTGGAAGTGGAGATTAACGTCTCTTTCTAATTGAGGAAATCCATTTGCAGAATTTTAACTTGGCTTAAACGTTACTTCATCATGATTAACAATTCTGATTAGAGTCTTTGTGTATCTGGAGAAACTTGCTTCTGATGTTATCTCTTGAGAGTTCAGAAATCGCTGATAACTTCAGAATTTACAGAAGGCATTTGTTCAGAGTCAGAGCTTCTAGACTTTACTTCATGTTCAGATGCTTCTGATACTTTGCAAATTTGTCCAGAGTCAGAGCTTCTTGAAACGAGATTCCACTTTAGATGCTTCTGATACTTGAGATTTTGCATCTGATCTTGTTGTGCATCTGATGACATCATCAGATTTATTTCTTCTTTCTTTAGAACCCTGCACACTTAGAAACTTTTCGTTAGGGTGCCATTTTTGGTTTCATCCTTTGTTATCATCAAAATCATGGAATCTATTGTAGAACTATTTTTGTTCTTACAATATTCCAATACTACCCAACAAGTCAAGTTTACTGAACTTTGACAGTAGCCTTATTTTTCCAATATTGTTCTCACTATCATCCTTTTGGTGAAAGTCCATTGAGGAATAATGTTAATCATCACCCTGTTTACGATCACCGTTATCCTTTTGGTAATGGTAAATCCTTGACATTTGTGATCTTACTGTCATCCTTTTGGTGTCGAAGATCCTTGAAGTTTTGGTCCAACCTTCATCCTTTTGGTGAATAGTGACCTCTACAATTATTACAGCCTACCGTCATCCTTTTGGTGTCGGCGATCCTTATGGTGATAAGTGATCCTTATCATTCTGGTTCAATCATCATCCTTTTGGTGATGACGTCCAGTCTAATCTAAAATCATCCTTTTGGTGATAGAGACTATGGAGTTCAGTTTAACCTATCATCCTTTTGGTGATGGTGACATTTGAAAAGTCCAATCCCACTGTCATCCTTTTGGTGTCAGCAATATTTGAAGTTATTATAACTTATTATCATCCTTTTGGTGATAACAAGTTTCGAAGTTATGATCTCACCTTCATCCTTTTGGTGATGGTGATTGTTGACTTATTATCATCCTTTTGGTGATAACGAGTCTTGTTGTTTGTAGTACCTTCATCCTTTTGGTGATGGTGACTATTGACTTATTATCATCCTTTTGGTGATAACAAGTTTTGTTGATTGGTCCTACCTTCATCCTTTTGGTGACGGTGACCATTTGAGTTATGGGCTCATTATCATCCTTTTGGTGATAACGAGTTTTGTTTTGATCTTACCCTCATCCTTTTGGTGATGGCGATCATTGAGTCTGTTTCAGCTTATTATCATCCTTTTGGTGATAACAAGTTTTGAAGTTCTGTCCTTATTATCATCCTTTTGGTGATAACAAGTTCGGTTTGTGTGATCTTACTGTCATCCTTTTGGTGTCAGTGATATTTAAGTTTGTGTCGGCTTATTATCATCCTTTTGGTGATAACAAGTTTTGTCGTTTGGCAATACCTTCATCCTTTTGGTGATGGTGATTGTTGGCTTATTATCATCCTTTTGGTGATAACAAGTTTGTGTCTTGATCTTACCTTCATCCTTTTGGTGATGGTGATCAATTGCGTGTGTGCTTATTATCATCCTTTTGGTGGTAACAAGTTTTGTCGTTTGACAATACCTTCATCCTTTTGGTGATGGTGATTGTTGACTTATTATCATCCTTTTGGTGATAACAAGTTTGTCTTGATCTTACCTTCATCCTTTTGGTGATGGTGATCAATTGCGTTATGTGACTTATTATCGTCCTTTTGGCGATAACAAGTTGTGTCTTTTAATTATACCTTCATCCTTTTGGTGATGGTGATTGTTTACTTATTATCATCCTTTTGGTGATAACGAGGTTTTGTTTCGATCTTACTATCATCCTTTTGGTGATGGGGATCCTTTGAGTTGTGCGCTTATTATCATCCTTTTGGTGGTAACGAGTTTGTCGTTTGACAATACCTTCATCCTTTTGGTGATGGTGATTGTTGACTTATTATCATCCTTTTGGTGATAACAAGGTTTTGTTTCGATCTTATTATCATCCTTTTGGTAATGGTGATCAATTGTGTTGTGTGACTTATTATCGTCCTTTTGGCGATAACAAGTTGTGTCTTTTAATTATACCTTCATCCTTTTGGTGATGGTGATTGTTGACTTATTATCATCCTTTTGGTGGTAACAAGTTTTGTCGTTTGACCTTACCTTCATCCTTTTGGTGATGGTGATTGTCGACTTATTATCATCCTTTTGGTGATAACAAGTTTGTGTCTTGATCTTACCTTCATCCTTTTGGTGATGGTGATCAATTGCGTTGTGTGACTTATTACCGTCCTTTTGGCGATAACAAGTTGTGTCCTTTAAATTATACCTTCATCCTTTTGGTGATGGTGATTGTTGACTTATTATCATCCTTTTGGTGATAACAAGGTTTTGTTTTGATCTTACTATCATCCTTTTGGTGATAGCCTTAAAATTACACTCTCTGTTGATGGAAACTTTATCAGAATAACCATCATCCTTTTGGTGACGGGCATCATCCTTTTGGTGATGGGAATTTTTGGATTGTATCTAACTTTCATCCTTTAGGTGATAGCGAGATTTGTTGTTGATCTTACCATCATCCTTTTGGTGATGGCGATCTTTGTTGTAGCCACCGTAACCATTATCCTTTTGGTGATGATTACTTTTGAGCTTGGTTTATCCATCATCCTTTTGGTGATGACGATCCTGAAATCATGATTGAATTACTGTCGTCCTTTGGGTGGTGGAAATTTCTGTTGTCATCCTTTTGATGCCTTTGTCTTTACAATAATAAACGACCTGGGCAAGATTTGAATGTTGACTCGAGGGTTGGCATTGATCGGGCATTCTACCCCTATTACCTTGGTATCCATTACATTTTCATCTGCATCTCTCCATTGCATTCCAAAGGACAAAATTTGGGTCTTTTCGTATTTAATTACCTTCCACCATGAATGTATGAAGACTGTTGTCATTCTTACTTTCTAGTTCAATATAATTAAATAGGGGCAGCTGTCATACCCCAATTTTGTCCGGGCATATTTAGATTTTTACAGAATTGATTTCATTTTATTTTTGCATCATATACATACCATTACATACATTGCATCGTGAATAATACCTAAGATGTCAGTCAAAATGAATTTATTTGATAATACCGAAAAATCGGTTGAATCGTTAAAATTTGAAGAAAGGGTGTTTTTCAAATAATGCGTTTTGTGCTGATAATTTTGGTGTGTTTGATTTAATTTTCCGAACAAATTCATACTCATTTTTCTATTTCTAATTGGTCATTTTTGTTAGTTATTTAATTAAAACAATTAAAATTTGTTTAAGTTAAATAGTAATTAGAATATATTTAAAGTAAATATTAATTAGTTTTTTATGATTTGTTATCTTCAAAAAGAAATAATAAATGTATTAAAATAAATATGTATATATTTGCATTGGATTCCCTCCTTACATAAAAAACAAAAAAAGAATAAATAAAAAAAACTCTCCCAACGGTCTGCCAGCTGTTATCTCACAAATATCTCACACTCCCTCAAAAATCTCTCTTCCCATTATCTCTCTGAAAAAAGAAAACAAAATTGAAAAAAAATCTTTCTTCTTATCCTCTCACACGCGTCACTCTCTGTCCACTCATAAAAAAACTCACCACACTCCACTCTCTCCTCACTCCCTAACTACCTCACAAACGAACAAAACAATAACCTCTCTGAATCTCTCTCACGTTTTTTTCCTCATTCTCATAATCCCTTTTCACACTCCCTCACACCAAAAAACTCTCAGCTCACGCAAATCCTCTCTCCGCTCTCACTAAACTCACCAACAAACCCATCCGCCGCCACTTCATCAACCATAAAACCCTTTCCTCCTTCAACCGCCGGAACCCCTTCACCGTTCACCTTCACCACCATAACGAAACCGCCGCGAAAATAACATCTGAACCTCATCTTCATCACCTTGAATCGTCTCCACCATCGAACCGGCGAAACCCCACCTTTCCGCCGTCTACCACCATCACCAACATCGAACCACCACAAAAATCCCTCACGAAAACCTTCAATCAGCCATCGCACAATCATCTTCACTACCACCGCGATTCCACCCAAATCCGTTAACCCACTACCGCCGCTCACCTCCCTCAATAACCTTCACTCCGCCGCGAAACCCTCGCCAAAACCCTTTCACCAACGACCTCCATCAACTTATCCAAGCATTTCTCTTTTTCAACCAATTGATTCGCAACCGATCTTTTGCGAGTTGTCACTGTTGGCTGTGTTTAGATATTTAATCTGGTTTACAGGTTGGCTTCTATTTTGCAGAACGAAATCACTCCGCCGATTTCAGTATCAAAGAGTCTAAGAAGAGAAGAAGCGAAGCGGAAGTATGCGATTCGATACCAAAGTAATGGATGGACTTGGGAAATCCTCGATTGTTCCGATGTTCAAAAGCCAGCAGCAACGACAAACGCATCAGTAGCTGGTAGTATCGGAAAAGTCGTATTTCGGTAACGATCTCGAGTTCTCTTCAAACATGTCCATTACGTCATTTCGGTTTTGCTTTAATCATATAGTTGTTTGGCTGTTACGAAATTCACTGTCATTTGCCATAGTTTGGTTATTGAGAATTGATGGGTGTATCTGGAAAAATTCTGCTGTGGATCTGTTGTTGCTATTATGATTTTCATTTCGTTATAGCTACTTTAATTTACATGATGGCGTGTGTGGGTTGTGTTTGTGTGCTGCTACGGTTTCATTTCAATTGCAATTTCATTGAAATCACAGGTTTTGGAAACTAGCATGATTAACCTTTTTGTTGTTGCTTTTGATTATTCGGGTTATGTATCTATTACCTTAGGAAGTTGATGTTGAGTTCAAGTTAAGGATGACGTTTGGATGGATTAGTTTTTTTTTTAAATTCATTGATGTTTGTATTGCTGTTTGTTTCAAGTGACATTAATTCTCATCTAAATCCTTTCCTTTTCTTTACTTCTCTCGCATTAGAACTTGAATCACGAGAAAACAAGATTTCCGTGCTAGTTTGCTTTGTTCTTCTTGAAATCCCTATCCATGGGGAGTTAACATTATCTCTATTATGTCTCCTCTTCCTATTGCTACAAATTTGTAAATATTGACACAATTTTTGCTGATTACATTGGATTATTATTAACAAATTTGTAAATATTAAATAATATTGAACTGATTATGTTTACATTTGATGCATAAATCAGATTTTTTTTAAACAGTGGATTCGACAATCTCATGTCGTTAGACCACCAAATTCCGATACATTAATTGGACCAATTTCACCGCGTTACGACCTCGCGTATGACATCGACAATATTGTCATCTCGCCATAACCGGTTTTTAGCACATTTTGTGACTACCATGATTCGAGTTTTGTAAATCAATGTTATCATATATTTCTTTTTTAATTAATCAATTTAAATGTTGTTTAATTAATTAATTAACATTAATTAATTTTAATTAACATGATTATTTTTTAAGTAAATAATTTTGGTAATTAGTTTTAGTTAAATTAATTAATTGATTCAATCAAATTTTGAGAAATTAATTTGGTTAGTTAGAAAACCATTTCATTCCAATTCCAAACCATCTTTTCATAAATAAATTCAATTTCAATTCATCATCCAATTCCAAACCAAGTTCATTTGATTCAAAGCCAATTTCAAAAAAAAACACAAACCACAATTCTCGATTCAATATCGAGCCCACTTTCAAATACCCTTGTAAGTCGATTGCTCTTAGCATCGCCATCAACCTCACATAGCTTACTCTTGGGCTTCCTTACAATGAAACCTACTTGGTTATTGATTAATCGAGTAGATGAAATTTACACTAAATAAAATTCATTTCATTCATTTTCACAATTCAAACCATTTTTCCAAACCACTTCAATTTCAAAAGAAGTCTCTTTTAAACATAAACTTGGGATGAAAAGGAGATAGTAAGCGTACGCTTCACTATTTCTCAAGCACTTGAATAATTGGCGTACGCCATATTGCGCAAGTTCTTGTCACCCGATTAAACTTCAAATCATAATATTTCAAAACATTTCTACAAATTCCAAATCCTTTTAATTCCATATTTTGGATGAAAAGGGGAAAGTGAGCATCCGCTTCATTATCCCTCGATTATTCGAATAATTGGCGTACGCCATATTGCTCGAATCTTCGTCATCAAGTTAAAACACAATCGAATAAACTCAAATCATACCAAATCCAAACCTACCAATCCAACATACAAACATATCTTTTACAACTTAAACTTCGGATGATAAAAGATGAGAGGCGTACGCCTCGCCATCTCTCGATTATTTGAATAATTGGCGAACGCCATATTGCACAAATTATCGACTTCCGACTAAAATATGCTAATTAAACTTGGATAAGGGAATAGGTGGCGTACGCCTCATTATTCCTTGAATAAGCAAGTAGGGGGCGTACGCCTCACTACCATGCGTATTCAACATCCACAAATAAACTTTCAAAATAATCTGAATGAAAAAGGAATAGAAGGCGAACGCCTTATTACTCCTCGAAAGAATTGGACGATTGGTGAACACCACATTGCTCAATCTTTCGTCGTTCTCCAAAAACATCTCAAAACAAATCAAACCTAACTTCTCGCCCCCGAGTGATCGAAACCAAACATCAAACATATCAATTCAACTCGTCACCCCCGCGTGACCAAAACCTCTTCAAAAGAACACTGTCAATTCTTTCTAATGCGCACAACAAACCAGTGCTAGAGCCTCCACCGAGAGTAGACAACGCCAGTGTTTAGCCGTTAGAACGCCGACCTACACAGTCGTTCATCAAAACAAAACCCATCAAATATTCGTAGTAGCCCGAACTACGAATGCTCTGATTTCCTTATTGCACTATAAGGATACGTAGGCAGGAGATTGTTGTATCTTCGCGAGCACACTAATAAAAAACCTCCCATTTCCCCTTCCTGAGGTCTTCATCCATATCTATCATCAATTCTAATTACTCGAAGCAAGCAGATAACAGTCAATTAACAGTCAAATAGCAAAATCAGACTAAGAGGTTCCCGTTGAGTACAACGGACGTAAGGGGTGCTAATACCTTCCCCTTGCGTAATCGACTCCCGAACCCGAATATGGTTGCGACGACCATTATTCTTATTTCTAAAGGTTTTCTCGATATTTTCCTATTCCTTCATTGGAATGAATAAAGTTCGGTGGCGACTCTGTTTCGAACAACATTTTTCCGCGTCCTATCGCGAGGGATCGCATTATCATCATTTTTTGAGGTGCGACACATAGGTATGAATATTAAGAGTAATATTTATCCTGGATTGACCCGCTATGAGAATGATGTATAGAATGTTATGCAAAGTGTCATAAGTTATTCTCATGGTGATAATGGTGTATACCACAATTCGACCTGAAACCACTATGGACCCTAGATGTAAAGTCAAGTGTCTTATTGTTGACCAAACATTGTCCGTAACTGGATGACCATAAAGACAGTTTATGGATACTCCACGAAGCATGCTGAGGGACATGAGTGACCTAGATGGAATTTGCCCATCCTGTGTAACAGGATGAATGTCTATGGGCCCAATATTGAACTGGACAAGGGTGACACGGTCTATGCCTTGTGTTCAATATAGACATAAGGGCAAAAGGGTTTATGCCTTATGTCTATATTGAACACAAGGCATAGACCGCGTCATCCTTGTCCAGTTCAATATTGGGACCATAGACATTTATCCTGTTTTGCAGGATGGGCAAATTCCATCTAGGTCACTCATGTCCCTTAGCATGCTTCGTGGAGTACCCATCAACTATCTTTATGGTCATCTAATTACGGACAATGTTTGATCAACAATAAGGCACTCGACTCTACATCTAGGGTCCATAGTGGTTTCAGGTCGAAGGGTGGTATACACCATTATCACCATGAGAATAACTTATGACACTTTGCATAACATTCTATATAGTATTCTCATAGCGGGTCAATCCAGTATAAATATTACTCTTAATATTCATACCTCTGTTTAAGACTTGATAACTCTTTATCCATGATCCATGAGATGTGATCATCAGTCTATAAACATAATAGTCTTCATGCTTTAATGTTATCCCACTTCACAATAAAGCTTGACTACGGATACTTTAAGAATAGTGTCCTTATGTTTAATGTGATCTCATGATTAAGTCATACTTGATACATTAAACGGACTAGCTATTCTAGGGACTTTATTAAACAAACATAATAAAGAAAAATCCTTTTATTATTAATAAATAATTCGATACAAGTACCAAAAGTATTGGCCTCTAGGGCTTACACCGACAGTGAGAACCAGGGTCACACACAAAAGGACAGATTGATGAGAGATAGAGTATATAAGGAACATCGTAAGATACGGTGCACTTAAGTGAATTGTAGAACATCGTAAGGTACGGTGCACTTAAGTAGAATACGAAAAATATGGTAAGATGCCACGCGCTTAAGTGATTTTGGTATATTATAAGATATGGGCCACATAAGTGAGCTTTTTTGCTCGCAGCCCACAAAAGTGGTTTTATAAATAGAACCCTTGTGCAGAAGCATTGGATTAGATAAAAATTTCGTTTCTCTTTCTCTCACTCACTCAAAGCCTTCATTCGTAGCAGCTAGCGCTAAGATTGAAGGAATCCGTTTGTGTGGACTGAGTAGAGGCGTTGTCACCATTTAACCTTCGTGATCACTCCTTAGATCTGCATCAATGGTTTCAATCACCACAAGAGATAATGATTTCTATCACTGATCATGCCCATTCGTAAGGATCACTAAAGGAGAAAATTTTAAATTCCGATGCATTTTGGATCGTCATTCTCCTTCGATATGTTTGTACATAGGTGACTTAAAATGGTATGACACAGTTGTACTATACTTACCTGACAGATGTATGTGTCAGTTTGGATATATGAAATACATACCGCATCCACCTCCTGATTCTAACATACTTGATGTGGATTTTGAGTGGATTGCATATCTTGTGAGCGTGATGGAAGTGATATTTCGGCAGTTTTCGCTACCACCCCATATGATGTGGACGCTGATTATTTGGATTGGTATTATAATGTGCCACATCCTCGTTTGGTACCACCACCTTGGGGGAGGTAAGACATGTCATGGTTCCTGTCTATGATGAAGGACCGTTAAATTCGAGGTTATCATTTATCTCACATGAGCTTCGTCGTTATTTACATCGTCACAAGGGTGAAGAGGATGGCGATGATTTTGTTGAGGTATTTCGAGCATTACACGTAGCTCAGGATGAATCAGTGCCTCAGGGAGGATCAGTACCTCAGGTTGATGAGGAAGATGATGATTAATGTATTATTTACTATTCTGACTTATATAGTATTTCAGACTTATGTAGTATTTTCAGGCTTATGTACTATTATGAGACTTATGTATTTTGGTACTTCTTTACTATTTTAAGACTTATGCAAAATAATCCAAAATATAGCATGAAGTCAATTATTAATAGAAACCAAAATATAACAATCACATTACAATTAGGGGTGGCAAAGCGGGCCCAGCCCGCTGGGAATGCCCGTTTTGCCCCCACTTTAGTGCGGGGCGGGCCAAGGATTTAGGCCCTCACCCTCTAATGTGTCCGCCTCGCCCTGTCCCGTTTTTTTCACGGGATTTTGCGGGCACGTGCATTTACATAAATTTTTGCATTTTTAGACTTAAAGAGTGCAGTGTCCGCGGGCTTTCCTCATCCCGCCCTCACTTTTTTGCGGGACGGGCCTAAGTTTTAGGCCTACATCCTTAACTATGACCATCCCGCCCCGCCCCATTTTTGCGGGGCGGGCCTAAACGGGGCGGGCATGCCCGTTTTCCACCCCTAATTACAATTATAATATAACATATTGTAGCACTAGAGGTATAAGGTGTTGCCAATGTTGTAACCATCTAGCATATCCTATCATCCAATAAGTTGCATCTGGTGTGTGATACTTCTTCCAATCCAATATGATCGTTGGCAACGGAAATCCGTCATTCATCTTTACCCGTTTAGAAAGAAAAATAAGTAAGACATAAATGAAAGATAAGTAATTAACTTAACAAACATGAATATTTAACTACTTGAACCCAATGATCTTGGTTTATAAAACTAATGCAGTAAATGGATAGTTTAGGTGAATGTGAAGTCATCATAAGAAATAAAGTCAAATTAGGATAACCCAAAGAGACGAGAATGACATTATACCAATTTTCTATCACATAACCCATTTCTGGTAATGTCATCCATTTCTCTAGTGGCTGAGGACTTAAAGAAGATATCATCGAGGATTCTCTCACTTCTGATAAGCGACTTTCAAAATAACTTCTCATAGAGACTGCTTCTAGAACCTCTAATTTCATTATCCAAGTCACGACGAACAATTGGCCAACCATCCTCACCATAACCATGCAATGATGGAATGACGTTAAACCTACAATTTCCATCACTCTTAACATTAACAATGTTATCAATAAATGGTCTAATATGATCTAGGATTTGTATAATGAACTTATTAATGGTTTCTTCTTTGAGGTTTGGGATAACTGTGAACATGACCTCTTTGAATATTTTTTAGAAATGGAGTTTTCTTGATCAACATACTCTTGATATGAAGGATCACAATAAACATCATATCCCACATGTTTCTTCCCTTTCTTCTTCCCCCCTCCTTTGGTTTTTATTTTTTCAGGCAGTGGACACATCCTTGTTATAGTGGGGAAACAATTTCACACACCCTACTTTCTAGTGCTCTTTTTCCTGCAAAACCTAGTTACCTAAACCTTTTCCACAATACATTAATTGAATTGATCATGTCCACCCCTGATTCATCCTCTACAATTACATCTTGTTCACCTTTCATGCTTAGCTTCCTCCAATGGACATGAATAGTATCAATTGGTATTAGATCACCACCTAATGTGTATCTGCCTAACTCACAAGCACAAGGTAACCCATATACTTTTCTATGAGGAGTAAACCATGTTAGACTATGGCACGGATCTAGAAGGGGGGGGTTGAATAGATCCCAATTAAAAACTCGAGTCGGCGCTACCAATTTAGAAGAAAAGTTGGTTTTAAAAATGTTTTAGGTGCGGAAGCGACCGAGGAAAATTTAGTCTAAAACGAACCGTTATTAGAAAACCGGATATGCGTTAAGCTAATGGATAATAGATGAATTAGAATACAAGTCACTACAATTATTTGCACAATCAATGAAATAATTCACTTACTAGCAAGCCTAGTTCCAATGATACAAAATGCCAAATCAAACAGAATGTAAACTTAAGACAACTTTGGCTTAAGCAAATTTACAAACACTTGGTGTGCATAAACACCCCAAGTGATACTTGAGTTGAGTAAGTAGATCAATTTGTCCTAGTACAATGTATTATTGTACTTAGTATTCAAACAGCAGTTTTAATCACTTACTCAACTTATATCAGCGTTTGGTAAAAATTGCTTAAACTAAAATCACTTAAATTTTAAGCTGAAAAACAGATTATGCAGAAAATTAAAGAAGACGCAGATTTGATGAGGCAGTTCCCCCGCCGTCCTCGCTTCGGGGTACGTCTGCCCTCAATTCTAAAAATAGAATTGAGATGATTAATTAGATATCACCTGTGAGATTTAATCGTTTTTACAAGGATTTCAAAGTATGTAAACAACAGAACTTCCAATGTGTTGAATGATACTTCTTATCCTTGCTCCTTGATTCAAGATGAATCAAGACCTTTGATCGTTGATGCTGGACCTCCGTTTCCTGCCACTCGTTGAGGAACCTTCCGTTCTTCAACCCCTTGGCCCGGCTGATCACGAACACGAACGAATCAAACCCGAATCCTTCACTACACAAACACCGAATCCGCTACTAGACTGATGAAGACGTTCTCTTATCAGTCACCTTCGCTCAGCTGAATGTTAATGAAGCAATTCGTCCAAAAACCCCCAAACACAAACCGGTATTGAAGGACAAAACCCTAATGGTTTTATTCAAGAAAGAACCTGCCAAGACTTCAACTCGAACCCGATTCTCCAATCGTAGCTACGAACCTTATCACCTTCAATCTATCACGAATCACATCAAACGTTATTGTGTGCAGTTGATGTATTGTGAACTGTTGAGGATGAAGATGATGAATCTTTGACACCTTTTTCACTCTTTCTTGTTTCCTTGAACACTTGCAAACAATTAACAAATGTTAGTTAATAGAAGTGTTTTGACTTCTATATATAGTAACAGACAAAATCAAACAAACATAACAGTATTTCAAATATTTGAAATAACTCAGAAAACTGAGTTGGCGCGCGAACGGTCGACCATAGGTCGGCGTGCGCTGACCCGTGGGGCATGCGCCGACCCTTATGGTCGACTCAAACATTTCATGCGCTGACCCGTGGATAGCATCACTATGCCATGCGCTGACGTGTGGTCGACTTAAGGGGTTTATGCGCCGACCCGTGAGCTATGCGCCGACCCTATGGTCGACGCAAGCAGTTTTGTGCTGACCATCCTCCAGTTTGGGTTGAGCTTTGCGCTGACCCGTGAGCTTTGAGCTGACCCCTATGGTCGACTCAAAGCTTTCAAGTCTGCAAAAAAATGTGATTTGTGATTTTCATGCATTTAGTCATGATCACACTTTGTCTACATGTTTTTTGATGATTATAGTAGATTTAGAGGAGCGTAGAAAAGGATATGGTGGGTAATGTGTTGCATTTGTTTGTAGACGTGCATGATGGTCTTTTGTCATCATCGAAACTTGATATCGTATGTTGTATGACACTTTGTCTTTACATACTCCCCCTTTTTGATGATGACAACCTGTATAAATCAACGTAACAAACAGCATGCGGTATTGACACATTTTGCACACTCCCCCTTTCTTTTGTAATCTAAGGCTATTTGCAGAAAGCGAAAGCGACTGTTAGTTGTGGACATTTTGTCAGACTGTTAGTTGTGGACATTTTGTCAGCACTTTTCTCCCCCTTTGACAACATCAAAAAGAGAGACAGAGTGATTTTTCAAGATAATAACGAAAAAATTCACAGGTAGTAGCAGAGATATAGATACCAACGAAATAATATCACACTTATATCATTTCTTACTAATAGTCATTAATTAAAAGGAGAAAATACATAAGGAAATTACGGTTGCATAAACATGCAAAACAGAGAAAAAAACAGGAATGCATTCAAAGACAACAAGCAACATGTAATATGCATATGAAGGGCTATTGTCTTAAGTGACGGTGGCCGGGATGGTAGCAGACGCTTGGGTTTCTGCTAGGGTCAGCCAGAGTTTCTAGGTAATCACACACACCTTCCAGATGCCTAAGACTCCCGGTGACAGTCCGATCCAAATTTGCATACCGTTCATTTAGACTTGTGGAGAGGTTGTCGAGCCGCTCATTTTGGGTTTGAAGTTGACTGTTAATTTGAGCAAGTCGGTCATCCTGGGATTGCATGAAGGATTGTTGGGCAAGTTGCATGCTCCGCATCATCTCCAACAGCTCTGAAGAATCAGCTTGATGTGGAGGGGATGGAGGAAATTCTTCCTCAACTTGGTGATACGCCTGGTAAGATTCACGTTGAGTTGTCCATCCCGTATGTTGCCATTCCCCCCAGCCACCCCATCGTGAAACATCTTCTTCATATGTATCCGGCTGCTGTACCCAAGCAGAGCCGGAGTAGTCATGCGTGCCAACGGGTGAAGGACTGTCGTCTCCACCATTGTAAGCAGCATCGTGCCTAGCTTCTTCTTCTTCTTCTTCTTCTTCATTTTCCACTTCATCGTCTTGTTCTTCGCTTTCATCACTGTCAACACTTGGAGGAACGTATCCTCTTCTAACAAACTTATATTTTCTCCGCTCCTTGCACCAAATATATCCCATCATAGACATGGTTTTTGTGCTAAACTCTTTGTCAGGTGAGATTGATGTGAACGGGAAAGACGGATGATTAACATTGGCGGCAGTAATGACTTCTTGAATAAATGATCCGTAGGCAAGAGCAGTCCCTCGCCCGGAATCACGTAGATTATACATTCTACTAGCAATGTAGTATGGCCAGTTGATTTTTATCTTATTTTTCAGAATGTAAATCAAATGAACCTCGGGTTGTTCGACTCTGGAGAGACCGCCCTTCTTCGGCCGCAGGATGCGTGAGACAACCCACTGAAGAATCCTTTCTCCGGCGTTCAGCTTGCCGGCAGTGACGGTTCGTGGGAACAAGTCACTTTGCACAAACTCATCAGAATATGGTCGTGCCAGCATGTCATTTAATGCACTCTTAAACTCATAGCCATCTATGTGGTGAGAGTCAGTCACCTCAGGTAGAGAATTTCCAGCATCATCCACAGACATGTCAAAATACTTGTTCCAGAAATTTGATTTAATCGATACCTTTGTAGAGCCAACTCTGGAGGAAAGCTTGTGCCCGCGAAAGTTCTCATGAAGACCGGAGTAGAAAACTCGGACAAGGTCTTCACTGTATTGAGTGTTGCACTCCAAGAAGTTGATGAGGCCTTGATGCTGCAACAGAGACAGGACTTCCGGTAGGTGCATGCGTTCAGCTTCAAGTTTGTAGAACGCATGTTGTTGCACAACTCCTCGTTTACCGATGTCTTTGTTGAAAATTTCGACACGAGCAGGTGGAACGAGTGATACAGCAGATACGGGAAGAGATGCACCGGATGATTCTCGGGGTCTTTTGCCGGAAGGTCTGCGTGATGAGGAGGCCATTGAGCAAGTGTGAAACAGGGTGTTTGTGTGTAGAGAGAAGGTTTAGGAAGGGTTTTGAAGGAGATTCTGCTAGAGAGAGGTTTCTCCCAATTTATAGTGGAAGGTTAGGGTTTTGGGAAGATGGAAGATCAAATAACAATAGCCACTAGGTAGATGCAAGTTACAACTTAGTGGGTAGTTTGAAAGGTGATGGAGAGTAAATGCACACTTAATGGTGATTTTTGAAAGAGAATGCATGAAAAGCGATTTGAATTTTTCTGTAGAAAAACAAATTTTCGAGCGATGCGTCGACCATACCCCTGTATGCGTCGACGCATACTGTTTGATTTTTGAGAAAATGCAAAAATTATTTAATCATGCGTCGACCATAGCCCTGCTGCGGTCGACTCATACAGTTTAAATTTCCATTTTTCACTATTCAGCACATGCAATGACCAGTTTGATGCATAATTAACAGTTCATACAGCAATACACAACCAAAGAGAGATATCAAATATACATATGTAAACAACATCATTTTGAGATATAACTATTGTAGTTATGAGACTTAGCAGAGAGAGAGAAAGAGAGGAACAATATCACCTCAATGCCGGAGTGACTTAGTGAACGGTAGACTTGTGCTTACAACAACATAGATTTGTTAGAAGTACAAGATTAAAGTCGTATATGGAATTAGGTAAAGCAGTAGATTATAGTTCCCGTTCCGAAATATCGAGAATGCCAAGTTCTCGGCGGATATGAAAGAAAGGTTCAGTGGCTAGCGGCTTTGTGAAAATGTCCGCTAGTTGATTTTCAGTAGTGACATGTTCAAACACAATGTCACCTTTTTCTACATGATCCCGAAGAAAGTGGTGTCGTATTTCGATATGTTTGGTGCGAGAATGTAGCACAGGATTCTTGGATAGGTTAATGGCACTTGTGTTGTCACAAAAGATGGGAATACGTTCAAGTTTGAGGTTAAAATCCAATAGTTGTTGCTTAATCCAAAGGATTTGGGCACAACAACTACCGGCGGCAACGTATTCCGCTTCGGCGGTTGACAAAGCAACAGAAACTTGTTTCTTGCTATGCCAACTAACCAAAGAGTTTGAAAATAAGTGACAAGTGCCACTGGTGCTCTTCCTATCCGATTTGCAACCGGCAAAGTCGGAATCGGAAAAACCTACCAAGGAACAATCATTACCTTTGGAATACCATAGTCCATACTTCGGAGTACCGGATAGATATCGAAGTATCCGTTTAACGGCTTTTAAATGGGATTCCTTGGGACATGATTGATATCTTGCACACATGCATACGCTAAACATAATATCGGGACGAGAAGCAGTAAGATAAAGGAGTGAACCAATCATACCTCTATACCGTTTTACATCTACTTCCTTACCGTCTTCATCTTTGTTCAAGTTGGTACACGTAGGCATGGGGGTGTCTATGGCCTTAGCTTTTGCCATGTCAAATCTCTTGATAAGGTCCAAACAATATTTTGTCTGGCTCACGAAAGTTCCTTCTTTGAGCTGTTTGATTTGCAGACCGAGGAAGTATGTGAGCTCCCCCATCATACTCATCTCGAACTCGCCCTGCATAAGGTCAGAAAACTCTCTCACAAGATTCATGTTAGTAGACCCAAAAATGATATCATCTACATAAATTTGCACTAATATCAGGTGCTTTCCTTGACGTTTAATGAAGAGGGTTGTGTCAACCTTTCCTCTTGAGTAACCTTGATCGAGTAGGAACTTGCTTAGTCTCTCATACCAAGCTCTAGGAGCTTGTTTGAGGCCATACAAAGCCCTTTTCAGTTTATAAACATGATCAGGATACTCATGGGATTCGAAACCCGGAGGTTGTGCGACATAAACTTCTTCATTTATGTGACCGTTAAGGAACGCGCTCTTGACATCCATTTGGAATAGCTTAAAGTCCTTTGCACAAGCGAAGGCAAGGAGAAGGCGTATAGCCTCGAGTCGGGCAACCGGCGCATAAGTTTCCTCATAGTCGATGCCTTCCTCTTGGTTATACCCTTGCGCGACTAAACGCGCCTTATTACGGGTTATTACCCCGTTTTCGTCCAGCTTGTTCCTAAACACCCATCGGGTGCCGATTACTCGATGATCTCGCGGAGGAGGGACAAGGTCCCAAACCTCATTTCTGGTGAACTGATTAAGTTCCTCCTGCATTGATAAAAACCAGTGTTCATCGAGTAGGGCTTCTTTAGGGTTTTTAGGTTCCATCTGTGAAACGAAAGCGAAGTGATAACAGAAATTACTTAGCTTAGATCGAGTTGTTACACCCTTTGAGATATCTCCGATAATGTTGTCGATTGGATGGTCTTTGGAAGACTTCCAAGCTTGAGGAAGATCATCGTTTGAAGGCGGATGGTCTACCTCGGTTTCATCATGGTGTACATCTTTGTCCTCCTCAATTTTGACTATGTCGGGTTGATCAATCCCCGGCTTGCCACCTTTGAGTATGTCTTCGGTAGATGTACCTGCACCATGAAAAACACTACCCTTTCCGACGTTTCTCGGATTGGATTCATCAAAAGTAACGTGTACAGACTCTTCTACAGTAAGTAATCGCTTGTTGTATATTCTGTATGCTTTGCTAGATTGAGAGTATCCGAGGAAGATACCTTCGTTGGCCTTGGAATCGAATTTCCCTAAGTTTTCCTTTCCATTGTTCAATACAAAACATTTGCAACCAAAGACATGTAAGTGAGAAACATTTGGCTTTCGCCCTTTTAAAAGTTCATACGGTGTTTTATTTAGAATGGGGCGTATAAGCACCCTATTCAAGACATAACAAGCCGTACTAATGGCGTCGGCCCAAAAATATTTCGGTAAGCCACTTTCGTTGATCATTGATCTTCCCAATTCTTCCAAAATTCGATTTTTACGCTCCACAACCCCATTTTGTTGAGGGGTACGTGGAGCGGAGAAGTTATGATCAATACCATGGTTACCGCAATATTCTTCAAATAAGTGATTTTCAAACTCACCTCCATGATCACTTCTAATTGCAACAATGTTTGTATTTAGTTTATTTTGGGAAAGCTTGGCAAATCGTTCAAAGGCGGCGAATGTGTCACTCTTGCTTACTAAGAAAATAGTCCAACAAAATCGAGAAAAGTCGTCCACTATTACGAAACCGTAATAGTTTCCTCCTAGACTTTTAATCCTAGATGGCCCAAATAAATCCATATGGAGAAGCTCGAGAGGTCTAGTTGTTGAAACGATATTTTTGGATTTAAATGAGATCCTCGTTTGCTTCCCTTTTTGACAAGCATCACAAAGGTGATCCTTGGTGAACTTAATTTTGGGGAGACCTAGGACTAGATCTTTTGAGACTACTTTGTTGAGTAAGTCAAAGTTAACATGTGCTAAACGCCTATGCCATAACCATGAGTCTTCACTCATTGTTATGAGACATTTGTCACTTGTTAACGATACTTCATTTAAGTCAAGCATATAGACATTGTTCACACGAAGACCATTAAACATACTCTTCTTATCATCATTATGTACAATTTTGCAACAATCTTTTGAAAACGATACATTGTATCCTTTGTCGCATAATTGACTGATGCTAAGTAGATTGTGTTTAAGACCTTCGACAAGCAACACATCAGAAATAGTAGTAGAGGAGGGATTACCTACACTACCTTTACCAAGTATTGCTCCACGGTTGTTATCACCATAAGTTACATATCCCTTCTTCTTAGCCACGAAGTCGATGAAGAGAGATATGTCTCCTGACATGTGCCTTGAGCATCCACTGTCGAGAACCCATCTTCTCTCAGTAGTCTCGAGGCATTGTACCTGTGATAAGATAATTAACAAGAGAAGGTACCCAATGGCTTATTGGGTCCTGAGTGGTGAGGAACAAAATGGTTGCATTTGGGCATCCATTGATAAATGCCTTTAGGAACCAAAAATCTCCTAAATCTACATTTAGCAATGGAATGGCCTTTCTTGCAACAATAAAGACAAGAGAACTTTTCATTTTGATCACTTTTGCTATCTTCATCCTTTATAACATATTTGTATTTTTGATATGGATTAACCATACTCTTTCGAAAATTAGATTTATCAATAGCAAATGTAATCTTGGGCTCAAGAGCCTTGTCAAGTTTGGCTTTTAGGTTCCTTACTTCACCTTGCCAAATGTAACAAGTATCACACCCAAAGTTTATCATTCTACTTTTAAGGTCCTCATAACTTGTTTTTGTGCTTTCCACTATAGAAGCCTTAAGTGCCTCAAGTTTCCTTTCGGATTCTTGAATTTTTTGTTCTAAATGAGAAAAGATTTTCTTATTTGAGGCAAGCCTTTTAAAGGCCTCTTTTGCTTCACAGTGTAAAGTTTCAAAAACAGTTTGCAATTCATGATGAGACATACTAGAGGAATTTTCATATTTAGCATGTCGTACCTGTTTCTTCTTGTTCTTTTGATGAGCAGAGAGACATAGATTTGCATTTTCATCTTCATCACTAGAGCTTTCATCATCGGAGGAGTCGCTATCGCTTTCCCAAGCAATGTATGCCCTCCTTGGCTTTGATGGTTTCTTATGTGATTTGTATGAATCTTTTTCTTTTGTCTTTTTGTTCATCGGACAGTCCGGTTTGTAGTGACCCGGCTTTCCGCACTTGTAGCACGACCCTCTAGTTGTTTTTCCTTTGGAGTCATCATTTTTGGAGAACCTAGATTGCTTCCGGAAGTTTACTAAGTTCTTCTCGGAATGTTGGATGCCGTTCTTTCTCACGTAACGGTTGTAGCGTTTGACGAACAGCCCCATATCTTCACTTTTGTCTTCTTCTTCTTCGTCACTTGATGAATAATCACTTTGCTCTTTTGCTTGAGACTTTGAGGAGGAAGTCTTTAGAGCTATTGATTTCTTTTCACTCACCTTTGCTTTGTCTTTCTTATCTTTCTTTTCATGTTGTTCCAAGCTTAAGAGAACTTGTTCGTGCTCTTGTAGTTTACCGAACAATGTTGTCAAGTCCAATATGGTAAGATCATTTGCCTCTTTGATGGCGGTCACTTTCGGCTGCCATTCCCTGTTAAGACATCTTAAGATCTTATTAGTAGCAACATCATTGGAAATGGGTTTGCCTAGTGAATGTAATCGATTGATTAGATGAGTGAATCTCTTTTGCATGTCGGCAATGGTTTCCCCTTGCTCCATGAAAAAGAGATCAAACTCTTATGTTAGTGTATTGATTCTAACCAATTTAACATCGTTCGTCCCCTCATGGGCAATTTGAAGTGAATCCCACATGGCCTTAGCAGTAGGACAATGGGATACACGATAGTATTCGTCTACCCCTAATGAGGAGATTAAGATGTTTTTGGCTTTCCAATCATAGTTGTATTTCTTTTCATCATCATCGGTCCATTGTGCTTCAGGCTTAGGCACTATTTCATTATTCTCATTGGTCATGGTTATTTCAATTGGACCATTGAGAATTACATTCCATATTTTTCTATCTATGGAATTTATGTGCACCCGCATACAGTCTTTCCAATAACTATAATTTTCACCATTGAAAACGGGAGCTCTATTGTAAGCCCCTTTAGGTTCGTTAGCCATTTTCTATCAACGTTGTATTTTGAAGCACGGAGTGAACCGGAGCTCCTGATACCACTTGTTAGACTATGGCACGGATCTAGAAGGGGGGGTTGAATAGATCCCAATTAAAAACTCGAGTCGGCGCTACCAATTTAGAAGAAAAGTTGGTTTTAAAAATGTTTTAGGTGCGGAAGCGACCGAGGAAAATTTAGTCTAAAACAAACCGTTATTGGAAAACCGGATATGCGTTAAGCTAATGGATAATAGATGAATTGGAATACAAGTCACTACAATTATTTGCACAATCAATGAAATAATTCACTTACTAGCAAGCCTAGTTCCAATGATACAAAATGCCAAATCAAACAGAATGTAAACTTAAGACAACTTTGGCTTAAGCAAATTTACAAACACTTGGTGTGCATAAACACCCCAAGTGATACTTGAGTTGAGTAAGTAGATCAATTTGTCCTAGTACAATGTATTATTGTACTTAGTATTCAAACAGCAGTTTTAATCACTTACTCAACTTATATCAGCGTTTGGTAAAAATTGCTTAAACTAAAATCACTTAAATTTTAAGCTGAAAAACAGATTATGCAGAAAATTAAAGAAGACGCAGATTTGATGAGGCAGTTCCCCCGCCGTCCTCGCTTCGGGGTACGTCTGCCCTCAATTCTAAAAATAGAATTGAGATGATTAATTAGATATCACCTGTGAGATTTAATCGTTTTTACAAGGATTTCAAAGTATGTAAACAACAGAACTTCCAATGTGTTGAATGATACTTCTTATCCTTGCTCCTTGATTCAAGATGAATCAAGACCTTTGATCGTTGATGCTGGACCTCCGTTTCCTGCCACTCGTTGAGGAACCTTCCGTTCTTCAACCCCTTGGCCCGGCTGATCACGAACACGAACGAATCAAACCCGAATCCTTCACTACACAAACACCGAATCCGCTACTAGACTGATGAAGACGTTCTCTTATCAGTCACCTTCGCTCAGCTGAATGTTAATGAAGCAATTCGTCCAAAAACCCCCAAACACAAACCGGTATTGGAGGACAAAACCCTAATGGTTTTATTCAAGAAAGAACCTGCCAAGACTTCAACTCGAACCCGATTCTCCAATCGTAGCTACGAACCTTATCACCTTCAATCTATCACGAATCACATCAAACGTTATTGTGTGCAGTTGATGTATTGTGAACTGCTGAGGATGAAGATGATGAATCTTTGACACCTTTTTCACTCTTTCTTGTTTCCTTGAACACTTGCAAACAAATTAACAAATGTTAGTTAATAGAAGTGTTTTGACTTCTATATATAGTAACAGACAAAATCAAACAAACATAACAGTATTTCAAATATTTGAAATAACTCAGAAAACTGAGTTGGCGCGCGAACGGTCGACCATAGGTCGGCGTGCGCTGACCCGTGGGGCATGCGCCGACCCTTATGGTCGACTCAAACATTTCATGCGCTGACCCGTGGATAGCATCACTATGCCATGCGCTGACGTGTGGTCGACTTAAGGGGTTTATGCGCCGACCCGTGAGCTATGCGCCGACCCTATGGTCGACGCAAGCAGTTTTGCGCTGACCATCCTCCAGTTTGGGTTGAGCTTTGCGCTGACCCGTGAGCTTTGAGCTGACCCCTATGGTCGACTCAAAGCTTTCAAGTCTGCAAAAAAATGTGATTTGTGATTTTCATGCATTTAGTCATGATCACACTTTGTCTACATGTTTTTTGATGATTATAGTAGATTTAGAGGAGCGTAGAAAAGGATATGGTGGGTAATGTGTTGCATTTGTTTGTAGACGTGCATGATGGTCTTTTGTCATCATCGAAACTTGATATCGTATGTTGTATGACACTTTGTCTTTACAAACCATGTGTCTTTCACATAATCAAAAAATGGTCTAAAATCCACACATTTGTGCTCAAGCTATTGCAATTGTTGATGGTATTCCACCTCATCATTAGCCCTTACAAGTTCATACCATAGTTTCTCTATCGGCTCTCGCATATCATTCACAACATACTCCTTGCCCTTTTCTTTCACATTTTTGTTGATGTGAAATCGACAAAGAAAATTAATTGTCCTTGGAAATATTGTTTCAATTGCTTTCATCAAAGCAAGATCTCTATCAGCCAAAATCACTTGTGGCCATAACCCTTGCTTAGTAAACAAATGTTTCAACTTATCCAATACCTAACAAAATTTCTCTATTTTCTCAGATTTCATATAGACAAATGCAACAACAAATGTTAACTCAGTTGATGTCAAACCAACTACTTCAAACAAACGTTTCATATACTTATTTGTCTTGTACGCATTGTCCATAATCAACACATTAGGAAACATATTCAATAACTTCACTGATTCAGGGTGGGTCTAAAAGATATCTCTCACAACTTCTGACTCATCTTTTTTTCTACTCTAATAAACATAATTTAAATTCTTTATCAGCTTAAACAAATGTTACATTTCCGTCCTAGGACCTCTGATCTCTTTCTGAATCTTACTCTTATGTTTATATATTTGCATTATTCGAGTCACATTCTCCGGATCTCGTTCTTGCAGTGACAACAGTATGTGTCTTGGTGGAACATGATGTTTTGTCAAATCAACAATATGTTATTGTTCATCAGCATTAAGTCGACCTACAAACGAATGACTGTCAAATTTATCTGATAAACCATGATTGTGAAGTCCTCATTTTACATCAATCTTCCAACCAAAACTATCTTTTGACGGTGTTGACCTAATTTTGAATGGACAACCAAATTTCTTAGTAGCACTTTGTGTTTCACTATCTCCTTCTTTGTATTTTCCACATTTATTACAACCATTATATAACTTTGTCGCTACTTCCTTTCTTGCCAGTTTTGGTATCCGAATGGGTTATTATAAATGTCACTTTATTCCTGATTCCAACCTCCCTAATCCACTTTATTACGTCTTCTTGTGTATCAATTTTTTCTATAGTTGAGAATATCTCAATGGTATATACACATATCTGGTTTTTATCGCATATCATCAAAGGAATATCCATACCTCTTAAATATAAATGTAAAAAAAATTAATAAAATATAAAAAATAAAAATAAAATTGTTCAGGAACTTTTAAAAGTAAGAAATCCGGTTAGCAAATAATACATCACCGGAACTCTTACATATAAGATATTCGGTTATTAAAAAAACTTAAATCGAAAGACACATGATGGAGTTATCCGGTTGGATTTTGAGAATCAGACAACATGTTATCCGGTGTGGTAACTATACAAGCTGGAAATTATTGTTTTAAGTTTTTCTGATTTGATAAATAAATATATATCGGATATCTTCTATTTAAATTATTTGATTCATAATATGGGTACTCAACAAACTTAAATGAATTGTAAAAAGTAAAATATTAAAGTGAAATCAACCAGAATAAACTTAAAATATTCGTAAAATTTGTTGGGATAGAGATATAAGTATAGAGATATAGAGTAAAATTTTCTATTTTTCAACGCATCATTAGTATGCAAATTGGCAAAAATGGTAACACATAGAGGGGCCAGGCCCATAAATTCTACAGAAACCGTGGGGCACTCCTTTCCCTACTGTCAATGTCTAAACAAATTTGGTCTGATATTTGGTCAAGAATTCAAGCTACACTTTAATTAAGTATTTACAAACAAAAAAGAAAATTATCAATACGGGTTGAATCTAATAAAATAGGTTAGACTCACACAAGATAATAAATTAATATATCACATTTAAATAATTTTTTTAATTTTATTTTTAATTTTAAACAAAAAAATTACATCAAACATTGGTACCAATATTATTTAGATCAATTATTACTTTGCTACTCCAATAAAAAACAATGAAATAAATGTTTTCACCAAAAAAGTGCATGACTTTTTCTATGCAATGCACTAGTTAATGTGTTTCTTGTGTCTATGTGATATGCACTTGATAAAGAGGGAGGGGCAAGGGCCTGCACTCTCTGTTCCATCCCTGTTATGGATATTTCAAAGGTAAAATTAAATAAAAATAAAATTAAGTTTGAAATAATAAAATATATAAATAAACTATGAACTTAAAATATTAGAGATTAAGTATTATACACGACAGAGATGTAAGATACTGATTATTCATTTTTTTTATTGAAAAGAAAATAATTGAACAATTTCTGTTTATTTTGTTTTGTTTTTTTATTTTGTGTTTTAAAAAAATTATTGATTTATAAATATCAATAATTTTTTTAAAGAAAATGACCACTCTATTAAGTGAAAATAGCCACACAAAAAAAAGGCTTTTGTTACATCATTACGTGGTTTAGCCAAATTAATCTGGAATTTCTTATCTCATAATATAAGGTGGAAAAATATCATATGAAAAATATAAAATGTCTCTCAGATTTCAGAGATGTATCTCAAGACGCATTTTGTTAAAGTCAAAATGTTAACTGATCTGGATATGTATCTCCGGAATATTTTAAGACATACACCATGCATCTCTCTCTAAAAGATCGTTCCGAAGATGCATCTTCGTTTAGGTTTTATGGAGATGCATCTTTGTACTCTATCAGAGCAGTGCATGTTATGTTTGGCTTATGGTTATTCAAATGAGAATGATGATATATAAATGTTAAGGACCTTGTTATGTGATGAGTATTAAACCATACAAATGATATGCAAAAAAATGACATATATAAATCCAGATGGACAAAAAATGACATATATAAATGAAGTTGAAATACACGATAAAGTAGAATGAAGTGAAAATTAAATACAATCCATAATAAATCCAAAGTATAACTACTATAGACTACTCTACTGTGTATGTCGAACTACAGCTCATCAGGCTCTTCCTGCTCCTCGGCCTCCTCTACCCCCATCATGAGACGTTGTCTCCGGTACATCAGTGTCTCTCGTGCCTCCGTCATAATGGCATCTAGGACCTGTCTCACCTCAGACCCATCAGGGAAGAACCACTGTAAATGTCTGCTTGTGCAATCTCTACAATACAATGACATATAGGCAAGACATCATGAGCATGATATAATTACGCCTGCTCCTTCTCTAGTATCTCTTGATGAGTTGACCTCGGTGGATCTCCTGGAGCATCCTGCACCATATACGGATGTGACACCCTGAAGAACCACCTGATGTACCCTTCGACATAACTCTAGTCACTCTCAACTATGATACTTTGTGCCTCCTCCAGTACCAGATGACTAAGGTAATCATCAAACATGACATCCATATCTCTACGTGTCATAGCAGAAAGATCAGAGATAACACGATGTCTAGGAATAGTCTAAGTGTAGTCGAACTACTGCATGACGCTCTCAGGAAGATGAGGAAATGTGAGAAGCGAGCCACAAGCCAACTATCCCGAGTATAACAATATGTCGTTAAATGGTCGCGTCTCACGGTGATCGACATAGTTGTTAAAGTGCATATCCTCGACAACCAAACAGTCAAGATACACTATGAACGACAATATTTCCTAGTTCCTCCAGATCGGGGGAAATATATAAGCACGCGATATATCCTCAGTATAAGTCAATACACACGACTAGCCGAAGATGTGCAGGAAGTGCTGGAGAATTCAAGCCTGAAAAGTGTTGGAACACGCAAATCATCAGTAAGGGCATTGAAAAAAATATAATGAAAATGACACATAAACATTAAAAGACCAATAAACATTATTGTCAGTAAAGTGATGCTTCGTGTGACCTATTTCATCTTCCATCCACAATCCTCTGATAACTTCGAGTACAAGTAGACCAAACAAGTGGGGACCAGTTGTACTCATGGATCCGCTCGAAGTCCTCGAAGTACCGTAGGTAGACGATATCCACGTAATTGGCACTCTTGTCTACAAAAATCGTAGTGCCAACTAAATATAGCAAGTATGCTCTCATAGTATACACTCTATGGAGCCCCACCTGCTCATTGTCGCCTCTAGCATAATCTGCTCTAAGGAGCTCATTTGTATATACATTATTTAGAAATTCAAACATAGCATGAACCCCTCTGGTTTTTTCAAACTACCTCATGGCACCCTCTAGGTCAGCTCTTAGATAGTCTACCATCATCTCGAGTGCCTCGTCTTTTCTAATCAACCAATGATCTAAAAGTTTCCCTCTTATCAGAAGATGCAGCAAATACCACACATCGTCGAGTGTGATAGACATCTCACTAAGTGGTAGATGAAATGACGAGGTCTCTGTGTTTCATCTCTCTACGAATGCATTAAGCATCTTGTGGTTGACCATAACATAATCGGTCTTGCACAAGTCCTTCATCCTAGATAGGGATAAAGCAGCTTGAAACCACTCGTCATTTGGTTGTGGCAAGCCAGTAATCTTCCTCCCATGGTTAATAAACTTTAGCATATCATGGTCCTACAGAAAAATAAATATATGTCAATAATAAACGTAATTTAAAAATAATGAATCCAATTAATTTTACCTCTCGTTCCTAGATATTTCTACAGAGGCAGTGGTGACAAGTCTACAGGGCCTCCTCCAAATGCCAGAGGTGGCATTGGCTCATCACCCTCAGCAGCCTGAGATGACCCTGGGTCAGCAGCCTCATCATTCGGAGGTGGCACTAACTCATCAGCATGAGGTCCCTCTGGTGCTTGGGGTGTCACTGGTACCTCAAGTACCACTACTGACTCGGGTACCTCTAGCGCCTGAATAGGTGAAACCTATCGCTTACAGGATGATGAAGGCAGTGATGCATCAGTAGGTGACAATTGTCTCCTACGGGAAGAAGAATATGGATAAGCATGAGCCACAAAAGTCGATGCCTCCGCGTGAACAAAGCTAGAGTGAACATGAGCCTCCAAAACCAGACTTTTCTCCCTCCAAACTAATGCATGTTATGCAATCCTCTCGTACATCAATATGTCGTCTTTATCAACCACAATGTCTGTAAGTAAACCAGATAAGTGTCAGACAATTAGTACAACCAACCCTACAAGTAAGGAAAGCAATAAAAAAATAGATAGAAAAATTACGAAGATGCATCTCTGGTTCCTAGGATTCCAAACGTTGAAAAATTCTAGAGATGCATCTTCGAAATTTCTTGCAACTCTTCATGTCCATCAATGGTGGTAATGCAGACCATCAAACCCCAAAAATAATGTTTTGATCGTTATTTTTAACCATCAATCAAGTTTTACAGTATGTATAAACTATCATTCATGCAATTTCTACTCATTTCTACTTATTTATATAAAAAATAAAAAATAAAATCAAAAACTTACCAATTGATAGTTTACTTCAATGTTTAATGATGTCTTTGATGTACTTGATGTTGATGGAAGAAGCTTTGAACTTGATTGATTGATTTTGAGAGAATGTGAATTGAGAGAGTTTGAGAAAAAAATAGATTTTTAGAAATGAGGGAGGAGAAGGGTTCTGGCGCGTTTTATAACCAATATCGACTGGAGATGCATCTCTGAAATGTTTACGAATGTGCATTTTCGGAATGTTTTAATGTTAAGTCAAAACTCTATTTGTTCAGGGTGCTTCCGGAGATCCATCTTCAGAAACTGGGGGCATTTTTGTATTTTCATATGGTGCCCTAGTAATACATAGGGTGTATTAAGAAATTCTCTTATTTTGGGTAATATCTAATCGAACCAGTATGTGGGCTTGATGGTTATAGGCCCGTTTTATGTGCCCAATAATACTAAAATCAAAATCTGCTAGGACTTTCGTGATATGTCTAAGAAGACAACATGTATGAGTTATATCTCCCATATGAGTGCCTCCATCACCTTTTCCTCTAACCCTCTCCATTATGTTTTCACAATCTGTTACCACTGTGGCCTTTCTAATACTCAAAAATCGAGCCATTGTAAGAGCGTTAGAGATAGATTGAGCTTCCGCCACCATGGGGTTTGGATACCCTTTCTGCTTCTAAGTCATTTCAGCTTCTATAACTCAACTTTCCTTCTAGATAATACCTCTCATGCTCCATTCCCCAGTCCTAGCATAGTTTGCGTCATTGCTAATGTAAAATATGCTTTTCTCCATTCAATCATGCGTTATTTAAAGTGAGACAATGTTATTATGCTTTTTGTTGATTTTCATTTTGTTGGTTCTTCTAAGGTGTATTTCATTATTTTTTTTCTTTTGATTTCTTTAAGTCTTTTTTTTTTGGAACTTTTAACATACCTTCCCTTACTATCGTTGAAATTGACGCCTTCATCTTCCATGATATTTGCATTCATATGATTAAACCGGGTAGATATTCCTTCAATCTTCTTGTTCTCGTTATGGTTAGGGTTATCGGTGCTCTTACCAGTATCCTTGCCCCCTTTGCAATCTTCAAAATTGGATCTGGTTTTTACACTTTGATAATCTCTACTGAGATTGGTGTTTCTTTTGTTCCCTACCATGGCTTGTTTATGGACTCCCTATGGTAGATTCTTCCATGTTTTTCTTCAATTTCTCTAATTATGTGTTACTTATCCTTTGTTCACCTTCATATTTATTACCCTCATTTTGCTTAAAGTTATCTGGGAGGATATTATGGTTATATTTTATGCACAAAGGTTTATTATTATCACATATGAAGCTTTTAGAAATTTGATTCCATATGTTTTCCTTCTTTATGATCCTAGTATAATCTTCGTTGTTGACGTTGATGTACCTGGTAGGATCATCCCATATGCTATCGTTCGAAGTACCCCCTTTCAAGCCATCTCGACCATCTTACAAGGTAATTTGATTATCTTCTTCTCTTCTGCCATTATTGTTATTTCTTGTATTTTTTCTCCAAAATCATGTTACTGCTACTAAGACTTGTTCCTTCTAATTTCTAATTTTTGTTGTGACTCAGGTTTGTCTGAGGATCATCATTATTGTCTTTAATGCTTAAAGGTGTGTTCTTATTCTAGATGAAAGTGTTTGCTTTTTGCTTCCCCCTATGGTCCATCGTACTTATCCTTTTGTACATTTTGTTGCTAAGGTGCCTGTGAAGAGCATTCCATTTGGTAGTCTTCGAGTTACTTCCTTTAATACCAGTAAGTCACACCCCAGTTTTGATCCATAATCACTAAATCGATATATTCTTCATAGCTTTTGCATCTTTGCATATCATAGCATACATTCCATACTGCATATTATAGCATACATTCAATCCATGTTTTAGTTAGATGAGGAACATGGGTGGAGTGGTTGAGGCTCACGCCTCCCAACCCCTATGTCTTGAGTTCAAGTCATGCTTCCCCCCATTTCTTATTTTTGTGTTTTATTGCTACTTTTCCACTTTTCCGTTTTTTTTTTATATATTATTTGTGTCTTTGTTGACATATTGAAGGTCATGGTGGAACGGTTGAGACTCCCGCCTCCTAACCCCATGACCTGGCTTCAACCCTTGTTTCCCATTTTTGTATACTCTTTCATTTTTTTCTAGTTTTATTTTGTTTTCTTTTTCATTTTTTAACTAAATAAATTGTCATTTTTTATGTTTTGTAGCATTTGACTATTGCTATTAACACTTCATTTATAATTTTATTTTTGTGTTTATTTTTTCCATTTTTATTTTCAATTACGATCGTTGTAATTACACAATATTAATGATTAATAAAGTGTGAGATGTGTGGAATTTTTGCTTTGTTTCTTTGGTTTAATTTTATTGCTAAACATCGTGTTTTAATTCGCGGATTCGAAATTTTTATGTCATTATACCGTCGATTTTTTATCAATATATTGATTGTATTTCGCTTCATTATGACCCTTTGCATATGATGTCTTCTTTATTGTCAATATGCAAAAATCGGATTTGAGCAAATTAACTAAGGTTTTGCTTGCACTTCTCAATTTCCATTTGCCTTGCACGTACATGCATTATGTGGCATTGATTTGTATCCTTGCATCACAATCTTAATCCGTGCATGATTCATTTCTACTTCTTTTGATTTAATTATTATGAACGTGTGTTGGACATATGAGTTATGTGTTATTATCCCTAATTCGCATGACTTACTCTTGGGTCTTCTTACAATGAGATTGTTTTCTCGTGCATGTACACTCATTTACTTGCGCTTGTTAATTGGGTTTTGATTTAATCGTTTCATTATCTCATATCCTCATTTGACAAAATGTACCCCCATTTTCATGACATGTAATAATTTTATCGATTTATTTCTTGATTATTTATTTAGTTTAGTACACAAGAATAAAATCAATCCTTTTTTAAAAAAAGAACAAAAATAAAAACTCGATCCAATGTCGAATATTTTCTCAAAGACATCTCCACGCCATTTCCAACCCATCCATTTCATCCATTTCTTGCATTTTTATTTCTCAACCATTCCATCAAACCACTTCGCAATCGATCATCAAATGCTTGATCCAATGTCAATCCATTTTCACAATGAAAATCAAAAACACGTAATACCTATTTAACACTTTTCAATAAAGATGGAAACGAAATGGGGTGGATACCACGAACTCCTGAGACTAAGATTCGAGATGGATATCTCGCCCATCCTAGCTCTCGCCATCATTCAAAAATTTCAATGCGGTTTCTTCAAACCTTTTCTCAATCAAATCCCAAAATATCTAAGAGATATCAAACACTTTTGCAAATAAGATGGAAACTAAATGTGACTATACTTGGACCAGAGATTGTGCAACAAATTACATAGAAAGTGAAGATGATCTAAGAGAAGATGAAGGAATCTCATAGTAGGCAGAAGAGATATCACAATAAGCAGATGAAGGCTCTTGAATTTCGAAAGGGAGATCATGTGTTTCTGAGAGTCACTCCTCTGTTTGGTGTTGGATGGACTTTGAAGTCTAAGAATCTTACTCCCCTTTTATTGGTCCCTATTATACTTCCCATAGGATTGGAGTTGTTGCCTACATGGTGTCCTTGTCACCGTCTCTTTCGAACTTGCATGGTGTTTTTCATGTATAGTAGTTTCGGTAGTACATTCATGATCCATCACATATAATCCAAATGGACGATGTGCAAGTGAGAGAGAATATGATTGTTGAAGCATTGCCTATAAGAATTGAGGATCGAAAAGTGATGCAACTCAGAGGAAAGGCTTTTTCTTTGGTGAAGATGGTCTGAGGAGGACCTGCTGGAGGAAGTTTGACTTGAGAGCTGGAGAGCCGCATGAAGGAATCCTATTCGGATATCTTTTCGCCAGGTGATTTTCTAGGGAGAAAATCCTTTTAAATTAGGAGGTTGTAACACCCCGACTTTTAAATCATGTATTTTATTTAATTGTTGTGTGTTTTATTCATTATACTTGAATTTTGGTGTTTTTCGGTGTGTAGGAGTATTTTGGTAATTTAATGATTATCAGGGTTAATGAATGGGAGAGCAGAAAAATAAAATATTATTATTGAGGTTATTGCAAATAATTATACATATTTAATTATTTTGTAATAGGTTGAAAGAGTAAAAAATATAGAAACATTGGTTAAATAATTATTTGAATTAAATATTTGTTTAAATTAAATATTTATTTAATTTAAATAATAGATTATGGAAAAATTGAGAATGGGGAGAGATGTTGAGTTTTTAGAGAAGTTGCAAGGTTGAGTTGTAATAATGAGATGATGTGGGTAAAAACTGTGAATTAGTAAAATCTATTAGGTTATATAAATAAAAATTTGGGATTTGGAAAAATATTTTTTATGTGAAATTGAGAAGAGTCTGAGTAGCGGCTACGAGAAAACCTTAAGCAGAGCTCTAGGAAGGAAAAACAAAACTTCACTAAGAACTCTGCAATTTCAACGTAAGGGGGAATGGTCTTCTTATGGGTGATTTAAGCATGCAGGATAGGGAGAGTTTCTTACCCTCCTATCAACGTATTGGAATTTATGTTGTTTTTCTCTAATTTCCCCTAATTGTATGATCTGTGTGATTCTGCTAAATAGGGTTTGGACAAAATCCTATGGGCATAATCGATGTAATTATTTGTTCGTATGATTGCTTTCAGACTCAAAAGGGGGATTTTGGATAAATCTAATAGGGTCTCTATTGTGCTATTAGTTGTGGGCTTGCATTGTTGTGGTGGATTCTGAAAATCTGTGTAAATTCTTGGACATGATGTTGATTGCATTTTTTTTAGTTAGGATTTTTCCCCGGGAACTCGAACGACTTTGGTTGGGTCGTTTGGTTTCCAAATTTTGTGATGTTTGTTGAACTATGTTTTATTTCCCCAATTTTCTCAGAATCGACCTATTTTTCCAAAAAAAATCCAAATGCAGTAAAATCTTTTTTTTCAAAATGAGACATTTTACATGAAAAATCAAATTTTGACAAAAACTTAAAATCTAAAACTTTTGAAAAAACGAAAATCGATCTGGGAGAAGCCGCGTGGAACAGCGACTGCAAGTGGTGTTACACCGTGCTTTGGAGGCGGCGGTGGTTGGTCGTGGCCCGGTGGCGGGAAGTCGGTCGTCTGACGGCACTTTCGGGCGTTCAAGCATTTTTCGAGTTTAGACGCTTTTCAGTAGTTTTCGAGTTCGGAAGTTTTTCGATGATCTTTTTACAAACTTTTGATGTTGGAACCCTTTTAGTGACCTTAGGGTTACTTTTGAGAAATTTGAGTCGAATTGCCCGATATTAGGCTTATTTACAGTTATCACCTGTGAACCTTGCCCTTAGATCACTTTGGGTACTTTTGGGGTATTCTAGAGTTATTTTTAGAGTTGTGAGGTTTGAGGTATTTTTAGTTTCCCTAAAAAAATTGATGAGTTGAGGGTTTGGGGTAATAACATAACTTTACCTTTTTTGATGAAAAATAATTAATTTGTTAAAAATAAAATTTTGAGTATAGTAGTCCTGAGGGGTTACATTGACGGTCTTAATTGGCGATTCTTGATGAATAGTAATTTGAAGTGATTACAATGACGATCAATGATTGGTAACTTATAGGTTCAAGAATGAGACCTTTTTTATGACGTTTTGATGATATTTTTGATGATATTAAGATGTTGATGATGTTTATGATGATGTGATGGTGTTGATGACATTTATGATTTTATGATTTTATGATTTTATGATGTTATGATGATGTTGATGAGTTGCATGCTTACACTTTACATGACCATGCATGCATTTATTTCGGAGATAGGTAAGACTTCGATCTAGTGATGACATGGTTTAGAGATAGATTATGGAGGTCTCGTGTCTAGAGAGGGACATAGTTCAAGAGGAACTGGAGACATGGATAAATCAGTGACATACCTCTGATCCCAAACACCCGATACCACATGTATTTTTGATGATGAGTTGGTGGGATTAGTTTTAGCATTTGCATCATTACTTAACTTTGATTGTGCTTTTGAGTGTGAATTATATATTTATGAACTCGTTATTGCTACCATGTTGCTGCATTTCATCGTTAACATTTGTATGATGTATTCTCACCCCTTTCTTGTTTGTTTTGTTGGTTGTATGGAAAAAATTGATTTCAGATACGCAGCAGGAGTAGTCACTCGTGAGTGGGAGACTGCCTTGGAGTTTTCTTCCTTCTTTTTTTTATCACTTTTAGTTGGTTGTCATCTGCTCTGGTCTGTAACACTGGGAACATGCACATTATTTATTTTGGAGTTTTATTTTCATTATTTAGTGGTTTATTATATTAATGATGCTTATGAGGATTATTTGATTTTCTGCTGCGAGTTTAAAACTATTTTTATGAAATGCATGGTTTGTGTGAAGTAGTATCCTAAGCAGTATAATTTTCTCTTTTACATTGAATGTCGGGGTTTAGGGTGTTACAAATTCTAACACACAGCTAACATTCAAGGGAGGACTAGAGGATTTCTCTACCATTAAGACTTTTAATGCTACTATCCACCATCTTAGAGCTCCTTCTATCAAGGAACTTATGTGGTCTCCTCCTATTGGAAGATGGATCAAGTGCAATGTTGATGCAACTTGCACTAAGAATCCTACACTAGTTGGAAGTGGAAGTATCTTTAGAGACAACAAAGACTTGTTCTTATTAGCTTTTGTAGAGCCTTTGGACACAGATAACTACTTGATCTGTGAATTTTGTGTGGTTATTAGATGTGTGGAGATTGCGAATGAGAGGGGTTAGGTCAGGCTTTGCATAAATTTTGGTTCACTCATTATTGTCAATGCCTTTTCTTCTCCTAGTGCGTGCATTGTGCCCTGGCATATTCAAATCAGATGGATGACTTATCACAAAATTATTATGGACAATGTCTTTTTTTACTCACATTTTTAGAGAAGACAATAGATATACCGATCTTTTTGCTAATATATAGACCACGCATCTACTTCCTTCACTTTTTTTATTCCCTATCTTTGGGCATTAGGCCATATCATATAAAAAAACAAGTTTGATTTTTCTTTTTTTCTAGGTTATTCCTAAGAGTTTTGGTATAATCCCCCTCTCATTTTTTTGTGTATCAATCTTTTTTTATATATATTTAATATTCACTTTTTTTAAAAAACTTATTTAATAGAATTTAAATAAAAATATAGATTAATTTGACATTAAATTATCAAATACAATAACTAAATGGATGAATATGTTGTTGCTCATTTGTGTAACAACTTTTTATTAAAAACTTAATAAAGTTAGAGACGAACTTAATAATAATAATAATAATAATAATAATAATAATAATAATAATAATAATAATAATAATAATAGATCAAATAGAATGATTAAATTAATAAATTTATTTTTGTGTTTATGAAATAAGAGCGCATATAATTTTTAACAAATAAAAACTTATCTCAGAATGACCCAACAACACGACAGTTTTTAACTACAGTATTTTATCTTAAATATCATATAAAATAACATCCAACCAATCCTCCAAGTTTTTACTGTGAATATTGTTCCCATAATGATAAAGCTCCAATTTATTGTCACACCGTACGTGCTTGTCTGTTCCTTATTATTTCAGCTCCAAATTATGGTCATACGTGCTTATTTATTTCACCTTCATACATCAATATATAATTATAATTCTTAACATATTCTCTACGAAATCTATTTACTGTAAACATAAAAATACTTCAGTGCCAATAAATACAAACCAATCTCTTTAACAATATAGTTATAAATAAGTGAAATTTAATAAAAACAAGACAAGTACTCAAAATAGAGTACAAATCGGGTAGAGTTTATTTAGTAATTGCAATGAGATTCCATCTTTTAAGGATAGTATAGAAAACACAGTCAAATTGAAGATACTGTACGTATTAAAAAAGTGAAAGTAGATCACCCTATCATAAATGTATAAGGTGAGAAAACATTAACTATCATCCACTTGTAATTTAATTTTGAAACCAAACTCATATATATTTATATATATAATATATATATATATATATATATATATATATATATATATATATATATATATATATATATATATATATATAACTACTAGTACTAGTAACATTACACTTCATTATCTCCAAGTTCTACTATTCCACTGTACTACTAAAGTGAGGAACACTCATTACTTTCCTCTAATTCTTCAACTTGTTACGTGTTATAATGTTTCTATTATTTATGATTTTGATTATTATTTATAGAAAAAATTATGATTGGAGAAATAGAAGAGTTAGAAGAAATGAGTGAGGAGTTGCAAAGTATTTATTTGTCCAATATGGATGAAGCACCTGCAAGAAGACTTGTTCGTGAGGCTTTTAAAGATATTCAACTTGCCATTGATCATTGCTTATTTAAGGTCATCTATTTTAGAGCTTTTTATTTACTATACAGACTCTAAATATCATATAATTGATTAATTTCTTCAAATTTTCTTCAGTTTCCTACTGATGGAGTGAAGATGGAAGAGGTAAAGAACTCTTGTAAATTTTTTAATTTAATAGTAAATTAAAAATGAATAATTTTTAAATATTTTGTGCACAGGTTTATGAAGTGAACTCAAGAGGATTAAAAGTATTTTCTAAAAGCTGGATACCAGAAAAATCACCATTGAAAGCAATTGTTTGTTTTTGTCATGGCTATGCAGACACTTGCACATTTTACTTTGAAGGCATGTGAATAAAATCTATAATAATTAAATAAAAAAATTTATTAAATTTTTTATTGAAGAAGAAAAAATAATAATAATTTGTATTTTTTATTAGGAGTTGCAAGAAAATTAGCATCCTCTGGATTTGGAGTATTTGCTATAGATTACCCTGGATTTGGTCTTTCTGATGGTCTTCATGGTTATATTCCTAGCTTTGAAAATCTAGTGAATGATGTCATTGAACATTTCTCAAAAATAAAGGGTAACATTAACATATAAATTTATTTTCTTTATTTAATTATTTGCAATTATTATTATATATATAATTAATCCTAGTGAATTTGAATTAATTATATAACCATAGAACAAGTGGAGTATCAGCATCTTCCAAGATTCTTGTTAGGTGAATCCATGGGAGGTGCAGTTGCTTTGAAAATTCACTTCAAACAACTTAATGGATGGGATGGTGCCGCTCTTATCGCACCTTTATGCAAGGTATTCATCTTATCAGAGATTAGTTTTTAAATTTATCGAATAACTGATGTATCTGAATTAGACTTTTTAAGTTTATTAGACTATTGAGTAGTTTGCAGATGATATGATTCCACATTGGTTGGTGAAGCAAATACTAATTGGTGTAGCTAAGGTTCTTCCCAAAACTAAGTTAGTTCCACAAAAGGAAGAAGTGAAAGAGAATCTATATAGAGATTTGAAAAAGAGAAAAATGGTGAGTTTTCATGCAAAATTGAATTACATTGAAGTTAAATACATAAAAATAAGCTCTTTTTTTTCAAAATTTGATTATTTTTTTAGGCTCCATATAATGTGTTGCTCTACAAGGATAAACCAAGACTAGGAACTGCATTGGAGTTGCTTAAAGCTACTCAAGAGCTTGAACAAAGACTGGAAGAAGTAAAATTTTCCATCTTAATTTAATCACTTTTTTAACAACTTCTGCTCATCTTTTTGAATGAAACCAACTAAAAGAAATTGAAATGTTTAGGTTTCTCTACCATTGTTGATCATGCATGGAGAAGGTGATGTAATAACAGATCCATCAGCTAGCAAAGCTTTATATGAAAAAGCTAAAGTGAAAGACAAGAAACTCTGTCTCTATAAAGATGCTTTCCACACTTTACTTGAAGGTGAACCTGATGAAGTTATATTTCATGTCCTTGATGATATCATATCTTGGCTTAATGATCATAGCAACACAAAGAACAAAGTTTGAGTATCTTGTTTTCAGTTTATGGCATCTGATTATCCATGTTACAAACATTACTTTGATTGTAATCCTTAATCCATCAAATTTAAGATGAACTTTTCTAGTTTTTACTTGTGGTTTGATGGGACACTAGTATGAAATTTAACATGAACCTATTTGTGACAGAACGGCACCGCCTGACGCGGTTCCGTGCCGAGATAACATCCAGAACGAGTTTAATAACATATTCAATCAATAATGGCAAAAAAATAGAAGTGTAATATTGTGACACTCTTATCCCATTACATTATGGTACATTTATTACAATGTGAAGAAAAATTTACAATCATCAGGTGAATAAACAGGTTACTCAAAATTCAGCTAGCATTCTATAAAATACTATTGAAAAAGAAGTGAAAGTTTAAGTGCTATTCAATGAAAAACCAGGGACAATGAGGTAATTTAATTGATGATGAGTTTTTGCTGCTGTAGGCAGATCTTTGTAGAACTGTCAATAAATCGAACTCGGTGTTTTTCAGTTCTAAGAAATGTGTAAATTTAAGAACCATTCAAGTTGCTGTAACTTGTAAGTAAGCCTGCCTTTTGATTACTGTAAAGCGTCGGAATCGTAGAACCGAGGAGACGGTTTTTCGGTTAACCGTTGCAAACTTTTGAAAACTTGTGAGTACATACCTAGCTTGGAGGTAATAGCAGCTGTTATCATGAAACTTGAAGGAAGATATGTTGACTAGTCTTCAAGGATGCTCGTCGACGTCGAGTTCTGAAAACTCGGAGTCCTCGTCTTCATCCCAATCGGCGTCTTCCTCATCATCCTCAGAACCGTCAGAATCTTCATCATCTTCACTCTGAAAATAACAACAGCTCGAAAAATTTATCGTCGTTGTAATGAAAAATGTTTGAAGTTTTGAGATTTTAGATAAAGTTAAGGGGAGAAGAAGGGTATCTCACTTGAGTAAATTCTGAGATTTGATCTAATTGGCTTTCATGTCCTTCCTTCACGCTCCAATCATCTTCAGATAGACCCTAAACCATTTAAAAAGATTAAATTCAACAAGCAAATATAGGGACGAACGATAGAGAAAACACGATATTGACTTGTTAATAGGTCAGGTCGGATGTAGATATTATCTTCACAATTATACGAGCAGCGTGAAATATGAATAACTCGAAACAAAATTCGGGGTCACTTGATGATTTTAGATGTTGTAGTTGATACTTACAAGTTCTTGTTTCATTTGTTCAATTGTCGTTTCCAATGCTGTAATATGGTTGCTCAAATTCTGCACAGTTCATGCAAGATAAAAAAAATGTTACGTCGTTGCAGACATACAAGGGATCATAAATCGATTAGTAGTTTTTCAACTAGAAAACAAGAACCTCGTGGCGTTGCATGGCTACAGAACGCTTCAATGCCTTTGCCTTTGTTAGAAGGTTTCTAGGCCTTAAAGTAATGGGCCGCTTATAGTTTTTACCGCGATAGTAAATAAGAGCAAATCCTTTAGAAGTTTTCTCTATTGCCACGAGTATTCCACCACTTTCGTATTCAAGTAACCTTGCCGTGTCTTCAACGAAAGCAAGAGTTTTTTGCTTTGTTATCAATTTTACAAGCTCTCGATGTTTCCAATGCAAATGCATGTTCTCAATGACACCATCAAAAACACCGCGTATACCTGGAGATTTTCATAAATCATGTCAATATTGCGTGGTTGGGGAATAAAGAAAAATTTGAATGAATGAAAATTACTCACCAAGTGGTAAGTATGGCTTCATTCTTAAACCAATCCGGCGGAACACGACACGTTCTTCGTCTGTGATTATTTCCTGGTCGTAATCAGGACCAGCTGAAACCATGGATGATTCTATTTTGGCTAACAGCTTTTCGGCTCTATGCATTTTGGTCCCGGCCTATTCACGCATTAAAGTGGTAAAAATAAAAACATAATTATTTACGGAAAGACATGTATAGCACGGACTACTCTAATAACAATGCGTATATCCAATAATGCACAATCTTGTCAAATATCGGCTATAATGGGGTTATTGAATTATAGCAATACATAATTTGAACAAATCGCTATTGTTCCGCGATACGCTGTTTAGAGCGTAGCAGAGTTCGAATATCTTCATAAAACGTGTAGATACTTACAAGAGAGAGTTTGCGCTCGATTTGTTTAACAAGCTTAACATTCTTAGCTTTGGTAGCTTCTTCTATCATCCTCTCACGCTCTTCACTAGATACGTCCCTTCCCCAACGAGCCTGAGCCTCATAGAACTCTGCTAAAGATCCCGCCGGTGCCGTTGTTTCACCTTGTCCAGATGGAGTTGCAACAACGGCTCTGCACCGCACTTTCTCTTCAACATCATGTACCTGTTTCGTCAATTCCTGTCTTTCAGCCAAAACTGTAGCCACGTCTGTTGGAACGAAGTCCTTCCCACGATATATAACAATGTAAAACTTATTCCTTAGCAGCAAGGTACCTCCTGTTAATGTCTGCGCCATAACAGAAAATTGAGATCACATTTCCGAAACTTAAATTAACATAACTAATGCTTTGTTCTTGTTCTAGCATTACAATGTCTAAGCAACAAAAGAATATGAATATTATTATAAAAAATAAATTAGCAAATAATTGTCAAATTTCAAAACCATACACTAAGTTCGTCGGCCATTAGTTTATTGTTTGTGTTCTGGATACCAGGTTTAACGGCAATCTTTGCGATCAAACTCTTCTCCCAAAGCTTAAGAATAGCACATGCTAGGCCTTGGTGATTTCGATTTCTCCCTTCATAAAGTACATGAAAAAGTTATTAAGTAATAAAGAAAAATTAACTTTAATAAAACGTTGCGGCGAATGAACTTTACCTAAGGCAAAATGACTAGGAAGTGACTTTGCAGTTTTCCTCAAATCGGTCATTTCTGCACTTGTTAGCCGAGACCGCATTCCGATAGGTAGAAGCCTATAAGGTGTTTTATAACCAGGAACGACACGCGGAAGTAAGTCAGCATCAACCGGAGGTATTCCTGTACCCCACCATTCAACGAATCGAGGACCTAAACCATCAAGCAGTGCATTGTACTCTGCTTCTTCTTTTGTCATGTTCTCAGGCGGTTCACTGATCCTCCTAACCGACTCACTGTTTTCGAGTGATGAGGTTGCGTTACTGTCTATTGTTTTCGACAAACCTCCTGATGAGACATCCGGCACAAAAAAGCCATCCCCTTCTCTCACATCGAGTTCCTCCAGGGAGGCAGGACCTTGGTAATTTTTACCACGATACACCATCATAATACTTCCTGCTTTCCATGTAACCAATCCTCCTGTTCGCCGCTGCACACTACAACAAGTCAGTTGACATGTTCTTCAAGTCGACAACGAAAGCAAACAACAGTGTTCAACATTCAAGCATGAAATCAGAGCGGCATTATACCACTATAGCGTAGACAAATTTGGACAAACCGCTATTGTTCCGCGATATGCTATTTAATACAAAATATTTTCAAATAGCCGCTATAGCATGCCGCTATAACACTATTACAAAGAAGAATTTTAACAAACCGCTATCTGCAATTAACAACACTTGATTATTCCCTTAATTAAGAGATACTCTTTGAAAAGTGTCATTATAAATAAATAATATCAAGCTGAGAGCTAATCTCTCTAGTTATTCAATACTAACACCTTATTAGCTGTGAAGCACAATCTCTAACACGGACTCCTGACACGACACAGTCACATTGACATCTTTCAAGTTGTTCAATACCAAAACCTTATTTAGCTATGAAGCACAAATCTCTAGCACAGACTCCTGACACGTGACAGACACGTTGACATCTCTGAAGTTATTCAATACCAAAACCTTATTTAGATATGAAGCACAGTCTCTAACACAGACTCCTGACACGACACATGCACGTTGACATCTTTCAAGTTATTCAATACCAAAGCCTTATTTAGACATGAAGCACAATCTCTAACATAGACTAATGACACAACCCAGACACGCTGACACTCTAATGTCAAAAACATAGGATAATAACAAGCGAAATGAAGGAAAGTAAAGTAAAAAGGCAAAGAAAGAGACCTCAACAATCTGATGAGCAATCCTCATATTCTTAGCAAGTTCCTCATGAAACTTAAGTCTAACCAACTCCTCTTTCCTCCATCTCTCATGAATCTTCTCCATAACCTCTTGTGTAAGTCCAGCTTTTGGAACACTAACCCTCACTCTAACACGCATTCCCTCTCTCCTCAACCTCCTCAACAATTCATCCTCAAGTGTCAATTCAGCCAAAGATGGAGCCTTTAATGTCCTCTTCTTAAACCCCTCTTCTTCAATCTCACCACCACCACCACCACCTATTTCCCTTTCTTCCTCTCTCTTCCATGGAACCACCAGCTTCTCCTCTTCATCCTCATTCTCCTTATCCAACAAAACATCAGGACGAACCCATTTTCTCTTCAATAACTCACTCAATTTCTCATCTCCAGTAACAGTTAAAGCATTCAATTGAACTTCTTCTCGTTGTTCTTCTTGTTGCTGCTGCTGCTGTTGTTGTTCATCTTCTTCTTCGACTAACCCTAGGTTTCTTAACCGAAAAACAATTCTTTCAACAGGGTTTTTGGGTTTATTAGGTTGTAATTGAGAAGATTCTCGTTTGATGGTAGATTCGGAGACCCTTTTGGTAGAATTGGTTTTGGTGAGCCAAGGTGGTGTCGGATTGGTGTTAGGATTGGGAGATGAATTATGGGTGGTTTTGAGAGAAGAGAGTGTGATAGTAGAAAATGAGGATTTGGGATGAGAGAGAAAGAGATTGTAAGAGGAGCGAGAAAGGTTGAAGAGTGGGAATGGTGATGATGAATTGCTGAAATGAATTTCTGGTGATAGTTTAAAAGTGCTGTTGTGGAACGCCATTGTTGTTTTAGTTAGTGATGCATTTTCATGTTTTTAAGGTTTGGTTTGATGTGTTTAATGTTTGAAGAAAGTTGCATAACTAAAAATTTAGAGAGGTTGAGGAAATGATGGTGATGATGTGAAGTGGAAGAGAAAGTGTTGGATAAGGTTTTTTTTTTGCAAGAGATTGTTTTCAATTTAAAAACAAAAAAACAAAATTGCGTTTTTATTTAGTTTTCACGATGATTTTTATTTGTTGTAAAATTATTTGTACGGGAATATTCTTATATTTTACTTTTTGGGCCGAAACAAAAATTTTATTAAGATTTTTTTACTTTTCTAAAATAAAATAACTATTATCTCAATTACTTACAAATCTTTAACTATTTTAAGTTGGTAATGATGATTGTTGTGTTCCAGAACGAAATGATAATTGGATAGATAGATTTGATTGCTATGTTGTGGTGGAGATAAATTTTGATGTGGAGGATGAAGCCAACCAGTAAGCTAAACACTAAAATGCTCAAGTTAGTAAGGAAAATGAATAATGAACTTTTGAATGGGAGTGAAACGTACTTTTGAATGAGAGTTTCTTAGTAACTGAAATACGAAGGTGAGCGTGAAATGCAGATAATCTTAGGATAGATTAGATGGTGTATGATGGGTTCTCGGATGGAGTAGTGTTTCAACATTATATTTCATATTCTTCGTCGTATTTGTGTTCTTCCAATGTTGGACTTCGTGTTCTATTGGGCTTTGGTGACCGTGTTGGAACAAAATTCTTCATATCCCTTGGATTTTGATGATAACAAAGTACTTAAAGAACAAATGGGTATATTAACATATGTTCAAGTGTGCAGGATCACAAGTATAGAATCAATCCTGATTGAAAGCGTATATGGAGAAGCAACATAAATTTGATTCTGATTGATCAGAACCTGATTGCTCTGAATGAGTTCATCAGCCTCTGAAAGCTTCATACTCTAGTTTCAAGTCCCAACTTTTGATGACAGCTTAGACTCATAATGGTTGAAGAGCCTTAGATTCTTACACTGTACCAAAGCAGACTTGTCTTATAAAAGCCCTAGAATTCTAGACAAAGTCAACTAGGGTTTCGTTTTATAAGGCTTAAGGAATGGTAATGTGACCTCTTCAGTCTGTTCTACCTTTTGGTAGATATCTGGTACCTTGAAAGGTGATGTGAACAATTCCAATATTCATTGGACAAAGCTTTTAACCAGATACGTTCTCCAACATCTCTCTTGGCATGCTTCTTCACTAAGTTTGCTCATGTGTTCAAACTCTCCAACGAGTCTTTCTCTACCTCTATAAAAGGAAGCTGAAGATTTGAAGGAAGTATACAACAACACAATACATTATCTTTAGCATAACTCTGTGCTTTCATTTAAAATTGTTATTGCATAAGATCTTAAGATTTCTTATCTTTGTATATCTTAGAGATCTTAAGAGGTTAAGAACCTTTGTGGTTGTTGCGCAACTGTTATACTTCTGATTGTGTATCTAAGTGTAGTGGTTACCATTTCTACTAAACTATTTATTTAAAGTAAAGGAAGTCTCTTGTCTGCGTGTTTGAGCAAGGAAGTCTTTTGTCTGTGTACTTGAGTTTTGAAGTCTCTTTCTAGGTTGATTGAGCAGAAGTCTCTTACAAGGTTGTTTAAGCAAAACTCTCTTTCTAGGTTGATTGAGCATTGAAGTCTCTTGCAAGTGTGCTTGAGCAAGTTATAACTTATTTGGTTATAGTGAAAAGCTCTTGTTGAGACAATGGGACTGGACTACTCTTAGTTGAGGAGAAGAACCATGATATATTTGATTGAGATACCCCTTGGATATATATATATATATATATATATATTATATATATATATATATATATATATATATATATATATATATATATATATATATATATATAATATATATATATATATAATATATATATATTTTGATTGAGATACAAGTAACAAAGCCAAAAATAGAAACTAACTGTCTATGATCGGTTGCGCAAAATCTGTAGCCGGTTATAGCTAATTCTACATAAAAAAAATCATAAAGTGGTAACCATTTACTATGAATGCGTAATCGGTTACACTCTCGAGCAAGACTTTCTATTTTAACTTTTATGTTACTTTCCAACACAGTTGTAACCGATTACACCCCCGTGATAACCAGTTACAGTACTTGAATTATTAGATTTTCACTTAACAATTATAGGACCAATAATAGTCACCACATTCACCCTCTCCCCTCTCAAAGTTATTTTACTTTCAACTTCCACCACCCTACCAAATAAGCTACCAATATATGAGAAAATGTCACTAGACCAAGTATGTAGTGGAACTCCTCTAAAAAAATCCAAATCTCCTTGGTGAAAAGATGAAAACGAAGATGATCAAGAATTGAGAGAGATAAAAAAAACTTATTCTAAAAGGGCTTCTTCAATCTTTTTAAACTTATAAAGGGCTTCTTCATCTTCTGAATTTATAAGAAGATACTCTCCACCTAATTTAGAGATCTTTAAATGGGGTAAACCAAAAAGAAATAGATTCTCTTGGACATATTCAAAAGAAAGATTTCTTTAAAACCTTTTAGGCATATGCATGTTGATGTTGGTTGATATTATTGTTGATGTTTCTTTTTTGTTAAAGGTGACATCTATGTTGTATTTCAAAGTGATATGTTACCTTAAGTATTTGGGATTATCTATTGGTGACAATCTGCTCAAATTAATTTTGTAAGTTTATAGTGCAATTTATGAGGGGTGAATTAGATTTGTTGGATTTTTCTTGTATTTTATGCAAGCTCCTTTTCTCTTTACTTTTCCGGAAACATGTGATGTATTTCACTTTGTTTAGAATGATATTATGCAGAAAATTAAAGTGTCGAAAAGTAAATAACACAAGTAATTATATTATTTCCCCTTATAAATTAATGGTACATCTAATACCCTCACATTCTATGAGAGACTTTCCAATATGTTAGATCTTTGTACAGGCCTTACGCCAAATGCTATCTTACAATCTTCTAAAACAACAAACAAGCACACCACTTCTTTGATTTCACACGCGCCAAACCTATGGTAGATTTTGAATCTCCCCAATTTAAAGTACTTTTTCACAAACCATTAACCACTATGATCATTCTCACATAAACCAGAAACCATACCGGTTTTTGTTTACAACACTTAGAAAGCACAAAACTTTCTATTACAAAATAAGTCATCACACACTTGATGATCAAATACAACTTTTGAACAAATATGAATATGAAGTTGTTCTCGAATCAATTCCAATATAGAAAATTAATCTTCTCTTTCAATTCACAATTCAAATATAATAACCTTAAAATGATCAAAAACTTTATGCTGTGATATGACAACTAATGTAGAAAAAGTTTTAAGGTTTTGGATGGAGAAAAACTCTTAAAACATATTTGAATTGTAGTTTAAAATTGAGTGAAAGGGGTAATTTGAAATCTAAAAATTCTTATTACAAATACATTGCAAGATGCCTTTAGAAAGAGTGACAATGTTTGAAAAATTATTCATGATTAATTGAAATGGTTTGGAAAAGTTTTCAAGAGCAGTTGGAATGAAAAGGTCTCAGACTAGTTTAGATTTTTCCAAAAATTCGCAGATATAACTTGTTGTAGTTTTATGTCAATCGGCTACATTGACTGCAACGTTCAAAAAATTAAAATATAACCAAAAAGCAATTGGTTGCAGTTTTATGTCAATTGGTTACATTTTGAGCAGCTTTAAAAATTTCCAGTAAAAAGCTTGAAGCAATATGTTGCATATAATATGTAACCCATTGCACTGATGTAGTTTTTAAAATTTTGCCTTTTAAAAGTTGTTTTGATAGAGCATATGCTATAGGAGTTATTGAAAAAAATGTAGAGAATATGAGATGAGGTTTCTTGAGCATCTAAAGATTTTATAAACATATGAATCCATTAGAGTAACTTGATCAGTCATCCAATCTGTTGATTTCTAAATCTTCTGAAATCTTGATAATTGATTCCAAACTTTTTTTTCTTTGATCTTTCTTCGTTTATAAGTTTTTTTGTCTTCATCAAAACTAAGCTAAGATAGATGATTAACATATTCTTCACAATCTCCCCGTTTTGATGATGACAAAATATATTGATGTAAGTTTTGCATGTTAGTTTATTGATCTCATTATCTTGTATATCTCCACATTTATTTTGCAATTTATGCATTTGTCTTTGGTATCCTGAAAAACAACAAAAACAAACATCTCTTCTCCCCCTTTTTGACACTATCAAAAAGAAAAATATTAAAATTTAAAAAATTATAATATAAGAGAAATGATATAAAAAATACTTATCTTATTCACAATGATTTGAGGTCAATGTTGATATCAAAGTGATGTTCTTCAAATCATCTTTAATCAAATGAAAGTTTAATCCTATTGTATCATAATATCTTGTATCTTTAAAAATCAATCTTAATTTGACAATATTAGTATATGGTTTTCAAGTACCTACAAAACAATTAATAATACTTTCTAAAAACTCAATATTCTTTGGGTCATCTTGGTTTATTTCCATCTCTTACCCATATATACTCACCATAAGGAACAACATAGTTTCTTATATAGCAAGCTTTAGGGGTATGTCCTTTTGTGTTACAATAAGAACATGTAGGTCTAAAAACATGATTTCTTTTATAGACATGAGAATTATTTCTAATGTAATGCATTTTAGGATGAATTACAACATGCACCTTCTTTTGTTCAATATTGTTGACTTTTATACTAGCTTTAACAAACATGGTTTTACTTGTGCTTGGTTAATCAAAATTAGAGAAACTAAGTCCACATTTAGCATTTGAATATCTTTGTTCATTAAGCACATCTTTAAAATCAATTTGACATTTTTCATATTTCTTGATCACTTGGTTTAGTTTAATAGTTTTGGATTCATGTTCTCGATACTTATTACATGAAGAATTTTTTATCTTTTCTAATTCCACGTTGGTGTCATTAGCCTTGTTTTCTAGTGATAAAATAATTTTCTTTTGTTTTGAATATTTTCTAGAAAGTTTCAAACATTTCTCGTGTAATTCATGAAAATCATTTTGTAATTCATCGCACGAAGGTATATCATTAAATTTGGAATCACTAACCGCATTTCCTTCATCATTAGAATGATGTGAAATCATTAATATCATGTTTGATTGCTCTTTTCATCTGAAGATGAACTTATCTCATTTTGACATTTTATTCTTCTTTCTATTTTATTTGTTCTTTTTTAGAATCATAGGACATTCACTTTTGATATTTATTTTTTTCACATTCAAAACAACTAACCTTCCATTTTGAAATTGGTGTTTTTTTTTTACTAATTTCCTTTCTCAAATTTTTTTAAAACTTCTTGATAAGTGCATCATCTTCTAGTGGATTGAGATTTATAACATCCTGTGTTTTTTTTATTTAGTTAAAATTCCTTAGTTTAATTTTTATGTTAAAAATCAAGCAAATTATTTTTATTGAATTAATTGGTTTGGCCGTAATACGAGAATTTTCTAATTATTTATTCTAAGACTCAAGATATAAAATATGTATGATTTATTAAATTTTATTTAAATTAATAGTGTTTAAGTTGGTTGCTAAATCAATTTAATATCGATATTAATTATACGAGTATACTAATGGTTAATGAATAATGATGTAATAATAAGTGTTTGGTGGTGTAGAAAGAATTAACAAAAATAAAAGGAGTTAGGGAGACATGTGTGGTTGTAGTTAGGAAGGAGAAGTATTGATACATGTATATTTATTTGTTAGTTTTGTATGTTGAGGAGGTAAAACAAAAGATGTGTGCTGAAAATTTAAAACGTAAATTTAATGGTTGCGTTAGTTAAATTAAAACAAATTAATCTCCCCATACAGTTAGTTCAAATAGTTAACTCCTTTTTTACTGCCAATTTATGCCCATTACCATGTTACTATATTCATAAAGATTATGTAGTCATGGTAAGTAGAATTCTCTCTCAAAATTCACTATTTTGTCCCACCAATTAAGCCTCGCAAAGTTGCTATCTCTCTCTCTCTCAAAGTCTCTCTCAATATCTTTTTTTTCCTGCTACTGTTATACAGTATTTATTCCTCCAACTTCTTGCTCAAACTACACCCTTCCCATAATTTGCATTAAGGGTCGCTATGGGCATTACGAGTATCTAGTGATGTCTTTTGGAGTCACCAATGCCAACTATCTTCATAAACTATATGAATCGTATCTTCCATTCATACTTGGACAAAAATTTATGGTAGTATTTATTGATGAAATCCTTATATATTCCAAGAGTAGTGTTGAGCTTCAAGATCATTTACGTCAGGTATTGCAAGTATTGAAGGAGAAACAATTATATGCTAATTTAGGGAAGTGTGAATTTTGGCTAGATGAAGTGAAGTTCCTAGGGCATGTGCTTTTGAAGAATGGCATTGATGTTGGGCCATCCAAAGTATAAGTTTTGTTAGCTTGGGAATAACCTAAGACCGCCACTGAGATAAGGAGCTATATGGGATTAGCTTGATATTATAGAAGATTCATCGAAGAATTCTCAAAGATTGTGTCCCCATTGACCCAACTTACCAAGAAGAACCAAATTTTTGCATGGGCGAAGGAATGTGAAAAGAACTTCCAACTGATGAAAGAAAAATTAACTACCTCTCCAATGCTTATTTTTCCACAACCAGGGGAACTATATGAAGTTTATTGTGATGCGTCTTACCAAGAGTTGGGTTGTATTCTTATGAAGCATAAGCAAGTAGTGGAATATGCTTCAAGACAACTGAAGGTACACGAGAAGAACTACCCAACACACAATTTTGAGCTTATTGCTATTGTCTTTGCAGTAAAGATATGGAGGCATTGTCTATATGGTTGTACTTTTGAGGTATTCACTGATCATATGAGTCTAAAGTACTTGTTTGATCAAAAAGAATTAAATTCACGACAGAGAAGGTGGATGGAATTTGTTAAGGACTATGACTTCACCTTATAGTATCACCCATGGAAGGCGAATGTAGTGCCAGATGCTTACCTACAACAACATTTTAGGTATAAGTGTGGAATTTCAAGATTGATTGATGTTTACTTGTCGCACGATCGCAGGGAAGAAGAGGTTTTCAAAATAAAACGATATTTCAGTAGGTTATAAATTGATCGCATTAGATTTCAAGTTACTCATTTAGTGTCTCTCAGTTGAACCAGTAATGCGGTGAATTTTCCGCTTATGATTTTGAATTGTCATCAAGTTGATAAATGTGCAAAACTTTTATTCTTATTTAAACAAATATTAATCATAAATTTTGAGTCATATTTTGGATGAAAATTTGGGGCATTTCAAGATTCATCCTCTTGTTCATTATCATGATATTTGACTCTAGTTTTTTAAGACTTTTGATTTTTTTTCTTTTGGATTTTCATGTTTTTTTAGCCTTTAAAGTTCTATTTCATGTTCTTGAAGTTTACCGAACAATGCGGTCGAAAACATTTTGGAGAGACTTTTCTTTTCCGATATTGTCGTCACCTTTACTTGTCATAACATTGTCAATGATCTAAGAACTTTGATATCCAAATCATCATTTGTGAATATTTTTAAAAGAGTTATTAAATGATTTGTTAAATGTGAAAATCTCTTTTGTAAGTCAAGAATTGTTTCTTCAGGCTGCATTCTAAATATATTATATTCTTGTAATAGAGTGTTTAATTTTGATCTCTTTACTTCTATTGTACCTTCATGAGTCACTTATAAAGTATCTCAAATATCTTTTGTTGTTTTAAAATGAGATACATGAAAGAATTCATCCTTATCTAGGGCTGATTGAAGAATGTTATTTGTCTTTTTATCAAATAACATTTTCTTCCTGTCATCTTTATTCTAAGAGCTTTTTAATTTTTATTGTTATACATTATTGATGACCGTCTTAGGAACGTATGAACCATTTTGCAATAGCATTCCATGTTTCTTCTCCTCGTGCTTCTAGATACGCTTGCATGCGAATTTTTCGGAAGTCATAATATTCACTGACGAAACATAGAGGTTTGTTGTTACTTCCACCATCTCTAAAGACTGTATTAGCGGAAGCTATCTTTATGGATCGAAGAGCAAGTTACCTTAACCCGCTCTAATGTCAAATGTAAGTTTAGAGTGAATTAGACTTGCTGGGTTTTTCTTGTATTTTATGTAAGTTCCTTTTCTTTTTACTTTTTCTTTATACTAATTCCCCTTATCAACAAAGGGTACATCTAGTCCCCTCATACCATGTAAGAGATTTTCCAATATGTTAGTCTTTGTACAAGTCTTACACCAAGATCTATCATATAATCTTCTAACACAACAAAGAAGTACACCGCTTTCTTGACTTCACAAGCACCAAATCCGTGGTGGACTTTGAATCTCCCTGATTCTAAATATTTTTTTCACAAACCATCAACCACTACGATGATTCTCACATAAACCAGAAAGCACACTACTTTCTATTACAAAATAAGTCACCACACACTTGATGATCAAATACAACTTTTGAACAAATATGAATATGAAGTTGTTCTTGAATCAATTCCAATTCAAAAAATTTATCTTCTCTTTCAATGCACAATTCAAATATCATAACCTTAAAATGTTCATAAACCTTTTGCAATGATATGACTATTAATGCAGGAAAAATTTCAAGGTTTTGGACGGAGAAAAACTCTTAACACAAATAGTTTAAAATTGAGTGAAAGAGGTAATTTGAAATCTGAAAATCCTTACTATAAATATATTGCAAGATGCCTCTAGAAAGAGTGGCAATGACAATGTTTGGAAAAATATTCATGATTAATTCCAATGGTTTGGAAAAGGTTTCATGAATATTTAGAATGAAAAGGTTTCATATTGGTTCAGATTTTTTCAAAAATTCACACATGAAACCCGGTGGAGTTTAATGTCAATCTATTACATTGTCTGCAATGTTCAAAAAATTTGAAAGAGGACCAAAAAGCAATCAATTGCAGTTTTATGTCAATCCGTTAAACTTTTAGTAGTTTTCAAAAATTTCAGTAAAAATCTTGAAGCAATTTGTTGTATATAATATATAGCCCATTGTATTGATGCAATTTATGAAATTTTTCCTTTTAAAAATTATGTTTTGATAGTGCATGTTATATGAATGATTGAGAAATCATTAAAGAATATAAGATGAAGTTTCTTGAGCATCTAAAAATTATAAAAATATATGAATTTTTATTAGAGTATCTTGACCAATCATCCAATCTTTTGATTTTCAAAGCTTATGAAATCTTGAAAATTGATTCCAATTTTTTTCTTCTGTAATCTTTTTTTCATTTATAAGTTTTTCCCTTATCAAATGACAGTCTAACTCTAAGTGTTTTTTGCATGGATTTCTGTCAAAAAGTCATGTTTCTAATAGTGGATGTAGAGTAAACTTTTTCTAACATACAAGAATTCCCAAGTGAGATCTTGCAACTTCCAGCCCTAAGAAACATTTGAGGTGGCCCAAATATTTAATTTTGAATGATGAATTTAGAAAATATTTGAGTAAGATGCTTTCTTAGTTGTCAGTGTCTGTAATCAAGATGTCATCAACAAATTAAAACAACCATGAAAGAATTTGAACATGTTGTAATAAATATAGAACGGTATGAATTAGATTATGAGTATAAATTAAGGCAGATGACAATTAAAAAAATCATTATCTACTATATTCTTTTATGCCATATATGAATCTGTTAAATTAAAGAAAACCCATGGTGGCATTAGTTTGAAATGGGACTGAGACAATTTATCATAGACAATAACAGAAAATACTAGATATAATGGAGTAGTATTACCATGTTTATCCCATGTTGCATTGGAAATCTTAAAGGTAGCCTCAGAACTTTCTGGTGTGGATGGATTCATAAATTGTTGACTATTTAGTAAATGTCATGTTCTTTGTGACAACAGTGTATGACTGTCTTTATTAGAATTATCAAAGAATGTGGTGTCTTAAAATGTTGTGACATTGTCAAGAGTGTCCTTGTTGTAATTCTGAGCATTGAATGAGAAAACATATTCATAGAAGAAAGAATTTATAGAAAGAAGGGTGTGCCTAAAGTTTAAATAAAAAAGAAGGTATCCTTTAATGTCAGTTTTTAAACCTATGAAAATACATTTTCCGGCCCTTGTATCTAGATTAGTTCTTTCATATGTTAATTTAGAAGTAAAACACTGACATCCAAAAACTTTAAGCCGAAGCTCTTCCCTTAATCACCACTTAGTATTCTCGTTCTTTATCGTCTATACATTGTCAAAAATGGGGATATTAGAGAAGAATCAAGAAGATGAAATGAAAAGGACAGGATTCTGGCCCACTTACCAAAGATTTTCTTCCTTTCCTCCTTCGATCTGGCACCCACCATCTAGCAGATATGATAGCACCTTTTTAACCGGTGTCTGGAAGCCACGTCGGATGGGATGACCCCACCAATATAACCAACCTCATGAATGAAGTCCACCAATTGATTTTTCAAGTATAGCTCCTCCTGAGATAGGCCCCCCTCTCTATAGCGATACATTTCTTCCCTTGTCAAGTAGTGACTCTAAGTCCAATATTTGTGAAAGACGTTTATGCACGCGAGCGAAGTATTAGGCTCTAAATGATATATATTTGCATGTGCTTCTTGACTAAGAGGAGTGACGCGGTCCTAGAAATATTTCACAATATCATAATAAGCCTTGAAATATCAAATGTCTTGCCTCAGAGAAAGAAGATTTTTTTTTTTAGTTTTGAAAAGATGGAAGAAGAACATCATTGTTGGTTTCCCCCCTTAAATTCAAGTGGTGAAAATTTTGACAAATTCCCGGCTCATTGGATGTAACTCGGGAATGACTATAAGCATATGGTTTAGTATGCTTACTTCAAACTCATTGAAGGGAAGAAGATAACTCATGAGAGATAACAAGAATTCATGGAAAGGGATTGTGCATCCATCGTATTGACTGCAGATCCTCTTATTTTTGTCTTGGGGAAACAATCCTCGACCAACCACTGGACCCACGTCAGTTACTACTTGGTCGAAAAGTCTTCACAAACAAAAGCAAAAATAGTGTCTAATATCTCTGAATTCACCTGGTCCCTTGAAATACCCTTCCGGGCTTCTTGATCAAATTTTCCATGATATCCATGATTAAATATGTTGTGAAATAAAACAAATGATGGTACAATGTAGCAAGCAAGCAAGGTTAAACATTCATTATCTCATAAACTTTAAAGAAGTGGAATGAGAGTAAAAGTAGGAAGTTAAATGTTGGAACTCAAAGGAAATAACAATTGAACATGCAAGTCCAAAGTCCAATGTCATCGAACAAAGTCGTATGAACTTGATCTAACGCTTAAACATAAATGTTTCTAGAAAAGAATGATAAAAAAGAAGAAATATTCTTTTTTATATGTCAATAACAGCCGAAGTAGCAAAATGACGCTTCGAAAGCATGTTATACCCTATTCAAACATTGAGTATCATACGATCACTTCACACTATCAATATTGGAGATCTTCTCAAAATAGATCAAAAAACACTCGAGACATCATTGCTAACCAACATAGGGGGACATGTCAACTATTCCTAACATCATTTTACGCCTTAGAAGAGAAGCATTTAATGTGTTTGTTCCCAGGAGCAACAATGTCCCGTCAAAGACCTCCAGGTCTCCGGATCCTGTGGCTGTGCAAAGACACATACCACAAACCCTCGCCTTGCAAAGTAGAAACAATGGTTTGGCAGGTAAGTGTTTCGGAATGTCCATAAGGCCCAAGGCCAAAAGACGCAGAAGCTCAATAATGATACATGACAATATTTAATGCAAAGTAGATGGGCTCCTTTCCCCATCAAACATATAATCTCTCTCGCGAGTGCTACCCTAGTTGTCTAGGTTGATTTGACGGCGGACCGCATCTCACGTCTCATCCCACGCGTTTGGTTGCTAACTAATTCTCCTTGTTAAAGAAGAGAACATACAATTTCTTATCTATTCAAATTTTCTCATTCGAACTTCACTTTTTATTCTCTTACTGTCTTGAACGTTAGAGTGTTAACCTTGCATGTCAGTATCTCTCTGCTGCATCGGAAGCTCCGAACCACCGCAACAAACTATGAATCCACTCTTTCCAATCAACTTTAATTCCAACACAAAACAGATTTTGATAGCCTTGTTTCATGGAATGTAGTTCTTTGAGTAGGTCTGAAAATCAAAATGATTCCCTTAGGTGTATCTATCTTGCAAATATTTCCTTCATTATGCTGCATTGTCAAAGTAAATTCTGCTTTGACCAATTTTAGAATTTATGGTTCGGGTAATCCACTATAATATTGTTGCATCAATCTTACAATTGTTGAAGGTTGAGGGAATGAACCATTGATGAAAATAAGTTTGTTCTTGGATGACAAGGCTTGTTTTATTGATTTGACGTATAATGTTTGCGGAAAAGGGGAAATTCAGATTTGATCAACTAATATGTCATGTTTGGATATCATAAAATGAACGGGGCGGAATGGAGTGGAGTGGGACGGAGTGGAATGGAGCAGAACGAATGTCTCATTCCATTGTTTAGAAATTTTAGAACGGAATAAGACAAGTTGTTCATTCCGCCCAAATTGGAGGGGAAGAAATATGGTGCTAAGTGATGGAATGGAATGGAATTCATACCACTCCATTCCGCTCCGCTCCATCGAATTTTAAATGATCCAAACAATGGAATATCATTCCACTCCATCTCATTCCGATCCGCTCCATCCGATTCTATCAATCCAAAGAAATGTGATAGTTAAGTACTTTAATACACCAGTAATTGTGAAGAAGATGATTACAAATGTGATAGTTAAGTACTTTAGTACACCAGTAGCATTACACAGTAAATGGTCTAACAACCTACCGAAGAATATAGTAACCAATTAACTGACATAACTAATAGCATAACAACATTAGACAAGTAAACTAACAGAATAACAAAATTGTAGTCTAATAAGTACCATGTTTAACATTGAGTCTCTTTTCAATGTTTTGTTACAGTTATGCTAGAGTTATTTGTTTATCTGTCTTTTTACTAAATCAAACACTACATCATTCATTTAAACTATTGTTGTAAATATTAGATTATAAATAGTAATTATTTCTATTAGTAATGAGGCCCATTAGTCAAAGCCCATCAGGTTTTCTATTCTCTCTTATTTAAAGCATGTAGATGTAACATGTAAAAATGACTTTTAATATATCAGTAAAATATTTTACAACATGGTATCAAGAGCTTCCGATTTTGGGGGATTCGCTTCCGCCTAAATCTTAGCCGCCTTGTAGCGGAGTCTTTTTTTTTTTACTGCAGTTTGCAGTTTGTTGTTGTTTTTGGGTGTTTGGGTCATTGTTGTTTTGTGTTGTAGCACATCGTGCTTCTTGTTTTTGTTCACTCATCTTTGAAACCCTAACCCATCCTGTTTCTTGGTTTGTTTTCTCTCGATTGTCCTTTCAATGGCTGAGATTATTAACGATCAACCACCCCCACCTCCACCTCCACCTCCACCTCCCACAAATCCACCAGCCCCATTTAATATAAAGGATTTTGTCGTTCAAAAAGGTTATTGGCTTACCGGCAAAAATTATTTTCAATGGTCTCAGTTCATCAGACACACTCTAAAATGTTGCGACATGCTTGATCATATTGAAGGAAATCCTCCTCTGGTTACTGCTCCTAACTTCCCTTCCTGGGATAAAGATGATTCTGCTATTATTACTTGGCTTTGGAACTCCATATCTCCATAAATTAGTAGAAATTGCATGTATCTCTCAAGTGCAAAGGCAGTTTGGGAGTATCTTCGTCGCAGTTATTCCATGAAATAAGATATGTCTGCTTGTTATGATTTTAAAGAGGAAAATCTTCAACACTAAGCAGGGAAATCTTTCGATCACTGAGTATTTTAGAGTTCTCAATGGTTTTTGGATTGAGTTGGATCAGTATCAGAATTTGAAGATGGAGTGCAACAAGGATACTGCCACCTTGAATACTGTTGTTGAGCGGGATAGGATCTTTGATTTCCTAGCAGGCCTTAATGCTGAATTTGACCCTATTCGGGTGCAGATTTTGGGTAAGGAAAAATTTCCTGATCTTAATGAAGTTTTTTACACTGTCCGTAGTGAGGAAACCCGTCGTAAAGCTATGCTTCATGAACAGCCCCCGGATGTGTCAGCATTAGTAGCTAGCAAAACAACAAGACAAGGACCACCACCATCATCATCCAAGAATGTTCGTGACAAATTCTATTGTGAGCATTGCAACCGATCAGGGCATACAAAGGATAGGTGTTTCAAACTTCATGGGAGGGAGCAGGTTCTTAGTCGAGGTGGCGGTTCTCGCAACATGCACCAGTATCAGGCACATGTTGCTACACATGTCCAGGATACTGAAAGCTTTGAAAAGAGGGGAACTGATCTTTCCTCCTTCAGTCAGAATGATGTGGAACGGTTGAAGTCTATGCTTGACTCCATGAGTAAGCCTTTTGGTTCTGGGTCTCTAGCAGTTACTGGTAAGAGTTTGTGTTCCCGATCTCTTACTGTTTGTGGTAATATTCCTAAGAATGCGTGGATTCTTGACTCTGGTGCTACTAATCATATGACATTTGATTCCACATTATTATGCTCTTATACCACACCTTTGAGTATTCCTTATATCACTGTTGCTGATGGCTCTCATGCTTGTGTTGTTGGCACTGGAAATATTGACTTGCAACCTCCATTCCAGTTGCAATCTGTGTTTCATGTTCCCACACTTTCCCACAATTTAATTTCCATCCATAAGCTTACCCGTGATCTGAATTGTAAAGTAATTTTTTCTATGTCCCATTGTGTTTTTCAGGACCTTACCACGGGGCAGACGATTGGAATTGCTAAGGAAAAGGAAGGGTTATACTACTTCTCTGATGACCATCCAAAGGTGTTGTCCTCCTGTTTTCAGTCTCAGTCTTCCTCTTCAGCCTCACAAATTTGGCTTCAGCACAAGCGTCTCGGTCATCCTCCATTTTATATAATTAAGTCTATGTTTCCGTCGTTGTTCTTACACCATTCTGTTGAGTCTTTTAAGTGTGATGTTTGTCAGTTGGCAAAACTCAATCGTGTATCTTTTCCTTCCAGTTTTAATAAAAGTGATGAACCTTTTGATTTGATTCATTCTGATGTTTGGGGACCTACCCCTACCTCTAATATTTTTGGTGCAAAATGGTTTGTCTCATTTATTGATGATTGTACTCGGGTAACTTGGATTTTCTTGATGAATACTAAATCCGAAGTACCACAAATATTTATCCAATTTTATAATATGGTACAAACGCAATTTGGGAAAGGCATAAAAAGAATTCGTTCTGACAATGGTAAAGAATATGTCAATCATACCTTTTCCAACTTCACTAGTAAACATGGCATTCTCCATGAATTCACATGTGTTGACACCCCACAACAAAACGGTGCCGCAGAAAGAAAAAATCGTCATTTACTTGAAGTTGCTAGATCTCTCCTTTTTCAAATGTCTGTTCCTACCTCTTATTAGGGTGAGGCAATTCTTACTGATGCCTATCTGATTAACCGGGTCCCATCTCGAGTGTTAGGTAATAAAAGTCCTGCCCAATTTATGCTTTCACGTTTTCCATCTGTTCCTATCTTACACACTCTTGAGTCTCGCATTTTTGGTTGTGTTGCTTTTGTTCATGTTCACAAACAATATCGCAACAAATTGGATCCCCGTGCTGTCAGATGTATCTTTCTGGGTTATGCACCCAACAAAAGAGGGTACAAATGTTATCATCCTCCGAGTCGAAAATTCTTTGTCTCCAAAGATGTCACCTTTCATGAAAATGTGTCATATTTCACTCGTTCTCAGTCTCAGGGGGAGAACATAAGTGACTTAGAGTCAGAGTCAGAGTCAGAGTCTGAGTCCGAGTTTCTGATCCTTGGTCCTAGTCTCCCTAGAACACCTATCAGTGTTCCCTCTCTTGAACCCGAGTTGTCACCTAGTTTGAGTTTGAGTCCTAGTTCAACACCTGAATCTGAGCCAGTAAGTGTTCCTGGTCCTTCAAGGCCTTCTGTTTTACAGGAATCAACACCTCCAGCACCAACTCTAGTGTATCAGAGAAGAAGTAAACCTGACCTTCTCCAGAAACAAATTCAATCGTCTGAACCGGAGGTAAGTACTGAAAATGATTCCTCTAGTGATGATTGTGCCATTTTTTATACTTGTGACACTAATCCAGTTGATTTACCCATTGCTTTGAGGAAGGATAAAAGATCTTGTCCCTCCCTATATCGACACCCTATCTCTCAATATGTCTCCACTAAACATCTTTCCACACAATATCAAAGTTTTATTGTAGCTGTTGATTCTGTGAAAATCCCATCATCTGTTGAAGAAGCATTGCAAAATAGAAATTGGGTCCAAGCTATGGATGAGGAAATGAGAGCACTTGAAAAAAATGGTACTTGGGAGATTATTGAAAGGAAAAGAGACAAAAGTCCAGTTGGATGCAGATGGATCTATACTGTAAAGTACAAATCTGATGGTACACTTGATCGGTACAAAGCAAGACTAGTGGCAAAAGGTTATACTCAGACGTATGGTATTGATTATGAGGAGACATTTGCCCCAGTGGCAAAGATGAATACTGTTCGAATTTTACTGTCTCTTGTTGCTTCATGTGGATGGGAATTGCAACAGTTTGATGTTAAAAATGCGTTCTTGCATGGAGACTTAGAGGAAGAAGTGTATATGGAGATTCCACCAGGTGTTGGCATAACAAATGGAGCTAACAAGGTGTGTAAATTGAAGAAAGCCTTATATGGACTAAAGCAGTCCCCTCGGGCATGGTTTGGAAGATTCACAAAGGCAATGATGTGTTTGGGCTATAAGCAAAGTCAAGGAGACCACACTTTATTTTTTAAACATTCACAAGGAGGAAAACTGACTGTACTTCTTGTTTATGTTGATGATATTATTGTTACAGGAGATGATTTGATTGAGAGACATTTCCTCAAAGAGAAATTATCAGCAGAGTTTGAGATGAAAGACCTTGGGCAACTCAAGTATTTCTTGGGAATTGAGGTAGCCTACTCAAAGCAAGGCATCTTTATTTCTCAAAGGAAGTATGTGCTTGATCTTTTGCAGGAAACTGACAAACTTGGATGCAAACCTGCAAGTGTTCCCATTGAACAAAATCACAGGATAAGCTTTGAGGAGGAAAGTGACAAAGTTGACAAGGGTCAATATCAGAGATTAGTGGAAAAATTGATTTACTTGGCACACACTAGACCAGATTTGGCATATGCAGTCAGTGTGGTGAGCCAATTCATGCATGATCCGAGGGTGAGACATTTGCAGGTTGTAGACCGCGTTCTACAATATCTTAAAGCAACTCTAGGGAGAGGACTTTTGTTTAAAAGAGGTGGAAATCTAACTATGGAAACTTACACTGATGCGGATTATGCCGGATCAGTGAGTGACAGAAGATCTACGTCAGGCTATTGTACTTTTCTGTGTGGTAACCTTGTAGCTTGGAAGAGTAAGAAGCAAAGTGTAGTTGCTCGATCAAGCGCCGAGGCAGAATTTAGAGCTATGGCACTAGGAATTTGTGAGCTATTGTGGATGAAACAAATTCTAGAAGACTTGAAGATACAATGTGAAGGTCCTATGAAATTGTTGTGACAATAAATCGGCTATTAGTATTGTTCATAATCCTGTTCAGCATGACAGGACTAAACACATTGAGATTGACCGACATTTTATCAAAGAGAAGTTGGATAGTGGACTGATAACTACATCTTACGTTCCTTCCGGGCATCAGCTGGCAGATGTGTTAACAAAAGGCTTACCAACAGAAAGATTCAGGCAACTTACTTGCAAGCTGGGAATGATAGATATCCATTCACCAGCTTGAGGGGGAGTGTTGTAAATATTAGATTGTAAATAGTAATTATTTCTATTAGTAATGAGGCCCATTAGTCAAAGTCCATTAGGTTTTCTATTCTCTCTTATTTAAAGCATGTAGATGTAACATGTAAAAATGACTTTTAATATATCAGTAAAATATTTTACAACAACTATAATACTATCAATCCTTATTTTTATATTACAATTGAAGTTCATAGAAACCTGGAATCATAAAACATAATTTCCTGTGCAAGTGTAAATACAGCATCTACTTAGAAAGGAACTTAACCAGAGCAAAAAAAAATGAAGAAATCACAATGTACAAGCTACATGTTATGGTATAAGAAGACAAACTAGTATGAGAAACATGTACAAAGTATACTCGTGGCGATGATTTATAAGAGTGTAATAGTTTTGTACCAACACTGTTGTAAACTGGCATTATATAGACATCGATTATATTTTACCATTTTGCCGAAAGATAGTAAAATATAATTTGATGTCTGTGTAAACCTGTCTATAGTGTCAATGCATAGTTATTAAACTCGAAGAGTAAACATACAAGGGTCAGTTAATTGACACTTTCAGAATTTCTTCTGCTTAAGGAAGGAGAAGAATTGATAATCTCTTGGCCGAGTTCCTTTATTTTGCTGAGAAGAAGCATTTGCTCGGTCTCTAGCTGAGCTACATATCCTTCCTGTGTGTCTTCCAGAGTTTCGAGCTCACTCAATGTTGTAGAGAGGCCTTCGAGATTTCCATCTTCTATTAATGACCTGAACTTGATCATCATCTGTTTTATCTGATAAAAGTTCAATTTACATCATGTTAGAATAACAACACAACATGAAAATGATTTTTAAAAAAAGTGAAAGTGTTCCTGCGGACCTGCGTTGGAATTTGGTGCAATTTACTCAAAGAAGGTTCGGAGTCTATACTTTGCCTCTTGTGCATATCTGGAACTTTTCTAGTAATTTGAATGTGAATTTCACCTCTTTTCACTCCTTGAAGAGGAATCCACTTATCAGCCATCTGGTTTGGAGGTAACCTTTGATATTCTACGACACATTCACCGATACTTGATGTAGGTAGTAAAGCATTATGGTCTTTCACATAAAGTATCAAGGGACTTCCGTCATCGGGGAACTCTAGTGTCTGGTTCCATTGAGGGGTTAGAGTTTTGTATATAACCTGTCAAACAATGTCACAGCTAATATTAAGTTAAGTTATCAAACTCGAGAGTCTAAATAAACCCGTGGAACATCAGTACACTCGAGAAACCAATGATGAAGTATGCCAACCTTTGTTCTTTTCTTGAAATTCCCATAATGTACCCTAACATACGGATCACTCGTGCCTCTAAGATCGGCAGCAACAAGATCTCTCCCTTCAATCAAAACAAGCTCTATCCAACCACTTCCTGAGCCTGAACCCTGGTCATCATCAAAGGAGTGAATCATGTTAGAATCAACATCCAAGAAGTGAAAAATCGATAATGGTTTAAATAAAAGTGATAGATGATATGCAAATATATGCTCAAATAGCCTTTTGCGCCATTTTTTCATTTTGTGACTATAGAGATGTTTGGATTAGCTTATTATAATTTATCTAGTGACATAACCATTTGTGAGATTGTTTTGGAGAGCTTATGTAAACACCTTATGACATGTCCGAAAGTTGTTTTCAACTTTATTATCATAAGCTCTCAAGTATAGCTAGCTTATACATTAGCACTTATAGCAATAAGTGTTTATGCTCTAAGTGCTTAATTAAGCTGTTTATCCAAACTGAGCCTAAATAAATAAAAGAATCACTAATTTCTGACTGAAGAAACGCACCGTTGATCCTTCTTGGTCATCCGCCTTTACGGCTTCTATTTTAAGTCTGATTTCTCCCGAACGCACTCGTTCAAGAGGGATCCATACATCCCTGACTGATCCATCAACAAGTCCTTCTAAATTTACTTGTGCACTACCAATGTTTTCGTCTCCAAAAAGCTCCTCGGTAAATACCTTTAGTTTTAAGTATTCACCGCCACTAATCTCATCAAATTCAATCGTCTGATTCCAGACAGGATTTGGAGTATGAGAAGTCTTGGTTTTCTGGATAACCTGAAAAGATTAATAATAACAGAATAAGATAAGGCAAATCTTTATATAGTGAAGAGTGTCCTAAGCAGTGCTACTTACCTTTCCATATTGCACTTTAATGTATGGATCAAACTTTCCGGACTTTTCTTTTGCAGCAGCAAGATCCCTTCCTTCTACAACAGTTATGTTAAGTTTCTTTCCAGTTTTTAACTGAAGATTTGATGATCCATTTAGTGACGTCCGAGAGTTGTTACGGAGATTGTTCAAGCTATGTGTTCCATCGGAAAATTGCCACTCTTTTACTACAATGCTCACCTTCAACTAAAATATTAAGAGAATAGGTAAGATAAATGAGTGTGTAGTTAAATACCAATTTTATCTTCACTCACAAAGGTAAAAAAATTGTGCCTTATTACATAATCGTAAAATATTGTACCTCTCCAAAGTTGACACCTTCAAATGGGACAACCATTTCAATTTCATCTCCACAAAATTGTGCTTGCTTTGCTATAACCCCGGAATCGGGTCCTACCGCCCACATTATTGTCGAATCATCTTCAACATGCCGCATCTGCACAAAGACATCAAAATTAACTTACTATAATATAATAAAAGACATGATGTACTTGCTGAAAATAAAGGCGGAAAAAAATCATGTCTGAACGAAGATAGTGGTGTCAAATAGCGTCTATATCAGGCGCCGTAACACTATAATAGCATGGCAGAATTTGAACAAATTGCTATTGTTCAGTGTGATATGCTATATAGTACAAAGTGTTCTAAAATAACGATTATACTCTATAGCAGTATTGTATTGCTGTAGCATAACGGAATTTGAACAGGTCACTATTTCCTGCAATAGACAACGTGTATGTTTGGTATCACGGTGGGAGTACTTAGAATTGACTTTGCTTTCCAGAACTGATTCTATTTGAAGCATTTAGAATTGATTATGGATGTGTAGAATTGATTTTGACATGTTTGGTTGCTCTCGAGTAGAATTGATTTTGCTTTCCATAATTGATTCTATTTGAAGCTAGAATTTGTAGTTTTGAGTCTAAACGTGAAATTTTCTGTTCAACCCACTTTTGCAAGAATTTATCCAAACATAAATCACTTTACCTTCACCTCACTTTCTGGCATAATCAATTTTACACCGTCAATTCACTCAGAATCAATTTTTTCACCGCAGAATTAAAAGCACACAACATTCACGAAATAGTATTTATGAGTAATTGATATCCATTGTTGCTAGTTCAAAAGGAGAACACCAATGAGATTACCTTTATTTCACAACTTCCCAGATAATCACACTTCACATTGTTTGGAATACACTCGTAAAGATTGAAACGAAGAGTTCCTGCATTATCATGCATAACCATATTAAACGATGCATCCCATCTAGGCGTTGAGCCTAGTCTCACATCCGTTCTCCTCGTTAATTCCTCGATTTCTACCTCTACAAATGTATGTAGGTCCTTGTCGTCAAAAACGTCTTCTGATGAAGAACCATTGGTTGATCCATTTTGTTGCCTCCTAGATGTCTTGAAGGAACTCCTAGAAAGTTTATTTGCGGAAATCACTCTAACATATATGATGCTACCAACAGCCTTTTTTCTTAAATCGACCGCAGGTAACGTGAAACAGCGTCGTCGAGGTTCCACCATGGTTTTAACCAAAGTGTCAGTAAAAAGTTTTTCCTGTATGCAGGAAAAGTATAAAGTTAGCAAAAAATAAAAGAAAAAAATTCAGAAATTTGCTAAGACAATGAGCTTATAAGACTAAACATGTAATTGATGTTTGTAAAAACAACTGTTCCTCACTCATGAATATAAATACGCGCAATTTAGTTACTACAAATATAATATTAAATTTAGTCAAAACGCACCAGCCAAGAAGAAACACCAGGCCACTCGGTAGCTGGAAGTGACTGACTTCCACCACTTCCAAAGGCGACTCCTACTCTCACCTCAGGAGCCGATACAAACGAATATAAAAGTGCTTTTCCATCTAGAATCGGTGTTAAGATAAGCTGAAAAATCAATATGAGGTAAAAAAAAATCAAACCAACTTATTTTTTTAATAATCTACTACTTTATATAGCTTTTGTTATGTTAGAAAATAAAAAAATAAAAATGAAAAGAATATTGCTTTACATACATCCCCCTTGATATGAAGATTGTTAATCACGATTCGTGCAGTTCCCATTAACGGTTTCGCAAGCTTAGCAAGCATCAAAATACTCATTTCGCCGGTGTCCCAATCAAAACCAAGTTGCATGACTCGCTGTCAAATACAAATATAAGGCTTTAACTAAATCTCACATCTTGTGTAATATATCAATTCCAAATCTCCATGCCAAAACAACTAGAAAATACAGATTAGGCGAAGAAGACAAATATATTTGAAATGTGAATAGAACTAAAACCTGATCGCCGATAGTTGACCACCGCATCCCTTGCAAGGCCAAGCTAGGAGGGCATGATCCTAGTGAAAACTCTTGCAGCTCAACTCTTTCCTACACACAAGGATTTCTCTAGTTCGGTACATGTCAACCAAAGTGTCATGAAAAAAAGGAGAGTTTTACTTACAAGAAGTCTTGGTTTCCGGAGCTTTAAGCGTGCCTAGAGACGCGAAAAGAAAAGGAAGAAGAAAATTAGTACATGTCTGAAAGTGTGTTGAAAAGTATGTGGCAGAGGCGGTGAAGTTTCACCTCAACTATAGCTTTTAACCTTGATGAAAGCTTGGGGTTAAAGTAGTTGGGCCAGATTTCTGTCAACAGTTTATTAAGCCATTCACAGTGCTCCAATGGTGTAATGGGCTATGTGAAAAGGAAATTGAAGTCAACTTCATAAACAAAACAAATCGGCAATGTCAAAGGAAAAACAGGTAAGAGAAGATACCGAGTTATTCAATATTATTCGCTTCCATTTCTTATCCAAATCCTCCACAAGTAGTTTGCGTTGGTATCTCCCATACTGAAAATTAAAAAACAAAATCCCACATTACTGATATATGCAGCACTAACATTTCAGATAAAAAATGTGTCTGATGTCCGACATCAGACAACGTTAAACACTGACACGTATAGTTACATTCAATCACTTCCATTTTATTAAATTAGCATCTACACCCGCGCCGGTATTGTGACTAGTGTCAATGACTTGTTAACTAACTAACTCGTTTCCTCAATAACAGTACTAGATTGAGTATGTGTTCACTCATCTCATGAAATTACCCTAATTTAACTAAATTCCAAAAAATAATGAATGCATTTTAAATCAGAACCAAATTAATGAGCCAAGATAATTCTCACCAAAGTACATATATTTATATGAATACAATTCAATACAAGAGTAATGATTCATAGAGAGAGCAAAACCTGTATAGTTGCCCAAACAGCAAGTGCAAGAGGAACCCAAGTAGAGAAAGAGAAGACCCATTTTTCAATAGCCAAAGCAATCAAAATAAATGGAATGAAAAATGAAATCTTTGGCTTCTCCTGCAAAAGATAGTTGAAGAAATCCACAGCAACCTCTTCAATATTTTCAATGGAAAATACCCTTTTCTTTCTACTCATTTTTATGCCTTGCTTGCACCAAAATCAAACCAAAAAATTGAACTTTTTTTATGTATATGAATTTGTGATCAAAAACCAAGGTCAACTACTCAAAAGGGTAAGGCAAGTTTTTAAAGAAGAAGATGAAAATGATTTGGAAGTTGACAAATTTTGAAGGGTTGGAAAATTTCAGAGATAGAGAAGTTGAAAAGTCAGCTGAGAAGAACAGTTATGAAAAAATCCTTAATTTATGCAAACATTTGTTGTTGTCTGAAATTGAACAGAACAAAATGATGACAGAGTTGAATAGAAAAACTGCTACCACAATTTCTTGTCTCTTTCTTTTGTGTCTTTTTCATTCATTCATGTTAAAACCAACTTCATGAGTAGATAGATCTATGTTGAGTTTTTTTTGTTTTTTTTGTAGTATCTAATTGAATTTATTATTATAGTTTAAAGTTATTACTATAAATAAATAAATAAACAAATAAAAATGGATGAATGTTTTAGTAAAACTTATTAGTAGATCCCAAAAACGGTTTATTTTCCTAAGTTGTAATCAAGTTTTATAAAACAGTTCCATTTCAATAACTGTTGAGTTTTATTTAACATAAGTCTTATTTTTCACAATAGGTATGTGGTACCAAAGTTTTTTTTTGTCAAAGTGAAATTAATGATTTTTTTTGGTGAAAGTTTATATTTAGGATTTGTTTATTGACTAGGATTGGATAGAATAATACTAAAGATTGATTTGTTTTAGATTTTGTTTTAAAATATTTTTATAATATTATATAATTTTATTAAGAATAATTTATAAAAAAAAATTTAAAATATATTTTAAAAGATAAATTAATTTAAATAGTTTTTTATAAAATATTATTTTAAATGTTCTATCTTTTTCTATGACTTTTACAATATTAAATTTTATATATATATATATATATATATATATATATATATATATATATATATATATATATATATATATATATATATATATATATATTATATATATATATATAAAAATCATGTAATTATAAATATGTTAAAAAATTAATAATTACTATTTAAGTTATTGAGATGTCAAAACTATCCTTTAATTTATAAAAAAGAGATTTGAAATACCTTTTATTATTTTTTTTAAAATTTCTCATAAAAAATAATTTTAAAAATACAAAAAAAGTTAAAACTATAACAAGTGAGTCATATATCTAATTTTTAATAATACATTAAAATATGATAGATTATTTTTAAAACTTATTATATCATATTTAACTGGTTAAAATTATTTTTAGAATATAAAATGAATTAGAAGTCAATAAGATATAATAAAAATATAATTTTGTGAAATTATCCTATAAAATATTGAAATTTAATTTGATATTATATTAACAAACCAGTTATTTTTTTAAAATATGTATGATTTTATCTCAATGTTGATTTTGTAATTTAAATAAACTAAAAGACTAAAACTATTAAAATTTGAATATTAGGTTAAATATGGTTTTCTTGCAAGGGTGGTTAAATATGTAAGACTAAAAGAGATCATTTTTAGGATTCGAGGCTATAATGATAGAATGTTGAAGGCAAGAAATTCATGACGTGATCTTGAAAGAGGTTTTGTGAGCAAGTATGCGAGTTGGTGACTTAAAGGGACATAAGATACTTTGAGTTCATATTTGCTAATAATGTCACGAACAAGGTGATAGTCAATGGATAAGTGCTTCATTCGTGAATGGAACACTGGATTTGCACAAAGGTAGGCATCAATATTATCTGAAAATAGGTTTAGTGGGTTAGTTAGTTTAATGCCAAGCTCCACGAGCAGCTGTTGTAGCCACAAAAGTTCACATGTGGTGGTTCTAATGTGCGGTATTTTGCTTCTGTGGAAGATCTCGTAATTGTGGATTGTTTCTTGCATGACCATAAAATTGCATTCGGACCAAGATAAATTATGTATGCACCAGTGGACTTTCGATCAACATTGTCACCACCCCAATATGCATCAGAAAATGCAGTGAGTTCAAGCTATCTTGTTGCAACAAGATGAAAATAGTGGAAAATGGTTTTCTTTAGATAACGAAGGATGTGCTTGAGAGCTTGCATGTGAATGGTCGATGGTGCTTGCATGTATTGAGATAACTTATTGACAGCAAAGGCCACATCCAGTCTCGTGAGAGATAAGTAATGCAAAAATCTAATGATACTACGAAATAAAGAAGAGCCACAACTTGAAGAATCATCAATTCTGCCAAGTGAGCAAGTAAAATACAATGGTGTCCTACTGGTTTAGCATCAGTCATATTTGCTTTTTGTAAGATGTCTCGAATATAATGTTGTTAAGACAAGAAAATTCCCTTGGACGTATAGATGAGCTCGACACTGAGAAATTGGCTTAGGCTCCCAAGACCCTTTAGAGAAAACTTTGCAGCTAAAGCATCCTTAAATGTGCTTAAGAAATTTTCATTGTTTCCTGTCAGAAGGAGATCATCAACATATACCAAAAAAAGGCAATAACATTACCGTTCTTATAAATGAAGAGTGAAGGATCATATTTATTGTTAAAGAACCCAGAGGCAAGCACAAAGGATTTCAATTTTTGATACCAAGCTCGAGGTGCTTGTTTCAAACCATAGAGAGCTTTATGGAGCTTGCATACATGATTAGGGAATGCTTGATGAATAAATCCTTGAGGTTGGCGCATGTAAATATCTTTAGAGATCGTACCATGCAAGAATGCATTATTAACATCAATTTGAGTTAGACTAACTTTCGGAGAGATCAATATATAATACCACTTTAATTATTTTAGGTTTGATAACAAGATTGAAGGTGTCTTTATGATCAATGTCTGGTCGTTGAAGAAAACCTTTAGCAACTAGTCGTGCTTTGTGACGAGTAATACATCCATCTGGATTTCTTTTCAACCGAAACGCCCATTTGTTAACAATGACATTGAGGTGTGGTTGATTAGGAGCTAGAGACCAAGTGTCATTGGTCATGAGAATGGTGAACTCTGCATACATAGATTTTCTCCACTCATGACATTATAATGCTTTGGATACACATGTCGGTTCTTCCGTCGATGGTAGTGGATGTTTAGACACGGGAAAAAAACTTATTTGGTTTGTATATTCCATTTTCCCCACCTGTAATCATAGGATGATTTGGTACTATCAAAGTTGAAGGTTGTGGTGACGGATAATCCACTGCAAGTGACTCAAGTGAAGATGAAACATGTACAGGTGATTGAGGTGGGGATTGTGGTATGGTAAGGTTTGTAGAAGAGGAATTCAATGGTTCATTGGGTGATGGTGTATTATTTTGGATTAGGGAATTTGGTTGGGAATCAATTGGGTGTGTGATGGTTAGGTGATATTATAACACCCTAAACCCTGAAACTTATTATAAAAGATTTACACGACAATTTAAGGTGTCACCAATGAAAATCCTACAAAAACACATCAGATCATATTGAAACTACACAGATGGAAAACATTTTCATAGCAACTTCATAAATAAGTTATAAACTCCAAAACAACAAAACAACATAAATATCAAAGAAATAATAACTCTCATCCCCGACGTTACACAATCGTAGCACTAAACCACAAATGTATTATAAAGTAGATAAATAAAAGCGAAGGGTAGCTCCAACAAGCTACCTTCCAACATACAATGACAAGTATCATTCTTGAGTATCTGCAAGTCCATGATGGACAACATAAAACAAAGGGGGTGAGAAACAACATTCAATATAAATAGTGTAAGGAATGCTAAGGTAGAGAATATACAACAAACACACATTCATTACACAGTCAACAACAACATAGTCTCACACCCATGCTTAACATGTACATATTCTCAACCAATCAACAACATCATGAACAATCAACTATATATGCAAACATGTATGCAATTTACTCCACAACTAAGTCATTATTCACGCGGTACCATTTATGGACAACATATGTTCATCTCACTTCTGAATCCCCACCATAGGACCAATGCATCCCAAATCGTTACCATCACTATAAGTAACGCTTCAATGATTCCCATCTGAAACCAGCTACTCACTCCTAAATCCCTACCATAGGATCAAAGCATACCAAAACTGGACTGAAGTCCATACACCATGATGCATGACTCTCAACAACATGCATTATCACCATAAGAATCACCAAAATTATCACCATAAATTAAATTGTTTGATTGTAGTTCTGTCAAATAGTATAAGTTTTGAATCAAGAAGAACATTTGAGAATGGTTTGAGTTATGTCAAGTTCTGATTCATAATAACACTTCATTTTGACCCAAAAAAAATAGATTTTTGGAAGTGTGATTCGAGTCACAAGCTGACATGATTCGATCAAAGTGTGCAGAGAAGTCATGAATTAACTTTTGTCAGTCTGATTTGAACCACAAAAGTTTCAAACTCAATTTAAACATATTACATAAAAGAAAAATTTGCTTCTATTTGTTTGATTTGAATTAAAAAGTCCATGATTTAAATCAGAGAGGTTGGATTCGAATGTAGATATGTTTGACTCAAATCAAACACAACTAGTAGATTTGGCTTTTTTTGTGGTTCTGATTCAAATCAAAGGTTTCGTTGACTCAAATCACATGACTCGGATCATAAAATGGATTGATTTGAATGATGGGATCGACTTTTATTGGGTATTGGATCTTGATTGAAAGCATTTACTCTTTTGACTTGACTCATACTTCTTGCTTGTGACTTAAATCATATATCATTTTTCTCTCATTTTGGTGCTAGATCTCTAACACATATATAAATCTTTTCTCAAAATCCCTTTGACCGATCAATTCGCAAGTGCATAAATCACGTCAGAGTAATATAAAAGAATATCGATCCCACATAGACCAAATCGTCAATCTATCGATTACTATTGTTACGATGTTTATCTAAGGCGGTACAAAAGAGATATTGATGTCGCAAAATAACAGTAAATAAAGGAAATGATAAATACAGTGCAGATAAAGATAGGCTTGAATGTAATTCACATCAGTTAAACGATATTTCGATTGTCTAAATAGAACTACTTATGGGGCAATATTTTCTACTCTTGAAAAGAATCCATTTAACAGGAACTTTCGCTTTCACGTATTCAGAACCGAGTTTACCCTTAAATTAAGGTCTTTTATTGTCACTTATAAAAGGTGCGCAGAATGCTAAAGTAGTAAACTTATTTTTAAGAAATAAGACTCGTAAACTTAGTTGAAAAGTGATTTTGATTTGGAAAGTTTACCTAAGGAGTTTCCTGATTTTAAATCTATCAACGCGTCCGAAAACAGTTTCAAAAATCGTTTTTCCTTAAAGTGATAAAAATTCCTAGTTAACTAAGCCAAGGTGCTTTCGCACTCCTTGAGTAGTTAAAACTAACCAAGTTTGTTTCAGAAAACTCGAATTAAAAATCAAAACAGCCTTTAAAGCATTTTTATAAATTCAATATGTGAAACATCTCTTTAACCGCGATCCTTACATTCTAACCTTTGAAAGATTTAGCCAGACATGGTAATACAAACAAATACAACGATGTTGAACATGATGAAAAGAAGTTTAGAATGTAAGGCGTGAAGAACAAGTAAAGCGTGTAAAACAATTAAAACGAGCAATAAAGATAATGGCGAGAAAATTAAATAATGTAAAGACGATGACAAGGAATTAAATAAAGTAAAACATGGCAAGAAATTAAATAAAGTAAAGCGTGGCAAGAAATTAAATAAAGTAAAGCATGACAAGTAAAATAAATAAAAGCGATTAAATTAGAACCTGCTCCAAACAAAGGCTTTAAATCTGATACAAGGAAAATAAACCTTTGACTTTGAAGATAAAGACGACAACAAAATCAAAGTGCTCCAACTTAATTACACTACGGTGCGATAACCCCTCGATGTGATGGATTACCGCTTTTACAGATGATTATATAGTTGTAGCACCTCAAATTTGCACCTCCCATTTGTACATTCATTTCATTTTTAGGTCATTAGCATTGCATAGCATGTTGCATTTCATCAGTCAAAACTGATCAGGAGAATCCATCTGTGCAAGAGAGCAAAAGTATTTCCATGAGACAAAGGCCCTATGGTTGTTCTAGAGAGCTTACATGACCCAAGGTTCATTTTGATGCAACTTGACCATTGGTTTGAGGTTCAAAGTCCACAGTGCATGACCAAGTCATCTGAGGCCCATAAAAGTCAACTGCAAGTCAACTGAGGGCTAGGAGAGGGAGAAATGGTTTGAGACATTTCATTCATGTCCCAAAGAAGGGTATTCAACATGTCAAACATCTACCTTGAAGATTTTGAAGCCAGATCAAAAGTTTCCAAAAATGGAAAGTGACCTATAATTGAAAGTTTCCCAAAGTGGAAAGTTTTTGATTCAAATTCAACTTGATCTTGCATCATCAAAGAAGCTTCAAATTAAATCTTGTCCAACATGAAAGTTTAAGATATCTTTCTCCCATTTCCAAAAAGTCCAAGATCATGAGCATCTGATGAATGGTTGAGGAGATATGGTCAAATCATTGCCAAGTGTACATGGAACTTCAAATGGCCATAACTTTTGGTTCATAACTCCAAATTTGGTGGTTCTTTTTGCAAAATGCTTGTCATGACATGAAGTTTCCAAAACATCCATCAGATTGCATGAAATTTGAACATATGATCATTTGTGCATTCAAGTCAATTTTGGAGGGAAAATCATAAATTTGAAATTGGTGCATCATGGGAACAAATGACCATTGCTAACATGTGCATGGGAAGATTTTGAGTGAAAATGAGCTCCCATATGGTATTGTTCGCGTTTGGAATTGCCATGCACCACCAAATTTCCAATTTTTGCCATGCACCCTTATTTTGCTTAATCTCTAATTAACTTTGATTAATTTTAATTAAAATGAGATTAGGACATGGTATATATAAATAATTGTAACAAAATTTAGGGAGGTTAATCACAATTCACCATTTCTAGATCTAAGAATTTTTTCCCTCCAAAATTTTCTTTCAATCTTAATTCAAATTTTTCTCACATAAACCTTGAATCTTCTTCCATATTCTGATTCTCTAGTGTTGATTTAGCAGAGATCAAGCCTTGGATCATCAAGTTTGGACCAGAATTGTGCATGTGAAGCTCAAGAACATAACCATGACATTTGAGATTTAAGCAAGATCTACACGTTTCCAAGCCTCAATTTCATCATCAAACTTCATAACAAGTGATTTGGAGTGGATTTGCATGCTTGCTTGGCCTTGGATCTGCAGAATTCGCCAACTGTTCTTCAAGAGGTCACATTTTTTATTCTCTTAATTATCTGTTTTATGTACATAATCTTGTAGATCTTGTTGTGGTGAGAATTCTGATATAAATTTTGTGGAATTTGGATGAAAATTGAGTGAGATATGATGATTTCAAGTTTAGATCTAGAAACTTCTTTGCTTTGATTCAGAAAATCCATGGAGATTTAGGCTTAGATAATATGATATTTGAATTCTACATTGAAAGATCTTTCCAACGATATATAATTTGCAAAATTCTGGACGTTTCTGGAAATTCTGGAAAATTGCGCATGAATGTTCATCATCTTCATCTTCATCTTCATGAAGAAGATGAAGATCTTCATCATTAGTGACGGATCTGCATGGTAGCGACGGAATCTGGATTTTCGCTAGGGTTCTTGCTGTAACGCACGCTCAGAACTCATTTAATCCATGGTCCTCACTTTGATTCCTGCTGCAGGCGTTTTTTGGAATTTATTTTTCACTTTTGTCATGCTATGCCATTTTTATTTCACATTTTTTCATCAACTTGTAAAATACATAACAAATTGAAAATTGATCCAAAAAATACCTGGTTTTTTGCATAGTGATCCTTAGAATGTCTAGTTTTTTATGATGATGATTTCAAAAGTTGTGCATGGCTGGATTTTATTTGGTGCTATAATCTTTGATCATGTGTCCACTTGTGACCTTACCTTGCTTATCTCATTGTGAAATGCTTGATTTTAATCCAATGGACTTGAAATTTTACATGTTGATTCTAGACACATTGATGGATGTTTTGGTTTTGGTTTGACATTTTTCCCATGCTCCATTCCTGTTTTATGAATGTGTTTGCATGGTGTGACAATTTGTGTCACACCTTTGATTGCCTAACTTGTGCAATTTAATTTCCATGCCAAATGATCTTTGATGCTTCTGATTTTTTGTATGTTGATCATGTTAGATGTTTTGAATGTTCATGAATTTTTCCATAATTATTTGAATAATTTCTGTTTTGATTTGGATTTTTCATTCATGATGACCATATATGAACTTTGAAATTGTCATTGACTTCTTTTGATCATGAAATACTTTTTCTTGATGATATTGTTGTGAGCCTTTTTAGGACATGTCAATATGTGTTTGAAGTTGCATTGTGTTGAATTTCAGCCCCTGTTTTGGATTTTTTCTTCATCTTTGACCCTAGGCTTTGACCTAGTGGTTTGTTACTTACATTTGAGTTGTGATTTCAGGTTCAAGTGTGCATCTCCTTGATTGATGTTGCTCCTTCATTTGAGCTTGATCATTTATTGTTGTTGGCTAACACTTGCTTGTTTTGTAGGCTTTGAGGACAATTCATTTGTGTTTATGGCTTATGTATTGCATATTGGGTTGTCTGTTGAATATTGACTGTTGATTGCTTGTCTGGATTTTGTACTGATTGGTTTAGCTGTTTCCACAGGTACCTAAGTTGCTTTAAGTTCATTTGAACTTTGCTTTGCTTGCTTGTGGTTGGCATACCACTGAGGTATAATCCCTTGATCTTCATGTAGTCTGGAAGACCTGTCATGTTACTTTGGCAGGCACTTGTCTGAAGCCCTCCTTAAGAGGCAATGCTTGTGTTTGTTTAATTTTGTGCCAAGCAGGTAAAGACCTCTTAAGAGGCAATTGGCAGATAAAAGGGATGTGCAATCCATCCCCTGCTATTCAGTTCTGTCATTCACTTTGCTCACACACCATGTGTTGATGCATTGTGAATAAGAACTCAAGATCTTGTTGTGTCAGTCATGTGGAGAAGAGTTCCTACATTCTGAACTCCCACACTTTCTATTTGATTGAAGCTCTCCCAGGCCAGGGATAAGAGCTGTGAGGTCTTACCCTCATCTCCATTTCATCTGCTTCACCCTAACTCTCAATGTTATGGTTAAGAGCTAAAAACACCCCATTCCACTTGGCTTGTTTCTACAGCCTAGCCTTGTATGAGCCAATTGTTTGCATATAGTGTGTGTGCTTGCTTTATTGTGCTTGTATTTGTTTGATTGTGCTGTTTAGGCTAGCTTGCTTCCTGTGCAAGTTAGGATAGAGACCTCAACATAGGGATCATATGCATGACAACTTCTAGGCTCGAGTCGTAGTCTCCCTAGTAGATTGTTATCTCCCTTGTCTCTGGTTAGGTTAGAAGTTCTTTCCCTGTTAAGGGGAACTACGTCGCCCTGATCCTCATACCAGATGAGGTACGTAGGCAGGAGATGAGCTGATCTCTCCGGGCGCCCTTTTTCTTTTTCAACCCCTTGGTGTGTGTTGGAGTCTGACATAAGTCCAGCGATTGGCAGTTAGTTTCCTGTGTCTTGTTTGCTTGTTGGAGTCTGACGTAAGCCAGCGATTGGCAGTTGGTTTCCTGTGTGTGTTTGTTGGTTCGGAGTCTGATGTAAGTCCAGCAATTGGCATTCGGTTTCCATGTTTGCCTGTTTGTGTGGAGTCTGACGTAAGTCCAGCGATTGGCAGTCGGTTTCCTGTGTGGGGTTTGTTTGGCGTGCGTTAGCCGAGCTACGAGTGCTCTGATTCTTCTCCGGTCAGAGAAGATACATATGCATAGGATGCGACATCCTAGCGAGCACGTTTCCCCTGTTCCCGAACTACGTCGACTCTGATGTCTGTGTCTGACAGACTACGTAGGCCCAGGATGCGATATCCTGCCGAGTCCCGTTTCTTTTGTCTTTCTGTGTCTCCTTCCAGTGTGTGTGCAGTGTTTGAGCAGTTTCTTTAGCAACCTTTCTTCTATTCTTTTTGAGCGTGGATCCCGTCGAGTACGACGGATGCGTAGGGGTGTTAATACCTTCCCTTCGCATAACCGACTCCCGATCCCATCTTTCTCTGGTCGCGAGACCATGTCTTTTCCAGGTTTACTTCGAGTGTTTCCTTTCCCTCCTTTGGGATAAATAACGCACGGTGGCGGCTCTGTTGTTTCGTTTTCCCGCCGGTTTTTCGCGTAATGCGACAATAGTCTTAGTGTTGTAAACTAAGTTGGATCATTTGGAAATGAACTAGAACGACCTATTTATAGAGGAACTCAGTAGCATGCAAAGACCATGATGCCCTTCAACTTCTCCTTAGTGGGAACGTGAAATGCAAAGGTGGCGCCCGCCACCCCTTCGTGGCGCCCGCCATGTGTGTGAATTGGAAAGTTCATGGGATCGTGGTGGTTTCCTCCTGGTTGAGGGCTGATGTGTCATGGCTTCTCATATAGCGGCCGTCATGCATAACGTCATGTGTACAATATTTTCCGAAAAACCCTAATTTTTGGTCTTTTTGCTACGTTTCTTCTAAAAAGGTCCCGAAAGAGCTAAATACTTGAAAACAACATAAAAGAGAGCATAACACAAGCAAAATGATAATAAAGACCTAATAAACATGTGAAATCCGAATCAAAAACACGGTGTGATCCAGTGTGATCACCCTTTCATAATGTTCATAATATACACATCGACTTTATGATTTAGAACTTACAACACATATTTTCTCTTAACTTTTGAAAAGGGTTTTAAATCTTGTTATGGGTTTTGTAAACAAAATCTCTTCACCGTCAACCTATTGCACCATCCATTGTTGTTTGGATCAAGTTCTCATCTTAAGGTGTGAGATTTGTGAGGAGAACCGTTATTGTGATTAACGTTTTTGTGAATAGTTCTTGAGGATTTCAGAGGTTTGCATCTCTGTGTGTGGTTGTAGATGGGATCGATAAATCCAGCTAAAAAGAAGGAGGTTATCAAAGATTATTTTGGTAGATCTGTATGGAAGCATATAGAAAAAGTTAGAGTTTTTCTCATCTTCAAACAATCCAATGCTCAAGGGACTGATTGAAGGAGAATTGTCATCCAAGGCGCAGCGGAATTTAAAAATTTCTCAATTTAGTGATCCTTACGAATGGGCATGATTAGTGATAGAATCGTTACCTCTTGTGGCGATCACGAACGTTGAACGATGACAACGTCTCTACTCAGTCCACACGAACGGATTCCTTCAATCTCAGTGCTAGCTGGTACGAATGAAGGCTTTGAGTGAGAGAGAGAGAGGGAAACGAAATTCCAAGTCTTCACTTGAGTGTTAGTCTGAATGACAATGCTTCTACCCAAGGGTTCTATTTATAGAACCACTTGTGTGGGCTTCAAGCTAAAAAGCCCACTTAAGTGTATTTTGGCCCATATCTCATAATATGCCAAAATCACTTAAGTATTTGGTACCTTACCATATTTCGTCTTCCACTTAAGTTCACCGTACCTTACGGTGTTCCTTAGTTACTCTATTTCTCATCAATCCGTCCTTTGTGTGTGACCCTGTAGGTTTTCGCGACGTTGGCAATTATATTAAATGACGCATTTAACATAATAAACAGTGAGCGGTATCTAGCAACACATCACTGCTACCCAAGACACGAAAATGTCATGTGATCTGACAAAACCTCCTGTGATAATAATTATGTGTATAATTACCCTTTTACCCTTATGTCTATATTGAACACAAGGTATAGACCGTGTCATCCTTGTCCAGTTCAATATTGGGCCCATAGACATTTATCTTGTTACGCAGGATGGGCAAATTCCATCTAGGACACTCATGTCCCTCAGCATGCTTCGTGGAGTACCCATCAACTGTCTTTATGGTTATCCAGTTACGGACAACGTTGGATCAGCAACAAAGCACTCGACTCTACATCTAGGGTCCATAGTGGTTTCAGGTCGAAGAGTGGCATACACCATTATCACCATGAGAATAACTTATGACACTTTGCATAACTTTCTATATAGTATTCTCATAGCGGGTTAATCCAGTATAAATATTACTCTTAATATTCATACCTATGTTTAAGACTTGATAACTCTTTATCCATGATCCATGAGATGTGATCATCAGTCTACAAACATAATAGTCTTAATGCTTTAATGTTATCCCACTTCACAATAAAACTCGACTATGGATACTTTAAGAATAGTGTCCCTATGTTTAATGTGCTCTCATGATTAAGTCACACTTGATACATTAAATGGACTATCTATTCCCGAGACTTTATTAAACAACCATAATAAAGAAAAAGCCTTTTATTATTAATAAATAATTCGATACAAGTACCAAAAGTATTGGCCTCTAGGGCTTACACCAACACTGATATGATCGAGTAAAGGTCGATCTAGAATGGAGGCTTGAAGTTGAGTTCTTGGTGCTGGAAGACTTAAGTCGAAGTTGAGTAAAGATTTTGCAAGAGTTCAGTGTAAGATACTATGTGCAAGTCAAAGAGGATTTAGACTGAAGATCTTTATTTTTAACATTATTTGAATTATGATATATTTGTTAAAATCATATTGGAAGAAAAACAAAATTTCAATGGGCTACCATTAGAGAATATAGTAAGCATAATGAAGACAAATTTCTGAACCTTTATACATCCAACATACTATCTATTAGAACAAGATTTGGTTTTGCATTTATGCCTTGAGTTTTGATGATAACAATATTGTATTTGTGAGAGAACAATTTTGGTACCCTAATGGTTTGTTATTGTGTAGTTTTAACAACCAGTTCTGGTTCTGAATATATGATGTGCTACATCATCAGTTTCTGAACTATATGTTTCAAATCCGCTTACGCACCAGCTCTTAAAAGTTCTGAAAGATGTTCAATATTGTTGTTGCAATGATTTTTTTGCTTCTGCATTGATTCACTCATGAGAAGCTTCTGAGGAGACATTATGTTGTTGCTGCAATATTCTCTTAGTTCATTCTTCTGGACGTGACTCTGATCACCAAACTTATGATGAATGCCAAGCTTCTGAAGTTGTGTTATGTAGATGAAGATTCTGAATATCTCAAGCCAGGCAATTGAAGTTATCAAGGTTCTGACTGAAGATTCTGAAGACTCTGGAGATTTTGAAGACTCTGAAGATCTCAAGCTAGACTACTGACACTATCAAGGTTCTGACCAAAGATTCTAAAGTTTCTGAATCCAGCTTTATGTTTCTTCATTTCATGCTTCGTCAACTTTCATCAGAAGTCAATGAACTTGAAGATAAGATCAAAGTGGGAACGTGATTAAATAGTACATAGTACAAATCGAACATCATTTCCATTACCTGATTTTATGGGCAAGGACAATACTATACATTACACCTGTCACTGATTTTGTGGGTGAAGGATAATATGCAGTATCATCATTTCTCATCTAACAGTGGACAACCGCTTAAATGAGTTTTCTCCATTTTGTCCTCCAGCGGTCTTCTTCTTATGCTATATAAGTAAGATTTGGAGACTTGAAGAAAAACGTCGGTGACACAATATTTTGACAAGTTTATTTCTTTATGAAAAACTATCATTCTTTTGTACACAGTTTGTGTAAAATTTGCTTGTATAGAAGTATCTTATAACACACAAAATATTATTCAAACTGTTTGTTTGATTCCTTAAGAAGGTTATCCTTGAGAAGAAAAGAAGGTTGTTCTTTGTGAGTCCTTAAGAAGACTAGGGTATAATTGGATCCTTGAGAAGACAAAGAAGGTTATTATTTGTAATTATTGTAATATATTGATTATAATGGATTAAGTCCTTGTGTATAAGGAAAAATCACATTGGCAGGTGGACTGGATTAGCTTTGAGTTTCAAGCGAACCAGGATAAAAATACTTGTGTTTTTATCTCTTTGTTATTAACTTGTTAATGGTGTTCTTATTTTGGAAAAAACTTTTGCTTGTAAAACCCAATTCAAACCCCCATTTCTTGTATTTTTCACACCTTCGCTATCTTCTTCTCTCCCTCATTATTTATATTTTTTTCACAACTGCATGTTTAGGTTTTATGTTTTCTTTGAATCGCATGTTATTATGGTTTATCGTATTGATAGAGATATTGTTAACATGTTTAAGTTTTGTTAGATTGGGACTTCGAATCATTTCTTGTTGTTAATTAAATATAAACATTGTAATGCTAGATTTATCACTCAATTGATGAAACTCAATTTACACACCTTGTGTAAAATAAATTTCTATTCAATAGAGATATTGATTGTATTGATACTTTTCACTTGTCATTCTATTTTGTATATCTTGTTTAGTGTTTGGTCGATTTCATCCAAAAATCATAATTACTTTTATACGTCAATCGTTCGTTACGCAAATACTTTTTAAACCTTGATTTTAGAAATAAACATCTTTTAAATTGGTTAACTTTTAAGGAGGTCTATTCACCCCCCCCCCTTCTAGACCATTTATTCCCCATATTATCGCCCAACAATTGGCCTCAGAGTTGGTCTTTTTATCATGTCTAACGACTCCAAAAAGTTGAAAATATGGGTAATTATTTCGTTATGGAACCAGAAGTATGTAGATATTGATGATGAGGAATTCTGAACTGGTGGTGTTGATCTCTGATACGTTGGTGCGGGGGTGGATCTACAAGGTTAAAACTCTAACAGATAATTCAATTTAAAATTCAGGATGCGTGTAGTCAAAAAGTTGAGATTTGATAGTGTGTCTTGCATTTCATGTGACATGACTTTTATACCTTGGGTAATTTGGAGTGGATTGACATTAATTTGAGCCTTATACTATTGGGACTTTAGCCGGTACAAAACAGTTTTCCCTAAGGTTTTCCGAGCATTAATGAGTCAAAGAAGTCTTTAACGATCATGGTCGGCCTATAAGAATTTTGTTTGCTTCGAGTTAGAAGTGGAAACACTTATAGTCAGTTGAAAACGTAATGGTAAACAAACACATCGAATGCATTTCCATCATTGAAACATTTTGCTGCTTTTTTCTTATTGTAGCGGTAAATTCATGACCATTAAGCTATGGATAAACTTAACTTCAATAAAACCAGAGTTGTCACCGCGCTTTTATTGTTTCCAAAGGAAAAGGGAAAAGTACGAACAAAACCCAAAGATAAGAATTTTTCAAATCAAAACTAATAAAATGCCATAAATTACAAGTAATGGGGTTGGTTACACAGAGGGAAGGTGTTAGCACCCAAAGTATCCTAGGTACTCCTAGGGAGCCCTTTTTATGTGTGTATGTGTTTTTGATATAAAAGATGTTTGAGAAAAAAATAGAGTGTGGGGGTGAGAAAAGAATTCATTAATTATATTTTTGTGTTTGACAAGACCATCAGACTTGTCCCTACGTACCAACATAAGAATGAGGGATCAAAACCTCGTAGTTCGGGGTATCAATTTCAAAGTGAGTTGATTGCTTTTAGCAAAATTTTAAATTTAAAAGAAGAACAAAGGGCCTAAAAGAGTTTGCATGAGTGTTAGTTCTTTTTGTCTTTTGAAATTTTAAGTCTATATGATTAAGTTTATTTACAAGTTTGATTTAAGAAGAGAGTTTAAAAATGCAATGGCATAAGACCAAAGTTTTTAGTTTACAATAAAGTCTAAGTTTAGAAATCACAAGCAAAGAAGATTTTGAAAAGGGGGAGAGATTTGAAATTTAAGAAATGGGAGGAGATGAAGAGACCAATCCTGAGCATAAAATTTAAAAGTTAAGAGTTGAAGAGGTCTGACCAATGGGAAGCAATCCAATAGACAAGAATGTCATATAGAAGCTCATTTTTCCCTTGTGTAACGCCTTAAAATTTGCCCTCCTCTTCTTGGGATAAGTTTGGCATATTGCATTTCATACTTTAGGATATTAGGCATTGCATTTTGCATTTCATTTGAAATAAGAAGGTCATCCTCCAAAGTCTTTCAAAAGATGGAGAAGTTACATGATTCAAGCCTGAGGGTTTCTATGGATTGATGATCAACCATCTAAGGGTTTGCACTTCAATTAGGGTTTCCTGATCCTTCAAAGGTCTTGAGCATTATCTTGATTGCAAGGGTATATCACCATCATCATGGTTCTATCCTCATCAAGGGTTGCATTGTTCATTCTCAAGTTCCTTTGGATTAGGATTCTGACCTCTGGTCAACCCTAATCAATGACATTCTTTCAACCAGGGCTTCTCAAAGAAATAAGGTATTTGCTGATGATGGGGATCACATGATCATTATATTGAGCTTACATGAGCTAGGGTTTCATTTCTGGGCAAGTTCCCCAAGGGATAGAGGCTCAAGCTGATCAGGGCATTTCAAGGTCATCTGAGGACCAAAAAGTCAACTGTGCAGTCAACTGAGGGCAATGAGGTGGGGAAATGAGTTGAGACACCTCATTCATGTTCAAAAGAGGTTCATTTGTCATTTTAAACATCTATCTTGAGGATTTTGAAGTCATGGCAAAAGTTTCCAAAAATGGAAAGTGACCTGTAATTGAAAGTTTCCAAAAATGGCAAGTTTTTGGTCCACATTCAACTTGACTTATCAACATCAAATAAGCTTCAAATGGATTTTTGGTGAACATTAAAGTTGGAGATCTTTCTCTCCTCTTTTCAAAAAGTCCTATTTCATGATCATCTGATGATTGGTTGAGAAGTTATGGCCAAATGATCACAAAGTATACATGGAAGTTCAAGGTGGCATAACTTTTGATTCAAGACTCCAAATTGGTCCATCCTTTTTGCAAAATGCTTGTCATGACCAAGAGATTCCAAATCAATCATTGCCTTGCATGAAAGAAGCTCATATGACCATTTGTTCACACATGTGCATTTTGGAGGGAAATTTGATAATTCAAATTTGGATGATCATACAAGCAAAATACCAATTCCATGATGATTATTGAATGATTTTAAGTGAAATTGAGGCTCAGCATGGCACTGTTCACGTGTGGCATGTACATGCTAAGCACACTTGCCATTTTTGCACTACACCTCACATTTCCTTAATCAAGATTAACCAAGGCTTAATTGTGATTTGAGTGTGATTAGGGGATCATATAAAAGCCAAACCCTAACTGATTTTGCTCATAACAGAATTTTCAGATCTCAAATTTTCATTTTCCCTCCAATTTTCTCTCTCTTCAATTTTCATTTTTCTTCACACAACCTTCAATTTCTTTGCATAATCATGATCATGGAGCATCACTGAGCAAGAATCATCGTTTGGTTTGAAGAATTCTGTCCAGAATCAAGCAGATCGAGCACATGAACATGTTGATGGAAGCTTGAAATTCAGCTAGATCTAAGAGGTTTCAGTGGATTCTTTGTGCACAAAGCTTCGAGGCATAAGCATAGGAGAAGATCTGGAAAGTTCGAGAGCTGGAACACGCGTATACAGTCACTGCCATCTCAGGTAGGTGAAAATTTTATCATCTCTTTTCTTCAATTTCTTACCATGATCGTGTAGATCTCTTGATGCTGAGCATGTTGATATGTTTAGAATTGATTTTAGTGAAGAAATGAGCATGTTATGTCGATTTAAAGTTTGGATCTCAATAATGTTCTTGCTCGATTTGGAAAAATTAGGAAGAGTTAGGATTAGATAATGTGATATTCGTGATCCTGGTGAGGAGAGCTTTCCAAACATATATAATTCGTTCATTTCTGGAAAAATTCCATGAAGCTCCGCCGGATTTCCACCGGGGAAGACGACCGGAACCACTATTCCGGCGTCTCTGCGTTTGCCTAGGGTTTGCCTCGTCAGCGCCTGCGTGTGTGCTTACTTGTCCTGTTCATTGGCCAGGAATCCTTGACTGTGCTTATGTGTGTGTTGACTCCGCCTGCGTGGCTTGCCACGCCATTAAATGGAACGCTGCGTTTCATTTGCTTATGAACCTCGCTCGCGTGCGTTCGAACCTGGCGCATTGCATTTTGAATTTCCATTGATATTCTTTTGATCCTTGAGGCGCTTCTGTACCTGGCATGCGTGGGTTCGATTCCCCGCTTGTGTGTTTCTGAATTTAATTTTTGAATATTCCCTTGATCCTTGGACGCGCGTGTTCAATACCTGGCTTAGGCATTTTCTGATTTTATTTGAATTGTTGTTTTTCCATATTATTTCATATATTCCATTTATTTCATTCATGTTTAAAAAATAATTAAAAATTGTAAAATGCTTCAATTTAATTCCATTTTTTTTCATGAGTTTGTTTTAATGTCTAGTATTTTTTAGCATTAATTTCATGAATTGTTGGTTGCTGGATTTTTGCTTTGTGATTTTTGATTGAACATGGTGCCAAATTGATATGCTACATTCATTGCTTTGTGAAATGCTCATGGTTAATCCAATTGCTCTGAAATTTTGCATGCTTGATCTTAACATGTGATATGATTTTTTGGCCTTGGTTTGGAATTTTTATCATATGCTATCACTGTTTTGGATACATGAACATGTAGTGTGACAATTTGTGTCACATTCTTGACCTTGCATTTGTGCATTTTCATTCACCTATCATTTGAGCTCTTCTGAATTTAATTTTTTGCATGATGTTTGTTAATAACATGATAAGCTTGTATAAAAAATTTCATAGCCATTGGATGCTTTTCTGTTTTGATTTGGATTTTCTAATTTGATTGTCCATTTTGTGCTCATTTGTTGGTCTTTGTTTTATGTTGATCATTTGATGCCTTTGCCTTATGAATTGGTCTTGATCCTTTTGAGGACACCTTCTTGTTTGTTTGAATGTGCTTTGTGCAAAATATTGAATTCTGTTTTGGTCATTTGACTTGCTTTTGAACCTAGTCTTTGTACTAGTGGTTTGTACACATACTAATTGTGTTTTGTGTTTCAGGTTTGAGCATTTGGCACTAATGGTTGGTTTGGTTTCACTTTGTGAGATGCCAATACCTTTGATTACTAACTCTTGTTGTCTTGTAGGTCAATTGATGTGATGAACTCACTTGAGTGCTTGCTTTTATGACTTGCATTGTGTAGATATTGGATAGTTTCACTGTGTGTTTTCTGATTGGTTGTCTGAGATACTAACTATTAAGCTTTTGTACAGGTACATTAGTTGCTTGCTAGCTAGCTTTTGCTTAAGCTTTGGAGTGTGGTTGATACACCACTGAGGTAGTTTAGCCCTCTTACTCCATGTAGTCTGGAAGTCCTGTCACTTTTTTGGCAGGCATTTGGCTGAAGTCTTCCTTAAGAGGCACTGTTTGTGTTTGTCTATATTTGTGCCAAAGACCTCCAAGTGAGGCATGTTACTTGTTAAGTCCTCCTAAGTGAAGAGGCAATTGACAGATAAAAGGGATTATCAATCAATCCCCTGTTATTCAGGGAGTCGTTCATTATGCTCGCACTACGTGCTGATGCTCTTGAACAATGTACCCAAGATCTTTGTATAGGGTCAGTCAAGTGGAATAGGGTCCCTCTTTTTGGATCCCCACACTTTCTTTGATTTGAGCTCACCCAGGCCAGGGTTAAGAGCATGAGGTCTAACCCTCATTACCACCTTTCATCAACTTCACCTAACTCTCAATGTTAGTGGTTAAGAGCTTCAGAACACCCCTACAGTTTTGGCTTGTTTGTCGAGGTTGATATGACCCCTCTTGACTAAAGCCCAACCATTTGTCTGAGCCTCATATTTGTATATAGCTTGTGATGCTTGTTCATTTGTGTTGATGTTTATTTGCTGTTTGAACTGACTTGCTTCCTGTGTGAGTTAGGTTCTGTTAGAGACCTCAACCTAGGGATATCTTTTGCATGACAACTATTAGGCTCGAGTCTTAGTCTCCCTATTAGTTTGTTTGCTTCCCTGGTCTCTGGTTAGGAGAGAGTTTCTCCCCTGTTAAGGGGAACTACGCCGCCCTGATTCTCATACCAGATGAGATACGTAGGCAGGAGATCGAGCGAGATCTCTCCGGGAAACCTTTTTGTTTCCTTTGACGTCTCAGCGTCTCTTTTTGATTACATGACAACTATTAGGCTCGAGTCAGTCTCCCTATTAGTTTATTGTCTCCTTTCCCCTGTTAAGGGGAACTACGTCACCCTGATTCTCATACCAGATGAGATACGTAGGCAAGAGATCGAGCAAGATCTCTCCGGGTGCCCTTTTTTCTTTTTCAACCTTTTTTGTTTCTTTTGACGTCTCAGCGTCTCTTTGTGTTTGTGTGACAACTATTAGGCTCGAGTTCCAGACTCCCTATTAGTTTGTCAATCTGATAACCTTTTTCTTTGGTGTTCGCTAGTTAGCGTGTGCTTTTGTTTGGAGTCGGATATAAGTCCATGTATTGGCATTCTGTTTCCTTGTTTGTGTTGTTTGTTTGGAGTCGGATGTAAGTCCATGTATTGGCATTCTGTTTCCTTTTGAGTGTTTCTTTTGACGTCTCAGCGTCTCTTTTTGGTGTTTTGTTTCGGCGTGCGTTAGCCAAGCTACGAGTGCTCTGATTCTTCTCTGGATAGAGAAGATACGTAGGCATAGGACGCGATGTCTTAGCGAGAATGTTCCCCATTTCCCCGAACTACGTCGACTCTGATGTTTGTTTCTGACAAACTACGTAGGCCCAGGACGCGACATCCTGCCGAGTCCACTTCCTCCATCTTCTTTCACCTGTTTATCATTCCAGTTTGTGCAATTTCTTTGAGCAGTTTATTAGCAACCTTATTCTATTCTTTTCCTATTCTTTTGAGCATGGATCCCGTCGAGTACGGCAGACGTGAGGGGTGCTAATACCTTCCCCTTGCGTAACCGACTCCCGTACCTTGCAATCTCTGGTCGTAAGACCGTTCCTTTCCCTTTCTTAGGTTAGTCCTGCGCTTCTTTTCCATCATAGGATGAATAGCGTCGGTGGCGGCTCTGTAAACAGTTTTTTTTCCGCCGGTTGTTTTTCGTGTTGCGACCAGCTGACGACTTTGCTGGGGACTATTGTTGACCTCTTGCTGGTCCATTTTCCCTAAGCGAGTCAATCCTAGCGCTCCTTAGAGTAGTTTTGGTTGCTTTTACTGCTTTATTTATTGCATTTATGATTATTATACTGTGATTGTATATATTTGCATATATGTTTGCATGCATCATATTATCACTATGCTGGATTCTGGATAGGTGTGGTTCCTATGATTTGGGGTGGGCGTTCTGAGTGGGGCTAAAACCCAGGCCCGAGTATACACCTAGGGTTAGTGTGGTCTCATGTCTCTGCACATGTGATATTAACATGATGTTGAGACATGACATACCACAGCCGGATGAGGTTCTTCTGAGAGAGCTCTTTCGGGTGGAGTAGTCCACTTTGGTTGGGTTACCTCTTTTGAGTTGTTGACTTCGGTGACCGTTCTTTCCCGGATCTTTGGTTTAGATGATCTTATGAGAGCTGCAACGGCACACCCGAAAGGGAAAACCCGTTGAGTATCTTGTCCGATTGTCGAGACCATTATCCGCCTTAGGATGACCTTATTAGAGTTCACCTGTGAGGGGAGGGTTTGATTCTTACAGGCACAGGTTCTGTTGGTGATTCTGTGATGGTGACTTTGGTTCAGTTGGATTTTTGGATATTTATTTCTGACACACCGGAGTTCTGTCCGCGGTATTTATCAGCGGGTTCCGTTTATTTCGGATCCCCGGGTTGGATTTGAGGTTACTTGTTCAGAGGATCTTGTTGTTATCCGTTCGGTGGATTTTCTATGATGATGGTGATGTATCCTCCGTTCCGTTTATTTCGGAACCCCGAGTTGGATTTATGGTTACCTAGTCCCTTGGATGGTTGTGATCAGTTCTGAGACCGGAACTTCAGTACAGTTGGTGTTCAGATGACTTGGAGGATGGCACTATGACTTGCATTCAGGCATCTGCATCATTCCCATCTTGCATTCATCTGCATCTAACTCATGTCTATCCATACTCAGGGTACATTCTCGATTGAGATTCTGGTTGAGAGACATCCTGATATCAGAATGTTATTGTCAAATTATTATCCGTCTCGATGAAGCCAGAATCAAAGGACATAATGTTCCTCATACGGATAGACATTGCATTCATGCGTGAGTCATAATAACCTGATTTCTGTTTTGTAGGTGTCAGTTTCTAACGTGTTTGATTGACTCATGAATCATTGCTCGCACACGCCGAATCATTCCTTTGCACGTAGCTCGTCCGCACAGGTACCCTACCAGACGCAACAAACCCAAACTGATGGATCCATCCAACGCTGACATTCTCGAGCTGAAAGAGAAGATGGGAGAGTTGATCAACGTCATGTAAGGGTTCGCCTTGGGGAAGAAGGTACTTGTTGAGAAGGTGGAGAAGCTTGAGCGGGCTTCGGTTGCCAATAGTGGCAATAATCAAGAGGGTGTTTCTAACAATGGTCTTGGTGGTTCTAGGGATGGTGGTGATCCCAGAAGGAAGGCGACTACTGCTGGTATAGTGATCAACAATGGTGGAGGTTTCGGTTTTGCTACAGGCGGAGGGCTAGGTCCTGTAGGCAATAATCTGAAGGATAATCAGTTTCCTCCTTTCTTTGGGGCCGTGGAGGATAAAGAAGAAGATCAGTTCTCTGTGCTGAATGAGCAATTTGGTCAGTATGGTGTTCAACCACCAAACAAGGAAATTCAGGTACTAGTAGAGAAGATCAGGGCTCTGGAAAGCCATGCTACTCCTGGAGCTATCAATATGACAAACATGGGGCTAGTTGAGGGGATTGTGATCCCGCAGAAGTTTAAAGTGCCCACGTTTGATAAGTATAATTGGAGTTCTTGCCCGGAAACTCATCTTCAGGCCTTTGTCCGAAAGATATCTGCCTATACCATGGATCAGAAGTTATGGATGTACTTTTTCCAGGATAGCTTATCTGGTGGGTCTCTAGAGTGGTATACCAAGTTGAGATCATCAGATATCAAGAGCTGGCAGGATTTGGGAGATGCTTTCTTTAAACAGTATCAATTCAATGCTGACATGGCTCCTAGCCGTACCCAGTTGCAGGGTATGTCTCAGAAGCCAAATGAAGGGTTTAAAGAATATGCACAGAGGTGGAGAGAGTTGGCTTCCAGAGTTCAACCCCCGTTGGTGGATCGAGAGATGTCTGATCTGTTCATGGGTACCCTTCAGGGGACTTTTGCTGAGAGAATGGTGGGTTGTCCCGTCACTGGTTTTACAGACATAGTGGTGGCAGGTGAAAGAATTGAAAGTTGGCTGAAAATGGGGAAGATACAGGGAAATGCTTCGTCATCTGGATCGAAGAAACCCTTTGGTAACGGTCAGCGTAAGAAGGAGGGTGACACGAGTGCCGTGTATGCTCAAAGAGGACATGGTAGGGATCGTTACTACCAGCACACTGCTACGGTAACAATTCCTGCTGATAATCAACCTGCACAACAGCAATAGCAACAGCAAAGGCAGCCGCTTCAACAGAGAACACAGAGAGCCGGGTATCAAGTGAGAGGACGGATGACTGATCGTCAGTTTGACAGGCCACCCGTGACATATGCCTTTTTGCTAAAGAAATTGAAGGATCTCGGGTTGGTACAGCTGAGGACTTTGGCTCCGGTAAGACCAGATCAGAGGCCTGCCAACTATGATGAGAATGCTAAGTGCGAGTTCCATTCTGGTGCTCCCGGGCACAATGTTGAGGGTTGCAAAGCTTTTAAGCATGTTGTCCAAGACCTGGTGGACTCCAAGGCCGTTAATTTCGCGCCATCGCCAAATGTTAATGTTAATCCCATGCCGACGCATGGTCAGGTGGGGGTGAATGCAATTTCTGAGGATGCAGGCCATAGCTGCGCTGTGGGTGAAGAGATTGACAGTGACTGCGAGCTCGACTCGTGGATAAAACTGTGCGTACCAGGGATGGAGATCCAGAACTGGAAGGCCGAAAAGATCATCACTATCACTCTGCGTGAAGAGTAATATTTATGTTTTTCAATTCTGTTAGCATGAAAGCCATACGTTTTGCCCGAAACGTAATGGTCCATTGTAAGGGTCACCTCATGTGTTTCATTTTGCATTGTTTGCATCAGTAATAAAAGGATGTTTTTCCAATTAAAAGCGGTGTTCCCTATTTTTCATTTGTTTTTGCAGTTTAAAAATAAAACAATAAAAATGGCAATGTTTGTTTTCATTTTTCTTCCTTTTAATTTGCTTCGTTCCGGTTCTAAAAGCAATGCATGAATCAACATTCATGCAAATGCGATCATTCTCCGGACTCATTGATAACAATCCTATTACACCCTTATATGACTTCGACAATCCAATCTATCATGCCGAAGAAGAAGGCGAAGAAGATTGTGAACTGCCGGAAGAATTAGCCAGGTTGTTGAAACAAGAGGAGAAGGTGATTCAACCGCACGAGGAGCAAGTTGAGATTGTTAATCTGGGCACCGAGGAGGTCAGAAAGGAAGTAAAGGTTGGGGCCGCTTTGGAGGAGAATGTCAAGAGCTGAATGGTAGCGCTGTTGAGAGAGTATGTTGATATCTTCGCCTGGTCTTATCAGGATATGCCAGGGTTGGATACCGATATCATTGTACACAGGTTGTCGTTGAGAGAAGATTGTCCTCCAATGAAGCAGAAGTTGCGCAGAACTCGACCCGAGATGGCCATGAAAATCAAAGAGGAAGTACAGAAGCAGTTGGATGTTGGTTTCCTCGCTGTTACTAGTTATCCGCCTTGGGTCGCGAACATTGTGCCGATCCCGAAGAAGGATGGAAAGGTGAGGATGTGTGTGGACTACCGAGATTTGAACAGAGCTAGCCCGAAACATGATTTCCCATTACCTCACATCGATGTGTTGGTAGATAATACGGCTCAATTCTCGATGTTTTCCTTCATGGATGGCTTTTCTGGCTATAACCAAATTAAAATGTCGCCAGATGATATGGAGAAAACAACGTTCATCACACCGTGGGGCACTTTTTGTTATAAGGTGATGCCATTCGGTCTCAAGAATGCTGGCGCCACGTATCAAAGAGCTATGGTGACTTTGTTTCATGATATGATTCATCATGAGATTGAATGCTATGTTGATGACATGATAGCAAAGTCCCAAACAGAAGAGGGGCATTTGGTAGACTTGGCCAAGCTGTTTGACCAGTTGAGACAATTCAAATTGAGGTTGAATCCGAATAAGTGCACTTTTGGAGTGCGGTCCGGTAAGTTGCTGGGGTTTATTATAAGCGAAAGAGGAATCGAGGTTGATCCTGCTAAAGTAAAAGCAATACAAGAAATGCCTGAACCGAGAACAAAAAAAGAGGTTCGTGGTTTCTTAGGTAGATTGAACTACATTTCACGGTTCATATCTCATCTAACAGCCACGTGTGAACCCATATTCAAGTTGTTGAGAAAAGATCAAACGGTCAGGTGGAATGATGATTGCCAGGCGGCATTTGAAAAAATAAAAGAATATTTGCAGGAGCCTCCGATTCTGATGCCTCCTATGGAGGGACGACCGTTAATTCTGTACTTGACAGTCCTCGAGGGGTCTATGGGGTGTGTACTGGGGCAGCATGACGAGTCTAGTCGAAAAGAGCATGCAATTTATTACCTTAGCAAAAAGTATACCGACTGTGAAACAAGATATTCACTGCTCGAGAAAACTTGTTGTGCTTTGGCATGGGCTGCTCGCCGACTGAGATAGTATATGCTGGTTCATACCACTTTATTGATTTCCAAGATGGATCTGATCAAGTATATATTTGAGAAGCCAGCATTGACCGGACGGGTTGCAAGATGGCAAATGATTTTGACTGAATACGATATTCAGTATACTTCTCAGAAGGCAATCAAGGGGAGTGTATTGTCTAATTACCTTGCCCAACAACCCATTGAGGATTATCAACCGATGAAGTTTGAATTCCCTGATGAGGACATCATGTTTCTCAAATCAAAAGATTGTGAGGAACCTATCCCGGAGGAGGGGCCTGACCCTGAATCTGAATGGATTCTGATGTTTGATGGGGCCGTTAACATGAATGGTAGTGGAGTTGGTGATGTTTTGGTTACGCCGAAGGGATCCCACATTCCTTTTGCTGCACGGCTAACGTTTGAATGCACCAACAATATGGCTGAATACGAAGCTTGTATCTTGGGTATTGAAGAGGCGATTGATTTGCGGATCAAAAACCTTGTTATCTATGGAGATTCAGCTTTGGTCGTGAACCAGGTTAACGGGAAGTGGTATACACACCAATCTCACTTAATTCCATATCGGGATTATACGAGGAGATTGTTGACGTTCTTCACCAAGGTGGAATTGCAGCATGTGCCGAGAGAAGAAAATCCTTTGGCAGATGCTTTGGCTACTCTGTCCGCTTTGATCAAAGTGCAGTGGTGGAATCAGTTCCCTAGTGTTGAGGTGGGATGGTTGGATAGACCGGCTTATGTGTTTGCTGTCGACATAGCGCCTGATGATGAAAAGCCGTGGTATTATGATATCAAGCGCTATCTAGAAACCCAAGAGTATCCCGAGGGAGCGTCTAAAAAAGACCGAAAGACTCTGAGGAGGTTGACCATGGCGTTCTATTTGAACAAAGATGGGGTTTTGTACAAGAGGAATTTCGATTGGGTTTTGCTTAGATGTGTCGATGACAAAGAAGCAAGCCAACTGATGAAAGAGGAGCACGAGGGGTCGTTTGGTACCCATGCCAGTGGGAATGCGATGGTGAAAAAGTTGTTAAGGGCTGGATATTATTGGATGACGATGGAGGCTCAGTGTTTCAACTTCGTGCGGAAATGTCATAAATGCCAGATTTATGCTGATAAGGTGCACGTGCCTCCAAACCCGTTGAGTTTGATGTCATCTCCGTGGCCGTTTGCTATGTGGGGTATTGATATGATCGGAAAGATCGAGCCTACGGCTTCGAATGGGCACCGGTTCATATTAGTGGCTATTGATTACTTCACCAAGTGGGTGGAAGCGACATCTTATGCAAATGTGACGAAACAGGTCGTGGCCAGATTCCTGAAGAGAGACATTATTTGCAGATATGGGGTTCCCAAAAGAATCATTACTGATAATGGTTCTAATCTCAACAACAAGATGATGGCAGAACTGTGCCGGGAGTTCAAGATCGAGCATCACAATTCTTCTCCTTATCGTCCGAAGATGAATGGGGCGGTCGAGGCGGCTAATAAGAATATTAAGAAGATTGTGCAAAAGATGGTCGTGACCTATAAGGATTGGCACGAGATGTTGTCGTTTGCATTGCATGGGTATCAAACCTCGGTGCGTACATCTACTGGGGCAACGCCTTTCTCGCTTGTGTATGGGATGGAAGCCGTGCTACCGGTTGAGGTCCAGATTCCGTCATTGAGAGTCTTGATGGACGTGCAATTGGAAGAAGCTGAATGGGTAAGGACTCGGTATGAAGAGTTGAGCTTGATTGAGGAAAAGAGGCTGGCGGCCATTTGTCATGGGCAGTTGTACCAGCAGCGAATGAAGCGCGCTTTTGATCGAAAGGTGCGACCTCGTGTATACCATGTGGGAGATATGGTGTTGAAAAGGATCCTTCCTCCTCAGAACGATCGTCGGGGCAAGTGGACACCCAATTATGAAGGTCTATTCGTGGTCAAGAAGGTTTTCTCTGGCGGAGCCTTGTTATTGACGACCATGGATGGCGAGGATTTTCCATCCCCTGTGAATACGGACGCAGTTAAAAAATACTTCGTATAAGAGACCGCTGGACGAAAAGAATAAAATAGTCCAGGCAAAAATGGGCATCCCGGCGAACCGAAAAAAAAATGAAAAAAGGTTCGGGCAAAAATTAGGGATAAAAAGAGAAAAAACTGTACACCCGGCAAGTCGAAAACCCCACAAGGGCGGCTTGGGCAAAAAAGGGTATCCCGGTGGACTGAAAACCCGGAAGGGCGGTCCAGGCAAAAGAGGGAGTGAAACGAACAACTGCGTCCAGCATGATCGTTTGTACTTTGGTTAAGACATCTGGATAATCCCCGACAGGGATCGGTCGGAAGCGTCTTGTTCAGAAGGCAGAAAGCGGAGAGTCTTGAGGACATATGGGTTGTAACCGGGTTGAAACTCAATGAGATCACGGTTTCACATTGCCATTAGGATAGATTTTCCTTTTGTGCGCAATTACCTCTTTTCAGGGATTGCTTCATGTGTATTGCTCAGTTACGAGCTGCCTCTTTCAATCAATAAAATGCATATTCAGTCAAATAATTTTGTTTTTGTTTTCATTACCGCTTTGATTGCAAAAACATCCGTTTATTTTGATAAAGAATCTTTGCATTTTGAGACATAGGGGTCCCTTCCGATGCATGTTTATAGGATTGAAAACTTGAAATCTTATTCGGAAGGTTGAGTGACCTGGGTGTTGAAATTTTGGCACGCCTGGGGCATGTTTTATCTGACGATCTCTTTTGCAGGTGCTGTCGGTTATTTTCACTCACTTGCAAGTTGTGATATGAAGCCTTTTGACAAAAGATTCCTTTGAAGTCCAATCAGGGATGAGAAGTTGAGGAATGGTGTAAAGACGGCGAAAGAATTGCGACGATCCTTGAGGGTTAATCAAGAAGACTCTTCAAAGTCTGAGGACTGGAGAGTTGGCCCGAATCTGAGGAGATCGATTGTCTCGGAGTAGAGAGAAGTCGAGAATACAAAGTGATGAATCAGAAGAGACCGGATGAGTCTGGGAGCTCTCAGAAGTGGAAAGTTGAAACTGTGGTTAGATGGTGAATACCATTGTTCGACGAGTCGACAGGTGTTCCATGTCAAATATGCCGTATCTCCCCAGCAGGTTCGAGATCGGTATTTCTTCGGCAGCCAGGCCTGAAGGTTGTTGTTTCCCCTAGCAGGGTTGAGATTGTTATTTCCCCAGCGGGTCTGAAGATTGTTGTTTCTCCAGCGGAGGTGTGCGTTGGTAGCTGTTTCCCCAGCGAAGTCCCCAAGCGGATCGGGTTCAGTGGAGGTCATCCTTAGTAAGGGTTGTCCTTTCCCCAACAGCGGTATTATCCCAAGCAGGGTTGGAGATTGGAGTGATATTGAGTTCCTCAGTAGAGTGGCTCGTGTCGTCCCCTGAGGGGGATGCTTTTTATACATTCATCATTTAGAAAAGCATAGCATATTGCATAATTTATTGCGTAGCATTTCCATGGTTATGGAGCATTACGTTGTAAAAACTCATGCATTAGCATTGCAAGCATAAGCTAGTCTCAAGCCGTGGTTACCGTTTGAGAATTGGTTTAGCTGGTTGGTGAAGATGTTACTCTGAGGAGTTCGGCATCGTGACGTTGGATCAACAGTACTCCCCAGTAGTGCGATATTGGAGAAAAAATTCCACCGTGCGGAGATGGAAGTTGGAAGATGTTACTCTGAGGAGTTTAGCATCGTGACGTTGGATCAACAATATTCCCCAGTAGTGCGATATTGGAGGAAAATTCCGTCGTACGGAGATGGAAGTTGGAAGATGTTACTCTGAGGAGTTCGGCATCGTGATTTTGGATCAACAGTATTCCCCGGTAGTGCGATATTGGAGGAAAATTCCGTCGTTCGGAGATGGAAGTTGGAAGATGTTACTCTGAGGAGTTCGGCATCGTGATTCTGAATCAACAGTATCCCCCAGTAGTGCGATATTGGAGGAAAATTTTCCGTCGGGCGGAGATGGAAATGAAGATCGGAGGACGTTACGCGATCAACGTGACTCAAGCCGTGGTTACCGTTTGAGAGTTGGTTTAGCCGGTTGGTGAAGATGTTACTCTGAGGAGTTCGGCATCGTGATTCTGGATCAACAGTATTCCCCAGTAGTGCGATATTGGAGGAAACTTTTCCGTCGGGCGGAGATGGAAATGAAGATCAGAGAACGTTACGCGATCAGCGCGAAAATTGGGCAAATAGAGAAAAGGAAGTGATGGGCATTTTCTGGAGAACGGGGATCAAATGAAGAAAAGGAAGTGCTGGGCATTTTCTGGAGAACGGAGATCAAATGGAGAAAAGGAAGTGCTGGGCATTTTCTGGAGAACGGGGTTCAAATGGAGAAAAGGAATTGCTGGGCATTTTCTGGAGAACGGGGTTCAATTGGAGATTGGAGTTGAAGATGGTATCCGGGATGAGGTCCTCAGGATTGTCTTCTGATCATGTGTCACCTTAGACTTTGGCGAGGCCTAGAGAAGTCGTTATGGGTGTCTTCGAGGGAAGAAATGCACATGATTACCTTCCTGTTGTGAAGGTGTACCCTCTGATATGTCGCCATCAGAGTGGTGGTTGGTGTTATTTCCGGCGTTGCCAACGGAATTAGCATGGGAAAATGGAGAACGGGGTTCAAATGGAGAAAAGGAGACACAAGGTGTTTTCTGGAGAATGGGGTTCACAATGACGATCAAGAGCTATCGTCAGGCGACCGAGGTTCAAATGGAGAGCGAGGTTCTTTGTTTGGCAACAGGAGTGACATGAAGTTGTCGGGGTTCAAATGCGGCGATCAGGGATCATTCGCGCGAAAGAGAAAATATTTGTTTTGGGGTTCAAGGAAAAAAGGAATAAAAAGAAAATTCAAGGAAAAAAAGAAAAGTAAAAATCAAAAAAATAACTCAAATCAAAGAAGTTGTGGGGTTCAAGAAAAAGCAAAAAAAAATAATAATAACAAAAGAATAATTCCCAGCGGAGTGCAAATTGTTCGTCTGTTCTTGGTATTCAACCACTCTTCACTCTGATCATCTGAAAGCCGAGGCTGTTCATATCGACAGGATCACAGTGGATTGAATAGGGGCAGCTGTAACACCTCAAAATTTGCCCTCCTCTTCTTGGGACTAGTTTGGCATATTGCATTTCATACTTTAGGACATTAGGCATTGCATTTTGCATTTCATTTGAAATAAGAAGGTCATCCTCCAAAGTCTTTCAAAAGATGGAGAAGTTACATGATTCAAGCCTGAGGGTTTCTATGGATTGATGATCAACCATCTGAGGGTTTGCACTTCAATTAGGGTTTCCTGATCCTTCAAAGGTCTTGAGCATTATCTTGATTGCAAGGGTATATCACCATCATCATGGTTCTATCCTCATCAAGGGTTGCATTGTTGATTCTCAAGTTCCTTTGGATTAGGATTCTGACCTCTGGTCAACCCTAATCAATGACATTCTTTCAACCAGGGCTTCTCAAAGAAATAAGGTATTTGCTGATGATGGGGATCACATGATCATTATATTGAGCTTACATGAGCTAGGGTTTCATTTTTGGGAAAGTTCCCCAAGGGATACAGGCTCAAGCTGATCAGGGCATTTCAAGGTCATCTGAGGACCAACAAGTCAACTATGCAGTCAACTGAGGGCAATGAGGTGGGGAAATGAGTTGAGACACCTCATTCATGTTCAAAAGAGGTTCATTTGTCATTCTAAACATCTATCTTGAGGATTTTGTAGTCATGGCAAAAGTTTTCAAAAATAGAAAGTGACCTGTAATTGAAAGTTTCCAAAAGTGGCAAGTTTTTGGTCCACATTCAACTTGACTTATCAACATCAAAGAAGCTTCAAATGGATTTTTGTTGAACATGAAAGTTGAATATCTTTCTCTCCTCTTTTCAAAAAGTCCTAATTCATGACCATCTGATGATTGGTTGAGAAGTTACGGCCAAATGATCACAAAGTATACATGGAAGTTCAAGGTGGCATAACTTTTGATTCAAGACTCCAAATTGGTCCATCCTTTTTGCAAAATGCTTGTCATGACCAAGAGATTCCAAATCAATCATTGCCTTACATGAAAGAAGCTCATATGACCATTTGTTCACACATGTGCATTTTGGAGGGAAATTTGATAATTCAAATTTGGATGATCATACAAGCAAAATACCAATTCCATGATGATTATAGAATGATTTTAAGTGAAATTGAGGCTCAGCATGGCACTGTTCACGTGTGGCATGTACATGCTAAGCACACTTGCCATTTTTGCACTACACCTCACATTTCCTTAATCAAGATTAACCAAGGCTTAATTGTGATTTGAGTGTGATTAGGGGATCATATAAAAGCCAAACCCTAACTGATTTTGCTCATAACAGAATTTTCAGATCTCAAATTTTCATTTTCCCTCCAATTTTTTCTCTCTTCAATTTTCATTTTTCTTCACACAAACCTTTAATTTCTTTGCATAATCATGATCATGGAGCATCACTGAGCAAGAATCATCGTTTGGTTTGAAGAATTCTGTCCAGAATCAAGCAGATCGAGCACATGAACATGTTGATGGAAGCTTGAAATTCAGCTAGATCTAAGAGGTTTCAGTGGATTCTTTATGCACAAAGCTTCGAGGCATAAGCATAGGAGAAGATCTGGAAAGTTTGAGAGCTGGAACACGCGTATACAGTCACTGCCATCTCAGGTAGGTGAAAATTTTATCATCTATTTTCTTCAATTTCTTACCATGATTGTGTAGATCTCTTGATGCTGAGCATGTTGATATGTTTAGAATTGATTTTGGTGAAGAAATGAGCATGTTATGTCGATTTAAAGTTTGGATCTCAATAATGTTCTTGCTCGATTTGGAAAAATTAGGAAGAGTTAGGATTAGATAATGTGATATTCGTGATCCTGGTGAGGAGAGCTTTCCAAACATATATAATTCGTTCAATTCTGGAAAAATTCCATGAAGCTCCGCCGGATTTCCACCGAGGAAGACGACCGGAACCACTGTTCCGGCGTCTCTGCGTTTGCCTAGGGTTTGCCTCGTCAGCGCCTGCGTGTGTGCTTACTTGTCCTGTTCATTGGCCAGGAATCCTTGACTGTGCTTATGTGTGTGTTGACTCCGCCTGCGTGGCTTGCCACGCCATTAAATGGAACGCTGCGTTTCATTTGCTTATGAACCTCGCTCGCGTGCGTTCGAACCTGGCGCATTGCATTTTGAATTTCCATTGATATTCTTTTGATCCTTGAGGCGCTCCTGTACCTGGCATGCGTGGGTTCGATTCCCCGCTTGTGTGTTTCTGAATTTAATTTTTGAATATTCCCTTGATCCTTGGACGCGCGTGTTCAATACCTGGCTTAGGCATTTTCTGATTTTATTTGAATTGTTGTTTTTCCACATTATTTCATATATTCCATTTATTTCATTCATGTTTAAAAAATCATTAAAAATTGTAAAATGCTTCAATTTAATTCCATTGTTTTTCATGAGTTTGTTTTAATGTCTAGTATTTTTTAGCATTAATTTCATGAATTGTTGGTTGCTGGATTTTTGCTTTGTGATTTTTGATTGAACATGGTGCCAAATTGATATACTACATTCATTGCTTTGTGAAATGCTCATGGTTAATCCAATTGCTCTGAAATTTTGCGTGCTTGATCTTAACATGTGATATGATATTTTAGCTTTGGTTTGGAGTTTTTTTCATATGCTATCACTGTTTTGGACACATGAACATGTAGTGTGACAATTTGTGTCACATTCTTGACCTTGCATTTGTGCATTTTCATTCACCTATCATTTGAGCTCTTCTGGATTTAATTTTTTGCATGATGTTTGTTCATAACATGATAAGCTTGTATAAAAAATTTCATATCCATTGGATGCTTTTCTGTTTTGATTTGGATTTTCTAATTTGATTGTCCATTTTGTGCTCATTTGTTGGTCTTTATTTTATGTTGATCATTTGATGCCTTTGCCTTATGAATTGGTCTTGATCCTTTTGAGGACACCTTCTTGTTTGTTTGAATGTGCTTTGTGCAAAATATTGAATTCTGTTTTGGTCATTTGACTTGCTTTTGAACCTAGTCTTTGTACTAGTGGTTTGTACACATACTAATTGTGTTTTGTGTTTCAGGTTTGAGCATTTGGCACTAATGGTTGGTTTGGTTTCACTTTGTGAGATGCCAATACCTTTGATTACTAACTCTTGTTGTCTTGTAGGTCAATTGATGTGATGAACTCACTTGAGTGCTTGCACTTATGACTTGCATTGTGTAGATATTGGATAGTTTCATTGTGTGTTTTCTGATTGGTTGTCTGAGATACTAACTGTTAAGCTTTTGTACAGGTACATTAGTTGCTTGCTAGCTAGCTTTTGCTTAAGCTTTGGAGTGTGGTTGATACACCACTGAGGTAGTTTAGCCCTCTTACTCCATGTAGTCTGGAAGTCCTGTCACTTTTTTGGGAGGCATTTGGCTGAAGCCCTCCTTAAGAGGCACTGTTTGTGTTTGTCTATATTTGTGCCAAAGACCTCCAAGTGAGGCATGTTACTTGTTAAGTCCTCCTAAGTGAAGAGGCAATTGATAGATAGAAAGGATTAGCAATCAATCCCCTGTTATTCAGTTAGTCGTTCATTATGCTCGCACTACGTGTTGATGCTCTTGAACAATGTACCCGAGATCTTTGTATAGGGTCAGTCAAGTGGAATAAGGTCCCTCTTTCTGGATCCCCATGCTTTCTTTGATTTGAGCTCACCCAGGCCAGGGTTAAGAGCATGAGGTCTAACCCTCATTACCACCTTTCATCAGCTTCACCCTAACTCTCAATGTTAGTGGTTAAGAGCTTCAGAACACCCCTACAGTTTTGGCTTGTTTGTCGAGGTTGATATGACCCCTCTTGACTAAAGCCCAACCATTTGTCTGAGCCTCTTGTTTGTATATAGCTTGTGATGCTTGTCCATTTGTGTTGATGTTTATTTGCTGTTTGAATTGACTTGCTTCCTGTGTGAGTTAGGTTCTGTTAGAGACCTCAACCTAGGGATATCGTTTGCATGACAACTATTAGGCTCGAGTCTTAGTCTCCTTATTAGTTTGTTTGCTTCCCTGGTCTATGGTTAGGAGAGAGTTTCTCCCCTGTTAAGGGGAACTACGTCGCCCTGATTCTCATACCAGATGAGATACGTAGGCAGGAGATTGAGCGAGATCTCTCCGGGTAACCTTTTTGTTTCCTTTGACGTCTCAGCGTCTCTTTTTGATTGCATGACAACTATTAGGCTCGAGCCAATCTCCCTATTAGTTTGTTGTCTCCTTTCCCCTGTTAAGGGGAACTACGTCGCCCTGATTCTCATACCAGATGAGATACGTAGGCAGGAGATCGAGCAAGATCTCTTCGGGCGCCCTTTTTTCTTTTTCAACCTTTTTTGTTTCTTTTGACGTCTCAGCATCTCTTTGTGTTTGTGTGACAACTATTAGGCTCGAGTTCCAGACTCCCTATTAGTTTGTCAATCTGATAACCTTTTTCTTTGGTGTTCGCTAGTTAGCGTGTGCTTTTGTTTGGAGTCGGATATAAGTCCATGTATTGGCATTCTGTTTCCTTGTTTGTGTTGTTTGTTTGGAGTCGGATGTAAGTCCATGTATTGGCATTCTATTTCCTTTTGAGTGTTTCTTTTGACGTCTCAACGTCTCTTTTTGGTGTTTTGTTTCGGCGTGCGTTAGCCGAGCTACGAGTGCTCTGATTCTTCTCTGAATAGAGAAGATACATAGGCATAGGACGCGATGTCTTAGCGAGCATGTTCCCCATTTCCCCGAACTACGTCGACTCTGATGTTTGTTTCTGACAAACTACGTAGGCCCCAGGACGCGACATCCTGCCGAGTCCACTTCCTCCATCTTCTTTCACCTGTTTATCATTCCAGTTTGTGCAATTTCTTTGAGCAGTTTATTAGCAACCTTATTCTATTCTTTTCCTATTCTTTTGAGCGTGGATCCCTTCGAGTACGGCGGACGTGAGGGGTGCTAATACCTTCCCCTTGCGTAACCGACTCCCGTACCTTGCAATCTCTGGTCGTAAGACCGTTCCTTTCCCTTTCTTAGGTTAGTCCTGTGCTTCCTTTCCGTCATAGGATGAATAGCATCGGTGGCGGCTCTGTAAACAGTTTTTTTTTCCGCCGGTTGTTTTTCGCGTTGCGACACCTTAGACTTTAAATCAGGCAATATGAATAAGTCAGTAGCAAGGTGAAGAGCAAGGAATCAAATAAAGATAGCCACATCCAAGCTAGCATCTTCACAATCTTCTTCTTAATCTTCCATGTACCAGATGACATACTCCTTAAATGGCTCAGAATAAGGCATTAGACACAACTTCAAAGTAACATTTGCATCAAGATCAAGTAGCAGATGAACTCAAAAGGATCTTAATATTTGCATTAGATGAAAGCTCACTTCATAATGATTTGGTTTCAGAAATATTGGCATTGGCCAAGTCCTTTTGCATAGGGAATGTTGCCTAATTCTAAGTCCAAAGCTCAGATCAAATCCAATAGTCCACACAAACATTTTTAGGGGTTTTTGTTTTTGATTAAGTATCTTAAGGTCCTAAGACCACAAACACAAACAAGGTACACAAACAAATATATACAATCACAATATATAGCTCAAGTGAGCAAAGTAAAAATGGCATAAACATAAACAAGTTAAATGATATGTGAAATGGTAAATGAAATGATAAATGACTTGAATTTAAAGTACATAAAGTAAATGACTTGAAATTAAGAGCAATAATAATAAAAGTTAGTCAAATTGTTAGTTGGTTAGATGTTAGTGAAGTTTTGCTTTTCAATTGTTTAAGTCATTCTTTGGAGAACACTCAACCCTCTATTGACAAGCATGGATCCTTGAACCAAGACATATTTCAAAGGAAGGAAAAAAGGCCAAGTTTCCACACAATACAATGAAAGGGGGAAGACTTACAATCTCACTTACTAAATGATATGCCTTTGTGTCAAAATTTAGCGCTATGTTAAGCAATCATAATTGGACATATGTAGAAGTCACAACTATCTGAGGTCGGGCAATAGAAAGTTTGGTGTTAATGCATGTTAGAGATATGGTATAATTAACCATACTCCTAAGACATACCACACACAAAAAGAAAATGATCAAGGAATGGACCTAATCTCATTCATACTTGTATTGGTTCATCTAACATGAAGTTATTGATGAACCAATTAGCCTTAGGATATTGATATGTCATTGGTCAATGGAAGTAATAGGATATAATGGGATTGAAGATGAGGAGGGAGGTGAGATGAGACAAACACAAATTGGTCATGGGAGGATTTTTATTAAATTAAAATCATTCATTCATTTTGGGAGATGAAATGTACATTTTATCAATCCCCTAAATCCAATGATTTTAATCCAACAAAAGTCAAATCAACCTTGACCAAGGCCCAAACACATAGTCAAACTTCACAAGTAAATAAAAATGGCTCAACACAATTTCTACACAATTAATCAATTAAAAATCGAATTAAAATGCATTTAAATTAAATTATGTTTGATCAAAAGCCTAAAACCTCTTCAAAACACCAAATAAATGGCCAAGAGATTTATCATAGGTCAAACAAGGTCAAAGGACCTAAGACAAAAAAACTTCATGATTTTTGAAAAGTCAGAAGTATTTTTAAACAATTAAAAATATGCACAAAAACATTTAAATCATGAAAAATAATGAAATTAATATGAATTTATTAAAAATAAGTAATTAAATGAAATAATCAGAAATTCAAAAAAATGAGAGCCATCTGATCTCCCTCATTAATTGAGGTGGCAGATCAGATGGTGACAAGCGCGCGTTTCACATGTTCCCTGGTCAACTGAACCAGACACATGGTAATCAAAAGCAATGTACGAGATTAAAACATTTGAACTGGATCTTATGGTTGAGATGCATGATAACATATCACCGGAGTCAGAGCTCCGGTTTTCTTCTCCGGTGGACCTCACTGGACTGGTCCACCATCAACCATCACCAAAATGAAAAAGCAAGACATAGATTTAAAGAAAAAATACTCAGGAGATCGAATTTGGCCTCAATTTTGTCCAATTCCAAGTATATAAAAAGACTTGAAGCCTTTGGCATAATCGGTTGCGGATGGGTCATGTAAAATAAAAGCCTCTGACCTTCATTTAACGTCAACCCCCTCGGGGATCCGAACATCAGTCATGCAAAATAAAACCCTCTGACCTCCATTTAACGTCAACCCCCTTGGGGCTCTGAACATCGATCATGCAATATAAAAGCCTCTGACCTCCATTTAACGTCAACCCTTTAGGGATCTGAAAGTCGGTCATGCAAAATAAAAGCCTTTGACCTCCATTTAACATCAACCCCCTTGAGGCTTTGAATGCCGGCCATGAAAAATAAAAGCCTATGACCTTCATTTAATGGCAACCCCCTTGGGGCTCTAAACATCGGTCATACAAAATAAAAGTCTCTGGCCTCTATTTAACGTCAACCCCCTTGGGGATCTGAACGTCGGTCATGCAAAATAAAAACATATGACCTCCATTTAACATCAACCCCTTGGGACTCTAAACGTCAGTCATGCAAAATAAAAGCCTCTTACCTCCATTTAACTTCAACCCCCCTGGGGCTCTGAATGTCGGTCATGCAAAATAAAAGCGTCTAACCTTCATCTAACGTCAACCCCCTTGGGGCTCTGAACATCGATCGTACACAATAAAAGCCTCTGACCTCCATTTAACGTTAACCCCTTAGGGCTCTGAATGTAGGTCATACAAAGTAAAAGCTTCTCACCTCCATTTAACGTCCCACCTGCCTTGGGGATTTGTACGTCAGTCATGCAACGTTAACATACCTATGACTTTAAGTGGATTGTTAACTTATTATTGGATAAATATACGACATGAACTACTCAGAATTAGCCAGTATGTGTTCGGGATTAATGAGAACCCTCAAATCATTAAGACCCGACTCGTTGGGGCTTCAAACCTATACGATACAAACTTCAACTAAAAGTCAAGTTGAGTTGCTTTGAGCCAACCCTTTTATGTAATTTCCATGCAAACAAATAAGTTGTTATCAAGGAGATAAAACGTATTAGGGCTACATAACCAAAAGGACTAACACGGTCACTGAAGGAGAAGGGCGATCCAAAACGCAGCAGAATTTAAAAATTCTCCTTTAATGATCCTTACGAATGGGCATGATCAGTGATAGAATCGTTACCTCTTGTGGCGATTATAACCTTTGGTGCAGATCTACGGAGCGATCGCGAACATTGAACGATGACAACGCCTCTACTCAGTCCACACGAACGGATTCCTTCAATCTCAGTGCTAGCTGCTACGAATGAAGGCTTTGAGTGAGAAAGAGAGAGAGAGAGAAACGAAATTGCAATTGCTCCAATGCTTCTACACAAGGGTTCTATTTATAGAACCACTTGTGTGGGCTGCAAGCTAAAAAGCCCACTCAAGTGTATGTGTCCCATATCTTATAATATGCCAATATCACTTAAGCGCATGGTACCTTACCATATTTCGTATTCTACTTAAGTACACCGTACCTTACGATGTTCTACAATTCAATTAAGTGCACCGTACCTTACGGTGTTCCTTAGTTACTCTATCTCTCATCAATCCGTCCTTTGTGTGTGACCTTGTAGGTTTTCGCGGCATTGACAATTATATTAAATCACGCATTTAACATAATAAACAGTGAGCGGTATCTAGCAACACATCACTGCTACCCAAGACACGAAAATATCATGTGATCTGACAAATCCTTCTGTGATAATACTTATGTGTATAATTACCCTTTCCCCTTATGTCTATATTGAACACAAGGCATATACCGTGTCATCCTTGTCCAGTTCAATATTGGGCCCATAGATATTTATCCTGTTACGCAGGATGGGCAAATTCCATCTAGGTCACTCATGTCCCTTAGCATGCTTCGTGGAGTACCCATCAACTGTCTTTATGGTCATCCAGTTACGGACAACGTTTGATCAGCAATAAGGCACTCGACTCTACATCTAGGATCCACAGTGGTTTTAGGTCGAAGGGTGGTATACACCATAATCACCATGAGAATAACTTATGACACTTTGCATAACATTCTATATAGTATTCTCATAGCGGGTCAATCCAGTATAAATATTACTCTTAATATTCATACCTATGCTTAAGACTTGATAACTCTTTATCCATGATCCATGAGATATGATCATCAGTCTATAAACATAATAGTCTTCATGCTTTAATGTTATCCCACTTTACAATAAAGCTCGACTATAGATACTTTAAGAATAATGTCCTTATGTTTAATGTGATCTCATGATTAAGTCATACTTGATACATTAAACGGACTAGCTATTCTAGGGACTTTATTAAACAAACATAATAAAGAAAAAGCCTTTTATTATTAATAAATAATTCGATACAAGTACCAAAAGTATTGGCCTCTAGGGCTTACACCAACAGTCACAACTAAAAACAATCTCAATAGAGCTTGAATATTATTGTCAAAAGATCACGAAAACGTCCAAACATTACAAAATACATTCGTAAGGGTGATTAAAACGATTATGAGCCAATGCTCTAATGAGATATCTTTGATTTTAATCACACCAAAGATTCTCAAGCATTAGAACCCAACTCACTCGGGTCATGTAAAGAATAAAACAAGACATATTTAGAATTTTCCAAGACATGTGATCATCTAAAAAGTATCAGGATTTGGTTGTTGCTAATTCGAAAACACACATGGGTTATCGCAATCCTAATGACAAGGATATGCATTGACATGGTTAAAGTGGAACTACAATTAGTGGAGACCCACTAGGGCTCTCTGACTTATATATATCTAGAACCTTCTGAGCTCTACAACGACCATGGTTTGAGAATCCACCGGGGCTCTCTGACTTCATGTGTTAAGAACAAAGTCTCAAAGGTCAAGATCCCACTAGGGATCTCCGACTTCTTTATTAAAGATGTAGTGTTTTCCAACATCATTAAAGTCGTAGATCTTCCCAAGATACGCTTGAGGCTTACTTTTCTCCTTAGCAAGACAAAATATGCTTTGGGCTTAAAGGCTAGATAATTATCAAAAATCAGTAGAAGTAAGTCAAAATATAACATTGTTATAAATCCAAGGACCTCAATAGGATCCAAACATATTACGGGTGAGAAAGAGAGAAAATCTAGCAAAAGATATGCACCATGTTATAAAAGATTTTCCACGTCACTGTGCCGGTTTAGAAAGGGCATGCAAGTAAGAGTAGGCTGAGTTGTACCTCATCTTTTATGGAGAATAATGTTTCGATCTTCTTTTGTCTAGATATTTCACCCTTTCATGATTCATGTCCAGGGGGCTTATGTACACCCCGAAAATTATCCGGTTGACTGAGGTATGAAATCAGAATCAAGGTACGCCGAATGGAGAATTTTTAGGACCGATTATACTTCCCAAACTTTGACATGGTCGGTGTATGGCCCGAAGACGGGCAGTGTGTACATCCCAGACTCAATTTACAGGGCTCTGAAAGGGCCGTCTAGGTCGGAGCCGTTATGGCATTCTGAGGGACAAATCCGTTATATAACGGGTAATGATGAGTTTGTAACATAATGATTAATAGAAGTCAGTTATAAGTGGTTAATAGTTACTAATTAACTATTAAAACAAAACTATGTCCCTTCAATGTCCATAGGTGAGACAAGGTTTTCATATAAATAGACCCTGAGACCAAACAATAATGAGAACCTACATGATGAATAACATAGAAAGGAGAATTAGGTGAGAGCAATATGAGATTCAGGGATTCCAAAAATGAACTGATCACTTCATTCTCTCATATATCAATCACAAACACATTAATCAATCATTTGTGACATTCCCTGACTAATATTAGGGATATTAACGTTTTGATATTTTAACAAGAACCCTCACTTCATTCTCTTGCTATAGTCGTCATACCCATTGAAACCATACTCGTCGGCAAGAGAACACGCCATCGTGATTCCGACCACCCATAACTGCATGTATATTAAAAAAAACGTTATTTTAAGCAATCCATTTTAAAAATCTAATATAAGGAGAATGTGTAATATTTTTTATAATATTCACAAAAAAAAAACAAAGACATTTTTTTTCTGAGTTGTTTAAATATGTAATAGTATCTAATAGAGGTTAAGAAAAAGGAATCAATTTAATATATAAACACACAAATAAATTGAAAAGTTTAGAAAAGACTGTCGCATTACGCGAAAAACCGGCGGGAAAACAAGAACAACAGAGCCGCCACCATGCGTTATTTATCCCAAAAGAGGGAAAGGAAACGCTCAGAGTAAACCTGGAAAAAGCATGGTCTCGCGACCAAAGAGAATGGGATCGGGAGTCGGTTATGCGAAGGGAAGGTATTAGCACCCCTACGCATCCGTCGTACTCGACGGGATCCACGCACAAAAGGAAGGAAAATGGTTGCTAAAACACTGCTCACACACACACACAGGCTGAAAAAGACACAAGAAAACAAACAAAATTGACTCGGAAGGATATCGCGTTCTGGGCCTACTTAGTCTATCAAGCATAGACATCAGAGTCAAAGTAGTTCGGACTGGGGAAACGACACATGCTCGCTAGGATATCGCATCCTATGCATACGTATCTCCTCGGACGAAGAAGAATTAGAGCATTCGTAGCTCGGCCAACACGCACACAAACAAACACAGGCAAAGGCAAACGTGAAGCCTGAATGCCAATCACTGGACTTACATCAGCATCCGAACCAAACAAAACCACACTGGAACCCGAACGCCACTCGATGGACTTACATCAGCTTCCAAGCACACAACAACACACACAGAGGGGTTGAAGACAAAAGGGTTGAAAAAGAAAAAGGGCGCCCGGAGAGATCAGCTCATCTCCTGCCTACGTACCTCATCTGGTATGAGGATCAGGGCGACGTAGTTCCCCTACGGAGGGACACAGGACTAGGCTAACCAGATAACAGAGGGAGACACAACTAGGGAGACTACGACTCGAGCCTAGATGTTATCATGCAAATTCATCCCTAAGTCAAGGTTTCTAGCTAACTTGCACAGGAAGCAAGCCTATCCTAAACATGACTTGCACAGGAAGCAAGCCAAACTAAATCTAACTTGCACATGAAGCAAGCTAAAGCAAACACATAAGCACAAGTAGCACACACTATATGCAAGCAATGGGCTCAATCAAGGTTAGGTTTTAGTCGAGGGGTCATATCAACCTCAACAAACAAACCTTTGTAACTAGGTAGTGTTAACTCTTAACCCTAACATTGAGAGTTACGGTGAAGCTGATGAAAGGTGAGTGAAGATGAGACTTCACAGCTCTTATCCCTGGCCTGGGAGAGCTTAAGACAAGAATGTGTGGGTTCAGAAAGGGGGAACCCTTCTACACATATGACACTGACTCAACTGTACAATTGTACAAGATCTTGGGTTGGTATCTGCCATGCATCAACACAGTGGTGTGAGCAAAGCAGATGACACACAGAATAGCAGGGGATAGATTGCATATCCCTTGGGTTCTGCCAATTGCCTCTTCACTTAGGAGGTCTTTGAATATATACAAGGACAAATGTAAAGGTACCTGAAACCAGTCAGACAACATCAGTATACAATTTAAATCAAAATGAGATAGAGATCAACAGTCAACACAATCAGTTAAATGTGCAATGCACAAGGCTCAAAGCATGTGAGCCAAGCAACCTACAAAACAAACAAGTTAGTCATGATAATCAATCAAGCTCAATCAATTTGTATTGATCTCGTTGGGTATTTGTGGCTTAACCTGAAACAACAAACTTAGACATGAGCAACATGACCACTAGGACAAGCCTAGGGTCAAAAAGAGATAAGAAAGTCAAAACAGAAAATGACAAGTGTCCAAAATCAAGTTCAAACAATCAAGAAACAAACTCAATTGGTTTCATGTTCATATCAATCATCATCATCATTTCATAAGCAAATTAGGTCAAAGCATGGCATATAGAAGCTCAAAGAAGTCAACAGAATGATTCAACTCAAAACCAATCATAAACATTTCAAAAAATTCTCAAATAATTCATGATCAAACATCATCCATAACATGATAAGCATACCAAATTTCAGTTTATTTGGATAAAGGGAAGTTGGTCAATGAAAATCAGAAAGTCAAAGCAAGTTCAAACAAGCTCAAAGAAGTCAACCAAACATGCACCAACTTCAATAAATCATAAATCAGTGACAACATATGAGAAATGAATGGGACTAAAACCATGATAAACCTTAAGATGTCTACTAATCACATGTCAAATTTCATGTCCATCCAATAATGTATGAGAATTTCACAAATCATATGGCATCATGTGTCACAAAAGTCAACATTTTGGTCAAACAGGGGAGAAATTATCAATCAAATAGAAAATGCATTCCAAAATTCCAGAAAAATTCGCACACATTCTCAACTTCCACAAGCATGTTCATGCAAAAAATCAGACCATTCTGAGTTCATTAAGCAAGGCAATTAAAATCATGAAGTTGGACATGCATAGTGTGACACAAATTGTCACACTCCTATTCAAAAAATCATAACTCCACAACCAGCAATGATAAATTCACAAACTCTACACCAAAATCACCATGAACATGTCTAGTTTAAGCACAAAAAGTTTGGGAAGCATTGGGTAAAGTATCACCATTTCACAATCAATTTGTTAAGACATACATAAAATGGACACATATGACAAACCCTTGCACATTTTAAAATCCATACATGCAAAAAATCTGGAAAAATCATCATAAAAAACTAGAGATCATGAAGAGCATTTTGCAAAAAATCCCATGAAATTTGGATAAGGAACGATCAACTTATGATTTTTCTAAGATTGGCCATGCAAATGAAATAAAAATTGAAATGATAATGATTTAAATAAAATAATTAAAATAGCAGTGGCAAAGTGGTAAATATTTGGTCCCTTAAGTGAAACGCTGCGTTTCACTTAAGGGAATGCTGCGTGCTGATTGGTCATGGCCAATGAAACAGGGAAATTCTCATGCAAAGCGAAAATCCAAACAACCAAACACGATTTCTGGGCAAGGCAAGTTAGGGTTTGAAGCTACAGTGTACATTCAATCACGATGAAGAACAAATTTCCCAGAAATGGGAATCGAGCACACCAACCAAACCAGCAAACAACATATGATCCAAATCTAACCCTAGTTTCGATTAAATCGAGCTAAACAGCATGAACCAGGCAAAAACATATTGGAATGTCAAACTTCATGGTAGCATAACTCTCAAAATACTCAACCATTTTTCAAACCACAAACATCAATGAACTCAGCATGGAAGGATCTTTCTAAAGCATGTCATAATTTTGAAAATGGTGAGGTTCGAGTTCTTACCAAATCTGAAGAGCTGTGATGATACAGTGGTTTTTTGGCTTCAAATGGCTGAAACAGGTGCACACTAAGGTTGGCGTTGATGAATGGAAGGAGAACTTTGGCTCAACAATCTTCGAAACAGCTTCAATTGAAATCTGCCATGGATGAAGCTTCTTCAAAACAGTAGTATGAGATGGCTTTACAGCTGGGGTTTAGGGCTTGCAAAAGTTTCAACAATGTTGGTGGATGATGGAACAAACAACAGAGCACGGGCTTCTTTGGGAATTTTCAGAAAAAGTTCAAATGGAGCAAAAATGAGCTTGAGAGGAAATGCAGTTTTTGATCTGGTTTTACAAAGTGTGCTAGGGTTTTTGCAGTCTGAAATGTCAAATATATACCCTGTTTAGTGTTTGTAAGCTTGGTTAATTGAAGTGGTAATTGGAAATTAGCTTAATGAAATGTTTTTGCCATTTGCTAAAAATCACACCAAATTACATGGGGTGCATGTATATGCATGAAATTGGGCTTCAAACATACCCCAAACATGATTTCTGAACAAATGTAATTGGTACAAATCATTGGAAATGTTTAAATTGAAAGTCCATTTTTTCACCTCACTCATTTTAATTCAAGTCACTTGGAAAAAGGCCATTTTGCTTGGAAGATTCTTGGTGAATTGTGATGAAAGATTTGGATAGAGCACATCAAATATGACTTGTAGCAAAAAACCCCACCCAATTTGGCCAAATGGTTTGGAAGATATGCCACTTTGAAGTTCAAAAAATCTTGAGAATGATTTTATCATAACTTGCCAACCATAAGTGAGAAATGAGTGTTCTTGGACTTTTTGGAAAGGTGAGAGCAATATATTCAACTTTCATGTTGGACAAAATTTCATTTGAAGCTTGTATGATGATGTAATTTTGAGGAGCAAGACTTTCCATTTTTAGCAAATTCCAATTACAGGTCAACTTTCTATTTTTGGAAATTTCTTGTCTGACTTCAAATTCTTCAGTCTTGACCTTTAAAATGTTGAATGAGACTTGTATGGACATGAATGAAACCTTTTCAAACCATTTCCCACCTTGAAATCCATAAAATCAGGCACAGTTGACCACAGTTGACCATAGTTGACTTTCTAGGGTTTCTGGTAGACTGAACACTGACTGATGACTTCTGAGCAATCAAACCTTGACCAAAACACTTCAAAAGGACCCCTGGGTCATGTGAACATGTTGGACCAACCCTAGGGCCTTGTCTCATTGGAAATTGTACTTGCTTGGTTGATTGACTGATCTCCTGACCAATTTGACCTAAATCTTCTGAATGGCTTGCACTTGGGCAAAGGGACAATGCAATGTTATGCAGTGGACTATGCTAATGTTATGACCTAGTATGAGAATGTATGTACAAAAGTTAGGTGCAAATTTTGAGGTGCTACAGCTGCCCCTATTCAATCAGCTGGGAACCCGAACGGATGATAGCAACGGCTGTCAGACTTTCAGGGTACACAGGGATTGAATACCAAAGAACCGTAGAAATTTGCACTCTGCTGGATATGATACAAGAAGAACCACGTCATTTATCGATGACGACTGCATGACAACTTCAAGAAAGCGAAACCATTTACCGATGGTTAGAAACTGGAAACTTGATATTTACCGATATCAACTTCAGCGAGACCATTTACCAATGGCTGCTGGGAAACAACTTGATGTAAAAGGAAGCAAGACCATTTACCGATGGTGGCTTCAAAGAAACTTGACATTTACCGATATCAACTTCAACAAGACCATTTACCGATGGCTGCTGCAACTGGGAATTCGATATTTACCGATATCGAAGAAAACGGGGGCCATTTACCGATGGCATCTCTGCTTGGGGAGGAACAAAATATATTTAGACAAGACGTTTACTGACGAATCTTGGGGATCTCGATTTTATCAACAAGAAAAAAAAGCACGACCAAACATTTACCGATGACTGGGATGAGACTCGATGTTTACCGACATCGAAAGAGGATGTTTACCGACATCGAAAGATGACCAGACATTTACCGATGACTGGGGAAAAATCTACTGGGAAGAGAAAAACAAATATTTGCAACCGGAAACCAGATAGGACATTTACCGATGACTCTACTGGGGATCTCTAGCTGGGGAATTATCAGACATTTACCGATGACTGGGAAAAAACTTGATGTTTACCGACATCAGAAAGATGATGTTACCGACATCAAACAAAGGCGACCAGACATTTACTGATGACTGGAGTGAGACTCGATGTTTACCGACACCGAAACAATGGTGTTTACCGACACCAAAAAAATGACCAGACATTTACCGATGACTGGGGTGAGACTCGATGTTTACCGACATCGAAAGATGATGTTTACCGACACCAAAAAATGACCAGACATTTACCGATGACTGGGGTGAGTACTCGATGTTTACCGACACCGAAACAATGGTGTGTACCGACACTAAACAAGGAAACACACGCGGGTGCTGACATGACACTTACTGGTATCACAAGAACGACATCTTAAGTATGTCAAGGCAAGGCTGATCACTTGCTGATGAGGGATCTCACTGAGGAGAAACAAACTTTCTGTCACCAACGGGTGAGGAAATAAACCTCTGGGGGATATCAATTCCGAATGCTGTCAAAGCAACTGTAGCGGACGTGCTGTGCCGATGTTGACTAAAATGATCCGCCTCTGCTGGGGATACAGTCTGGAGGTTTCGAACACATGAATGCATATGTTTGAATTTTTCTATGGCGTAATGCTCCATATGGAATGGAAATGCTACGCAGTTTGAGGATGCAATGATCACTACATGCAAAAATGCAAAAATGATGAGGACTCCGCCGGGGAATACACAGGACGACTGCGCTGAGAAACCAACAATACAACTCTGCTAGGGAAAAAGCAAGGCAACTGCCGGGGAACCATCAATACAACTCCGCTAGGGGAAGACAAGGCAACTCGCTGGGGAGTAATAAAGCAACTTGCTATGGACAAACCAGCAACTTTGTTGGGAATATCCTAAGCAATCCACAAGTAGGATGAACTCTGCTCGGGGAAATAACTGCTCCGCTGGGGACGACCTAACCAATCCATAGCTAGGAGGAAAGCTTCTTTCTGGGAAATAACTGCTGGAGAATGCTCACCTTTGACGACCTGCAAAACGGAATAACAGATGCCCCCAGGGGATACATGGACAAGATACGCTCAAGTGTCCTCAACATTCAAAATGATTTTCAAATGTTTTGATCTTTTGCATGTTATTGTTTAGCCTTCATGTTTTTATATGTAATGTTTATCAAAAATTCGGACGTTTTTGCAAACAAAACAGTAAAATAAAAACAAGAGAGCAATTTATCTGAATAACGACTTTTATTGATTGAAAATGTGCCTGAAAGGGCAAATACATTGGGAAGCAATTCCTAGGAAGAGGTAATTGCGCACAAAAGGAAAATAAACTATCCTAATGGCAATGTGAACACGGCATCCACTGTTTCCCAACTCTGTTATAACTCATAGATCATCAGTTTTCCTCCCAACTCCTTGCTTTCTGAGAAGAATGACTGGACCGATCACATCTTTCGAGATGGTAGCTGACGAAGCGCGATGAAGTACAGATAACTCAGACTGTAGTCTTCGCTTTAATCCCTCTTTTGGCTGGATCGCCCTTTCGGGTTTTCAATCCACCGGGATACCCATTTTTGCCTAAGCCGCCCTTGCGGGTTTTCGACTTACCGGGTGTACAAGTTCTTTTCATTTTTATCCCTAATTTTTGCCCGAACCTTTTCTTTTTGTTTTTTGGTTCGCCGGGATGCCCCTTTTTTGCCTGGACTCTTTTATTCTTTTTGTCCAGCGGGTCAATTTATGTGAAGTATTTTTTGACTACATCTGAGTTAACAGGGGACGGAAAATCTTCACCATCCATTGTTGTAAACATCAAGGCTCCACCGGAGAAGACCTTCTTCACAACATATGGACCTTCGTAATTAGGAGTCCACTTGCCCCTGTTATCTGTACCGGGAGGAAGGATCCTCTTCAAAACCAGATCACCAGCTTGAAATGTCCGAGGACGCACTTTCTGATCAAAGGCTCGCTTCATCCTTCTCTGATACAACTGTCCATGGCATACAGCTGCTAACCGTCTCTCTTCGATAAGGCTTAACTCATTAAACCTTGTTCGAATCCACTCGGCTTCATCCAGCTTGACATCCAACAATACCCTCAGAGAAGGGATCTCCACTTCAACAGGTAGGACAACTTCCATACCATACACAAGGGAGTACGGGGTTGCCCCGGTCGACGTACGCACTGAGGTACGGTACCCATGCAAAGCGAAAGGCAACATCTCATGCCAGTCCTTGTACGTAAGGACCATCTTCTGCACAATCTTCTTGATATTCTTATTTGCCGCCTCTACAGCACCATTCATCTTCGGTCTGTAAGGAGAAGAATTGTGATGTTCAATCTTGAAATCTCTGCACAGCTCTTTCATCATCTTGTTATTGAGATTCGAACCATTGTCAGTGATGATTCTCTCAGGGACTCCATAACGACAGATGATTTCTTTCTTGATGAACCGGGCAACCACTTGTTTGGTGACGTTAGCAAAGGAAGCTGCTTCTACCCATTTGGTGAAGTAATCGATCGCGACCAAGATGAAGCGATGTCCATTCGAAGCAGTAGGCTCAATCTTCCCAATCATATCAATGCCCCACATGGCAAACGGCCAAGGCGAATTCATGACATTCAACGGGCTTGGTGGCACATGCACCTTATCAGCATAAATCTGGCATTTATGGCATTTCCGAGCATACTTGAAACAATCGGATTCCATAGTCATCCAGTAATATCCGGCTCTCAGCAGTTTCTTTGACATTGCATGACCACCAGCGTGGGTACCAAACGAACCCTCGTGCACTTCTTGCATCAACATGTCTGCTTCGTGTCTATCCACGCATCTGAGCAAGACCATGTCAAAGTTCCTCTTGTACAACACATCATCCTGATTCAAGTAAAAGCTTCCAGCTAGCCTTCTCAAGGTCTTCTTATCGTTCTTTGACGCACCTTCAGGATACTCCTGAGTCTTGAGGAAGTTCTTGATGTCATAATACCACGGTTTCTCATCAATCGCAACAGACTCGGCTGCAAACACATACGCAGGCCTCTCGAGTCGATTTACCGCAACATGTGGCACATGATTCCACCAATGAACTTTTATCATGGAAGATAAAGTAGCTAAGGCATCAGCCATCTGATTCTCATCCCGGGGGACATGATACAACTTCACCTTCTTGAAGAACGTCAGTATCCTTCTGGTGTAATCTCTATACGGAATCAAATGTGGCTGGTTCGTATTCCAATCTCCATTGACCTGATTGATCACTAGAGCTGAATCTCCAAATATGTCAAGAGTTTTGATTCTCAGGTCGATGGCTTCCTCTATTCCCATGATACAGGCCTCATACTCAGCTTCATTGTTGGTGACGTCGAAAGTCAATCTGGCAGAAAAAGGTATATGAGCACCCTTGGGATTAATGAGCACTGCCCCAACACCGTTACCGTTCATATTCACGGCCCCATCAAACATCAGTGTCCACTTGTCATCAGGATCCGGTCCTTCCTGGACAGGTGGCTCTTCGCAATCTTTCATCTTCAGATACATGATGTCTTCATCAGGGAATTCAAACATCATTTGCTGATAGTCATCAATTGGTTGCTCGGCGAGGTAGTCTGACAGAATACTACCTTTGATGGCCTTCTGCGACGTGTACTGAATGTCATACTCTGTTAAAATCATCTGCCATCGAGCAACGCGCCCGGTGAGAGCCGGCTTCTCAAAGATGTACTTTACTGGATCCATCTTAGAAATCAACAAGGTAGTATGGTTCAACATATACTGCCTCAGTCGGCGAGCAGCCCAGGCCAAAGCACAGCAAGTTTTCTCGAGCAGTGAATATCTTGTTTCACAGTCGGTAAACTTTTTGCTAAGGTAGTATATGGCATGCTCTTTTCGACCAGACTCGTCATGCTGCCCCAATACACACCCCATCGAGTTCTCGGTAACTGACAGGTACATTATCAGGGGTCTCCCCGGAACTGGAGGAATCAGGATTGGAGGTTTCTGTAAATACTCTTTTATCTTGTCAAAGGCTTTCTGACAATCAACATTCCACTTGATCGCCTGATTCTTTCTAAGCAATTTGAAAATTGGTTCACACGTGGCAGTTAGGTGAGATATGAACCTTGCAATGTAGTTCAACCTCCCTAAAAACCCACGGACTTGCTTTTCCGTTTTTGGTTCAGGCATCTCTTGAATAGCCTTGACTTTAGCTGGATCAACCTCAATCCCTTTTTCGCTGACAATGAAGCCTAACAGCTTCCCTGATCTCACCCCAAACGTACACTTGTTCGGATTCAGCCTCAGTTTGAACTTGACCAACCTGTCAAACAACTTCTGCAGATTAACCAGGTGCTCCTCTTCTGTCTGCGACTTCGCAATCATATCATCCACGTACACTTCGATCTCTTTGTGCATCATGTCATGAAAGAGAGTCGTCATTGCCCTCTGATAGGTAGCACCGACATTCTTCAGCCCAAAGGGCATCACTTTATAGCAGAATGTGCCCCAAGGTGTAATGAATGTCGTCTTTTCCATGTCCTCTGGCGCCATCTTGATCTGATTATAGCCTGAGAAACCGTCCATGAAAGAGAATACCGAGGATTGAGCCGTATTATCCACCAATACATCGATGTGAGGTAATGGGAAATCATCTTTCGGACTCGCTCTGTTCAAATCCCGGTAATCGACACACATCCTGACTTTGCCATCCTTCTTCGGCACAGGAACGATGTTGGCCACCCACGGTGGATAACTGGTAACAGCCAGAAAACCCGCATCCCACTGCTTTTGAACCTCTTCCTTGATCTTGACAGCCATATCGGGACTAGTTCTGCGAAGCTTCTGCTTGACCGACGGACACTCTTCTCTGAGGGGTAGTCGATGCACCACAATGTCTGTATCCAACCCAGGCATATCTTGATATGACCAGGCGAATATTTCCACATATTCTCTCAACATCTCAATCAGCCTCCTCTTGACAGAGTCCTCTAAAGCAGCCCCAATCTTGATCTCTCTTCTGGCGTCCTCAGTACCCAGATTAACAATCTCCAACTCCTCCTGATGAGGTTGGATGACCCTTTCCTCCTGCTTCAGCAATCTGACCAACTCTGCGGGGAGTTCACAGTCTTCCTCACTTTCCTCTTCAGCTTGGTAGATGGGATTATCAAAATCATGATGAGGCATAACAGAACTGTTCATAGTGGATGCCATAAGGTCACTTCTGCATGTTTTAATGTTTTGTTTTAGAAAAAGATTTCAATAAAGTCACAAAAAAAACAAAAACATTGCCATTTTTATTGTTTTGAAAATGAAAATAAAAACAGAAAGACAGTGAGCACAAATTTGATTGCAAAACGTCCTTTATTTATGATAATCATTAAAACATGATGAGGCCCTACAATGAAACACTACGTCTTGGGCAGAACGTAGGGTTTTCATGCAAAAAATGAAAAAACAAAGGAAAATTACTCTGTCTGAAGAGTAACTTGAACCACTTCTTCAGCCGTCCAGTTGTTGATAGACTCCCCTGGCGCACACGGGCGAACCCAGATGTCTAGATCACAGTCGCTGTCACAGTCTTCACCACCGGTTGCAAAGACGTCGCCATGATTCATCAGCCCGGCGCTGGTAAAGGTGCTCGGACCCGTCTGCATGCTCTGCTCTGCTTGGAGAGGCTCATAACCAATACCGAACTTGTCTTCCTTGACAGGCAAGTCTACCATCTTGCCCCAGCCCTCAGCTCTGCCGGAATCAACAACCTCCTTGGCTTGCTTGTATGAAGCAATCGAAGCACCCGACTTCCTCTGATCAGCATAAGCTACCTTCTCCAGAGCCACGGTCTCAAATGCCTGGCATAACGTTTCGTGGATCTCGCCATCTACCTCGACATACTTGAACGAGGAAAGGTGACTCACCAGAATCTCCTCTTCGCCACACACGGTCACAATTTGGCCGTTCCAGACATATTTGAGTTTTTGGTGGAGAGTTGACGAGACTGCTCCTGCTGCGTGAATCCAAGGACGCCCCAACAGACAGCTGTAGGCGGGTTGAATGTCCATAACATAAAAAACGATGTCGAAAACCTCTGGACCTATCTTCACTGGCAAGGTAACTTCACCAAACACAGAACGTTTGGATCCATCAAATGCGCGCACAATAAGGTCACTAGGAGTGAGCACAACCCCCTCAACATCAATCTTCTTCAGAATCTGCTTTGGTAAGACATTCAACGATGACCCGGTGTCTACCAGCACGTGAGACAAAACTGCTACCTTACATTCCATAGTGATATATAAGGCTTTGTTATGATTACGACCCTCAGGCGTTAAGTCTAGGTCAGTGAAACCTACACCATGCCTGGTGCTCACGTTGGCCAACACACCCTCTAGTTGGTTGACGGAAATCTCTCGCGGTACGTATGCCATGTTCAGCATCTTTAGCAAGGCATCATGATGTGCCTCAGAGCACAGCAGCAAAGAGAGAATTGAAATTTTGGACGGAGTCTGGTTGAGCTGATCTACGATCTTGTAGTTACTCTTCTTTATAATCTTCATAAATTCTTCCACGTCCTTTTCAAATGAACCCTCAGCCTCCTTCTGAGCCGGTTCCTCGTCAACAACAACTGTGTTTGCCCTTCGCCCTAGCAGATGCCTCAGCATTAGCATCTCTCAACGGCTGAGGAACAAACAGTCGCCCGCTTCTAGTAAAACCACCCGGACTACCAACATTATCCACAACTGGATTCACAACTGCCGGAGTTCTACTAGGTGCCACAATAGTTACTGGCGCTTGATTGGTCGGTCTGACCCAATTCTCGGCCCTTCTGTTGCTGCGGTAGGCATTATCATATCTCCATGGAACAGCCCGACTATCAACCCTTCTGACTGGGGCAACTATTGTAGTAGGAGAACTGGCAGGAACGGGTGCAGAGATGGTCACCGGAGTACCACTTACTGCAGGTGCACTAACAATTCTCTGGCCTCGTCCCTCAGACGGTTTAAAATAGATGGTGACAGTCGACACCGACCCATTATCTTTGATAGCCCGACTGAACTGAACACAACCCTCGTCGATCAGCTTCTGAATACCAGCCCTCAACTGGTCACAACCGTTATCAGCTTCTACACAATCAAAACAACCCTCATCACAGCCCGGGTAGACACCCCCTTTCAGCAGACGGCCCTTCACAGTCAACAAAGGAGTCTGAATCTCCTCCACTATGACCATAAAATCTTCAGCTTCGGCCCCTTCAACACAATTCACCCTATGTCCTCCATGCTGAGGCATAGGATTGTTTACTACATTAGGTACCGGAGCAAAGTTGATCGCCTTGGAATCGATCAAATCTTGGACTTTGTGCTGGAAAGCCCGACATTTCTCAGTGTGGTGCCCCAGAATGAAAGTCACAGTGGACGTTGGCGTCATATCCAGGTGGCAACACTGTTGGCGGAGCCATTGTACGCAGCTCAACAAACCCTAACCTGAGTAGTTCGGGCAATAGTTCGGCGTACGACATTGGCAGCGGATCAAAACGTCGATCAGCCATCCTTTGTCTGGGCTGATACGGACGTTGTTGCTGTTGTTGTTGTTGTTGTTGCGGTTTTTGAACCCTTTGTTGTTGTTGTTGACGAGGTTGAGGTGCAGGAATGGTCACTGCAGCAACCGGGCGATATTGATCTCTACTCACACTTCCTCTGTACACACTCCCTCGGTGTTGTACAACATTGGTTTCACCTTCTCTACGGCGAGGTGCCCCAGAGAAAGGTTTCTTTGATGACGAAGAAGACCCCACATCCTGAATTCTGCCGGCCTTGATCAGACTTTCAGTTCTTTTGCCACAGATGACGACATCAGAAAAACTACCGAATGGGCAGCTTCCCATCCGGTCCATAAACACACCTTGAAGAGTGCCGATGAACATATCTGTCAACTCCCTTTCCAGCATAGGGGGTTGAACTCTTGCAGCAAGTTCACGCCACCTCTGGGCGTACTCTTTAAAGCTCTCGTTGTTTTTCTGGCACAGACTCTGCAGCTGAGTCCGGGTCGGTGCCATATCCATGTTATGTTTGTATTGTCTGAGGAACGCTTCTCCCAAATCCCTCCAGCATATGATCGAATCTCTTTTTAACTCCATGTACCAGTCCAAAGACGCCTCAGATAGGCTGTCTTGGAAAAAATACATCCACATCTTCTCGTCGTCAGTATACGCCGAGATCTTTCGATAGTATGCCTGCACATGGGTGCGAGGGCAAGAAGTGCCGTTGTATTTGTCGAAAGTGGGTGCTTTGAACTTATGTGGGATTCTCAGACCTTCCACTAATCCCATATTAGTTACGTCAAAACCAAGAGAATTTTGACACTCCATAGCCCGGATCTTCTCAGCAAGGGCCTCAACTTTGCGGTCTCTCTCATCAACCCTCCCCAAGATGTCTTCGTCTTCACTGAGTAGAGTGAACATATCCTCTTGTCTGTCGACAATCGGAGCCTGATTACGGGCCGGAGCACGGACTACTCTGGCATTGGCAGTCTCTGGAGCAATAGGCTGACCGTTGATTCGAATACCTCTTAATTCCTCCCCTACAGCATAGTTGTTGATGGGCACAGCCGCAGTAGGGTTATCATTAATCGGGCCTCCCTCTGGCAGAGCTTGGTTGGGCGGCGGAACTACAGCTTCTTGCCTCTGAACTAGAGCTCGGAGTTCTTCTTGTCCTTGTGCAACCCCTTGCATCATGTGCATGAACTGGGCCATGTTAGCCCTCATCTCAGCTAACTCAGCTTGTACTTGATCCATGTTCCTTTGATGGTTGAGTCTCGTTGAGTAGCGATGTGGTCTCTGATCAGCTATCCTGCCTGAACATAGGAACCAAAGTGAGAAGTCGGCACAAGAACACCTGTTATGCAAATGAAATGAGTATGATGTTAATGATGTGTACGATGCACATGATATGCTCATTTCTCAGGCATTCAAAGAGCCTGATCCATCTTCAAAAGATGGCAACCTGCAGCAACAAGGAAACAACCAAGTACAAGGTGAATGAGAACAACAGGGAACACCAACAACCTTATCTATAAATAAGGGCAAAAAGATACAATCAAGTCAGCAAATACCTAACAAACGGAGTACAAACAAATGAATCCCATCCAACAAGCCTGGAGGTGATTCTTAACATAAACATCAAAGGTACAGGCTAAGATAAACGGTCTTCCGGAATGAGAGTCTTCAGGTACTGGCACTGGTCTATCAACAGTGTGCATTCTGAACATTCTGGTAGAGGGGTGATCTTCTCCTTCAATTGTCTTCTAAGCTCCATAACTTCTCCTCCAAGGTATTCCTCTGATGTCTGTCTCAAGTCTACCTCCTTCTTCAACTGGACGTCTTTGTCTCTGAGTTGCTTCTCCAAGTCTCTGATCTTTTTCTGGTAGCTGGCTTCAGCTCTCTGTAGTCTCAAGCATTCCCGGTGCTCTGCATCCAACATGGATTCCATCTCTTCATAGGATCTCTTCTTGCTTCTCACTCTACTAGCATCCTCTCCTTGCACTTCCCTGAGTTGATGGGCCAAGTGCAACCTATCAGCCTTGGCTTTGTAAAGCTCCATCTGGGTATCTTGCTCCTTCTCCCTCAACCGGCGATTCTCCATCAGGGCTTGCTTATAGTGCTCAGCAGGCACACTCTCAGCAAGGATCAAAGGTGGTTGCTCCTGCAACGGCTCCATCCTATCGTAGGGTAGCAACAAAGTTTCCACTCTCTTCTTTACCCAATTAGTGTAATCAGGCATAGCAATGGCAAACTTCTTCCCTAAGACAGATCCATCCTTCACTCCCATAGACCTCCAAGCTCTTCCAATCTGCTCCAATCTAGCCAGGTCACTCTGCTTCTCAAAATACACACTTTCAGCTATCTCAGCTTCAAGTGGTTTTCCCTTCATTATAAACCCTAACCGACGAAGAGAAAGAACTGGATTGTAATTTATGCAACCTTTGGTTCCCACGAGTGGCACGTTCCGGAATTCTCCACAACTCATAATAACATTCTTCACATCCATCCGGTAAGATTGCCATCTGATGTCATAGGAGGTAAGCGACATGACCCTCTGAGTCCACTTAAGAGTGTTCTGAGCATCCATAAAGGGTCCACTGGCCGGCAGAAGGGACATGAACCATCTGAGTAGGAGAGGTAGACAACATCGGATAGCTCCACCCTTACCATGCCTACTGTGGATGGCATAATAAGTGTCAACTAAAAGAGTGGGGACTGGATTCCCTCCAATGAAGACACTGATTGCAGCATGGTCAATGAAATTGGGCATGCTTGGGAATAGAACGATCCCATAGATCATGGCAGCAAACTGGGCGTGAAAAGCTTCCCAATTCCCCTTCTCTGCTTCTTCTCTGGCAACCCTTAAGAGAAACTTCAACGGCAGACCCACAACTCCCCCACTGGGCTTCCAGTTATCACAAACTTCTTTGACACTCAACCGGAGAGCTCTGGCAATAACTCTGAAGTCAACCTCCTTAGGCACGTCCAGGAAAGGAACCTGATGCTGAATCGGGATGCTCGTCAGAATAGAATACTCTTCGAGAGTAGGTGCCAACTGATAATCTTGAAAGGTGAAACACCTAAGCTCCGGGTCGTAGAACTGAAGAAGAGTCTGCAGCGGCACCGGATCAACTACCGTCTTCAACAACGTCAGAATATCCCCAAACGGGTCCACGAACCCCTTCTGGTTACCACCGGGCATCAGGCTACTCAACTCGATCAATGAAGTCAACGGCTCACGATGAAAGCTGTAGGAACAGGTCTTCCGCTTCGGCTCTGGGACTGTTGCCATCTTTATCAGTGAACAAGCTCTGGAATGTACCTGAGAAGTGATATGCATGCAGAGATTAGTTTTTTTTCTTTTTTCTTTTTTTTTATTCATTTTTTTTACGGCGTTTCTTTTGAAAAATAAATATGCTATGATGCACATGATGCAGACTGGACTGGCTGGTTGCATCTCTGAATCACAAGGTCGAAGCTTCGGTCTAAACTCAGAACCCAAATCCAATTTGAAAACCCAAGGTCAACTGAGACACTGTCGTCTGAACCCAAAGTCACCAACAGAACCGCAAGTCACCAACGGTACCTGTAATAATGATCAAACCCTTCCCCACTCACGGGTGTCGTCTAGGCCGGGGTAAGGTCGAGAGAAACGCAGCATAAATAACCTTTCGCAGAATACCATCATATACACACCTGAAGTATGCAACGACAATATCCCACCAGGGTTTGAACTGCTCGTGATATCAATGTTCCGCTAAGTGGCGCAATACCACCCGCTTCCCATGAATCACTCTATTCCTAAGCATCCTAGATTTCACTCATGGTCTGGGTATTGGACCTTTTACCTCAAGTGACTCCCACCCCAACAGAGAGAAACAGACAACCAGCCAGATGAATAATGAATGTGAATGAATGCAAACATAAGTGCAAACATAAACGCAAACAATAAATAATGAATGCAATAACAAAACAGCAAACAGCAACCAAAACCCTAACCTAGAGAGCGCTAGGAGAGACTCGCTTAGGGAAGACGGACCAGCACAGGTCAACTTCTCTATTTCCCCAGCAGAGTCGCCAGCTGTCGCATTACGCGAAAAACCGGCGGGAAAACAAGAACAACAGAGCCGCCACCGTGCGTTATTTATCCCAAAAGAGGGAAAGGAAACGCTCAGAGTAAACCTGGAAAAAGCATGGTCTCGCGACCAAAGAGAATGGGATCGGGAGTCGGTTATGCGAAGGGAAGGTATTAGCACCCCTACGCATCCGTCGTACTCGACGGGATCCACGCACAAAAGGAAGGAAAATGGTTTCTAAAACACTGCTCACACACACACACTGGCTGAAAGAGACACAAGAAAACAAACAAAATTGACTCGGCAGGATATCGCGTCCTGGGCCTACTTAGTCTATCAAGCATAGACATCAGAGTCAAAGTAGTTCGGACTGGGGAAACGACACATGCTCGCTAGGATATCGCATCCTATGCATACGTATCTCCTCGGACGAAGGAGAATTAGAGCATTCGTAGCTCGACCAACACGCACACAAACAAACACAGGCAAAGGCAAACGTGGAGCCTGAATGCCAATCACTGGACTTACATCAGCATCCGAACCAAACAAAACCACACTGGAACCCGAACGCCACTCGATGGACTTACATCAGCTTCCAAGCACACAACAACACACACAGAGGGGTTGAAGACAAAAGGGTTGAAAAAGAAAAAGGGCGCCCGGAGAGATCAGCTCATCTCCTGCCTACGTACCTCATCTGGTATGAGGATCAGGGCGACGTAGTTCCCCTACGGAGGGACACAGGACTAGGCTAACCAGATAACAAAGGGAGACACAACTAGGGAGACTACGACTCGAGCCTAGATGTTATCATGCAAATTCATCCCTAAGTCAAGGTTTCTAGCTAACTTGCACAGGAAGCAAGCCTATCCTAAACATGACTTGCACAGGAAGCAAGCCAAACTAAACCTAACTTGCACATGAAGCAAGCTAAAGCAAACACATAAGCACAAGTAGCACACACTATATGCAAGTAATGGGCTCAATCAAGGTTAGGTTTTAGTCGAGGGGTCATATCAACCTCAACAAACAAACCTTTGTAACTAGGTAGTGTTAGCTCTTAACCCTAACATTGAGAGTTACGGTGAAGCTGATGAAAGGTGAGTGAAGATGAGACTTCACAGCTCTTATCCCTGGCCTGGGAGAGCTTAAGACAAGAATGTGTGGGTTCAGAAAGGGGGAACCCTTCTACACATATGACACTGACTCAACTATACAATTGTACAAGATCTTGGGTTGGTATCTGCCATGCATCAACACAGTGGTGTGAGCAAAGCAGATGACACACAGAATAGCAGGGGATAGATTGCATATCCCTTGGGTTCTGCCAATTTCCTCTTCACTTAGGAGGTCTTTGAATATATACAAGGACAAATGTAAACAGTCACAAACATTGCCTCTTAAGGAGGACTTCAGACAGGTGCCTGGCCAAGTAACAGGCCAGGTCTTCCAGACTACATGAAGATAAGAAATTATACCTCAATGCAAATTGCTATTAAGCAAAGCAAAGCAAAGTTCTTAAAGAACTATAAGCAACTAAAGGTACCTGAAACCAGTCAGACAACATCAGTATACAATTTAAATCAAAATGAGATAGAGATCAACAGTCAACACAATCAGTTAAATGTGCAATGCACAAGGCTCAAAGCATGTGAGCCAAGCAACCTACAAAACAAACAAGTTAGTCATGATAATCAATCAAGCTCAATCAATTTGTATTGATCTCGTTGGGTATTTGTGGCTTAACCTGAAACAACAAACTTAGACATGAGCAACATGACCACTAGGACAAGCCTAGGGTCAAAAAGAGATAAGAAAGTCAAAACAGAAAATGACAAGTGTCCAAAATCAAGTTCAAACAATCAAGAAACAAACTCAATTGGTTTCATGTTCATATCAATCATCATCATCATTTCATAAGCAAATTAGGTCAAAGCATGGCATATAGAAGCTCAAAGAAGTCAACAGAATGATTCAACTCAAAACCAATCATAAACATTTCAAAAAATTCTCAAATAATTCATGATCAAACATCATCCATAACATGATAAGCATACCAAATTTCAGTTTATTTGGATAAAGGGAAGTTGGTCAATGAAAATCAGAAAGTCAAAGCAAGTTCAAACAAGCTCAAAGAAGTCAACCAAACATGCACCAACTTCAATAAATCATAAATCAGTGACAACATATGATAAATGAATGGGACTAAAACCATGATAAACCTTAAGATGTCTACTAATCACATGTCAAATTTCATGTCCATCCAATAATGTATGAGAATTTCACAAATCATATGGCATCATGTGTCACAAAAGTCAACATTTTGGTCAAACAGGGGAGAAATTATCAATCAAATAGAAAATGCATTCCAAAATTCCAGAAAAATTCTCACACATTCTCAACATCCATAAGCATGTTCATGCAAAAAATCAGACCATTCTGAGTTCATTAAGCAAGGCAATTAAAATCATGAAGTTGGACATGCATAGTGTGACACAAATTGTCACACTCCTATTCAAAAAATCATAACTCCACAACCAGCAATGATAAATTCACAAACTCTACACCAAAATCACCATGAACATGTCTAGTTTAAGCACAAAAAGTTTGGGAAGCATTGGGTAAAGTATCACCATTTCACAATCAATTTGTTAAGACATACATAAAATGGACACATATGACAAACCCTTGCACATTTTAAAATCCATACATGCAAAAAATCTGGAAAAATCATCATAAAAAACTAGAGATCATGAAGAGCATTTTGCAAAAAATCCCATGAAATTTGGATAAGGAACGATCAACTTATGATTTTTCTAAGATTGGCCATGCAAATGAAATAAAAATTGAAATGATAATGATTTAAATAAAATAATTAAAATAGCAGTGGCAAAGTGGTAAATATTTGGTCCCTTAAGTGAAACGCTGCGTTTCACTTAAGGGAATGCTGCGTGCTGATTGGTCATGGCCAATGAAACAGGGAAATTCTCATGCAAAGCGAAAATCCAAACAACCAAACACGATTTCTGGGCAAGGCAAGTTAGGGTTTGAAGCTACAGTGTACATTCAATCACGATGAAGAACAAATTTCCCAGAAATGGGAATCGAGCACACCAACCAAACCAGCAAACAACATATGATCCAAATCTAACCCTAGTTTCGATTAAATCGAGCTAAACAGCATGAACCAGGCAAAAACATATTGGAATGTCAAACTTCATGGCAGCATAACTCTCAAAATACTCAACCATTTTTCAAACCACAAACATCAATGAACTCAGCATGGAAGGATCTTTCTAAAGCATGTCATAATTTTGAAAATGGTGAGGTTCGAGTTCTTACCAAATCTGAAGAGCTGTGATGATACAGTGGTTTTTTGGCTTCAAATGGCTGAAACAGGTGCACACTAAGGTTGGTGTTGATGAATGGAAGGAGAACTTTGGCTCAACAATCTTCGAAACAGCTTCAATTGAAATCTGCCATGGATGAAGCTTCTTTAAAACAGTAGTATGAGATGGCTTTACAGCTGGGGTTTAGGGCTTGCAAAAGTTTCAACAATGTTGGTGGATGATGGAACAAACAACAGAGCACGGGCTTCTTTGGGAATTTTCAGAAAAAGTTCAAATGGAGCAAAAATGAGCTTGAGAGGAAATGCAGTTTTTGATCTGGTTTTACAAAGTGTGCTAGGGTTTTTGCAGTCTGAAATGTCAAATATATACCCTGTTTAGTGTTTGTAAGCTTGGTTAATTGAAGTGGTAATTGGAAATTAGCTTAATGAAATGTTTTTGCCATTTGCTAAAAATCACACCAAATTACATGGGGTGCATGTATATGCACGAAATTGGGCTTCAAACATACCCCAAACATGATTTCTGAACAAATGTAATTGGTACAAATCATTGGAAATGTTTAAATTGAAAGTCCATTTTTTCACCTCACTCATTTTAATTCAAGTCACTTGGAAAAAGGCCATTTTGCTTGGAAGATTCTTGGTGAATTGTGATGAAAGATTTGGATAGAGCACATCAAATATGACTTGTAGCAAAAAACCCCACCCAATTTGGCCAAATGGTTTGGAAGATATGCCACTTTGAAGTTCAAAAAATCTTGAGAATGATTTTATCATAACTTGCCAACCATAAGTGAGAAATGAGTGTTCTTGGACTTTTTGGAAAGGTGAGAGCAAGATCTTCAACTTTCATGTTGGACAAAATTTCATTTGAAGCTTGTATGATGATGTAATTTTGAGGAGCAAGACTTTCCATTTTTAGCAAATTCCAATTACAGGTCAACTTTCTATTTTTGGAAATTTCTTGTCTGACTTCAAATTCTTCAATCTTGACCTTTGAAATGTTGAATGAGACTTGTATGGACATGAATGAAACCTTTTCAAACCATTTCCCACCTTGAAATCCCTAAAATCAGGCACAGTTGACCACAGTTGACCATAGTTGACTTTCTAGGGTTTCTGGTAGACTGAACACTGACTGATGACTTCTGAGCAATCAAACCTTGACCAAAACACTTCAAAAGGACCCCTGGGTCATGTGAACATGTTGGACCAACCCTAGGGCCTTGTCTCATTGGAAGTTTTACTTGCTTGGTTGATTGACTGATCTCCTGACCAGTTTGACCTAAATCTTCTGAATGGCTTGCACTTGGGCAAAGGGACAATGCAATGTTATGCAGTGGACTATGCTAATGTTATGAACTAGTATGAGAATGTATGTACAAAAGGTAGGTGCAAATTTTGAGGTGCTACAAAGAGAAAATAATTACATATTATATATTTAAAATATTTAAATAATATGTATCTTTATGAGTGTGCGTCTAAATAAATTTTGTTTGAATTTCTACCTGTATAAATATTTCTCCAATTCAATATGTTTTAGATCTACCACATGATATTTCAGTAAAGAAAAGAAAAAAATAATAATATAATAATTTTCATTTATCATTTAATTAAAAGAAATAAAAATTCTCAATAAATTTTCACCGACAATTGACAACAAAAATTGATTTTTTTAAAATAATCACTATTTTAAAAAAATCCAAAATAACCATTATTTCAAAAAAATAATCCAAAATAACCACCTTTCAAAACAGATGCGTCAGATGAACTGGCGCATCCATTTTGCATTAGGAGGAGGCGCCAACATCACTGGAGCATGCTTTGAAAGCATTGAATACTGGCGCCAAGTGAGTTGGCGCATGCATTTTAGCCCATTAGGTGGCACCAATGCTTTTGGCACCTACATGTCTTTGTGAGGCGCCTAGCCCTTTGGCACATGCATTTTCTTACTCCTCTATAAATACGTCGCTCTGCATGCAATATTTTTCACACAACTCTTATCCTACAACCACATTTTCCTTCATTCAACTTCATTCTCCTTCAAGTTTTTGAGTTTTAACCATGTCTGTATACATTCACAAGCAAAATGCCGATTTAATCTTTTCCGTTGTTGCGTCTCCGATAAATATTCGACTTTGGAATATAAATTCGTTTGAACGTCTTAATCAGACGTTGAACAGTTGGTTAGATGGAGAAATTGGATATGGTGAAAGGATTAGAAGAATCCAATGGCTTGTGTCCACGTCCAACCAAAATGGAGACGTGCGTAAATTGGTGGATATTAAGATTGACAGAGACGTTCATAGGATGATGCATTACATGTTCAAAATTGTTTTGATGGTTGTAATCGCTTAGTTATTGTATTTTAATTATTTTAGTTGTTTGCGTTGTTGTTTATGTAATGGTATTTCCTCACAAACTTATAATATGAAATAAATTTAGTTTTTCATATATTGCAACAGAGGTGTATGTGAATTTATCTGGGTTGTGGTCGTACCAACACTATGACAGTTAGTATGATTATGACCTGGCTGACGACATGAATTACATAATCTAACCATTTTGTTTGCCGTATCCATTTCGGTTCGAATGCGGGTGCTGTTTGGGCGATCCTTTTTCTTCCTTCGCATAACTTCATTGTGACAGACGATGTCCCCTTGATATTCTGGAAAGTAATCCTCTTTTGCCACTATGGAAAAACTAATTTTATAAACATTTGATAGGCTGGTGACTTTGTAAATGTCAGATAGTGTCGCATTGCGCGAAAAACCGGCGGGAAAAGAAAGAACAACAGAGCCGCCACCGTGCGTTATTTATCCCAAAAGAGGGAAAGGAAACGCTCAGAGTAAACCTGAAAAGAACATGGTCTCGCGACCAAAGAGAATGGGTTCGGGAGTCGGTTATGCGAAGGGAAGGTATTAGCACCCCTACGCATCCGTCGTACTCGACGGGATCCACGCACAATAGAAAGGAAATTGGTTGCTAAACACTGCTCAAATACTCACACACACTGGCTGAAAGATACGCAAGAGACTGACTGAAACTGACTCGGCAGGATATCGTATCCTGGGCCTACTTAGTCTATCAGGCATAGACATCAGAGTCGAAGTAGTTCGGACTGGGGAAACGACACATGCTCGCTAGGATATCGCATCCTATGCATACGTATCTTCTCGGACGAGAGAAGAATCAGAGCATTCGTAGCTCGGCTGACACGCACACAAACAAAACAAGACACAGGCAAACGTGGAGCCCGACTGCCAATCACTGGACTTATATCAGCATCCGAACCTAAACACACGCACACTGGAACCCAAATGCCACTCGATGGACTTACATCGGCTTCCAAGCACACAACAACACTACAGGTTGATAGGGAGTCGGGGACTCGAGCCTATAACTGTCAAACACACACTCAAACAAGACAGACAGCAAATGCTAAGGAGTCAGGGACTCGAGCCTAGCAAAGGTCAGACAACACACACAAAAAGAAAAAAGGCGCCCGGAGAGATCAGCTCAATCTCCTGCCTACATACTTCATCTGGTGTGAAGATCAGGGCGATGTAGTTCCCCTATGCAGGGATAAGGATCTAGCCTAACCAGATAACAGAGGGAGACACAACTAGGGAGACTACGACTCGAGCCTAGATGTTATCATGCAGGATCATCCCTAAGTTAAGGTTTCTAGCTAAATGGTACGAGGGCCAACCTATCCTAAGTATGGCTCACACAGGGAGCAAGCCACACACACTTAACTTGCACAGGAAGCAAGCCAAGCAAAACCCTACTTGCACAGGAAGCAAGTCTAAACTAATCCTAACTTGCACAAGAAGCAAGTCAAACAATCCTATCTTGCACAGGAAGCAAGTCAAACAATCCTATCTTGCACAGGAAGCAAGTCAAACAATCCTACAAGCACAGATAGCACACACTATACACAAGCAAGAGGCTCAAACAAGGGTTAGGTTTTAGTCAAGGGGTCATATCAACCTCAACAAACAAACCTCTGGAATGGGGTGAGTGTTGCTCTTAACCTTGCCATTGAGGGGCTAAGGTGAAGCAGATGAAAGGATGAAGTGAGGATGAGACCTCACAGCTCTTGTCCCTGGCCTGGGAGAGCTCAAGACAAGAATGTGTGGGTTCAGAAAGTGGGAACCCTTCTACACATTTAAAACTGACTCAACTGTGCAATTGCACAAGATCTTGGGTTTGTATCTGCAATGCATCAACACAGTGGTGTGAGCAAAGCAGATGACACACTGAATAGTGGGGGATAGATTGCATATCCCTACCTTCCACCAATTGCCTCTTCACTTAGGAGGTCTTTGACTCTATGCAAGGACAAAAGTAAACAGTCACAAACATTGCCTCTTAAGGAGGACTTCAGACAGTTGCCTGGCCAAGTAACAGGCCAGGTCTTCCAGACTACATGAAGACAAAGAGACATACCTCAATGCAAATTGCTTATACAAGCAAAGCAAAGCAAAAGTTCACAAGGAACTAAAAGCAACTAAAGTACCTGAAATCAGTCAAGCACAGTTAGTATGCAACTTCAAACAAAAACAGAAACAGAAACCAATAGTCAATTGGAGGCACATGGATGTGCAAAGCACAAGGCTTAGGGCATGTGAGCCAAGCCACCTACAAAACAAAAGGTTAGACAATGATACTTGAGTAAGCTCAATCAAAAGAATTGGTCTTAATGGTCATTTGATGGTCAACCTGAAATCACAAGCTCAAAGGTGAGTAACAGGACCACTAGGGCAAGCCTAGGGTCAAAAGTGAATGAGAAAGTCAAAACAGCAAGGGTTAGGTATCCAAAATCATGTTCAAACAATTAGGAAACAAAACCAATTGGTCTCACACTCATATCAATCATCATCATCATTTCATGAACCATTTAGGTCAAAACATGGCAAACAGAAGCTCATAGAAATCAACAGAAAGACTTGCATCAAAAGCAATCTAAACATTTTCCAAAAATCATCAAATAAATCATGATCAAACCTAACATATAGCATGGTAAGCATGTCAAATTTCATCCCATTTGGATGAGAGGAAGGCAGTCAATGAAAATCATGATGTCAAACCAAATTCAAGCATGCACAAAGAAAGTCAACAAGCATGGGTCAACTTCAAAAAATCATATCAAATTGAAAACAGATGAGAAATGAATGAGATTAACACCAATGCCAAGTTTGAGATGTCTAGTTATCACATATCAAATTTCATGTCCATCTAATAAAGTATGAGAATTTCACAAATGAAATGGGAACATGTGTCACACAAAGTCCACATTTGACTAGGCAGGGAAGAAAAATCTCAAACAAATGGAAAATTGTTCAAATAAATCCAAGAAAATTCACAAGTCAACTAGACATACAAGAGTAAGTTCATGCAAAATTTGGGGTCATTTGGACGTAAGGAAGCATGTGAACAAAATTAGGGAAAATGCATGATCATGGTATGGCACCAAATGTAACACATGACTTCAAAAAATCATAACCAGCAAACCACAAATGGGAAATCCACAAACTTTATACCAAAATGAAGGTGAACATGTCTAGTTTAAGCACAAAAAATTTGAGAGCCATTGGATACATTCTCATCATTTCACAATTGATTTGGCAAGGTATACAAAATTTGGTCACATGTCACAAACCCTAGCACCATTTAAAATTCGACCATGAAAAAATTCTGGAAAATATATGACAAAAACTAGAGATCAAGATGGACACAACACAAAAATCCCATTAAATTTGGATTAAAAATGAACAAGTTATGATTTTTGTAAGTTTGAGTGATTAAATGAAATAAAAATGAAAATTAAATGGATTAATGGAATAAATAAAGAAACCATGGGGGGGGGGTCAACGCCCCGGTCAACGCGCCCAGTAGCAGCGCTCCTTTTTAAGTATATAGTTTAGAAGGCGTTTAATAATTGAATTGGCATCGCGCCCCAGTGGTAAAACACTTGGTATTTGAAGCAGGGGTCTGGGGTTCGAATCCCCCTCGCCCCAGGCCTTTTGGAATTTAATTTGAAAAACAAGGCAAGGCAATTGCTACAGTAAAAAAGAAATTCCAGTAACACATTTACAGTATTCATGCTGCAGGAAAAATATGCAGTATACATATCCATCAAACCCAGGTCAAAATTTCTTTTTTTTTTTTTTTTCAAATTCAAGAATAAACATATCAATGTGTACATCCAAACATGCACATCCATAATCCAACATCAATAACCATTAAACCATCCTAAACAAAAAATATTAAGCAAGAACAAGTTTGGACATCAAAGTTCATTTCACCATATCTCTCTAAATATTCAACCAATCATCACGATTCAAAGAGCAGAGTAACCAGCAAGGCAAGCTCTACACAAAGCCTATCATTATTTCAAGAAATGAGATGTTCGAATCCTTACTTGTTTTGAAGAAATCCACGAAACAGTTGTTGTTTGTGTGTTTAATGGTGAAACAGATGTAGCAAGGCCCTCCAAATGATGGTTGATGAAGGTTGTTTGGCGTGCAATGGCTTGAGATAGCTTCAAACTTGGACTGCCATTGATGATGCCTCTTTAAAACAGTAGAGGAAAAGGAGCTTCCAGTTGGAGAGTGTTGCTAAAAACAGGTTCAAAATGATGAATAGATGTAGTATTAAGCAAGGCCAAGCTCAGTTCTTTGTGAGTTTTTTTTTTTTTGACTGTTTTGGAAATGCATAAAATGAAGTGTTTTTTTTTTTGAGTGAGAGCATGAATGAATTCTGGTTTGATGGATGCAGCTAGTAGTTTCCAATGACAGAAAATGATCTCCCAAAATTCTGTTGGATAGTACAAGGCATGGTATGGAAGTATGGAGTGGAAATGTCCTTTTGTTCCAAAATTTAAGCAAGTTGGCATGGCCTCTTGTTTTGCTGGTTTTTTTGGCTGCAAAATCTATTCATAATGACAGAGAATGGCCTCTAATTTTCTGTTTTGATGAGTACAAGGCATGGCTAAAGTGCAAGTATGGATGGCATGGTGTAATTGTACTTTTATCCAAATTTCAAGCAAGTTGAAGAATGGCTTCATGTACTGCATAATTGAGCTTGCAAACACATTCTAAATGACATTTATGAGCTGTTCCAATTGGCCAAATGTTGAAAAAATGTTTAAATCAAAAAGTCAACTCTTGGTCAAACTTACATTTAAATGAAAAAGGTCAAAATATGCCATTTTGATTGGTGAAGTTTTGGCTCATGAAATTTATATTTTTGGAAAGAGGGGATCAAATGTGACTTGTAGGAAAAAACCCCACCAAAATTGGCCAAACGGTTTGAGAGATATGGCCTTTTGAAGTTCAAGATTTTCTGAAATCGATTCAATCATAACTTGCCAACCACACATGGGAATTGAGAGTTCTTGGACTTTTTGGAAATGGGAGAACAAGATCTTCAACTTTCATGTTGGGCAAAAATTCATTTGAGGCTTGTATCAAATGTAGGTTTGAGGATCAAGACTTTCCATTTATGGCAGGTTTCAGTTACAGGCCCAGTTTCCATATTGGGAAATTTTGATCTGGCTTCAAATTCTTCCATGATGGTGTTTGGCATGATGTATGATGACTATTTGGACATGAATGAACTCTCACAAACCAATTCCAATCATCCAATCACTGATTAAATGGACAGTTGACCAACAGTTGACTTTTAGGGTTTCTGACTGATTGTGCATTGACTGATGACTTCCAAACCCTAATTCCTTGAGAACTTGACTTCAAATGATGTCCCAAGTTGTATGAACTCTTGATTATTGATCATGGTGCCCAAATTCCACAAGAATGACCACCATCCACTGCCTTGACTGACAGTTGACTTTCTTTGACTTTTGACTGTCTGGGCATGAACTGCTGACCTCTGAGCCCTCAACCCTTGACCAAAACACTTCAAATAGACCTCCAAGCCATGTGAACTTGTTGGACAAACCCCAAGGCCTTGATTCAATGAGAAATTCCTTTGCTTGCTTGGTTGACTGATCAGGAGATCAGTTTGACCTAATTCTTGATTGCTTGCTCTTGAGGCAACTGGGAACAATGCAAATGCTATGCAATGGATCATGATATGCCATGACCTAATATGAAAATGTATGTATAATGGTAGGTGCAAATTTGAGGTGCTACAGCTGCCCCTATTCAATCAGCTGGGAACCCGAATGGATGAGAGCAACGGCTGTCAGACTTTCAGGGTAAACAGGGATTGAATACCAAAGAACCGTAGAATTTGCACAGTACTGGATATGATACAAGAAGAAACACGTCATTTACCGATGACAAACTGCAATTGACAGCTTCAAAAAAGCGACACCATTTACCGATGGTTGAAGAACTGGAACTTTGATATTTACCGATATCAACTTCAGCACGACCATTTACCGATGGCGGCTGGGGAAAACAAACTTCTGAAAAACAAAACCATTTACCGATGGTTAGAGCTGGGACCTTGATATTTACCGATATCAACTTCAGCACGACCATTTACCGATGGCTACTGCAACTGGGGATTCGATATTTACCGATATCGAAGTAAACTGGGCCATTTACTGATGGCATCTCTGCTTGGGGGAGGAACACAATCCTTGTGGTATAACCAGACAAGACGTTTACCGACGACTTCTGGGGATCTTGACTTTATCAACAAGGGGACAAAGCATGACCAGACATTTACCGATGACTGGGGTGGGACACGATGTTTACCGACATCGAAAGGTGATGTTTACCGACATCCAAAGAAATGACCAGACATTTACCGATGATTGGGAACGAGAAATTTATTGGGGAGATACGAATATTTGTAACTGGAAACCAGATAGGACATTTACAGATGACTCTACCGGGGATTTCTAGTTGGGGATTATCAGACATTTACCGATGACTGAAAGAAAGACTCGATGTTTACCGACACCGAAGCAATGGCGTTTACCGACACCAAAAAAATGACCAGACATTTACCGATGACTGGAGTGAGACTCGATGTTTACAGACATCGAAAGATGATGTTTACGGACACAAAAAATGATGACCAGACATTTACCGATGACTGGAGTGAGACTCGATGTTTACAGACATCGAAAGATGATGTTTACGGACACCAAAAATGATGACCAGACATTTACTGATGACTGGAGTGAGACTCGATGTTTACAAACATCGAAAGATGATGTTTACGGACACCAAAAATGATGACCAGACATTTACTGATGACTGGAGAAAATACTCAATGTTTACAGACACCGAAACAATGGTGTTTACCGACACCAAACAAAGAAAACACACGCGGGTGCTGTCGTGACACTGACTGGTATCACAAAGTATAATATTTGGGATATGCTGATGCAAGGCTGATCACTTGCTGGAGGGTCTCACTGGGGAGAAACAAACTTTCTGTCACCATCGGGTGAGGAAATAAACCTCTGTCACCATCGGGTGAGGAAATAAACCTCTGTCACCATCGGGTGAGGAAATAAACCTCTGTGGGGAATAAACAAATCTGAATGCTGTCAAGAGCAACTGTAGCAGTCTTGCTGTGCTGATGTTGAATGAAATGATCCGCCTCTGCCGGGGATACGGTCTGGCGAAGTTAACACATGAATGCATATGTTTGAATTTTCTATGGCGTAATGCTCCATATTGAATGGGAATGCTACGCAATTTTTGAGGATGCAATGATTACTACATGCAAAATGCAAATGAACCCTGGCTAGGGAGCCAGAATGATCAGATACTCTGACTCTGTGGGGAGTCTCCTCTTGGGGAAATACTCTGCGGGGAACCCTGTTTGGGGAATGGTAAGGCGACTTCACATTCATGTTGAAGCATAGCACTGCTGCTGGGAAAAGGTAAACTCCGCTGGGGGATATCCTTCAGTCCACAGGTAGAATAAATGCTGGAGATAAATTTCAATGAACCTGCCTCACTCGGGGAGGAAATGGCAAATACAGGCCTGCTGGGGATAGGCAATCCTCAGATCTGTTGGAGAATAGAAGGCACTATCCACAGACGTCTTCGCGGGGGAACATAGCTATGATAGCTTCCAAGCTTGCTTGGGGAAAATATCTGTTGAGGAAACGTCCTCACAGACGCTAATCTGAAAAACAGCACAACAAAATGCCCCCAGGAGGTACATGGACAAGCTACGCTCAAGTGTCCTCAACATTCAAAATGATTTTCAAATGTTTCGTCATCCTGCAAATTGTTGTGTAGCCTTCATGTTTTTTTTTTTATGCAATGCTTATCAAAAATTCGGACATTTTGCAAACAAAACAGTAAAAATAAAAACAAGAGAGCTATTTATCTGAATAACGACTTTTATTGATTGAAAATGTGCCTGAAGAGGCAAATACATCGGAAGCAATTCCTAGAAAGAGGTAATTGCGTACAAAAGGAAAAATCTATCCTAATGGCAATGTGAACACGGCATCCACTATTTCCCAATTCTGTTATAACTCACAGATCATCAGTTTTCCTCCCAACTTCTTGCTTTCTGAGAAGAATGACTGGACAGATCACATCTTTCGAGATGGCAGACGACAAAGCTTGATGAAGTACAGACAACTCAGACTGTAGTCTTCGCTTTAATCCCTAACTTTTGCCTGGATCGCCCTTTCGGGTTTTCAATCCACCGGGATACCCATTTTTGCCTAAGCCGCCCTTGCGGGTTTTCGACTTACCGGGTGTACAATTTTTTTTTTTTTTTATCCCTAATTTTTGCCCGAACCTTTTCTTTCTGTTTTTTGGTTCGTCGGGATGCCCTTTTTTTGCCTGGACTCCTTTTATTCTTTTTGTCCAGCGGGTCGATTTATGCGAAGTATTTTTTGACTACATCTGAGTTGACAGGAGACGGAAAATCTTCACCATCCATAGTTGTAAGCATCAAGGCTCCACCGGAGAAGACCTTCTTCACAACATACGGACCTTCATAGTTAGGAGTCCACTTGCCCCTGTTGTCTGCACCGGGAGGAAGGATCCTCTTCAAAACTAGATCACCGACTTGATAGCTTCGAGGACGCACTTTCTGATCAAAGGCTCGCTTCATCCTTCTCTGATACAACTGTCCATGACATACAGCTGCTAGCCGTCTCTCCTCGATGAGGCTCAACTCGTTAAACCTTGTTCGAATCCACTCGGCTTCATCCACTTGACATCCAATAAAACTCTCAGAGAAGGAATCTCCACTTCAACAGGTAGGACAGCTTCCATACCATACACAAGGGAGTAAGGGGTTGCCCCGTTGACGTACGTACTGAGGTACGGTACCCATGCAAAGCGAAAGGCAGCATCTCATGCCAATCCTTGTACGTTACGACCATCTTCTGCACAATCTTCTTGATATTCTTGTTTGCCGCTTCTACAGCACCATTCATCTTCGGTCTGTAAGGAGAAGAGTTGTGATGTTCAATCTTGAAATCTTTACAAAGCTCTTTCATCATCTTGTTGTTGAGATTCGAACCATTGTCAGTGATGATTCTCTCAGGAACTCCATAACGACATATGATTTCTTTCTTGATGAACCGGGTAACCACTTGTTTGGTAACGTTAGCATAGGAAGCTGCTTCCACCCATTTGGTGAAGTAGTCAATCGCAACCAAGATGAAGCGATGTCCATTCGAAGCAGTAGGCTCGATCTTCCCAATCATATCAATGCCCCACATGGCAAACGGCCAAGGCGAATTCATGATATTCAGAGGGCTTGGTGGTACGTGCACCTTATCAGCATAGATTTGACACTTATGGCACTTCCGAGCATACTTGAAACAATCGGATTCCATAGTCATCCAGTAATAACCCGCTCTCAACAATTTCTTAGCCATTGCATGTCCGCCGGCATGAGTACCGAAGGAACCTTCATGAACTTCCTGCATTAACATGTCTGCCTCGGGTCTGTCCACGCATCTGAGCAAGACCATGTCAAAGTTTCTCTTATACAACACATCATCCTGATTCAAGTAGAAGCTTCCAGCTAGCCTCCTTAGGGTTTTCTTGTCATTCTTCGACGCACCTTCAGGATACTCCTGAGTCTTGAGGAAATTCTTGATGTCATAATACCACGGCTTCTCATCGATCACAACAGACTCGGCTGCAAACACATACGCAGGCCTCTCGAGTCGATCCACCGCAACATGTGGCACATGATTCCACCAATGAACTTTGATCATAGACGACAAAGTAGCCAAGGCATCCGCCATTTGATTCTCATCCCGGGGGACATGATACAACTTTACTTTCTTGAAGAACGTCAGTATTCTTCTGGTGTAATCTCTATACGGAATCAAATGCGGCTGATTCGTATTCCAATCTCCGTTAACTTGGTTGATTACTAGAGCTGAATCTCCAAATATGTCAAGTGTTTTGATCCTCAGATCAATGGCTTCTTCTATCCCCATGATACAAGCCTCATACTCAGCTTCGTTGTTGGTGACGTCAAACGTCAGTCTGGCAGAAAAAGGTATATGAGCACCTTTGGGATTGATCAATACTGCCCCAACACCGTTACCATTCATATTCACAGCCCCATCAAACATCAGTGTCCATTTGTCATCCGGGTCCGGTCCTTCCTCGACGAGAGGCTCTTCGCAATCTTTCATCTTAAGATACATGATGTCTTCATCAGGGAATTCAAACATCATTGGCTGATAGTCGTCAATTGGTTGTTCGGCGAGGTAGTCTGACAGAATACTACCCTTGATGGCCTTCTGCGACGTGTACTGAATGTCATACTCTGTTAAGATCATCTGCCAACGGGCAACGCGTCCGGTGAGAGCTGGTTTCTCAAAGATGTACTTCACTGGATCCATCTTAGAAATCAATAAGGTAGTATGGTTCAACATATACTGTCTCAGTCGGCGAGCAGCCCAGGCCAAAGCACAGCAAGTTTTCTCGAGCAGTGAATATCTTGTTTCACAGTCGGTAAACTTTTTGCTAAGGTAGTATATGGCATGCTCTTTTCGACCAGACTCGTCATGCTGTCCCAATACACACCCCATTGAGTTCTCAGTCACTGACAGGTACATTATCAGAGGTCTCCCTGGAACTGGAGGTATAAGGATTGGAGGTTTCTGTAAATACTCCTTGATTTTGCCAAAAGCTTTCTGACAATCATCATTCCACTTGATCGCTTGATTCTTTCTAAGCAGTTTGAAAATTGGTTCACATGTAGCAGTTAGATGAGATATGAACCTTGCAATGTAGTTCAACCTCCCTAAAAACCCACGGACTTGCTTCTCCGTTTTCGGTTCAGGCATCTCTCGAATAGCTTTGACTTTTGCTGGATCAACCTCAATCCCTTTCTCACTGACAATGAAGCCTAAAAGCTTCCCTGATCTCACCCCAAATGTACACTTGTTCGGATTCAACCTCAGCTTGAATTTTCTCAACCGATCAAACAGCTTCTGCAAATTAACCAAGTGCTCCTCTTCTGTCTGCGACTTCGCAATCATATCGTCCACGTACACTTCGATTTCTTTGTGCATCATGTCATGAAAGAGAGTCGTCATTGCCCTCTGATAGGTAGCACCAGCATTCTTCAGCCCAAATGGCATCACCTTATAGCAGAACGTGCCCCAAGGTGTAATGAATGTCGTCTTTTCCATGTCCTCCGGCGCCATCTTGATCTGATTATATCCGGAGAAACCATCCATGAAAGAGAATACCGAGGATTGAGCCGTATTATCAACCAATACATCAATGTGAGGTAATGGGAAATCATCTTTCGGACTCGCTCTATTCAAATCCCGGTAATCGACACACATTCTGACTTTACCATCCTTCTTCGGCACAGGAACGATGTTGGCCACCCACGGTGGATAACTGGTAACAGCCAGAAAACCTGCATCCCACTGCTTCTGAACCTCTTCTTTGATCTTAGTTGCCATGTCAGGACTCGTTCTACGAAGCTTCTGCTTGACCGAAGGACATCCTTCCCTAAGAGGTAATCGATGCATCACAATGTCTGTATCTAAACCAGGCATATCTTGATACGACCAGGCGAACACTTCCACATATTCTCTCAGCATCTCAATCAGCCTCCTCTTGACAGAGTCCTCTAAAGCAGCCCCAATCTTGATTTCCTTTTTGTCGTCCTCAGTACCCAAATTAATAGTTTCCAACTCCTCCTGATGAGGTTGGATGACCCTTTCCTCCTGCTTCAATAGTCTGGCCAATTCTGCAGGGAGTTCACAGTCTTCCTCACTCTCCTCTTCAGCTTGGTAGATGGGATTGTCGAAATCATACTGAGCCATAACAGAACTGTTCATAGTGAATGCCATAAGATCGCTTCTGCATGTTTAATGCTTTGTTTTAGAAAAAGAGTTCAAAAGGTCACAAAAATAAAAACATTGCCATTTTTATTGTTTTTTTGAAAAAAAGCATGAAAACAAAATAGAAAGACAAGGATCACAAAGTTTGTTCAAAAAATGTCCTTCATTAATGATAATCATTAAAACATGATGAGGCCCTACAAAAATGAATCACTACGCCTTGGGCAGAACGTAGGATTTTCATGCAAAATGACAAAACAACAGAAAATTACTCTGTCAGAAGAGTAACTTGAACCACTTCTTCAGCCGTCCAGTTGTTGATAGACCCCCCTGGTGCACACGGGCGAACCCAGTTGTCCAAATCACAATCACTGTCACAGTCTTCACTACCGGTTACAGAAACGTCGCCATGATTCATCAGCCCAGCGCTGGTAAAAGTACTCGGACCCGCTTGACCATTCTGCTCCGCTCGGAGAGGCTCATAACCAACGCCAAATTTGTCTTCCTTGATAGGCAAATCCACCATCTTGCCCCAACCTTCAGCTTTTCCAGAATCAACAACCTCCTTAGCCTGCTTGTAAGAAGTAATTGAAACACCTGGCTTTCTCTGCTCAGCGTACGCCACTTTCTCAAGAGCCACAGTCTCAAACGCCTGGCACAAGGTTTCGTGGATCTCGCCATCCACCTCAACATATTTGAACGAGGATAGATGACTCACCAGAATCTCTTCTTCACCGCACACAGTCACAATCTGACCGTTCCAGACATACTTGAGCTTTTGATGGAGAGTCGACGAGACTGCCCCTGCTGCATGAATCCATGGACGCCCCAACAAACAACTATAGGCAGGCTGGATGTCCATAACATAGAAGATGATATCAAAAACCTCAGGACCTATCTTCACAGGCAAGGTAACTTCTCCACACACAGAACGTTTGGATCCGTCGAAAGCACGAACGATCAGGTCACTGGGATTAAGCACAAACCCTTCCGCATCAATCTTCCTCAGAATCTGCTTAGGCAACACATTCAACGACGACCCGGTGTCTACCAATACGTGAGACAACACTGCCCCCTTGCACTCCATGGTGATGTGCAAGGCTTTGTTATGGTTTCGCCCTTCAGGTGGTAAGTCCAAGTTGGTAAAACCTACACCATGTCTGGTGCTCACATTGGCCATCACACCCTCCAGTTGATTGACAGAAATCTCCTGAGGCACTAAGGCCAGATTCAACATCTTCAGCAAGGCATTACGGTGTGCCTCAGAGCACATCAACAGTGAAAGTATAGAAATCTTGGACGGAGTTTGATTCAACTGATCTACAATCTTGTAGTCACTTTTCTTGATTATCTTCATAAACTCCTCCACGTCCTTCTCAAATGACCCCTCGGGCGCTTCTTTCTGGACAGGCTCTTCCTCAACCACAGCTTGCTTACCTTTTGCTTTGGCGAGAGCTTCAGCATTATTGTCCCTCAAAGGCTGCGGTGCGAACAGACGACCGCTTCTGGTAAAACCTCCTGGACCCCCTACATTATCCACAGCCGGACCAATACTTGTAGGAACTCTATTCGGTACACCAATTGTCACTGGAGTTTGATTCACTGGTTTGGTCTGACTTTCAGCCCTTCTGTAATTGCGGTGAGCATTATCATACTTCCACGGCACGGCTTTACTATTCTCAACAACCCTTCTTCCAGGCGCAACGATAGTAGTTGGAACACTGATGGTTACAGGCACGGGAATGGTAACTGGGGTACCATTCGTTGCGGGTGCACTGACAACCCTTTGTCCACATTCTTCAGACGGTTTAAAGTAAATGGTGATAGTTGACGCTGTTCCACGATCTTTTACAGCCCTACTGAATTGCAAACAACCTTCATCCATCATACCCTGGATACCGGTCCTCAACTGGTCGCAACCATTCTCAGATTCTGCACAGCCCAAACAATTCTCATCACAGCCCGGGTAGACACCCCCTTTCAGCAGACGACCCTTCACAACTAGCAGAGAAGTCTGAACATCATTAACATTAACAACCAGATCTTCAGCTTCTTTCCCTTCAATATTGTTCACTCTATGCCCACCATGCTGAGGCATGGGGTTGTTTACGACATTAGGCACTGGAGCGAAGTTGATCGCCTTGGCATCGATCAAATCTTGAACCTTGTGCTGGAGAGCTCGACACTTCTCAGTATGGTGGCCTGGTGCCCCAGAATGAAAGTCACATCTAACATTAGCATCATAGCCAGGAGGCAGCACTGTAGGCGGAGCCATTGTACGCAACTCAATCATCCCCAACTTGAGTAGTTCGGGTAATAACTCTGTGTAAGACATGGGCAGAGGATCAAATCTTCTATCAGCCTGCAATTTCTGTCTGGGCTGATAAGGACGTTGCTGTTGTTGTTGTTGTTGTTGTTGCGGTTGTTGAACTCTTTGTTGTTGTTGTTGACGAGGTTGAGGTGTCGGAATGGTTACTGCAGCTACTGGACGATATTGATCTCTGTTAACATTTGTTCTGTACACACCCCCTCTGTGCTGTACAGCATTGGTCTCTCCTTCTCTACGGCGAGGTGCCCCAGAGAAGGGTTTCTTTAATGAAGACGAGGAACCAGCATCATGGATCCTACCAGCTTTGATTAGACTCTCAGTCCTTTCTCCACAGATGACAACATCAGAAAAACTACCGAACGGGCAACTCCCCATCCGGTCCATAAACACACCTTGGAGAGTACCGATAAACATGTCTGTCAATTCCCTCTCCAGCATAGGGGGTTGAACTCTAGCAGCTAGTTCACGCCACCTCTGGGCATACTCCTTGAAGCTTTCATTGGATTTCTGACATAGACTCTGTAGCTGAGTCCGGCTCGGTGCCATGTCCATGTTGTGTTTGTACTGCCTCAAGAAGGCCTCACCCAGATCTCTCCAGCATCGGATCGAATCTCTCTTCAATTCCATGTACCAGTCCAAAGAAGCCCCAGATAGACTATCTTGGAAGAAATACATCCACATCTTTTCATCATCGGTATACGCAGAGATTTTCCGATAGTAAGCCTGCACATGGGTGCGAGGGCAAGAAGTACCGTTGTATTTGTCGAAGGACGGTGCTTTGAACTTGTGAGGGATTCTCAAACCTTCACCCAACCCCATATTGGTAACATCAAAACCGAGAGAATTCTGACTTTCCATAGCACGGATCTTCTCAGCAAGAGCTTCAACTTTGCGGTCTCTCTCATTAACCCTTCCCAGAACGTCTTCGTCTTCACTGAGCAGAGAGAACAAATCCTCTTGTCTGTCAACAATCGGAACAGGATTGCGGGCCGGAGCACGGACTACTCTGGCATTAGCGGCATCTGGAACAATAGGTTGACCGTTGATTCGAATACCTCCCAACTCATCACCTACAGCATAGTTGTTGACGGGTACAGCAGCAGCAACATTATTATCATCGACTGGGCCTCCCTCTGGCGGACCATGGTTGATCGGTGGATTTGCAGCCTCTTGTCTCTGAACCATAGCTCGAAGTTCTTCTTGACCTTGCGCAACCCCTTGCATCATATTCATAAACTGGGCCATGCTAGCCTTCATCTCAGCCAACTCTGCTTGAAACTGATCCATACTTCTCTGTTGATTCAGTCTTGTTGAGTAGCGGTGCGGACGTTGATCAGCTATCCTGCCTGAACAGGAACCAAGAGTGAGAAGTCACGATCAAGAACACCTGTTATGCAAAATGATATGAGTATGATGCTAATGATGCGTATGATGCACATGATATGCTCATTTCTCAGGCATTCAAAGAGCCTGACCCATCCTGAAAAAATGGCAACCTGCAGTAACAAGAGAACAAATAGATACAAGGGAATGCTGACATCCTTATTCATACATAAGGGTACAAAGGCATACAACCAATGTCGACAGAATATCTGAGTAAACAACGTACAAAGAAAAAGAATCCCATCCAACAAGCCTGGAGGTGATTCTCAACAAAAAGATCCAAGAGATGGCTTACACGCAAATGAATCCCATCCAACAAGCCTGGAGGTGATTCCCAACAAAATACAATCAGAGATATAAACTAAGACAGACGGTCTTCCGGAATGAGGGTCTTCAGGTAATGGCACTGGTCTACCAACAGTGAGCATTCTGCACAATCTGGTAGAGGGGTGATCTTCTCCTTCAACTGTCTTCTGAGCTCCAAGACTTCTCCTCCAAGGTGATCCTCTGATTTCTGTCTCAACTCCATCTCTTTCTTCAACTGAGCATCTTTGTCTCTGAGTTGCTTCTCCAAGTCTCTGATCTTCTTCTGATAACTGGCCTCAGCCCTCTGCAGCCTCAAGCGCTTCCGGTGTTCTGCATCTAACATACTATCCATCTCCTCGTAGGATCTCTTCTTGCTTCTTGCTCTGCTAGCATCCTCTCCTTGCACCTCCCTGAGTTGATGAGCCAAGCTCAACCTATCAGCCTTGGCTTTGTACAGCTCCATCTGGGTATCTTGCTCCTTCTCTCTCAAACGGCGATTCTCCATCAGGGCTTGCTTGTAGTGCTCCGCAGGCACACTCTCAGCAAGGATCAAAGGTGGTTGCTCCTGCAACGGCTCCATCCTATCGTAGGGTAACAACAAAGTTTCTATTCTCTTCTTGACCCAATCAGTGTAATCGGGCATAGCAATAGCAAACTTCTTCCCCAAGACGGATCCATCTCTGACACCAATGGACTTCCAAGCTCTCCCAATCTGCTCCAACTTAGCAGGGTCAGCACGCTTCTCAAAATACACACTCTCAACTACCTCAGCTTCAAGGGGCCTTCTACTCATGACAAATCCTAGCTGGCGAAGAGAAAGAACTGGGTTGTAATTGATGCAACCCTTGGTCCCTACAAGTGGCACATTCCGGAATTCTCCACAACTCATAATAACATTCTTCACATCTATCCGGTACGACTGCCATCTGATGTCATAGGAGGTGAGTGACATGACCCTCTGAGTCCACTTAAGAGTGCTCTGGGTATCTACAAATGGTCCACTGACTGGCAGAAGAGACAAGAACCATCTGAGCAAAAGTGGGAGACAACACCTGATAGCCCCACCCTTACCATGCCTACTGTGAATAGCATAGTAAGTGTCAGCCAATAGAGTAGGAACTGGATTTCCTCCAATGAAAATACTGACTGCAGCATAGTCAACAAAATTCGGCATACTCGGAAACAAGACGATCCCATAGATCATGACAGCCAACTGAGCATGAAAGGCTTCCCAACTTCCCTTCTCTGCTTCTTCTCTAGCTACCCTCAACAGAAACTTCAAAGGCAATCCTACAACATCCCCACTGGACTTCCAACTATCACTGACTTCCTTGATACCCAAATGGAGAGCTCTGGCAACAACTCTGAAATCAACCTCCTTGGGCACATCCAAGAAAGGAACCTGATACCGGATCGGGACACTCAGCAGAATGGAGTACTCCTCAAGAGTAGGTGCTAACTGATAATCTTGGAACGTGAAACATCTAAGCTCTGGGTCGTAGAACTGTAGAAGAGTCTGCAACGGCACCGGATCGACTACCATCTTCAACAGTGTCAGAATATCTCCATACTGGTCAACAAACCCCTTCTGGTTACCACTGGTCATAAGGTTACTCAACTCAATCAGAGACGTCAAAGGTTCACGGTGAAAGCTGTAGGAACAAGTCTTCCGCTTCAACTCTGGGACTGTTGCCATCTCTATCAGTGAACAAGCTCTGGAATGTACCTGAGAAATGATATGCATGCAGGGATTAGTTTTTTTCTTTTTCCCTTTTTTTTTATTTGATTTTTTTTTTGATTTTTTTTTTTTTTTTCAATGCGGTTCTTTTGAAAAATAAATATGCTATGATGCACATGATGCAGACTGGACTGGCTGGTTGTGCAAACTCTGATACTAGGTCGAAGCTTCAGTCAAAATCAGAACATAAATCCCACTTAAGGTTAACTGAACACTGTCTGAACACAAAGTCACCATCAGAACCAAGTCACCAACAGAACTGAGTCACCAACGGTACCTGTAATAACGAATAACCCTTCCCCCACTCACGGGTGTAATCTAGGCCAGGGTAAAGCTTGAGAGAAACGCAGCATAAATAACCTTTCGCAGAATACTGTCATATACACACCCGAAGTGTGTAACGACAGTATCCCACCAGGGTCTGAACTGCTCGTGATATCAATGTTCCGCTAAGTGGCGCCATACCACCCGCTTCCCATGAATCACTCTATTCCTAGGTATCCTAGATTGCACTCATGGTCTGGGTATTGGACCTTTTACCTCAACTGACTCTTCCCCCCACACAGAGAGAAACAAACAACCAGCCAGGTGAACAGATGAATAAATGCAAACATTAATGCAAACATAAATGCAAACAATAGACAATGAATGCAAACAGTAAATAATGAATGCAATAAATAAACACAGCATAAAGCAACCAAAACCCTAACCTAAAGAGCGCTAGGAGAGACTCGCTCAGGGAAGATGGACCAGCATAGGTCAACTTCTCTATATCCCCAGCAGAGTCGCCAGCTGTCGCATTGCGCGAAAAACCGGCGGGAAAAGAAAGAACAACAGAGCCGCCACCGTGCGTTATTTATCCCAAAAGAGGGAAAGGAAACGCTCAGAGTAAACCTGAAAAGAACATGGTCTCGCGACCAAAGAGAATGGGTTCGGGAGTCGGTTATGCGAAGGGAAGGTATTAGCACCCCTACGCATCCGTCGTACTCGACGGGATCCACGCACAATAGAAAGGAAATTGGTTGCTAAACACTGCTCAAATACTCACACACACTGGCTGAAAGATACGCAAGAGACTGACTGAAACTGACTCGGCAGGATATCGTATCCTGGGCCTACTTAGTCTATCAGGCATAGACATCAGAGTCGAAGTAGTTCGGACTGGGGAAACGACACATGCTCGCTAGGATATCGCATCCTATGCATACGTATCTTCTCGGACGAGAGAAGAATCAGAGCATTCGTAGCTCGGCTGACACGCACACAAACAAAACAAGACACAGGCAAACGTGGAGCCCGACTGCCAATCACTGGACTTATATCAGCATCCGAACCTAAACACACGCACACTGGAACCCAAATGCCACTCGATGGACTTACATCGGCTTCCAAGCACACAACAACACTACAGGTTGATAGGGAGTCGGGGACTCGAGCCTATAACTGTCAACACACACTCAAACAAGACAGACAGCAAATGCTAAGGAGTCAGGGACTCGAGCCTAGCAAAGGTCAGACAACACACACAAAAAGAAAAAGGGCGCCCGGAGAGATCAGCTCAATCTCCTGCCTACATACTTCATCTGGTGTGAAGATCAGGGCGATGTAGTTCCCCTATGCAGGGATAAGGATCTAGCCTAACCAGATAACAGAGGGAGACACAACTAGGGAGACTACGACTCGAGCCTAGATGTTATCATGCAGAATCATCCCTAAGTTAAGGTTTCTAGCTAAATGGTACGAGGGCCAACCTATCCTAAGTATGGCTCACACAGGGAGCAAGCCACACACACTTAACTTGCACAGGAAGCAAGCCAAGCAAAACCCTACTTGCACAGGAAGCAAGTCTAAACTAATCCTAACTTGCACAAGAAGCAAGTCAAACAATCCTATCTTGCACAGGAAGCAAGTCAAACAATCCTATCTTGCACAGGAAGCAAGTCAAACAATCCTACAAGCACAGATAGCACACACTATACACAAGCAAGAGGCTCAAACAAGGGTTAGGTTTTAGTCAAGGGGTCATATCAACCTCAACAAACAAACCTCTGGAATGGGTGAGTGTTGCTCTTAACCTTGCCATTGAGGGGCTAAGGTGAAGCAGATGAAAGGATGAAGTGAGGATGAGACCTCACAGCTCTTGTCCCTGGCCTGGGAGAGCTCAAGACAAGAATGTGTGGGTTCAGAAAGTGGGAACCCTTCTACACATTTAAAACTGACTCAACTGTGCAATTGCACAAGATCTTGGGTTTGTATCTGCAATGCATCAACACAGTGGTGTGAGCAAAGCAGATGACACACTGAATAGTGGGGGATAGATTGCATATCCCTACCTTCCACCAATTGCCTCTTCACTTAGGAGGTCTTTGACTCTATGCAAGGACAAAAGTAAACAGTCACAAACATTGCCTCTTAAGGAGGACTTCAGACAGTTGCCTGGCCAAGTAACAGGCCAGGTCTTCCAGACTACATGAAGACAAAGAGACATACCTCAATGCAAATTGCTTATACAAGCAAAGCAAAGCAAAAGTTCACAAGGAACTAAAAGCAACTAAAGTACCTGAAATCAGTCAAGCACAGTTAGTATGCAACTTCAAACAAAACAAACAGAAACAGAAACCAATAGTCAATTGGAGGCACATGGATGTGCAAAGCACAAGGCTTAGGGCATGTGAGCCAAGCCACCTACAAAACAAAAAGGTTAGACAATGATACTTGAGTAAGCTCAATCAAAAGAATTGGTCTTAATGGTCATTTGATGGTCAACCTGAAATCACAAGCTCAAAGGTGAGTAACAGGACCACTAGGGCAAGCCTAGGGTCAAAAGTGAATGAGAAAGTCAAAACAGCAAGGGTTAGGTATCCAAAATCATGTTCAAACAATTAGGAAACAAAACCAATTGGTCTCACACTCATATCAATCATCATCATCATTTCATGAACCATTTAGGTCAAAACATGGCAAACAGAAGCTCATAGAAATCAACAGAAAGACTTACATCAAAAGCAATCTAAACATTTTCCAAAAATCATCAAATAAATCATGATCAAACCTAACATATAGCATGGTAAGCATGTCAAATTTCATCCCATTTGGATGAGAGGAAGGCAGTCAATGAAAATCATGATGTCAAACCAAATTCAAGCATGCACAAAGAAAGTCAACAAGCATGGGTCAACTTCAAAAAATCATATCAAATTGAAAACAGATGAGAAATGAATGAGATTAACACCAATGCCAAGTTTGAGATGTCTAGTTATCACATATCAAATTTCATGTCCATCTAATAAAGTATGAGAATTTCACAAATGAAATGGGAACATGTGTCACACAAAGTCCACATTTGACTAGGCAGGGAAGAAAAATCTCAAACAAATGGAAAATTGTTCAAATAAATCCAAGAAAATTCACAAGTCAACTAGACATACAAGAGTAAGTTCATGCAAAATTTGGGGTCATTTGGACGTAAGGAAGCATGTGAACAAAATTAGGGAAAATGCATGATCATGGTATGGCACCAAATGTAACACATGACTTCAAAAAATCATAACCAGCAAACCACAAATGGGAAATCCACAAACTTTATACCAAATGAAGGTGAACATGTCTAGTTTAAGCACAAAAAATTTGAGAGCCATTGGATACATTCTCATCATTTCACAATTGATTTGGCAAGGTATACAAAATTTGGTCACATGTCACAAACCCTAGCACCATTTAAAATTCGACCATGAAAAAATTCTGGAAAATATATGACAAAAAACTAGAGATCAAGATGGACACAACACAAAAAATCCCATTAAATTTGGATTAAAAATGAACAAGTTATGATTTTTGTAAGTTTGAGTGATTAAATGAAATAAAAATTGAAAATTAAATGGATTAATGGAATAAATAAAGAAACCATGGGGGGGGGGTCAACGCCCCGGTCAACGCGCCCAGTAGCAGCGCTCCTTTTTAAGTATATAGTTTAGAAGGCGTTTAATAATTGAATTGGCATCGCGCCCCAGTGGTAAAACACTTGGTATTTGAAGCAGGGGTCTGGGGTTCGAATCCCCCTCGCCCCAGGCCTTTTGGAATTTAATTTGAAAAACAAGGCAAGGCAATTGCTACGGTAAAAAAGAAATTCCAGTAACACATTTACAGTATTCATGCTGCAGGAAAAATATGCAGTATACATATCCATCAAACCCAGGTCAAAATTTCTTTTTTTTTTTTTTCAAATTCAAGAATAAACATATCAATGTGTACATCCAAACATGCACATCCATAATCCAACATCAATAACCATTAAACCATCCTAAACAAAAAATATTAAGCAAGAACAAGTTTGGACATCAAAGTTCATTTCACCATATCTCTCTAAATATTCAACCAATCATCACGATTCAAAGAGCAGAGTAACCAGCAAGGCAAGCTCTACACAAAGCCTATCATTATTTCAAGAAATGAGATGTTCGAATCCTTACTTGTTTTTGAAGAAATCCACGAAACAGTTGTTGTTTGTGTGTTTAATGGTGAAACAGATGTAGCAAGGCCCTCCAAATGATGGTTGATGAAGGTTGTTTGGCGTGCAATGGCTTGAGATAGCTTCAAACTTGGACTGCCATTGATGATGCCTCTTTAAAACAGTAGAGGAAAAGGAGCTTCCAGTTGGAGAGTGTTGCTAAAAACAGGTTCAAAATGATGAATAGATGTAGTATTAAGCAAGGCCAAGCTCAGTTCTTTGTGAGTTTTTTTTTTTTTGACTGTTTTGGAAATGCATAAAATGAAGTGTTTTTTTTTTTGAGTGAGAGCATGAATGAATTCTGGTTTGATGGATGCAGCTAGTAGTTTCCAATGACAGAAAATGATCTCCCAAAATTCTGTTGGATAGTACAAGGCATGGTATGGAAGTATGGAGTGGAAATGTCCTTTTGTTCCAAAATTTAAGCAAGTTGGCATGGCCTCTTGTTTTGCTGGTTTTTTTGGCTGCAAAATCTATTCATAATGACAGAGAATGGCCTCTAAATTTTCTGTTTTGATGAGTACAAGGCATGGCTAAAGTGCAAGTATGGATGGCATGGTGTAATTGTACTTTTGTCCAAATTTCAAGCAAGTTGAAGAATGGCTTCATGTACTGCATAATTGAGCTTGCAAACACATTCTAAATGACATTTATGAGCTGTTCCAATTGGCCAAATGTTGAAAAAATGTTTAAATCAAAAAGTCAACTCTTGGTCAAACTTACATTTAAATGAAAAAGGTCAAAATATGCCATTTTGATTGGTGAAGTTTTGGCTCATGAAATTTATATTTTTGGAAAGAGGGGATCAAATGTGACTTGTAGGAAAAAACCCCACCAAAATTGGCCAAACGGTTTGAGAGATATGGCCTTTTGAAGTTCAAGATTTTCTGAAATCGATTCAATCATAACTTGCCAACCACACATGGGAATTGAGAGTTCTTGGACTTTTTGGAAATGGGAGAACAAGATCTTCAACTTTCATGTTGGGCAAAAATTCATTTGAGGCTTGTATCAAAATGTAGGTTTGAGGATCAAGACTTTCCATTTATGGCAGGTTTCAGTTACAGGCCCAGTTTCCATATTGGGAAATTTTGATCTGGCTTCAAATTCTTCCATGATGGTGTTTGGCATGATGTATGATGACTATTTGGACATGAATGAACTCTCACAAACCAATTCCAATCATCCAATCACTGATTAAATGGACAGTTGACCAACAGTTGACTTTTAGGGTTTCTGACTGATTGTGCATTGACTGATGACTTCCAAACCCTAATTCCTTGAGAACTTGACTTCAAATGATGTCCCAAGTTGTATGAACTCTTGATTATTGATCATGGTGCCCAAATTCCACAAGAATGACCACCATCCACTGCCTTGACTGACAGTTGACTTTCTTTGACTTTTGACTGTCTGGGCATGAACTGCTGACCTCTGAGCCCTCAACCCTTGACCAAAACACTTCAAATAGACCTCCAAGCCATGTGAACTTGTTGGACAAACCCCAAGGCCTTGATTCAATGAGAAATTCCTTTGCTTGCTTGGTTGACTGATCAGGAGATCAGTTTGACCTAATTCTTGATTGCTTGCTCTTGAGGCAACTGGGAACAATGCAAATGCTATGCAATGGATCATGATATGCCATGACCTAATATGAAAATGTATGTATAATGGTAGGTGCAAATTTGAGGTGCTACAGATAGCAAGTATGATCGATCCCTTCAAACCTTTGAACATGCCGCAATGACATGGGAGCAGGGCGTACGAAAGGCTTGGAACTTTCCGCAGTCGCACCAACCTCTATCTAGTTCAACTATGTACTGTCGTATCGGCATGCCCTCATTGTGATCCATGGACTCGACAACACTATACCAACCTTTAGTATGGTCAAACATCGTGACCACATGTGTGTTTGCTTTGGAAGCTTCATGTCTAATGAATTTCATTGAAGCATCACTGAACAACTACACAAATTGCAACACTGAACTCCATTTGGAACGTCTGGTCTCAAACAACGCCTCTAGCCTGAAATATGTTGCCTGCACCAAAGCGGTTATAGGTAGGTTATAGATGCCTTTGAAGACAGAGTTCATTGATTCCACAAGATTTGTTGTCATGTGGCCCCAACATTGATCGTTGTCGTATGCCCTAGTCCACTTCTCCAATAGAATATTGTCAATCCACCGTACTGCACCTGTGTTTGACAATCTTATTTCTTCGCGGTAGTGTTTGAAAGAAGGTTTTGATAATGCGTAACCTATGTTGACAACCTTCTTCCGCAATGTTTTATCTTTGATCTCCCGCATAAAATTTTGAGCAATATGTCTAATACATAAGACATGCGTCGAAGGAGGATCTTGCCAGTCATTATCAATGTTATTATATGCACTGATGATTGAAGGGTGTCTGTCGGAGATCAAACATAAGTTAGGTTGAGGTGCAACGTGCAATCGGAAATTTCTTAGGAAAAAACTCAATCCCTCAGCAGTCTCCCCTTCAACAAGGGCAAAGGGGATTGGAAAAATGTTGTTGTTGCCATCTTGTGCCACTGCCATCAGTAATGTTCCTTTGTATTTCATGTACAATCATGTACCATCAATTTGCATAATAGGTTTATAGAAAGAAAAACCTATGCTGCATGATTGATACGCCCAGAAGAGACGGTGGAATATTCCATTTCCAATAGCACACGTCTTGTCTGGTGTATATGCGGGCAACATTTATAACTTGACAATAGTCTATGAAGCATACTATTTTAGAGCCAACAGGTATTTTAGAAGTTATTTATAAGACTCCTCCCAATTCCCATACACTTTTTCAACAACCTTTATCCTAGCTATCCATTCCTTCCTATATGATGAAGTGTAATGGTATTGTGCTACAATATGCGATATTATTGTACTCACCTTTAACGACGGATTGTCGCCAATGACAGACAATATCTCATCGCATATTAGCTGAGAGCTTAGTTTCTGATGGTCTTGCATTGGGTTTGTGAGCATGTATGTGTGAACTGGACCCATGGATCCAATCTCCCAAGAATTGATCCTTTTCCGCTACGAAGCTGACAACCTGAAAAGGCAGTGCTCATTCGGATGATAAATTTTGTACCTTAATGCATTAGTTCTATCAACTCTGAAATCATCTGATAGTTCCATGTGAAACTTTTTAATGGCTTTTACACAATCTTCTTTTGTGCGAAATGTGTCTCCTTGTTTCAAAGATCCTTGCATTTGCACATAAGGATTGTACCATATATATGATGAAGGTTCATTGGAACCCAAATTCAACCTTGTCATGTGTTGAGGTGGACAATATACATGACTAGCTGGTAATGACTCATCTTCTTCATCAACGTTCACCATTGAATCAACCAAAATCTCGGCTTCTTCTTCTTCGTCATCTACAACATTCACCTCAGCTTATTCGTCGTCATCAGTTTCACAAAACACTTATGACTGATCAATGAACTGAGACACTTGTTGTTATTATGGTAATATATAAAACTCTATATCATTGTACCCAAATTGTTCTTGACTGAAAAACATATGTTAAACATCGTCATCATCTCAAATCTTCTTCTAATAAAACTTCACCTGGTTTTCTCCAAACCAAACCGGATTTTTATAGATGATTTGAACCACAGTACTGCACTGCAATTTCTTTTCTATTCTTTGTTTCAAATGTGAAAAATTTGATCGTCAATTTCTTGTAAACCGAGTTACCTCTATGTTGCGAAAACAAAAACCGAATAATTGATGGTCAAATATTTCACATTCGATATGGGCACTGATCATGTAATGTTGTCAGGAAGACAATTTTTTAAAATATAACTTCAGTATTTCTTTTGATTTGTATGGGTAATAAAGGTGAATGCATTGATATGTTATTCACATGAACTTAAATAGGGTAAATGTTGAAGGCATTGATCACGCAATTCATCTTCACAGACAAAACAATGCAATGAAAAGAATCCATGCAGAGACAAGAACGCACAATGTATGCGTCTGGTAGAATCTTTGCACACACAAAGCATGCGTCTGCACACAAGGAATCTCACAAGAATCTTTGCCTTAATAGTCCAAACAGGCGCCTATTCCCTAGGTGCATAAAGCAACTTAAGCGGCATTAGCATGTGCGCATCTTCATGCATAAAGCAACCTAGGCGCCATTAGCATGGGCGCCTCTTCATTGCATGTGAATATTCACATGCATGCGTCACTTCCCTTGGCGCATGTGACTTTGAATGTGGATATTGCATGCACGCACCTAAGGTTATGGTGCCTCATACACTTTGCCATGCATGCATCTAATCACATGCTGCGTAGATTGAAAATCTAGTAAGACTTCCTCATCTATAAATAGGGCTTCAAATCACAACATCTAATCATCTACAACACTAACACTCTTTCTTTACCACACTCTTTCTCTGCCACACTCAAGCTCTACAACATTCAACCTCTGCAGCATTATGTCTATGTTGATTATGGGTGATGAACACAGAGGAACACTCGAGAATATCTCGACATTTGTATGTTATTACTCTCTTTTTACTTATTTCATATTTATTTTGTATATCTTTCTTATCTATATTTTTATTATATATTACTTCTTCTTATTGTATTTCTTACTTATGTTTTATTAGGACCCACAATGATTTCGATGTCGTGTACATGAATATTTACCCCACGATCCTTTGATAGAACCATATATTAGAGGATGTGGATTTGGAAATCTCATCAACATAGTCTCGTACTCGGTGGACTACAAATTTATTCTTGCTTTGTTGGAGAGATGGAGACCCGAGACCCACACATTTCACCTTCCTTTCGGTGAGTGTACTGTCACACTTGAGGACGTATACATGTTGTTGGATCTATGTATAGATGGTAAGACCGTGAATGGTAGAGTTAACCAGGACAACTCTATCTGCAATGAATTATCGGGTGCCCCTTTGTGTAACGACCAAACTGAGGGAGAGTCATCTGGTCAAGCTAGGGGGCAAGGTATAAATTTAAAATATCTTAAAAAATATTATGCGAGTATAATATTATCCAAAAAATCAACCGAGTACAAAAAAATAATTAAAGCTCAGTGTTATATTATGATTTTATTTGGTAATTTTTTATTTCCAGAAAGTACTGGTGATACAGTAAATATTATGTATTTACCGTTGTTACGCAACATTAATAAGGTAAGCACATATAATTGGAGTTCAGCTGTGTTGGCCCATATATATAATGCAATGTGTAAAAATGCCAAAAAAAAATACTTGTACTTTTTATTCATGTGCGTATTTGCTACAAGCTTGGGGTTGGTCAAGAATGTCGTCACTCGCCCCGGTAAACGAGAACCCATTCATGTTCCTGTTTGCAACAAAGTAAGTTTAATATTTTACCATTTAATTAACTATACTTTATATTACAATTAACTGTAAATAATATTTTTCAATTTTTTATGATCTAGGTGGTCAGTTAGAGGGATGAACTACAATAGGTGTCCGAAACACGCTATAGTAGTCTATCGCAATCTATTGGACCACATTGGACCAGATGATGTAATACTCCTACACAACTCTATTTTAATTTAAAAATACTTATCAAATTATTTATCATCTAATCGTGTCGTATTGTTGTAAAATTTATCTGGAGGCCATATATGGGTCTTGATCATCAGGTTAACCACGACGATGCTGCAGTTTGGACAACAAAGACACCAATTATCCAGTTCACTACTGTGTAGATTGTCGCAACCTGAAAAAAGGGAATGCGAAAAAAACAACCGGCGAAAAAAGAAAAGACAGAATAGTCGCCACTGTGCGTTATTTATCCCAAAGGAGGGAAAGGAAACGCTCGAAGTAAACCTGGAAAAAAAGGAAAGGAAAGACAAGGTCTCGCAACCAAATCTTGGGTTCGGGAGTCGATTATGCGAAGGGAAGGTATTAGCACCCCTACGCATCCGTAGTACTCTACGGGATCCACTTTTGTTGTTCTTGTCTAAAGGGTGTGGGTTTATCTAATGTACTATTTGCTAAAAGAGGGGGTCAAAAGAAAATGACTCGCACGGATATCGCATCCACTGCATACGTATCTCATCTGAATATGAGAATCAGAGTCTTCGTAGCTCGGCTACCTATGGGTTAAAGAGGAGTGTGCTCGCTAAGACATCGCATCTTATGCCTATGTATCTCATCTGTAATGAGAATCAGAGCAAGTCGTAGTTCGTCTAACTACGGGTTAAGGGTTGTGTTTTTTAGATGAACGACGTTACTATGCAATCTACCGGATGCTCGACCTTTGGAGACTTACTCGCCTGTAGTAGAAGGAGTTAACGTGTTCTTAGGAGAAGAAAAATCAATGAGTTTGTTTGTGTTTTAGGGATGCTCATGCAAAAAAGGAAGTCCTAGACGAAGGAACAGTGCTACCTTAATTGACATGCAAACGAGAGACTATACGAAGCCTAGCAATCCTATGGGGACACGATCACACCATACAAAATAAACATGCATAAAGTAAAATGCCACAAAGGGGGCTCAAACCTACATGGGTAGGGGTTTAGTCAAGAGGGGTCATATCAACCTCGACAAACAAGCCATGTGTAAGACCCCAATTTTGGCCCTAAGATCCCTCATGGCCCATATCATAACATATCATTGCCTCAAGGATCTTTGCATGCCCTAGTTTCCCTCCTAGTGGGTGGGGTACCTTGTAAGTGTGGTTCTTGATCACCAAGCATGTTTTGCATTTGTATATCATTGCTTTTCATTTGTTTACTAACCAAAAGTACAAAAATATTGTCATCTAACCATGTTACTTGCAGCTGAAGCAATCATCAGTCAAACAGTCAAATCAGCCATTAAACAGTGGATGGTGGCCATTCTTGAAGAATTTGGGCACCATGATCAATCATCAAGAGTTCATATGACTTGTGATATCATTTGGAATCAAGATCTCAAGGGATTAGGGCTTGGAATTCATCAGAACATGGTTCAATCAACCAAAACCCTAGCGAAGTCAACTGAAGTCAACCTTGGTCAACTGGGCATTTAATCAATGATTTGATGGTGGGAATTGGTCTAAGAGGTCTCATTCATGTCCATATAAGCCTCATATAACATGTCAAACATCCACAGTGAAGAAAATAAAGTCAGACAAGAAATTTCCAAAAATAGAAAGTTGACCTGTAATTGGAATTTGCCAAAAATGGAAACTTCTTGATCCTCAACTTACATCATCATAAAAGATTCAAATGAACTTTTGCCCAACATGAAAGTTGAAGATCTTGTTCTCCCATTTCGAAAAAGTCCAAGAACACTCAATTCCCATTTATGGTTGGCAAGTTATGATCAAATCATTCTCAAAAATATTTGAACTTCAAAAGGCCATATCTTCCAAACCATTTGGCCAAATTGGGTGGGGTTTTTTGCTACAAGTCATATTTGATGCCCTCTTTCCAAATCTTCCATCATAATTCACCAAAACTCAACCAATCAAAATGGCATTTTTGAAGTAGCATGAATTAATTCAAGGTGAAAAAGTGACTTTGCAAATTAAGTTTTTCCAACATATTCCACCAATTGAAATGGTTCAGAAAACACATTTTGGATATGTTTGAGGCCCAAATTCGCAGCTGTTAGCACATGGCCATGTAGCATGAGTGGAAATCCAAAATTAGCAAATACACTTCATTATGAAAATTGTGATTATCTTTTCCATTAACCTTGCTTAAGTTTCACTAAACAGCAGATATATACTTCATTTTGAGTCTGAAAAGCCCTAGCCACAACTCTCACAAACGGATCAAAATCTCAATTTCTCTCAAACACTCATTTTCTTCATTTTGCATTTTTGCTGAAAAACTCAAAAGAGCACAAGCCCTGGTCGACTGTTTCATCATATTTCAGCCTTTTGGAAGCTTTAGCAAGGGTTATTCCACAACTGTAAGCAAGGAATCCTCCGCTGTTACTCAAGAGCATTTCCATGGCAGATTTGGTTTTGAGCTGGAATCAACATTGCTGAGCTTAAAGTCTTCGACCATTCATCAATACCAACCTTGTAGTACATCTGTTTCATCACATCATAGCCAAACAACACTTGAATCACAACTGTTCTCCAACTTTGGTAAGATTTCGAATCTCTCATTTTTCAAAATCATGTTATGCCTTATGTAGGCCTTACTTTGCTGATCATTTTAAGCTTTGAATCATTGAAAATGGTTGGTTATTCTGAAAGTTATGTTGACATGAAGATTGATGTTCATTGTTGTTTATGCATGATTCTCCCTAGTTAGCATGATTTAATGTTAATGGTTGTTGGAATGTTGATGTATGTTGTTAGATGTATCGAATGCCATGCTTGTTTTCAAAAACTGTGACCAAAGATTTTTCACGATTTGTTGATGAAGATGATGATGTTACTGTAGCAGCCAAAACCCTAGATTCATTTTGCCCAGAATTCTTGCTGGATCGCGTTTGCCATTTGATTTTTTGTGTTTTGCATGGAGAGTCCCTGTTACATAGCCATGAGCGAATGACCGGCCAACACGTCACTAAGTGAAACGCAGCGTTTCACTTAGTGACCTCCAATATTACGCTTTTGCCACCGGTCCCTTATTAAATTAATTAAATCATTTTATTTCACAATATTTATTTCATTTTGAACACAATCTTACAAAAATCATAGCACATCCATTTTTAATCCAAAATTCATGGGACTTTTTGCAAAATGCTCTGTATGATCTCTAGTTTTTTATCATGTTTTTTCCAGATTTTTTGGGTGAGTGGATTTTTAATTGTGCTAGGGTTTGTGACATGTGCTCATTTCATGTATGTCTTGCCAAATCAATTGTGAAATGATGATGCTTTATCCAATGACTTTGAAATTTTTTGTGCCCAAACTAGACACATTCATGGTGATTTTGGTGTAGAGTTTGTGAATTTATCATTGCTGGTTTGTGAGTTATGATTTTTTGAATTAGGGTGTGACAATTTGTGTCACACCATTGATGTCTAACTTCATGATTTTTAATACCATGCTTCTTGAACTCAAATTGGTTTGAATTTTTGCATGAACATACTTGTCGATGTCTAGTTTACATGTGAATTTTCTGGGAATTATTGATGGCATTTCCTAATTGTTTGGGATTTTTCTCCCCTATTTGGTCATATGTTGACTTTTTGTGACACATGTTCTCATATTGTTTGTGAAATTCTCATACATTATTGGATGAACATGAAATTTGACATGTGATTAGTAGACATCTTAAGCTTTGTCATGGTTTTGATCCCATTCATTTCTCATATGTTGTCACTGATTTATGATTTATTGAAGTTGGTACATGTTTGGTTGACTTCTTTGAGCATGCTTAAACTTGTCTTGCCTTTCTGATTTTCATTGACCTACTTCCCTTGATCCAAATGAGCTGAAATTTGATATGATTATCATGTTATGGTTGATGTTTGATCATGAATTATTTGATGATTTATTGAAATGTTTATGATTGGTTTTGAGTTAAGTCTTGCTGTTGACTTCTATGAGCTTCCATATGCCATGCTTTGACCTAATTTGATCATGAAATCATGATGGTGAATGATATGAACATGAAACCAATTGAGTTTGCTTCTTGATTGTTTGAACTTGATTTTGGACACTTGTCACTTGCTGTTTTGATTTTCTTATCTCTTTTTGACCCTAGGCTTGTCCTAGTGGTCATGTTGCTCATGTTTAAGTTTGTTGTTTCAGGTTAAGCAACAAATGCTCCAAAAAGATCACTACAAATTGATTGAGCTTGATTTGATTATCATGACTAACTTGTTTGTTTTGTAGGTTGCTTGGCTCACATGCTTTGAGCCTTGTGCATTGCACATTTAACTAATTGTGTTGACTGTTGATCTTTATCTCATTTTGATTTAAACTTTGAGTTGTGTACTGATTCTGTTTGACTGGTTTCAGGTACCTTTAGTTGCTTAGTTCTTTAAGAACTTGCTTTGCTTTGCTTAATAGCAATTTGCATTGAGGTATAACTTCTTATCTTCATGTAGTCTGGAAGACCTGGCCTGTTACTTGGCCAGGCAACTGTCTGAAGTCCTCCTTAAGAGGCAATGCTTGTGTGTGTTTACATTTGTCCCAAGCAGGAAAAGTCCTTTAAATAAGGCAATTGGTAGAATCCAAGAGATATGCAACCTATCTCCTACTATTCTGTGAGTCACTCACATTGCTCACACTACTTGTGTTTGATGCATAGTGAGTAAAAACCCAAGATCTATCGAGTCAATAATCTGTGGAGAGAGTTCCTACTTTCTGAACTCCCACACCTTCTGATATTCAAATGCTCTCCCCGGCCAGGGATAAGAGCAATGAGGCACACCCCTCATATCCTTTCATCTGCTTCACCTTAGCCCCTCAATGGCAAGGTTAAGAGCACCATTAACCCTATTCCAGTTGGCTTCAATGCCTAACCCTTTGTGTGAGCCTGATTGTTTGGTTATAGTGTGTGCTGAATGACTTTAATGGGTTGATTGCTTACTTCATATACACATGTTTGCTTGTATGCTTTGTGCATTTATCATCATTAATTGCTCATTAGTGCATGATCATCTCATTTGTCTCTGTGACACATCCTTGATTGATTGCCCATTGAGGACAATTGTAAGACCATCCTTTGGCCATTGTTCCTATGATATGGAAGTGAGTATAAGACCATCTCATTGGCCACTCATCTTCTCTTTGCTTTATGCATATGCATTTGTTTGATTTATGTGAGGATGCAATTGTAAGTCCCTGCAAGTTGGCATTTGCTTTCCTATGATCATATGTTGGATATTGGTATAAGCCCAGACAGATTGGCATCCGGTATCCAAGTTTCGTTTTGTTTAGGGAGATTGGAATAAGTCCATCTATTGGCTTCCGACATCCTTGTTTCTTTGTTTAGGAGATTGGTGTAAATCCATCTATTGGTATCCGGTATCCGCTTTTGTTTGTGAGATTGGAGTAAGACCATTGAGTGGCATCCGGTATCATTTGTTTGATTATTTTGTTATTACCCATTGCCTATTCCAAAGGACACACTTGAATCATCTTCTATATGATTTCAAGAGGTGAACCTTCTAAGAAGTTTTACAATCCATCTTCATCCATTCATTCCCATTATGTCCTAAACCTTTTCACACATTACTTTCAAACTTGAGATAGATATTATGCAAACATCTTCATGCTTTTCAAATTAAAAACCTGGACCCCAAGTCCTTGACTTTTTTCAAACTCCATTTCATAATACTTCTTTGAATTAATCTTAACCATACTTTGACTCTACTTTCATGGATACTCATAATCAATTAATTCCACCCATTCAATTGTTTTGTGGCTTTGTCCATTCTTGCTAAGTTTTCATACATGAGCTATAGGTTTGATTTATCCTAGTTGGTTGATGTTAATCTCACCTATTTGTCCTTAGTTGATTGAATTGTAAGTCTTCCTTGCTTATTATAGGGTTAACCCCTCACTAGCAAGTTGAAGCTGTTCTCACATGGTGGACTTGTTGTTTGTATAAGGTTGAGTTTTCTCCCGTGGATAACGTAAGACCTTAGGGCTTGTGTTTAAAATTGAATCCACTAACTTTTGGAAATCTTTTAGCCGAACTACGGCGTTTTGATCCTTACCTTTGATGGAAGGTACGTAGGCAACGGGTTCATCCGTTCGAACACAAAAATAACTAACTTGTACATTCTTTTCTCATCATCCCAATCATGTTTGCACAATACTTATGTCATAACAAATAACAATCTTATACAACAAGTGTGAAAAGGGCTCCCTAGGAGTACCTAGGACGTAGTGGGTGCCTAACACCTTCCCATTGCGTAATTTACCCCTTACCCAGACTCTCTGATCTTTTGATTAGTTTTCTACGTGTAAAACTTCTTAGGCTTTTGTTCGCTTTTTAGCCAGTCCTTTGGATAAATAAAAGTGCGGTGGCGACTCGAATTTCATTGTATGCTTTGCTTATGGTTTAATCAATAAATCATATAGCGACGAATACACCGCTACACCATGGAATAGGTAACCAAATGGGCTCTTAACCACTGACATTGAACGTTAGGGTGAGCAGATCAAAAGGGTAATGAGGATAAGACCTCATAGCTCTTAACCCTGGACAGGGTGAGCTCATAACAAAAAGTGGGGATTCAGAAAGGTGGAACCCTCTCCACTGACTGACCGGACAAAAGATCTTGGGCTTTTGTTCTGAAGCATCAGCACGTAGTGCGAGCATAAAGAACGACACACTGAATAACGGGGGATTGATTACTAATCCCTTTTATCCGTCAATTGCCTCTTCGTGGAGGTTGTAGATGTTTAATTGGCTGCATTGTATGGTAAAACACTAGCTGGATTCTAATGTCTTGACTGATGTCATGACATGCTGTGGAGATGTTTGCTTGACTGCATTGTATGTTAGAATATCTAGCTGTACTCTGATGTCTTGGCTGATGTCATGACATTCTGAGTAGTGTACTGCAGGATTAGCTAATATAGGATTCATTGAATGTCAAACTGGATGTTCTGACATTCATCCCTGTCAGCAGATACCGAGGAATAGAACAAGTGGTGTTCTACTATAACTCAGTATTTATTTTCAGTCTGTTTATCAAGGAAATAACAGACGTAGCATAAGGCCTACTGTCTGAATGTCAAACTGGATGTTATGACATTCATCATTGACAGCATATACTGAACTTTAGGCAGAGTGGTTTTCTGCTACATTTCAGTATGCAGCTCAATCTGCTTATCAAGAGGATAGCAGACCTGATGTAAGACTCTATGTGTGAATGTCAAATTGGATGCTTTGACATTTATTAATGTACGCTGATACTGAAGCATGGACAGATTGATTCTGTACAGTACAACAAATTTGTACAGTCTGTTTTCAGGAAAAACAAACTTAGCATATGGTCCTTGATTTGGATGTCAAACTGAATGTTGTGACATTCATTCCTGACAGCGTATGCTACATTGTAGGTTGTTTTGTTTTTCTGTTTCAGCATTTTTCTCAGGCTATTCTTCAGGGATTCAACAGCTGAGAGAAAATCCAAGAAACCAACAACCAAGCTACAATTAATGAACCTAACAAATAGCCTATTTGTTAGTAACCTAGATGTGGAATTTAGGGGAACTCGCGTGACCTTAAATTCAGGAAGATACAAGTTCAAGGCCCAAGTGCTGCAATATAAAAGGATGGCAATCCTTCATTCAGAACTGGGGATTTTAGGTGTGAAGATTTAGTGTGTCCATCATACTTCACTGCTGTATTTTTGTGTGTCTTGTATTAGACGTATCTTGTAAGCCAAGCTATTATCACTGAGATGATTGCATTGGTATAAGGTGTTCATTGAGTTGTAAGTGTTGTGTCACTCTAAGCTTTTAAGCGTGAGTGCTGTGTATCTTGATTAAAGCTGTTAAGCACAATCAAGAGTTGTTTGAAGTGTGACTTCACAAGTGTCTTTAATAGTAATTAAAGGTTGTAATCACTGAGGTGATTGAGGGGGAGTGAGTAGGAACTCTGATCTTAGTGTAAGATTGAAATTGCATTGGGTAGGTATTAAGTGATATGGTTAAACAGTTGGTTTAAGGTCTGAATTAATACTACTAATAGTGGTTTTCCTCCCTGGCTTGGTAGCCCCCAGATGTAGGTCATGTTGGACTGAACTGGGTAAACAATTGCTTGTGTTATTTACTGCACTTACTTTTAAGTTCTGCATAATTCTTGTCTGCGCAGAATTGGATGTCATAACAACCCGTGTGACATCGAAAGTCTGATAACTAGAATTTCAATTGGCATCAGAGCAGGCACCCTGCCTGTTAATTTCTGGGTGAGATCTAGGGAAGTTACTTTCTAGTACCATGGACAAGGATATAGGACACTCAAATAGACCACCCATGCTGGATGGTTCTAACTATGATGACTGGAAGCCTCGTATGATAGCCTTCTTAAGGTCTCTAGATAGCAAAGTCTGGAGAGCTGTCAACAAAGGATGGGAACATCCAACGAAGACAGGTGAAGATGGAGTCAGTGTGCAGATTCCTGAAGAAGGGTGGGACAAGGAGCAAGAGGCATTAGCCCTTGGAAATTCTAAGGCCTTGAATGCATTGTTCAATGGAATCAATAAGAACATCTTCAGACTGGTACACCACTGTGAGCTGGCTAAGGAAGTTTGGGATACCCTCAAGATAACTCATGAAGGTACCTCCAAGGTGAAGATGTCCAAACTTCAGATGCTGACCACCAAGTTTGAAAATCTGAGGATGAAAGAGGATGAGACTATTCATGACTTTCACATGAATATTCTTGAGATTGCAAACACCTCTGGTGGCTTAGGTGAGAAAATGGCTGAAGAGAAACTTGTAAGAAAGATTCTCAGGTCATTACCTAAGAGATTTGCCATGAAGGTCACTGCAATAGAAGAGGCTCAAGATATATGCATCATGAAGGTGGATGAGCTCATTGGTTCTCTCCAAACCTTTGAAATGGGCATGTGTGAGAATGTTGAAAAGAAGAACAAAAGCGTAGCTTTTGTATCAAATACTGAAGAGGAGTCAGAAGCAGGATATACTGGAGGTGATGAAAGCATATCAGAAGCGATAGCCATGCTTGGGAGACAGTTCAACAAGTTCGTGAAGAAGATTGATCAAAGAGGTAAACCAAATGTCAAGAACATCTCGTCTGACATCAGGAAAAGATCAACTTCTGAAGAAAAGTTCAACCAAGGCAAGGGAATCCAATGTCATGGATGTGAAGGCTATGGACACATTAGAGCTGAATGCCCTACTTACCTCAAGATGCAAAAGAAGGGGCTAGCTGTCACATGGTCTGAGGGAGATTCTGAAAGTGAATCTGAAGGAGAATCTGCTAAGCATGTCACTGCACTAACGAGTGTTTGTGCCATTGATGATGACTCAAGTGCAGATGAACTGACCTTTGATGAACTTGCTGCAGCTTATCAGAAGCTATGTGTCACCAGTGCAGAAGTACGTGTACTAGGAGAAAAGCAGAAGAAGCTCATCAAGGAGCTGGAAGATGAGAGACAGAAGCATCTGACAGTCATAGAGGGTCTAAATGGTGAGATAACCTTGTTGACCTCCAAGCTGGATCAAATGACTAAATCCATCAGAATGTTGAATAAAGGAACTGACACCTTGGAAGAGATCCTAAAGGTGGGACAAAAGTCTGGAACCATATCTGGTTTAGGCTTTGTGAAAAAATCCTCAGCTGAACTCAAACGCCCAAAGGCTAAAGTTCAGAAATCCTCAGCTGAACTCAAACGCCCAAAGGCTAAAGTTCAGAAATTCAAGCGGAGGTCACACCCAATGTCTCAACATCGGGGAACCAGGATGAATAATCATCAGAAGAGGAAATTCCAGAAATGGAGATGTCACCACTGTGGTAGGCTTGGCCATATAAAAGCCTTCTGCTACAGGCTTTATGGTTACCCTAACCAAGCTCCTCATGTCAGACCTAAGCATAAGACATATAGGCACTATGTCCCCATCAAGAAGCGACAATGGTATGCTAGGTTAGCTCACACAGCTCTAAGGGCATCTACCAGAGAAGACTGGTACTTTGACAGTGGATGCTCAAGACATATGACTGGTATGGAGAATATATTGGTGGATATACAACCTCACACTACCAGTTATGTGACCTTTGTTTGATTATTTTGTTATTACCCATTGCCTATTCCAAAGGACACACTTGAATCATCTTCTATATGATTTCAAGAGGTGAACCTTCTAAGAAGTTTTACAATCCATCTTCATCCATTCATTCCCATTATGTCCTAAACCTTTTCACACATTACTTTCAAACTTGAGATAGATATTATGCAAACATCTTCATGCTTTTCAAATTAAAAACCTGGACCCCAAGTCCTTGACTTTTTTCAAACTCCATTTCATAATACTTCTTTGAATTAATCTTAACCATACTTTGACTCTACTTTCATGGATACTCATAATCAATTAATTCCACCCATTCAATTGTTTTGTGGCTTTGTCCATTCTTGCTAAGTTTTCATACATGAGCTATAGGTTTGATTTATCCTAGTTGGTTGATGTCAATCTCACCTATTTGTCCTTAGTTGATTGAATTGTAAGTCTTCCTTGCTTATTATAGGGTTAACCCCTCACTAGCAAGTTGAAGCTGTTCTCACATGGTGGACTTGTTGTTTGTATAAGGTTGAGTTTTCTCCCGTGGATAACGTAAGACCTTAGGGCTTGTGTTTAAAATTGAATCCACTAACTTTTGGAAATCTTTTAGCCGAACTACGGCGTTTTGATCCTTACCTTTGATGGAAGGTACGTAGGCAACGGGTTCATCCGTTCGAACACAAAAATAACTAACTTGTACATTCTTTTCTCATCATCCCAATCATGTTTGCACAATACTTATGTCATAACAAATAACAATCTTATACAACAAGTGTGAAAAGGGCTCCCTAGGAGTACCTAGGACGTAGTGGGTGCCTAACACCTTCCCATTGCGTAATTTACCCCTTACCCAGACTCTCTGATCTTTTGATTAGTTTTCTACGTGTAAAACTTCTTAGGCTTTTGTTCGCTTTTTAGCCAGTCCTTTGGATAAATAAAAGTGCGGTGGCGACTCGAATTTCATTGTATGCTTTGCTTATGGTTTAATCAATAAATCATATAGCGACGAATACACCGCTACAGGAAAGTGGCGACTCTGCTGGGGACAGAAATCCCTGGTTGTATTGCCTACTTTTCACCCTTGTTGTGATATATTGTTATTTGTTATATGACATATTTTTGTACCATTTGGGATAATTGTATTGATTGTAATGTTTGAATTGCTTGATATACAATTGCTGTTTGCTTTGGTGATCTGTGAGATGAGTTCTATACCCGAACTCGAGTGCACTCTAGGATAGGAGAATGGCATAGTCTTGTTGACTGGTGTGGAGTATTCCTTAGCCAATTGACTTGCGAGTCCATTCACTTGGTGGAGGTCATGTTGGATTAATAATGTCACACAAGTTATTTGTGGTTAGGCATTATTCTTTCAATCATGTGCCGCAGAAGCCAAGGACCATAGTTTACCAAACCCCTCTTGGCCTATTTTTAGGAACGTAGTGCGGAGGTCGTTCAGATGTAAGTTCTGATGCGATTGTTACGCGATACTACACTCATAAGAGTTTCTCTTGAGAATATTCTTGGAATACGAGTATTCGTTCCTCCGATAATATTCGAAAGATGGAACGATGATTATGGGAACCTCTGGTAGAACATGTCTGGCAGGTTTAAACCCTAGTACACTCCCTTTGGGTGGTTCTTAACCGAGACTTCATGCTCGTGACTCTCAACAAACCCGTGATTCGTGGTGGAGTCGTTCAGACAACCTTAATATCAATGGAACCTGGGTGTTGATCAGGTATAAAACCTAAATCCCCCAAGACGGATGGTTGATATTAAGGATGTTCGAGCCGGGTCATGTACCGTTAATATCAATGGAACTTGGGTGTCGATAAGGTGAAAACCTAAATCCACCAAAATGGATGATTGATATTAGGGATACAATGAGCTTTCCCATGACCTTTGTTTGGTGTGACTTGCTTGATCCTTGAGTGTGATTGTTGCATTCATGCATTCATACATTCATCTACATCCATGTCATCAGAAAGAAGAAAATTTTCAAGGAACTCAAAGGAGTTTATTTGCAAAAAATTTCAAACATGGAAAAACCGGGAAAATTTTTTCACCTGATATGTCTGATGAGACATTCTCATATACGATTAAAATGTTAATATTTCAAAGTTTGAAAATAAAACCCTCGAGTTTCTTTGAAATAAAAAACAAGCATATGCACAAACACTTCATGCATCATTTGCATAAGCGGGTGTTTTATTCCGGTCTCCCGTCCAGTGGTCTGACCCTGCGATCTTCATTTATTTTGAAGACGCACTTCGCCGGTACTATGCCAGAGCCGATTCTGCCAGATTGATGGATCATCTTGAGCAAGAGAATTGTGAACTCGAGGAGGATTTTGCCAGACTTAGTACTGTTGATGGATTTATTCCTGGTTAACCAATCCCGGGTTGGCATTGGCTACTGTTCTGGGGCACTTAATGAGCAAGGTTTGTTCGCAAGTGGAGGTTTCATCCATGACGATCAACCTGAAGAAGAGGCTGCTGCTATCTTGGAAGAGGATGCAGAAGATCTGAACAATTTCATCATACCTGGTGGTGTCTGCCACAATTGGGTCGCTGTGGATGTTCCTACGGTCATTCATAAGTCAGCGTGATTTGTTCACTTTGTTCAAAACCCTTCTCCCATGCCAAAAGGAGAAGTGATGACATTGTTGGCAAAGCATATATACAATGATGTTTTCATTCAATTAATGCATTGTTAAACATTTGTTTTTCCATTCGTTTTCACTTTTTGCTTTTGCATGAAATCAGTGATCACAAAAAACCCTGAAAAACAATAAAACAACATTTTTCATCTGCATAAATGATTTGCTTGTTTAAATATTCAAAAGCTTTTCATTATCCAGAATCATTATGCAGGGATTTCTAAACCCATTGAACATAATGATCCAACGCCATCTCCCAATCTTGAAGTCCTTGTATTTGAGGCAGAGGAAGATGATGTTGAAGGGGATTCCTGACGAGATTACCCGAGCACTTGAGCAATGAAAAGCAGGTCATTCAACTGCGTCTCAAGAACCCAGCAACAGTCAAACTGGGGCATTACAAATGTAATTTAAAAAATAAAAAAAAAAAAGAAAAAAAAAGAGAAAAAGAGAAGAGGGTGGAAAAGATGAAAAATCAAAAATCAGCAAATTTTTTTTCAAGATTTCTCAAAAGAAAAAAGAAAATTATACCCTCAAGTCCCTGGTTGACTGATGCTGAATGGTTCAGAGTCGTTATGACCAACTGAATTTGATTGAAGAGAAGCGATTAACTGCCATGTGTCATGGTCAGTTATATCAGCAGAGAATGAAGAAAGCATTCGATAAGAAGGTCAAGCCTCGTGTGTTTCGAGAAGGTGACCTCGTACTCAAGAAAGTCTTGTCTTTCGCGCCCGATTCCAGGGGCAAGTGGACTCCAAACTACGAGGGTCCATATGTTGTCAAGAGAGCCTTTTCAGGCGGAGCTTTGATGCTTACAACAATGGATGGGGAGGATTTCACTCGTCCCGTGAATTCAGATGCAGTCAAGAGATACTTTGCCTAAAAAAAAGTATATGCAAAAGAAAAACAGAATAGCTCGCTAAGTTGAAAACCCGAAAGGGCGGCTTAGGCAAAAATGAGCGTCTCGGTGGAGAACCCGCAAGGGTAATCCAGGCAAAAATTAGAGACTTGAAAAAAAAGAATATTTGCATCCCGCTAGATTGAGTACCTCACCCTGGGGCAATCTAGGCAAAAATTAGGGATTTGGCAAGTAACTGCATCCTGACAAGACTTTCTGTTCACCAGTCGTCATTTCGTCAGAAGATTCTCGATTCGTCGTTAACTGAAGCTTCGAATACATCGAGATTCAAATTGGTAGAGAAAGGATCATTATGTTCAATGTAGCCCTTTTCCAATATATATATCACTGATTTCAAATTTGTACAGATCTATGGAGTCTTGCCATTTGCAGGCTACCATTCCATCAAATCAATTTGAGCTTTTTATCCAATTATTTGCACTCTTATTTGTTTCAATTCAACAAATGTTTTGCATGTTTTAAATTAATAAAATGTCATTGTTTTAAACAAATCAAAATTTTCAAAATTTGCTGTTTTAAACAAAGTGAATATTCACAAGGTTGAAAGGATACTCAAGAATATCTCAGTGCTCTCCCAAGGGTGGCATGATTTCCAACAGGTAAGGCATTTGTTCATACTCCTGGTTTGGTTGTATCTTCTTTCTTCAAATCTTTGGTGGGGTTGTTCTTCAAACAGAGTTGTTGTTTTGGTTGTTCCCCAAGCATAGTGTGGTTGAAGACTTCGTTTTCTCCAGCAGCAGTTTTCCCCAGCATGGGTGTTTCCTTGTGAGTTTCGGCGGTTGATTGGTTTGTCATCTTGGTGCCCCGTCACTTTCTCCAATGGGTCGCCTGCCCCAGACTTTATTTGTCTCCTCAGCACAGTCACGAGTAGAGCTGTTATTGATATCCCCATCGGAGTCGCGAGCAGAGTTGTTGTCACTCTTCCCAGTGCAGTTGCCAGCGGAATTGTCTGTTTCCTCAGCACGATCGCTTTCTTTTTAAAGACTCGGTAATTCAGCGGTTTGATACCCGGTACTTTACCTTTTCCCCGGCGAAGTCGTCTGCGGAATTGTTGCTATCTCTCCATCAGAGTTTTTCTCTTCAGCAGAGCAGGGTTTATTTTCCTATTCAGTGGTTGATTGGGTTGATATCCCAGTATTTCAACCATCTTTTCCTCAGCGTAGTCTGCAGAATGTTTGTTGTGGCAGCTTCGCCTGCTGAATGCTCCTTCGATCCCCAGTATGGTAGGATGATGGCTCTAGCATCCAGAGATTGGATTGATTTCCTGACTGTTTGTGATCCCCAGTAGAGTGGCTTATATTGCAGAATCTACTTGTTGTGATCAGTTTGCTATGTGTATTCTCCCCAAGTAGAGTGGCTTGTTGCAAAATCTACTTGTGTGGTACATTCTCCCTCAGTGGGTTGTTCCCCAGCGGAGTTATGTGGAGTTGCTTCTACAGCAGTTTGTGTTTGTACAATGCACCTTTTGTTCCTCAGTTGACACTGGGATCCCCTGCAGATATCTTGGGTTTTCTCTTGTTCCCCTACAGATTTGTCTTGGTGGCTGCTTTGCCCGTTGTGACTTTCTGTACCTGGATTGGGTTGTTTCCTGATATCTCTGATCCTCTGCTTCTCCAGCATTACCCGCAGATCTTTGCTTTACAGCATGTAGATCTCCGCAGATTGACTTTCCAGTTGGTTTTCCCCTGGAAGTATAATACCGGGCGTTTAGTTCCTGGACCTGTTTGTGTTAGAACTGTCTGTTTTGTCAGCATTCATCAAACATAAATCACGCATATTCATGCATACTCATAAACATTCAGATATTCATGTTGCATTTTTCGCCATATATCTTTTGTCGTGTCTCCTGCAACGGGTGATATAGATCTTCTCTATAGATCTCCCCTAGCAGATGTCGGGTGTCAAAATCTCTCCATATAGAGTCAGCCCCATAAGCCGAAAGTGTTGGTCTTTCCTTCTGCAGTTCCCCACTGAGATATATTGTAACACTCCGATAAAATATGATAATTATTTAATTTAAGTTAATAGTATATTTATTAATTTAATTAAATAATTGGAATATTATTGGATTATTATTATTATTGGAATAATAAAGTTGGAATATATATAAAGAGTTCCATTTGGTAAAAAGGGTTTTTCACGTGAAAAGAAGGAAGCGACTCAAAAGTGGAAAAGGGGCAGAAGAGAAGAAACTGAGAAAGGGAGAAGAAGAGGCTAGGGCTCAAGAAGAGAGTTCGCGATTGTTGAAGGTCAAAGAATCAATTGCCGGATTAACTCAGGTAAGGGGGGTTTATCGTCGTTTAATGGGTATTATGGGTTAACATGTAATGGGTAGTAATAAGCCATTGATTTGACCCTAATTTGGATGATGAATGTTGCAAATTGTGATGATCAAATTACGTTAAAAACTGTGATTAAATCTATAATTGGATGAGTTGTGATTTTCTGGACGTGTAGCCGTTTACGGAATCGAAATCGGAGGTCCGGAAGTCCTCCAACGGCGGAAAATGCGGAGAATTCTGCATTCTGCTTCGTGTTAGCGCAGGAACAGCTTTCTGTCTTGCGTTAACTGGTTAACCCAGGGTGTTAACCGGTTAACACTGTTATGAATTGTGAAATATTGCTGTCTGTCTTGCGTTAACCGGTTAACCCAGGGCGTTAACCGGTTAACACTGTTAAAATGTGCCAGGAAGCGTGTTCTGTGTTGCGTTAACCGGTTAACCCAGGGCGTTAACCGGTTAACACTGTTGGAAAAGTGGAAATTTGATATTTAAATATTGTGGACATATTTGATGATTGGCCTATATTGGTGTATGATATAGTAGGGATCATTTCCCGTTGTTTTGAGCAGTATAGGTATTAGTAGAGTGTGCTAATACTGTGATTTATTATTTGGCATGATATGAATATGATTCTGTGATAAACATGCTGATGATGTATGATGGTATGCATAATGTTGTGAATGTATCTGTTATGTATGCAATTGTGGATGGACTGTTTATGGCTTAGAGTGTGAGCATATGTCCATTGTGGATTGTTGTTGATGTTGCATGCTAGGTGATTTAGCGTGCATAGTATGGCCTTTATGGTGGTAGCTAATTCCCATGGTGAGGAATTAGTGAGTGAGTTATTGTGGATTGTTGTTGATGTTTGCATGCTAGGTGATTTAGCGTGCATAGCATAGCCCTTGGGGTGGTAGCTAATTCCCATGGTGAAGAATTAGTGAGTGAGTCACTAGGTCTCAAATGAGTGGGACTAGTGAGCTTGGTAGCCGTATCTGGGTTTGATCGGTGAGGTTGAGCTATGTGTTCACGAATAGTCGGTACCGCATGCATGGAGTCTCATTTCATAATGTATGTATGGCGTATAATATGAATGGATGTATTCCAATATTATACGTGTGTTTTGTGTTTGTGTTGAGTATGATTATGAGTGATGTTGCCGTTGCTGAATGTGTGATATGATTAGGGTGATGAATGTGTTAATTTACTTAGCATTACATGATATTTTATAATGCTTCTTATATCGATTGAGGAACTCACCCTTACAACTATGTTTCAGGTAACGAGCAGTGATTGAGTAGAAGCTAGTGCTTGGAGTCTAGTGTAGTTCCTTAGTGGGTCATGCTCTGGTATATGTAACATCGGGACGGGATGTTTTACCTTGTTTTCATTTTTGGTTGTTGAACAATTTTACATGTAATGTGTTACACGGTTCGAATGTTGTTAGATTTTTATCCGCTGCGAATTGTGCAATGTTTTATTTTGATTAATAAATGAGCATGACAAGTTATTTTGGTGAATGGTGTGAAGTGTCAAGTGTGACACCCTGAAATTGCATATCTACTCTGATTCATATTTTGTTGTTTTAATTAATTATTGGGGTATTTTAGAAGGGTGTTACATTAGTGGTATCAGAGCATAGTCGGTCGAGTCGAGCCGTAATTATTCTGTTTCCCTGTACGTGATAGGTGTTGTGTAACCCTATCAGTACTTATTGTTTTAGCTTGTTGGATTAACTCAGAATAGAGATGGCTGGAAGAGGTAGAGACGATGCTGCGATTGCTGAGGCTCTGGGTATGCTAGCTGGAGTACTTGGAGGAAATCCGAATGTTGTGGGACTGGGAGCTGCTCGTCAACTGAGTGAGTTCCAGAAGAACAATCCTCCAATGTTCAAGGGAGCATACGATCCAGATGGTGCTCAGAAGTGGTTGAAGGAGATCGAGAGGATCTTCCGAGTGACTGAGTGTGCCGATAACCAGAAGGTCAGGTTCGGTACGCATATGCTGTCAGAGGAAGCAGATGATTGGTGGGTTGCTGCCCGCATTGAGTTGGAAGCTGCTGGGAGTGCTGAGATCACTTGGGCAGTGTTCAGAGAGAGATTCCTGAGGAAGTACTTTCCAGAGGATGTCAGGGGAAAGAAAGAGATAGAGTTCTTAGAATTGAAGCAGGGCAACCGGTCTGTTACTGAGTATGCTGCTAAGTTCACAGAGCTGTCAAAGTATTACACTCCCTATGATGAGGCTACTGGGGAATTTTCAAAATGTGTGAAGTTTGAGAACGGGTTACGTCCCGAGATCAAGCAGGCTATTGGGTATCAGCGGATTAGAGTGTTTTCCGACTTGGTTGACTGTTGCAGGATTTTTGAACAGGATACCAAGGCCAGAGCGGAGAGCTATCAGCAGAGGGTTGATAGGAAAGGCAAGAATCAGAATGATCGTGGGAAACCGTATGCAGCTGGCAAAGGTTTCCAGAGACAGAGTGGGATGAGGAGACCTAGTAGGGGAGACTCCAGTGCCCCTGCTAAGTGTTACAGATGTGGTCAGGCTGGACATCGTATCCATGAGTGTACCAGTACTGAGAAGAAGTGTTTCAAGTGTGGAAAAGGTGGTCACTTGGCCGCAGAGTGCCGGTTGAAGACTATGACTTGTTTCAACTGTGGAGAGGTGGGTCATATTAGCCCACAGTGTCCTAAGCCGAAGAAAGAGAACCAGTCGGGAGGCAAGGTCTTTGCTTTATCGGGTTCTGAGACTTCCGCAGATGATCGTTTGATCCGAGGTACGTGTTATATTAATGGCTTTCCTCTTGTAGCTATTATTGACACAGGTGCGACTCATTCCTTTATATCTTTGGATTGTGCTGTGAAACTTAAATTAGAGATATCTGAGATGCATGGGAGTATGGTGATTGATACTCCTGCGAAGGGTTCAGTGACTACTACTTCAGTTTGTTTAAATTGCCCTTTGAGTATTTTTGGTAGAGACTTTGGGATGGACCTCGTGTGTCTTCCACTAGTGCAGATTGATGTTATCATGGGTATGAACTGGTTGGTGTTTAACCGAGTTTATATCAACTGTTTTGATAAGACTGTGATCTTTCCTGAGATTGAGGAAGGAAAGAGTTTGTTTCTATCAGCAAGGCAGGTGAATGAGGCAGTAGCAGATGGGGCAGAGTTGTTTATGCTGTTAGCGACTTTGGAGGCTAAAGATAAACTGTCGATCTGCGATCTAGCCGTGGTGTGTGGTTTTCCTGATGTGTTTCCTTAAGAGGTGAATGAATTACCGCCAGAGCGTGAAGTTGAGTTCTCGATTGATTTGGTACCTGGTACTAGGCCGATATCGATGGCTCCGTACCGTATGTCTGCTGTTGAGTTAATTGAATTGAAGAGTCAGCTGGAAGATCTGTTGGATAAGAAATTTATTCGTCCGAGTGTGTCACCGTGGGGCGCACCAGTATTATTGGTTAAGAAGAAAGAAGGTACTATGAGGTTGTGTGTGGACTACAGGCAACTGAATAAAGTGACGATCAAGAATCGGTATCCTTTGCCGAGGATTGATGATTTGATGGATCAGTTGGTTGGTGCGAGTGTGTTCAGCAAAATAGATTTGAGATCGGGGTATCATCAGATACGTGTGAAAACTGAGGATATTCAGAAGACTGCTTTCAGAACAAGGTATGGACATTACGAGTATTCTGTAATGCCTTTTGGTGTGACTAATGCGCCTGGGGTATTTATGGAGTATATGAATAGGATTTTCCATCCGTACCTAGACAAGTTTGTTGTGGTGTTTATTGACGATATTTTGGTGTATTCGAAATCTGAAGAAGAGCATGCTGAACATTTGAGAGTGGTTTTAGGGTTCTACGAGAAAAGAAGTTATTTGCTAAACTGTCCAAGTGTGAATTTTGGTTAGAAGAGGTTAGTTTTCTTGGTCATGTGGTTTCAAGAGGGGGTGTTGCTGTTGATCCTTCTAAGATAGAAGCGGTATCTAAGTGGGAAGCTCCGAAGTCAGTTTCTGAGATAAGGAGTTTTCTTGGACTTGCAGGTTATTATAGGAAATTCATTGAGGGATTTTCTAAGTTGGCGTTACCGTTGACGATGTTGACTAGAAAGGGGCAAGCGTTTGTTTGGGATTCAAAATGTGAAGAAGGTTTCCAAGAGTTAAAGAGAAGGTTAACTACTGCTCCTATTCTGATATTACCAAGTCCGTCGGAACCATTTGAGGTTTACTGTGATGCTTCATTGTTGGGTTTGGGTGGTGTTTTGATGCAGAATAAGCAGGTTATAGCTTATGCTTCGAGACAACTGAAGGTTCATGAGAGGAACTATCCGACACACGATTTAGAGTTGGCAGCTGTGGTATTTGTTCTGAAGTTATGGAGGCATTACTTGTACGGGTCAAGATTTGAGGTTTTCAGTGACCATAAAAGTTTAAAGTATTTGTTTGATCAGAAAGAGCTGAATATGAGACAGAGGAGATGGTTAGAGTTTCTGAAGGATTATGACTTTGGTTTGAATTACCATCCGGGTAAAGCAAACGTAGTGGCTGATGCATTGAGTCGGAAATCATTGCATATGTCTATGTTAATGGTTAAGGAATTGGATTTAATTGAGCAGTTTAGAGACGTGAGTTTGGTGTGTGAGAGTACTCACAATAGTGTTAAATTGGGAATGTTGAAGTTAACGAGTGGTATTCTGGATGAGATTAGAGAGGGTCAGAAATCCGATTTGCTTTTGGTTGATAAGTTGACTCTAGTGAATCAAGGTCAAGGTGGTGAATTCAGAGTTGATGAGAATGGTGTTTTGAAATTTGGTAATCGGGTGTGTATTCCGGATGTTACCGAACTTAAGAAGAGTATTCTTGAAGAAGGACATCGTAGTGGCTTGAGTATTCATCCTGGGGCTACGAAGATGTATCATGATTTGAAAAAGTTATTTTGGTGGCCGGGAATGAAAAGAGAAATTGCGAGTTTTGTTTATTCTTGTTTGACTTGTCAGAAGTCAAAGATTGAGCATCAGAAGCCGTCTGGGCTAATGCAACCGTTGGCTATTCCAGAGTGGAAGTGGGATAGTATCAGTATAGATTTTGTTTCTGGTTTACCGAGGACAATTAAGAATTTTGAAGCTATTTGGGTGATTGTTGACAGATTGACAAAATCGGCTCATTTCATTCCGATCAGAATGGATTATCCGTTAGAGAGATTAGCTGAGTTGTATATTGAGAAAATTGTAAGTTTGCATGGTATTCCGTCGAGTATTGTTTCGGACAGAGATCCTAGATTTACATCGAAGTTCTGGGAAGGTTTGCAGAGGGCTTTGGGAACTAAGCTGAGATTGAGTTCTGCATATCATCCGCAGACTAATGGTCAGACTGAGAGGACGATTCAGTCACTGGAGGATCTTTTGAGGGCTTGTGTTTTGGAAAAGGGAGGTGCTTGGGATTGTTATTTACCTTTGATTGAGTTTACCTACAACAATAGTTTTCATTCGAGCATTGGTATGGCACCGTTTGAAGCTTTGTATGGTAGGAGATGTCGGACACCTTTATGTTGGTATGAGTCCGGTGAGAGTGCTGTGGTTGGACCGGAGATTGTTCAACAAACTACGGAAAAAATTAAGATGATTCAGGAGAAGATGAGGATTGCTCAGAATCGTCAGAAGAGTTATCACGACAAGAGGAGGAAGTCACTTGAGTTTCAAGAGGGAGATCATGTGTTTCTTCGTGTTACTCCGATAACTGGGGTTGGTCGAGCTTTGAAGTCGAAGAAGTTGACACCTCGATTTATTGGTCCTTATCAGATTTTGGAGAGGATAGGGGAGGTAGCCTATCGTATCGCTTTACCGCCGTCACTTGCGAATTTGCATGAGGTTTTTCATGTGTCTCAGTTGAGGAGGTACATTCCTGATCCGTCGCATGTGGTCCAAGTAGATGATGTACAGGTGAGAGATAACCTGACTGTTGAAACATCACCTATGAGGATCGAGGATCGAGAGTTGAAGCAGTTGCGGGGTAAAGAGATTGCTTTGGTAAAGGTAGCTTGGGGAGGACCAGCAGGTGGCAATGTGACTTGGGAACTTGAGAGTCAGATGAAGGAGTCTTATCCTGAGTTATTCGCTTGAGGTATGTTTTTGAGGACTAAAACTCTTTTAGTGGGGGAGAGTTGTAACACACCGATAAAATATGATAATTATTTAATTTAAGTTAATAGTATATTTATTAATTTAATTAAATAATTGGAATATTATTGGATTATTATTATTGGAATAATAAAGTTGGAATATATATAAAGAGTTCCATTTGGTAAAAAGGGTTTTTCACGTGAAAAGAAGGAAGCGACTCAAAAGTGGAAAAGGGGCAGAAGAGAAGAAACTGAGAAAGGGAGAAGAAGAGGCTAGGGCTCAAGAAGAGAGTTCGCGATTGTTGAAGGTCAAAGAATCAATTGCCGGATTAACTCAGGTAAGGGGGGTTTATCGTCGTTTAATGGGTATTATGGGTTAACATGTAATGGGTAGTAATAAGCCATTGATTTGACCCTAATTTGGATGATGAATGTTGCAAATTGTGATGATCAAATTACGTTAAAAACTGTGATTAAATCTATAATTGGATGAGTTGTGATTTTCTGGACGTGTAGCCGTTTACGGAATCGAAATCGGAGGTCCGGAAGTCCTCCAACGGCGGAAAATGCGGAGAATTCTGCATTCTGCTTCGTGTTAGCGCAGGAACAGCTTTCTGTCTTGCGTTAACTGGTTAACCCAGGGTGTTAACCGGTTAACACTGTTATGAATTGTGAAATATTGCTGTCTGTCTTGCGTTAACCGGTTAACCCAGGGCGTTAACCGGTTAACACTGTTAAAATGTGCCAGGAAGCGTGTTCTGTGTTGCGTTAACCGGTTAACCCAGGGCGTTAACCGGTTAACACTGTTGGAAAAGTGGAAATTTGATATTTAAATATTGTGGACATATTTGATGATTGGCCTATATTGGTGTATGATATAGTAGGGATCATTTCCCGTTGTTTTGAGCAGTATAGGTATTAGTAGAGTGTGCTAATACTGTGATTTATTATTTGGCATGATATGAATATGATTCTGTGATAAACATGCTGATGATGTATGATGGTATGCATAATGTTGTGAATGTATCTGTTATGTATGCAATTGTGGATGGACTGTTTATGGCTTAGAGTGTGAGCATATGTCCATTGTGGATTGTTGTTGATGTTGCATGCTAGGTGATTTAGCGTGCATAGTATGGCCTTTATGGTGGTAGCTAATTCCCATGGTGAGGAATTAGTGAGTGAGTTATTGTGGATTGTTGTTGATGTTTGCATGCTAGGTGATTTAGCGTGCATAGCATAGCCCTTGGGGTGGTAGCTAATTCCCATGGTGAAGAATTAGTGAGTGAGTCACTAGGTCTCAAATGAGTGGGACTAGTGAGCTTGGTAGCCGTATCTGGGTTTGATCGGTGAGGTTGAGCTATGTGTTCACGAATAGTCGGTACCGCATGCATGGAGTCTCATTTCATAATGTATGTATGGCGTATAATATGAATGGATGTATTCCAATATTATACGTATGTTTTGTGTTTGTGTTGAGTATGATTATGAGTGATGTTGTCGTTGCTGAATGTGTGATATGATTAGGGTGATGAATGTGTTAATTTACTTAGCATTACATGATATTTTATAATGCTTCTTATATCGATTGAGGAACTCACCCTTACAACTATGTTTCAGGTAACGAGCAGTGATTGAGTAGAAGCTAGTGCTTGGAGTCTAGTGTAGTTCCTTAGTGGGTCATGCTCTGGTATATGTAACATCGGGACGGGATGTTTTACCTTGTTTTCATTTTTGGTTGTTGAACAATTTTACATGTAATGTGTTACATGGTTCGAATGTTGTTAGATTTTTATCCGCTGCGAATTGTGCAATGTTTTATTTTGATTAATAAATGAGCATGACAAGTTATTTTGGTGAATGGTGTGAAGTGTCAAGTGTGACACCCTGAAATTGCATATCTACTCTGATTCATATTTTGTTGTTTTAATTAATTATTGGGGTATTTTAGAAGGGTGTTACATATATCCTCGTGGATGACGGTTTCTTCCGTTTCCTCCCAACACATATATTGGGATGGATTTTCCTATTTGAGTTACATCCTCATTATGACATGTCTTGATTCAGTCCGTCTTTTCGGATTATTCCCGAATTGGCTATTTGTCAAATGTCTTGTGCTTCCCAGTGGGTTGTTCCCCCAGCGGAGTAGTTTTGGGCCTCTACCCTCATACCGGTAGTTATAAGTCCTATTTTTCCTGGCTCTCTTGGCAGAATTTGTGGTTATACACCTTTTATTCCCCAGCCAGAGTTGTTGGTTTTCTACCCGGTAACCGGTAGTTATAAACCCTGTTTTCTCCATTTGCAGAGTTAACTTTGTTGCTCATCCCAACCGATGACAGTTACTCTTCTGTGGTTTTCTATCCAATTTCTTTTGGTAGATGTAATCCCCTCTTTGCGGTTATCTTCATTCAATATTCGATTGATTTTTTCCTTCGCTTGGATAAGTTGCTCAGATAAGCACTTATATCCCCAGTAAGTCTTTTGTGGATAATTGCCGTATGCTAGCAATTTTATCCCCAGCGGGTCCTTTCACCTTTTGTCAGTGATTGTGTTCCCCGGATCATTGATTTTCAACAATGCATTCCCAGCGAGCCTTCTTTCATTTACCCCCTCTTGTTGGTAATGTCTGTTGCTCCCTTTGATTGTTCATCATTATATACCTAGTTTGGTATCCCGATGCCTTTCTTTTCGGATTTTATCCTATAAACAACCTACAACCCGGTTAAGGATAATCTTCCATGCGAGGTTATTATTCACGTTTTGACGGCTATGAATAATATATCTCATGTACTCTTCAGTCGAAGCCTTTTGCGTTTTCTTTGTTGAGTAAGATTCACTTTTTTCCCTTTGCGGAATCGAATATTTCTTTGTTGTCGGATAATTGCCGGATGCTTGCAATTTATCCCTTTGAGATTGTCTTTCGTTTACCCGTATGCTTGGTATCGATTGTCTCTCTTTTTGGTTAGTCACCTATTATATACTTCGGTATCTCTGGTGTTTCTTACCATGCGAGTTTATTATCTACGTTCTGACGGTAATAGATAATAAATCTCATGCGAGTTTTCTTATCCACGGTCTGCCGGTAATGGATATTGTATCTCATGCACTCTTTGGGTTTGTGTCCCCAGTTGAGTAAGATTCGTTTTCCCGTTGTGGATTCGAATGTCCATCCTGTAAGTCGATTTGCTTTTTCAAGCCCTCCTTTCGGATGATGAGTGTTTTGGCATATATACCAATTCACGCTTTGGTCGATCACCTATTATATACCTCGGTATCTCTGGTGTTTCTTACCATGCGAGTTTATTATCTACGTTCTGACGGTAATAGATAATAAATCTCATGCAAGTTTTCTTATCCACGGTCTGCCGGTAATGGATATTGTATCTCATGCACTCTTTGGGTTTGTGTCCCCAGTTGAGTAAGATTCGTTTTCCCGTTGTGGATTCGAATGTCCATCCTGTAAGTCGATTTGCTTTTTCAAGCCCTCCTTTCGGATGATGAGTGTTTTGGCATATATACCAATTCACGCTTTGGTCGATCACCTATTATATACCTCGGTATCTCTGGTGTTCCTTCCTTTCTGCTCCCTATTATGACCTCGGTCCCCCTGTGGAGTCAGATTTTCCTGAGGTTATGTACCTTTTTCAGGTCTTTCTCAGATGTTTGGTTGATTAATATCTCTCACCCTTATACCGGTCGTAGATATTCATTCTTCCTGAGTTTGTTACCCTTATACCGGTAACACCTCATTGTTTGGTGCTTCCTCAATGAAGTTTTCCTGTTGCTTCTCCCCCAGGAGTCAGCTTGTGTCTCTCCAATGGATTTATTTTCCTTTGGAATTCTTTTCCCCAGTGTGAGTCCTTCACTCCCCAGTGAGGCCTCCAGTCTGATTTCTGTTCTTCTAATCAAAGTCGTGTCTTGTTCGCGCTGTGTCAGTTTTGTTTATCCCCAACAAGAATCTTGTTAGAGTCTCTGTTCCTGGTGAGTGTATCACTCCGATGGATCGTCTTTTCTTCTGTGTGAATCATATTCCCCACAGAATTTGTGTCTTTTGCATGCATACATTTGCATCATGAGGTCTCTTAGGGACCAAAATTCGTCTCATTACTGTTATTTAAGCCCATTCTACCGCGTCGAGATGAAGATTTCTAAACTTCACTTCTCCGGCTAGAATGACCTTAAATAGGGGCATCTGTAAGACCCCAATTTTGGCCCTAAGATCCCTCATGGCCCATATCATAACATATCATTGCCTCAAGGATCTTTGCATGCCCTAGTTTCCCTCCTAGTGGGTGGGGTACCTTGTAAGTGTGGTTCTTGATCACCAAGCATGTTTTGCATTTGTATATCATTGCTTTTCATTTGTTTACTAACCAAAAGTACAAAAATATTGTCATCTAACCATGTTACTTGCAGCTGAAGCAATCATCAGTCAAACAGTCAAATCAGCCATTAAACAGTGGATGGTGGCCATTCTTGAAGAATTTGGGCACCATGATCAATCATCAAGAGTTCATATGACTTGTGATATCATTTGGAATCAAGATCTCAAGGGATTAGGGCTTGGAATTCATCAGAACATGGTTCAATCAACCAAAACCCTAGCGAAGTCAACTGAAGTCAACCTTGGTCAACTGGGCATTTAATCAGTGATTTGATGGTGGGAATTGGTCTAAGAGGTCTCATTCATGTCCATATAAGCCTCATATAACATGTCAAACATCCACAGTGAAGAAAATAAAGTCAGACAAGAAATTTCCAAAAATAGAAAGTTGACCTGTAATTGGAATTTGCCAAAAATGGAAACTTCTTGATCCTCAACTTACATCATTATACAAGATTCAAATGAACTTTTGCCCAACATGAAAGTTGAAGATCTTGTTCTCCCATTTCCAAAAAGTCCAAGAACACTCAATTCCCATTTATGGTTGGCAAGTTATGATCAAATCATTCTCAAAAATATTTGAACTTCAAAAGGCCATATCTTCCAAACCATTTGGCCAAATTGGGTGGGGTTTTTTGCTACAAGTCATATTTGATGCCCTCTTTCCAAATCTTCCATCATAATTCACCAAAACTCAACCAATCAAACTGGCATTTTTGAAGTAGCATGAATTAATTCAAGTAAGGTGAAAAAGTGACTTTGCAAATTAAGTTTTTCCAACATATTCCACCAATTGAAATGGTTCAGAAAACACATTTTGGATATGTTTGAGGCCCAAATTCGCAGCTGTTAGCACATGGCCATGTAGCATGAGTGGAAATCCAAAATTAGCAAATACACTTCATTATGAAAATTGTGATTATCTTTTCCATTAACCTTGCTTAAGTTTCACTAAACAGCAGATATATACTTCATTTTGAGTCTGAAAAGCCCTAGCCACAACTCTCACAAACGGATCAAAATCTCAATTTCTCTCAAACACTCATTTTCTTCATTTTGCATTTTTGCTGAAAAACTCAAGAGCACAAGCCCTGGTCGACTGTTTCATCATATTTCAGCCTTTTGGAAGCTTTAGCAAGGGTTATTCCACAACTGTAAGCAAGGAATCCTCCGCTGTTACTCAAGAGCATTTCCATGGCAGATTTGGTTTTGAGCTGGAATCAACATTGCTGAGCTTAAAGTCTTCGACCATTCATCAATACCAACCTTGTAGTACATCTGTTTCATCACATCATAGCCAAACAACACTTGAATCACAACTGTTCTCCAACTTTGGTAAGATTTCGAATCTCTCATTTTTCAAAATCATGTTATGCCTTATGTAGGCCTTACTTTGCTGATCATTTTAAGCTTTGAATCATTGAAAATGGTTGGTTATTCTGAAAGTTATGTTGACATGAAGATTGATGTTCATTGTTGTTTATGCATGATTCTCCCTAGTTAGCATGATTTAATGTTAATGGTTGTTGGAATGTTGATGTATGTTGTTAGATGTATCGAATGCCATGCTTGTTTTCAAAAACTGTGACCAAAGATTTTTCACGATTTGTTGATGAAGATGATGATGTTACTGTAGCAGCCAAAACCCTAGATTCATTTTGCCCAGAATTCTTGCTGGATCGCGTTTGCCATTTGATTTTTTGTGTTTTGCATGGAGAGTCCCTGTTACATAGCCATGAGCGAATGACCGGCCAACACGTCACTAAGTGAAACGCAGCGTTTCACTTAGTGACCTCCAATATTACGCTTTTGCCACCGGTCCCTTATTAAATTAATTAAATCATTTTATTTCACAATATTTATTTCATTTTGAACACAATCTTACAAAAATCATAGCACATCCATTTTTAATCCAAAATTCATGGGACTTTTTGCAAAATGCTCTGTATGATCTCTAGTTTTTTATCATGTTTTTTCCAGATTTTTTGGGTGAGTGGATTTTTAATTGTGCTAGGGTTTGTGACATGTGCTCATTTCATGTATGTCTTGCCAAATCAATTGTGAAATGATGATGCTTTATCCAATGACTTTGAAATTTTTTGTGCCCAAACTAGACACATTCATGGTGATTTTGGTGTAGAGTTTGTGAATTTATCATTGCTGGTTTGTGAGTTATGATTTTTTGAATTAGGGTGTGACAATTTGTGTCACACCATTGATGTCTAACTTCATGATTTTTAATACCATGCTTCTTGAACTCAAATTGGTTTGAATTTTTGCATGAACATACTTGTCGATGTCTAGTTTACATGTGAATTTTCTGGGAATTATTGATGGCATTTCCTAATTGTTTGGGATTTTTCTCCCCTATTTGGTCATATGTTGACTTTTTGTGACACATGTTCTCATATTGTTTGTGAAATTCTCATACATTATTGGATGAACATGAAATTTGACATGTGATTAGTAGACATCTTAAGCTTTGTCATGGTTTTGATCCCATTCATTTCTCATATGTTGTCACTGATTTATGATTTATTGAAGTTGGTACATGTTTGGTTGACTTCTTTGAGCATGCTTAAACTTGTCTTGCCTTTCTGATTTTCATTGACCTACTTCCCTTGATCCAAATGAGCTGAAATTTGATATGATTATCATGTTATGGTTGATGTTTGATCATGAATTATTTGATGATTTATTGAAATGTTTATGATTGGTTTTGAGTTAAGTCTTGCTGTTGACTTCTATGAGCTTCCATATGCCATGCTTTGACCTAATTTGATCATGAAATCATGATGGTGAATGATATGAACATGAAACCAATTGAGTTTGCTTCTTGATTGTTTGAACTTGATTTTGGACACTTGTCACTTGCTGTTTTGATTTTCTTATCTCTTTTTGACCCTAGGCTTGTCCTAGTGGTCATGTTGCTCATGTTTAAGTTTGTTGTTTCAGGTTAAGCAACAAATGCTCCAAAAAGATCACTACAAATTGATTGAGCTTGATTTGATTATCATGACTAACTTGTTTGTTTTGTAGGTTGCTTGGCTCACATGCTTTGAGCCTTGTGCATTGCACATTTAACTGATTGTGTTGACTGTTGATCTTTATCTCATTTTGATTTAAACTTTGAGTTGTGTACTGATTCTGTTTGACTGGTTTCAGGTACCTTAATTGCTTAGTTCTTTAAGAACTTGCTTTGCTTTGCTTAATAGCAATTTGCATTGAGGTATAACTTCTTATCTTCATGTAGTCTGGAAGACCTGGCCTGTTACTTGGCCAGGCAACTGTCTGAAGTCCTCCTTAAGAGGCAATGCTTGTGTGTGTTTACATTTGTCCCAAGCAGGAAAAGTCCTTTAAATAAGGCAATTGGTAGAATCCAAGAGATATGCAACCTATCTCCTACTATTCTGTGAGTCACTCACATTGCTCACACTACTTGTGTTTGATGCATAGTGAGTAAAAACCCAAGATCTATCGAGTCAATAATCTGTGGAGAGAGTTCCTACTTTCTGAACTCCCACACCTTTTGATATTCAAATGCTCTCCCCGGCCAGGGATAAGAGCAATGAGGCACACCCCTCATATCCTTTCATCTGCTTCACCTTAGCCCCTCAATGGCAAGGTTAAGAGCACCATTAACCCTATTCCAGTTGGCTTCAATGCCTAACCCTTTGTGTGAGCCTGATTGTTTGGTTATAGTGTGTGCTGAATGACTTTAATGGGTTGATTGCTTACTTCATATACACATGTTTGCTTGTATGCTTTGTGCATTTATCATCATTAATTGCTCATTAGTGCATGATCATCTCATTTGTCTCTGTGACACATCCTTGATTGATTGCCCATTGAGGACAATTGTAAGACCATCCTTTGGCCATTGTTCCTATGATATGGAAGTGAGTATAAGACCATCTCATTGACCACTCATCTTCTCTTTGCTTTATGCATATGCATTTGTTTGATTTATGTGAGGATGCAATTGTAAGTCCCTGCAAGTTGGCATTTGCTTTCCTATGATCATATGTTGGATATTGGTATAAGCCCAGACAGATTGGCATCCGGTATCGAAGTTTCGTTTTGTTTAGGGAGATTGGAATAAGTCCATCTATTGGCTTCCGACATCCTTGTTTCTTTGTTTAGGAGATTGGTGTAAATCCATCTATTGGTATCCGGTATCCGCTTTTGTTTGTGAGATTGGAGTAAGACCATTGAGTGGCATCCGGTATCATTTGTTTGATTATTTTGTTATTACCCATTGCCTATTCCAAAGGACACACTTGAATCATCTTCTATATGATTTCAAGAGGTGAACCTTCTAAGAAGTTTTACAATCCATCTTCATCCATTCATTCCCATTATGTCCTAAACCTTTTCACACATTACTTTCAAACTTGAGATAGATATTATGCAAACATCTTCATGCTTTTCAAATTAAAAACCTGGACCCCAAGTCCTTGACTTTTTTCAAACTCCATTTCATAATACTTCTTTGAATTAATCTTAACCATACTTTGACTCTACTTTCATGGATACTCATAATCAATTAATTCCACCCATTCAATTGTTTTGTGGCTTTGTCCATTCTTGCTAAGTTTTCATACATGAGCTATAGGTTTGATTTATCCTAGTTGGTTGATGTCAATCTCACCTATTTGTCCTTAGTTGATTGAATTGTAAGTCTTCCTTGCTTATTATAGGGTTAACCCCTCACTAGCAAGTTGAAGCTGTTCTCACATGGTGGACTTGTTGTTTGTATAAGGTTGAGTTTTCTCCCGTGGATAACGTAAGACCTTAGGGCTTGTGTTTAAAATTGAATCCACTAACTTTTGGAAATCTTTTAGCCGAACTACGGCGTTTTGATCCTTACCTTTGATGGAAGGTACGTAGGCAACGGGTTCATCCGTTCGAACACAAAAATAACTAACTTGTACATTCTTTTCTCATCATCCCAATCATGTTTGCACAATACTTATGTCATAACAAATAACAATCTTATACAACAAGTGTGAAAAGGGCTCCCTAGGAGTACCTAGGACGTAGTGGGTGCCTAACACCTTCCCATTGCGTAATTTACCCCTTACCCAGACTCTCTGATCTTTTGATTAGTTTTCTACGTGTAAAACTTCTTAGGCTTTTGTTCGCTTTTTAGCCAGTCCTTTGGATAAATAAAAGTGCGGTGGCGACTCGAATTTCATTGTATGCTTTGCTTATGGTTTAATCAATAAATCATATAGCGACGAATACACCGCTACACCATGGAATAGGTAATCAAATGGGCTCTTAACCACTGACATTGAACGTTAGGGTGAGCAGATCAAAAGGGTAATGAGGATAAGACCTCATAGCTCTTAACCCTGGACAGGGTGAGCTCATAACAAAAAGTGGGGATTCAGAAAGGTGGAACCCTCTCCACTGACTGACCGGACAAAAGATCTTGGGCTTTTGTTCTGAAGCATCAGCACGTAGTGCGAGCATAAAGAACGACACACTGAATAACGGGGGATTGATTACTAATCCCTTTTATCCGTCAATTGCCTCTTCGTGGAGGTTGTAGATGTTTAATTGGCTGCATTGTATGGTAAAACACTAGCTGGATTCTAATGTCTTGACTGATGTCATGACATGCTGTGGAGATGTTTGCTTGACTGCATTGTATGTTAGAATATCTAGCTGTACTCTGATGTCTTGGCTGATGTCATGACATTCTGAGTAGTGTACTGCAGGATTAGCTAATATAGGATTCATTGAATGTCAAACTGGATGTTCTGACATTCATCCCTGTCAGCAGATACCGAGGAATAGAACAAGTGGTGTTCTACTATAACTTGGTATTTATTTTCAGTCTGTTTATCAAGGAAATAACAGACCTAGCATAAGGCCTACTGTCTGAATGTCAAACTGGATGTTATGACATTCATCATTGACAGCATATACTGAACTTTAGGCAGAGTGGTTTTCTGCTACATTTCAGTATGCAGCTCAATCTGCTTATCAAGAGGATAGCAGACCTGATGTAAGGCTCTATGTGTGAATGTCAAATTGGATGCTTTGACATTTATTAATGTACGCTGATACTGAAGCATGGACAGATTGATTCTGTACAGTACAACAAATTTGTACAGTCTGTTTTCAGGAAAAACAAACTTAGCATATGGTCCTTGATTTGGATGTCAAACTGAATGTTGTGACATTCATTCCTGACAGCGTATGCTACATTGTAGGTTGTTTTGTTTTTCTGTTTCAGCATTTTTCTCAGGCTATTCTTCAGGGATTCAACAGCTGAGAGAAAATCCAAGAAACCAACAACCAAGCTACAATTAATGAACCTAACAAATAGCCTATTTGTTAGTAACCTAGATGTGGAATTTAGGGGAACTCGCGTGACCTTAAATTCAGGAAGATACAAGTTCAAGGCCCAAGTGCTGCAATATAAAAGGATGGCAATCCTTCATTCAGAACTGGGGATTTTAGGTGTGAAGATTTAGTGTGTCCATCATACTTCACTGCTGTATTTTTGTGTGTCTTGTATTAGACGTATCTTGTAAGCCAAGCTATTATCACTGAGATGATTGCATTGGTATAAGGTGTTCATTGAGTTGTAAGTGTTGTGTCACTCTAAGCTTTTAAGCGTGAGTGCTGTGTATCTTGATTAAAGCTGTTAAGCACAATCAAGAGTTGTTTGAAGTGTGACTTCACAAGTGTCTTTAATAGTAATTAAAGGTTGTAATCACTGAGGTGATTGAGGGGGAGTGAGTAGGAACTCTGATCTTAGTGTAAGATTGAAATTGCATTGGGTAGGTATTAAGTGATAGGGTTAAACAGTTGGTTTAAGGTCTGAATTAATACTACTAATAGTGGTTTTCCTCCCTGGCTTGGTAGCCCCCAGATGTAGGTCATGTTGGACTGAACTGGGTAAACAATTGCTTGTGTTATTTACTGCACTTACTTTTAAGTTCTGCATAATTCTTGTCTGCGCAGAATTGGATGTCATAACAACCCGTGTGACATCGAAAGTCTGATAACTAGAATTTCAATTGGCATCAGAGCAGGCACCCTGCCTGTTAATTTCTGGGTGAGATCTAGGGAAGTTACTTTCTAGTACCATGGACAAGGATATAGGACACTCAAATAGACCACCCATGCTGGATGGTTCTAACTATGATGACTGGAAGCCTCGTATGATAGCCTTCTTAAGGTCTCTAGATAGCAAAGTCTGGAGAGCTGTCAACAAAGGATGGGAACATCCAACGAAGACAGGTGAAGATGGATTCAGTGTGCAGATTCCTGAAGAAGGGTGGGACAAGGAGCAAGAGGCATTAGCCCTTGGAAATTCTAAGGCCTTGAATGCATTGTTCAATGGAATCAATAAGAACATCTTCAGACTGGTACACCACTGTGAGCTGGCTAAGGAAGTTTGGGATACCCTCAAGATAACTCATGAAGGTACCTCCAAGGTGAAGATGTCCAAACTTCAGATGCTGACCACCAAGTTTGAAAATCTGAGGATGAAAGAGGATGAGACTATTCATGACTTTCACATGAATATTCTTGAGATTGCAAACACCTCTGGTGGCTTAGGTGAGAAAATGGCTGAAGAGAAACTTGTAAGAAAGATTCTCAGGTCATTACCTAAGAGATTTGCCATGAAGGTCACTGCAATATAAGAGGCTCAAGATATATGCATCATGAAGGTGGATGAGCTCATTGGTTCTCTCCAAACCTTTGAAATGGGCATGTGTGAGAATGTTGAAAAGAAGAACAAAAGCGTAGCTTTTGTATCAAATACTGAAGAGGAGTCAGAAGCAGGATATACTGGAGGTGATGAAAGCATATCAGAAGCCATAGCCATGCTTGGGAGACAGTTCAACAAGTTCGTGAAGAAGATTGATCAAAGAGGTAAACCAAATGTCAAGAACATCTCGTCTGACATCAGGAAAAGATCAACTTCTGAAGAAAAGTTCAACCAAGGCAAGGGAATCCAATGTCATGGATGTGAAGGCTATGGACACATTAGAGCTGAATGCCCTACTTACCTCAAGATGCAAAAGAAGGGGCTAGCTGTCACATGGTCTGAGGGAGATTCTGAAAGTGAATCTGAAGGAGAATCTGCTAAGCATGTCACTGCACTAACGAGTGTTTGTGCCATTGATGATGACTCAAGTGCAGATGAACTGACCTTTGATGAACTTGCTGCAGCTTATCAGAAGCTATGTGTCACCAGTGCAAAAGTACGTGTACTAGGAGAAAAGCAGAAGAAGCTCATCAAGGAGCTGGAAGATGAGAGACAGAAGCATCTGACAGTCATAGAGGGTCTAAATGGTGAGATAACCTTGTTGACCTCCAAGCTGGATCAAATGACTAAATCCATCAGAATGTTGAATAAAGGAACTGACACCTTGGAAGAGATCCTAAAGGTGGGACAAAAGTCTGGAACCATATCTGGTTTAGGCTTTGTGAAAAAATCCTCAGCTGAACTCAAACGCCCAAAGGCTAAAGTTTAGAAATCCTCAGCTGAACTCAAACGCCCAAAGGCTAAAGTTCAGAAATTCAAGCGGAGGTCACACCCAATGTCTCAACATCGGGGAACCAGGATGAATAATCATCAGAAGAGGAAATTCCAGAAATGGAGATGTCACCACTGTGGTAGGCTTGGCCATATAAAAGCCTTCTGCTACAGGCTTTATGGTTACCCTAACCAAGCTCCTCATGTCAGACCTAAGCATAAGACATATAGGCACTATGTCCCCATCAAGAAGCGACAATGGTATGCTAGGTTAGCTCACACAGCTCTAAGGGCATCTACCAGAGAAGACTGGTACCTTGACAGTGGATGCTCAAGACATATGACTGGTATGGAGTATATATTGGTGGATATACAACCTCACACTACCAGTTATGTGACCTTTGGTGATGGTGCTAAAGGAAAAATAAAAGGTGTGGGTAAGCTGGACTGCTCTGGAGTCCTAGAACTGAATAATGTACTGTTAGTAAAAGGACTGACGGCCAACCTCATCAGCATAAGCCAGCTGTGTGATCAAGGATACTATGTTCAATTCACTAAGGAGCTATGTGTTATGACAAATGGAGATAATCAAGAAGTTATGAGAGGATCCAGATCCAAAGATAACTGCTATCTGTGGGAACCTAAGCTCTCAAACTTTTCCACAATATGCTCCTCAGCCAAGGAAGAACAGGAGGTGAAGCTGTGGCATAGACGCCTTGGTCATCTACACTTAAGGGGAACGAAAAAGATCATATCCAAGGAAGCAGTTAGAGGAATCCCAAAGCTGCTTATTGATGAAGGAAGAGTCTGTGGAGAATGCCAGGTGGGCAAGCAAACCAAGATGTCACATCCGAAGCTGGGACATCCTACAACTTCCAGAGTTCTGGAACTGTTGCACATGGACTTAATGGGACCTATGCAGGTTGAAAGTCTGGGTGGAAAGAGATATGCATATGTGGTGGTTGATGACCATTCCAGATACACGTGGATAATCTTCATCAGAGAGAAGTCAGATACATTTGATGTCTTCAAAGACCTGTGCATCAGACTTCAAAGGGAAAAGGACAGTTGTGTTATCCGAATTAGGAGTGATCATGGTACGGAGTTCAAAAATTCCAAGTTTGATGAGTTTTGCTCGTCTGAAGGAATAAGTCACGAGTTCTCCTCTCCTATAACTCCTCAACAGAATGGGATAGTTGAAAGGAAAAATAGAACTATTCAAGAATCTGCCAGAGCTATGATTCATGCAAAGAAGCTCCCTATGCACGTTTGGGCTGAAGCTATGAATACCGCTTGCTATGTTCACAATAGAGTCACCTTGAGAAAAGGAACCTCCTCCACTCTGTATGAAATATGGAAAGGTAGAAAACCCACTGTGAAGTACTTTCATATCTTTGGAAGTAAATGCTACATTCTCACAGATCGTGAACAGAGAAGGAAAATGGATCCCAAAAGTGATGAGGGTATATTCCTAGGATACTCAACTAACAGCAGAGCGTATAGAGTGTTCAACTACATGACCAATGTCCTGATGGAATCCATAAATGTTATTGTGGATGATAAAGAGGAAGGAATCGATGTCATAGAGGATGTTGGAACATTCCTTGATACTACAACAGACATACCAGTCAAGTCTGAAGAAGTACATGAGACTCTTACTGAATGTGAGGTAGATGCACCCACCAAAATGCCATCTATCAGAATTCAGAAAGACAACCCTAAGGATCTTATCATAGGAGATCCCAATAGTGGTGTGACTACCCGATCTAGGGAAATTAGCTCAAATTCCTGTTTTGTATCCAAGGTTGAACCAAAAAATGTGAAAGAAGCCCTGACTGATGAATATTGGATCAATGCCATGCAAGATGAACCGGAGCAGTTTAAAAGGAATGAAGTATGGGAGCTAGTTCCACGACCTGAAGGGACTAACATCATTGGTACCAAGTGGATCTACAAAAACAAGTCTGATGAGAAAGGAGTAATTACTAGGAATAAAGCAAGACTAGTAGCTCAAGGATATACTCAAGTTGAAGGGGTTGATTTTTATGAGACGTTTGCACCCGTTGCTAGGCTTGAGTCAATCAGATTGTTGTTAGGTGTAGCATGCATTCTGAAGTTCAAATTGTTCCAAATGGATGTGAAGAGTGCATTCTTAAACGGCTACTTAAATGAAGAAGTCTATATGGAACAACCAAAAGGGTTCTGTGATCCTAACCAACCTAAACATGTGTACAAGTTGAGGAAAGCCTTGTATGGGTTGAAGCAAGCACCTAGAGCTTGGTATGAAAGGTTGACTGAATTTCTGACCTCAAATGGATACAGAAAAGGTGGGATAGATAAAACCTTGTTTGTGAAGGATGAAGATGGCAAAATCATGATTGCTCAAATCTATGTGGATGACATAGTGTTTGGTGGAATGTCAGAGCAAATGGTAAAACATTTTGTTCACCAAATGCAATCTGAGTTTGAAATGAGTCTGGTTGGGGAACTGACTTATTTTCTTGGAATGCCAGTCAACCAAATGGAGGATTATATGTTTCTCTCCCAAAGCAAGTATGCCAAAGACATAGTCAAGAAGTTTGGCACAAGAGAACTCCTGCACCTACTCATCTAAAGTTAACCAAAGATGATGGAGGGCCCATTGTTGATCAATGTTTGTATAGAAGCATGATAGGTAGTCTTCTATACCTAACTGCAAGTAGACCTGACATTTCCTATGCAGTTGGAGTGTGTGCTAGATACCAAGTAGAGCCCAAAGTGAGCCACTTGAATCAAGTCAAGAGGATTCTCAAGTACATCAATGGGACTTGTGATTATGGGATGCTGTACTCACATGGTTCTGAGCCTGTCCTATCTGGGTACTGTGATGCTGACTGGGCTGGGAGTGCTGATGACAGAAAAAGCACATCAGGAGGATGTTTCTTCTTGGGGAACAATCTCATATCATGGTTCAGCAAGAAGCAGAATTGTGTATCTATGTCCACTACAGAGGCTGAATACATAGCAGCTGGAAGCAGTTGTTCCCAACTGGTTTGGATGAAACAGATGCTCACTGAGTACAATGTCTCTCAAGATGTCATGACATTGTTCTGTGATAATCTCAGTGCCATCAATATTTCCAAGAATCCCATCCAACACAGCAGGACCAAACATATTGACATTAGACATCACTTCATCAGGGATCTAGTGGAAGACAAAGTGATTACCTTGGAACATGTAGCCACTGAACTCCAACTGGCTGACATATTTACAAAGGCTCTGGATGCTACTTAGTTTGAAAACTTAAGGGGCAAACTGGGAATATGTCTCTCTGAGAACTTATAGCAACCAATGATGTTTGGGATGTATTATTTAATATCTCTACCTATTAAACAATTGGAAGTATGCTCTGATTGGTCAACAGATCATAGCTATGTCACGTGCAACAAGTGTGGCAACAAGAGGTTAAGGAGATATCCTAACTTGAGGCAGCCTATGCACCTGCAGGAGTTCAAGGACAATGTTCATGCAGGAGTGGTTCTGGATGTCAGACACAAAGTCATGGCATCTGATATGGTGGTACCTACTGTGAAGCAAGATCAAGTGGGTGTTGACTTGGTTGAAACTGTGAAGTAAAACCAAGTCTGTAATTCTGTCATTTATGTGTAATTCTGTTTATGGTGTGTGGATCTGTCATTTAAAGTGTTGCTTTGGCAACATTTTTGACAAAAAGGGGGAGTAACAGGGTGATACCCCAGGACAACAGATTGCTTGTTTTGCTAAACAGATATTCGAGGTTTGCTGCAGCTGTTTGTTCCACTTTTAATGAGTGTGAGTGTGTTTATGTGTTTATGTGTGCTGCAATTAGAAGTTTTTATTTAACTTCTGTATGTGTGCTGATATGTGAAGTTTTTAGTTAACTTTCATGTGTATGAGTGTGCTGCAACTCTGAGTGTATTAGCTAGGTTAATTTCCTGCTAGATGTGTGTTTTCCGCTGCTGTGGACTTTGTTGTGAGACCAAAGTGTTTTAGCCAAAAATTTGCCAAAGGGGGAGTTTGTAGATGTTTAATTGGCTGCATTGTATGGTAAAACACTAGCTGGATTCTAATGTCTTGACTGATGTCATGACATGCTGTGGAGATGTTTGCTTGACTGCATTGTATGTTAGAATATCTAGCTGTACTCTGATGTCTTGGCTGATGTCATGACATTCTGAGTAGTGTACTGCAGGATTAGCTAATACAGGATTCATTGAATGTCAAACTGGATGTTATGACATTCATCCCTGTCAGCAGATACTGAGGAATAGAACAGGGGGTGTTCTACTATAACTCAGTATTTATTTTCAGTCTGTTTATCAAGGAAATAACAGACCTGGCATAAGGCCTACTGTCTGAATGTCAAACTGGATGTTATGACATTCATCATTGACAGCATATACTAAAATTTAGGCAGAGTGGTTTTCTGCTACATTTCAGTATGCAGCTCAGTCTGCTTATCAAGAGGATAACAGACCTGATGTAAGGCTCTATGTGTGAATGTCAAATTGGATGCTTTGACATTTATTAATGTACGCTGATACTGAAGCATGGACAGATTGATTCTATACAGTACATCAAATTTGTACAGTCTGTTTTCAGGAAAAAAAAACTTAGCATATGGTCCTTGATTTGGATGTCAAACTGAATGTTGTGACATTCATTCCTGACAGCGTATGCTACATTGTAGGTTGTTTAGTTTTTCTGTTTCAGCATTTTTCTCAGGCTATTCTTCAGGGATTCAACAGTTGAGAGAAAATCCAGGAAACCAACAACCAAGCTACAATTAATGAACCTAACAAATAGCCTATTTGTTAGTAACCTAGATGTGGAATTTAGGGGAACTCGCGTGACCTTAAATTCAGGAAGATACAAGTTCAAGGCCCAAGTGCTGCAATATGAAAGGATGGCAATCCTTCATTCAGAACTGGGGATTTTAGGCGTGAAGATTTAGTGTGTCCATCATACTTCATTGCTGTATTTTTGTGTGTCTTGTATTAGACGTATCTTGTAAGCCAAGCTATTATCACTGAGATGATTGCATTGGTATAAGGTGTTCATTGAGTTGTAAGTGTTGTGTCACTCTAAGCTTTTAAGCGTGAGTGATGTGTATCTTGATTAAAGCTGTTAAGCACAATCAAGAGTTGTTTGAAGTGCGACTTCACAAGTGTCTTTAATAGTAATTAAAGGTTGTAATCACTGAGGTGATTGAGGGGAGTGAGTAGGAACTCTGATCTTAGTGTAAGATTGAAATTGCATTGGGTAGGTATTAAGTGATAGGGTTAAACAGTTGGTTTAAGGTCTGAATTAATACTAATAATATTGGATTTCCTCCCTGGCTTGGTAGCCCCCAGATGTAGGTCATGTTGGACTGAACTGGGTAAACAATTGCTTGTGTTATTTACTGCACTTACTTTTAAGTTCTGCATAATTCTTGTCTGCGCAGAATTGGATGTCATAACAACCCGTGTGACATCGAAAGTCTGATAACTAGAATTTCAGAGGTCTTTAGCACTGGTGCCTCCTTTTGGAGGTCTTTGGGCACAAAAGTAAACAAACAAAAGAAAACATTGCCTCCTATTGAGGTCTTCCAGCTAAGAAAGCGGTAAAATGCGGGAAAGATAAAGGATCAAGAGATCTACCACACGGATAAAGATCCGAAGTAATAACAGCTAAAGAAATACGAAACCCAGAGATCTCTCGAGCTGGCACCATCAAAGAAAGCGAGTCAATACAGGTAATCAGAATAAATCTCCAAATGGTATCCCACAAATAAAGTGGAATGCCAAGCAAGCTATCCTTTCAGGAGTCATGTGAGCCCTCACAAAAAACTCAACAAACAGGTTAGAGTGACAAGATGGGGCGCAATCAAGAGTTGCCCCAAATCAAAATGTAACCACATGAATCATGCCATTAAAATTCACAAAAAGAGCTCACAAAAAGCAACCAAGTGTAGGAGGCCTAAACCTCTTGTCAAACACGTGCATCAAAAGGGTATCAAAATTCAAAGTCAGGGGGCAAGGATCCACACATCAAGGAATGACATACATACTAAAACATGTGCCCACATGCACATCCTAACGATACCCACTCTTCCAAATTCACGCATAATACCTCATACATTCAGAAATTTCAGGTTGAAAGTATAAAGTAGTGGAAATAGGGCATACCTGATTGGGGAGGATCGATTGAAATTGAATTGCACAGTTGGCTTTGCAGAACAATCTTAGGGTTTATATGAGAGGGAATTGGTTCTTTGCAGATGAGTTCCCTTCAGTCTCTAGAGGTTGCTCTGAATTAGTTAGAATCTCTATAGGGTTTTTCCACTGATTTTTTTTTAGAATTTATAACCTGATTTTCATGGCTTTGTGGGCTCAAATGAGAGAGGTCCAAGTCCAATATTTTTCTGTTATATTTTATTTTATTTTATTTTTTTATTTTTTATTTTTTATTTTTTTTTAAAACGCGTGGGCTTCGCCTAGCGAGCATGACAGTTCAAGAAATTCCTCTGAGCGTAGGTGATTCTGGTGGCTTTTCTTGGGACTCGCTAGGCGACCCATTCTGCTCGCCTAGCGAGCATGACAGCTCATGAACAAACTTTTCCTCCTTCAAGATTAACGTTTTGACTGATGACTAGACCCCATTTGAACATGTTGGAAGTATCTCAAGTCATTCCCTTGTGTTGACTGATCACCCAGATAGGACCCACAAAGTGTCTTGGATGATATTCAAGCTTCTTGGATCTAATTCCGATTGACATGATGAAATGCAATATGAAATGTTAAATGACCTAAAAATGAATGCATGAATGAGGGGGGCAAATTTTGAGGTATTACAGTTGCCCCTATTCAATCAATTGGAGACCCGAAAAGAAAGATAGCAGCGGCTTTCGCACTTTCGAGGTATCAAGGGATTGAATACAATAAAAGCCCAAAAATTTGCACTGAAGTGAAGTGAAGTAACAATGCCTGTCAGAATCGGCAAAGAGGTGGTCTTGAAAGAAGAATCCGTCTGGTACGGTGAGAGTCAGTCTGAATACCGAAAAAGAATGTTAACCTGGATACCAAAATAAATGGTAACACATAAATAACCATGGCCTGAATGCCGCTCATCAGTCTGAATACTGGAAATGACTTCGATCTGAACATCGGAAGATATGAGATTATTAATATCGGTCTGAACACCGAGAGGATGGCCTGAATGCCACAAGTTGCGTCGACCTGAATGTCGGAAACTTCTTCGATCTGAACATCAGAAAACTGGCCTGAACACCACTTCGATCTGAATACCGGAAACTGGCATGAATGCCACTTCGGTCCGAATACCGGAAACTGGCCTGAATGCCACTTCGGTCTGAATACCGGAAACTGGCCTGAATGCCACAAGTTGCATCGACCTGAATGTCGGAAACTTCTTCGATCTGAACATCGGAAAACTGGCCTGAATGCCGCAAGTTGCATCGACCTGAACATCGGAAACTTCTTCGATCTGAACATCGGAAAACTGGCTTGAACGCCACTTCGGTCTGAATACCGGAACCTGGCCTGAATGCCACTTCGGTCTGAATACCGGAAACTGGCCTGAATGCCGCAAGTTGCATCGACTTGAACGTCAGAAACTTCTTTGATCTGAACATCGGAAAACTGGCCTGAACGTCACTTCGGTATGAATACCGGAAACTTCATGCCTGTCAGCATCGGCAGAAATAGGGAAAGATAATAGAGGCGGCGCATGGGCCAATGACACTTGCTGGGGATAATAAAGGTAAGTCATGAACAATCTTCAGTCTGAGTACTGGAAACAACTTCTGGCTTATCACTTGGGATACCAAGAATGCCTTATACTTTACATGCGTATGTTTGAATTTTTCAATGGCGTAATGCTCCATGAAAATGGAAATGCTACGTGATTTGGGAGGATGCAATGCAATATGATTCTACATGCAGGGATGCGAAATGCTGGGTGAATGCCAAGCCGAGGCAAGGGAATCTGCTGGGGAAATGATCACCATCTTCTGGACCCTGGCAAGGCTGTTGGAGATGCACAGCGCAAAGAACTCTGTGGGGAAATGACCCGCCACACGGTGTTCTAGCAATGACGGAATACCAAGACTCTGACTGGGGAGAGAACGACACTGAAAACCTGCTGTTGGGGAAAAGGATAGTGGTTCTGGCAACCATAATCTGCGAGAGAGACGACTTAGCAGGGAAGCAAACACTGATACGGTACTGAGATTCTGCTTCAAGGAAAGAGACCATGGATCTGGCGTCGAGATCATCGATCCGGCATCGAACCCTAAGGAGCAGCCGCTTCTATTGGGAAGATACAGTCTGGCACTGTCAACTCCGCTGGGGATATATAGTCTGGCACTGTCAACTCTACTAGGGAGTGTATATTATGAAACAACCGCTTGGGGGAGGTACAGTAGTGAGAGCCTGCTGGAGATCGAAGAATCCAATGCTCTGATCAGCTCTGCAGGGATAAGATACCAACTTCGACTGTTGGGGGAAAACATTCACGATCATCGGTTGGGAACCTTAAGGAAATGCCCCGAGGGTACCTGTTCTGAATAGACGATCTAAAGCACTTAACATTTACAGCAATTTTAAATGTTTATTAAGCATGTACCTGTAAAGCTCTTATGTTTCATGATGCAATGTTTATCAAAAATTCGAACGTCATTTTTGCAAACAAAACAGTAAAATGAAAATGAAAACAGAGATATACTGAATAACATGATTTTATTGATTGAATGGCCTCTAAATAGGCATTTACATCAGGAAGCAATCCCTGGAAAGAGGTAATCGCGCAAAAGATAAAAACAGAAATTAATCTAATGGCAATGTGAAATGGATTTCTATTGGGTTCCAATTCTGCTATGACTTGCTCGTCTTCAAGATCCTCCAGATGATCAGCTTTCTGAAAAGAGTGATTGGACTGTTTCCTATCCTTCAAAAGTTTCCAGTCATTGACACGAGATGAGATTCAAAACTACTCAGAACGCAGTCATTCGTTTAATCTCTAACTTTTGCCTGGATCGCCCTTTTCGGGTTTTCAATCCACCGGGATACCCATTTTTGCCTAAGTTGCCTTTTCAGGTTTTCAACTTACCGGGTGTACGATCTTTTCATTTTTAATCCCTAATTTTTGCCCGAACCTTTTCATTTTCTTGGTTCGTCGGGATGCCCATTTTTGCCTGGACTATTCTTTTTATTGTCCAGCGGGTCTATTTTATGCGAAGTATTTTTTAACTACGTCTGAGTTCACAGGGGAAGTGAAGTTTTCACCATCCATAGTTGCAAGCATTAAGGCCCCACCATCAAAAACCTTGGTGACAATATACGGTCCATCATAGTTAGGAGTCCACTTGCCCCTCTGATCTGTCTGAGGAGGAAGGATCCTTTTCAACACCAAATCTCTGACCTGGAAGCATCGAGGACGCACTTTCTGATCAAAGGCTCTCTTCATCCGACTCTGATACAACTGCCCATGACAAATGGCTGCCATTCGCTTCTCTTCGATAAGACTCAATTCATTGAACCTTGTCCGAATCCATTCAGCTTCGTCTAACTTGACATCCAACAAGACTCTTAGAGAAGGAATCTCCACTTCAACAGGTAGGACTGCTTCCATACCATACACAAGGGAGTAAGGGGTTGCCCTGGTCGATGTACGTACTGAAGTACGGTACCCATGCAAGGCGAAGGGTAGCATCTCATGCCAATCTCTGTACGTAACGACCATCTTCTGCACAATCTTCTTTATGTTCTTATTTGCCGCCTCAACAGCACCGTTCATCTTAGGGCGGTAAGGGGAAGAATTGTGATGCTGAATGTTGAAGTTCTGACACAACTCCTTCATCATTTTGTTGTTGAGATTATAACCATTATCAGTAATGATTCTTTCGGGAATCCCATAGCGACAAATGATTTCTTTCTTGATGAAACGGGCAATCACATGTCTGGTGACCTTCGCAAACGACGCTGATTCGACCCACTTGGTGAAATAGTCGATGGCAACAAGGATGAAGCGATACCCATTGGAGGCAGTCGGCTCAATCTTTCCAATCATATCGATGCCCCACATAGCAAAAGGCCACGGCGAAGACATCACATTCAAAGGATTTGGCGGCACATGTACCTTATCAGCATAAATCTGGCATTTATGACACTTCCGAGCATATTTGAAACAATCAGATTCCATGGTCATCCAGTAATATCCCGCTCTCAACAATTTCTTAGCCATTGCATGTCCGCCGGCATGAGTACCGAAGGAGCCTTCCACCTGATATCCTGATCTTTTCTCGGCAATTTGAATATTGGCTCGCACATGGCTGTTAGGTGAGAGATGAACCTTGCAATGTAGTTCAACCTCCCTAAGAAACCACAGACTTGTTTCTCTGTTCTTGGCTCAGGCATTTCCTGTATCGCTTTCACTTTGGTCGGATCCACCTCAATCCCTTTTTCACTAACAATAAAACCCAGTAATTTTCCAGATCTCACCCCAAAAGTACACTTGTTCGGATTAAGCCTCAGCTTGAATTTTCTCAAACATTCAAACAGTTTCTGCAGATTCACCAAATGTTCTTCTTCTGTCTGAGATTTGGCAATCATATCATCAACATAAACCTCGATTTCATGATGAATCATATTATGGAAAAGAGTCACCATCGCTCGTTGATATGTTGCTCCGGCATTTTTCAGACCAAATGGCATCACCTTGTAGCAGAAGGTGCCCCATGGGGTTATGAATGTTGTCTTCTCCATGTCTTCTGGTGCCATCTTAATTTGATTATAGCCAGAAAAGCCATCCATGAAGGAGAATACCGAGAACTGAGCTGTGTTATCCACCAAAACGTCGATGTGAGGTAATGGGAAATCATCTTTAGGACTAGCTCTGTTCAGATCCCGGTAGTCAACACACATCCGTACCTTTCCATCCTTCTTAGGTACTGGAACGATATTTGCAACCCATGGCGGATAATTTGTGACTGCTAGAAACCCTGCATCCAACTGTTTTTGCACTTCTTCCTTTATCTTGACAGCCATCTCTGGTCTTGTTCTTCTGAGCTTCTGCTTGACCGGAGGACAACCTTCTTTGAGAGGCAAACGGTGTACCACAATATTTGTGTCAAGCCCTGGCATGTCCTGATAAGACCAAGCGAAGATGTCAACATATTCTTGCAGCAATTCAATCAGCCCCTTCTTCACATCGTCTTCCAAAGCAGCCCCTATCTTGATTTCTCTCATGATGTCCTTGGTGCCAAGATTAATCATTTCAGTAGACTCTTGATGCGGTTGAATGACCCTTTTCTCTTGTTCTAATAACCTGGCAAGTTCTTCAGGGAGTTCACAGTCTTCATCACCCTCTTCTTCAGCTTGAAAGATTGGATTTTCAAAGTCGAAGCGAGCCATAGCAGAACTGTTATCAATAGGATCTGGTGATGTGCATCTGCATGAGTGATGGTATGTGCTTATGAGTGTGAAGAAAGAGTAAAAACTAAACAAAACATTGCCAAATATTTTTTGATTTTTGAAAACTGCAAAAATAGAAAGACAATGAACGAAATATTTGAATGCAAAAAGACGTCCTTTATTTATGATAAAAAAATGTAGGTATCGACATAGATGAGCCCTACAATGAGTCATTACGCCCTGGGCGGAACGTAAGACTTGGATATGCATGAATAAACAAGAAAAATTACTCCTCCGGAAAAGTGACTTGGACAATCTCCTCAGAAGACCAATTGTTGATGACTTCACCCGGGATCCTCAGACGCACCCAGTTATCGATGTCGTAATCGCTATCCCCATCTTCATCATTGACCGCAGAGACTTGGCCATACTGAATGATACCAGCACTGGAGAAAGTAATCGGCCCCTGATGAGTTTGAGCAGCATCTGCATTCTCAATAACCCCTTCAACAGACCTTTGGGCAGATAGGTCTTCGGGTGGTGAGAACAGTCTACCACTCCTGGTGAATCGCCTGATTCCACCAACATTGTCCACTGCGGGAATTTCAACTTCAGGTTCAGGCTTCTGACCCTCTTATACCTTTAGTGGCCTTTCTACCCCATGATCGTGCATGTACTCACTCCCCCCATAATGCCAAGGAATGGCCCTTTCGCTGGTGAAAGGTAAAGGACCAGGGGTCGTGATGGTCATAGTGGATGGTCGCGCTGGTGGCACCGGCTGCGCTTCTGGTACATTGATCTGATTAGTTGGGTAGAAAATGGTGATAGTAGCAACATCATAGTCATACTCTGAAATCTCATTCATTGAAATGCAAGCATCCGAAACATCGGAATCAAGTTCAATTACATCAGAATCAACCACATTAGAAAAAGTAAATACACCATCATGGATTACAGAATCAGTAGGAACAACATCTGCGAATTCATCAGTAGCATCTTCAAACACTTCTTCCTCAACCCCTTCCGCAGACTCTTGGATAGACAAATCTTCAACCTGGAGGATACCTTTGTCGAGCAAGACCTGGATACCCTGCTGTAGCTTCAAACAACCTCCACTCTGAGTAGCACAATCCAAACAACCCTTCCCACAACCGGGGAAAACATCGGTCTTCAACAAGTATCCCATGATATCCGACAACGGAGTCTTCAACTTCAACGTATCTTTGACGGATTTGGCTTCCCCTTCCATCATATTAACATTTGCACCACCATGCTGGGGCATGGGATTGTTGACGACATTCAGAGCTGGTGCAAGGTCGATGGCCTTTGAATCTATGAGGTCCTGAACTACGTGCTTAAAAGCTTTGCAGTTCTCAATATTGTGGCCAGGTGCCCCAGAGTGGAAGCTACACCTAGCGTTGGCGTCGTAACCCACCGAAAGCCTACCAACAGGAGGAGCCAGAGTGCGTAACTGCACAAGTTGTAGTTGTTGAAGACTAGAAAGTAGCTGAGCGTACGACATTGGAAGAGTGTCGAAACGCCGGTCCATCGTCCTTGGCCTCTGTTGATAAGCGGGTCTGTTACCCGGTTGTTGTGGTTAGTACTGAGCTGGTTGACGCTGGGGTTGTTGTTGTTGTAGTGGGGCTGCAGCTGGAATGGTCACAGCCACAACATACGGTTGCTGATGATAGTTCTGAAAGTTATTCCTCCGGTTATCCCTGTTCTGATAAGAAGATATGGCATTTGCATCCCCCTCTCTCTTCTTTTGTCCTTGAATGAACGGCTTCTTCACCCCTGATGAAGATCCACCTCCACTCTGGATCTTATATGTCTTCAGGTAGTTCTCCACCCTCTCACCGGTAGAGACTACATCAGCAAAGTTGGAGGTATTGCAACCCACCAGGCGCTCCAAGTAAGGTCCGGGCAGAGTGTTCATGAACATGTTAGCCATTTCCTTCTCCAACATAGGAGGTTGAACACGGGAAGCTGTCTCTCTCCAGCGTTGAGCATATTCCCTGAAGCATTCATTGCTTTTGAGAGACAGATTCTGAAGTTGGGTTCTGTCCGGAGCCATGTCTGCATTATACTGATATTGCTTCATGAAAGCCTCAGCCAAATCCCTCCAGCAGCGGATGTGGGCTCTGTCCAGCCTCATATACCATTCTAGGGATGCCCCAGCTAGGCTATCCTGGAAAAAGTACATAAGCAACTTTTCATCATCAGAGTATGCAACCATTTTATGGAAGTAGGCTTGCACATGGGTCTTTGGGCAAGAGTTGCCGCTGTATTTGTCGAATATCGGGACCTTGAATTTCGGTGGCACCCTCACGCCTGGGACCAATCCCAAGTCAGCAACGTCTACTCCCAGAGGATTTTGTCCTTCCACTGCCTTCAACCTCTCCTCTAATCTCCGAAACATAGGGTCCATGCCATGACCCATACCAAAGTCTTCCTGAAGCAGGGGGAACTGATCCTCCTGGTCATCATGGACGGGTTGTTGACCGGAGTTGACAAGTAGGATCAGGGTAGGCCCCGGTCCACTGGGTCCGTTAACCTCTCCAGCTGGAGGATCTGTCAACGTCTCTGGTTGAGTAGTGGTGGCATTCCTCTGCATCATTTGCCTGAGCTCTTGCTGTCCCTGAGCCACCCCTTGAACCACATCCATGAATTGGTTCATGCGGATCTTCATCTCGGCGAGCTCTGCTTGTAGGCTTTCCATTGCTCTCTGGTGGTTTCTGCGGGTACCGTACCGGTGAATGCCTGAGTCAGCTATCCTACTAGTGGAACACCAAATAATATGAGAACACCGCAGCGGTACCTGTTATGCAAGATATGCAAATGAACATGTAAATGCAATGACACGTTTATCAATTCCAAAGGGTATTCTACCCCCTTGATTCCAGTCTCACGCAAGAATACCGAGTCGTAGATAAGCTTTGAAGATCAAGATGCAATAAGGAAAACCATCATATAAATGAGTTCGCGAAGGGAAACGGCCTTAGCCAATAGTACATCAAAAAAGGATCTCCACAACAAGCCTGTGGATCATCACTACAATACAATAAGTAAAGAGAGGAACAAAAAATCAGGAATCAGCCTCCTGTATACAACCCATAAGGACTGCTCCTTACTTCAGCCAGTAGTGCCACTATGTCAGGACGATCTGGAGATTCTGTCAAACACCGGATAAGCAGATTCCTTTTGTGAATAACTCCATCCAACTCGATGATGTGCTCTCTGTAGTAATTCCCATCATCTTCTCCGAATACCTCTTCAAGTCTGGATTTCTTCAAACCTGCCAGCACTTTGAGTTCCTCAATCTGTCCTTGAGCTTTGTTGAACTGATCTGTGATATAACCATTGGTTGAACGGACGCATAGAAGTTCATTGTTCTTCTCCTTCAGCAAAATCTTCAACTTCTCCATCTGACCAGTCAATTGGACCACTGTCTCCTCCTCTTTTGCCTTCCGAGAAGCTAAAAATGTATCCCATTGCTCTTGCCAACCAGCTAACTTACCATGAGCATCTGCTAACTGCTGTTTGACTCGCCTCAACTCAGAACTGGATGATCTCAAGGCTTCATCAGTCTTCCTGAAGAAATCCACCTCCACAACTAATTTCCTCTCTGCTTCCCCTTGCAATCTGACGACTTCCCTCTTCTGATATTCCGCCTCATGGAATTGATGCATACAGTCTTGCAGCTTCACACTTAACTCCGAGTTTTCAGATTGAAGCTCCTCCATGGTGTTTTTCAATTTGTCATACTCTTCTCGGTTCACCATTGTTGACTGCTCAGGAGTAGGTGGATACAAAGGTTCCTCAATAGGAAATGACAGACCAAACTCTTCGACTCTTCCTTGAAGCCAATCTTCATACTGAGGGTAAGTCATGCAATCTCCTTTTCCAAGTACAGTCCTTACGGGATACAGTCAGATCAGATGAAGAATGGAAAAACAGAGATTCTTCCACATCCTTTTCCAAATGCGGAGTTCTTAAAGCATATCCAAACTGTCTGACTGCCAGAGAAGGATTGTAGTTGATACCTTCTCTTCTTCCTACCAACGGTACATTCGGGAAGTTCCCACAACTGTAAATAATATCCGCCCCAAGCAAGCCCCGGTCTGACCACCAAGAAATATCTTTAGCTCTTATCCCCATCAATCTCTTCGACCAACTCAACGAGTCCTTGACATCAACGAACGCTCCTGACTTGGGCAGGTGGGAACTGAACCACTTATAAAACAAAGGCGCATAATAATTCACCAATCCTCCCCTTCTATTCTCATTCCTGTGATGGACTGAATGAAAGAAATCTCCCAACAAGGTCGGCACTGGATTTCCCAACACGAAGAGGCGTATGGCGTCTACGTCCACAAATTTCGCCATATAAGGAAACAGGACGATCCCATACACACAAAGAGCCAAGACAGCATTGAAACCCCTCTGGTCACCATCTTCAAGCTTCTTCTTTGCTTCTCCCAGTAAGAAACTCAGATGAAAACCATTAACTTCTCCCTTCTGACACATATTAGCCTTCAAGACTGATTTCCCCAAATATGTGGCTGAAGCAATTGATAACATGAAATAATATCACATTTTTGGACTCGATTTAATCAAATTATATTATTATTTGATTCGATTTATTTTATATTATTCGATATTACTTGGTATTTTCCTTCTATTTATTTCAGGTAACATTATTTGAAGCATATGTGAAAAAAGAAAGAAAAGGGGGTGCAAAAAGAGGATTCTCTAGGAAAAGCATTCCACTAAAGCCCAGCCCACAACTACAAGGAAAAACGTTGTGACGCTGTGACGACCGCCACGCATGGTATGACGAGCGTCACGCCCCTCTGCTTAGTGTTACGAGCGTAACACATGGTGTGACGAACGTCACACCCCACTCCTATTCTTCTGTCTTTGACGCGCGTAACAGAAGCACTTCTCCCCTATTTCTCTGCTTGACTCGTTGACACGTTAGAAAACCTACTGAAGAGACTTTGGAAGAAACGGTTACTTTATGGATGAATATACATAGACCTCAAGGGATCCAATTGAGGGTTTCTCTCCTCTCTCTTCCGTTCCTCTCCTTTCCGCCGTGCAAGTTTTTACAGCAATATATTTTCCAGCATTCCATTTTCTCAGCATTTTTATTTCCTTAGCATTTTATTTTCTTTTCTTTGTTAGCTTAATTTTTTAGGCATTCAATTAATTTTCTCACAATATTTTCTACACCGGAAACTATTGTGTAACTTTTACTGGATCTAACCTTACGTTAGATCATAGTATTTTACTTCTTTGTTTTTATTTTACTGTCTGATCGAAGATTGTGAAGAACAAATTCAACCGGTTTGTGGTGGAGTGTTCAAGCATCGAAGCTAGGGAACAACCAAGATTTCTATTAATTTTACAGGTTCATTAATTTATTGTTTTAACTTATATATGCTCTGTGCTGCTGTTTATCTATACTGTTTGTCTGATATGGCTGTATTTAAGCATAATAATTGTTTAGGCCTGTTTAGCATGTCCGGCTAAATAAATTTAGATATCGGTATGTAAAGTAAGCGGAATAAAGGAATCAAAACTGAGTTGGTTTAAATTTATTTCAAAATATAGTCACTCTTTTTATGGTCTCAATTTACAGAGTTAATACCAAAGTTTTTGTACGAGAGTAAAAGACATAAAGAAGTTAAAATCAATAGAACAACGGTTTGAGCTTTTAACTGGACATTAACTTTAAATCAGGGCGAGAGCAATTTTTAAAGTTAATTAAATTCTAATCATTTTTAAAAATTATTTTTAAAAGTTAAATGTGAGGACGAGAGTTAAGCATTTAAGTTTAATCATATAATCTAAGTCAACAGAGCGAGAGTTTGAGACGAGGGTGTTTAAACGGTTAGTATTTTCTTAAAAAAGAGTTTCTATAGATTCCATTGCTTTCAAAAAGTGATTTTAGATTTAACTAAATAGTGAGAGCGTACGTTAATATAAAGTCATAGTCTGATTCAACAGAGCGAGAGTTTGAGAAAAGACTTTTAATCAATAGTGTCTACTGAAAAGACTTATTTTAAAACTAAGAAACCAACGAAGACTTGATTCCCTAATTACGACGAACTACATACCGATATCCGTGTTATTTGATATTTAATCTAGATCCAATTTTAGTTTTACTTTTCCCCCTAATCATCAAAGTATCATCCTCCTTAGCTTTACGAAGTAACCTTAGAAAAATGGTATATCGATTCATTAAGTCCCTGTGGGATCGATATCTTTTAAAACTACGCGATTAGACTGTGCACTTGCAGTTAATACCCCAATAGACTCATAAAGTCACGATCAAGTTTTTGGCGCCGTTGTCGGGGACTTTTATTTAGTCGATATCGTAACTCTTCTGTTACGCTGTAGAGACTAAGGCATTTTTTATTTTTCCTTTTCTTTCGTTGATTTGTATGCCACACACTCGCTCACAAGGCGAACCGTACTACTTACGAATCAACGACGTTGAACGATATCTCCGAGTCTTACGACGAATTCGGGAGTATCGTGCTGCAAACAATCTTCCTCCAATCGAAATTCCTGATCTCAAAAATCTCCTTCCTTCGCCGATACCCGAGATGGCAGAACCAGCTCGTGCTCTTCGAGATTACGCCGCTCCATCGCAAGATGAGCCGCATTTGAGTATTGCTCCACCCGCAATCGAAGCAAACAACTTCGAACTTAAACCTTCGTTGTTGCAGGCAGTGCAACAAAACCAATTTTCTGGAAATCCTACCGAGGATCCAAACCTTCATTTATCCGTATTCATCCAATACGCTGATACTGTTAAAGCTAATGGTGTCACTTCAGAGGCAATTCGACTTCGTCTCTTTCCTTTCTCGTTAAGGGATAAAGCTAGAAGATGGCTTCAGTCTCTTCCTTCCAACTCAGTCACCACATGGAATGAGTTGAAGAAAGTCTTTCTTGCCCGATATTTTCCTCCAAGCAAAACAACTATGTTGAGAGCCCAGATAAATGGATTTAAACAGAAAGATAACGAGTCTCTTTTCGAAGCTTGGGAAAGATACAAAGACATGATGAGACTTTGCCCACACCATGGTTTAGAGGACTGGTTAGTAATTCATACCTTCTATAATGGTCTCTTGTACAACACAAGGTTAACAATAGACGCCGCCGCCGGTGGTGCGCTTATGGATAAACCTTACGCTGACGCTTATCAACTTATCGAGAGCATGGCCCAAAACCATTATCAGTGGGGAAGCGACCGAACGATGGTAGAAAAACCTCAAACAAAAGGGGGCATGTACGAGATAAGTAGCCTTGATCATGTTAATGCAAAAGTGGATGCTCTTTCCCAGAAAATCGAAGGTTTAAATGTATCACCTCCAGCCACCGTGGTTGCCGTAACTCAAAATTGCGAAGTCTGTGGAATTCAAGGTCACACTCCTACAAATTGTCAACTCCTAACAGGAATCCAAGCAGAGCAAGTGAACTATGCTCAAGGAAATCCCTACTCGCATACCTATAACTCAAACTGGAAGAACCATCCTAATTTTTCATATAAGAGTAATAATGCTTTATACGCACCAGGTCAAGCTCCCAGTCAAGCCCCAGCTATACCTCCTGGATATCAAAAGCCGACCCCATCTACACCTAACAATAACGTTCCTAGGAAATCCAACTTGGAAATCATGATGGAGAACTTCATAGCTTCTCAACAGCAAACCAATAAAGAGTTCTTAAACCAGAATGTACACACTAACGAACAGATTAAACAACTAGCAAGTAAAGTAGATGCCCTGGCTACCCATAACAAAATGCTGGAAACACAAATCTCACAAGTAGCTCAACAACAAGCGCCTACTGCTGCCCCAACTGGTACATTTCCTGGACAGCCCCAACCTAACCCGAAAAGCCACGCTCATGCAATTATATTAAGAAGTGGAACAGAGGTAGAAGGACCGTCTGACACAAGGGTTGAGAACCAAAACTCTAAAAAGTCAACTGAGGAAGAAAGTAAACCTAAGAAAAAGGAAGAGTGTAATAAGGAAACCGTAGAAAAGAAAGAACCTTATGTACCTCCGCCACCTTACAAACCACCTATCCCTTATCCTCAAAGGCAAATTAAAACCAAAGACGCAGGCCAATTTAAAAAATTTGTTGACCTACTGAAACAATTAAACGTCAACATTCCTTTTACAGAAGCTATTACACAGATGCCCTCATATGCTAAGTTCTTAAAAGAAATTCTTTCTAATAAAAGGAAACTTGAAGATAGCGAAACTGTTACACTCACTGCTGAGTGCAGCGCGATAATCCAAAATATGCCTCCTAAACTTAAAGATCCTGGTAGTTTCTCTATACCCTGTCACATAGGAAAATTTGTCATAGACAAAGCTTTGTGTGATTTAGGAGCCGGTATCAGTGTTATGCCCTTGTCCATATGCAAGAGACTGGAAATGGGAGAATTAAGACCAACTAAAATGTCTGTGCAATTAGCAGATCGTTCCGTTAGATATCCCGTAGGAATTCTTGAAAACGTTCCCGTGCGCATAGGTCAATTTTACATCCCAACCGATTTTATAATTATGGACATAAGAGAAGATGAAGTTACCCCCATTATATTGGGAAGACCATTCTTAGCAACCGTCGGTGCTATCATAGATGTAAAACGAGGACGACTCACTTTCGAAGTAGGAGAAGAGAAAATTGAGTTCATTCTTTCCAAATTTTTGAAAGCACCTGCAATAGATGACACATGTTACTTCATGGATATCATCGACGAATGCATAAAAGAAACAGAATTAGAAAATGACGAATTGTCTGACTGTCGTGTAGAAGACAGACTTAACCAATGTTTAACAATAACATCGGATCCTACGCAATGCCTCAAGAAACCAACCCTCGACCTGAAAACACTTCCCAAAAATCTGAGATATGAATTCCTAGACTTAGAACTTGAACGACCAGTGATAGTAAATGCAGACCTAGGAAAACTCGAAACCGAAAAACTCTTACATATCTTAAGAAAATATCCAACCGCACTAGGATACAACATCAACGATCTTAAAGGGATAAGTCCTTCTATTTGTATGCACCACATCATGCTAGAAGAAGACTGTAAAACTTCTAGGGAACATCAGAGGAGACAAAACCCGATCCTGAGTGAGGTAGTAAAGAAGGAAGTAACGAAATTATTAGAGGCAGGTATCATATATCCTATATCCGATAGCAAATGGGTTAGCCCTGTACACGTAGTACCAAAGAAAGGGGGTATAACCGTGATCGAAAATGAAAAAGGAGAAACTATAACCAAACGAATCGAATCGGGATGGAGAATGTGCATTGACTATAGGAAGCTAAACAAAGCAACCCGAAAAGATCATTTTCCTTTACCATTCATAGACCAGATGTTAGAATGATTAGCCAAGCATTCTCATTTCTGCTATCTGGACGGTTACTCAGGCTTCTTTCAAATAGCAATTCATCATGATGACCAAGAAAAGACAACGTTCACATGTCCTTTTGGTACCTTCGCTTATCGACGAATGCCGTTTGGCTTGTGCAATGCTCCTGCAACCTTCCAAAGGTGCATGATGGCAATATTCGCCGATTTTCTCGAAAACATCATCGAAGTCTTTATGGATGACTTTTCCGTATGCGGGCAAAGTTTCGAAGAATGTCTTGAAAACCTAGAAAGAGTTCTAGAACGATGTGTAAAAGTAAACCTAGTACTTAATTGGGAAAAATGTCACTTTATGGTACAAGAAGGAATTGTTTTAGGACACATCATATCAAATAGAGGAATTGAAGTAGACAAAGCCAAAATAGAAGTAATCGAAAACCTTCAACCTCCGAAAACTGTGAGAGAAGTACGAAGCTTCTTAGGACATGCCGGTTTTTACCGACGATTCATTAAAGATTTCTCTAAAATAACTAAACCTTTAACCGGATTATTAATGAAAGACGCTGAATTCACCTTCGATAATAAATGTTTAGAAGCATTTCAAACACTTAAACAAGCATTGATCTCCGCGCCCATAATGCAGACTCCGGATTGGAATGAACCATTCGAAATGATGTGTGACGCAAGTGACTATGCCGTAGGCGCTGTTTTAGGACAACGAAAGGATAAAAAACTTCACGTCATATATTATGCGAGTAGAACTCTAGATGAAGCACAAATGAATTACGCCACGACCGAGAAAGAACTTTTAGCAGTAGTATTTGCACTAGATAAATTTCGTTCTTACTTGGTCGGAGCTAAAATAATCGTTTACACTGATCACGCTGCCATTAAGTACCTCTTAACAAAAAAGGACGCTAAACCTAGACTCCTAAGGTGGATCTTGTTGCTACAAGAATTTGATTTGGAAATCAAAGATAAAAAAGGAACTGAAAACGTAGTAGCAGATCACCTTTCTAGACTTGAAAACCTGGAACCGGAAAGAACATCGATCAATGATGATTTCTCGTACGATAAACTTATAGCTAATTTGGAAGAAAATAGAGCTGATGAACAGGTAGAGACCACCTTGGCTATATGCGTTACACCATGGTACGCTGATTTTGTCAATTATTTAGCCGCCGGAGTAGTTCCACTTGATTTATCCTACCAACAAAAGAAACGATTCTTCCATGACATAAAACATTATTACTGGGACGACCCTTTACTTTTCAAAAGAGGCCCCGATGGTATTTTCCGTCGCTGTATACCTGAAGAAGAGATAGAAAGTATAATCCAACACTGTCATTCCGCTCCTTATGGTGGACACGCAAGTACATCCAAGACCTGCTCTAAAATCCTACAAGCCGATCTTTATTGGCCAAACATATGGAAGGATGTGCATGCCGCTGTCAAGAAATGCGATAGGTGTCAACGCACAGGAAACATATCTAGACGTGACGAGATGCCACAAAAAGGCATTTTGGAAGTAGAAATTTTTGACGTGTGGGGAATAGATTTCATGGGACCTTTTCCACCTTCTTTCGGTAACAAGTACATACTCGTAGCGGTTGACTACGTATCAAAATGGATTGAAGCTATAGCTTCTCCAACAAACGATACACGAGTAGTAATTAAACTCTTTAAGAATATAATCTTTCCAAGATTTGGTGTCCCAAGAATAGTAGTTAGTGACGGTGGATCGCATTTCATATCTAAGATACTCGAAAAGTTATTGTTTAAGTATGGTGTAAAACATCGAGTAGCGACACCTTACCATCCTCAAACCAGTGGACAAGTGGAAGTGTCTAACAGAGAAATTAAACAGATATTGGAAAAAACAGTCGCCACCTCGAGGAAAGACTGGTCATCAAAATTACCCGAAGCTTTATGGGCATATCGAACCGCTTACAAAACTCCCATAGGAACAACCCCATTTAGGCTTATTTATGGTAAATCTTGCCAGTGGAGTTAGAACATAAGGCCTATTGGGCTATTAAAAATTTAAATTTAAACTATAAGGCCGTCGGTGAAAAGCGAATCCTTGATATAAACGAATTAGATGAACTTAGACAAGACGCATACGAAAATGCCAGAATCTACAAGGAAAGAACGAAAAAATGGCATGATAAACGTATATCGAGAAAAACTTTCAAACAAGGCGATGTAATCCTATTGTTTAACTCTAGACTTAAGTTATTCCTAGGAAAACTACGCTCTAGATGGTCAGGCCCTTTCCAAGTCACTAATGTCTTCCCTAGTGGGGCTGTAGAAATTAAAGGAAAATCTATTGAAGCATTTATCGTAAACGGGCAGCGTCTGAAACATTATCACTATGATGAAAACAATGAAGACTCGCAAGTCATGCACTTAGACGTATTGTCTCCTAAATTTATAGATTAACATTTAACAGTTTTATGTCGAGCTTGCGACATTAAACAAAGCGCTTCGTGGGAGACAACCCACAAATTTCTACTATTTTTTCTTTGATTTTATTCAGTATTCATTCTTCATTTATTTTATTTTATAAAACTTTTCTTCTTTTCTTCTTTCGGCATCTGGCCAAATCCTGACTAAATTATTGTTTTTCTTTTCTTTAGTTAACACTAACCTGATGGAACATATTGATCGTATGGGTATCAAATTCCGAGGGAGAGCTCAGAGACAAAAATTTGAAGAACTAGCGGAGAGAGAGATGCACCCAAGTTTTTATGCTGGTGATTGGGCAATGACTGTCCTTGGACTAAGAGAGAGTGTCCTATATCTGCTGAGTCAAATAGGGTGGGAAACCACTCCTATTCGAAGATAATTTGTTACTTACCGGAGGCTAACTCTAGAATTCCTTAGCTCCCTGATGTATTTACCAAACCATGGAAAAGGAATAAACCGAGGTTTCATTCAGTTCAGGATGTTCAACATGGAGTATCAGTATAACATTCAAGAATTTACTAACCTTTTAGGGTTCCCTACTTCTTTTGACACATTCACCATGAGCCAAGAAGACCTTTTTGAATATAGAGAGCTTGAGAATTTTTGGGGAAGTTTGACAGGAAATGACGACCCCGAGGAACATGAGTTTCTTTCTGGAAACATACATAACCCGGCCTTTCGTTATTTCCACAAGATCCTAGCACACACTCTCTTTAGGAAAAGATCCAACATTACCACAATATCACGTGATAACCTCTTCATAATATTTTGTGCTTCCCAGAACCGTCCAGTGAATGGTGCCACTTATATGTTGGCGAGTTTTGACCGCCTTATTCAAGACGACCGTGCACCGATCCTAATAGGAGGATTGATAACTATGATTGCTAATGCTATTGGATTGCGCCAACCCATGCTTGATTTGAACCCTTTTTGTGGCATTGAGCCTATGAATATACCTTTCCTCTTCAACACTATGTTTATAGGAAACCTTGGACCTGAAGAGTTTGAACTAATAATTAACAACCAAGTTCTTTACCTATTCACCATGCCTAGTCCGATGACTAGTGTCCATAACCGAAATAATTGGCTCTACAACATGAATGGAATACCTTCTCCTGTTAGATCTGTTGAATCCATCCAAGATTATGAGATTTGTGACGACCAGATTCCTTATGCTGAGTCTGATCCACAGACACCAACTGGTTACCATGAGCCTAATCCACCTCATCCTATCCCGTCCGCAGAATCGGCAATACCTGATCTTAGACATCATATGCACGGAACTGATTATAACACCGCCATTCAAGCTTTGATGTCAGAACAAGATGCCATTAGAGAAGAGTTAACTAATATGGGACATGAATTCATGGAATACATGGATAGAATGACAAATCAATTTCACGAGTTGCTACACCGTGTCAATTCCTTTGCTCCTCCGGCCAAAGATTCTACAAGTGGCTAGAAGAATTGTAGTTATTTAGTTTTAGTTTTAGGAAATTTATAGTTTTGTTTGACATTATTTTTATCTTAGTATTTACTTTTCGCATGTTTTATTTTATCTTCAAATGTTACATTATGTTTATTTTATTGAAGCTATTGGCATTATTGGTTAAATTTTATTTTATTTTGATTTATGTAATATCTACAATTACCAATAATGATATTCACTATATGCTACTACTTACATAGCCTATTAGAGAAAAATATATATATACACTATGGTGTGTAGTAGAATAGCATACATGGCAATTCAAAAATATAACAATAGCAAATATAATAAACAAAACCAAAATAATAATAAAAACAATTTATGAAGCACCCACGTAAGCAGTCACGAGCGCCAGTGACCGTTGCAAGCTCACCGGTGTGACGAGCGTCACACAAGCCATCACGGTCGCCACGCAACCCATGACGCCCGTAGCACACCTTGTCACGAGCGTGACAGCTTCAGAACAGGTGAACATTGGTGACCGTTGGGGACATGACCGTTGCTCCCCATCTTTTCATTTCTCCATTCAACTCACCTTTACTCCATTCCACTCACATTCATCCATATTTATTTCCCCCTCACCCGCTCCTCTTCCCAATTCCAAAACTTTTCCTATAAATACCTACAATACCTTTCTTCCTACACCACATCATTCCAACAAACCACTTCTACACAAATATATTTCATTATCTTTTCCTTCTTTTTACCTACCTATCAATATGGCGGAGAACCAACAATTCAGAAATATTATCTTCCGATCTAAAGATGATAACTATCAACGGGAGCAGTTCGTTCGGTTCCAACAACGCGGAGTCCTATCTACCAGGTATCCTGATTTAAATTGCTTACAAGAATTAGGATTACTTCAAGGTGTGCAATGGATGCTTCGGCTTTCTGATTTAACCTTTCTTTGCATACAAAATCACCCTACTTACCCATCACTCACCTTAGAGTTTTTAAGTTCTTATTCTTACACCACTTCACCCGATGAGGACGAATACTTAACCGGTACCGCAAATTTCCGCATGTTCAACACCGAGTACTCACTATCCCAGGACCAGTTGAGTGCCATGCTACACTTTCCTGTAGGAGACCAAGTCCACCCAAGAATCCCTCCGAACTCACAGTGGCACATAAATGCCTTCGACCTCTTTGGAAAAATATCCGGTGTGGAAACCAATAATTTGGATGCACTACTTGCTTCGCACATACACAACCCCACTATCCGGTATTTTATCCGTATTCTGCAAAAACACCATTTTTGGAAGACCCAACAACAGTAAAGTCAACGCGAAGGAATTATTCTTCCTCCACTGCATCTTTTCAATCGACACAAAGGTAAACGCCGCCTCTTTCTTATTTCACCATATCCGTACCCTATGTGCTCGAGGCCGTCAACCTTTTGTGATTGGAGGATTAATAACCACCATCGCACTCGACTTAAATCTAGGGGACCGACTTCAGAATTTACAATCTCTGCCACCCCTATTTATGGATATAAGCTATTGTCGCTCCAGCCGCTTAATCAAAAATAGGGTGGGTGGAAGGTATTATCTTATGGTGAATAACCAAGAAGTCCCAAGCGTTGTTTTTCCCAACATTGCCCTCACAGATGTCACCAACCCCAACCGATTCATCCACGATCTGAATGCTCCCGAACCTACCGAGCCTACACAAGCAAACCCGCCCCCGGACGAGTTTGAGGAAATGGAGCAAGGTGATCAAGGTCCTGAACAACAGTCAGCCCCGCTTAATCCTTCCGATAATGTGGCTGGTCCATCCTCCCGACGTCGTCGAAGAAGAAGGCCTGCAACAAATGATGACATCATGGATGCTATTGAACATCAAGCCCAACGGCTTGATGCTATGCATGCGCAAAATAACGAAGTAATGCAACTGATGCGCCAGATGCAACAACAAGAAGAAGCGAGGAATGCACTAACTGATCAGCGGTTCACTGACTTGCTCAACAGGTTTGATGACTTGGAAGTACGTCAATGATCACCGGGTCCGAGAACAAGAGGACGCAGGCAGAATTGAGCATATTTATTTATTTTTCCTTTCTTTTCACTTTTCTTTAAAACATTGGGGACAATGTTTCATTTAAGTATAGGGGGGAAAACTTTGTTTCAGTTATGATTATTTCTCTTTCAACATTCCTCTTTCAAGTATGTTATTTCCCTTCATTCATATATATATATATATATATATATATATATATATATATATATATATATATATATATATATATATATATATATATATATATATATATATATATATATATATATATATATATATATATATATATATATATATATATATATATATATATATATATATATATATATATATATATATATATATATATATATATATATATATATATATATATATATAATATTAATTTAAGTCGAGTCCCTAGTGTGAAAAATCTTTATTATCTACTCCCCTCAATTTTCATGAGCCATAACAAAAATTTAACACACTCGATAAATATAAAGGTTGCTTATTTTATAAAACTTGAGGGAAATTAAGACAAAATTATTACCGCCCCAACACTCTAAAAACCTCAACATGTTAGATCAGGCTAAGTACCTATTATACCAATTCCTTGAACTTTTAGTTTTATAGTAACCCCGAGTAGTTTATACGAGAAGTCGGCACCATCTTAATAGCAAACTACGTGGAGAGCCGATGAATATAAGTGAATGATTCCCAAAACAACATATTAAAAATCAGGAAATGCACTAATTAAGTTAGGTGATCCTTACCCGATCATTTAATCCAAAGGTTGCGGATCCTACAAAAACATTGTATGAGCGATCCATTGTGAGTTGGTTCAGCTGTTTCTGGTGCTGAACTTGGTAGGGCGGACTACGATCCGATCCCCCGTAATTTGCAATGGACTAAATGACGAAGTTATCCAACTTATGTACCAGAACTTCTAGCTAAAAGGGGATCAGAATCGCTAACCGGTTACTCCACTATGTGCGTGAAAAGATAAAGGGCTTAATGTGATTTCGCTAGAATGAAAACGGGTGAAATACGAGTAAAAGAACTAGGCTAGCTATAATAGCGTGACTCGAACTGGTTTGCATAAGGTGGGGTTATCTGATGTTGTAACGGTAGTTGTTGATGTTAAGATTAAGCTCAGGTTATTTCTAAACGAGATTTACTTTCAACCTATTACGAATTGATGTGTGTTTAGAAATTTCATCTGGCTAATATTTTAAAACGACTTCTATATTGTATCTTGCTTGAGGACAAGCAAAAGTTTAAGTATGGGGGAGTTTGATAACATGAAATAATATCACATTTTTGGACTCGATTTAATTAAATTACATTATTATTTGATTCGATTTATTTTATATTATTCGATATTACTTGGTATTTTCCTTCTATTTATTTCAGGTAACATTATTTGAAGCATATGTGAAAAAAGAAAGAAAAGGGGGTGCAAAAAGAGGATTATCTAGGAAAAGCATTCCACTAAAGCCCAGCCCACAACTACAAGGAAAAGCGCTGTGACGCTGTGACGACCGCCACGCATGGTATGACGAGCGTCACGCCCCTCTGCTTAGTGTTACGAGTGTAACACATGGTGTGACGAACATCACACCCCCACTCCTATTCTTCTACCTTTGACGCGCGTAACAGAAGCACTTCTCCCCTATTTCTCCGCTTGACTCGTTGACACGCTAGAAAACCTACTGAAGATACTTTGGAAGAAACGGTTACTTTATGGATGAATATAAATAGACCTCAAGGGATCCAATTGAGGGTTTCTCTCCTCTCTCTGCCATTCCTCTCCTTTCCGCCGTGCAAGTTTTTACAGCAATATATTTTCCAGCATTCCATTTTCTCAGCATTTTTATTTCCTTAGCATTTTATTTTCTTTTCTTTGTTAGCTTAATTTTTTAGGCATTCAATTAATTTTCTCACAATATTTTCTACACCAGAAACTATTGTGTAACTTTTACTGGATCTAACCTTACGTTAGATCATAGTATTTTACTTCTTTGTTTTTATTTTACTGTCTGATCGAAGATTGTGAAGAACAAATTCAACCGGTTTGTGGTGGAGTGTTCAAGCATCGAAGCTAGGGAACAACCAAGATTTCTATTAATTTTACAGGTTCATTAATTTATTGTTTTAACTTATATATGCTCTGTGCTGCTGTTTATCTATACTGTTTGTCTGATATGGCTGTATTTAAGCATAATAATTGTTTAGGCCTGTTTAGCATGTCCGGCTAAATAAATTTAGACATCGGTATGTAAAGTAAGCGGAATAAAGGAATCAAAACTGAGTTGGTTTAAATTTATTTCAAAATATAGTCACTCTTTTTATGGTCTCAATTTACAGAGTTAATACCAAAGTTTTTGTACGAGAGTAAAAGACATAAAGAAGTTAAAATCAATAGAACAACGGTTTGAGCTTTTAACTGGACATTAACTTTAAATCAGGGCGAGAGCAATTTTTAAAGTTAATTAAATTCTAATCATTTTTAAAAATTATTTTTAAAAGTTAAATGTGAGGACGAGAGTTAAGCATTTAAGTTTAATCATATAATCTAAGTCAACAGAGCGAGAGTTTGAGACGAGGGTGTTTAAACGGTTAGTATTTTCTTAAAAAAGAGTTTCTATAGATTCCATTGCTTTCAAAAAGTGATTTTAGATTTAACTAAATAGTGAGAGCGTACGTTAATATAAAGTCATAGTCTGATTCAACAGAGCGAGAGTTTGAGAAAAGACTTTTAATCAATAGTGTCTACTGAAAAGACTTATTTTAAAACTAAGAAACCAACGAAGACTTGATTCCCTAATTACGACGAACTACATACCGATATCCGTGTTATTTGATATTTAATCTAGATCCAATTTTAGTTTTACTTTTCCCCATAATCATCAAAGTATCATCCGCCTTAGCTTTACGAAGTAACCTTAGAAAAATGGTATATCGATTCATTAAGTCCCTGTGGGATCGATATCTTTTAAAACTACGCGATTAGACTGTGCACTTGCAGTTAATACCCCAATAGACTCATAAAGTCACGATCAGCAACCATGTTGAGATCAGGCAGAAACTCGGAACTGTAGAATAGCAACTGCGACTTGATAGGAATTCTGAGAAAACTAGCAACCTCCTCCAAAGTAGGGACCAGAATGTAATCCGGGAATGTGAAACACCTCAATGGAGGATCATAGAACTGCAACAATGTAAAGATAGCATCGTGTTGATCTTTGGAAAGAACCGTGACGAAACTTAGAATCAAACCGTAATCCTTTCGGAATCCTTCTAGAGAATCAGGATCTATTAACTTCATCAGTTGTTGAATAGGCTCCAAACAGACCACAGGAAACTTGTAGGCGACATGTCTCTTTCTGCCAATATCCATCTTAAGAGAACCAGAGAAACCCCGACCGAAATCAAGAGGAAGATGTAAACTCCCCTAGAAATAGATAAACATGTGTTAAATGATATGAATGCAAAATGATGTGATGCAATGATGTGAATGCGATACAGTGACATGGAAATCAGGACTGCTGTATCCGCTTGAACATCTGTCAGGTTGCACTGTCTGAAGAGAAACCCACTGAAGAATATAATATAAGATCAAAGCTCTGCTCCAGAAAACCGGGTTGGTTGGAGGTTAAGGTTTCCTGAATTTAGCCCGCCCCTCACTGGTAGGTTCTAAGAACAGAAGTTCGCCAGCTTCGGCCCTTCAGTCGAGAATAATACGTTTACCACTGAAGGTTTGGCATTATTACGGGATAAAAGACCTCCACTGACTCCCCTCAACAGGACATCCTAATAGCAAGTTCCCAGTCTCGGGGTCCTCGGATTGATCAGCGAGAATGCGCCCACCAGAGCTAACATAATCATGTCTCGGAGGAGAGGCCTCGACTGAGTTCTCGGGAAATGGTCACCAGAGTCGACGATTTCTAGAGGAACATCTGCCGTTATGGAACACCCATAGGACATAATATATCCAAAAGAAACCTCGTCTGGATGTGGGTCTTCATGAACGACTTAACGTAGCAACATGCCACGCAAGCCTCATGACTATCCATTCTAAAACCTGTGTGTACACTCAAGCATGGGTAATGGGCTTATCTCTCATAGAACACCTCATCCCAACAAACAAACAAACCAACAGCAAAGCCAATAGATACAGCAATGATATGTACACAATGCAATGAAGCAGGTAAATGCTGAAAAATAAATAACTGTACAAAAGAATGAACACCCAATAAATAAACAGCCTACAAAAGCTAGGAGGGACTCGCTCAGGGAAACCAGGGTCCCCAGCAGAGTCGCCAGCTGTCGCAACCTGAAAAAGGAGATGCGAAAAAACAATCGGCGAGAAAGAAATGACAGAAGAGTCGCCACAGTGCGTTATTTATCCCAAAGGAGGGAAAGGAAACGCTCGAAGTAAACCTGGAAAAAAAGGAAAGGAAAAGACAAGGTCTCGCAACCAAATCTTGGGTTCGGGAGTCGATTATGCGAAGGGAAGGTATTAGCACCCCTACGCATCCGTAGTACTCTACGGGATCTACTTTTGTTGTTCTTGTCTAAAGGGTGTGGGTTTATCTAATGTACTATTTGCTAAAAGAGGGGGTCAAAAGAAAATGACTCGCACGGATATCGCATCCACTGCATACGTATCTCATCTGAATATGAGAATCAGAGTCTTCGTAGCTCGGCTACCTATGGGTTAAAGAGGAGTGTGCTCGCTAAGACATCGCGTCTTATGCCTACGTATTTCATCTGGAATGAGAATCAGAGCAAGCCGTAGTTCGGCTAACTACGGGTTAAGGGTTGTGTTTTTTAGATGAACGACGTTACTATGAAATCTACCGGATGCTCGACCTTTGGAGACTTACTCGCCTGTAGTAGAAGGAGTTAACGTGTTCTTAGGAGAAGAAAAATCAATGAGTTTGTTTGTGTTTTAGGGATGCTCATGCAAAAAAGGAAGTCCTAGACGAAGGAACAGTGCTACCTTAATTGACATGCAAACGAGAGACTATACGAAGCCTAGCAATCCTATGGGGAGACGATCACACCATACAAAACAAACATGCATAAAGTAAAATGCCACAAAGGGGGCTCAAACCTACCTGGGTAGGGGTTTAGTCAAGAGGGGTCATATCAACCTCGACAAACAAGCCATGGAATAGGTAATCAAATGGGCTCTTAACCACTGACATTGAACGTCAGGGTGAGCAGATCAAAAGGGTAATGAGGATAAGACCTCATAGCTCTTAACCCTGGACAGGGTGAGCTCATGACAAAAAGTGGGGATTCAGAAAGGTGGAACCCTCTCCACTGACTGACCGGACAAAAGATCTTGGGCTTTTATTCTGAAGCATCAGCACGTAGTACGAGCATAAAGAACGACACACTGAATAACGGGGGATTGATTACTAATCCCTTTTATCCGCCAGTTGCCTCTTCGTGGAGGTCTTTAGCACTGGTGCCTCCTTTTGGAGGTCTTTGGGCACAAAAGTAAACAAACAAAAGAAAACATTGCCTCCTATTGAGGTCTTCCAGCTAAGAAAGCGGTAAAATGCGGGAAAGATAAAGGATCAAGAGATCTACCACACGGATAAAGATCCGAAGTAATAACAACTAAAGAAATAAGAAACCCAGAGATCTCTCGAGCTGGCACCATCAAAGAAAGCAAGTCAATACAGGTAATCGGAATAAATCTCCAAATGGTATCCCACAAATAAAGTGGAATGCCAAGCAAGCTATCCTTTCAGGAGTCATGTGAGCCCTCACAAAAAACTCAACAAACAGGTTAGAGTGACAAGATGGGGCGCAATCAAGAGTTGCCCCAAATCAAAATGTAACCACATGAATCATGCCATTAAAATTCACAAAAAGAGCTCACAAAAAGCAACCAAGTGTAAGAGGCCTACACCTCTTGTCAAACACGTGCATCAAAAGGGTATCAAAATTCAAAGTCAGGGGGCAAGGATCCACACATCAAGGCATGACATACATACTAAAACATGTTCCCACATGCAAAACCTAACGATACCCACTCTTCCAAATTCACCCATAATACCTCATACATTCAGAAATTTCAGGTTGAAAGTATAAAGTAGTGGAAATAGGGCATACCTGATTAGGGAGGATCGATTGAAATTGAATTGCACCGTTGGCTTTGCAGAACAATCTTAGGGTTTATATGAGAGGGAATTGGTTCTTTACATATGAGTTCCCTTCAGTCTCTGGAGGTTGCTCTGAATTAGTTAGAATCTCTCTAGGGTTTTTCCACTGAATTTTTTTAAGAATTTATAACCTGATTTTCGTGGCTTTGTGGGCTCAAATGAGAGAGGTCCAAGCCCAAGATTTTTCTGTTATATTTTATTTATTTATTATTATATTTATTTATTTATTTTTATTTTTATTTTCAAAACGCGTGGGCTTCGCCTAGCGAGCATGACAGTTCAAGAAATTCCTCTGAGCGTAGGTGATTCTGGTGGCTTTTCTTGGGACTCGCTAGGCGACCCATTCTGCTCGCCTAGCGAGCATGACAGCTTATGAACAAACTTTTGCTCCTTCAAGATTAACGTTTTCACTGATGACTAGACCCCATTTGAACATGTTGGAAGTATCTCAAGCCATTCCCTTGTGTTGATTGATCACCCAGATAGGACCCACAAAGTGTCTTGGATGATATTCAAGCTTCTTGGATCTAATTCTGATTGACATGATGAAATGCAATATGAAATGTTAAATGACCTAAAAATGAATGCATGAATGAGGGAAGCAAATTTTGAGGTATTACATAGATGCACCAGAGTGACCGGGTAAAAGTGCAGTTCGGCATGCAGCAACAGATTCCATAACCTTCGACGTGTTTGAGAGATTTGCATCAAAAAAGAGTTGATGCCCAATGGGATTATTCCGACTGGAGAGACTTCACAAAAAATATGTATCGTCAATGGAGGAATCGACGACAACATATCTTAAACGAACCAGTCATCCATGGTGCAAGACTAACTCAACAATATATTGCATGGTTTAGGTCAGTAACAACGCAACAATTTGTGTCTAAGCCACATTATTTGATTGGTCCATGCCAACTAGCTTCGTCATCATACGCCTAACAACAAGCCCCTGTCCAACACCAATGTCAAACCACCCAAACCCAACAACCAACCTCACACTATCAACCTACCACATACACCCAACAACCAAACACCAAACTTCGCAACCCATTTATGCCATCCACCCAACAACCAAACACCAAACGTCGCAATCCATTCATGCCACCCACATAACCACAAAACCAAGAATGAAACCCTACCCACCATCAACCATACTCATCAACCACAACCGTCTATAGCCCAGATGATTCATATGGGTCACTTCATCGTAGCCCCCCATCAATGACCACTCAAACATCTCATCACCAAAACATCCAACCATTGTTTAACTATAGTACACCCCATGAACCATTATTTTGTTTCCAAAATGATTCAATGTCCCAATTCGGGCAACTATACCGTCCATAATCCACCCAACCACATCGACCTAACTACGATAACATAGGCACCAAACTCCATTACGGAAGTGCCGTTAGCCAGAGCCCCCGGCTATTGGGAACAAATGATGACACATCTATCAAATACCACTGGAACTTTCGTCGAATCTTCACACCAGTCATCATTGGATCAGGTCAGCACGCAAAGACCCCAAACACTTCAGAAAAATTGTGGGAGACCTCGCAGACAAACTAACGCACTTGGATGTGGAACAGGGGGACATTTTGATCGGACCGATCATTAAATTTTTGTCCATCCCATGTAACTTTTATTATATCATGAATAATTTTTTTTTAACATTATATTTTATTATTTATTAAAAAATAAATAAAAAATAAAAAAAATAATACAAAGGTGTATGCGCCAGATGAATTGGCGCATACACCAAAGGCCAAAATACATGCGCCAACTCACTTGGCACCAACATTCAATGCTTTCAAAGCATGCGCCATTGATGCTGATGCCTCCTTCTAATGCAAAATGGATGTGCCATTTCATCTGTCGCATCTATTTTAAAAGGTGGTTATTTTGAAAAAAAATTAAAATATTGATTATTTTAGAATTTTTTTAAAAAAATAGTGATTGTTTTAAAAAAATATTCACAAAAATCACATTGTCCCGTGGTGGAAAAATATCATATTTTCTCACCTTAAACGCCCACTAGAAGAAAAAGTATGACTTATTTAGCTGAAGGTAAAATAGTGAAGGTTTAACTTTATATAACAAAAGTAATATATTTAACCTTTTCAATGATTACCGAATAAAGTCACTTCCTGGCATAATTGCCTATAAGTAATTAGAAGGTACAATAGAAGACATTGGTCCTTGAAATGTGGTTAAATGTATTTATATTTAGTGTAAAAAAGCATGTCTCATATTAGAATTTTTTACAAAAATAACCCACTTTTTTATGGAAATTCTCAAAATACCCCTGATTTCAAAAAAATTCTCAAACTACCCCACTTTTAGGAGGAGGCACCAATTCAATTGGCGACTCCTCTTAAATGCTTGAATGGAGGCGTCAATTGGATTGGCTAGGGCAGGTGCCCTAGCCAATTGGATTGACGTCCATGTGTATAAGTTGATAGGAGGCGTCAATTGGATTGGCACCTCAGTGTAAATGCAATTTTTTTAAGTAAATGGTATACGTGATAGATAAATTTGAAATGAGACCAATTGATATTAATAAAATTTTCCGTATACGCAAAAAAGCCTAATGGTGATGATCAGGATCACCTAACCGACCTCCGGTCTCACATCCTCTAGCTACCCTAACCCGTGGCCCTAACCCACATTGATGATTCAGTACCAATGTTTGAGCATCTGAGGGGCCAGGAGAGTCACTACCAACTACAAGAGAAGGCCTGTTGAGGTAGTCAGACAAGTCAGCATAGTCTGCAATATGCATCGATGGTGTACCGTCGTAGCCGAGTTCATGACCCATGCCAGAGAAGTTGGGTTGTGGTTGACTCATTGATGGGCGTCCAAGACGGTTGAAGAGAGACATGAGTGTGAATGATGCGTCGAGGAAAGGTTGGAAAGGTTGTTGGGGTGTTTGGTAGATATAGGGTTGTTGGATGTTTTGGTTTTGTGAGGTTTGGGCTTCTTGGCTATGGTAGGAGGAGGGGCGGTTGGTGTTGAGTGATCGTTGGATGTTCTGGCTAAGGCGACTTTGGTAGGGTGATGGGGTGGGTGCGAAGCGATGTTGGGTCTCAGGTTGATGGTCAATTCGTTGGTGGTGGTATGGGGTATGCTCTTGGTATTGGGGTTGGGTGTATGACATGTTTTAGTTGTATGTTTGTGTGTTGGTTGAACGGAACATTTGGCAGATAGGGGGTTGTGTGTATCCGGTCTGACACTGTTGTTGGGGGTTTGATGTTGAGGTGTCAGGTGTGTAAGTCATCTGGCGTGGGTCGTACATGTACATATCCTCAGCGATGAACTAAAAACCAACCGATCTGTACCAAGCCATATAAGTACGACTTGGTTTTTCTTCAGTTGGCATGACTGCGTCAGTTAACACATGGTCATGGCGGTGCTTCCATTTGCGGCACTCCGATCCTGCGAAGCTTTTCCTGGATTGAAGTTCCATTGGTCGTTAACTTTGCGCAGATGCCATTCTCCTAGGCTAGCAAGGGATCTGGGATTTTTTGGGGCATACCGAACTGCAACTTCACACGATCACTGTTGTGCATCTCCACAGTTGTGAACCGTATTATCGGTGTGCATGCAGTCCATACGGCCGCGTCTTCGGCTTTGACCTCATGGTCATGATCCAAATTAAGATATGGACGCCAAATAAACTGAAATGTGAAAGAAGATATGATTATAATCTAGGTAGAATAAGTTAACACATTATAATGAAATAATTAAGTTATTATCCTTACGTCTGTCGGTCGAAGGTGATCCAACAGATTGCGATACTGAGTAATACAGTGTCTTGGACATCTGCTGTAACTCATACCACGTGCATACCATCTACACCAAAAAGATAAAAATATTAGTTAGAGATAATAATCTTTAAAGAAGTAAGTAAAGATATAGAAATTTAAACAACTTACTTTTGTGCATACGGAAATGTGAAAGGGTTGTTGTTGACGGGTGCTAGGGACGGTAGTCTTGACCAATCCCATGCTTGTAGCAAAACAACACATCCAGATAATGTAGATGTGTCTTTGTGTGAGTTTTTGCACAAGGAGCTATAGAGATAGGTTAGACAAGAAGATCCCCATCTGTAACTTCCTACTCTATCTATATGTCTAAGTAAAGGTAAATACATAATATTAATGCTAGAACCACTACATTCGGGAAATAAAAACGAACCAATTAACAGCATAACGTAACACATAGTTTTTATTATTCGAGCATCTTCGGTAGAATGCTCATCTAAGTATAAACTATTATAGTACGACTTAAGGCGTGAAAGTAGTATACCTTGACCTCTTGCGTTATCATCTAACAAGTCATTCTCCAAGAGATCCATGCAAATTGAATTTGTATAGTTAGTTTTACCATTAACAACCTTACCTTCAATGGTAAGTCCCAAAAGCATGTAGACATCTTCTAACGTCACGGTACACTCACTGGTTGGGAACCAAAATGTATGTGTCTCTGGTTGCCATCTTTCGCATAAAGCTAGAATGAATTTGTCATCTACGGACGAAGACAAAATCTTGCTTATATGACCAAAACCGGCGAGTTCAACATAAGGTTGAATCATCGGGTCCATATGGACATATTCGTGGACCCGAGTTTGGAACCTTGATACATCCTATAAAAGAAAGAACAAAAAACTTGACTAAGTTGGTATGTTAAAATAAAAGGGGGTTGGTGAAGATGAAACTACAAGAAGTTGTTGCAGATGAAAGAAAAAAAGTTAACAAAAGAAAAAACTTACATATGTTGCGATGTTTGCAACCGTTCCTCTATGTGATTCGCCCATTGTAAGGATAGACATTTTGTCAGGGGGTTGGTGCAGATGAAACTAGAAGAAGTTGTTGCAGATGAATTGTAGAAGAAGTATTATAGAGGAAGTAGTGAGAGTGATGGTATGGAAGAAATGTTGATGGAGTGAATGTATTTATAGGCAAATGAATGGGAGCATGAAAAGTTGTGCTTGCATGGTGTCTCCACTTGAATTGGCGCCCATGTACAAATTATACATGGTGTCGCTATTCAAATTGACGCCTCCATAGGGACATGCATGCAAGACCTAGGTCTGATTGCTTGGTTTTGAGGTCTGCATGCATGCTTTGACAAGGTGTCACCAAATGGATTGGCGCCCATGTGCAAGGAATGAATGGGGGCGCAAATTCATTTGGAGTGTGTGTCTGCATGTCTAACACATGGCTGTCCCCTCTCTTGCATGCTGAACATGTCACTTCTTAGTAGCTTGCATGGTTGACACATCATTTCGGACTAGCTTGCATGTGTGACACATCATTTTGAACTAGCTAGCATGTGAGACACTTCACTCCCTTATTTAAGTGTCTTACTATCAACATCCAAGACACTTCACTCACATTCATCTACAGCAAGAAAATAGTTTTCATCTGTACAATGTCATCTTCACCAAAATACAGTGTCAACGTTCACTGCAACAGTGAAACATACGAGTCTGAGTTATATGGTTTTTGTTTTCGAAACACTGATATCATTACACTCACGATCAAGAGAAATGCAACCTTCTTGTATTTGAAAAAAAGAATACAATCCTGTATAAGATCGGGTATTTTGTCAAAGATCACGTATTAAAATCCAATATTTTTTGAGAATAGTCAATGCAAGTTTTTCCCGCATAAGGTACGAGACGATGAAGATGTTGAATACATGTTTGTTAGTCATGAACATTCAGGCTGCAACTGTATTGAGTTGTACATTACTCTTCAGCCATGTATACCGTCTCAACAGTCTCAAATAACCAGTCAGGATGAATCTGGTGAATTTGATCCATATTGGTCAGATGACGTCAACCCAGAAGCAGAAGCAGAAGTAGACGTCGTTGATGAAGAATAAGAGGAGACCGAGATACAGGTTGATCAGATGCTGAACAACGACATTGAAGATGATGATCAACCACCACCAATACCTCCTAGTCATGTCTATAATCCGCCTCAACATATGACAAATTTGGATCTGCACGACAATGATATATCCAACAATGTTTTATATAACCCGTATCCACGATCAGAAGTCGAATTAAAGGTGGGATACATGTTTCGTACCAAAGAAGAATGTGTGCGAGCTATCAAAAAATTCCACATGAAAAACTTTGCTGATTTTACAGTGAAACGCACTGATTCAAGAAGGTATGTTATCGAATGTCGTAACATCCTTTGTAAGTTTAGGTTGGTTGCATCTTACAAAAAGAAAAACGACTCTTGGGAGATCGCTTCAATAGACCCACCTCACAATTGCATTGCAACTAATGTTGAACAAGATCACCGTAAACTAAGCGTTGCATTGATATGTCAAGACATTCCGCCGTTGGTTAATAAAGACCCATAAGTGAAGGTGAGTATAATTATATCCCATATCAGAACAACATATAATTATACTCCATCTTACAAGAAAGCCTGGATTGCGAGGACAAAGGCTGTTGAACAGGTATTCGGCAACTGGGAGGATTCATACAAAGAATTGCCACGGTTTTTATGGGCACTAAAAACATATGTCATAGGAACTGTGGCAATTATAGACACATTGCCAGTGATGATTCCAGACGGAACCTGTATTATAGGTAATAGAATCTTTCACCGCCTCTTTTGGGTGTTTGACCCATGCATCAAAGGTTTCACATTCTGCAAACCTATTATTCAAATTGATGGCACTTGGTTATACGGCAAATACAAGGGTACTTTGCTTATGGCGGTTGCACAAGACGACAACAAAAATGTCTTTCCCATTGCCTTTGCTCTGGTTGAAGGTGAAACGGCTGGTGGATGGGGTTTCTTTCTTCGACATCTCAGGATGCATGTGGCTCCACAAGCCAATCTCTGTTTGATTTCTGATAGACATGCTGCCATTGAGAGTGCCTACAACAACCATGACAACGGATGACATGATCCTCCTTCTACCCATGCCTATTGCATCAGACACATTGCACAAAACTTCATGCGTGCTATAAAAGATAAGAATCTTCGCAAGAAGGTGGTGAATGCTGGGTATGCTCTAACTCAACCGTCATTTCAATATTATCATGATGAAATTAGACTGTCTAATGAAGATGCAGGGAGATGGCTAAATGACATACCAGTAGAGTAGTGGACAAGGGCATTTGACAGAGGTTGTCGATGAGGCCACATGACAACAAACCTTATGGAATGCATGAACGGGGTATTCAAAGGAATTTGAAATCTGCCGATAACCGCCTTGGTAAGATCGACCTATTATAGGTTGGCTTCTACGTTCGCAACCAGAGGTGAAAGATGGAGTGTGGTGTTAATGTCCGGGCAAGTATTCAGTGAGTGTTGCATGCAGGTCATGAAAGAGGAGAGCATCAAAGCTAGAACACACGCTGTAATAGTCTTTGACCGTCATAGGCAAAATTTCAGCGTCCAGGAAACAATGGACCACAACGAGGGGAGACCAAATTTAGCCTATGCTGTTAGACTAAACAAAAGTTGGTGCGATTGTTGAAAATTCCAGGCCTTACGCATTCCTTGCTCCCATGTCATTGCAGAATGCCCTTATACTCGTCAAGACGCTTACAACCATTTATCTGATGTGTACAAGGTCGTCACTGTCATGAATGTGTATAATTAAAGCTTCTCAGTACTACCAATGGAGGAATACTGACCTCCATATGAAGGTGATATAGTTTGGCACAACGACGAGATGCGTAGAAAGAAAAAGGAAGGCCAAACAACACATGTATCAGGACAGAAATGGATTCCACAGATGAAATGATAAGATTATGTAGTATCTGTCGTCAACCAGGACACAACAAGAACAACTATCCCAATCGAGGAGCGTCATCTGGGTCTTAAGCTTTTTGTAACATTGTATTTCTGTAACCTTCAATCATTATATCATTAACTTTTTGTTACAACGAGGTTCACAACAAACATCAGTACAAAATAAGCTATTTGAAAATAAAAATACTTCTAACTGATTACAATAATCAAATTGATGTCATCTCGACCGAACATCGTTTCTCTAGCATCCTTACCAGTTTTCATTCGCACCCAACCAAAGATACTGTCAAGTCTCTCAATACTTCTAATTTTTCCCCTTTTGGTATTTTCCCATCTAACCAACGAACCAACTCCATCTTCAGTTGATCGAACGTAGTGATGTTCCAGAACAGCATCAGCATCTGAGGTTTGTCTCTCGCATAAATCACCTTTCCGTATCGACGACGAACACCAAACATGATTGCCAAATGATTAAATGAGATGTGGAACAATGACTCACACAACGCATCTATTTATAACAAAAAAATGCATTTTACACTGAGACGCCAATCCAATTGATGCCTCCTATCAACTTATACACAGGGGCGCCAATCCAATTGGCGCCTGCATTCAATTTTAAAGAGGAGTCGCCAATTGAATTGACGTCTCCTTCTAAAAGTGGGGTAGTTTGAGATTTTTTTTGAAATCAAGGATATTTTGAAAATTTCCTTAAAAAAGTGGGTTATTTTTATAAAAAATTCTCTCATATTATATGATTAGTGGCACATGCATAAAAAAACTAAAAAGGATACACATTAAATTAAGGTATTAATATAACAAAGATAAAACATATTAATAGTAATAAATAAATAAACAAGGCATAGTTGCCAAAAAAAAAATATTTGAAAGTCAACATTGTTTTGTTGGTTCAATCCTTCACGTAGATTTGATATCCCTTGTTGCGTATGAATAAATAATATTGTTTATTTTTTTATTTTTTTTACCCACTTCTAAAATTTACACTAATCATGCTTGAATTTCACTTGTCTAGAATAATATCAGAAAATTTAAATATTTTATTAAAAATTTCAAAATTATTATATATACCGTAAGTGTCTAAGTTTTTGAGATTTTGTATAATAAATTTCAAATTTTTTAATATTAATAAAAATATTTTAACAAAAAATTTCAAAATTTTCAATACAAAATCATAAAGAAATTCTTGAAAACTTTAGAATTTTTAATAGTTATAAAAACTTTGTTTTATACTAAAAATTTCAGAATTTTTGATAATCTAAATTTTTTATTTTTAATCAAATTTATGAACTTTTCACTAATTACAACTTTATATTTATTTTAAACCACACAATATTGTGCAATCAAAGTCATCCAAAATCGTAGATAACGTTTAAAATTTCAAAAAAATAATATTATCGAAAATTTTACTTTAATTAAAATTTCCAATATCAAATAATACATTTTAAATTTTGTTATAATTTCCCAAAAAATTTAAAAGTATATCAAAAATTTATAATATATTATCAAAAATTTTGTTTATATACAGATTTTAATTTTGCTTATCAAAAATTTTGAACATAAATTTTATTCGATTTTTATTCAACAATTTTGACCATTTAAAACTAGAAGAGGGTGGCAGATTGGAGTATAAGTTAAATTGTCCATGCTGGAGCTGGCACTGGTCAAACGTGTGGTCAAAATCAATGGGTGGAATAAGAAATAGCTGTTATAAGGGGCCACGTTTTTATTAAACTTCAACTACTTAACCAAACAAGACACATTTCGATAACGTACTCATTTCTGTTATTGCTACTACAAAATATCTTATATTAAAAAACATGTACTTTTAAATGCGACAGATAAGTAATATTGTTTTTGAATAAAAACGTAATTTATGGATTAAGATGCAGGGTAGATCATATTAAAAACAACTCTACATTACAAAATTCTATTTATTTAATAAGTTTCTTTCCTGTCCTCTTATTTTTAGCACCTTATTGAGTCAGTATGTTTTAGAGGCATATGTAAGGGATCTAAGGTCCCATTTGTTTGAAAATATTTGTTTGGAATAAATAAAAAATAAAGTTATACAAAGATTTATATGTTTTTGAAAATATTATTTGTTTAAGATATAATTTTTAAAAAATACTTTTTTTTAATGAAAACAAAGTATATATTACCGAAAAAAATCTTTATTTTGAAAATTAATTCTAAAATTTACTTTTAGAAAAAGAAATTTTAAAAGTAAATTTTGAAAGTATTTTTAACTTTTTTTTCTTGTAGATCGAAATAAAATAAAAAAATCTCATATCAAATATTACACTTCTCGTGGTGAAGGAAATGTAAGACATGTTGATGTGGAAGTAGTCATTAACAACTAAAATGCCTCTTAAGGAGGCTTATTCATTAAGGTCGTCTTTAAAGGCGTAAGACGGACTACCACACATGATTTTAAATTTGTCACGGTTAAACCGTGGTTAAATAAAGTCTTATAACATATTTGTCATAGTTAAATCATAGTTAAATCATAGTTAAATATGATCCATATTAGTTTTACTAAGGTTGAATTTTGGACCTATATAGGACCTCTAAAAACTTAAGACAACCATATTATTCCATCAAAAACATCATTATCCGAAGCTTTATTGGACAAATTCTCTATGGGGTCTTGATATTCTTCATTCTAAATTTTGTTTGTTTAGAAACTATTGAATGACAAGCTGCCTCTAGATGATAAGTTTAAGGAGTCAGACTATGTATCATCCATGTTCTCTATAAGAAGAGAATGCCCATCATCTTTTTTTACTATTTCTTGGCTAATGGAATCTAATTTTTGTTCTATAATGAAATTAACATGATGATTTCTTAATGCACCTTATATGTTTCTTAGGCACCACACGAAATTTTTAAAATGCCTCAAGTTTCCGAAGATGCATCTCCGGACGCATCAAATACACACTCAACACATGCCATTATGAGTGGCGCCCTATAAGTTTTTTTTTTAATTTCGGAGATGCATCTCCAGTGTATTTTCGTAGATACATCTCCGGAACATCCGTAAACCAGAACCAAAAGCAGACACCAAAAACATGTAATTTGACAAAATAAAATTAACACTCATAACATTAAATAAGCATTATATAGATGATTTTAACATAAAATACAACATTACACTTCAATATTAAGGTGGATGCTTCAACATCTTAAGAATGTTTTGACTAATCTTGAAATCGTCGCTTTCAACTCGAGCAAAACTTTTGTTTCGAAACGGAAAAAAGTATTCCACATAGCCCTTACATCTGCATCCGTCTTGAGCTCAAAGTAGCTGGACTAAATCTTTTCTCTGTTGTCAATCGACGATGAATGGTACTCGAGCTTCACAATTCTTTGATTGTCTCCGTAAGATAAGAGATAATGGCTTTCGTTTGTAATATCTGCAAGAGATGTGTACTCGGTAAGCTTAAATTTTTGCTCAGGAGTTCCGTTGGAGAATGAGACATTTGCGACATACTAGTTAATGTTTATTTATGACATTTGAGACATTTTCAGTTTATTTGAAATAAGAAACAAGAGCACCTTAATTTATAGAAGTCATAGATCAATATGGACCACTCAAAAACTGGCATACTGATTCTGGAGATATATATCCGACTCCACACCCTATTATCTTGTTCCGGAGATGCATCTCTAGAGCCTCTCCTAAACAGGTTTGAAAACAAAAACATTGAAACATAACCTGTTTTTTTTAATAAAAAAAGAACAAATGTTGGCATGGGGAAGATAAAAAATGCATTAAGACACAATATGAACAAATGTTGAATATATTACACTTCATTTATATTGAGACACAATTACATACACTTATTTGTCAGACTAAAGAGGAAATTAAAATGAATCGAAACATATGTCGTCGGCTAAATCTATGGGCGGTACCCCTTTAACTTTTTGCATTTGGTTCTCTTTCAATATTGCTCAATTTCTCGAACTTTTGCATCCTTTCCATAAAATGATCTGACCAAGTCTCGATTTTTTTTGCTGAGTGAGTTGTTTACTATGGTGATGTAAGTGGTATAGGGCATCCCAATTTTAAGTAAACTTGAAAAAAAATTATGATTTTGAAAACCACCAAATATACATAATATGATCATTTGGATTTTGAGGTGGGGCGATACGCATTGGAAAAAAGGTTTCCAAAAAATTGTATCGTGTAAGATCAACACACACACCATATCATACACATAGGCTATGAGGTGATCCATTTCTGGGAAGCGCATCCACTTTTCCTCCGGTTCCGCTCCGCTAAGTCAAGGAACAAGAGACTCATAAACTTCATCGAAGTGTTCTTTATTTTTGTATAGCGGTGTGTATGAATATTTATGAGTCCTTAACTCTTAGATAAGTTGATGGCAAACAAGTGTATGATTATCTTCTCCTTTACCAAGTAAATTTGAAACAGCTCGATCCAAGTGTATGACAACAAATTGTTTGGATCGATTAGTTCTTCATGAGAATTCTTGCCAAAGTTTTCAAGTATTTCGTGAATAGTTCCCCCCTAATGTTATGCGACTGCTAGGTATATGGAAAACAGGGAATTTGGTTTACAACCCAACTGGATCGAAAACATAACCCAAGCCCAAAACTAATGACCCAAAACTTAAATAAAACTAATGCTACAACTTCAACGAATTTTCTGGCCCTGCTACAGTCTGATTCAGCTCTCGACTTCTGAATGAAAGTTGTAGATCTTTTTCTTAGCTTTCCATCGACTGGTAGCACGTCTCAATCCGATACTCCTAGCTCAAGATATGATTTTTCTCGCGAAAGCTGCTATTGCTGAAAATTAAATACGAAAATTAAATAAGTGCAAAAATAAAATAAATTATGAAAACACATTAAAACATAAAAATAATCAAAGAAAACCGAAGAAATGCTTAAATACAAACATGGAAGAACGTGCATCAAAATGCACTGATCAAATTCCCCCACACTTGAACTTTTGCACTTCGAGCAAAATGAAAAACAAAACAAAACACAGACACATCAACAGTTACTCATTCTAGGCTACAAGTCATCTTCAGTTAAGTTTGCTTCGATAGGTACTAATCTTGCACACTAAGGACATTATAAGAACACTAATCCACAGTTATGCAGACATAAACCTCCTGAATACACAAATCAACTCGAATCATGTTATTATGTTAAAGCCTAACTTACTCATCCTTCTTTGGCTCTTTTTCATTCAGGCGCAATCACATTAAGCCCGTTATCTCCACACACTCATAGCAAGGCGATCGGTTAGTGACTCTGATCCTTTTCTGCACGGGGTTCTAGTACTTAAGTGGCATAACCCTTTGCTTACTCAATTGTAGTTGCGGGGGATCGGACCGTAATCCGCCCTACCAAGTTCAACACCAGACACCGCTGAACCAACTACAAAAGAGTCTTATTTCCAACTTTTTTTTGAAGGTTCCACAACCGTTGGGATAAGTGACCGGGTGAGGGTCACCAAACTTAGAAGGTGCATTCCTTGTTTTTTTTTCTTTTTCGGAGCACTCGCTTATATTCATCGGCTTCCCTGCGTAGAGTGCGTGTGAGATGGTGCTGACTGCTCAAATAAACTACTCAAGAGCTATAAGAAAAATGAGAACTCAAGGCTATGTCATAACAAGTATTCAAAATGATTTTCATATTCAGGAGATTTAAGGTGTTAAAACGATACCGATCTTGTGAACTTTTTCCAAGTCTCTACAAACCAACCTCAAATTATTCTATAGCCTAAAACTTTCAACAAAAATGCAATTTTTTTAGAAAGAAAACAAAAACAAAACAAAACAAAGAACAAAAACAAAGAAAATAAAGTATTCCCTCCCCCACACTTAAAATATGCATTGTCCTCAATGAAAGAAATAAACATAAAATAAGAGAGAGAAGAGAGAGGAAAGAACACACCCGAGTAGTCAAGGAGGATAGGTGACCACATAAGCAGCCTTTCCCAAAAATATATATTCTACATTTTCTTCTTCCAAAGTGGGGCTGTCATGGAATAGCTTTGGGTAATATCCATTGAACTTGAAATTTTTATTAGTATCTTCGCCTTTTATTCCAGGATCAAAGAATCTTCTAAAAGTAAAAGTGTCAAATGGACACGTGAAGGTGATCTGATCTGGAATGTCAGCCAATGTCCAACCAAATTCCTTTTTATGCTTCCTTAAAACCTGCAAAAGCTTACTTTCTTGATCGAAATCAAGGTTAGAAGAAATTATAGCGGGTAGTTTTTCATTCATCTCTAAATAAGCATATTTCATATTTTCAGGAAGTTGCTTCAGCTCGAGGGAAGGTGGCTGCTCAATAGAAGGAGTGTTTGGTGCAGCCGGGATGTCAAGAGCTTTATCTACATGAACGACTTTATTTGCAACCTCATATGCAGTAAGAATATCAACTTGCAAGGCAACCTCAATTTCAGCACAAACAGAGCAAATTTTAGTTTCAGTACAAATATCACAAGAATAAACATCATCAAAACCAGACAATGATGGAAAATCAGATGCAAACAAATCACTACAAGTATCATCAACAATTTCAGAAATCAAATCTATTTGAAAAATAGAATGTTCTTCCAAGCGTTGTTGGTTTGTTGGTTTGATCCTTGAGCTTGCTGCATGACATTCACCAAAGTGGCAAGCTGCCCAATCTGTGTTTGCAAAGTCTTTAAAGTAGAATCTACTTGTTGTTGAAACTGGAGATTATTTGCAGCCATTCGTTTGACAATATCTTCTAGTGAAGGTGCAGAGCACACAACCTCAAATTCCTTCAAATGCTCATGCGGATCCTCACCTGCAAGACCACTAAACATTGGAAACAAGTGTATCAAACCAGATTTCAATTCAAAAGGAACCGAAACATCAGAATATTCAATACAAAAGTCATTATAATTAACATCAGGAGCAGCAAACTGCCTTAATGTTCTTTGATCGTCCATGTAATAAAAAAAAACACAGAAATACCAACTATGTCCGAAATAGACAAAAACAAATAGAAAGAAGAAAAACGATTAAAATAAATTTAGAAAAATACAAAAGCACCAAACTTAATCTAATGACGTGAAATAAAAGTTTTGAGATTTTTTTTGGATTTTTTCGACACTATGAAAACAGTAAAAAATTAATTAAAAATAGAAAAACAAGGAATTTGGCAAATTTGACGTCAGAGAGTAAGGGAGTATTGATCGCACGATTTTTCTGCTTCCAGTAGGCAAAAAACTTATACAATCAAACACAAATTTTCCAAAAACCGATTTTTCTGACTCTAGACGCAACTCCGAATGCGAAACTGTAAAAAAATTCGGAAAAATAACAGGAAATTGCAGAACAACAAAACACACAATACTTAAAACTAAACTATTGGCTAATTCGACAAGAATCGCCGGCAACGACGCCAATTTTGATCCGCTGTCGCGCGCGGATTAAGAACGAGTATTTTTGACAAAACGTAGTTAGCGACAAATTGACTCGGATTATCGTTCTCACAAGGATTCTTGAATGAATTAACCAATGATAGTAACGATTAATGGGGTTTTTGTTGGTTTAGGATTCAATTAAAAAAAGATTAAAATAAGTGATTATTGAAATAAGCTGTAGCAACAATTTACTGATTCAGTCTTTGCCTATCATCGACTATCGTAATTCCAACCGCAGATTAACTATTCCTATTCGATTATAATATCAACTGACAAGCACAATTGATAGTATAAGTTGTATGTTCCTATTATCCGAATTAAGCAAACGGGATTAAGTTTCATGAATTAAGCAAACATGAATTAAACGGACTCGATAACGAATTAAGCAAATGAAACTGTGACTATAGTTAGGATCACACAATCAATCGGATTAAGTCAATATAGCATATGTAAATCGGATTAAGCAAACAAAATACATATATTAATATTGAAAGGAATAAAAACCCTGAATAAGAATTACTAAAATCTCAAGGTATCGGAACCCAAATACAACAAATTGTTTGGATCGATTAGTTCTTCATGAGAATTTTTGCCAAAGTTTTCAAGTATTTCGTGAATAGTTCCCCCCTAATGTTATGCGGCTGCTAGGTATATGGAAAACAAGGAATTTGGTTTACAATTCAACTGGATCGAAAACATAACCCAAGCCCAAAACTAATGACCCAAAACTTAAATAAAACTAATGCTTCAACTTCAACGAATTTTCTGGCCCTGCTACAGTCTGATTCAGCTCTCGATTCTGAATAAAAGTTGTAGATCTTTTTCTTAGCTTTCCATCGACTGGTAGCACGTCTCAATCCGATACTCCTAGCTCAAGATATGATTTTTCTCGCGAAAGCTGCTAATGCTGAAAATTAAATACGAAAATTAAATAAGTGCAAAAATAAAATAAATTATGAAAACACATTAAAACATAAAAATAATCAAAGCAAACCGAAGAAATGCTTAAGTACAAACATGGAAGAACATGCATCAAAATGCACTGATCAGTGTGTATGAATCTTTATGAGTCCTTAACTCTTAGATAAGTTGATGGCAAACAAGTGTATGATTATCTTCTCCTTTACCAAGTAAATTTGAAACAACTCGATATCCATAATTACCATCCCCCTCAACATTGACGACCCGCTCCATGTATTTGTGCATAAAAATGAGCATTTCTTCAATAAATGGAATATTTGGTGGAGGCGGCGTAGGAGATGGTTTTCTAATGCGATCTCCTTTCATGACACTTCAATCATCAAACCTAAGCCTCTTCCAATGAGTGCAAACCTCATCCAGTCCTATCGGGCTACCAAGTTTCACGTTTTTTTTGAAAAAACACAAGCACATGGGAGACCATATGTTTTCACAATTATGCATCCACACTTTGCGCTATCGGAACATTATCAACTCGTTTAGCCTCGTGAAAAATATAATTCAAACTCGCTCGAGATATGTTGCCGACCAATTGAGAATAAAGATTGTTGTCTTTCAATATGTGTTCCAAAATTGTGATGCTCTGACCAAATAATGTTTGTATCTCATCATGCTGGTTTTGAATCATTTGGTTTACGAAGTCCCAATCTCTACAAAATTTATCCTTACTATTTCCCAACCAATTTTCCAAAGTAGCATGGGAAGACTCAAATATGTTAGTTGTTGTATTTATAAGGTGTCTAATTTTCTCCTTCACCTGGTCAAGAATTGTGCTTTCATCATATTTCAACAAGCCAGGATACTTTTCACACACTTTTTTGAAATGCATAACAGAATCGACATATAGTTCTTTTATGGAAGACTTTACTATACGATTCCATGCATCCATTATTTTTTCCACAACCACACCCGTCTTCACCATTTTTCCATCTTCAGACCATTTGTTTTCTCCATACTGTGGGTTTAACCAAACTTCTCAGATTCTTTGTTATGTGATATCTACAAAGTAATGCATTAGAAGTAGGAAATACCTTTGCAACTGAATTCATCAAGGCGGTATCACAATCGATAACAATCACTTTAAGCATCTCCCTTGGTCAATCAACAGTGTATGACACACCTCTAAGGCCCAAGTAACATTCTCCTCTTTTCACTCTCTAGAAATGAAAACCCAACAGAATATGTTTTCTCAGTTGATGTAACACCAACCATCTCCAATAATAGAAGTCTATACTTGTTGGTCTTGTAGGTTGAATCAAGTATGAGCGTAGTAGAAAACATGTTGAACAACTTTATAGAACTAGGATGAATCCAAAATATATCTATAACACTAGCTCCATCCTCGCACGTTCGGTACCTAGACATGTAACTGTTATCACCTAACAATTTCAAGAGTTGTCGCATTTCAATTATATTCCCCATAATCTCCTTGTTAGTTTAGTACCAAATATTATAAATTTTCTTGATATTTGATATACTTTTGGGTCTTTTCCGTTTCAATGTTGCAAGTATATTTTTCGGTTGAACCAAATGCAATGTCATGTTAACAGTGCATTCTTTCTCTTCCGGCATGAGCCGACACAAACTAGGATGGCCAACTAATTTTTCACATAAGTCATGGTTATGAAAACAACATATGACATTAAATATCCAGGTTTTTTTCCAACATGTAACCACACACCTTAAAAGGACACTCACATCTTCTTGAACCAATGTCATCTTTTTTAAAATTCCAGAGAGGAGTCCTATATTTCTTGCTTATATTGCACGTCATTGTCATAAAAACGCATCTTCTATTTGAACCATTATCGGACCTTCCAATAACCACACTAAATCCAAGCTTGGAGGCCTTCATACGAATCCATTGAAGCATTTGATCACGAGATTCAAGCTCTTGCTTGTTTTTAAATTGGTTGCCAACATCTACCGTCTTCATAACAACACCTTGGACATTCGGAGAAACAACTTGTTTGGGGAAAACATCAGGGTGAACCATATCTAATGAAAATAATTATAACAGAACAGTTTATAAGCTCCATTGTTGAAAACAGAATTGGAAAATGAACACAGACTACTTCTGGAAATGCATCTCCGGAAAAGTTCATGCTTGTTCTGGAGATACATTTCCGGATAAATGCATATTTTTTCAGACTAAGAATAAGATTGATATGAGAAATGCAGTGTGAAATAAAAGATCTTTACCTAAAATTCTAACTTCTTTTGCTCCCTTTGATGTGATGAATCATAAGATTGGAGATTTGGAGTGAAAAAATGGATTGAGAAGGGATGCGTTTTTGGTGAGGGTTTGTAGAGGAAAACAACAATGGCAACAATGGCTGTGAGATCTGCAGCTGTGGCTTTTATCATATTATTCCAGAGATACATCTCTGTAAATATCTGACATACAAAGGTGACATAATATTTCAAAATCCCGCCCAAGTGTCCGGAGACACATCTTCGAAAAGTCTAGTGAACTGATCAATTATGAATATATTTCTTGAAATATACCGAAGATGCATCTCCAGAATTTAAAAAAAAAATCCAATTTATAGGGTGCCACTCAGAATGACTTGTGTTGAGTGTGTATTTAGTGCATTCGGAGATGCATCTCCGAAAAGTGAGGGTACTTTAGAAATTTTGTATGGTGCATTAAGAAATCCTCAATTAACATTCACCTTCCATTCACTCTAACCATTTGGAATCTTTGTGATCAAATTTAGTTTGGAACCCTCAATGTAAATCGGTGATGAAGGCAACCATCATCAATGCTCTTAATATGAGTGATAATCAGACTCACACAAAATGGATACCCGTAAAAAATTTCCACAATGGGTAGGGTAAAACCTGCAAAATGAACAAGAGTAATTACCCACTAAAATAAATGGGTAAGGGCATAGGTACATTTACCTTATTACCCATCTCGTTTCATACCCGAATAATATATATTTATATATTTTAATTTATATTATTATTTAAAAATATTTGTCCACCACTTTTTAAAAATACATAAATATTAAACTATTACACATTTTAATAAAAGTGTTTGTTTATTTCATTATTCAACAATATTTTTTTTGATTTTTGTAATATTATTAAAAACTTAAAATAATATTTTATAATTGATCAATTTACTTTTACAAGAATTGCGGATAATAAATACATGTATAGGTATTTAGGTACACATGTATAAGTACAAACGTTGGTTCCCACCTAAATATGAGCTCAAATACAAAGATTTTTCCAAACAACGGATATGAGAACATATATTGTAATATTCGGTCAAAACTTTGCTCGTTGTCATCCCTAACTCTTAATGTTATATGGTACGCGAATAACCAAACAAGGTTTCAAGGAAAATTACACAAATTATAGGAAACTATAACTTCTATCATTAGAAGTGTCTCTTTATCAAGTAACATCACAAAGCTCAATTCTTCAGCTCCCTTGTCGGATTTCATAATTATTAGAAGGTTCAGGGTCTCAATCCATCTTTCTAAAATTGATATGCTCAAAGAAAACATCAGATATCCTCCTCCATCTAGTTAGATAAAGGCCAAAATTTATGGTGATTTTAACCATTCATCTTCATATTATATAGGAATATTCAAGAATAGTTCTACAAACTTTATTTTATTATTTTGCTGAGAAGCTTAGTGTCACCTCCAACTTCAATGTGGAGTTGTCCGGTGCCATGAGAGCCATGAGATGGCCTTTCAGAACAACTGAACCAACTTGTGTTTAGAAACATATTCCTCTTTGATGTTCCTTGCTTTAAAATCCACTCGTGTGGTTCCTTGGTGACTAAAAAAGATTTTAAAAACCATGATAATAGCTTTTAATCCAACAGTGGATTTTATTATACGAATATGCGGTAAAGAGTTACCGGAGGTGTCTGTAAGACCCCAATTTTGACCCTAAGATCCCTCATGCTATCTCATCACATGCATTGGCTTAGGGATCCCACCTTGGCATCATCCTTACCCCTTATTCATTGTGTTTGCATTGGGAGAGATCACTAAGCACATTTTGATTGTATCATACTTTGTTTTTCATTATTTACTAATCAAAATACCAAAAAATATGCAATGTATAGTTTGTTGCTTTTGTAAGTAGTGTGTGTGATCACCCATGCTCCATCAAGCTCATATCTAGGGTTTAAGACCCTCAATGCAAGGAGATAAATCGCGAGATGGTTTACATTGGCTCTAGACATCATATATGGATCCCCATGGCCTTCACATATCATTTTGATCCATAAATCATCAAGAGTTTGAAGCTTGTTTGCCTTGAAATCTCTAATTCATCTGGGTATCTTTTGTGACTTCCTAAGCAAGTTTATTCATCATTTGATCAAATATTTCAAAGGATTCATATCATATCATCTTACACATATATGATCCTCCATGAGTCCCAAACATCAAGTTTGCAAGTTGGTTCATGATGGTTGACCAGAGAAAGTCAACTAGTCAAAACTGGGGTTCCCTAGACCATATCTCCTACAATTTATGTCATATGAAAATGATTCCAAGAGAAACGTTACTCCTTATGACATTACAAACAATTTTCATGTTGAATTCAAGAGCTAGTTTTGCTTGGAAAGTCATGTTTTATGGTGAACGATTATAGGTCATTTTGTTTGAACCCTAGTTAGGAGGTCAACTTTCAAGGATCATAACTTGCTCAATTTTTATGATATGAAAGCCATTAAAGTTCCATGATCAAAATCAAGATGTTCTATAAAACTTTTATGTTTGGAATAAGTTCAAATTCAACTTTCAAATGCATGTGCTAAGAGGAAACATTATAGGTCATTTTGGGCCATTACCATTGAACAAATGATTTTCCTCAACTTCTAAAATGCATAACTCCTTCATGACAAATCCAAATGAGGTCAAATTTGTGATCAAATTGAATAGGTTTGAAAGATATATAACTTTTATGAAGGAACATTTACCATTTGAATTCCATAGCAGAAGTTATTCAAGGTGGAAGAAGTGAACATTTGGCTTAGTACTTAGAAAATTTTCAAATATGTTTGATTTCCCAAACTTCCACCTCAATATTAATCATGATCCAAGCTTCAAATGGAAAAGTGTTCAACATGAAAGTTGTTCCCCTTGATCCCACCTTTCCAAAAAGTCCAAGATCATATCATCTGGATAAAATTTGAGGGACTTGCACATGGCTCCATTGTGGGATTTGTTTTGCCAAGTTTTGGATTCAAGTGATCATTCCTCTTTGCATGGTTCCATGTAATGACTTCAACATCAATTGCGCACGAATTGGAGATGGATTGCATCATTCCTTAGGTCAAAATTATTGCCCATGCATCCATGCAACTTGGTTTCCAATTTTGGCAAAATTTCAAGTGGTGCAAAAATCAATTCCCTTGCCTATTTAAACAAGATCATGGCTTCAGAACTAACATCATCACCTTGCCCAAGATTTGCCAAGAGAACTCAGACCCTTACACCATAGAATTTCTTGAGGATTTCATTGAAATCGAGTTTGAATTTCACCTTCTGTTTTAAAGTTCAAACTCCAAGAATTCATTTCCATTTTCATCTCAATTGATCACTGTAAGCAGGAGGAGGAGAATCAAGTAAATTCAGATCAAGATCAAGCTGAATTGAAGCTACTCGAAGGTGAAATTTCAGAAAATTCATCTCTCCGATTCTCTCTCAATTCTTCATTATTCTGTGATTTTTGGTTGGCTGAAGTCCTATCAATGTAGGCAACAAGATTGAGTTGCTTTGAGGTCGAATCGAAGCAACTCAGTTCATGATCCTCAAAATTTCAAATCCCTGTATCTTTTTATATACTTGGAATTGGAAACAATTGAGGCCAGATTCGAGCTCCTGAGCATTTTCTCTTTGAAATAGTGTCCTTGTTTTTCATTTTTCATGAAGTTGAGGTTGGACCAGTCCGATGGTGATCACCTGAGAAGATGACCGGAGCTAGGGCTCCGGTGGTGCGTTGGTAAGTCCCAAGCCATCTGATCTAGTCCAAACGTTTTAAACTTGGCCCTTGGTTGTGATTACCACGCGTGTGGCACTTTGACTCAGGTCTTTAGTAGATAACGCGTGCATGGCCATCAGGTCTTCCACCTCAATTAATGAGGGAGACCTGAAGGCCCTTGTTTTGTTGTATTTTTTTATTTTTCATTTAATTGCTTTATTTTGTTTAATTCATAATAATTTCATTTTTAATCCAAAAAATATGAGACTTTCACCAAAAATCTTTAAATATTTTTCTCTTTTATTTTCTGAATTAAAATTATTTTTGGATTAATTTTGATATTTTTCATGAATTAAATGTTTTTGTGCATATTTTTAATTGTTTAAAAATAGTTCTAACTTTTCAAAAATCATAATTTTTTTTGTCTAAGGTCTTTTGACCTTGTTTGACCTAGGATAAATCTTTTGGCCATTTATTTGGTGTTTTTAAGAGGTTTTAGGTTTTGACCAAACTAAATTGTATTTTAATGCATTTTTAATTGATTTTTAATTGATTAATTGGGTAAAAAATATGTTGAGTCATTTTTATGGTCTTGTGATGTTTGATTATTTGTTTGGACCTTGGTCAAAGTTGATTTGACTTTTGTTGGATTAAAATCATTGGATTTAGAGGATTGATGAAATGTACATTTTATCTCCCAAAATGAATGAATGATTTTAATTTGATAAAATTCCTCCCATGATCAATTTGTGTTTCTCTCATTCCCCTCCCCCTCCATCTTCATCCCTATTCTTGTCCATTCCTTTCATTGACCAATGAAATCTCAAATATCCTAAGGCTAACAGATGAACCAATACAAGTATGAATGATCTTGAAACACTTAATAAACAACAAAAACCCTAAAATATGTTTGGTGGACTATTGATCTTGATCTGAACTTTTGGACTTAGAACTAGGCAACATTCCTTGTGCAAAAAGGACTTGGCCAATGCCAATATTCTGAGATCATGTTATTGTGAACTGAGCCTTCATCTGATGCAAGTCTTGGGATTCATTTGAATTCATCTTCCATATTGTCTTAATGCCAATTTTTGTTTTGATCTGGTGTCTAAGGCTTTATTCTGAGTTGATTAAGGAGCATTTCATCTGATACATGAGAAGACAAAGAATATTGCTCGCTATGGAATCATATACGGATATGGCTATTTTTATTTGATGCCTTGATCTTCATAATGCCTGATGTTGCTAATTGCCTGATTGATTATTGCTTGAATCAAAGTCCAAAGGGAAAATGGGTTTACTATATGACATTCTTGTCTGTTGGATTGCATCTCATTGGTCAGATCTTTTCAACTCTTAACTTTTAATTTTATGCTTAGGATTAGTCTCTTCATCTCCTCCCACTTCTTAAATTTCAAAATCTCTCCCCCTTTTTTAAAACTTTCTTTGCGCTTGATTTTAAACTTAGACCTTATTCCAAGTAGAAACTTTGGCTTTATGCCATTGAATTTTTGAACTTCTTTTTCTTAAATCAAACTTGTAAATAAATCTAATCATATTGACTTAAAATTTCAAAAGACAAAAAGAACTAACAACTCCATTCAAACCATATTAACTTAAAAGCAATTCACCAACTTTGAAATTTTTATCACGAACTACGAGGTTTCGATCCCTCATTTTTATGTTGGTACGTAGGCACAAGTACGAAGGTCTTGTCAAACACAAAAATATATTCAATGAATTCTTTTCTCATCCACACACTCTATTTTTCTCAAACATCATTTTTTATACCAAAAACACATACACACATAAAAAAGGGCTCCCTAGGAGTACCTAGGACACTTTGGGTGCTAACACCTTCCCTATGTGTAACCAACCCCATTACCTGTAATCTCAGGCATTTTATTAGTTTTGATTTGAAGACTTCTTATCTTTGGTTTTGTTCGTACTTTTCCTTTTTCCTTTGGAAACAATAAAAGCGTGGTGGCGACTCTGGTTTTATTGACGTTAAGCTTATGCGTAGCTTGATGGTCATAAATTTACCGCTACAATGTCATGTTACTACGTTTGACACCTTGGTATCATTTGATTCTAACTATATAACATGATCATTTTAAGAAAGGACCATATTAATCCAACGTGATATCCATATTGCATACCAAGATCATACCTAGGTGGGATGAGCTTTGAATCAGAGGCTGCAGAAGTTGTTTGTACGTCATATGAATTGGACTAAGAGAAGCATTCCTTCTTTCCAGGTTGTTACGAGGCCTACATTGGACCTGATGTTAATTATGATATCGTGCTTGGGATTGCTGATTTGAATTAGGAGCGATCTAGGTTGATGGTACAACACTCTGGGCATTATAAGTTGCTCATTTTTAGCTATTTGAAGATTGGGGTCAGCAAACACGTCGATATTGGCATGGCAGTCTTCAAGTTCTTTTCCTTCAACCTTATCGATGAACATAACCCTTTTTGATCCATCTACCACTTCTCTTTTGCTTCTGTTGGCGTGGGTCATGACATTGGAATTCCATGGCGGTATCTCAATGCTCTTGTAAGGAAACAGTGGTATTTCGTTAGCCACATCCTTGACATTTTCCTTGTGGAACAAAACCTTAAGGGGTTTCAGAGGTCCCTTGCATTTCTCATTATTTGGATCTGAAATCAAAACATATGCACTTGAGCCTTCTTCCTTGAGTGCTAGTGACTTATGTCAATTAACTTTTGCAACTTGAGCTTAACACTCTTGCATTCCTCGATGGAGTGCCCCACCGTTCCGGTACAAAATTCGCATTTGACCCTCGAATGGTGTTCTTTAAAGACTAGGCTCTTGTTATTGATCAGATCTTGTACCAAGGCTTCCAATGCAAAAGAAGCATCTAGAGCGTGTCCTTCATCCCCTTTATGGAATTCACATTTTGCATTTGGATTGTACCATGGCGGGTATGGTGTAGGTATAGGCGTGAGAGCTCGAGGAGTCACCAAAGAATTTTGGATCAGTTACGGGTAAAACTTATGATATGGAACCGGAATCGGGTCGTTGTGATCTTTGTTCCCTTTGTTCTAATTCTAATTCTTGTTCTGATCCTGACTTTGACGATTCTGAGGAGGAATAGCCAGAGGACATTGGTGTGACGATTTGGTAGTCAAAGGATGAAGATGACATCCTGAGGGAGAGCCAGATGCCGACAAATGAGGAGTTTCCACATGGAATTTCCCTTAACTTGGGGTAACACTTGACGGATTTAAAGCATCAGTCCCATCTGTTGCAGCAATGGGTACGTGGTGGCCCTCTTTTCTCAACAAGACTTGCATGGTTTCCAAGACCCATCCCATTTGGCTTTTCAACAGGTTCAGTTCCTCTTTCAATGCTTTTTGACCTTTCCTTAGCTCATCCATCATCTCCTGAGACATGGTTCATTATTCTAAACGCATGTCGGGAATCACCTTGTTAGTCATGGACAAAGGATGGATGAGTTTATTTTCTGGAAAATGTTATGCATGCATGCTGATGAGATGTATATGCTATGTATGTGACTGGATGCAATGCAATTCCATGTATTTTTTTTTAAATTTTGGTACACAGGTTCAAAAGTCCGAGGTAACAGATGAATCTGATTGCTTTCCGAAGCAAGGTTCTCACCAAGCATGATCTTAGGTTTGTAAACGGAAACCCAGTGTCATAGATTCCCAAGAATGTTTTCCACTTATGGAAACTACATGTTGGTCGTCAACTCCATCAAGGGAATATATTCTGATTGAGGTCTTCATACCAACCCTTATGAGAATTACATCTCGGGGACCCACACTACACGACCATCGACTTTGGTTCTAGATATGGTTCCCAGAGTCACGGATTTGCATGAATGTTTGCCTCTTACGGAAACTGCGTGTCGGGTGTCAACTCCATTAAGAGAATCTATTCGGAATAAGGTCTTTGTATCGACCCTTACGAGAACTACATCTCTGGGATCCGCACTATGCAACCATTGTTCTTAGTAGGCCAAAGGTTCAATGTTCTACAAAGGTCCTTAGAGTCATGGATTCTTAAAAAAACGTCGAAGTTGACGATATTTACATGTTGGGTGCCAACATTTCAAAAGGATCTACTCTAAGTGAGGTTTTCATGCCAACCCTTATGATAACTACATATCGGGAACCCACACTACTCAACCTTGTTCTATCTCATGTTTCACTCTAGACTCGGGTGGAAAGTCTTTCCCACAAGGTTTTCAATTTGAGTGTCAATCCAATACCACAACATAATGGAACCAATAAAACAGATTATATCAATATAACAATAGAGATAATGACAATAAAGTAGTGTTAGAACAAGATTTTTTTATGCATCTATACATTGAGTGTTGATGATAATAATATTGTATTTGTGTGAGAACAATTTTGGTACCCTAATGGTTTGTTATTGTGTAGCTTTAACAGGACGTTCTGATTCTGAATATATGATGTGCAACGTCATCAGTTTCTGAACAATATGTTTCGAATCCACTTCAGCGCCAACTATTAGAAGTTTTGAAAGATATTCAATATTGTTGTTGCAATGGTCTTTCTGCTTCTGTACTGATTCACTCATGAGAAGCTTCTGAGGAGACACTATATTGCCACTACAATGTTCTCTCAATTCATGCTTCTGGACGTGACTCTGATCACCAACCTTCTGAAGAATGGAATTTTTTTGAAGTTGTGTTATGTAGCTGAATATTCTGAAGATCTCAAGCCAGACTATTGAAGTTATCAAGGTTCTAACTGAAGATTCTGAAGACTCTGAAGATTTTGAAGATACTGAAGATATCAAGCCAGACTACTGACGCTGTCAAGGTTCTGACCAAAGATTCTAAAGTTTTTGGATCCAGCTTTATATTTCTTCATTTCATGCTTCATCAATTTTCATCAGAAGCCAATGAACTTGAAGATAAGATCAAATGGGAACATGATCAAATAGTACATAGTACAAATCGAACATCCTCTCCACTACCTGATATTTTGGGCAAGGACAATACTATACATAACACATGTCACTGATTTTGTGGGCGAAGGATAGTACGCAATATCACTCATTTCCCATCCAATAGTGGACAACCGCTCTCTGAGCTTTCCCCATTCTGCCCTCCAACGGTCTTTTTCTTATGCTATATAAGTGAGACTTGGAGACTTGAAGAAAAGTGCCGGTGACAAAATATTTTGACAAGCCTATTTTCTTTGTGAAAAGTTATCATTCTTTTGTACACAATTTTTCTTTAAGTGCTTGTTATTCATTTGCGTAAAATCTGCTTGTATGGAAGCATCTTGTAACACACAAAATATTATTCAAACTATTTATTTGATTCCTTAAGGAGGTTATCCTTGATAAGACAAAGAAGGTTGTTCTTTGTGAGTCCTTAAGGAGACTATGCTATAGTTGGATCCTTAAGAATACAAAAAATGTTATTCTTTGTGATTATTGTAATATGTTGATTATAGTGGATTAAGTCCTTGTGTATAAGGTAAAACCACCTTGGCGGGTGGACTGGATTAACTTTGAGTTTCAAACGAACGAGGATAAAAATACTTGTGTTTTTATCTCTTTGTTATTAACTTATTAGTGGTGTTCTTGTTTTGGAAAAAGCTTTTGCTTGTAAAACCCAATTCAAACCCCCTTTTCTTGTGTTTTTCACACCTTCAATTGGTATCAGAGCTCCAATTCTGATTGTGAGAAATAATGGACGCTGCTAACACTGCTAAGTTTGTTAATAATAATGAAAGAGATTATTACAATGCAAAACCACCAAGCTTTTTATGGTGAGAAATTTGATTGTTGGAAAGATAGAACATAAAGTTTCTTTCTTGGTTACAATGTTTATCTTTGTGATCTTGTAGTCAATGGCTACATTCACCCAGTAAATGCTGAAGGAAATACTATAGCTAGAAGTGCTATGACTGATCAACAGAAGAAAGATTTCAAAAATCATCATAAGGCTAGAACCATATTGCTTAATGCTATCTCTTATACGGAGTATGAGAAGATAACAAACAGAGATTCTGCAAATCCATTTTTGACTCTCTGAGGATGACTCGTGAGGGAAATGCTCAAGTAAAGGAGACAAAGGCCTTGGCCTTAATCCATAAATATGAGGTATTCAAAATGGAAGATGATAAAACAGTTGAGACTATGTTCTCAAGGTTGCAGATGCTTGTTGTATGACTTAAAGTTCTGGATAAAGGATACTCTATAACTGATCATGTCAAGAAAATTATTAGAAGTCTTCCCAAAAAATGGAGACCTATGGTAACTGCCTTGAAGCTGGCAAAGGATCTCAACAACATCAATCTTGAAGAACTTGTTAGTTCTTTAAGAAGCCATGATATTGAGCTTGAAGAAGATGAACCTCAAAAGCAAGGTAAATTTGTTTCCCTAAAATACAAGCTTGAGAAGACAAAAGCCTATCAAGTTAAGGAAGAACCATAGGTATCTGATGAAGACTCATAAGATGATGATGAGTTGTCTTTAATCTCAAAGAGAGTCAACAGACTTTGGAAACACATGAAAAATGGTCAAGGAAAGTTCAGAGGTGCCCGAAGAACTGCTGGTCATTTTGATTCTTCGTTTGAACAGAAGAAGAAAGGTTCTGGAAAAGAAGTTATCTACTTCAAGTGCGAGGAGCCAGACCACTACAAAAATGATTGTCCTAAGCTGAAAAAGGACAGAAGGCCCAAGAAAAATTTCTCTAAAGTCAAGAAGGGGCTAATGGCTACATGGGATGACTTAAAATCCAAAGAAGAAGATTTTGACAAAGAAAAAGCCAATGTTGCGCTGATGGAAACTATAGATGATCTCACAGGTTCTGAAGAACCAGAAGACAAGGTATTATTAGAATCAGAATTCGACTCTGATTCTGAAGATGTATTTTCTAACCTATCTCGTTCTGATATTGAATCAAATCTCTCTGAAATGCTGGAAAAGCACCAGAGTCTTCAGAGTAAATACAAAGACCTTAAACAAGTTCAAGCAATTGCCTCTAAAACTCGGAGTGAGCTTGATAAAGATATTTCCTCTCTAAATGAAAAATTATTTTCTTTAGAAAGTAACAACTCTGCTTTGAAAAGCAAAATTTCAAAACTAGAGGAGGAAATACTCTCAGAAGCTTTTGGTACTAATTGCATCATTAGATATGATAGAGCATTCCAGTACTTTCTAGATAAAAGCATAGATAGAACCAAAATGGGTTCCTTGATATATGGAGTTAGCAGAAATGGCAAGAAACTTTTAGGTTGTAAAAAATCTATAAAACCCGACGAAAGTCAGAAGTAAAACCAAAATCTATCTATGTGCATTTCATGCTTGTTGGCATTGAGCTTGATACTTCTGCACACACACAGAAACATACAAAGGATAAGAACTTTGTTCTGAAACCTAAGTATCATGCAAAAATTCCTCATAATCATCCTTCTGCTAAAAGACCCAAAGTTGTAAGAAACTCTAGGAAAACTAACAAGAGAGGACCTAGAAAGTGGGTACCTAAGGATACTTTTTTTTATTGTGCAGACATCCTTAACAGCTCACCTGAAATACCAGTTATGGTACCTGGACAATGGATGCTCACGACACATGAAGGGAAGAAGGTATGTTCCAAGATTTGGAACTTAAGCCTGGATGCTTCGTTGGTTTCGGAGGAAACTAGAAAGGAAAAATCATTGGCTCTAGAACCATTGGTAACATTAAAATTCCTTCTATTACTAATGTTCTTTTAGTTGATGGTCTGATGTACAACTTATTGTCTATTAGTCAACTTAGTAATAATGGTTATAATATCATCTTTAATTAAAAGTCGTGTAAGGCTGTCAATCAAAAAGATGGTACAATCCTTTTTAACGGAAAGAGAAAGAACAACATTTATAAAATTAGACTTTCTGATCTTGAAGATCAAAATGTAAAATGTCTAATGTCAGTTAATGAGGAGCAATGGGTATGGTATAAATGTTTGAGCCATGTTAGCATGAGAAGGATTTCTCAGCTAAATAAGCTTGGATTAGTCAGAGGTCTACCCAACCTGAAGTTTGCTTCAGATGCTCTTTGTGAAGCATGATAGAAAAGCAAGTTTTCTAAAACATCCTTCAAAGCAAAAACTGTTGTTTCTACCTCTAGACCGTTAGAACTTCTACATATTGATTTGTTTGGACTAGTGAAAACTGCTTCTATCAATGGAAAGAAGTATGGATTGGTCATAGTTTATGATACAATCGTTGGACATGGGTAAAGTTCTTGAAACACAAGGATGAGTCACATTTCGTGTTTTCTACCTTCTGCTCACCAGTGCAAACATAAATAAATTGTAAAATAGTCAAAGTCAGAAGTGACCATGGTGGCGAATTTGAAAATAATTTTTTTGAAAATATATTTGATTCAAATGGTATTTCCCATGATTTCTACTGTCATAGAACTCCACAATAAAATGAGGTTGTAGAAAGGAAGAATAGGACTTTGCAAGAAATGGCTCGCACCATGATCTAAGAAACGTATATGGCTAATCATTTATGGGAAGAAACAGTTAACACAACTTGTTATATTTAGAACATAATTTTTATCCGACCTATTCTGGGTATGACTCCTTATGAATTATGGAAGAACAGAAAGCCCAACATTTCTTATTTTCACCCTTTTGGACGTGAATGTTTTATGTTGAACACTAAATAGAATCTTGGCAAGTTTGATTCTAAAGCACATAAGTATTTACTGTTAGGATATTCTGAACGCTCTAAAGGCTACATAATCTTTAACACAAAAACAAAAATTGTTGAGGAATCAATTCATGTTAGATTCAATGATAAAATTGACCTTGAGAAGTCAAAGCTAGTAGAGAAATTTGCAGATACGAAGATCAATCTTTCAGAATCCAAAGATACTGATTCTGGAGAAAAAGACTCAGAAGGCAATGCCAAAGAATATGAAGAAACGACTTAACCAAAAGCTATCACTGATCCAACTCATCAACAGGAAATTAGATCAAGAACTTCTCATTTTGAAGAACTGATTCTGGAAGACAAGAATGCTCCAGTCAGAACAAGATCTTCATTCAAACCTTCTGAAGACACTCTTCTAGGTTTGGTATCTCTAATAGAGCCCACATCCATTGATGAAGCTCTTCTGGATAATAACTGGATTCTGGCTATGCAAGAAGAACTAAATCAATTCACTAGAAACTATGTTTGAGATCTTGTTCAGAAACCAAAGGGGTTCCATGTCATTGGAACTAGATGGGTCTTCAGAAATAAGATGAATGAGAAAGGAGAGGTTGTCAGAAACAAGGCTCGACTGGTAGTACAAGGTTAGAGTTAGCAAGAAGGTATAAACTATATAGAAACCTTTGCTCCAATTTCCAGGTTAGAGTTTATAATCTTTTAATTTCATTTATAGTCAATCATAACATCATCCTTTATCAAATGGATTTTAAGAGTGCATTCTTGAATGAATATATTTCTGAAGAAGTATATGTGCATCAACCTCCTAGTTTTGAATGTTCTCAAAATCCTGATTTTGTCTTTAAATTGAAAAAATTGTTATATGGTCTGAAGCAAGCTCCCAGAGCTTGGTATGATAGCCTAAGTAACTTTCTTTTGGAAAATGTTTTTACCAGAGGGAAGTTGGACACAACTCTCTTTTGAAAAACCTTTAAGAATGATATTCTGGTTGTGTAAATTTATGTCGATGATATTTTTGGTCATGCTAATGCATCGTTGTGCAAGGATTTTTCTAAGTCAATGCAGGTAGAACTTGAAATGAGTCTGATGGTAGAACTCAAATTCTATCTGGGAATATAGATTGATCAATGTTCAGAAGGAACGTATATTCATCAGAGCAAATATACAAAGGAACTTCTGAAGAAGTTTAACCTATCAGAATATAAGCAAGCAAAGACTCTAATGTATCCTACATGTATTATGAAGAAAGAAGAGGTAAGCAGTAAGGTAAATTAGAAGCTATTCAGAGGTATGATAGGCTCTATTTTATATCTAACCGCTCTAGACCTGATATCTTATTTAGTGTCTGCTTATGTGCTCGGTTCTGATCAGATCCTAGGGAAACTCACTTAACTATTTTTAAGAGAATCTTTAGGTATCTGAAAGGTACTACTAACCTTGGTTTGTTTTATAGAAAATCAATTGAATACAAATTAGTAGGCTATTGTGATGTTGATTATGCTGGAGACTGAATAGAAAGGAAAAGTACTTTTGGAAGTTGTCAATTTTTGAGACATAACTTGGTCTCATGGTCCAACAAGATACATTCAACAATCATGCTTTCAATAGCCGAAGCTGAATATATTGTAGCTTCTGGATGCAACACTCAGATACTCTAGATGAAGAGTAAGCTAGAAGATTATCAGATTTCTGAGAGTAACATTCCTGTTCTCTGTGATAATACTTATGATATTTGTTTATCTAAGAATCCTATCTTGCATTCTAGGGCTAAGCATATTGAAATTAAACATCACTTTTTACGTGACTATGTTCAAAAGGGACTTTTTCCTTTAAAATTTGTTGATACAGACCATCAACAAGTTGATATCTTTACAAAACCCCTTGCTGAAGATTGATTCGTGTTCATCCAGAAAAACTTATTTATGAAATTATATCCAAAATGAAAATATGTACTTCAGAACTCTATATTAGATTCTGAGAATTTTTTTTGTTGACTTTGAAACATGAGCTTTCTGAAGTTAGGAAGCTTTCGTGAATCATGAAGGTTCTAATAAAAAGAAATCTTATTGGTTTGTCTTCCTGATTCTGAAATGTTGTTGCATTAAATGCTTATCTTTTCGTTTGATTTCATGTGGTTCTAAGTGGTGACAGGGGTCCCACTTTTTGAGCATGCGTGATAAAAGCGTGACACATTGGGTTTCATAATTCTTGGAATTAGGTTAAACTCTTACTCTTCCCTCTATGTCTGCGTTTTTCCATCTTGTCATCATTGCAAAATTTTCTATATAAATGCACTTCACTCAAATTTTCAAACTACGTGCACATTACTCCCAGACTTTCAGTTTTCAAACCTAAAACAACCCTCTCTCTCTGCAACTATTCTTCATCTTCATCATCTTCTTCAATGGTTGCTCAACAACAATCTCCCAGTCGATCAATGGCCGATGAAAACAACCCCACCATGGAAGCGATACCATAATTAACTATTCACACTCTTGTTAACGAGTTAATGGTGCTCTGCGGAACCATTGTTCATTTCAAGAACCTGAAAGAAAATGGTTTTGATTTCTCTGAAACTCTGGAACTTCAAGGTTGGAAAACCTTTTTTGAGAGACTCATTCGCCCTGTGTATTCAGTGTTGGTGAATCAGTTCTAGGTGCATGCCACTACTGAAAAATAAATTATTACTTCCTACGTCATGAACAGGAAAATAGTTATAACTGAAAAATCCACCACTGATTTAATCTCTCACGACAGTAAAGGCAAAAGAATTCATACTGCCAAGGTCAATGCTAGGAGAGAAGTTATTATCGCTCTAGTTATCTTCAAAGAAGGAACAAATTTTGAGTATGACAAAGGTCTCAATGCTAAGGACTTGACTAGACACCTAAGAGTTTGGTTCAAAATCATCTTAGGTTGCATTCACCACATGCCTAGCACCAACAATTTTGACTACATCAACACTCATCAGAAGTTCATGTTGTTATGTCTGGAGAAAGGTCTCAAGCTGTGACTTCCCTCCATCTTATTCAAGTTTATGAGGGATTCTATCTTAGAATCCATAACTAGTGGATCTTCAAAGAAGAATAAGAGCAAGTTCATTCCCAATGGAAGACTGATTTCTAACATTCTCGTTGAGAATGGTCTAGTAGATGACCTTCTGGTTAGTGGATTAACGGATGGACTTTTGAAGGATGATGGAAAGGTATTATGGGGGAAGAATCTGAAGAGTATGGGTCTCATTTACAGAATTGAAAGGCCAGATTTCATTCTTTCTAAAGATGATATCTGTGAAATAAGGAATCCAATTGACAACTACCCAATATTCACTAAGATTGATCCTCTATAGGTTCTTATGGCATATCTGGAAAGTTGTGTGAGGGATGGAATTGACCCAATGGTGGATCCATTCAACCTACCTGAGACTTATCCCGATATTCATTTGAAGAGGAAGAAGGAATTCATAGAAGAATGATCTTCTAGGCCTCAGAAGAAGAAGAAGGTTGTTGTCTTTCTGGATGAAGACGAGGTGCCTCTCAGTGAGCGCCAGAAAGTAATGCTTCTGAAGGATACTTATAGAGTTATTCAGTCATCAAGATCTTATGACATTGCGTATGGTAATCTTCCTACTTTTAGCACTCCATTTACTTCTGATTCTGTTATTTCCAAAAGGATCTTACTAATCCAACCACCTCCTTCATCTCAACCAATTATTTATGAACCAATCCTACTTCCACCACCACCTCAATCACCCACTATAAATCCTACCACAAAAACTCCTTTAGTTTATGAACCTTTATCACAACAAATACCATCACCACCAACTCCTTCACGGTTACAAATTTCACCCACTCCACCATCATCTGTTTCTGCTCCCCAACCAACAAATCCAAATATCACAACCCCCAAAACATCTCCTTCAAGAGTTTCTAATAGACATGTGTCTGCTGGAACTTTTGATGGCATGTTCAACTTTGAACCAAAACCAATTTCACATGACCATGAATCACCTCCTATCATTTTCCCATCATTTCCTTCAGACCATGGTCCTGACTTTGATGAGTCTAGAATAAACCTCATTGTTAAATACCAAAAAACCACCAAATCCTCTCCTAACATTGGTAAGATTCTACGGAAGTTTGAGTCAGAATCTAAAATCCGTATGCATGAAGCAATGACTATCAGTCGTTCTTCAACAAATCCAGCTGCAAGTGATTCTGCATGGGAAGCTTATAGAGTATGGGTTAATTCCAAGATCTCTAAGTTGAAGTATTTTAGGTATAAACTTGCTGAAAGAAAATCACGTTATGGGTTCGTCCCCTTAATGGAAATCTGGAAGTTAAGAAACTCCCGACTATGTCTTCCTGCTCCAAAAGTCAAGGAAGTTACTCTTGAAGTTGCTGAAGAGGAAGCTGCTCCAGAAACTGAAGTTGTTCAGCACGATATGATTGATCCAGAAGTTGATGTTGTTTCTAAACCTCAAGATTGTTCGATGGAAGCAGCTGCTGCTCAGGTTTTCATTTTTGAGACTCATCAATTTGAAGTTTCTACTTCTCAACCTATTCTTGTTAGACTTTTGAAGAATATTGAGGAAATCAAGGTTGACAATGTGAGGGTCAATGAGCGTCTAAACAAATAGGACATTATGTTTCAGTTGATTCTCTCAAGACTTCCTCCGCCTCCTCCCCCTCCTTAGAACCCCTAGCCATTTTAGTTTCTTAAAACTTCTGTTTGTTTTGTTTTATTGATTGTATCTTTCACTGCCTTTTTGGCGTTTTCAAAGAAAATATGTTTGTTTCTCTTCTTTTATTATTATTTTGTCTATGTATTTTTTATTGATGACAAAGGGGGAGAAAACATAATGTATCTAAGAGGGAGAGTTATTGTTTATTTTGATATCTAAATTCCTTAATTAAAAACCCAAACATTGATTAATGTTTTCTTCTAACAACAACTTCGAAAAAGAGTTTGTTAAGTGTTTTGCAAGGCTATATCTCAAGAATCAGAATGGTTATAATTAAACATCTAAAGTTGTCATGAAGTATCAAGATCAAAATGTAAGTTATCAGTTTCTGATGAAATGGTCTTCTATTTGAGTTTGTACACCTTCATGCAGATGATTGAATATCAGATTCAAGGAACCAATATTCATGTTCTGAACCTAGAACAATGAGTACTTAGCATTGAAGTGTTTCTGAAAAGTTCTTTATGAAAATCATGGAATTTGAATCCAGCTATAGGGAAGAATTTCTTCTATAGTAATAAGACTTGAAAAGTCAAGGTTCTTAGAAGAAAACCAACTCATTTAAGAAGATAACCAACTCTTAAGTTTCTTCAAAAGAACTCAATAAAGCTTCTGAAGTGAAACTTATTAGAATGAGGATGTTATCAAACCAGTGCTCTGGACAACACTAATCAACTTCGGAAGATAAATCATATGCTAACAGAAAATTCACTCTGGTATTTCAAAAAGGTTAATAAATAAAGTGTTCTTTCATTCTGATTTTATCTTTATAAGATTATACATCTCAGGGGGAGCTTTGTGCTTCTGTAAGATATATTCTTTTATGATTACCCTGTACAAAACAGTTCATCAAAATACATGTTTTGTCATCATAAAAAAGGGGGAGATTGTTAGAACAAGATTTGGTTTTGCATCTATACCTTGAGTTTTGATGATAATAATATTGTATTTGTGTGAGAACAATTTTGGTACCCTAATGGCTTGTATTTGTGTAGCTTTAACTACCAGTTCTGATTATGAATATATGATGTGCAACGTCATCCATTTTTGAACTATGTGTTCCAAATCTACTTCTGCGCCAGCTATTAGAAGTTCTGAAATATGTCCATTATTGCTGCTGCAATGATCTTTTTTCTTCTGTGTTGATTCAATCCTAAGAACCTTCCAAGGAGACATTATGTTGCTACTGCAAAGTTCTTTCAATTCATGCTTCTGGATGTGACTCTGATCACCAAACTTCTGAAGAATGGCAAGCTTTTGATGTTGTGTTATGTAGCTGCAGATTCTGAAGATCTCAAGCCAGACGATTGAAGTTATCAAGGTTTTGACTCAAGATTCCGAAGACTCTGAAGATTCTGAAGATTCTGAAGATACTGAAGATCTCAAGCCAGACTACCGACATTGTCAAGGTTCTGACCAAAGATTCTGAAGTTTTTGAATTCAACTTTATGTTTCTTCACTTCATCTTTCATCAACTTTTATCAGAAGCCAATGAACTTGAAGGTAAGATCAAATGGTAACATGATCAAATAGTACATAGTAAAAATTGAACATCCTCTCCACTACCTGATTTTGTGGGCTAGAACAGTACTATACATCACACCTGTCACTGATTTTATGGGCGAAGGACAATACACAGTATCACTCCTTTCCCATCCAACAGTGGACAATCGCTCTGTGAGCTTTCCCTATTCTATCCTCAAACGGTCTTCTTCTTATGTTATATAAGTGAGATTTGGAGACTTGAAGAAAAGGGCCGGTGAAACAATATTTTGACAAGCTTATTTTCTTTGTGAAAAGCTATCATTCTTTCGTACATAGTTTTTCTTTAAGTGTTTGTTGTTCATTTGTGTAAAATCTGCTTGTATAGAAGCATCTTGTAACACATAAAATATTATTTAAACTATTTGTTTGATTCCTTAAAGAGTTTATCCTTGAGAAAACAAAGAAGGTTGTTCTTTGTGAGTTCTTAAGGAGACTAAGGTATAGTTGGATCCTTGACAAGGAAGGTTATTCTTTGTGATTATTGTAATCTGTTGAGAACTAGGGTATATTTGCATCATCTTAAGATAAAGTACCTTTCGTTTGAGACAAAGTACCTTTTGGAAGGACAAGAACTACATCCCGGTTACTAACTCTCGGAAATTCTAGACTACACCCTGCTCCTTTTTCATCTTATTTGCAAAGAGGGTTTTGATATTTCTAGGTGTTTTGAAGTTTGGCTTGAGAAAGCGCACTCAAATCTAGTCAAGGTTTATTAACATTGTGGAATTGATTTGAGGATGATGAGAGTTTGGATTGATGAGAACTATATCTCAGGTCTTAACTCTCATGAGCTCGTGGGCTACACCTCATTCCTTTCATATCCCTTATTGAAAACATTCAATAATGGTTAAGTGTTTTTTATTTTCATTGGGAAAATGGCTTGACGTTGGATCAAACATTTGATGAATGATTGCAAAAGAGCTTGATGAAATGGTTTGAAAGATGGAAAGAGATTGAGAAACTGGGAATGGACAAAAATGAAATGATGTCTTCGAGAAAATACTCGACGTTGGATCGAGTTTTTTTTTATTTTTGTTCTTTTTTAAAAGAGGTTGATTTTATTCTTGTGTTAGAACTATCTAAACAAACACTAAAAAATAAAGCAATAAAATTATTACACGTCATAAAAATTGGGATACATTTTGTCAAATGGGGATATGAGATAATGAAACAATTAATCAAAACCCAATCAAACAAACACAAGTAAATGAGTATACGTGCACGAGGAAATAGTCTCATTGTAAGGAGACTTAAGAGTAAGCCATGTGAATCAAAGATAACAACACACAATTCATATGTACAACTCACATTCATAATAATTAAATTGAAAGAAGTAAAAAATGAAACATGCACGAATTAAGATCGTGCTGTGAGGATGCGAATCAATATCGCATAACGCAAGGACATGCAAGAAAAATGGAAATTGAGAAGTGCAAGCAAAATCCTAGGTAATGTGCTCAAATTCGATTTGTGCATATCGACAACAAAGGAGACATCGTATGTAAAAGACTCATAACGCGGCGAAATACAATAATGTATCGATAAAAAATCGGTGACATAACGACATGAAAAATGTCAAATCCGCATATTAAAATCCGATTTTTAGAAATAAAAATAAGCTAAAGAAACAGAGCAAAAACTTCACACATCTCACACTTTATTCATCATTAGTATCACATAATTACAACGATCGTAATCGAAACAAAAAATGGAAAAATAAATATAAAAAATAAAATTATAAATGAAGTGTCAATAGCAAGAACTAAACTCTACAAAATCATGAAAAAAATGACAATTTATTTGAAAGGAAATGCCAAAAAAAAAGTAGAAAAAATGGAAAAATGTAAACATGGAAGAAAGTTAGGCAGGTAGGGGTTGAACCCAGGTTATGGGGTTGGGAGGCGTGAGCTTCAACCACTCCACCATGACCTTCATCTGTCAAGCAAAGGCATGTATAAATATATATGAGAAAATAACAGAGTTAATGGAAAGTATAAAATAAAATAACAAAATAAGAGAAAAGGGGCATGCAGGACTTGATCTAAAGACATGAAAGTTGGGAGGCGTGAGCCTCAACCACTCCACCCATGGTCCTCATCTTGTAAAACTATGGATACAAATAATACATAAGGAAAACAAAATGGAAAAAGAACAAAATGAAAAACGAAACTCATAACACCAATGTGCTCACATGAACCAAACATACTTCTATTCATTTTCTTCATGAACATTGCAATCAAAACTGAAATGTAAACCTGCCATAAATAAAAACAAATCCAATACAAAGCATATGTAGACGAAGACCACCATCTATCAACTATCAGACACAAATAAATCAAAACGGAAATAACCGAAACGATACTGAAATCTCAACCAAGTGGTGTTCTTTACGGATCTGTTACAGGGTGTGATGGTGGGTGGCGTTTACATGAGTATAATGTTGCTGCGTTCTTTCACTTTGAAGGAAGGAGAATGGAGTCAGGTTTGTTGGTGCATTTGTTGTCACCGGATTGGAAAAAGGTGATGGTTTATCGGACGACGACAGTTCGAAGGGCTTACGCTATTGAAGGAGTTTAAAGGTGCGTAAGGGTGGTTTATGGAGAAATAAGGGAGGCATGGTGGTTGTGTATTGTGGTTCGTGGAAAATAGTTGCGCTTTGTGATGATGGTTTAAGGAATGATGTTTGTAAGGAGGAAGAGGTAGGAGTTGGTAGAAGAGAAGAATGAGGCTGATGCGATTTTGAGGTGGTGGAGGAGGCAGAAGTAGGGAGTTGATGGAGGAGAAGAGTTAAGTTGTTGTGGTTTTGAGGGGAAATATAGGTTGTGAGGTGAGTTTATGGAGGTGGTTTTCAAAGTTGAAGGGAAGAGTTGAGATGAAGAAGAAGGTTGTTAAGAGGAAAAGTGTGGGGCTCGCGGTGGAGAGGGGGTGAGAGAAAATAGTGGAGGTTTTTTTGTTGAAGGTGAATGACGAAGAAACAAATCGAGAGTGGTCTCTATGAGAAAAAGGAAAAATTATCCTCCTCCCCTTTACTGAAGAATGTGTTTTTTTTATCATGTGGGTTCTGTTTTTTTATTTCTTTTCATTCATGTGGAGAGAATATTAGAATACATGGCCTTGTTTGGATATGAGATAAAATGGATAATTTTTTTTGAACCTCCCCCATCATTCTACGTGCAGAGAGAAAACACAATCCTACATGGGCACGTGAATTCCCCTTCATGGTATTCACGTGCTCCAGCTCTTTAAGGGACACATTTTCATTTTTTTGGAATGAGCCAAAACCAACTTTCTTTCATTTCAAAGGAGAGAGAACGTGTGTGTGGTCCAAATTTTCAAAATGAAAACCAACTCCCCCAATCCTCCTACGCCACATGTCCATTAAGAGAGGTGAGAAAATTTATCCTCCTTCTTAACAGCTGTCACGCCTTAGATGGGAGAGCTTTTTCTTAATTTTCTTTTATTTTCTTTCTATTTTTTTATTGGATGATAAGTCGACCACATGGATTGAAAATATGAGCTTTTGATTATCTTGAATCAATGATCCAGATTAAAACAAAGATATACACACTAATTTAAAATGTCAAGGTTTCTCATTCTAGATGATTTATGAGATAAAATGCAATTAAATTAATTAATCCAAATAAAAAATCACACATCTTAAAATAAACACTATAAAATAAAAATGAATACATGAAAAGTTCTATTTAATTTTTCTGAATATTTTGACAAAAGAATAAAAATAAAATGACTGAATATGAATAAAAATCGAGTGCAAAAGTGCCCGAAAAGTTAAAATGAATGCACTAGAATGATCAGTGCGAAATAAACTTCTCAGAAACATATAGGTTTTTGTCAAATTTTGAAATTGAAAACGCTTGGTTAAAACGCTCAGACGAATCAAAATGTGACAAAAAAAATAGTCGAAAAAATAAATTAAGCACAATAGGTTAAACTACGCAAAACGTAGATTAATAAAACTGATGTCTGCAAGCTCGATTCTTAAATTTTTTGCCCACTGTTTTGACACACATTTGATAAATGATTCAACCAGTTTGCTTGTAGATCCGAAAATTTATTTCGACTGACATTCTAGGCATTTATACGGTATGTAATGCATGCTATGATATATAGAGATGCAAAATCTATGATGTATGTATTGATTCGGTGATTCATGATCAAAATTAGGGTGTGACACCTATATACGAGGAGAGTGATTATACAGACTTATCAATTATAACAAATAGGAAAAGAAACATAATCAGGCGTGCTAGCTGCTTCTTATTCTTCCTGTTTGCCTTTTTTTCCTAGCCACTTCTCGGGGGACGGATGCCCATCCTGCTGAGCTTGTTGGTTAGAGAATCTACGTTAATCTTCATGTGTACGCCTACTCCTTGGTCTTTCTAAAGTGTTTGATAAATCTTTTTTTCTCCTACGAGATTGACGTTAATGGTGACCGACTTTCCCTGAAGATTGTGTTAGTTGAGTTTGAGGTGGACCGACGAGGCTACAACGTCTAACATGGTTTCTAAGCGTATTCCTAGAATGCAATTGTAGACACTCATACAAGGGATGACGAGGAATTTTGAATTTACTATCTAGATGTCATTCCTATTGCCTATTGATATCATCAAGTCAATGTATCTTCATGGACGTGCAGTCGTCCCATTGAATGTTTGAAAGTATGAGCCTTCATACAGTCATAAACTTCCTCTTTTGAAGTAAATCTTTTTAAACAACTCTGAATATATTAAAGAATAAGAGCTTCCATCATCAATCAAGATTCAGGAGACGTCGAACTGCACGATAGTTGTTGGGATCAACAGGGGGAAAATTTCATTGGGAACTCCTCATATCTTTTCTGAGTCCTAAAAATCCAACATAGGTCGGTCAAGGGTCTTCGCCAATGTACCTCTTTCCTTTTTATGGATGGTCAACATCTCGACGATTTTCCTCTTCATGGTCCCCTTGGAAGGGAGGTTTTCCCAGGGTGTCCCTCTAGTGATGGTGGCGATATATGGGTATTTCGGTTTGTTGGCATTCTTTCTCTCGCCACTAGTCCTGACATTTGTAGTCTTCAAGGGAGATTTATCTTTAGGCGACTCTTCCTCATCTCTTTTGCCTCTTTTCACGTACTCGGTCCGCCATCCCTTTTTGATAAACCCTTCAATGACATCCTTCACCTGGATTCAATTGTCATTCTTATGGGCGTGACCTTTATGAAAGTGGCATTACTTTGACCTATTAGTTCGAGATGTCTCCATGATATGGTAAAAGGGCCAGACACCACAAGAAAATTGGCAAATTATGACCATTCATTTTGGCAGGTTACGACCGTTAGAACCGCGCAATTTGCATGCTACGGCAGTTCGAACTCCATCCCAGAAACGTGCGTCACGAGGCTATATTGCGACGGTTGTCAAAACTATCACACCAACCGTCGTTCTCTCTCACGTCGCTTAGGGAACTGACGTAACCTAAATATTGTGACGGTTACCAATCGTCGTGAAATTCGTTTTGATTTTTGTTTTTATTGTTGATTGCGACGATTTCAAACTATCGTGAAGGTCACATCCTAAAGGTTCAAACCGTAGTAATTTTGATTAATTTTTTTTAAATATAATTTATTTGATAACGGTTTAAAGCGCTACTAATTATCTAATTTTTATTTTTAACAACAGTATAAACCGTAAATCTTTATTAATTTTTATCTATAGTATTATTTATTTTTTTAATTATTTTTTATTTTAAGTGTTATCTAATAAAATATTTTAAAATATAGTATTATTTTTTTATTTAAATGATTTCTATTAAAATATTTTTATTTATGGTATTATTATTTTTTAAATATTTTTTTAATCTTTTTATTTGATTTTCTATCACTTTTGAACATAGTAAAATCAATTCCAATAAAAAACATGTAATATCAAATAAACATTTTGATATAAAAAAAATGTGACTTCCATAATCATATTATGTAGTAAAAAAACCCAAAAAATATATCAAATCTTAATCTTATAATAGTAAGAATCAGAACACCAAAAATACATAGAAAAAATCATAATTTAATTGATTCATAGTAAAGTTTAATTTGTCCTTCTTAATGATTAATTATCTACGATTCGGTAATAGAATTTTGCATTTGCAGAATTTTGCATTTGCATATTATCTCTTTAATATAATAGCATAAACATAAGCCACTCCATAACAGATATCAAATCACAAATTATTTCTCTCGTAATTATCAACACTCAAAACATAATGGAGTATAACTAACCAATAACATAACTATAGTGTGTATTATGAGTGCCTAACCAAATATATATTTTTCTTCAACAAAATTCAAAACTTAATATTAAAGAGTATCATATTTGTATGTATACGATTTATCACTAATGGATTTAGTTCGGTAAAGTGGGAACCTATTTCTACATAATTTTATGAGTTTATGAGTAAGACCTCAAATCCATAAACCTTGTCATATTATCATGTCATGCTAGTTAACCATACAACCAAACAAAAATTTACGATAGTAAGATTATCATAATTCTTCACAAACCTCATCTTAAAAGACAAAGAAAAAGTTAAGGAAATCTCACTATCCTTAAGCTTAATCACCAAAATATAGAATAATCTCTCCATTAAAAAAATCATTTGTTTAGTTTCTATGCTACTTAATAAAATAAAACAGAACTGTCTAACCATAAATTAAGTGTATCATGAGACAAAGTAGCCGCAGAAAAAATAATCACAATTCTCAATTTACGTTAAACCGTTTTTAGACATGTTCTCCCCATCTCTAAGAGATACCGAAAGATTTTATTTTTTCTCAAATATTAAGAAGATTAACAAATATTTAAAAATAAATAAATTATACTTACATTATTAATTCATCTACATCGATAAAAGATCCATCAAATTTTTTATTATAAACTTCATATATTTCTCCTCTGCTGTATGATCGTTCATCTCTCGATTCCTACAAATAAAAATAAATATTAATTATTTGTACTATCAGATATACAATATAGAATCAACAATATATAAACATATTATTTCTTTACCTCTAAATCTGTACCCAACTTTTATAACAAGGATCTCACCATGATGAATATTTCTTAATATTATAAACACCAAATTTTTATAGTGACAATCATCATTAATGACTCTGAAAAAGTCAAAAGGGAAATATATGATAGCTAGAAACCACCCTGATTTATAATCCTCAACAGCTAATGAATAAACATATTAAAGTAATTATTGAGGATATCACTGGGAAAAATATAAAAAATGTATTACTTGCTTCCAAAGAGGGTATAGAGAGCACTCATTTAGAAGTGAATTGCAATTTCCAGAATTTATTATTATGATTGTTTGACTTTAAGCCCTAGGAAATATATACATGACACCTTGTTCTCACTATTGAGCTAAGCTTTGGGTATACAAGATACACAAAAGAAAATTTTTTAGTCAAAAATGTATTTTTAATTATACAGAAATATGACAGCAAAATTTAGATTTAATTATATAGAAACACACATGTTCACCTGCTTCTTTGATTCTTTTGATTTCTTGAAGAGAAGGTCTTATTGCTCTGAAATAATCCAGAAAAGGAAATCAAACCAGGAACCTGTGAAGAATGGTAGTGAAAGGAACCCACAAACCTAATATGAAAATATTATTGAAAAAAGAGAAAAATAATAAATGTGTATAAAAACGATTGCCAGAAAAGTTAGGATTTTCTATTAAAAAAATTGTTTTTTTTAAATATATTTTGAAGAATAGAAAAGAGGGTCGCGGCGGGTGGTGGATGTCTTGCTCACTAGAATATGAAGAATCATATTGTTGAAGATGGACATTGTGTTGAATTGTAATTCCTTGTGTCGAAGCAGGTTGCTCGACAGAACAAGGAAGTGTCGAACCACCTAGTGTGTTGAGTTGTGTTAGTGTGTTAAAGTGTCGAAGCATGTTGCTTCACACAGAATTTCGACTTAGGCCTATTTTAGTAGTGTTAGCTATTTTGGACTTTTATAGTTTTGGGCTTTGACTTGAGTTCCAAGTTAACCTAAATCTATAAATAGAGGGACCCTTATTCTTGTAATAAATTGAATAGAGTATTCATAACATTGTAATTCACAGTATTTTGCAGTTGCAAAGTGAATAACAAGTTTTCCACAGTTTGTGGGCAGAGAGAAACTCTGCAGAATTTTAATTCTTCTTCTCCTTCGCCGTTCTTTACACTCTTTCTTTCTCCATTGTTCTTCTCTTTTCATTGTTATTGTGTGGGTAATAACAATCTTGTTCATCAAGATTGATTGAAATTCTCCTTAGATTTTGGGAAGTTTCCGACATCTGGTATCAAGAGCTCCGGTTTAATCAATTTGTGGGAAGAAAATTACCATGGCAACGAATCATCCAAACAGACATTTTTCAGCAAATCTTTCGATTCTCAAGAATAACAATGATGAGAATTGGTGCAAGCAGATAAAAGTTGTGTTCTGTTATCAAAATCTTTATGATCTTGTGAAGGAAGGAGTAGCAACGCTTGCAGAAGCCGCGACATATCAAGAAAAGACTGCACATAAAGAATTGAAGAATAAGCTCTCTTTATAATCCACCAATATGTTGATGCAGATAACTTTGAAAAGGTTAGTGATGCAGAGTCAGCGAAAGAAGCATGGGAAATTCTGGAGAAATCGTTTGGAGGCGCGGAGAAGGTGAAAGAGGTGAGGTTACAAACTCACAAAAGGACGTATGAATTGCTTCAGATGGAAGACAATGAAAGCATAACTGATTTCTTCACCAAGGTTACGAAACTGGTGAAGCAAATGAAGGTATGTGGAGAAGTGTTAACATCAAGATCTGTTGTGGGAAAGATCTTAAGATCATTGGCTCCAAAGTTCGACCACATGGTAGTAGCCATAGAAGAGTCAAAAGATTTGTCAAAATTGACAAAGGAAGATCTTCAAGGGACGCTTGAATCTCATGAATAAAGAATGGTTGAAAGAGCTGCAGGAAAGTCAAAGAGTGATATGGCTTTCCAGGCTCAATCAGCAAAAGAAAGAAAAGGCAAAGGAATCTGGAATGACAACAAAGGCAGAGGAGGTTACAACAATTCGACTGGTCGAAATCAGCAAGAAAGAAACTGGTCCAATAAGAGAAAACCCTAGAATCAAGGCAACCAAAGAGGTGGTGTTACAGGTAGAGGAAGAAGTGGTGGTCAAAAGTCAGACAAGAGTCACATTAAGTGTTACATTTGTTAAAGGTATGGTCACTATTATAGTGATTGTCCAGAAAAGCAGAAGAACCAAGAAACTTATGCAAAGCTGACAAAACATGAAGAAGAAGAGACGTTGTTGATGGTTACAACAAAAGATGAAGAGAGATTTAAGGACCACTTGGACTCAGGATGCTCATGACACATGTCTGGAAGAAAAGATTGGTTTGTCAACATAAAGCCCTCAATGAAGAACATAGTGACATTTTCAAATGACAACACTCTAGCAGCTGAAGGTGTTGGTGATGTTCTGATTATGAGAAAAGATGGCAAGAGGTAAGTAATTTCAAATGTGTTGTACATACCAGGCATGAAGAGTAATTTGCTCAGCATATGGCAGTTAGTCGAAAAGAACTACATAGTGTCGATCAAAGACAAGATGATGAGAGTTCTCGACTCAAATGGAAGGTTGATTTTGAAGGCTCCAATGTCTCAAAATAGAACCTTCAAGATTGAGCGTAATGTGACGGAGCATAATAGGTTAAACCATGCAAAATGTAGATTAATAAAACTGATGTCTGCAACCTCGATTTTAAAAATTTTTGCCCACTATTTTGCCACGCATTTGATAATTTATTCAACCAGTTTGCTTGTAGATCCGGAAATTTATTTCGACTGACATTCTAGGCATTTATATGGTATGTAATGCATGCTATGATATATAGAGATGCAAAATCTATGATGTATGTATTGATTCGGCGATTCAGAGTCAAAATTAGGGTGTGACACCTATATACGAGGAGAGTGATTATACAAACTTATCAATTATAACAAATAGGAAAAAAAAACATAATCAGGCGTGCTAGCTGCTTCTTATTCTCCTTGTTTTCCTTTTTTTTCCTAGCCACTTCTCCAGGGACAGATGCCCATCCTGTTGAGCTTGTTGGTTAGAGAATCTACGTTAATCTTCATGTGTACGCCTACTCCTTGGTCTTTCTAGAGTGTTTGATAAATATTGTTTTCTCCTACGAGATTGACGTTAATGGTGACTGAGTCTCCCTGAAGATTGTGATAGTTATGTTTGAGGTGGACCGACGAGGCTACAACGTCTAACATGGTTTCTAAGCGTATTCCTAGAATGCAATTGTAGACACTCATACAAGGGATGACGAGGAACTATGAATTTACTATCTAGATGTCGTTCCTGTCGCCTATTTATATCATCAAGTCAATGTATCTTCATGGACGTGCAGTCGTCCCATTGAATGTTTGAAAGTATGAGCCTTCATACAGTCATAAACTTCCTCTTTTGAAGTAAATCTTTTTAAACAACTCTGAATATATTAAAGAATAAGAGCTTCCATAATCAATCAAGATTCAGGAGACGTCGAATTGCACGATAGTTGTTGGGATCAACAGGGGGAAAATTTCATTGGGAACTCCTCATATCTTTTCTGAGTCCTAAAAACCCAACATAGGTCGGTCAAGGATCTTCGCCGATGTACCTCTTTCCTTTTTATGGATGGTCAACATCTCGACGATTTTCCTCTTCATGGTCCCCTTGGAAGGGAGGTTTTCCCATGGTGTCCCTCTAGTGACGGTGGCGATATATGGGTATTTCAGTTTGTTGGCATTCTTTCTCTCGCCACTAGTCCTGACATTTATAGTCTTCAAGGGAGATTTATCTTTAGGCGACTCTTCCTCATCTCTTTTGCCTCTTTTCACGTACTCGGTCCGCCATCCCTTTTTGATCAACCCTTCAATGACATCCTTCACCTGGATTCAATTGTCATTACTTTGACCTATTAGTTCGAGGTGTCTCCATGATATGGTAAAAGGGCTAGACACCACAAGAAAATTGGCAAATTATGACCATTCATTTTGGCAGGTTACGACCATTAGAACCGCGCAATTTGCATGCTACGACAGTTCGAACTCCGTCCCAGAAACGTGCGTCACGAGGCTATATTGCGACGGTTGTCAAAACTATCACACCAACCGTCGTTCTCTCTCACGTCGCTTAGGGAACTGACGTAACCTAAATATTACGACGGTTACCAATCGTCGTGAAATTCTTTTTGATTTTTGTTTTTATTATTGATTGCGACAGTTTCAAACTATCGTGAAGGTCGCATCCTAACGGTTCAAACCGTCGTAATTTTGATTTAAATTTTTAAATATAATTTATTTGATAACGGTTTAAAGCGCTACTAATTATCTAATTTTTATTTTTAACAACAGTATAAACTGTAAATCTTTATTAATTTTTATCTATAGTATTACTTATTTTTTTTAATTATTTTTTATTTTAAGTGTTATCTACTAAAATATTTTTAAATATAGTATTATTTTTTTCTTTCAATTATTTCTATCAAAATATTTTTATTTATGGTATTATTATTTTTTAAATATTATTTTTTTATCTTTTTATTTGATTTTCTATCACTTTTTAACATAGTAAAATTAATTCCAATAAAAAACATGTAATATCAAATAAACATCTTGATATAAAAAAAATGTGACTATCATAATCATGTCATATAGTAAAAAAAACCAAAAAATATATCAAACCAAAAATACATAGCAAAAAATCATAATTTAATTGATTCATAACAAAGTCTAATTTGTCATTCTTAATGATTAATTATCTGCAATTCAGTAGCTAGACTCAGAAGAACGTCTACCATCAACAAATGATTAATTATCTGCAATTCAGTAGCTAGACTCAGAAGAACGTCTACCATCAATAAATGATTCCAACCCCTAAAAAACAAATTAAAATAATACTCATAAACTTTAATTTTAAATGCATCAAAATAATATAACTCTCTTCCAATAGAATTTTGCATTTGCATATTATCTCTTTAATATAATAGTATAAACATAAGGCACTCCATAATAGATATCGAATCACAAATTATTTATCTCGTAATTATCAACACTCAAAACATAATGGAGTATAACTAACCAATAACATAACTACAGTGTGTAATATGAGTGCCTAACCCAATATTTATTTTTCTTCAACACAATTCAAAACTTAATATTAAAGAGTATCATATTTGTATGTATACGATTTATCACTAATGAATTTAGTTCGGTAAAGTGGGAACCTATTTCTACATAATTTTATGAGTTTATGAGTAAGACCTCAAATCCATAAACCTTATCATATTATCATGTCATGCTAGTTAACCATACAACCAAACAAAAATTTACGAGAGTTAGATTATCATAATTCTTCACAAACCTCATCTTAAAAGACAAAGAAAAAGGTTAAGGGAATCCCACTATCACTAAGCTTAAACACCAAAATATAGAATAATTTCTCCACTAAAAAATCACTCGTTTAATTCCTATTTTATTTATTAAACTACAATAGAACGGTCTAATCATAAATTAAATGTATCATGAGACAAAATAGCTACAGAAGAAATAATCACAATTCTCAATTTAATTTAAACAGTTTTCAGACATGTTCTCCCCATCTCTAAGAGATGTCGAAAGGTTTTATTTTTTCTTAAATATTAAGGAGACTAACAAATATTTAAAAATAAATAAATTGTACTTACATTATTAATTCATCTTCATTGATAAAAGATCCATAAGATTTTTTATTATAAACGGCATATATTTCTTCTTTGCTGTATGATCGTCCATCTCACGATTTCTATAAATAATAATAAATATTAATTATTTATACTATCAAACATACAATCAACACTACATAGATTTAGCATATTATTTTTTTACCTCTAAATCTGTACCCAACTTTTATAACAAGGATCTCACCATGATGAATATTTCTTAATATTATAAACACCAAACTTTTATAGTGACAATCATCATTAGTGACTCTGAAAAAAGTCAAAAGGGAAATATATGATAGCTAGAAACCACCCTGATTTATAATCCTCAACAGCTAATGAATAAACATATTAAAGTAATTATTGAGGATATCACTGGGAAAAACATAAAAAATGTATTACTTGCTTCCAAAGAGGGTATAGAGAACACTCATTTAGAAGTGAACTGCAATTTCCAGAATTTTTTATTATGATTGCTTAACTTTAAGCCCTAGGAAATATATACAAAAACAAATTTTTTAGTCAAAAATTTATTTTTAATTATACAGAAATATGACAGCAAAATTTAGATTTAATTATATAGAAACACATATGTCCTCCTGCTTCTTTATTCTTTTGATTTCTTAAAGAGAATGTCTTATTGCTCTGAAATAACCCATAAAAGGAAATCAAACCAGGAACATGTGAAGAACGGTAATGAAAGGAACCCAGAAACCTAGAAAGGAATCTGAAAATATTATTTAAAAAAGAGAAAAATAATAAATGTGTATAAAAATAATTGCCAAAAAAGTTAGGATTTTCGATTTAAAAGTTTGGGTTTTTTAATATTTTGAAGAATAGAAAAGAGGGTCGCGGCGGCTGGTGGATGGCTTGTTCACTAGAATATGAAGAATCATATTATTGAAGATGGACATTGTGTGAATTGTAATTTCTTGTGTCGAAGCAGGTTGCTCGACGGAATAAGGATTTGTCGAACCACCTAGTGTGTTGAGTTGTGTTAGTGTGTCGAAGTGTCGAAACATGTTACTTCACACAGAATTTCGACTTAGGCATATTTTAGTAGTGTTAGCTTATTTGGACTTTTATAGTTTTGGACTTTGACTTGAGGTCCAAGTTAACCTAAATCTATAAATAGAGGGAGTAACCTTTATTCTTGTAATAAAGTGAATAGAGTATTCATAACATTGTAATTCACAGTATTTTGCAGTTGCAAAGTGAATAACAAGTTTTCCACAGTTTGTGGGCAAAGAGTCTGCAGAATTTTAATTCTTCTTCTCCTTCATTGTTCTTTACACTCTTTCTTTCTCCATTATTCTTCTCTTTTCATTGCTATTGTGGGGGTAATAACAATCTTGTTCATCAAGATTGATTGAAATTCTCCATAGGTTTTGGGGAGTTTCCAACATCTGGTATCAAGAGCTCTGGTTTAATCGATTAGTGGGAAGAAAATCACCATGGCAACGAATCATCTAAAAAGACATTTTCCAGCAAAACTTTCGATTCTCAAAAACAACAATTATGAGAATTGGTACAAGCAGATAAAGGTTGTGTTCTGTTATCAAGATCTTTGGGATCTTATGAAGGAAGGAGTAACAACGCTTGCAAAAGCCGCGATAGATCAAGAAAATGATGCACATAAAGAATTGAAGAAGAAAGATTATAAATCTCTCTTTATAATATATCAATGTGTTGATGCAGATAACTTTGAAAATGTTAGTGATGCAAAGTCAGCGAAAGAAGCATGGGAAATTCTGGAGAAATCGTTTGGAGGTGCGGAGAAGGTGAGAGAGGTGAGGTTACAAACTCACAAAAGGATGTATGAATTGCTTCAGATGGAAGATAATGAAAGCATAACTGATTTCTTCACCAAGGTTACGAAACTGGTGAATCAAATGAAGGTATATGGATAAGTGTTAATATCAAGATATGTTGTTGGAAAGATCTTGAGGTCATTGACTCCAAAGTTCGATCACACGGTGGTAGCCATAGAAGAGTCAAAAGATTTGACAAAATTGACAAAGGAAGAGCTTCAAGGGATGCTTGAATCTCATGAACAAAGAATGGCTGAAAGAGCTGCAGGAAAGTCAAAGAGTAATATGACTTTGCAGGCTCAATCAGTAAAAGAAAGAAAAGGTAAAGGAAGTTGGAATGGCAATAAAGGCAGATGAGGTTACAACAATTCGACTGGTCAAAATCAGCAAGAAGGAAACTGGTCGAATTAGAGAAAACCTTGGAACCAAGGCAACCAAAGAGGTGGTGCTGCAGGTAGAGGAAGAGGTGGTGGTCAAAAGCCAGACAAGAGTCACATTTAGTGTTACAATTGTCAAAGGTATGGTCACTATTCTAGTGATTATCCAGAAAAGCAGAAGAATCAAGAAACTTATGCAAAGCTGGCGAAACATGAAGAAGAAGAGACGTTGATGATGGTTACAACAAGAGATAAAGAGATATTCAAGGACCAATGGTACTTGGACTCAGGATGCTCATCACACATATCTGGAAGAAAAGATTGGTTTGTCAACATAAAATCCTCAATGAAGAACATGGTGAAATTTGCAAATGACAACACTCTAGCAACTGAAGGTGTTGATGATGTTTTGATTATGAGAAAAGATGGCAAGAGGTCGGTAATTTCAAATGTGTTGTACATACCAGGCATGAAGAGTAATTTGCTCAGCATATGGCAGTTAGTCGAAAAGAACTACAAAGTGCCGATCGAAGACAAGATGATGAGAGTTCTCGACTCAAATGGAAGGTTGATCTTGAAGGCTCCAATGTCTCAGAATAGAACCTTCAAGGTTGAGCTTAATGTGACAAAGCATAAGTGCCTTGTAACAGCAGCCATCAGAGATGAATGGATATGGCATTATAAACTTGGTCATCTCAATTTCAAAGACATCAGAGTTTTGAAGAGAAAAAACATGGTTTCAGGATTACCAGAAATCGACATTCCAAATGAAGTATGTGAAGAATGTGTGCAAGCGAAGCAACATAAGAACAACTTCAGTAAGGATGCAGGAAGCAGGTCGAATGAAATTCTCGAAGTCATATACTCTGATGTATGTGGTCCTCTCCAGGTGGATTCGATTGGAGGTAACACATACTTTGTTACATTCATAAATGACTTCAGTCGAAAATTATGGTCTTACCTGATCAAAGGGAAAAGTGAAGTGATCGAGGTATTTGACAAGTTTAAATATATGGTCGAAAGACAAAGAGGTCGAAAGATCAAGATTTTGAGGACTGATGGTGGTGGAGAATATGTGTCGAAATACTTCAATGCATTATGTGTGAAAGAAGAGATTGTGCATGAGATGGTGCCACCCTACACTCCATAATAGAATGAAGTCACAGAAAGGAAGAATAGAACCATTATGAATATGGTTAGGAGTATGTTGAAAGGCAAGCATCTACCCAAATAATTATGGGGAGAAGCTGTATCGACTGCAACATATATCCTGAACAGATGTCCGACGAAGAAGCTAGAAGGAACCACGCCAGAAGAATGTTGGTCGGGTGTCAAGCCTAGCTTGAGTCATCTTAGGGTGTCTGGATCCATAGAACATAGACATGTGCCAGATAAGTTAAGAAGAAAACTTGATGACAAGTCGAGTCAGATGATCCTGATAGGATATCATTCGACTAAAGGATATAAGTTGTTCGACTCAATGAATAAGCAAGTGGTGATCAACAGGGACGTGATCATAGATGAGCTTAAGGAGTCGGATTTGACTGATAATGTCAAGAAAGATTCAGTGAGAATCTTTTGTGATGAACCAACTAGTGAAGTCGAAAGATAAGTTTGATAGGAAGAAGTCAAAGGTGAAGCAGGACCAAGAAGACCTCAAAGAACAAGACACATGCCTGCAAGGTTGCAAGAATGTGTGATTACATCATATGATGTGGTCAATGAAGAAGGTGAGCTGGTACATTATGCTTTCTACGCAGATATCGAACCTGTCAATGTAGTTGGGGCATTGAAAGATTCGAAGTGGATGAAAGCAATGGACGAAGAGCTGAAGTCAATCGAAGTCAACAACACTTGGTCACTTGTCGAATTTCCCCAAGACAAGAAGGAAATCGATGTGAAATGGGTATACAAGGTGAAGTTGAATCCCAAAGGAGAAGTTACTCGATACAAGGCGAGACTTATGGTGAAAGGATTTCTCCAGAAAGAAGGAATCGACTTCGATGAAGTTTTTGCACCTGTTGCTAGGATCGAAACAATCAGGTTGGTTGTTGGTCTAGCAAACATGAACAACTGGAAGATGTGTCATATGGATGTGAAATGTGCATTCCTTAATGGCCCCTTAAAAGAAGAAGTTTATGTTGCACAACCAGATGGGTTTGTGAAATATGGTAGAAGCAAGCACATCGAGATGAGGTTCCATTATCTTTGAGAGCAGGTAGATGGAAAGATAAATGTAGAACACTGCAGAACTGAGAATTAAATTGCAAACATCATGACGAAAGGAGTGCAGGTCGAAGTGTTCAGAAGACTAAGAGCTATGATGAATGTAGATAGCTTAGACACTATGAATTAGGTGGTGTGTTGAATTGTAATTCCTTGTGTCGAAGCAGGTTGGTCGATAGAACAAAGAAATGTTGAACTACCTAGTATGTTGAGTTGTGTTAGTGTGTCGAAGTGTTAAAGCATGTTGCTTCATACAGAATTTCGACTTAGGCCTATTTTAGTAGTGTTAGCTATTTTGGGCTTTGGCTTGAGGTCCAAGTTAACCTAAATCTATAAATAGAGGGAGTAACCCTTATTCTTGTAATAAAGTGAATAGAGTATTCATAACATTGTAATTCACAGTATTTTGCAATTGGAAAGTGAATAACAAGTTTTCCACAGTCTGTAGACAGAGAGAAACTCTGTAGAATTTTAATTCTTCTTCTCCTTCATAGTTCTTTACACTCTTTGTTTCTCCATTGTTCTTCTCTTTTCATTGCTATTGTGTGGGTAATAACAATCTTGTTCATCAAGATTGATTGAAATTCTTCATAGGTTTTGGGGAATTTCCAACACATTGCAGCAACGAAAAAATGAATAGACCATAAGCAAAGGTGTATTGGAGTGACCATGGATTTAAGTGTTCAAAGGGACAATGAAGAACCGTCAGAGGTGTATTGACCATATGCGGTGAATGACGACATAGTTGTTGCAGTTCAATGCAGTTGAATGTGAAATAACCATCTTTGGAATCAATGCGAGAGAGTAAGCTGAGTGAGAGAAGAATGTTTTGCAAAAAAAAAATATAGAAAGTTTGGGGTTTTTTTGATTTGAAGAATCCCAATTTTATTTTGAAGGAAAGAAATAAAATAGAATGGTAAAAGCTATGATTTAGAAAAACAAGTGAAATTTAGAGAAGTTTTTTTAAAAAAAGTATTTTAAAATTAAATTTTTAAATAATTAATTTTTCAAAAAAATATATTAAAATAGTCATCTTTCTTAACTGATGTGTCAGTTGAACTGAAGCATCAAATTAAGGTAGAGAGGAGGCACCATTGAAACTGACACATGCTTTCAACGGTGTAGCACCTAGGCGCCATTCCTCTTGGTGCATGCATGTGTGGTGCCACATGCATACACTACATAGTTTATGCGCCAATGCATGTGGCGCATGCACCTTTAATTTTTTTTTAAAATTTTAAATGTTAATTTTACAAAAAAATAAAAAAATACTGAAAATAAAAATTATATTTATGTTATAATGAAAAATTACATGGAATTGACAAGAAATTCAATGACCCGCTCGATTGAAATGTCCCCCTGTTCCACATCCAGGTGCGTTAGTCTGTCTTCGAGGTCTTCCACGATTTTTCTAAGGTGTTTGTGGTCTTTGAGTGCTGACATGATCCAATGATGACTGGTGTGAAGGTCCGGTGGAAGGTCCAATGGTATTTGATAGATATGTCATCATTTCTTCCCAATAGCTGGAGGGTTCTCGCCAACGCCGCTTCCGTAATTGAGTTCGGTCCCATGTTGTCGTGGTTGGGTTGTTGTGGTTGGGTGAATTGTGGATGATATGGTTGCCCGAATTGGGACATTGAATCGGTTTAGAAACAAATCAATGGTTCCTGGGGTGTACTATAGTCAAACAATGGTTGGGTGTTATGTCGATGAGATGTTTGGGTTGTCATTGGTAGGGGGCTATGATGGAATGAATTGTATGAATCTTCTGGGCTATAGACTGTTGTGGTGGCTGCGTATGGTTGTTGGTGGGTAGGGTTTGATCATTGGTTTTGAGGTTGAGTGTGTGGCATGAAAGGGTTGCGAGGTTGGGACTTTGGTTGTTGGATGTATATGGTAGGATGATGGTGTGAGGTTGGTCGTTGGGTTTGGGTGGGTTATCATTGTTCTTGGACGAGGATTTATTGTTGGGCGTATGATGACGAAGCTAGTTGGCGTGGATCAAAACATAAGTACGAAATAAGTAAGAAGAAGTAATAAACAATAAAAACATAAGTAAGAAATAAGTACGAAATAAGTAAGAAGAAGTAATAACATATAAATATTGAAATATTGTTGATTGTTCCTCGATGTTCATCACCCATTGATCCGTTGTCGCGCGCGGATCAAAAACGAGTATTTTTGTAAAAACGTAATACAACGACAGTTAAACTCGGATTTCGTCTCAAGGATTCTTGTTTGTAATAATTAAACGTAATCGAATGGGGGGGGGGTTGATTTGATGTTCAATTACAAAAATGCAGAAAATAAGTGATTATGAAAAGTGATTATTTGAATAAGCTGAAACGAATCAACCCACTATATCATCTTACGACTTATCATTGATCCCTATAAAATTCCAATTCCCTAAACGGGTCTGATCCTATTCGATTACAAAAGCTACTGACAAGCGCAATAACAATTATACGAAGTCTGTCCCTGAATTCCGAGTAAAGCAAACAGATTAAAACTATTGCGAATTAAGCAAACGCAATATGATCGAACGCGATAATGCAAAAGCTACACTAATCACGAAATTGATTCAAAAGCAGACAACAATCAAATTAAAGAATTCTATCATGTAAAAACAATTAAATTAAGCAAGTAATTGTGATTATAGATATAATTCAAAGGAACAGATTAATGGAAAATTATAAAAGAACCTCAAAGTGGCATCCGATTACAGTGAATTGATTCTTGGGAAATTAGTTCTCCATAGTCATTCTTTGCAAGCTCTCAAATTCGTAAATGAACTGTGATTTTTCCTCTTCAATCCCTCATGGTGTACGGCTGCTAGACCTAGGGGAAATCAAAGACCCGTTTTACAACTCAACTGGGTCGACCCAGCCCACTACAAATGACCCAACAAAAATACAAATAAAATTCTGCAACTTCAACAGACTTTCTGGCCCTGCTACAGTCCGATTCAGCTCTCTACTTCTGAACAAAAGCTGTAGATCTTTTTCTTAGCTTTCCATCGACTGGTATCACGTCTCAATCCGATACTCCTAGCTCAAGATATGATTTTTCTCACGAAAGCTGCTAATGCTGAAAATATAATGCGAAAAACAAATAAGTGCAAAAATAAAATAAATTGTAAAAACACATTGAAACATAAAAATAAGCAAAGCAAACCGAAGAAATGCTTAAGTACAAACATGGAAGAACGTGCATCAAAATGCATTGATCAAATTCTCCCACACTTGAACTTTTGCACTCCGAGGAAAACGAAAAACAAAACGAAGAAAGCACAAATACATCATCAGTTACTCATCCTAGGCTACAAGTCATCTTCGGTTAACTTTGCATTGATAGGTACTAATCTTGCACACTAAGGATATTGTAAGAACACTAATCCACAGTTATGCAGACATAAACCTCCTGAATACACAAATCAACTCGAATCATATTATTATACTAAAGCCTAACTTACTCATCCTTCTTTTGCCCTTTTTCATTCAGGCGCAATCACATTAAGCCCGTTATCTCCACACACTCATAGCAAGGCGACCGATTAGTGACTCTGATCCTTTTCTGCACGGGGTTCTGGTACTTAAGTGGCATAACCCTTTGCTTACTCACTTGTAGTTGCGGGGGATCGGACCATAATTCGTCCTACCAAGTTCAGCACCAGAAACCGCTGAACCAACTACAAAAGAGTCTTATTTCCAACTTTTTTTGAAGGTTCCACAACCGTTGGGTTAAGTGACCGGGTGAGGGTCACCAAACTTAGAAGGGGCATTCCTTTATTTTTTTTCTCTTTTTTTCTCTTTTTCGGAACACTCACTTATATTCATCGGATTCCCTGCGTAGAATGTGTGTGAGATGGTGCTGACTGCTGAAATAAACTACTCAAGAGCTGTCAGAGAATGAGAATGTACGGCTAAAACATAATAAAAATTCAACTCAATTTCCATATGCAGGAGACTTACGGTGTTAAAACAATATCGATCTTGTGAATTTTTCTCAAGTCTCCGCAAACTCGACTCAAAGTAATCTATAGCCTAAAACTTTCAAGAAGATTGCAATTTTTTTTAGAAAGAAAACAAAAACAAAACAAAACAAAGAACAAAAACAAAGAAAATAAAGTATTCCCTCCCCCACACTTAAAATATGCATTGTCCTTAATGAAAGAAACAAACATAAAATAAGAGAGAGAAGAGAGAGGAAAGAACACACCCGAGTAGTCAAGAAGGATAGGTGATCACATAAGCAGCCTTTCCCAAAGAGATATATTCTACATTTTCTTCTTCCAAAGTGGGGCTATCATGGAATAGCTTTGGGTAATGTCTATTGAACTTGAAAATTTTATTAGTATCTTCGCCTTTTATTTCAGGATCAAAGAATCTTCTAAAAGTAAAAGTGTCAAATGGACACGTGAAGGTGATCTGATCTGGAATGTCAGCCAATGTCCAACCAAATGCTTTTTTATGCTTCCTTAAAACCTGCAAAAGCTTATTTTCTTGATCGAAATCAAGGTTAGAAGAAATTATAGCCGGTAGTTTTTCATTCATCTCTAAATAAGCATATTTCATATTTTCAGGAAGTTGCTTCAGCTCGAGGGAAGGTGGCTGCTCAATAGAAGGAGTGTTTGGGGCAGCCGGGATGTCAAGAGCTTTATCTACATGAACAACTTTATTTGAAACCTCATCTGCAGTAAGAATATCAACTTGCAAGGCAGCCTCAATTTCAACACAAACAGAGCAAATTTTAGTTTCAGTACAAATATCACAAGAATAAACATCATCAAAGCCAGACAATGATGGAAAATCAGATGCAAACAAATCACTACAAGTATCATCAACAATTTCAGAAATCAAATCTATTTGAAAAAGAGAATGTTCTTCCAAGGGTTGTTTCATGGCATCGAAAATGTTAAATTTTGTGACAATGTCACCAAATTCCATGGACATGGTTCCATCGTCAACATCAATTTTTGTCTTTGCCGTTTTCATGAACGGTCTGCCTAAAATGATGGGAGCTCTGCTTGTCTTAGCCTCTCCTTCCATGTCCAGAATGTAAAAATCTGCAGGAAAAATTAAATCGTTAACTTGGACAAGGACATCTTCCACTACACCAGTCGGGCGTGCATTGCTCATGTTCGCCAGTTGGACGATCAAACTTGTATGCTGCAAAGGACCAAGATTAAGGTTATTATAAATAGAAGTAGGCATAACATTAATGCCCGCTCCCAAATCAAGCATGCAATTCTCGAATTTACTATCCCCGATGGTACAAGGGACAATAAAAGTTCCCGGATCCTTCTGCTTTTGTGGTAAGAGTTGAGTGATGGATGAAACATTTTTCTCGCCTGTAACTTTTTCAGATGAAGGCTTTGGCTGAATAAAAGCAGAAATATTTCTTCCCAAGTTAACTCTCTCACTTCCTTTAATCCTCCTCTTATTTGTACACAAATCCTTCATAAACTTTGCATACTTAGGAACCTGTTTAATTACATCAAGAAGCGGAATATTTACCGCAACTTTTCTAAAAACATCCAATATCTCTCTTTCCTTGTCTCCCTCCTCAATTCTTTTATTTTTCAGAACTCTATGTGGGAAGGGGACTGGTGGCACATACTCCTTTTCTTTAATTTTTTCAGATGAAACAGGTTCAGATGAAGTAGGTTCAGGTTCAGATGTTACCTCAATAATTTTTTTATTTTTTTCAGGGGTTGGTTCTGTAACTTTTCTGGATCTCAAAGAAATTGCGCTCACATTAGCATTAGAATCCTTTGGATTGACAACTGTTTGGGCTGGAAGCTAGTTCGACCCTTGGGCTTTCATGTTATTTATTTGAGTAGTAAGTTGTCCCATTTGGGTGTTCAAGGTCTGAATGCTAGAATCGGTCCTTTGTTGGAATTGGAGATTGTTGGCGGCCATTTGTTTGACAAGATCTTCTAAGGATGGTCCGGAAGGTGCAGGGGCAGCCACTTGAGGTGAGTTCTGTTGTTGGTTGGTTTGCGGGTTTCCATATCGAAGGTTGGGATGGTTCCTCCAATTGGGATGGTATTTGTTGGTGGACAGGTCAGGAGTGTTGTTGTACCTGTTTTGATTGTAAAGGTTGGCTGCATAAGCTTGTGGCAGCCCAGTAATGGACTCGTCTCTCAGAATAGGACAAGTATCGGTCGGGTGCTCAGGAGAAGTACAAATGCCACACAAAGTTGTTGTTTGAGGTTTTACTATTGCCAGCTGTTTGACTAAGGCAGTGAGTTCGTCAATTCTGGTCTCTAAAGCTTTGTTGGAAGAAACTTGAATTTGACTCACGCCTTTGCTTTGCACAGAATTGTCTCTAGTGGTGAACTGTTGAGAATTAAGAGACATATTTTCAATAAGGGCTTTGGCAGCAACTGGAGTTTTATCGACTAATGCTCCACCACTAGCAGCATCAAGAATGTTCCTGTCCATCGGTAACAACCCCTCATAAAAGTATTGGATGAGGAGTTGCTCAGTGATCTGGTGTTGAGGGCAGCTAGATACCAAGTGCTTGAATCTCTCCCAATACTCGGTCAACGACTCATTATTCTGTCTAATACCACAAATCTCTTTTCTGATCGAGGCTGCTCTGGAGGCAGGGAAGTATCTCTATAAGAACACTCTTTTTAGAGCATTCCAGCTTGTGATCGAATTTGGCTCAAGATAATATATCCAATCCTTTACTGCACCCTGCAATGAAAAAGGAAAAGCTCGAAGTTTGATATGGTCTTCAGTTATTCCTTCAGGCCTCAACGGTGTAGAGCACACAACCTGGAATTCTTTGAGATGTTTATGTGGATTCTCACCTGCAAGACCATTAAACTTTGGCAACAAGTGTATTAAACTCGATTTTAATTCAAAATGAACAGCAACAACATCATATTCAATACACAAACCATTGTAATTCACATCAGGAGCAGCTAACTGTCTTAAAGTTCTTTGGTCAGCCATAGTCAAAAACAAACACAATGAAGAAAAACGATTAAAATAAATTTAGAAAAATAAACTAATATCGAAATTAATCTAATGATGTCATTTAAATTTTTTGAGAATGTTTTCGGAATTTTCTAAAACTATCAAAACAGAAATAAATCATAAAAAAATAGAAAAATAAGGAATTTCGGTTTTTTAGGGCGGCATCCACTATTTATTCTATAAATAGAGGCTTTTGATTACTGATTTTTTCCTAATGAATTGACAAAAAATCGGAATAATCTGAGACAATTTGTTTAAAAACAGATTTTTTTTCCTAAACCGCAAAAAGAACCGAACGCAAGGAAGTTAAGGCAAAAAATGCTATAAAAAAAACAACACCTATGACTATAAACACGATCAATATAATCAAGAATCCCCGGCAACGGCGCCAATTTGATCCGCTGTCGCACGCGGATCAAAAACGAGTATTTTCGTAGAAACGTAATACAGCGACAATTAAACTCGGATATCGTCTCAAGGATTCTTGTTTGTAATAATTAAACGTAATCGAATGGGGGGGTTGATTTGATGTTCAATTACAAAAATGCAGAAAATAAGTGATTATGAAAAGTGATTATTTGAATAAGCTGAAACGAATCAACCCACTATATCATCTTCCGACTTATCATTGATCCCTATAAAATTCCAATTCCCTAAACGGGTCTGATCCTATTCGATTACAAAAGCTACTGACAAGCGCAATAACAATTATACGAAGTCTGTCCCTGAATTCCGAGTAAAGCAAACAGATTAAAACTATTGCGAATTAAGCAAACGCAATATGATCGAACGCGATAATGCAAAAGCTACACTAATCACGAAATTGATTCAAAAGCAGACAACAATCAAATTAAAGAATTCTATCATGTAAAAACAATTAAATTAAGCAAGTAATTGTGATTATAGATATAATTCAAAGGAACAGATTAATGGAAAATTATAAAAGAACCTCAAAGTGGCATCCGATTACAGTGAATTGATTCTTGGGAAATTAGTTCTCCATAGTCATTCTTTGCAAGCTCTCAAATTCGTAAATGAACTGTGATTTTTCCTCTTCAATCCCTCATGGTGTACGGCTGCTAGACCTAGGGGAAAACAAAGACCCGTTTTACAACTCAACTGGGTCGACCCAGCCCACTACAAATGACCCAACAAAAATACAAATAAAATTCTGCAACTTCAACAGACTTTCTGGCCCTGCTACAGTCCGATTCAGCTCTCTACTTCTGAACAAAAGTTGTAGATCTTTTTCTTAGCTTTCCATCGACTGGTAGCACGTCTCAATCCGATACTCCTAGCTCAAGATATGATTTTTCTCGCGAAAGCTGCTAATGCTGAAAATATAATGCGAAAAACAAATAAGTGCAAAAATAAAATAAATTGTAAAAACACATTGAAACATAAGAATAAGCAAAGCAAACCGAAGAAATGCTTAAGTACAAACATGAAAGAACGTGCATCAAAATGCACTGATCACCCATAGTCAATAGAGACATAATGCTGCAAAAGTTGAGTATTGCATAGGTTGTGTGTTGTAAATGTGGATTGTTGTAGAGGTTGATTGTTAGTGTTGGAGATGTTGAGTGTTGTGAGTTGCTTCCCTATTTATAGATTGCATTAGTGTTGCAACATGTGAAGCATGGGATAGGGCGCATGCATGTGAGGATAGGTGTAGGCGGCTAAGGCTAGGGCACATGCTTTGTTTAAGACATGCATGGTCATATGTGTCAAGGATAGTGGCACATGCATGCCTATTTATGCATGCAAGGAAGAGGCACATACCTTGCTTTATGTGCCATTGGAAAGGGCATCTGCCTTGGATTATTAAGGCATGCTTTGCAGGCGCATGCTTGTAGTGTTAGGGCAAAGATTCTTAGGGCATAAATTCTTTGCAGGCGCATGCTTTGCATTGTCTTGTCTCTGCATGGATTCTTTGCATTGCATTGTCTTGTCTTTGTAGATTAATTACGTGATCAGTACATACACCGTCTCCCCTATTTAACTTCATGCGAATAACAGATCAAGACATTCACCCTTAGTACCCATACAGACCAGTAGAAACACTAAACTTACATTTAAAAAAATGTCTTCCTCACCATATTACATGATCAGTTCCCATACCAAAGGTGAAATATTTGAGCATCAATTATTCGGTTTTTGTTTTTGCAACACAGAAGTAACTCGGTTTACAATAAAACCGACGATCAAATTTTTCACCTTTGAAACAAAGAATAGAAAAGAAATTGCAGTGTAATCCGGTGGGCCAAATCATATATAAAAATCTGGTGTGGTTTGCAAACGATCAGATAAAGTTTTATCAGTTGAAGATTCGAGATGATGACGATGTTCATCATATGTTTGTTAGTCATGAACAATTTAGGTACAACAATATAGAGTTATATATATTACCACAACAACAATAAGTGTCTCAGTTCATTGATCAGTCACAAGTGTTTTGTGAAACCGATGACGACGAACAAGCTGAGGTCAATGTTGTTGATGAGGAAGAAGAAGAGATCGAGTTATTGGTTGATTCAATGGTGAATGATAAAGAAGAAGAGAAGCCATTACTAGTTAGTCATGTATATTGTCCACCTCAACACATGACAAGCTTGAATTTGGATGCCGATGAACCTTCATCAGATATATTTTACAATCCTTATGTGCAAATTCAAGGATCATTGAAAGAAGGAGACACATTCCGCACAAAAGAAGATTGTGTAAAAGCTATTAAAAAGTATCACATGGATCTATCAGCTGATTATAGAGTTGATCAAACTAATGCAATGAGATACAAGATTTATTGTCGAAATGAGCACTGCCTTTTCAGGTTGTCAGCTTCGTACCGGAAAAGGAGTGATTCTTGGGAGATTGGATCCATGGGTCTAGTTCACACATGCATGCTCACGAACCTAATACAAGACCATCAAAAACTTATCTCTCAGTTAATATGCGATAAAATTTTCTCTGTCATTAGAGATAATTCGTTGTTAAAGGTGAGTACAATAATATCGCATATTGTAACACAATACAACTATACTCCATCATACAGGAAAACTTGGATAGCTAGGACAAATGCGGTTGAAAAAGTGTATGGCAATTGGGAGGAGTCTTACAAACGACTTCAAAAATACTTGGTGGCTCTTAAATAGTATGCTCCAGGGACTATTGTCAAGTTGGAAACGTTGCCGGCGTATACCCCAAACGAGACTTGTGCTATTGGAAATGGAATATTCTACCGTCTCTTCTGGGCGTATCAACCATGCATCAAAGATTTTTCTTTCTGTAAACCTATTATACAAATTGATGGTACATGGTTGTACGAGAAATATAAAGGAACACTGTTGAAAAGATTAAATCGACATTTCTCTTGTGAATGTATTCAGACATGATTAAAGAAAACAAAATTGAAGGATATTGAAGAAATTGAAGAAAAGTGGAAGGAGGGTAAGAAGTTGTGTGAAATAATATGGGAGATGCACATGGTGGTATTTATAGAAGAACCAAAGAATGCATGCGCCACTGCACTAGGCTCTACACACACATAACACATGCATGCGCCACACACACACATAAAACATGCATGCGCCAATGAATGTGGCACATGCACACATGCACACATGCATACGCCAATGCATGTGACGCTTACATGCATTGGTTTTGCATGCATGCGCCAAGGCTCTGGGTGCCTCCTTTCATGTTTAGTTGGATGCGCTAGTTCAACTGACGCATAAGTAGAGAAAAGTGGTTATTTTGATATTTTTTTGAAAAATAACTTATTTAGGGATTTTAATTGAAAATACTGGTTATGAGCTTGCAAACTCCTCTTTTCACATTACATGGTCCTTGAATAAATCTTATGCAAAGAAACTTGAATCTTGATTTGAAAAAACTTTGAATATGAGCTTGCAATGTCTTGAACTTTGACCATCCATACCTTGAATGCAATGCACACTTCCATGATTGGACCTTGTGAATACTGATTAAATGAAACCCTAAATGTACCACCTAAGCACTAATGGATCAAAATCCTAAAGTCTAAGCCTAAGGAAACAAGGAATCAAAATCCTAAAGACAAAACCCAAACAATAATGAATCAAAACCCTAAAGTCTAAGCCCAAGGAAACAAGGATCAAAACCCTAAAGTCTAAGCCCAAGGAAACAAGGATTAGGTTCTCAAGGACTTGGTTGAGCACACACCCTAAGGTAGACATGGGAAACCCTAGCTTCTTATCAAGCACAAAAAACAACATTTTAAATCCATAATGCATGTCCCTTATTTGAAAATGTTAATGCAAATGAACAATATGAACTAACTGAGTATGAATGTATGCACATGACTTAGGACCATGAACCATATGAAAATTGTAAAAAGTAAGGTAAACTTAGGGGTATGACAGTAACACCATTTTGTTTAGGGGGTCGATAAATGTGAATTCATGGATAATTACATGTTTACTAGTGAAGATGGAAAAGACATGATTGTCATACTCTTTATCATTGTCAGATCAACTTCTTTTTATACCTTTTTAAATTGTATTTGTACCATATTATAAAATAGGATAAATAATTTTGGTACTTCTAATTTAGTATTCATCAAAAAAGTGTTATCCTAGGTCATCAATAAATGAGATAAACTATTTTGCACAAAAAATATTAGAGGTAGAGGTAAATCCATAAATATTAGAATGAATAACATTAAATGGTTCAACATTTATATTGAAACAGGAAAACAAAGAGACAAATTTGGTTTTTGATAAATAACAAACATTAAACTAAACTTAAAGGCTTAATAGAATGTATTAAGAACAAAGAAGGAAACATGAACTTGATTATATAAAATGGAGCATCTCCCGTATGCTTATGCTGAACCCAAATTTGTGAGGCGGAAAAAGAAGATTCGGATCGGAGACAAGAGGGTAATACCTTTGGATCATCTAGCTTATCTGAGCAGTAGTATAACCTTTCCTTTTGTTTAGAAATTCCAATCATCTTCGTCATGTTATAATCCTAAAAGTACAATGAGAAGTAAACAATATTAGTTTATTTTTTTAATCACGTGTAAACTTATAGATGAAAATAAAGTTGTTGAAAAGTGTAGGAACATGAAGTACAAACTGTAACTTAATTGAGTGTTGTAAGACAATATTTCCAATGCCAATATCACAAGCACGAGAGTCCTTAGAAACTGCGATATAAGAAATACTCGAATGTAAAATATAAGAGGATAGTAATGTGATATAACAAGTGTCATATGACTCGTATCACCGGAGTCAAGAATCCAAATATTTTTAGAAATATTACCAGAAACAATAAAAGATCAAGAGTACAACCTCTTATTAGTAATATCTGAAGGTGTACCATAATTTATAACTTCTTCCATTGACAAGACAATAAGCAATGAACAAATAAACTAATAAAAATAAGTCATAACAAAAAAAATACTTAAACAATAAAGTATGTCGAAATTCGATTTTCACCACATAGACATAACAAGAAGGTCCGAACAAGTAAATGGACAACAGATTACCAAAAACGAAAGTGACTATGACACTTCGTGGTATGGTCGTTTGTGGGGAAATGAGTCTCTGAGTGGAACAATGACAATAGATAGTGATAAGTGTTAAATGACGGCTAGAAATAGAACAAAGAATGTCAAATAGTGATGTTCTGCGAAAGGTTATGCGAAAGGTTATTGAGATAAGTAACAATAATCCACGATAAAAGATGGAAAAATTAAAAATCGAGAACTCTATAATACAACGTTGGAAAAGAAAGTTTTGATTTTTCAAAATTATAATTTCATTTCAGAAAATAATCTTATTTAAATAAAAAACTAATATGTTTTGCTCAATAGATCTCATACTTAAATTACAAATGTTTATTTACACTCATACATAGTTTTATCAGGTTGCTAGATGACAAAGTCATAAAACATAATTTCCTGTTCAGGAGTAAATACAACATGTACTAAGAAATAAACTTCACTAGAGATAACAAACATGCTGTGATATAAAAAGGCAAACTAATATGACAAACATGTATAAAATATACAGCCACAATGAGTAATAGTTTAATAGTTATGCATTATCAGTGTAAACAAACTCTATATAGACATCGATTACATTTTACCATTTTGTGAGTGTAACCGTGTTTTAAGAAGTAACACACATGTTAAAATAGTAAAATATAATTCGACGTCTATGTAAACCTATTTACACTGTCGATGTATATTTGTTAAACTCGAATAGCAAACATGAAAGCGTTAGTTAGTTGGCACTTTCAGAGTTTCTTCTGCTTAAGGAAGGAGAAGAATTGATAATCTCTTGGCCAAGCTCTTTTATTTTGCTGAAAAGAAGGATTTGGTCAGTTTCGAGCTGAGATACATATCCTTCTTGCGTATCCTCCAGAGTTTCTAGCTCACTCAAAGTTGCAGAGAGTCCTTCGAGATTCCCATCTTCTATTAGTGACCTGAACTTGATCATCATCTGTTTTATCTGATAAAGTTAAATTTAACATATGTTAGAATAACAGCACAACATGAAAATGATAAGATAAAGAGAAATGTTTTCGGACAATAAGGGAAATCTCACCTGCGTCGGAATTTGGTGCAATTTACTTAAAGAAGGTTCAGAGTTTATGCTTTGCCTCCTTTGCATCTCTGGAACTTTTCTAGTAATTTGAATGTGAATTTCACCTCTTTTCACTCCTTGAAGAGGTATCCACTTATCGGCCATCTGGTTTGGAGGTAACCGTTGATATTCTACGACACATTCACCGATACTTGATGTAGGTAGTAATGCATTATAGTCTTTCACATAAAGTATCAAGGGACTTCCGTCATCGGGGAACTCTAGGGTCTGGTTCCATTGAGGGGTTAGAGTTTTGTATATAACCTGCCAAACAATTTCACAGTTAGAACTAAGCAATGTTATCAAACTCGAGAGCCTAAATAAACTCGAGAAACCAATGATGAAGCATACCAACCTTTGTCCTTTTTTTGAAGTTTCCGTAGTGTACTCTCACATATGGATCACTTGTGCCTCTGAGATCCGCGGCAACTAGATCTCTTCCTTCTATCAGAACAAGTTCTATCCAACCATTTCCTGAGCCTGAACGCTGATCATTATCAAAGGAGAGAATCATGTTAGAATCAACATCCAAGAAGTGGAAAATCCATAATGTGAGCGAAAGAATCACTATTATTTTTATGGAAGAAACATACCATTGATCCTTCTTGGTCATCAGCCTTTACGGCTTCTATTTTAAGTCTTATTTCTCCCGAACGCACTCTTTCAAGAGGTATCCATACATCCCTGACCGATCCATCAACCAATCCTTCCAAATTTACTTGTGCACTACCAATGTTTTCGTCTCCGAAAAGTTCCTCAGTAAAAACTTTTAGTTTTAAGTATTCGCCACCGCCAATCTCATCGAATTCATACGCCTGATTCCAGACAGGATTTGGAGTATGAGAAGTCTTTGTTTTCTGGATAACCTGAAAACATATCAACAACAGAATTAGACAAAACATAAATTTGTAAACTGAACAGTGTCGCAAACACACGGCGTCACGAACCTTTCCATATTGCAATTTAATGTACGGATCAAATTTTCCATATTTATCTTTCGCAGCAGCGAGATCCTTTCCTTCGATAACAGTTATGTTAAGTTTCTTTCCAGTTTTTAACTGAAGATTTGACGATCCATTTAGCGACTGCTGAGAGTTGTTACGGAGTTTGTTCAAGCTATGCGTTCCATCAGAAAATTGCCACTCTTTTACTACAATGCTCACCTTCAACTAAAATACGAAGAGAAGAGGTAAAATAAATGAGTGCGTAATTCAATACCAGTTCTATCTTCACTCACAAAGGTAAAATATTGTACCTCTCCACAGTTGGCACCCTCAAATGGGACAACCATTTCAATTTCGTCGCCACAAATTTGTGCTCGCTTTGCAATAACCCCGGAATCGAGTCCTACCGCCCACATTATTGTTGAATCATCTTCAACATGCCGCAGCTGCACAAAAACATCAACATTAACTTATTATAGTGTTGTCAAATAGCGTCTATAGCAGAGTGTTCAAAAGGAGAACATCGATGAAAGTACCTTTATTTCACAACTTCCCAGATAGTCACACTTCACGTTGTTTGGAATACACTCGTAAAGATTGAAACGAAGAGTTCCTGAATTATCATGCATAACCATATTAAACGGTGCATCCCATCTGGGCGTTGAACCAAGTCTGATGTCCGTTCTCCTCGTTAATTCCTCGATTTCTACCTCTACAAATGTATGTAGGTCATTGTCGTCAAAAAAGTCTTCTGATGAAGAAGAACAACTGTTTGTTCCATTTTGTTGCCTCCTAGATGTCTTGAAGGAACTCCAAGAAAGTTTATTTGCGGAAATCACTCTAACATATATGATCCCTCCAACTGCCTTTTTTCTTAAATCAACAGCAGGCAATGTGAAACATCGCCGTCGAGGTTCCACCATGGTTTTAACCAACGTGTCAGTAAAAAGCTTTTCCTGCATAGCATGTAAACTTACAATCAGTAAAAATGCACGGAATTTGGTACTACAAATATAATATTAAATATAATATTAAATTTAGTCAAAACGCACCAGCCAAGAAGAAACACCAGGCCACTCGGTAGCTGGAAGTGACTGACTTCCACCACTTCCAAAGGCAACTCCTACTCTCACCTCAGGAGCCGATACAAACGAATATAAAAGTGCTTTTCCATCTAGAATCGGCGTTAAGATAAGCTGCAAAATCAATATGAATGGTAGAAAAATCAAACCGATTTATATTTTTAATAATCTCCTACTTTATATAGCTCTTGTTATGTTAGAATATTGCTGTACATACATCACCCTTGATATGAAGAGCGCTAATCACGATTCGTGCAGTTCCCATCAATGGTTTCGCAAGCTTAGCAAGCATCAAAATACTCATTTCATTGGTGTCCCAATCTAAACCAAGTTGCATTACTCGCTGTAAAATACAAGCATAATATTTAACAAAATCTCTTATCTTGTAATATATCAATTCTTAATCTCCATGCAAGGCCAAGCTAGGAGGGCACGATCCTAGCGAAAGATGAATAATATGTTTGAAATATGAAGAGAAATAAAACCTGATCGCCAATAGTTGACCACCGCATCCCTTGCAAGGCCAAGCTAGGAGGGCATGATCCTAGCGAAAACTCTTGCAGCTCAACTCTTTCCTACACACAAGAATTTCTCTAGTTCAGCACATGTATGAAATGTTCAAACTGTTTTTGGAATGCTAATAAAGTGTCATAGAAAAACCAAAAATAGAGTTTTACTTACAAGAAGTCTTGGTTTCCGGAGCTTTAAACGCTTCTAGAGACACACAAAATGAAGGAAAAAAATTAGTTCATTTCTGAACGTATGTTGAATATAGTATGTGGCAGAGGCGGTTAAGTTTTACCTCAACTATAGCTTTTAATCTTGATGAAAGCTTGGGGCTAAAATAGTTAGGCCAGATTTCTGTCAACAATTTATTAAGCCATTCACAGTGCTCCAATGGTGTAATGGGCTATATGAAAAGGAAATTGAAGTCAACTTCATAAACAAAACAAATCGGCAATGTCAAAGGAAGAACAGGTAAGAGAAGATACCGAGTTATTCAATATTATTCGCTTCCATTTCTTATCCAAATCCTCCACAAGTAGTTTGCGTTGGTATCTCCCATACTGAAATACGTAGCATCGACATTTCAGATAGAAGGCATGTCGATGTTCGATACCACACTAGTTACATTCAATCATTTCCATTTTATTAAATTATCACAGATGTCATAAAAGTTAGAAGAGCAAGTCACTACAAGGGATAAAGAACAACATCTACAAGGTAACTAAAATTTCATTCTAACAAATAGAGTAAATATAGGTTGTTGAATCTGTAGGACCGGATCTACATAGTCACCCATGTTATCAATATTTAAAAAATGATTCCAAGATTTGCAAAATGTTACTCCTTTCGTTTCGTTACCCGTTTCAAAATAATTGTAGTTTAAGATTGTTTTAGACATACATAGAAATATGCAATAAACTTGGTAAAAGACTTAACACTTTTATTAAACTAGTACTTTAGTTTTAAACTATGAATCCTCGTACATCTATGAATAAACTTATCTTATCGTAATATCAGTGTCCGACACTTGTATGAATTCTTTTAGAAAGTCGGACAAATATCGAAAAAGTCAGAAAAGTGTCCTAATTTATTAACATTATTCTAGAATTCCTAATTTAGTTAACTTTTTCCAATTTCATGAATTATTTTAGAATAATGTTAATATATAAGAGATAATGAATACATTTTAAATTAGAACCAAGTTAATGAGCCAAGATAATTCTCACCAAAGTACATATACTAGTGATGATTAATAGAGTTAGAGAAAAATAGAGAGCAAAACCTGCATAGTTGCCCAAACAGCAAGTGCAAGAGGAACCCAAGTAGAAAAAGAGAAGACCCATTTCTCAATAGCCAAAGCAATCAAAATAAATGGAATGAAAAATGGAATCTTTGGCTTCTCCTGCAGAAGATAGTTGAAGAAATCCACAGAAACCTCTTCAATATTTTCAATGGAAAATACCCTTTTCTTTCTACTCATATTTAGGCTTTGCTTGCAACAAAATTAAACTATAAAATGAAACTTTTTTTTTTCGTATTTGAATTTGTGATCAAAGACCAATGTCAACTACTCAAAAGGGTAAGGCAAATGTTTAAGGAAGAAAATGAAATGAGTTGGGAGTGGACAAATTTTGAAGGTTTGTTACTAAAAACTGCAAAGTTTTAGAGAGAGAAAAGAAGTGGAAAATTCAGATGAGAAAACATTTGTTGTTGTTGTCTGAAATTTAAACTGAACAAAATGATGATTGAGTTTAATTGGAAAGTGCTACACAATTTCTTGTATCTTTCCTCACTTTTTTTTAGTTTGTAGTGTCTTTTTCATTCATCCATCCATGTCTAAACCAATTTCATAATTAGATACATTTATCTTTATCTTAAAATCTGATAAAAAGAAAGGAAATATATTTTGAGACGGTAGAAATCAGCTTGGAGGCGGAGTCGATGGCGGTGACACGATAGTGGATTCAGGTCTGAAGGGCGGTTTGGTTTATGGAAGCTCGGGTCTAATTTTTTTATTTGTGTGTATTGCATTTCGTTGTTTTTTGGTTCGTCGATTCATTCATTATCGAGTTGAGGTCTGAGTTTGTTATAGATCCGTTGAGTTTTAGCAGTTAAAAATATAAATTTTCATCATTCTTATTTACATCTAAAGACTATGGCAATCCTAATCCTAATAAGGAAAACTTAGAGATGCAAGGTTTGAGGGAAACCTCAGGGAGTATCAGGGGATTGAAAAACATTTATAAACATTTTGGACTTGTGTGATTCATATAGAGAGAGTTTGAGAGATTAAGAAATACTTAAGGTAGAAAATAAAGTTTGTTTTGGAAACTTGAGTGATTATTTTCTTATAATTCACTTTTAATCTTATGTAACATCTTTTGAAAAGTAAAGATCCAAGTCATCTTAACTCAAGAGAAGTGTATTCAAGCATTGAATGGTGAGGCATCGATGGTTGCTCACCTAACAAAAGCATAAAAGATAGAGATGTTGGATAAAGAAAAAGTGTCATTATCTTGTGCCTCAGGGATAAAGTTATAAGGAAAGTCTTCAAGCAGAAGATTGATGCTTCAATGTGGACGAAAATTGAATCATTGTATATGACCAAGTCTTTGTCTCACAGGTTGTTTCTGAAACAACAATCTACTCATTCTAAATGGTAGATAAAAAATTCATTATGGAGCATTTGACAAAATTTCACAATATCATTGATGATCTGGACAATATTGAGGTGAAGATTGATGATGAAGAGAAGACTCTACTCTTGTTAAACTCATTACCAGATCCTTTGAGCATTTTAGGACGTCCTTCTTTATAATAAAGAATGTACTATTACTTTTGATGAAGTTCAGACAACAGGGAGATTCAGAGAATTTTCAAAGGTGACATATTTGAAGATTAACAATAATGACAGAGGTTTGAGTGTCTTAAGAGGAATAAGTGAATGTAAAGGGATGTCCAAATCAAATAGGTTTGACAAGTCAAAGTTAAAATGTTTTATTTGTTAGAAAAACGGTCACTTCAATAAGGATTGTCCCGAGAGGGAGAAAAATGAAGATTTTGTTCAAATTGTTATTGCGTCCGACGAGGATAGTTATGAGAGTGTTGGTGCATTAGTGATGTCAAGTTTGAAGACTAAAGAGAGTTGACTCATGGACTAAGGTTGATCATATCACATGTGTCTAAGAAAAGAATACTTTGAAATTTTTAAGTTAGAGGAAGGTGGAGTAGTTCATCTTGGTGACAACAAGGTTTACAAGGTTCATGGTATTGGTATGATCAGACTTAAAATGTTAGAAGATCATGATTTTCTTTTTCACATTAAGAAGTGTGTTCCATATCTCAAGTTAATTTTGTTATCCATAAGCATGCTTTATGATATGATTATATTTATATATTTCATTATTGGAAAAATCAACATCCTCATACATAAGGAAACGAGAGTTTTAGACGAGTAAATCGTAGGTAGACGATCACGATCCTATGATACCCTTTATAAATTATTAAACTAATTAAAATATATCAAGCCTATTTTCTATCATTTTAGATGATTATTGAAGGAATAAAAATGGTAGTCCAATCATTCTCTAGCAGAACGATATCTTTTAACTACATTAAAAACCGGTTATTAAATGTTCAACTTAACCGATTATTTAAATTTTCCATATCCATATCCAAATCCAGTTATTAAAAATCGGTTAATTATGAATACAGTTTTAATCAAATCCATATTTTGGATATGTTATTAATATGGTTTTAACCAAATCTACAATTTGGACATTCATATCCAAAATAAAAACCAAAATTGTCGATTATTTTTTAAAACAAACTTTTTTTTTTTGAAAAAAATATTATTTTATTTTTTCAGTAAATAAAATTAACTGAAAATTAAGAAAAAACATTAAAAAAAATTCATAAAAATAAAAGAAATGATTTTTTATTTTTTTTCTTAAAATAAAAAATATATTTTCCAAAAATAAAAAAATTGAAAAATTATGTTTGAAAATAAATATTTTTTCTTTAATAAAATAAAAATATTTTTTTAAATAAAATAATTCTTGCAAAAAAAAAGTAATTTTTAAATTAAATCAAAACTAATTATAAAATTGGTTATGAATATAACCGGTTGATAACTGGTTTATAACCATTTTACAAAACTTAAATTCGGTTATGATAATTGGTTTTAATAATCGGTTATAATATATGGATTATTTATGGTTATGGAAATTAATCGTCCATGAACATCCCTACATGGAATCTCCATATACACATATGCCTCTAAGTCTCCATGTAAGAAATTATTTAATACATGAAATTTATGTGAAGTCAAGACTCTCCATCCAATATGTTTTAATGAAGACAAAGTTCAATGCAAATAATCATGTCAAAAGTATGGAAAAAAGTTTCAAGCAATGTGTGAAAGCTAACATCAAAGGATTCAAGACTTATTTTGAAGACTAGCATTGATCTTGAGTTCTTAATGTACAAGCATGCAATATATATTAATAACTTTGTGCTCAAAATTAATCCAAACTAGATAGACATCCGCGCGATGCACGTGGCTGATATGAATTTTGGATGTAGTATTATAAAATGTAGATTTTGATTTTGTTTATTATAAAAAAATTGTAATTGAGACGATAGTATAAACATGATAAAAACAGATAGTAAAAGTTTAAGTGAAGATAAATATGTTCGAATCATAGATATGCAAATAAGACACCGCAATAGAATTTTAAAACGTAAAATAAGTCTAATGAATTTAAATAATTTTTTTTAATATTTCCTTTCCTTTTTTTCAACATCTCTAAGAATATTTGTTCTTCATTATTCCATGGACGTAAAATATTCCACATTTAAACTACTCATACGTTATATAACCATTCATGAAGGTCACCATTAAAATCCTAGATACAATTATCTATTTTATATTGAATTTGTAGTCAAGAAAGGGAGCGAGAATGACTTTTGAATGAGTTTGTATCGGTTGGAAGATGATTTTGGTATTTAAATATTCCAAGTGTTATTTTTCACTATTGATTGAACGATTATTATTTTGTCTTTGCAAGAAGTTGAACTCGTGACCTCTAATAGAGAATAATTAATACATTTGACCTTTTGAAAATGAGTTTAGGGAGGTGTCACATAGCACAATGGGATAATGTGGCAAAAGTAAATTAGAAAAGTTAGCATGTGTCCTGATATAATTTGTTGCTTCAGATTTAATATATTATATACATAAAATTCTCTATTTTATATTGAATTTGTAGTCTAGAAAGGGAGTGAGTATGACTTTTGAATGAGTCTGTTGGAAGATGATTTTGGTATTTAAATATTCCAAGTGTTGTTATTTTTCACTATTGATTGGACGATTATTATTTTATCTTTGCAAGGAGTTGAACTCGTGACCTCTAATAGAGAATAATTAATGTATTTGACCTTTTGAAAATGAGTTTAGGGAGGTGCCACATAGGACAATGGGATAATGTGGCAAAAATAAATTAGAAAAGTTAGCATGTGTCCTGATATAATTTGTTGCTTCAGATTTAATATATTATATAGATTACTAGATAGACATCCGCGCGATGCATGTGACTGATATGAATTTTGGATGTAATATTATAAAATGTAGATTTTGATTTTGTTTATTATAAAAAATTTGTAATTGAGACGATACTATAAACATGATAAAAAGAGATAGTAAAAGTTTAAGTGAAGATAAATATGTTTGAATCATAGATATGCAAATAAGACATCACAATTGAATTTTAAAACGTAAAATAAGTGTAATGAATTTCAATAATTTTTTTTAATATTTCCTTTCCTTTTTTTCAACATCTCTAAGAATATATGTTCTTCATTATTCCGTGGACGTAAAATATTCCACATTCAAACTACTCACACGTTATATAACCATTCATGAAGGTCACCATTAAAATCCTAGATAAAATTATGTATTTTATATTGAATTTGTAGTCAAGAAAGGGAGCGAGAATGACTTTTGAATGAGTTTGTATCCGTTGGAAGATGATTTTGGTATTTAAATATTCCAAGTGTTGTTATTTTTCACTATTGATTGGACGATTATTATTTTGTCTTTGCAAGGAGTTGAACTCGTGACCTCTAATAGAGAATAATTAATACATTTGACCTTTTGAAAATGAGTTAGGGAGGTGCCACATAGGACAATGAGATGATGTGGCACAAACAAATTAGAAAAGTTAGCATGTGTCGTGATATAATTTGTTGCTTCAGATTTAATATATTATATAGATATTCATTGCAGGCATGATCCATTATGTCTCACATATCTTAGTTGCTATACTATTTTTTCTAAACATTTTTTCAAAAATCAGTTTAGAAAATCGATTATCCCATTTTAGGAAATCGATTTCCACTTGCCAAAATCAATTTTTTAACTCAGAAAATCGATTACCCCCTTTTGGGAAATCGATTTCCATCACAAAATTTTGAATTTTCACTGAAGCAGTGGTTCGTTTCAAACATGTCTTAGGAATTGAATGTTTTCCAAAGTTCGTCCATTAACCATTGCATCTTTCCATTGAATCACACTCTTTCATAGAGGTGTCAAGGTGATTTATATATATATAATTTCAGAAATCAAAACTCACCTCTTCCACTGCAATTTGAAATCTCATACACATTCATTTTCAAACAAGTGTTTTGATCTTTGAACTTTCATTAAGAATTTTTCTGCATTGTTCACATATAGCAGTCCATAAAATTCATCCCATATTCATAAACACTTGAGCACTAATATATCCTTATAAATTGCTTGTTTGGAAGAGAAGATCAGTCATTGTGATTGATACATTGTCATATACTTTCTTTACTCAATATTTTCTAGAATTGGTTGTAAACACCTTGTTGTCCAGGATTGTTGGAAGCAAGAGAGTTGAGTTTGAGAGGATTGTTCTCATATCAACTTTGTGAATCGCAAGAGGTTGTTCTTGGTGATTGTGTCTGTCTTATACAAATCATAACAGATAGTAAAATCTCTTTGATGTTGAAAGGGGACTAGACGTACCTTCAATTATGAAGGGAACTAGGATACATCCTTGTGTTCATTATTTTTCTGCTCTTTATCGCTTTCTAAACTCATCACCAAACCAGAAAAATCAGAACCAACTTGTCTCTAAAACCAAAAATTTTAATTGATCCTAATTCACCCCCCTCTCTCTCTTAGGTGCACTCCGAATTTACATTTGGCATCAGAGCGGGTTATTGGTAACTTGCTCCTTAGATCCAGAAGATGGCTTCCGCAAGCGTAAACCCGGTTTTCAATGATGGTGGTAGTAGCAACAAACTCCCTCTATTTTCTGGAGAATATTTTGACTTCTGAAAAATCCGCGTGAAAACACATTTAAAAGCACAAGGAGATGGTATATGGGAAACCGTTAAAAATGGTCTGCATAATCCAATTAGTGTGGTTAATGGTGTTGGCACTCCTAAGGTTAAAAGGTCCTATGATGAAGACGATAAGAAAAGAATACTTAATAAAAAGAAAACTATCCATATTCTTCAAAATGCATTAAGTATGGATGAGTTATTCGCATATCTCAATGTAAATCGGTAAAAAAAATATGGGACACTTTGGTGGAGACTCACGATGGAACTGCTGAAGTTAAAAGATTCATATTAAACACATTTATTCAAGAATATAAAATGTTCAGAATGCTTCCCGGAGAATCCATTGTTGCATTACAAAAAAGATTTGAAGAATCATTTAATTGATCTCGGAAAGACCTTTACAAATGATGATCTCAACCTTAAAGTGCTAAGATCCTTGACTAGAGAATGGTAACCAAAAGTAACGCCTATATCGGAGAAGAAAAGTCTTTCTACCACGACGTCTGCATCATTATATGGAAAACTCCAAGAACATGAACTTGAACTTGGAAGACTTGAAAATCATCAAATTCAATAGAAGAAGTCCAAAGTCATTGCTTTGAAGGTAGACTCAAAGAAAGATAAAGATGATGGCGCACCGGAGGAAGATGAAAATTTCATGCTCCTTGTTAAAAGGCTTGGTAAGTTTTTTGGTAAAAATGACAAATCCTTTTATGCAAAAAGAAATAAACATTTCAAGAAAAGGGAGGCTTCCACATCTACACAAGATGTCACATGCTATGAATGTGGAAAGCAAGGTCATATAAAGTCGGATTGCCCGAAACTCTCCAAGAAAGGTGACTTTAAAGGCAAGAAGGATTTCAAGAATAAAAAGACATATGTTGCATGGAAAGATGATGAGATAAGTTCTTCATCCAGATCGGAAAGCAACAAATGTGCAAATTTAGCATTAATGGCTTCAGACCATTCTGATGATGAAGAAGATGAGGTTAGTAACGATTTTTCTCTTTATGATAGTGATGCACAAGGTGCTATAAACGAACTTCTTAAAGAATGCAAAATTCTGTATAAAACAATATCATCACAAAAGAAACTAATTTCATCTCTATAAGAAAAAGTCGTGACAATTGAAAAAGACGTCGATGATGAAAAACAAAAGATGATTAGTGAAAAACATAATTTTGTATGTAAAAATTGTGAATCACTTTCATTCCAAATTGCCCAATTAAAAAGGATTCTTGGAAGGTATGAGAAAGGATAAATTGGTTTGGAAGGTGTCCTTAGACAACAAAGATATTCCAGTGACAAAAGTGGACTTGGTTATTCAAAGTTTTCCAAACCAAGTTCTAGTAAAATTATATTTGTTAAAGCTAATGACCAACCATCCAAAGAGAAAGTGAACAAGCTAAAAGTTGTTCATCATTATCCTAAAAGCAAAATATTTTCTAAAAAGAAATCTTATGTTCCTAGATATAGAAGCAATTTTGGACCTACTTGTTTTTATTGTGGAATAGTTTGCCATACACCTAATATTTGCTATGTTAGAAACTTTTGTATAGCAAGTGGGCATTACGTGTGGGTAAAGAAAGGTACTAATTATGAAGGATCCAAAGCAATTTGGGTACCTAACAAAATTAATTTGTTTTGTAGGTATGCTTAAAAACCATATCAAATCTTTGATTTCTCGATAGTGGTTATTCCAAGCATATGACGGGAGACATGAACAATTTTTCAAATCTAGTGCTTAAGGCCAATGATTTTGTTACATATGGAGATAACAACAAAGGATAAATTCTTGGCATAGGCAAAGTTGGAGAACCATCTTTCACATCCATTAAATATGCTCTTTATGTTGAAGGACTAAAGCACAATCTTCTAAGTATTAGCCAACTTTGTGACAAAGGCTTCAAAATCAAGTTCACCAAGGATGTATGCTTGATTGAAGATGAAGTCACACATGAGGTAAAACTCAAAGGTATGATATTTAATGGTATATTTATGATTTCCCTTTATGATGTGTCTTTGAAGGTAAAATGTCTTATGGAAAACAATAATGAGTCATGGCTTTGGCATAAAAGATTCGCTCATATTCATATGGAACATTTGAATAAACTAATCAAGCATGATCTTGTTATTGGATTGCCTAAGATAAATTTTCTCAAAGATAGACTATGTGATGCATGTCAAAAGGGAAAACAAACCAAATTAACTTTCATATCAAATAATATGGTGTCCACTACAAGGCCATTATAATTGTTGCATATGGACTTATTTGGTCCATCAAGAACAAGAAGCTTCAGAGGTAATGTATATGCCTTAGTTATTGTTGATGATTTCTCTAGATATTCTTGGACTTTGTTTCTTGTACAAAAAAGTGATGTTTTCAAGGCTTTTAAGAAGTATGCAAAGCAAATTCAAAATGAGAAGTCATTAAAGATTGTATCTATAAGAAGTGATCATGGTGGAGAATTCCAAAATGTATCTTTTGAAGAATTTTGTGAAGAATATGGTATCTTTCATAATTTTTCAGCACCAAGGACTCCACAACAAAATGGAGTAGTAGAAAGGAAGAATTGATTTCTAGTAGAACTTGCAAGAACAATGCTTAGTGATGCAAATCTACCAAAGTAATTTTGGGCAGATGCAGTTAGTACGACATGATATGTTGGAAATCGAGTCATCATTAGAACTATCTTGAAAAAGACTCCATATGAACTCTTAAAAGGAATAAAACTAAACATTGCTCACTTTCACATCTTTGGATGCAAGTGCTCTGTCCTCAACAATGACAAAGACAATCTCGGTAAGTTTGACGAGAAATCCGACGAAGGTATATTTATTGGTTAATCCCTTTCTAGTAAAGCTTATAGAATTTATAATAGAATAACTTTATCTATTGAAGAATTTATGCATGTTTCTTTTGATGATACTAACACCTCTAAGGAGGACATAATTGTTTGTGATGATGATGATTTTGTAGAAATTCCCTCGGAAGAAGTTTCTAATGGTCATAATGTGAGTCAACCGGAAAAAGAACAAGAAGTTTCACAACAAGATCCTAATTATAGTGATCTTCCTCAAGAATGGATAACCCATCGTGATCATCCAATAGACAAAGTAATTGGTGACATAAGCAAAAGAGTTTCAACAAGATTAAATCTCAAAGATGCTTGCTTAAACATGTCATTTGTTTCTCAAGTAGAACCCTCCAAGATTGATGAAGCCTTAGGAGATGATCAATGGCTATTTCCTATGCAAGAGGAATTAAATCAATTTGAGAGAAATCAAGTTTGGGAACTTGTTCCTAGACCAAGTGACAAACACATCATTGGTACCAAATGGGTGTTAAAAAAACTTGATGAGAATGATATAATTGTTCAAAACAAAGCAAGATTGGTTGCTCAAGGTTATAATCAAGAAGAAGGAATCGACTTCGAAGAAACATTCGCTCCGGTTGCAAGGTTAGAAGTTATTCGTTTATTACTTGCTTATGCATGTTCATTAAAATTTTCAGCTTTTCCAAATGGACGTCAAGAGTGCCTTCTTGGATGGTTACATCAATGAAGAAGTCTATGTCAAACAACCTCCCGGTTTTGAAGACTTCAAAAATCCTTCACATGTCTTCAAGTTGAAGAAAGCTATTTATGGCTTGAAACAAACACCAAGAGCATGGTATGATCGACTTAGCAACTTTCTATGCGAAAGAGGATTTGTAAAGTATATAAAAACTTATTCATTAAGAAGATCAAAGGTAATACTTTGGTTCTAGTCTACGTTGACGACATCATTTTTGGTTCAACAAACAAAGACCTTTGTGAAGATTTTTCATCAATGATGCAAGGAGAATTTGAAATGTCTATGATGGGCAAGATGAACTACTTTCTTGGACTCCAAATCAAGCAATTAAAGGATGTCATCTTTTTCCACAGTTCCAAGTATTGCAAAGAATTGTTGAAATTTTTTGATATGTATAATTGCAAATAAATAGCTATTCTAATGGGTTCGAGATCATATGTTGACATTGATGAATTCGTTATTTTAGTTGATATCACTAAATATTGAGGTATGATTATTTCTTTATTATATATGACGGCAAGCCATGCTGACATAATGTTTAGTGTTTGTTTATGTGTCCGCTTTAAAGTAAATCCAAAGGAATCGCCTTTAATCTTTGTTAAAAGGATCATAAAGGATCTCAAAGGGACAATAAATGTTGGACTATGGTATCCTAAAGGTAGTATTTGCAATTTAGTTGGTCATTCTGACGCTGATTATGCAGGAAGTAAAACTGATACAAAGAGCACTAGTGGTACATGTCACATTATTGGAAATGCATTAGTATCATGGGCTTGCAAGAAACAATCATGTGTTGCTCTTAGCACTGCCGAAGCGGAATACATAGCAGTAGGTAGCTGTTGTGCTCAAATACTTTGGCTTAAGCAACAACTTCATGACTATGGACTCGATCTTGGATGCATTCCTCTACGTTGTGACAACACAAGTGCGATAAATATTACAAAGAATACGGTCATGCACTCAAGAACCAAACATATTGACATTCAACATCATTTTCTTCGTGATCACGTACTTCAAGCAGATGTCGAAGTCATATTTGTGGATACTCATAATCAACTCGCCGACATTTTCACAAAACCTTTGGCACGAGAACTGTTCTACAAAATTCGAAGAGAATTGGGAATCTTGGATGAAAAAGATGTATGATAAACGGTACACGTATCTATATAATTAACTTTACATGTTTTTTAATCTCATTTGTGATACTATGTTATAATATGAGTATATGTGAAATTATATGATCATATGATGCCTAAACATGTTATCTATGTGTTATATGCCTTTACATGTGTTTATGTTTGTTAAAATTCATGTGCCATAACTACTGTTTTTTTGTATTTGGCAAAAATTTTTAAGAGGAATCAATTATCCTAATCCAGGAAATCGATTTCCTAAAAGAAATTTTAATTTTTTTCGCTTCTGGAATTTCTGGTTCACAGGCAGAAATCGATTCCCCTTCCTAGAGAAGTCGATTTCCTATACGTTTTTTCTATTTTTATTTTATTTTATTCTTTCAGATTTTCCTTTTTAAAATTGCTTAAACTTATTTTAGCACTTTAGTCTACATCCTTGTATCTCTCTCATCTTCAACCCTTCCATTTACCCTCCTTGGAAACCCTCATCCTTCAATCATATCCTTTATTACCCACTCATATCTCTTCACTTACCAACACAGACATCTTGAAAATCTCATTATCTCTATTTTATTACTCTCTCACCTAAACCTAAACAAGCTTATTTAGAATCATTTCTCCTCATTCCAAAATCCCTCCCAAAAGCACTACGAAAATCCCCTTACAAACCTCAACCTGCTCTTAGCTCCATGCATGGCTCCTCCAAAAAAATTCCAAAGGAAAAGGAAAGATTGGTGAAGGTTCAAATGCTCTGGACTCTGACCCATAGCATTTTCAACCATCCTTAAAGAAGAGAAGAATGATGATGAGTTTCAGACAATGCAATGTACTCCTTCCGAAGTTTGGTAAAATTGTCACTTTCCCTCTTCTAGTTTTCAATTTCCTGCCATACTAGAATATCAAGGGGTTGTTAATTTCGTATTGGATTCAGGGTTGTTTTATCAAGATTTGGTTAGGGAATTCTATGCTCATTTTATGATTCTTTCGAGTTGTTCTTTTAGTACTACTGTTAGAGGTATTAAGATTGTTATGTCCTTGGAAGATGTTGGTGTTTGTCTTGGTGTTCCATCTGAAGGTGGAATAATTTCGCATAGATTTACTCCTGATACTGAGGGTTGGGAAAATTTCAACAACTTAAGGTTTTACTTCAGTATGAGCAGGATCTCTGAACAAGAATTCTATGTTCGTCACGCTCGCTCAAATTCAACAAAACTCTTTCTCTCAAGCAAGAATCTGTCAGTAAGTGACCACATGCTTCACTACTTCCTCGCTTATGTGCTTGTTCCCAAAGGAAACAATTATGCAAAAATTTGGAATACGGAACTCATGTTTTCTATGAAGAGAAATATGAAGATTAATTGGGCATATGTGACACTTCAACATATGGAATATTCAAGAAGTTTGACAAGTGGTTTCCCTTATGCAAGAGCCATTACAAAAATCTTAGTATCATGTGGGATTGAGTTGCATCGGGAACCGTCTAAAAATATGGGAAGGACAAGTATGATATCTAGCAACACTTGCCTAAAAATATGGGAATTTTCAAGGATGTTGATGGTGTCTACAAACATACGGACGCGGAAAATGTATACGTACCTCCTCCCGCTTCCGAAGGTGGATATACACGTGAGCTCATCTATAACAAGATTCATGAGATGGACATTTGTCATTCTTTCGAGCTTCGAGCCATGTGTTCCGACATAAATTTCCTCAAACAACAAAACTTCCATCATAATGAGGGTGTAGAAGAGTAAGAGGAAGAAAAGGATGAATAAAATGAAGAGATGGAAGATAGTGACTAGAATTTTTTTCTTATTGTTTGTCTCTTAATGTTATAATTTCATTGTTGCTTTATTTTCATGTATGTTTTCATTTAATTTGTAGTTCTTTTATAAATAATGTTTGTCTTAAACATAGTTCCTTTGTTGGTTAATGTTTTGCTGTGTCTATGCCTATATGCTTATCTTTTAAAACATTTTCCCATCCTTTTTGTTAATGACAAAAGGGGAGAAGATATTATGATTTTATGGTGTCTAACAATGTCTGCAGTAAGCTTTAAAAATTGTAAAACTGAATCAAGGGGGATTTATCATTGTTAGGGGGAGAATTGTGCATAAAGCTTCAATTGTTTGTCATCATCAAAAAGGGGGAGAATGTGAATTCAAGACTCCCTATCCAATATGTTTTGATGAAGACAAAGTTCAATGCAAATGATCATGTCAAAAGTATGGAAAAAAGTTTCAAGCAGTGTGTGAAAGCTAGCATTAAAGGATTCAAGACTTATTTTGAAGACTAGCATTGATCTTGAGTTCTTAAGGTACAAACATGCAATACATATTGATAACTTAGTGCTCAAAATTAATCCAAATATTCATTGCATGCATGATCCATTATGTCTCATATATCCTTGCTGCTATACTATTTTTTCTAAACATTTTTTCAAAAATTAGTTCAAGAAATTGATTATCCCATTTCACGAAATCGATTTCCAATTGCCAAAATTCATTTTTTAGTTCAGGAAATAGATTCCCCCTTTCCAGGAAATTGATTTCCACTTGCCATAATCAATTTTTTAACTCAGGAAATCGATTACCTCCTTTTGGGAAATCGATTTCCATCACGAAATTTTGAATTTTCACTGAAGTAGTGATCGGTTTCAAACATGTCTTATGAACTTAATGTTTTCCAAAGTTCATCCATTAACCATTGCATTTTTCCATTGAATCAAACTCTTTCATAGAGGTGTCAAAGTGATATATATATTCATAAATTAAGTAATCAAAACTCACCTCTTCCATTGCAATTTGAAATCTCATACACATTCAATTTCAAACAAGTGTTTTGATCTTTGAACTTTCATTAAGAATCTTTCTGCATTGTTCACATATAGCAGTCTAGAAAATTAATCTCACATTCATAAACACTTAAGCACTAATATATCCTTATAAATTACTTGTTTGGAAGTGAATATCAGTCATTGTGATTGATGCATTGTCATATACTTTCTTTACTCAATATTTTCCAGAACTGATTGTAAACACCTTATTGTCCAGGATTGTTGGAAGCAAGAGAGTTGAGTTTGAGAGGATTGTTCTCATATCAACTTGGTGAATCATAAGAGGTTATTCTTGGTGATTGTGTCTATCTTGTACAAGTCATAACAATTAGTAAAATCTCTTTCATGTTGAAAGGGGACTAGACGTACCTTCGGATTGTGAAGGGAACTAGGATACATCCTTGCCTTATTTATTTTTCTAATCTTTATCGATTTCTAAACTCATCACCAAACCATAAAAATCAGAACCAATTTGTTTCTAAAACCAGATTAATTGGTCCTAATTCCCCCCCCCCCCCCCTTTTAGGCACACTCCGAACTTACAATTTATGTAGATCCCAACTAAAGTGAGTAGTAAGAGATATTAATATCTGAATAGTATTAATCTTTTTCATTGGAGTAAATGTATCATCAAATTAATTCCTTATTTATGATTATATATTTTTGCCACTAATATGGCTTTGTAACGATCTAGAGTGAACTCAAGTTTTCATTTCCTCGTATATAGCTTGAACTCAATTTTATCTTTCAATGCCTCTTGAACAAATGATAAAATTCTCAAAAAGTCAGCAATTGCAATAAAACTCTTATATTCTGGAGATAGTCGCTTAGAATAGACAAGTTTATAACTAGGATATTTAAATGTATAAGGACATGATATTTTATCCTTTATAAAAACAATAGGTAAATTATCTGGGTTAGTAAAAAAAACATAAGAAATCCATGAATCACAAATAAAATAATCTTTTTCAGTACTTACCTTCGGTTCAGGTGATTGAATTTTTTATGGAGAAGGAGGATTTTATGTCATATATAATATACCACAATTGGTGTTAACGATACTAATTCTTGCAAACCAGAAGACGTTGAAGGAGTATAAAATATTATATACTCAAGTTTAGGTTCAACCATTTAATAACTAGGAAGATATATAGACTTGATTTTAGGAGCAGGGACATGGATATGTGTTCTAAGGAGGCTAGGACCAATTGTAAGGAACTCAAACTCAGACTCAGACACTAGGTCATTTATGTTCTCCCCTTGAAATTTGAGGACAAGTGAAAGATGATACAATTCATGAACGTTGACATGTTTGAAGACAATATTTTTCTAGAAGGATGATAACATTTTTACCATCTTTTGTTAGGTGCATAACCTAAAAAGATACATCTAACGACACAATGATCCAACTTTTTATGATATTGTTTATGAATATGAACAAACACAATACAACCAAACACATAAGACTTAAGGTTATGTACTATGGAAACATAATGATAACACGAGAGCATAAATTGAACAAGACTAAAATTACTTAAAACGATATATTATACCCAATTAATTAGATAGTAAGAAATAAGAAATAAGAAACAAATCTCCCAAAATATTGAAAACAAAAATTTGAAATAAGAGAGATAAAAGAACTTTAAGTTAATGACGATTTTTTCTTTCTACAACACCATTTTGTCGAGAGGTATTGATAAATGTGAATTAATAAATAATTCTATGTTTACTAGTGAAGTTGGAAAAAAATTTATTGACATATTCTTTATCATTGCCAAATTGAATTTTTTTATACCTTTTTCAAATTGTGTTTGTAAAAAACTAGCAGCTTGGAAAGGGAAACATATGTACTTTACAAGGAAAGCAAGCTTAGCTAAGTCAATTATTGAAGTCATTCCAAATTATTAAATTATGAGTTGTGCTTTGCCAAAAGCTTTCTTGAAGGTAATTAAAAAATTCTAAAGAGGTTTCATATGGGGTGATACTGAAGATGTGAATCATGTCCAAACTATGAGAATGTATATCATAGCTAAACCAACAAATATGGAAATTCTAGGAAGAGGAACCTTGAAGACATGAACAATACTTGATTACTCAAGTTAGGTTGGAATATTAAGAGTGGGGATAATTCCTTGTGGTGTCAAGTAATGAAAGGTAAGTATGATAGAAGCAACAATCAGTTTCATGAAGTGGAAGACAAAGTCCATGACTCTAACTTGTGGAAGAATATCGTAAGTGTTTGGCCTGTCATGAATGATATGGTTTATTGGGCTATTGGAAATGGTGAAAAGGTTAATTCTTGGGAGGACTATTGGGTACAACCAGAAATTTATCTTTCTAGTTTGAGGAGTTATTTATATTATGCTCATCAGGTTGTGAGAGTAGATAATCTGGTGGACTCAAATGGAGAGTGGGATCTGGAACGACTAAGTAGTTTGCTTCCTTAAAATACTTATAATGATATGATGATCATGTATCCTCCTATAATTGAGTGGATAAGACTTAATACATATGGATTTGTTAAGGGAAATAGGAAAGGAGGCTATGGTGGTAGTGGAGCTATGTGATTGCAGGTTTTATCAAGAAATGACCAAAGCCAAACAAGTCATACCTATCATAGTTTTGATGATTACAAATCATTTTTTATGAAAACTTATGAAGATAAAATTTGACTCAAAGACAAGTAAGTATTTCAAGCGACCAAAGATACACAAGATAGTTTGTCCAAGCTCTTCCTCCAAATAAAGACGAAATGTTTGGGTTTAATGATCACCATTAAATTCATATGATGATGGTATCCAAATTGAAGGTATCTCAAGCCTCATCTCCAATAATACTCAATAAAATTGTTATATGATTGTTGTATTCGTAAAAGTCTTGAAGCTTCAGAGTATAAAAGAGAGGAAGTATGATAGCTCGTCTGATTGTGTCTGAGTGATCAATGTTCTGTAAAAACACAAAGGCGTTTTCGTAAATCATTATGGATAAATCACACATTCACTAAAATAATTTTTAAATCCTCTATTTCTCAAAGAAAATAACCCAAAATATTTTGGAGCCTACCCAGATGAATTGGAAACTATCATAATGAATAAGTCATGAATTTTGAACTGTCCAATCTGTCATACCCTAATTTTGTCCTCCCCGAATATTTTTATTCATTTTTTCATCTTTGCATCCATTGCATGTTTTCAATAAAATTTAGGTCAAGGTGAAAGTACAAGTTTTAAGATGTCATCTTCTTTATTGCAATGGATTTTTCATATTTTATCACTTTAAAACCATGTTCAAGAACAAATAGAAAAACTCATTTATTTTATTCATTGCATTATATCATATCATCATCGTCATTGTTATCCTTTTAATTTGAAAAAAGTGAGGTTTTGGTAATCATAGGACTATGTCCATTTCTCTACTTTTCACTTCGTGTTATTACGCCACCTTCCATTGATTTTCACACATGCACTGCAAATTATTTGCTCAAGGATGTGTCATCATCTTTTAAGATTACAATTTCCATTTCATCCTTTTCCACCACCATCATCAAAAATCATGTTACACATACACCATCCAGGCCACAAAAATAAAAGGAAATTAAACATTGAACAAGAGTGTTTCAATTTGAATCATTCAATAACACATCATTCATTATCATCACATATCATCAACAAAAAGAAAAAAAAGGCTAAAAGAGCTTTGAAATAAATTGTTCTCAATTGATAAAACGTTTTTATTACATTGAGTCCACATAACAATAATCATGAATATATCACATGCTATCATGACCTTGAGTTTGAAATAAATTTAAATTGTGTATTGAAGTGGGGCCATGTGAATTACAACAACATACATTCATCCATTGAGGAATTTTTGAAATAAATGAATAGAGAGGAATTTGTTTGAATTGAATTTAAGAAGTTGGGTATATTACATATAAACAAAATTACATACACAACAACCTTACAATAATCGTGAGCACCTCTTCAACATACATACATACATACATAGAGTTAAATAAAATTGAAAAAATGAAGAAAAAAAGAGTAAATTGAATTGAGTTTTACACAACATCACAACATTCATGTATCCCTTCACCATCCACACATTACATTAAAACAAAAATGAAAAAGAAAACAATTTGAACCAAGTTTCTGCTTGGAGGAGCACAAATTACATACATACAGTCAATTCGATCCATCCACATGTTACACATCCTTACATACAAAACTAAAAATACATGATACAACATACAAATTACAAACATCCATCAATGACGCTCATCCATCCCACATACATTAAAAAATTCACGCAAATCACACTTGTGCCCATATCTCTGCTCACACTTTTTCCTCCCCTTTACACTTTCTTCATTTCCACTCACACACTCACCAAAACTCTCTCCAAAATTCACACGAGTTTCACCCATATAACTCTCAAATTCCCTAAGTCCTATAATCCCACACTTGAGGTTGAGTCAACAACTTTGACTCCCTCATCTCCCTTTTAACTGGACTAGGAGCACCTTGGGCCTTCCCTTGGTCTTACCAAGCATTCTTCTTCTATCATAAAACACTCAACCAAATAAAGATGAAGAAAGACATTGGAGTTTACACTCCTCGAAACCTCGAATAAACGGCCTGAGACACATATATTGGTCTTTCTGAAAGTTATTCATCTGCAAATAAATTTTCATAAACACTCAGATGAAAAAGGCACATTAGAGTACACACTCTTTGAAGCATCGAATAATTGGCCCCGAGGCATACATCTTGGTTTTACCGAGCTTTCATCATCCTCATAAAAATAATTCAACCAATTAAACCTATCTTTTTCTTTCCCCCGCATAATCGAAAACCTTTTCAAAAATGAAAAATGTTAAATTCGTTTTATCATGATACAAACAAATGTTTCAACCTCCCCACGAGCATACAAGAAAATGTTTAATCGCAAGAATACGACCTAAACATTCGTTCACTAAAATCAACCAACAAATATGTGGTTTTCTATCCATAACTACGTATCATTGAGTACCCCATCACACTTGGTGTTATGTAGGAGTGAGATTCAACGCCTCGTCAATCACTATAACAAAAAAACCTAAAAATATTATTTGTCTTGCCCATAACTATGTAGCTTTGAATTCTTCATCGCACCTGAGAATACAGAGGAGCAAGACTCACAAACTTGTCAAGCACCCTAATAAAAACCTATTTTGCGACCTTTTCTTTTCCCTTTTAAACATTTCAATAACTATATAGAAAAATAACATAAGCTTACATTCTATTCACAAATCCAACTAAATGGTTTCCATTTAGTACAACAGATGTGAGGGGTGCTAATACCTTCCCCTTGCATAATCGACTCCTGAATCCTAATTTGGTCGTGACAACCATTTTCTTTTTCTTTAAAGGTTTTATTTCCTTTTGGAATAAATAAAGTTTGGTGGGGACTCTGTTTGTCGTCTCAAGCATGTGAACACCCGTGGTCATTTTGTTGCGCCACGACAACTGGCAATTATGCTGGGGAATTTGCTTCAGCTAGTGAGTCAAGCCTAATTTAGTTTGATTTGCGATGAATGTTGGCTTTGTTTTTTTTTTGCCTTCTTTTTTATCTTTCATGTTTATTATCCTGTTCATTTGTAGGATTAGGACGACATCTAAAGTAAAGCTCTATACCCGAGCTTTGAAAAAAAAGAGAGAAACATATGTTATAACGGAAGTTACGTAGTGTTGGTCCCTGAGGTTCACACCTTGAATGGCTAACATGAAGTCTCCTTCTAGAGTATACCTCTTTGTATATACCGTTATAAGATGGTTCTCCTATCGCATAACGCTTGTTCATCAAAAGGTCTATGACTCTAGGGACCCCTTAGAACCAATTTACTTCTTTTAGTTGCGTAATGTTATCAGCCTGTCGCACTGCGAAAAATACAGAGTCATCACCGGATTGAATTTATTCCTAAGGAATTGGAAAGTATCAATAAAAGCCCTAAAATAATGGTCATCACAACCAAGAGCAGATTCGGGAGTCGGTTATGCAAGGGAAGATATTAGCACCCCTCACATCCGTTGTACTCAACGGAACCACTTTGTTTGTTTTATGTTCATATGGGTGTTTATATCTGAAGGTTACTTGCTATTAGTTTAATGGGAAAAATAAGTTTTAAATTAGTGTGTTCGCCAAGATCTCGCAATCATGTGCCTACGTATTCTCATAGTGTAAAAAGGAAATCAGAGCTCTATAGTTCTGAGTAGAAAATGAGTGTGTGTTGGTTGTTTTTAGTGAACTGTGTTAACATTCACATTCTAGCAGTTAACATTGCTTGTATGCTCATGCATGGGAGACGTAAGCATTTTTTTTGTTTGCGGTATAGAGGATGCACTTGGGTCGCATTTTAGTAGTTAAATGTTACTTGTATGCTCGCGCATGGGAGGCTTAAGCGTCGTTCATACCGCGGTAAAACGGAAGTAACATGTCCTTTATGAAAAGGTTTGAATGCCCTAAGGCAGAAAGTTGGATTTGATGAGTTATGCTTAAGTTTAGAGTGGAAACAAGTATCCAACCACAAGCTAGGTATGACTGACAATCTGAGTACCTGGGAGTTGAGAGGACAGTTTCATCCTAACCACTTTTTTCATCCAAATACTTTTTGTTTATGAAATTTGTTTGGCGTGTTTAACCGTTGGTACTTAGAGGGAGACAAGCATTTAATCACCCTTTTTCACTCTCAAAGCACTGTATTAGACTCATTTTATTGTTATGTGTTTTGAATGAAAGTCAAGTATCAGGCCACAAGCTACGTATGCTTGACAACCTGAATACTTGAAAATGTTGTGCACAAGTACATACACCATATCTTTTTCCTTCCAATTTATTTTGAAAATAATTTGACATTGGATCAAGTGTTTGGAATTTTTTACTGTGAAAGGTGTGAATGGAATGAGAATAAGAGTGAGAATGGAATAGAATGGAATGGATGAGATATTTTACATTGCATTAAGTGCTTGTGTTGCGTTCAAATGAAATTGATTTGGAAAAGGAACTTGACGTTGGGTCAAGTATAATTTTATTCTTTGAAAAATGTTCTTTTTATCGTTTTGATTTCATCTTGTTAGCTAACATGCAAAGGTAAGTAATAAGGAAAAATAAATCCTACACTATTACATACTCATGGGAATGAGGTACATTTTACCCATAATAGGGGGATACAACAATTCAATGCCTAAAAATCAATCAAGTGACAAGGAGAGAGAGATCAAGCATATTCATGATCATGATTCATGCATTCAAAGTGTCATTAAAGTTAAAAAATAAATCATTTATGCAACAATAATTCATTCATGCAATCAAGAGTGAAAGAATTAATTTCTAATGATTTTTAATTGAAAATTAAAGTCTCAAGTAAAAATTTATCCTAACCATTTTTTATGCGTTCCATGAGTTAACATGGCACATAAAGGAATTAATGGATAATTAATTCAATTAAATGTCAAAAGAGAAAATATGCTAATTAACCATAATACATAAATTTATTATGAATTTACATGAATTAAAATATGTATGTTCATGAATTAAAAGTATAGCAAGAATTGACAAAGAATGGTAAAAAATAAGAAATTGAGTAAAAGCAATTAAATCTACAGGGGTGCATAACCCAGGGGGTGTGCAACCTTGAAATGGAGGCTTTGAGCCTAACCGCAAAGGCCCAAACACAAGGTAACATTGTTGGATTCAACAAAGGTGCAGTCTAGTAAGACAGGGGTATGGAAAGCAAAACAGTGGGCTTAATGGCTTAAGCCCAAATGAATTGCAAGGGAAGGTAGAAAAAATTAAGCAAAGCATAATTCCTCATCTTTACACCTCATGTTCCAAGTTCATGTCAAAAAATAACCACCACCGAAGCTTCGGCTCCACCATGCCGGAGGCGGCGGAGTTAACCGGAATCAAGAAATAACACCACTTTTCTATTTCTCTCAACATCCTCTATCCTAATCTCTCGTCAATTCTTTTCAAAGTTTAATAAATTCTAAAAATTTAAGCACTAAAGCTATGACCCCTAACCATAAAAAATTGAAATTCAATGGAGATGGAGGAGAATCAAGTCACCAAACATTGGGGCTTTGAGTCTCCAATGCACAAGCTACATTATGGTATCAAAAATTCAACAAACAAGTAAGGATAAAAATTCGCTGACCTACAAGATGTTTGATTGTCTCAAAACTTACTGAAATTTGAAGGTGATGAAGATGAAGAAAACAAAGGTATACTTCTTTGATCTTCTACTTCTGCTCTTCAATGATTTAGTGCTAAAAAAATATGAATTGAATTGTTGTTCTTGATGTTTATAATGTGAATGTGGAATGTATGAGGTTTAGCTCAATTGGTGACAAACTTAAATGTGAAGCTTGCTCCAATGGTGTGTGTATGTGTGTGTGTGTGTGTGTGTGTGTGTGTGGTGTGTGTGTGTGTGTGTGGTGTGTGTGTGAGAGAGAGAGAGAGAGAGAGAGAGAGAGAGAGAGAGAGAGAGAGAGAGAGAGAGATAGAGAGAGAGAGAGCTTTAGTGTAGGGAGAGGAATTGGAGAAGATGAAGTGAGATAATGAAAATTGAATTTTGCAATGAGTGATTTTTCAGAGAATGATTAGGTTATGATTAGGTGATAGTTAACTTCTAATTTTGATGAGAGTAATGAGTTTATATAGATGAAAGTTCTAACCGTTTCGGTAATTTTTTGGGCACCAGCAGTTGGAAGTTAGGGCAGTCGTTAGTGTTAAGTACCCTTATGAATAAGTTGGTTATGAAGTTATTGGTGTTAGCTTAACTGTTAAATGTTAGTTAGGACTATTATTGAAACTACTATGATAGTTAGGTGATGTTAGAGTAGCTCAAGTGTTGGATTTTGGGATGAGTTGAAGTGTTAGGAATGCTTGGTTCAATGTATGAATGCTATTGTTAATTACTACATAATTGAGTGTAAGTTGCTATGTGAGTTAGTACATGCATCAGAACTGGTTTGGACAAGATTTGGAACTATACTGCTGCTGAAAATACAATATTTTGGCATATTGTTTCAGGTGTAACCGGTTACCAGATTTGGTGTAACCGGTTACACACATGAAAAAGTGTGTTTCTGGGCTATTTTCAAGCTGAACAAAGTAGGTGTAACTGGTTACCTAGTTTTACGTAACCGATGATGGCCAGTGTTTTTGGGTTGTTGAAAGTGTTGAAAAGGCAGGTGTAACCGGTTACATGATTTTGCATAACCGGTTACATGCAGGAAAATTGGCTTTTTCTGGCTATTGAGTGACATGGATGGGGATGTGTAACCGATTACCTTGATTTATGTAACCGGTTACTAACATGAAAATGTGTTTTTTCTCTCTCTTTTTTGCTCTTTTGTCGCATGTTGGGAATGTGACTCATTATGTATGTGATTTGGTATATTTTTGCATGTCTGACTCATGGTGTGGTATTGAGCAACACTTGAGCATGGTACAGAACCTTGAACACGAAGGGCTTATGGAAGGATGAAGAAAATAAGGTCTAGTAGGACCAGTTGACCAACCAAAAAAGTCAACAGTTGACCAAAAGTCAATTGTGGGTTAAATGATGCAAAAATATGTAATTTGGTTTTCTGGGACCCTTTTGTAACAAAATAGGATGTTTTTGTAAGGAGAAATAGCCTTCTGCAATATTTTGTGTTGAACATCTGAATTTGTACTTGTATGAAGCTCTGAATTTGAGGGAGTAAACCTTGATTCTCGTGGCTCGACCTTGAATTGCAAAGACTTATCTTGAATTCATACCAAATGACCGAGGTTATGGGAGAATAACCAATCATATTTTTCGTTAATCATTAGATCCAATGCTATGATGTAGTCCACCTTGTTAGACGGTGTGGCTAGTGATCGAGAGGGGGGGGGGGTGAATAGATCACCTCTTCTAAATTTAACGGATTTGAAATTTTATCAGAGTTTTCAAAGTTGGCGGAAAAATCAGTCCCGAATCGACTTCCGTCTATTCTGAACCGCTACTAGAAAGCCGGACACACAAGTTTAATTGCTGGATTTTAATGAGAATGACAGAACCAATTCACACCAGAATTATAACTAATTGAATGCACTTATCATTAAAGTCTATTTCCAATGAATAAAATCTAGCTAACCGTTTTATCAAACAGTTGGTGTGTATGTGATCAATGTTAAACAGCAATGAAGTTTGATTAAAGTTTTCTTGCCACTGCTGTCTTGAAAAAGAAGCAATCACCACACACTAACTAAAATTGCGAAAACAGTTTGAAAAACGTAAAGAGGAATAAGGTAAGAGTACGATACGCAGAGATTTGGTAAGGAAGTTCCCCACGTCGTCCTCGCGTGTGGGTACGTCTCCCTCTCAATTTCAAATGAAATTGAGAACTTTGATTATCAATTATTGCCGAATCCGTTGATACAAGGTTATGATACAAAGATAGAATTCTAAACTCTAAGAACCTCTTCTTGTATAAACCTTCACTTGATCTGAGCACGATCAAGATTTTCCTGCACAAAGTTGCAAACAATTCACCGGTTCCACGACCTGCTTGCGAAATCCCCCGATCTCCAAACGCAACGCTGCGGCTGAATATGTTCTGCAAATGTGACTCCCAAACCCTCAAGAACACTCCAGTTCTTGAAGGACAAACCAGTAGGTTTTTCCTAGAAACCCCCTTCAATCTTCGACTCAGCTAGATCCTCGATCGTTCCACTGCAAACCACAGCTAGATCCTTGATCGTACCACTGAATGTTATCTCGATGCTTCTTTAATCCAAAGAACAAGAATGGTTATGTGTAAATGTTCTTGAAGAAAAGTAATTGAGAAGATGAAGAAGATGAAGTCTCTTTCAGGTTTCTAATTGCTCACAAAACAATTGCTCCAACACTGCTTTTGATCTGTGTTCAATTGTTTTCCCTCAATGAATTCGTGTTTTTGCACTGCTGTTGTAACCTGTCTTTTATATGCTGCAAAACAGTTGCTGTTATACTACAAAACAACTTTATGTATTGATACATAATAGTGTGCATCGATGCATACTGTACGGATATGTGTATTTTTGGTGAAATTGATTATTCATGTATCGATGCAAAAGTCGTGTGTATCGATGCATGTGATTATTACACTAGTATGTATCGATGCCTAATGCGCATGTATTGATACACAGGCTGTTTCAATTGGTCATGTATCGATGCAGGGATCGTGTGTATCGATGCATAGAGTATTTTGTCTTCCATGTATTGATGCATGACTCGTATGCATCGATGCATACTGAACAGAAAGGTTTTGTGATTTATCACATGCTGGATGTATCGATGCAGAGGCTTTATGTATCGATGCATACTAACATAAGATGCATTTTAATTGTTATTTAAAGGTAAGTATCAATGTAATTTTATATATACAGTTATGCAACAATAGAGTGAGATGAAAAACATAATAAAACACACATGTATCATGTAATGCAATGCACAACCAACATTTGGATGATGATCACACAATTTGCTATCATTAAAAATTAATTCAAGGTAAAGAATTCTCTCACAAACTCCCCCTTTTTGATGATGGCAAATTCTTGGCAAGATGTGTGATACTCCCCCTGAGTTTGTGCATATCTGCATTTTCTCCCCCTTTGTCAACATCAAAAAGAGGAAGAGACAAATTTATCAAGGTAGCATAGTGTAGCAGGACATGGCAAACAATGGATAACAGGCTATCAATCACAAAGAATGAAGCATCAAAGTAAAGAATCATTCATAAAGAATGAAGAATAAGGGCAATAACAATAGAGATAAACAGAATTGGAAAAGCGTTTTAAGGATACGAACGAGTTTAAGAGTTACATAAGCTAAACCATAGTGTTCAACAAAAGAAAAACTAGAGCAATATGAGATGAAGGAATGAGATAGGAAGTGATATGATTGGCTGATGTGTCGATGCATGAGAGAGAAAGAAATTGCATTTAATTCAGATAGCATCAGTATGTATCGATGCAGAAGGTCATGAGTCGATGCCAAATATTCACAATGGGCATGTGTATCGATACATGCGATGGATGCATCGATGCATCCTGAAGCAGTTTTTCAAAAATTTGAATTTTAGAGTGTTTGGATCGATGCATGCTTCGTTGGTGTCGATGCATACTGATGCTGAACTAGCTTTTAATGAATTTTAATGCAGTATGAATATGCATTATGCACTATGTCATGATGATTATGCTCAAGAGAGATTCAGAAGTCAGATTGTTAATGTGCACACAATATGGACAGGAGTATATGCAATCAAATTTTATATCAACTAGAGTAAGAACATTTAATGTAACATACACAATCACTTAGCAATAAGAAAATTGTAGAAAGGATTGATATTACCTCTGTTGGAGAACTCGTGTGATGGATAATTGACATCTAAAACAGCTCTTATCAACCATGGTGAGGCATAATATAATTAAGAGATAACATGCTTATGACATCAATTGAGAAAGATCTAAGATTCCCAATTCGCGACGAATGTTGAAGAAAGGTTCCGTTGCCAATGGTTTAGTGAAAATATCAGCGAGCTGATTTTTGGAATCAACGTGCTCAAAGACAACGTCTTCTTTTTCAACATGGTCACGAAGGAAATGATGTCTAATCTCTATGTGTTTAGTGCGTGAGTGTAAAACAGGGTTTTTAGTAAGGTTTATGGCACTAGTGTTGTCACATTTGATAGGAATACGTTTGAGTTGAATGTTGAAGTCTTGTAGTTGCTGCTTCAGCCATAAAATCTGAGTGCAACAACTACCGGCTGCAACGTATTCTGCCTCTGCAGTTGACAAAGCCACAGAAACTTGCTTTTTGCTATGCCAACTGACCAAGGAGTTTGAAAACAGGTGACATGTGCCACTTGTGCTCTTCCTATCTGATTTGCAGCCAGCAAAATCAGAATCGGAGTACCCTACTAAGCTACAATCACTTCCTTTGGAATACCAAAGCCCATATTTAGGTGTTCCGTGAAGGTATCTAAATATGCGCTTTACCGCTTTAAGGTGCGATTCCTTAGGATTTGATTGATAGCGTGCACACATACAAACACTAAACATGATGTCAGGTCTAGAAGCAGAAAGATACAAGAGAGATCCAATCATACCTCTGAACCTTTTGACATCTACACACTTACCATGCTCATCCTTGTCTAGATTTCCGTTGGTAGGCATTGGGGTGTCAATCGATTTTGAGTCATTCATTCCAAAGCGCTTGAGTAGTTCTCTGCAGTATTTTGTTTGACATACTGCTGTACCCTCATCAAGTTGCTTTATTTGCAGTCCTAGGAAGTAGTTCAGCTCCCCCATTAGACTCATCTCAAATTCACCCTGCATAACCTTAGAAAATTCTTCGACCAAGTGTATGTTAGTTGAACCAAATATGATATCGTCGACATAAACTTGAACTAAAAGAATGGGCTTCCCTTTGTGTTTAATAAAGAGTGTATTGTCCACTTTACCTCTTGAATATCCATGATCAATTAGGAATTTGCTAAGCCTTTCATACCAAACCCGAGGGGCTTGTTTAAGACCATACAAAGCTCGTTTTAATTTGTAAACATGATCTGGATTTTCAGCATTTTCAAAACCGGGAGGTTGTGAAACATATACTTCTTCATTTATGACACCATTAAGAAAGGCACTCTTTACGTCCATTTGGTAAAGCTTAAAATCCTTAGAACACGCATAGGCAAGCAAAAGACGTATAGCTTCAAGGCGAGCAACTGGAGCATAAGTTTCCTCATAGTCTATGCCCTCCTCTTGGTTATACCCTTGTGCTACTAAGCGTGCCTTGTTCCTAGTAATCACTCCGTTTTCATCAAGCTTGTTTCTAAAAACCCACTTAGTGCCTATGATATGATGATCTCGCGGACGAGGGACAAGTTCCCAAACGTCATTTCTTTTAAATTGATTAAGCTCTTCTTGCATGGCCATTAGCCAAAATTCATCAATCAAGGCCTCTTTGGCATTTTTAGGTTCTACTTGTGAAACAAACGCGAAGTGAGAACAAAAGTTACTTATCTTAGACCGGGTCATTACTCCCTTTGAAATGTCTCCCAAAATGTTGTCAATGGGATGGTCTTTTGAGGATCTCCAAGCTGTTGGAAGATCATTCACTTCAGCTGTCTTTTCTTCCTCAATTTCTTCATGACTAGTATCTTCCTCCTTCTCATGGGCAGCTGTTTTGGACTGATCAGTTTCCTCAACAGCTTCCTTGAGTATGTCTTCTGTAGATACACCTGCGTCATCAAAAGAAATACCTTTTCCGACATTTTTCGGATAAGACTCATCAAAAGAAACATGAACAGATTCTTCAACAGTAAGTAAACGCTTATTATACACTCTATATGCCTTACTTGACAGTGAGTAGCCAAGAAAAATACCTTCATCCGCTTTTGCATCAAACTTCCCAATGTTTTCCTTACCGTTATTCAAAACAAAACATTTACAACCGAATACGTGAAGATGTGACAAGTTTGGTTTTCTTCCTTTCAAAAGTTCATAAGGAGTTTTGTTTAAAATAGGGCGAATTGAGATTCTGTTTAGAACATAACAGGCTGTGCTAACAGCATCAGCCCAAAAGTATTTTGGTAATCCACCCTCATTAAGCATTGTTCTTGCCAACTCCTCTAAAACACGATTTTTACGCTCCACAACGCCATTTTGTTGTGGAGTGCGAGGAGCTGAAAGGTTATGCTCAATACCATACTTGTCACAAAACTTCTCAAAGTGGTAATTTTGAAACTCACCACCATGATCACTACGAATTGTAACTATTTTGGAATTCATTTTGTTTTGGGACAGATTTGCAAAATTTTTCAAAGCAGAAAAAGTTTCATCTTTGCTATGAAGGAATATAGTCCAAGTGAATCTAGAGTAGTCATCAACTATTACAAAGCCATAGTAATTTCCACCTAGGCTCTTTGTCCTAGAAGGTCCAAAGAGGTCCATATGGAGAAGCTCAAGGGGTCGTGAAGTTGAAATTACATTTTTAGATTTAAAGGACACCCTTGTTTGATTTCCCATTTGGCACGCGTCACATAGGTGGTCTTTTGAAAATCTTATTTTTGGTAGACCGACTACTAGATCCTTAGACACAACCTTATTAAGCAAATCGAAATTAACATGCGCTAAACGTCTATGCCAAAGCCAAGAATCATCATTCAAGGTGACTAGACATTTAGTACTTGTTAAAGGTACATCAAACAAGTCAAGCATATAGATGTTGTTTACTCTTACACCCTTAAACACAATGTTTTGTTCAACATGTTCAATTATGCAGCAAGTTTTTGTAAACGACACTTTATAGCCCATGTCGCATAGTTGACTTATGCTTAACAAATTGTGTTTAAGTCCCTCAACTAAATGGACATTTGAAATAGTAGTGGTGGAGGGATTACCTACACTACCTTTGCCGAGTATAGCTCCTTTGTTGTTGTCTCCATAAGTGACATATCCCTTCTTCTTTGCCTTGAAGTCTATAAAGAGCGATATGTCACCGGTCATGTGCCTCGAGCAGCCGCTGTCAAGAAACCACCTTCTATCTGCGGAGGCAAGGCACTCATCCTACAACATCAAAAGAGAGAAGTTGGTACCCAATTTTCATTGGGTCCAAGTGGGTAAGTGCTAACATGGTTACCTTTTGGCTTCCATTGATAAATGCCTTTAGGGACAAGAAATCTCCTAAATTTGCATTTTTCAATGGTATGGCCAGCATGGCAACAATAATGACATAAACCATGATGATGTGTTTGTTGTTTCTTGTTCATTGAATCCTTTAGAATAAAAGAGTATTTTGCATATGGAGGATTCAATGACTTCTTAAACAACTTGGGGTCAACGGCATAAGTAACTTTAGGTTGTAGCGCTTTCTCTAATTTGACCTTAAGAGTGTTTACCTCTTTTTGCCAAATATAACAAGCGTCACAATACCTAACTCTACTACATCCGTCAATGTCAATAGTTTTTGAATTTTCTGCAATACTAGTTTTCAATGCTTCTAAATCAATTTCAGCTTTGTTTACTTTACCTTCCAAAAAAGAGAAAATATGTTTGTCGGAAGATAGTCTTTTAAAAGCATCTACAGCTTCGTTATGCAGTTTTTCAAAAGCTATTTTTAGTTCCGAAAAAGACATAGAGGAGAAATTATTGTAATACGCTTGTTTTACCTTTTTGTCATTGTTTTTCTTCTTGTGGTAGGACAAATTTTTTGTGTGAGCCATAAGGCACAGATTTGCAGCTTCATCATCATCACTTGAGCTTTGTGTGCTTGATGAATCACTATCACTTTCCCATGCAATATACGCTCTTCTTTATTTGCTGTACCCTTTTGGCGAATCTTTTCTTTGATCCTTATATTTCATAGGGCAGTCCGTTTTATAGTGTCCGGATTTACCACAATTAAAACAGGATCCTCTTCCTCTACTTTTCTTGTTTTCTTCTTGTTTCGAATTTGTAGATTGTTTTCGAAACTTCATGAGATTTTTGTCGGAATGCTTGACTCCATTCTTTCGAATGAATCTATTGTATCTCCTTACAAACAGTCCCATTTCCTCATCATCCGAGTCTTTGTCACTACTTGAATCATTGTTGCTTTGCTCTTTTCGTGAGGACTTAGAGCTAGAAGCCACAAGAGCTATTGGCTTCTTCTCTCCCTCTTTGTCTCTTTTCTTCTCCTTTTCCTTCTTACTTTTATTCTCATATTTTTCAAGACTTTCCAAAGCTTGCTGATGTTCTTCCAGCTTTCCAAATAGAGTTGTAATCGTAAGTCTTGTAAGATCGTTGGCTTCCTTGATTGCTGTAACTTTAGGTTGCCACTCCCTGCTAAGACACCTGAGAATTTTATTAGTAACAATTTCATTGGAAATAGGTTTTCCAAGAGCATTCAATCGGTTAGTTAGATGAGTGAATCTCTTTTGCATGTCGGAGATGGATTCTCCTTGTTTCATGCGAAAGAGCTCAAACTCTTGATTGAGTGTGTTAATGCGGGACTGTTTTACTTCAGTAGTGCCCTCATGGGCAACTTCTAAAGCGTCCCACATTTCTTTAGCTGTCGTGCAATGGGATACTCGATAATACTCATCAACACCAAGTGCTGAAATTAACATGTTACGAGCTCTCCAATCGCACGACCACTTTTTCTCATCTTTCTCATTCCAATCATCTTCTGGTTTAGGTACTATGGCGCCAGCCGCATTTGTCATAGTGATTTGAAACGGACCGTTTTCAATGGCAGCCCATACTAACCTATCCACAGAATTTATATGAACTCGCATGCAGTCTTTCCAGTAGCCATAATTTTCACCGTTGAAAATAGGCGCTCTATTATACGCCCCCTTTGGTTCAGAATCCATACTGTTACAGGCAGCCACAGAGCACCAGCGAACCGGTGCTCTGATACCACTTGTTAGACGGTGTGGCTAGTGATCGAGAGGGGGGGTGAATAGATCACCTCTTCTAAATTTAACGGATTTGAAATTTTATCAGAGTTTTCAAAGTTGGCGGAAAAATCAGTCCCGAATCGACTTCCGTCTATTCTGAACCGCTACTAGAAAGCCGGACACACAAGTTTAATTGCTGGATTTTAATGAGAATGACAGAACCAATTCACACCAGAATTATAACTAATTGAATGCACTTATCATTAAAGTCTATTTCCAATGAATAAAATCTAGCTAACCGTTTTATCAAACAGTTGGTGTGTATGTGATCAATGTTAAACAGCAATGAAGTTTGATTAAAGTTTTCTTGCCACTGCTGTCTTGAAAAAGAAGCAATCACCACACACTAACTAAAATTGCGAAAACAGTTTGAAAAACGTAAAGAGGAATAAGGTAAGAGTACGATACGCAGAGATTTGGTAAGGAAGTTCCCCACGTCGTCCTCGCGTGTGGGTACGTCTCCCTCTCAATTTCAAATGAAATTGAGAACTTTGATTATCAATTATTGCCGAATCCGTTGATACAAGGTTATGATACAAAGATAGAATTCTAAACTCTAAGAACCTCTTCTTGTATAAACCTTCACTTGATCTGAGCACGATCAAGATTTTCCTGCACAAAGTTGCAAACAATTCACCGGTTCCACGACCTGCTTGCGAAATCCCCCGATCTCCAAACGCAACGCTGCGGCTGAATATGTTCTGCAAATGTGACTCCCAAACCCTCAAGAACACTCCAGTTCTTGAAGGACAAACCAGTAGGTTTTTCCTAGAAACCCCCTTCAATCTTCGACTCAGCTAGATCCTCGATCGTTCCACTGCAAACCACAGCTAGATCCTTGATCGTACCACTGAATGTTATCTCGATGCTTCTTTAATCCAAAGAACAAGAATGGTTATGTGTAAATGTTCTTGAAGAAAAGTAATTGAGAAGATGAAGAAGATGAAGTCTCTTTCAGGTTTCTAATTGCTCACAAAACAATTGCTCCAACACTGCTTTTGATCTGTGTTCAATTGTTTTCCCTCAATGAATTCGTGTTTTTGCACTGCTGTTGTAACCTGTCTTTTATATGCTGCAAAACAGTTGCTGTTATACTACAAAACAACTTTATGTATTGATACATAATAGTGTGCATCGATGCATACTGTAGGATATGTGTATTTTTGGTGAAATTGATTATTCATGTATCGATGCAAAAGTCGTGTGTATCGATGCATGTGATTATTACACTAGTATGTATCGATGCCTAATGCGCATGTATTGATACACAGGCTGTTTCAATTGGTCATGTATCGATGCAGGGATCGTGTGTATCGATGCATAGAGTATTTTGTCTTCCATGTATTGATGCATGACTCGTATGCATCGATGCATACTGAACAGAAAAGTTTTGTGATTTATCACATGCTGGATGTATCGATGCAGAGGCTTTATGTATCGATGCATACTGACATAAGATGCATTTTAATTGTTATTTAAAGGTAAGTATCAATGTAATTTTATATATACAGTTATGCAACAATAGAGTGAGATGAAAAACATAATAAAACACACATGTATCATGTAATGCAATGCACAACCAACATTTGGATGATGATCACACAATTTGCTATCATTAAAAATTAATTCAAGGTAAAGAATTCTCTCACACACCTGATCCATAAGCATCTTAGACCAGAATTAAGCGTAGTACCATAGCACCACAAGCTTGATTTTTAAGAACATCATAAAAGAAATTATTTAGCGCTTGTTCCATAAGCACCATCCTCTGAATCAATGATGTAGATGGGTGAATATGCCATGAATATGCAAATTAATTTAGGGTCAAAGGTCAAGTGAATAGTCGGAAAAAGGTAGGACACATTTTGGGGTATGAAAGCTGCCCTTATTTAATCTTCTTGGACCTGAAGGTATGAATGTCAACGAATTTCATACATTCGAGGCAAGAGAGGATTAAATACCAGAATATCTAAGAAATTTTCCCATTGAGGATGTATGTAATGTAAGAAACGTAAGTGTATTAGGGATTTATTTACTAGGGATATGGAATGGAGGATTAATTTTGTTATACACTAATTTTTAACCCTAAGATCCCACATACCATTGGCATCCTTGCACACAAACAAGGTCACCTCTTGGTTCCTCTCCTTCTCATATTTGGGTTTGGAAACTATTTTCCTCCCCAACAATTTGTCATTTATCCCCGGTTTGGTTGATGAGTTTTCCCTCGAATATTTCATCATCCCCGGTAAAGCCAATGGGTCTCATCTCAAGTTAAGCTGATGATTGATCTCTTTTGTGAATTCATGTTCCCCAGTTGAGGTGTTCATGTTTGGTATTCCCTAATCTTATGATTATACCCTGGAGATCCGTAACCTTTATTTGGTTTCCATTTACATAATTATGTTGCATAACTTTGGCAGTTTCTCCTTTGTGTGAATCAGATCCGGTTATATTTTCCTTGGATTTGGTTTATTTTGCAATTTCCAAGAAGAATCCAATAAATTATTGAGGAATGTGATGATCTTGGTCATAACATCCTCAATAATTTGCTTAAATTGCCATACAGAGTTTTATCTCTTGTGTCTCCCGGCGGAGTTCATCTTATGACATGAAGATCCCTTGTTCCTGGCAGTATTGGATCCTAAGCAGTATTTGTTTTTGTCCCCTGCAGGGTTGTCTCCCATTTGATATGGTATTAACTTAAAATTCCTCGCAGCATTGATAATTTGATCCTCAACAGATCCTTTTTTCTATCCTCAGCGTGTTTGATTGATTATCATTCAACAAGTGCTCTCTCTCCCCAGTAGAGTTTACAGTGATTGACGGGAAGCATGTTCTCCATGCCTTTCTCAGCCGGAGTTGATTTGTTCAGAGCTGGATGATTTATTTTCATCCCTAGCATTTTCTCTAGTAGGTGTTTCCATCTCGTTGAGATTAGCCAAGTGTTGCAGTAGTGATTCAAATCTTTGTTATTTGTATCCTTTGCGTTGTTTGTCAGCATAATCATAAATCATATACATGCATATTCAGGCATAAAACACATCATCATATATCTCATTATGCATTCTATCGCATTTGATTTCTTTATTCTGATCCCCTGCTTTAGTGATATCATTTGCCTATGTAGACTGGGTGCGTCTGTCCTCCTTCAATTGTAGAGTGTCAACCCCTTAAGTAGAAAGAGTTTAACCTTTCTCATTCCCCACTAATTTATTTCCTCGTGGATGATTATTTTAGTTTCCTCCCCAATTAATTATCTGGATGGAACCACTCCCCTTTGAGTTATATCCTCATTGGGTTGAGTCTTTGTTTGACCGTTTCTTTATAACTATTACCTAGATAGATATTTTGGTCCTCTAAGAGTCTATTACCCAGTAACTGGTAATATTCTTCCCGATTCTTGAGTACTTTACTTTTTCCCAATACCCGGTAAAATGTAATCTACTTCCTTTACTTTCCCTAGCGGATTCATTTTCACGTTTCCCCCAGGTAGTTTATCCTTGATATGTTCACTTTAACCGATGACGGATATCCTTCCTTTTGTGGCTTTCTACCCAATAAAAAGGTAGTTGTAGTCTCTTTTCTTATTCCCCAGAGAGTTTATCCTTGATATGTTCACTTTAATTAGGTGACAGATTTTCTCTCCCTTCTTTGGTATTCTACCCAGTAACCGGTAGTTCTAATTCCTATTTTATCTTTCCCCTCTGAGTCTATCCTTGATATGTTCATCCTAATCGGTGATGGATATTCTCTCTTTGGTATTCTATCCAGTAACTGATAGATATAATTCCTACTTCTCCCCGAGCAATTTATCCTTGATATATTTACCCTAACCAGTAACATATACTCTTCCCCATTCCCCAAGCGGTCTATCCTTGACATGTTCATCCTAACCGATGATGGATATTCCTCCCTTGAGTTTATCCTTGATATGTTCACTTTAATTAGGTGAGAGATACTCTCTCTTTGGTCTTCTTCCCAGTAACCGGTAGTTGTAAACCCTATTTGAATTTCCCAGTAGGTTATTCTTGCCCAGTAACAGGTAACGAATATACCTCTTTTCCTCAGCGAGTCATCCTTGATATGTTTACTCTAACCGGTAACGAATGTCCCTATGTTAGAGTGTATTATCTTCCTACTCAGTAACCGGTAATAGTAATATATCTCTGGTACTCCTGTGTTGAAGTTCATTCTTCCCTAGTTGAGTTTGAGTGCGTATTTCCTCAGTGGAATCACCCTTTCCCTATTTGGTTTGAATACTTCAATTTTGTTTTGATCTATTCCTTTCCCCCTGCAGATTTCCCTTATCCCCGGACTGAGTCCTTCCATTGATTTATTTTCATGGATATCCCCTCGTATCTAAAGCAGTTTTTGAGTCGTAGCCTGGCCTACACATATCTTTTTATTCCCCCCGGAGTCTTTGTCTCCCTAGTGAGTTTTCCTTATGGAATGCATTATGCTCCTGTGGACTTACAGTCTCTCCGGATTCTTTTCCTTTGTGGCAATATATTCCCCACAAATACTATTTTAACGTTCATATCATATGCATCATGAGGTTTCTTAGGGACCAAAATTAGTTTCTATATGTTTTTCTTTAGGTTCATTCTGCTGAGTTGATACGAAGATTTTAACCTTCACATCCTCAGTTAGAATATCCTTAAATAGGGGCAGCTGTAAGACCCCAATTTTGACCCTAAGATCCCTCATGCTATCTCATCATATGCATTGGCTTTGGGGATCACACCTTGGCATCCTCCTTACCCCTCATTCATTGGGTTTACATTGGGAGAGATAACGAAGCACATTTGATTGTATCATACTTTTTTTCTTTGTTTATTAACCAAAATACCAAAATATGTTTATGTATAGTTTTGTTTCTTTTGTATCTAGTGTGTGCATCCACCAATGCCTCATCAAGCTCATATATAGGGTTTGAGACCCTCAATGCAAGGAGATAAATCAAGAGATGGTTTACATTGATTCTAGACATTATATATGGGTCCCAATGATTTTCATTTATCATTTTGATCAAGAATTCATCAAGAGTTTGAAGTTTGTTTGCCTTGGAAGCCCTAATTCATCTAGGTACCTTGTGTGACTTCCTCAGCAAGTTTTTTTAACATTTGATCAAATATTTCAAGGGATACTTCATTATACATCATATTATACATATATTATCCTCCATGAGTCCAATAGATCAAGAAACTTCAAGTTTGCAAGTTGGTTCATGGTGGTAGACCAGAGAAAGTCAACTAGTCAAAACTGGGGTTCCCTAGACCCTATCTCCTACACTTTTTGTCATATAAAAATGATTCTAAGAGAAACTTTACTCCTTATGACATTCTAAACAACTTTCATGTTGAGGTTAAGAGCTATTTTTTTCTTGGAAAGTCATTTTTTATGGTGAAAGATTATAGGTCATTTTGTTTGAACCCTAGTTAGGAGGTAAACTTCCAAGGACCATAACTTGCTCAATTTTTATGAGATGAAGTTGATACAAGCTTCATGATCCATTTCAAGATGTCCTTTCCAACTTTTATTCTTTGAGAAACTTCAAATTTAACTTGCAAGGACATGTTCTAAAAGGAAATGTTATAGGTCATTTTGGGTCGTTACCATTGAACAAGCAATTTTCCTCAACTTCTAAAATGCATAACTCCTTCATGCCAAATCCATATGAGGTCAAATTTGTGACCATATTTAAGAGGTTTTAAAGTTGTACAACTTTTATGAAGGAACTATTTCATTTGAAGCCCATATCAAAAGTTATTCAAGGTGGAAGAAGTGAACATTTGACTTGGTATTTAGAAAGTTTTCAATTATGTTTGATTTCCCAAACTTCCACCTCAAAATTCATCATGATCCAAGCTTTAAATGGAAAAGTGTTCAACATTAAAGTTGTTCCCCTTGATCTCACCTTTCCAAAAAGTTCAAAATCACTTCATTTGGCCAAGGATTGAATAACTTGCACATGGATTATCTTTAAGTTTCCAGTTGGATGAATCTCATGATCACTTTTCAGTTCCAATTGCATGACTTCAGGACACACTTTCAACATTGCTCATGATCAACTTTGGACCCTTTGACATCATTTAATGGGCCTATCGCACGCCCATGCATCCATGCAAGTGAGAATTTTGATTTTTGGCATTTTGATAGAAGTGTGTGGAAATCAATTGCCTAGCCTATAAATACATTGCCTCATTCTCAGAATTATGGAGACCTTGCCTAAGCTCTGATCCTGCAACCCTACCATTCACCGTTAGAGGATAAACTTGAAGTATTTCAATTGAAAATCGAGTTTCAATTTCACTTCTATTTTGAAGTTGAAACTCCAAGAATCCAAGCCATTCTTTGATCCAATTTACTTCCTACAAGCTTCTGAAGTTAAGCCAAGGCCAATTGGAAGCAAGATCAAGCAAAATTCAAGCTCCTCGAAGGTGATTTTTCAGAAACTTTCTATCTTCGATTCTTTCTTAATTCTTCACCATTCTCTTTGATTTTTGGTTGGCTGAAGTCCTACCAATGAGGTCAAATCGAAGCAACTCAGTTCATGATCCTCAAAATTCAAATCCCTGTATCTTTTAATATACTTGGAATTGGAGAAAATTGAGGCCAGATTCGAGCTCTTGAGCATTTTTCCTTTGAAATAGTGTCCTTATTTTTCATTTTTCATCAAGTTGAAGGTGGACCAGTCTGGTGAAGTCCACCAGAGAAGATGATCGGAGCCCTAGCTCTAGTGGTGTGTTGGCAACTTAACATCCATCTGATTACGGTCCAATGATCTAATCCCGACCTTTGGTTTGAATTGCCCACATTACAGCGGGTTGACTTGGTTGTATGGTAGACACCACACGCATGGCCATCAGATTTGCCACCTCAATTAATGAGGGGGATTTGATGACCCTTGTTTTTCCTATTTTCTTTTTAATTTCTGATTTTACTTTTAATCCACTTATTTATTTAATTCATAGAAATTTCATTTTCAATCTAAAAAGTATGGGACTTTCACCAAAAAAATTTAAATATTTTTCTCTTCCATATTCTAAATTAAAATTATTTTTTGTGCATATTTTTAATTGTTTAAAAATACTTCTGACTTTTCAAAAATAGTGAATTTTTTTGCCTAAGGTCATTTGACCTTGTTTGACCTAGGATAAATCCCTTGGCCATTTATTTGGTGTTTTGAAGGGATTTTAGATTTTGACCAAATAAAAATGCATTTTTATTCATTTTTAAATCGATTAAATGTTTAAAAATATCGTTGAGCCATTTTTATGGTCTTGTGATGTTTTACTTTCTGTTTGGGTCTTGGTCAAGGTTGATTTGACTTTTGTTGGATCAAAACCATTGGATTTAGGGGATTTATGAAATGTACATTTCATCTCCCAAAATGAATGAATGGTTTTGATTTGAAGAAATTCCTTCCATGATCGATTTGTGTTTCTATCTTCCCCTCCCTCTTCATCTTCACCCCTTTTCTTTCCCATTCCCTCATTTGACCAATGAAATCTATAATGTTAAAAGGCTAATTGGTTCATCAATAACCTTATGTCAGATGAATCAATACAAGTATGATTGAGATAGGTCCATCCCTCTTGATCTTTTCTTTTAGTGTGTGGTATGTTTTAGGAGTTTGGTTCTTCATAACAAATCTCTAACATGCATTAACACCTAAATTTTTATTGTCTGGCCTCAGATAGTTGTGACTTCTGCATAAGTCCAATTACAATGGCTTAACATAGAACTAAATTTGACCCTCAAGGCATAACATTCTAGTAAGTGAGATTGTAAGTCTCCCATTCTTCATGGCATTGTGTGGAGACTTGACCTTTTTTCCTTTCATGGGAGCTAGTGGCATACTTGTTAAATTATCCAAGTTAGAGCCCTTATCATGGAAGATGTGTTGGTTTAAGGATTCATACTTGTGAATGAATGGTTGAGTGTTCTTCTAAGAATTACATAATCAATTAAAAGTCACCACTAACACTTGACTAACTTTTGACTAACATTTGACTAATTCTTATTAATACTTCTTTACTTTCAAGTCATTTACTTTATGCAATTTTTATTTCAGTCACTTACCATTCATTATAATTTACATTTCATATAACTTGTTTATGTTTATGTCATTTTCCCTTTGCTCATTTGAGTCAGATCTTGTGATTATATATATTGTTTGTGTGTTTTAATTTTGTTTATGGTCTTAGGACCTTAAAATACCTAATAATAACAAAAACCCTAAAAAACATTTGGTGGACTGTTGAACTTGATCTGAACTTTTGGACTTAGGATTAGGAAACATTCCCTATGCAAAAAGGACTTGGCCAATGCCAACATTTTGAGACCAAGCTATCTTGAATTGAGCCTTCATCTGATGCAAGCCTTGGGATTTGTTTAAATTCATCTGCTACTCTGTCTTTGTGCTTAATTGTTATTTTGATTTTGTGTCTGATGCTTTTCTCTGAGATGACCAAGGAATATTGCATCTTGTACATGAAAAGACAAAGAAGGTTGCTAGCTATGGGAATTGCTTGCTTGGATGCGGCTATCTTTATTTGAAGCCTTGATCTTTATGATGTCTGGATATTGCTCATTGCTTATTGATTAGTGTTTGATTAAAGTCCAACGGAAAATAGGTTTCTATATGACATTCTTGTCTGTTGGATTGCATTCCATTGGTCAGATCTTTTCAACTCTTAACTTTTAAATTTGTGCTTAGGGTAGTCTCTTCATCTCCTCCCACTTCTTAAATTTCAAAATCTCTCCCTCTTTTCAAAAACTTTCTTTGCTTGTGATTTCAAACGTAGACTTTATTTTAATAATTAGAAACTTTGGCCTTATGACATTGAATTTTCAAACTCTTTCTTAAATCAAATTTGTAAATAAACTTAATCATATTAACTTAAAATTTCAAAAGACAAAAAGAACTAACAACTCCAGTCAAACTTTTAGGTCAATATGGTTATACTCATTTACAAGTTTTATTTTAAGAAAAGAGTTAAAAATGCAATGGCATAGGGCCAAAGTTTCTAATTTGCAATCAAATCTAAGTTTAGAAATCACAAGCGAAAAAGATTTTTAAAAGGGGGGGGGGGAGATTTTGAAATTTAAGAGAATGAGAGGAGATGAAGAGACTAATCCTAAGCAAAAATTAAAAGTTAATAGTTGAAAAGATCTAACCAATGGGATGCAATCCAATAGACAAGAATGTCATATAGAAACCCACATTTTCCTTTGGACTTTAAATCAAGCAATATCAATAAGCAAGTAGCAAGATGAAGAGCAAGACATCAAATAAGGATAGCCACATCCAGGCAAGCAACTTCATAGTCTTCTTCTTAATCTTCCCATGTATCAGATGAACTACTCCTTGATTGGCTCAGAATAAGGCATTAGACACAGGTTCAAAATAACATTTACATCAAGGCCATGTAGCAGATGAATTCATATGGATCCCAATACTTGCATAATATGAAAGCTCAAATCACAATAACTTGGTTTCATAAACGTTGACATTGGCCAAGTCCTTTTGCATAGGGAGTGTTGCCTAATTCTAAGTCCAAAGCTCAGATCAAATCCAACAGCCCACACAAACATTTTTTAGGGTTTTTGTTGTTTATTAAGTATCTCAAGGTCCTAAGACCACAATCACAAATAAAATATACAAGAAAATATACACAACCACAATATATGGCTCGAGTGAGCAAAGTGAAAAATGGCATAAACATAAGCAAGTTAAATGATATGTAAATGAGAAATCAAATGGTAAATGGCTTGAATTTAAATTGCATAAAGTAAATGACTTGAAAATAAAAGCAAGATTAATAAAAGTTAGTCAAATGTTAGTTGATTAGATGTTAGTGAAGTTTTGCTTTTCAATTGATTAAGTCATTCTTTGGAGAACACTCAATCCTTTATTCACAAGCATGGATCCTTGAACCAAGACTTCTTCCAAAGGAAGGAAAAAAGGCCAAGTTTCGACACAATATCATGAAAGGGGGGAGACTTACAATTTCACTTACTAGAATGCTATGCCTTTGGGTCAAAATTTAGCGCTATGTTAAGCAATCGTAATTGGACTTATGTAGAAGTCACAACCATCTGAGGTCGGGCAATAATTTTTTTGGTGTTAATGCATGTTAGAGATATGGTATAATGAACCATACTCCTAAAACATACCACACACAAAAATAAAATGATCAAAGGATGAACCTAATCTCATCCATACTTGTATTGGTTCATCTAACACAAAGTTATTGATGAACCAATTAACCTTAGGATATTGAGAGTTTCTTGGTCAATGAAAGAGATGGGATAGAATAGGATTGAAGATGAAGAGGGAGGGGAGATGAGATCAACACAAAATGGTCATGGGAGGACTTTTATCAAATTAAAATTATTCATTCATTTTGGGAGATGAAATGTACATTTCATCAATCCCCTAAATCCAATGATTTTAATCCAACAAAAGTCAAATCAACCTTGACCAAGGCCCAAATACATAGTAAAACTTCATAAGTCAATAAAAATAGCTCAACATAATTTCTACATAATTAATCAATTAAAAATAAAATTAAAATGCATTTAAATTAAATTATGTTTGATCAAAGAACTAAAACCTCTTCAAAACACCAAATGAATGGCCAAGAGATTTATCCTAGATCAAACAAGGTCAAAGGACATTAGACAAAAAATTTCATTATTTTTGAAAAGTAAGAAGTATTTTTAAACAATTAAAAATATGTACAAAAACAATTAAATCATGAAAAATATCAAACTTAATCCAGAAAATAATTTTAATTCAGAATATGGAAGAGGAAAATATTTGAAATTTTTTCGTGAAAGTCCCATATTTTTTGGATTAAAAATAAAATTGATATGAATTAATTAAAATAAAAGGATTAAATGAAAAATTAGAAAATAAAATATAAATAAAAAAAACAAGGGTCATCAGATCTCCCTCATTAATTGAGGTGGCAGATCTGATGGTCAAGCGTCAGATCTCCCTCATTAATTTGAGGATCATGAACTGAGTTGCTTCGATTTGACCTCAAAGCAACTCAATCTTCTTTCCTACATTGATAGGACTTCTGACAACAAAAATCAACAAGAATGGTGAAGAATTGAGGGAGAATCGAAGAGATGAAAATTCTGAAAATTAACCTTCAATGGAGCTTCAGATTGGCACGATCTTACTTTCAATTATGCTTGGCCTTGCTTCAGATGCTTAATGGAGGTGAATTGGATCAAGGAGAAGTATGGACTCTTGGAGTTTCAATCTCAAAACAGATGGAGAATTGAAACTCGAGAAAATCCTCAAGTTTATCCTTCAATGGTGAGGGTTTGGGGTTGCAGGCTCAGAGCTTGGGCATGAGGTCCTCAATCCTGAGCAATGAGGATCTTATTTATAGGCCATGAGATTGATTTTTGCATACTTCCAAATTTGGAAAATTTTGAAAATCCTCTTTGCATGCTTGCATGGTCGTGTGATAGGCCCATCAAGTGATGCACTTAGGTCCAAAATTGAATGTTAGTCATGCTTAAGCCATGTTGGAAGGCCATGCAAATGTGTATGAAAAGTGGAAGTATAAAACATCCAAATGGTCCTTCAGCTTACACCTATGCGCAAGTCCTTCATACTTTGGCTAAATGAGGTGATCTTGGACTTTTTAGGAAGGTGAGATTAAGGGGAAGAACTTTCATGTTTAACACGTTTTCATTTGAAGCTTGTATCATGGTGAATTTTGAGGTGGAAGTTTTGGAAATCAAACATATTTGAAAATTTTCTAAGTCCCAAGTCAAATGTTCACTTCTTCCACCTTGAATAACTTTTTCTATGGACTCCAAATGAGAAATGTTTCTTCACAAAAGTTGTAGCTATTTAAAACCTATTAAATTTGGTCATAAATTTGACCTTATTTGGATTTGGCATGAAGGATTTATGCATTTTAGAAGTTGAGTAAAATCAATTGTTCAATGGTATTGGCCCAAAATGACCTATAATGTTTCCTCTTGGCACATCATTTGCAAGTTGAATTTGAACTTCCTCTAAACATCAAAGTTGAATTATACATTTTGAATTTGATCATTCAATATTAATGGCTTTCATATCACAAAAAATGAGCAAGTTATGGTCTTGGGAGGTTGACCTCCACACTATATTTCAAACAAAATGACCTATAATTATTCACCATAAAAAATGACTTTCCAAGCCAAATTAGATCTAGACTTAAACATGAAAGTTATTTAGAATGTAGTTTTGAGTAACTTTTCTCTTGGAATCATTTTCACATGACAAAAAAATGTAGGATATAGGGTCTAGGGAACCCCAGTTTTGACCAGTGACTTTCTCTGTTAAACCACCATGAAACATCTTGCTAGCTTGACATTCTCTTGACTTTTTGGACTCATGGAGGATCATATGTGCATACGATAATGTAATGTAAAGTATCCCTTGAAATATTTGATCAATTGTTGAGGAAATTTGTTGAAGAAGTCACACAAGTTACCTAGATGAATTAGGGTTTCCAAGGCAAACAAACTCCAAACTCTTGATGATTTATTGATCAAGGTAACATGTGAAGATCATGGGGGTCCATATATTATACTTATAGTCAATGTGAACCACTTCTTAATTGCACTCCTTGCATTGACGGTATTAAACCCTAGATATGATCTTGATAAGGCATAGGTGAGCATACATACTACCTACAAAAGCAACAAACTATACATTGACATATTTTTGGTATTTTGGTTAGTAAACAAATAAAAATGAAGTATGATACAATCAAATGTGCTTGGTGATCTATCCCAATGCAAACCCAATGGATGAGGTGTAAGGAGGATGCCAAGGTGTGATCCCAATGCCAATGCATATGATGAAATAGCATGAGGGATCTTAGGGTCAAAATTGGGGTCTTACAGCTGCCACTATTTAAGGACGTTCTAGCTGAGGAGGTGAAGGTTAAAATCTTTGTATCGACTCAGTAGAATTGACTTGAATAACAACATAGAAGAAAATTTCGGTCCCTAAGAGACCTCATGATGCATATGATATGAAATGTTAAAAATAATCTCTGTGGAAAAATATGGCCACAAAGAAAAAGAATTCGGAGAGACTGAAAGTCCGCAAAAGCACAATGCATTCCATAAGGAAAACTCACTAGGGAGACAGAGACTCTAGGGGATATAAAGTTATGCATAGGCCAGGCTATGACTTAAAATTGCTGGGGGACACGAGGGATTCCATGAAAGTAAATAAATGGAAAGACTCAGCCGAGGATAAAGGAAAAATCTGCGGGGGGGGGGGGGGGGGGGAACGGGTAAATCAGGACAAAAGTGGAATACTCGATCCAAACTGGAAATGCCGATTTCACTGAGGAAATACACACTCAAACTCAACTAGGGAAGAAATGAACTTCAATACAGGAGTACCAGAAATATATCATCTATTACCGGTTACTGGGTAAGGAGATAACATAGTCTGACAGAGAGGACATCGGTTAATGGTTAGGGTAAACATATTAAGCATGACTCGCTGAGGGCAACATGAGGTGTATTCATTACCAGTTACTGGGTAAGAATAGCCTGCTGGGGAAAATCCAAATAGGATTTACAACTACCGGCTACTAGGCAGAAGACCGAAGAGAGAGAATATCCGCCACTAGTTAAAATGAACATATCAAGGATAAACTCAAAGGTAAGAATATCCGTCATCGGTTAAGATGAACATATCAAGGATAAACTTCCAGGGAAAATAAGGAATTACATATATCGGTTACTGGATAGAATACAAAAAAAAAGAATATACGTCATCGGTTAGGATGAACATATCAAGGATAGACTCAAAGGGGAGAAATAGGAATTATATCTATCTGTTACTGGATAGAATACTAAAAAGAGGAGGAAATCCGTCATCGATTAAGATGAACATATCAAGGATTTACCCTCTAGGGAATGGAAAATAGGGATTACAACTACCTTTTACTGGGTAGAAACCCACAAAGGGAATATTCGTCATCGGTTAGGATGAACATATCAAGGATAAACTCAAAAGGAAAGAATACCCGTCATCGGTTAAGATGAACATATCAAGGATAGACTTCCTGGGGAAACATAAAACGAAACCGCTGGGAAAAACAAGAGGAAATATATTACTGTTACCGGGTATTGGGTAAGAGTAAGGCACTCACAAATTGAGAAGAATATTACCAGTTACTGGGTAATAGACTCTCAGGGGACCAAAAGCATCGGTCTAGGTAAGAGATAGAAGGAAACGGTCAAATAAGGACTCGACTCAGTGACGATATAACTCAAGGGGAATGGTTCCATCTAGATAATCGACTAGGGAGAAAACTGAAATAATAATCATCCATGAGGAAATAACCCAGTGGGGAATGAGAAAGGTTAAATTTTTTCTGCTTAAGGGGCTGACACTCTACAATTGAGGGAGGACATACACACCAAATCTGCATAGGGGAAAGGATACCACCATAGTAGAGGATCAGAAATAATGAGTCACAAAGTGAAATAATAATGCAATAATGAAATCTATGAATATATATGTATATGTATATGTATATATGATGATTATGCTGACAAAAATAACCACGAAGGATACAAATGTCAACGGTGTGAATCATCAATACAACACTCGACTAATCTCGAAAGGATGGTGGCATCAACTGGAGAAAAGAGTTGGGGGGTGGATATAAACCATCCATCTTAAAGGTTTGACCATGGTTGGTAAAGGGAACAGATCTACTGAGGATTCGAACCATCAACTCTGCGGGGAATGTTAGGCAACACCATATCAAATGGGAAACAACCTCGTAAGGGATACTACCAAAACTGCTGAAGAATCAGTGCTGTGGGGGGATCAGGAGTGAAATCCGCTGGAGAATTGAGGGGAAACGAAATCTGTACTGAATATATGCAAACCGTTGACAATACATGCCTGAAATCAGTTGGGAAGGCGATCTCAAAACTCAGCTAGGGAAACTAACTTGCTGAACCAACTGCTTGGGGAAGACCAACAATGCTTCGCATTTTGGGACCCGCCTGTTCTTAGACTTCTGTTGATATTTCTTATTGAAATCGATTGATTAAAAGTAATTGCTTGTATTTTAAGAAAAATGATTTTGATTTTAAATTCAATTTCAACAATGATCATCATAAATTTTAATTTAATTTGGCTGAAGTATTTCTTTTTAGGTGAAGTATTTCTTGACTGTGTCAGCATTCACAGGACGAGTGAACTCTTCACCATCCATAGTTGTAAGGATCAAAGCACCGCCTAAAAAGGCTCTCTTTACAATATATGGGCCTTCATAATTAAGAGTCCATTTGCCCCTAGAATCTGGTTTGAAAGATAAAATCTTCTTGAGCACAAGGGTCACCTTCTCTAAACACACGAGGCTTGACCTTCTTATCAAAAGCTTTCTTCATTCTCTGTTGATATAACTGACCATGACACATGGCAGACAATCTCTTCTCCTCAATCAAATTCAACTGATCATACCTGGTCTGACACCATTCAGCTTCAGTCAACTTGGCTTCCATCAAAACACGCAATGATGGGATCTCAACCTCAACTGGGAGCATAACTTCCATGCCATAAACAAGTGAGAAAGGAGTTGCCCCTGTTGAAGTGGGTAAGGAGTTTCCCCTGGTAGCATCTCATGCCAATCTTTGTACGTCACAACCATTTTTTGAATGATCTTCTTGATGTTCTTGTTTGCAACTTCAACAACCCCATTCATCTTGGGTCTGTAGGGAGAAGAATTATGATGTACAATCTTGAAGTCTTTTCAAAGAGCTTCCACCATATTATTATTCAAGTTAGATCTAGTATCAGTAATGATCTTACTTGGCACACCATACCGGCATATAATCTGATTCTTGATTACAACAACTTGCTTGGTTACATTCGCATATGATGCCGCTTCAACCCACTTTGTGAAGTAGTCAATAGCCATTAGAAAGAAACGATGTCCGTTCGAAGCTTTGGGCTCAATCATGCCAATCATATCAATTCCCCACATGGAGAGGAAATGCCATTCAATAGTGTCGGAGGAACATGAATCTTATCTGCATATATTTGACACTAATGGCATTTCTTCATAAACTTGCAACAGTCAGATTCAAATGTCATCCAATAATAACCTGCTCTCAACATCTTCTTAGCCATATCATGTCCACTGGAATGAGTACCAAAGGAACCTTCATGGACCTCAGTCATCAATAAGTCTGCTTCGTGTCTATCCACGCATCTGAGCAGAACCATATCGAAGTTTCTATTTTAAAATACATTGTAAGACCCCAATTTTGACCATAAGATCCCTCATGCTATTCTCATCATATGCATTAGCATTGGGATCACATCTTGGCATTCTCCTTACCCCTCATTCATTGGGTTTGCATTAGGAGAGATCACCAAGCACCATTTGATTGTATCATACTTTGTAATTCATCATGTTTTACTAACCAAAATACCAAAAATATGTCTTTGTATAATCTAACTCTTTTGTAGGTAGTGCACATGCTCACCTATGCTCTATCAAGCTCATATCTAGGGGTTAAGTACCTCAATACAAGGAGTTCAATAAAGAAGTAGTTTAATATGACTCTAAGTATCATATATGAATCCTCATGATCTGCACATGTTATTTTGATCAAGAAATCATCAAGAGTTTGGAGTTGGTTTGCCTTGGAAACCCTAATTCATCTAGGTATCTCATGTGACTTCCTCAACAAGCTTCTTCCCAAATTGATCATATATTTAAATGGATACTTCATATTTCATCATCTTATGCATATATGATCCTCCATGAGTCCCAAAAATTAAGAGAATATCAAGCTAGCAAGTTGGTTCATGGTGGTTGACCAGAGGAAGTCAACTGATCAAAACTAGGGTTCCCTAGACTCTATCTCCTACATTTTTTGTCATATGAAAATGTTTTCAAGATAAATGTTACTCTAAATTACATTCCAAAAAACTTTCATGTTGAGGTCAAGAGCTATTTTTTCTTGGAAAGTCATTTTTTATGGTGAAGGGTTATAGGTCATTTTGTCTAAACCCTAATTTGGAGGTCAACTTCCCAAGACCATAACTTGCTCAATTTTTATGATATGAAATCTATTCAAGTTGCACAATCAAATTCAAGTTACTACCCCTTTCTGAACATAGTCTCTAATGAAATGATGTTTTATTTCTATGTGCTTAGCTCTGGAGTGTAAAATAGGATTCTTGCTTAAATAAATGGCAGGAGTATTATCACAGAAGATAGGAATGTTACTCTCAAAGATTTGCAGATCCTCTAATTGATTCTTCATCCAGAGCATCTGAGTGGTGCATAGTGATGCTGAGATGTATTCCGCTTCTGCAGTAGACAAGGCTATGGTTGATTGTCTTTTGTTGGCCCATGATATCAGATTCTTTCCCAAGAGCTGACAATTTCCAGATGTACTTTTTCGTTCCATTCTGTCTCCTGCGTAATCTGCATCACAAAAACCAGATAGTCTATACTCTAACATTTTCTCATACATCAGGCCCAGGTTAGGAGTTCCTTTCAGATATCTGAGAATTCTCTTAACTGCTGTTAAATGAGATTCTCTAGGATCTAATTGGAATCTGGCACAGAGACAAATACTAAATAGAATATCAGGACGAGTAGCAGTCAGATAGAGAAGGGAGCCTATCATACCACGATAGAGCTTCTGACAAACCTTTTGACTGACTTCTTCTTTTTCAAGAATGCAAGTTGGATGCATGGGTGTCTTTGCAGGTTTGCATTCATCCATTTCAAATTTCTTCAAAATGTCTGTTATGTATTTACTTTGGTGAACGTAAGTGACTTCTGAGGTTTGATTGATTTGAATTCCTAGAAAGAACTTTAGTTCTTGCATTAAGCTCATTTCGAATTCTGCCTGCATTAACTCAGAGAATTCTTGACATACAGAGGCGTTAGCTGAACCAAAAATGATATCATCAATGTATATCTGACATATCATGAGATCATTATTAATGTTTTTACAGAAGAGTGTAGAGTCAACTTTCCCTCTGGTAAAATCATGTTCCAGAAGAAAATTACTTAATCTTTCATACCAAGCTCTGGGAGCTTGTTTTAATCCATATAAAGATTTCTTAAGTTTAAAAACATGTTCTAGACAATTTGAATTTTCAAAACCTGGAGGTTGGTTGACATAAACTTCTTCTGATATATAACCATTAAGGAATGCGCTCTTGACATCCATTTGATACAGTTTGATAAAGTGATTTATAGCGAAAGAAACAAGTAAGCGAATAGATTCTAACCTGGCGACTGGGGCAAAGGTTTCATTGTAGTCAATGCCTTCTTGTTGACTGTAACCTTGAGCCACCAGTCGAGCTTTGTTTCTGACAACTTCTCCTTTCTCATTCAGCTTGTTTCTGAACACCCATCTGATTCCGATAATGTGAGTGCCTCTTGGTTTAGGAACAAGATCCCAGGCGTCGTTCTTTGTGAATTGATCTAGCTCTTCTTGCATGGCTAGAACCCAGTCGCTATCTTGAAGTGCCTCATCACAGGAAGTAGGCTCGATCAAAGATACTAGTCCCAGAGGAGTTTCTTCAGAAGTTTTGAAGGTAGACCTAGTTCGGATAGGTTCGTCCTTATTTCCCAGAATCAACTCTTCAGATATGTTGAGGCGACTTCTAGCTTTCTTTGGGATTACTGTGGATTTGGTTCCTTCTGAGGTTTGAGTGGCAGTTGCTTCAGGAGCTTTAATCTTCTCGTCAGAACCTGCAAGAGTAATCTCCAGATCTGCAAGTTTTTCAACTAGCTTTGACTTCTCAGGGTCAAGCTTATCACCAAATCTGACATGAATTGATTCTTCCATAATTTTGGTTTCTGTATTGTATACTCTGTAGCCTTTAGAGCGTTTTGAGTATCCTAACATAATATCTTTTTGTGCTTTGGAATCAAACTTGTTCAGATGTTCTTTAGTATTTAAAATAAAACAGGAACATCCAAAAGGATGAAAATAAGAAATGTTTGGTTTTCTTCCTTTACACAGTTCATAGGGAGTCTTCTCTGGAATAGGTCTTATGGAGATTCTATTCTGAATGTAACACACTGTATTTATAGCTTCAGCCCAAAAATGCTTAGCCACATTTGTTTCATTGGTCATGGTTCTGGCCATCTCTTGGAGTGTCCTATTCTTCCTCTCTACAACTCCATTTTGTTGTGGAGTTCTAGGGCAGGAGAAATCATGAGATATTCCATTAGAGTCAAATAACTCCTCAAAAAATTTATTTTCAAATTCCCCACCATGATCACTTCTGACTCTGATGATTTTAGAGTCAAATTCGTTTTGCACTTTGGAACAAAAGCTAGTGAATACAGAGTGAGACTCACTCTTGTGCTTTAAGAATTTTACCCATGTCCAACGACTAAAATCATCAACAATGACTAGTCCATACTTCTTTCCATTGACTGATGCTGTTTTCACAGGACCAAATAAATCAATGTGAAGAAGTTCCAGAGGCTTAGAGGTAGAAACAATATTTTTCTTTTTAAAAGATGATTTTGAAAATTTTCCTTTCTGACATGCTTCACATAGAGCATCTGAAAAAAACTTCAGCTTAGGTAGACCTCTGACTAACTCGAGTTTATTTAGTTGAGATAACTTTCTCATGCTAATGTGGCCCAAGCGTCTATGCCATGCCCATTGCTCTTTTTGAACAGACATCAGACATTTCATATTTTGTTCTTTTAAATTAGAAAGATTTATTTTATAAATATTGTTTTTCCTCTTGCCAGTGAATAGAACAGAACCATTGTTTTGATTTATGGCTTTACATGTTTTTTGATTAAAGATTACATCATATCCATTATCACTTAATTGACTTATTGATAACAGATTATGCATTAATCCTTATACATATAACACATCAGATATAGAGGGAAGAGTACCATTACCAATAGTTCTGGAGCCTCTGATCCTTCCTTTCTGATCTCCTCCGAAGCCTACGAATCCAACATCTTTAAGTTCCAGACTTTGGAACATAGACTTTCTTCCCGTCATGTGTTGCGAGCATCCAGAGTCCAGATACCATGACTGGTGTTTTAACTCTGCTGCATAAGATATCTGCAACATAAACAATCTTATCCTTTGGTACCCAGAGTCTTTTGGGTCCTTTGTGATTAGTTTTCCCAGAGTTTCTTAAAACTTTGGGTTTTCTAGCATTATTAAATTGTTGTGCTTGTGTATGTGTATAGTGATATGAAAATGGAGATTTAGGTTGGTCATTAGTAGAAGTTTTATCTTCACTGGGATCATACCCAATTCCTCTTCTATTGTTCTGACTGACCCCATAAATTATGGATGCCATTCTGCTCCTCTCTATCCCATTTTTCAGAAACTTTTGAAAAGATTTTTCATATTTATAAATTATTGTGTTTGAAGTTTGTGGAGCTTGAGATAGCGCTTCTTCAAGTTTTGAGCAATTTTTATTTGTTGCATCTCTTTGTAATGTCAAAGATCTGCTTTCATCTTTTAGTTCTATAATTGTTATCTCAAGTTTGCCACATTCTTCTAATGTTTCTTCAAGAACACGTTTTATAGCTTTAAATTTTTGTTTGAGTTTCTGATATGAGCTTAGAGTTTCAGGCAAACATGATTCTAAGTCAGATCGAGAAAGTTCAAAAAATACCTCTTCTGATTCAGATTCTTCATCTGAAGTATTCTTGGATGTGGTAGCCATGAGTGCCACATTAGCCTGTTCATCAGAGTCTGATTCTGATGAGTCAGATTCACTGTCGTCCCAGGTAGCCATCAATCCCTTTTTGGTTCTGAGGGAATTTTTCTTGAAGTTTTCTTTTCTGGAACTGTCTTTCTTTAACTTGGGACATTCGTTTCTATAGTGACATGTTTCTTTACATTCATAACACGTAACATCTTTTTTAGATTTACCTTTTGAGGTTGATTCTGATCGGTCCCCTCTGGGTCTTGGTTTTCTGAAGTTATTATTCCTCTTTCTCCAGAGTTGTTTGACTTTTCTGGTCAGAAGGGATAATTCTTCCTCATCGTCAGAATCTTCCTGCTCAAAGTCATCAGTGTCTTCTGTTTTGGCCTGGAAGGCTTTGTTTCTGTCAGACTTGCGCCTTTCAGATCTGGACTTTAATGCTACAGACTTGATCTTCTTCTGAGGCTCATCTTCCTCCAGTTCTATCTCATGACTTCTGAGTGAACTGGCAAGCTCTTCAAGGCTGATGTTGTTCAGATCCTTTGATAGCTTTAAGGCTGTGACCATGGGTCTCCACTTCTTTGGCAAGCTTCTGACTATCTTTTTGACATGGTGTGCAGTTGTGTATCCTTTGTCTAGCACTTTGAGACCTGCAATAAGAGTTTGGAATCTAGAAAACATTACCTCTACAGCTTCATCATCCTCCATCTTGAAGGCTTCATATTTTTGGATTAGAGCCAGAGCCTTTGTTTCTTTGACCGAAGAGTTTCCTTCATGAGTCATTCTCAGGGAGTCGAGTATATCTTTAGCTGTTTCCCTGTTGGTGATTTTTTCATACTCATTGTAGGATATGGCATTGAGAAGTATTGTTCTGGCTTTGTGATGATTCTTGAATTCGCGCTTCTGATCATCTGTTATTTTGCTTCTGGGAACGGCAACTCCAACATCTGTTACAGGAGGTTTGTATCCAACTGTGACAATGTCCCAAAGATCAACATCATAGCCCAGAAAGAAACTTTCAGTTCTATCTTTCCAGTAATCGAATTTCTCTCCATCAAAGACTGGAGGCTTAGCGTTGTAACTATCTCTTTCAGTGGTGTTGGTAATAGTTTTTCTCGTTCTGGATCTCTCTACACTGTTAAGTGTTCGATTAGAAAACCAATAATAGAGTCGAAGCTCTGATACCAACTGAAGGTGAGAAAAACAAGAAAGGGGGGTTTGAATTGTTTTAGAAATTAAAAGCTTTTTCAAAAGTAAGAACACACAGAATTTTATACTGGCTCGCTTATAACACAAAGCTACTCCAGTTCACCCGGCCAAGGTGATTTCGCCTTCAAAAAGGACTTAATCCACTAATCTTGAAAGATTAATACAAGCAAACGTCTAAGAGAATGATCTCTTAGTCCTCCCAAGTATACAGACTGCGCAGAGTCACTTGAGGAACAAAAGCAATATAGTAAAAGAAATTTGTAATAGAGAGTGCTTCTAAGAGTAAGCAAATATTACAGCAGAATATTTAAGCAAGTGTTTTCACGTATGAGCAACAACTCATGAAAAACTGAGAGAATGTAAATAATTTTTCTGTGCGTTGTTGTTGTGTCTCTCAATGAAGTAGGTTGTCCTTTATATAGTGGTGAGAAGGACCGTTGGAGTGATGACAGAATATGGGCCTTTGATGAGCATTCATTGTCATTACTTATGTGTTTCTTGCCATAACCAATTTGTCTCCCTGAATGATTTCTTTCTAAAAAAAACTTCCTTTCCATTTTAAAGAATTTCTTTCCGTTACTCTTTCTGGATTAGGAGAATCTTCATCAGAATCTTTGTTATCTCGGAGTTCTACGTCAGAAGGAAATAATGTTGAGGTTACATAAGAGCTTCTCAGAGTACTGGTCTATCAGATCACCAGAACTAAGACCCGTGGATGTTTAGAGCTTCTGGTTCTTCCTTCTATCTTGCTTTGCTCAGATTCAGAACTTCTTGGGCACACTTCTTTCTCAGATGCGTCTGATCTTCTGGAACTTTGTATCTGATCAGCGTTTGTATCTGATAAAACGATCAGGTTCCTTTGTTGCTGTTCAGAGTCCTGCACACTTAGAGAATATTCGTTAGGGTGCCATTTTTGGTTTCATCCTTTGTTATCATCAAAATCCTGAAATTCTATTGTAGAACTAATTTTGTTCTTCCAAACTCCCCCTTTTTGATGATGACAAAACAATCTTAATTTTAGAGATGAAACATTTAGATTAAAGTTTCTAGATCAGATAGAAGTGAGCTCCCCCTGAGATGAGTCTGGGAGTTCAGAAGTTCTTACCGGAGCTTCCATGAGATGATGATTCTCTTCTGCAATTTTCTAAGTCACAAAGGATTAGAACCAATATAGGAACAATGTTTGCATAGTACTGAAAGGATTTAGATATGTTTTCACCAGAGCTATTTTTAGTTCTCCCCCTTTTTGTCAGAATCAAAAAGACAGTAAAATAAAAAGCAAGAGGGCATATATATATATATATATATATATATATATATATATATATATATATATATATATATATATATATATATATATATATATATATTAAAAAGGCTAGAAGCACAGATAACAATCAAGAGCTAGAGAAAGCAAAACAGGAAAAGCAGAAAGCAACAAACAAATCAGAGCAACAAGCAAAAAACAAGTCCTAGGTGCCTAAGGGTTGGGAGGTGGAGGCATCCTCTGAAGCAACTGGGTCAGCAGATTTTGAATGTTGGCATTTACTGAATCCTGTTGATCCAATCTGGCTCGGACTTCTTTTTGCTCTTTCTGAAGATCTTCAAGTGTTTTGAGAACCAGAGGGACAAAGGTGGAGGACTCCCCCTGAGTCAGAGCATCCGGTTCTACCTTGTTGGCAGATACTCAATGCTTAAGAAGACATGCTGTGCTTTGGCTTGGGCTGATAAGCGCTTACGCCAGTATATGTTGAATCATACCACTTGGTTTAATTGGGAGGATTACCCGTTGGCAGATGCTGTTGTCTAAGTATGATATTGAGTATCGAGCTCAGAAGGCTATTAAAGGTAGTATCTTGGCTGACCACTTGGCACATCAACCAATTGAAGATTATCAGTCTATTCAGTACGACTTCCCTGATGAAGAGATTCTGTATTTGAAAATGAAAGATTGCGATGAGCCTACGCTCGATGAAGGGCCAGAGCCTGGTTCCCGATGGGGTATGGTGTTTGATGGCGCTGTAAATCAATATGGAAATGGTATTGGGGAAGTGATTATTACTCCTCAGGGCACACATTTTCCTTTTACAGCAAGGCTAACTTTCAAATGCACGAATAATATGACAGAGTATGAGGCCTGTATTATGGGTTTAAAAGAGTGTATTGATCTTAGGATCAAGCATCTTGATGTTTATGGTGATTCGGCCCTTATTGTTAATCAGATTAAGGGTGAATGGGATACGAATCAACCTGGTCTCATCCCATACAGAGATTATGCGAGGAGGATTTCAACGTTCTTTACTGAGGTTGACTTCCATCATATTCCTCAAGATGAGAATTGGATGGCAGATGCTCTTGCTACACTTGCTTCGATGATTATGGTGAAATTCTGGAATAAAGTCCCCAATATTACTGTGATGCGCTTGGATAGACTAGCTCACGTGTTTGCAGTTGAAGAAGTAACAGATGATAAGCCATGGTATTATGATATCAAAGGCTTTCTCCAAAGTCAGATTTACCCGCCTGGGGCATCTGTTAAAGACAAGAAGACTTTGAGGAGATTATCAGGAAGTTTCTACCTCAATGGTGATGTGCTTTATAAGAGGAATTTTGACATGGTTCTTCTCATATGCGTGGACAGACACGAAGCAGACCTGTTAATGACTGAAGTCCATGAGGGTTCATTTGGTACTCATTTCAATGGACATGCCATGGCAAAGAAGATGTTGAGAGCAGGCTACTATTGGCCGACAATGGAGTCTGACTGCTGCAAATATGTGAAGAAATGCCATAAGTATCAGATTTATGCGTATAAGATTCATATTCCCCCGACACTTATGAATGTTATTTCCTCACCATGGCCTTTCTCTATGTGGGGAATCAACATGATTGGCATGTGTAAGACCCCAATTTTGTCCCTAAGATCCCTCATGGCATCATATCATATCATATCATGGCCTCAAGGATCATTGCATGCCCTAGCTTCCCTCCTAGTGGGTGGGTACCTTGTGAGTGTGGTTCTTGATCACCAAGCATTTTTTTGCATTTGTATATCATTGCTTTTCATATTGTTTGCTAACCAAAAGTACAAAAATATTGTCATCTAACCATGTTACTTGCAGATGAAGCAAACTAGGTCAAACAGTCAAAATCATTCATTGAGCAATGGATGGTGGCCATTCCTGAAGAATTTGGGCACCATGATCATTCATCAAGAGTTCATATGAGTTGTGACATCATTTTGGATCAAGATATCAAGTGGTAGGGGCTTGGAATTCATCAGAACATGGTTCAGTCAACCAAAACCCTAGCAAAGTCAACTGAAGTCAACCTTGGTCAACTGTGCATTTAATCAGTGATTTGATGATGGGAATTGGTCTGAGAAGTCTCATTCATGTCCATATAAGCCTCTTATAACATGTCAAACATCCACAGTGAAGAATTTGAAGTCAGACAAGAAATTTCCAAAAATAGAAAGTTGACCTGTAATTGGAATTTGCCAAAAATGGAAACTTCTTCTCCTCAAAATTACATCATCATACAAGCTTCAAATGAATTTTTGCCCAACATGAAAGTTGAAGATCTTCTTCTCCCATTTCCAAAAAGTCCAAAAACACTCATTTATCATTTATGGTTGGCAAGTTATGATCAAATCATTCTCAAAAAATTTTGAACTTCAAAGTGGCATATCTTCCAAACCATTTGGCCAAATTGAGTGAGGTTTTTTTGCTACAAGTCATATTTGATGTGCTCTATCGAAATCTTTCATCACAATTCACCAAAAACCTACCAATCAAAATGGCATTTTTTAGTTGACTTGAATTAAAAAGGAAAGGTAAAAAAGTTGACTTTCAAAATAGCCATTTGCTACACATTTTACCATTGGCAAAAGTTCAGAAATCACATTTGGAGTTTGTCTAAGGCCCATTTTCGCAGCTGTAGCCATGCCCATGCAATTTTGAGTGAAATCCACTAATTAACCAAAAACACTTCATTTTGAGCTAATCCAATTACCACTCAATTAACCAAAACTTGGCTTCACTAAACACAGTATATATTCTTCATTTTCTGCTGAAAAGCCCTGGCAGCCACTTTCACAAAACAGATCAAAAACTCTCTTGCTCTCAAAACATTCATTTTCTCCATCTTGAATTTTTGCTGAAAACTCCAAAAGAGTTCGAACTTGTGTTGGTTGCTTCATCATTCACCATCACCTTGGAAGCATTTGTGAGCATCAAACCACCACTGTAAGCAAGGAACCCGCTACTGTTCCATTGAAGCATATCCATGGCAGATCTTGATTGGGGTTGTTTCAAGGATTGTTGAACTAAAATTCGTGCTCCATTCATCATCTGGAACTTGAAGCTTCATCTGTTTCAACATAACACGACCAAACAACCATCATTTCATCACTGCACTTCAAATCAAGTAAGTTTCGACTCTCTTATTTCTCAAAATCATGTTGTGCTTTGTATAGATCTTGCAATGCTGAACACAATGAGCTTTAGATCATGGAAAATGGTTGAGTACTTTGAAAGTTATGTTGTCATGAAATTTCATATGTGAATGTTATGTTGCTTGTTGCTTCCTTGTTAGTTCGAATTAGGGTTAATGATGGTTGTAATGTTGATGTACACTGCAAGATGAACACATTGATATATTGCTTTTTGATTTTGGCTACCATTTGTTCTTGCTGGAAATTTTCGTGGAAGAACACATTGAAAATGCATAAACCATAGTTTTGGTGAACCCAGAATTCTGTTTGATTTTCAAAACCCTTGCCTTGCATGTGTTGGTACGTTTATGTCCCACGAAGCCAATCAGAGTGAAACACCTCCTTAAGTGAAACGCATCGTTTCACTTAAGGGACCAAGAAATTACAAAATTGCCATCGCCGGATTAATTATTCAATTAAATCATTTTCTTTTTGCAATTTTATTTCATTTTACATGGCCATCTTCCAAAAATCATAAGTCCTTCATTTTTAATCCAATTTTCATGGGATTTTTTGCAAAATGCTCCTCTTGATCTCTAGTTTTTTATCATGTTTTTTCCAGATTTTTTGCATGTGTGGATTTTAAAATGTGCTAGGGTTTGTCATATGTGTCCATTTTATGTATGTCTTACGAAATTGATTGTGAAATGATGATACATTATCCAATGCTTCCCAAATTTTTTGTGCTTAAACTAGACATGTTCATGGTGATTTTGGTGTAGAGTTTGTGAATTTATCATTGCTGGTTGTGGAGATATGGTGTTTTGATTAGGGGTGTGACAATTTGTGTCACACCATTCATGTCCAACTTCATGATTTTAATTACCATGCTTATTGAACTCAAATTGGTCTGAGTTTTTGCATGAACATACTTGTGGATGTCGAGTTTACATGTGAATTTTTCTGGAATTATTGATGGCATTTCCTATTTGATTTGGATTTTCTCCCCTGTTTGGTCATTTGTTGACTTTTTGTGACACATGTTCTCATATGATTTGTGAAATCCTCATGCATTACTGGATGGACTTGAAATTTGACATGTGATTTGTAGACATCTTAAGCTTTGTCATGGTTTTAGTCAGATTCATTTCTCATATGTTGTCACTGATTTATGATTTATTGAAGTTAGTGCATGTTTGGTTGACTTCTTTGAGCATGCTTAAACTTGCCTTGCCTTTCTGATTTTCATTGACCTACTTCCCTTGATCCAAATGAGCTGAAATTTGATATGCTTATCATGTTATGGATGATGTTTGATCATGAGTTATTTGATAATTTATTGAAATGTTTGAGATTGGTTTTGAGCTAAATCATTCTGTTGACTTCTTTGAGCTTCTATATGCCATGCTTTGACCTAATTTGGTTATAAAATGATGATGATGATTGATATGAACATGGAACCAATTGAGTTTGTTTCTTGATTGTTTGAACTTGATTTTGGACACTTGTCACTTGCTGTTTTGACTTTCTTATCTCTTTTTGACCCTAGGCTTGTCCTAGTGGTCATGTTGCTCATGTTTAAGTTTGTTGTTTCAGGTTAAGCAACAAATACCCAAAGAGATCAATACAAATTGATTGAGCTTGATTGATTATCATGACTAACTTGTTTGTTTTGTAGGTTGCTTGGCTCACATGCTTTGAGCCTTGTGCATTGCACCTTTAACTGATTGTGTTGACTGTTGATCCCTATCTTATTTTGGTTTGACTTTGAGTTGTGTACTGATGTTGTCTGACTGGTTTCAGGTACCTTTAGTTGCTTATAGTTCTTTAAGAACTAGCTTTGCTTTGCTTAATAGCAATTTGCATTGAGGTATAACTTCTTATCTTCATGTAGTCTGGAAGACCTGGCCTGCTACTTGGCCAGGCAACTGTCTGAAGTCCTCCTTAAGAGGCAATGCTTGTGTGTGTTTACATTTGTCCCAAGCAGGAAAAGTCCTTTGAATAAGGCAATTGGTAGAATCCAAGAGATATGCAACCTATCTCCTACTATTCTGTGTGTCACTCACCTTGCTCACACCACATGTGTTGATGCATAGTGAGTAAAAACCCAAGATCTATCGAGTCAATAATCTGTGGAGAGAGTTCCTACTTTCTGAACTCCCACACCTTCTGATATTCAATGCTCTCCCTGACCAGGGATAAGAGCAATGAGGCACACCCCTCATATCCTTTCATATGCTTCACCTTAGCCCCTCAATGGCAAGGTTAAGAGCACCATTAACCCTATTCCAGTTGGCCTCAGTGCCTAACCCTTTTGTATGAGCCTGATTGCTTGGTTATAGTGTGTGCTGAATGCCTTTGATTGATTGATTGCTCACTTCATATACACATGTTTGCTTGTATGCTTTGTGCATTTATCATCATTAATTGCTCATTAGTGCATGATCATCTCATTTGTCTTTGTGACATATCCTTGTTGATTGCCCATTGAGGACAATTGTAAGACCATCCTTTGGCCATTGTTCCTATGATATGGAAGTGAGTATAAGACCATCTCATTGGCCACTCATCTTCTCTTTGCTTGATGCATTTGCATTTGTTGTATGTGAGGATGAAATTGTAAGTCCCTGCAAGTTGGCATTTGCTTTCCTATGATCATATGTTGGATATTGGTATAAGCCCAGACAGATTGGCATTCGGTATCCAAGTTTCGTTTTGTTTTAGGAGATTGGAATAAGTCCAGCTATTGGCTTCCGACATCCTTGTTTCTTTGTTTAGGAGATTGGTGTAAATCCATCTATTGGTATCCGGTATCCGCTTTTGTTTGTGAGATTGGAGTAAGACCATTGAGTGGCATTCGGTATCACTTGTTTGCTTATTTTGTTGTTGCTCATTGCCTATTCCAAAGGACACACTTGAGTCATCTTCAATATGATTTCAAGAGGTGAACATTTTAGGAAGTTTTACAATCCATTTTCATCCATTCATCCCCATTATGTCCTAAACCTTTTCACATATTGCTTTCAAAACTTGAGATAGATATTGTGCAAACATCTTCATGTTTTCAAATCAAAAACCTGGACCCAAGTCCTTGACTTTTTCAAACTCCCTTTCATAATACTTCTTTGAATCAATCTTAATCATACTTTGACCCTGCTTTTCATGAACACTCATAAATCAATTAACTTCACCCATTCAATTGTTTTGGCTTTGTCCATTCCTGCTAAGTTTTCATGCATTAGCCATAGGTTTCAATTATCATTGTGGTTGATGTAAACCTCACCCTATCCTTAGTGAGTCGACTATAAGACTTCCGTACTGAAAACAGGGTTAACCCCTCTAGTACGTCGAAGTTATCCTCGCATGGTGGATGTTGGTCTTGGTCGAGTTTTCTCCCATTGATAATGAAAAGCCTCAATTGCTATTGTTTAAAATTGAACTCACAAACCTTTTGGAAATCTTTTAGCCGAACTACGGCGTTTTGATCCTTACCTTTGATGGAAGGTACGTAGGCAACGGGTTCATCCGTTCGAACACAAAAACAATAAAAATTGTATATTCTTTTCTCATCATCCCAATCATGTTTGCACAATACTTATGTCATAACAAATAACAATTTTATACAACAAGTGTGAAAAGGGCTCCCTAGGAGTACCTAGGACGTAGTGGGTGCCTAACACCTTCCCATTGCGTAATTTACCCCTTACCCAGACTCTCTGATCTTTTCATTAGTTTTCTACGCGTAAAACTTCTTAGGCTTTTGTTCACTTTTTAGCCAATCCTTTGGATAAATAAAAGTGCGGTGGCAACTCGAATTCTTTGTATGCTTTGCTTATGGTTTAATCAATAAATCATATAGCGACGAATACACCGCTACAGCATGATAGAGCCAAAGGTGTCAAACGGTCATTGTTTTATTCTCGTAGCAATTGATTACTTCACCAAATGGGTTGGAGCGACATCATATGCAAATGTGACCAGGCAGGTGGTTGTGAAGTTTATCAAGAATCAACTCATATGTCATTATGGTGTGCCAGATAAGATCATTATTGATAATGGATCTAACTTGAACAACAAGATGATGAAAGAGCTGTGTAGCGAGTTCAAGATTGCACATCATAATTCTTCTCCTTATAGACCCAAGATGAATGGGGCTGTTGAAGCTGCTAATAAGAACATCAAGAAGATTATACAGAAGATGGTTGTTACGTACAAAGATTGGCATGAGATGCTGCCATTTGCTTTGCATGGCTATCGTACATCTGTCCGCACTTCAACAGGGGCAACCCATTTCTCTCTTGTTTATGGCATGGAGGTTGTGCTCCCCGTGGAGGTTGAGATCCCATCAATGAGAGTCTTGATGGAAGCCAAGTTGACTGAGGCTGAATGGGTTCAGAGTCGTTATGACCAACTGAATTTGATTGAAGAGAAGAGATTAACTGCCATGTGTCATGGTCAGTTGTATCAACAAAGGATGAAGAAAGCCTTTGATAAAAAGGTCAAGCCTCGTGTTTTCTGAGAAGGTGACCTCGTGCTCAAGACATTTTTTCTTTCGCGCCCGATTCCAGGGGCAAGTGGACTCCAAACTATGAAGGTCCATATGTTGTTAAGAGAGCCTTTTCAGGCGGTGCTTTGATACTTACAACTATGGATGGGGAGGATTTCACTCGTCCTGTGAATTCAGATGCAGTCAAGAAATACTTCGCCTAAAATAAAAATAGAATAACTCGCTAAGTTGAAAATCCGAAATGGCGGCTTAGGCAAAAATGAGCGTCTCGGTGGATTGAAAACCCGAAAGGGCGATCCAGGAAAAAGTTAGAGACATAAAAAATGAATATATACATCCCGCTAGATTGAGTACCTCACCTTGGGACAATCTAGGAAAAAATTAGGGATTTGGCAAGTAACTGCATCCTGACAAGACTATATTCTACAACTGTCATCTGTCAGAGATTCTCGCTCAGTCATCGTCAACTGAAGCTTCAAATACATTGGATTCAGAGTTTGTGGAGAAATGGTCATTATGTTCAATGTAGCCCTTTTTCCAATATATATCACCAATTTCAAATTTGTAAAGATCCATGGAGTCTCGCCATTTGCGGATTACCATTCCATCAAATAAATTTGAGCCTTTATCCAATTCTTTGCACTCTTATTTGTTTCTGTTTAACAAATGTTTGCATGTTTTAATTGATAAATATCATCATTTTAAACAAATAAAGTTTTATAAACTATTTTTAAACAAAGTGAACATTCACATTGACTAAAAGGATAAATGGAATGTCCTCAGTGCTCTCCCAAGGATAGTATGATCTCCAAAAGGGTAAGGAATTTGTTCATATTTCTAGCATATCTGTATCCTTTTCATCATCTTCCAGGCTGTCTCCCCAGTGAGCGTAGAGAGAGGTGATACACCGCCAAATTCCCCAGAGAGTCTGGAATTTTGGTCTTGATCTTCTAACCTCCTCAGATCCCTAGTGAGTCTGAGCTTAGCATCGACGCTTTTATCAATTATATGGTTGTCATCCCTTGAGCGGGCTGACCTAAAATCCTTTATAAATTGATAAAAATTGATATGCTATCTATTTTTTTTTTGAGGAAGTTGGTCTTTCCCTCGGCATAAATGGAAATTTCCCGCAGAGTGAGCAGGAATTCCCAGCATGAGTGGAAATCCTCAGCAGGTTGACTTGTAGCTTCTCCCTGGCAGGTTTGTCTACAACTTATCCCCAATAGGGTTGCCCATATTAGACTTTCCCCAGTTGGTTCGCCAACAAATTATCTCCAACATGATCGCCTTCAGTCTTCCCCATTGGAGTTGCTTGATCAGAGCCTGATATTTATTTTTCCTCCTTATTGGATAATATCCCTTAGGAGAGCTGGTGTTGAAGATGTTTATTTCCTTCCCCAGCGGAGCAGTGGTTCTCTTTCCTCCTATCAGAGATGTATCTCCAGCAGATAAGAGGAAGTGTGTTGATCATTGAAACTTCTGTTTGGTGGTTGTTTTCCACAGAGTTTCATATCTTTCCTTGATAAGTTCCCCAGTAGAGTTTCTCCTACTATGGAATCTTATCCGTGTTAAGCTCCCCGTTAGAGTCTCCTCTACATCGGATCTTTTGTTTGTTCGGCAGCAAATCCTTGGCGGTGACTTTATACCTTTCCCCAGCGGAGTAAGTTACCTCTTCTCCCGGTGGTAGAGATGTTTCCTCAGCAGTGAGAAGAGAATGCTTGATGTGTTTCTGTTTGGAGGTTGTTCCCCACATAATTTCTCATTATCCCCCGATGAAATCCCCAGGAGAGTTCATCCATGATGGATTTTATTGCTATCTCTGCGAGTTCCCGAGAATTGTTGGAAGATCCCCAGCTTTGGTAGTTGTGTCCTTTGGCTGATCCCCAACAACGGTCTCTGGTCCCCAGCGACGCTGCTTGTTCCCCTAGCAGTAGTCTTTGTCCCCGGCAGTGACTCTGCTTGATCCTCAGTTGTGATTGGTGTTTCCTGGTATTTATTGCTCCCCACCATAATGGATTTTCCTCCTGCGGGCCTGGCCTTCTCTAGCCTTCTCTTTTGAGATATTGTATCGGATGTCTGTCCATTGATTCTCGGACCTGTTTGTGTTAGATATGTCTGTCTGTCAGCATCAATCATACATAAACCACGCATATACATGCATACTTTTAGCATTCAGATATTCATGTTGCATTCTTTGCCATATATCTTTGCTTGTTCTCTCCTGCTATTGGTGAAATGTTATTCCCCAAACAGATTGAAGGTGAGAAAAACAAGAAAGGGGGTTTGAATTGTTTTGGAAAATAAGCGCTTTTTCAAAATAAAGACCACACAAGGAATTTATACTTGTTCGCTTATAACACAAAGCTACTACAGTCCACCCGGCCAAGGTGATTTCGCCTTCAACAACGACTTAATCCACTAATCTTGAAAGATTGTTTACAACCAACGTCTAAGAGAAGGATCTCTTAGTCCTCTCAAGTATACAGACTGCGCAGAGTCACTTGAGGAAATAAAACAATAGATAAAAGACTATGTAATCTAGAGTGCTTCTAAGATAAGAAAATATTACAACAGTAAGAACAAAAGTGTTTCACGTTCTAAGCAAAAGCTTTGTGAAATATTGAGAGAGAGAGAGAATGTTTCAGTGTATGCTTGTGCGCCTCTCAATGTTGATTGCTTTCCTTTATATATGAGTGAAAGGACCATTGAAATTGATGGCAGATAATTTGTCTTGAATAGGAATTAATGCCATAACTTCTGTTGTTTCTTGCCAAAACAACTTTGTCTCCCCGAATAACTTCTTTCCAAATATAGTTCCTTTCCATTTGAATTTGAAGTTAACGTTACTCTTTCTGTATTAGGAAATCCATTATCAAAGTCTGCGTGACTCTGGGAATCTTGGAATCTTCCTATGTTGATTCGGAGCTTCTGATGATGTCTTCAGATGATGCTGAGAGCTTCTGGAATGATATACCGTTGTTCAGAGTCAGAACTTCTAGAGTGCACTTCTTCTTTAGATGCTTCTGATATTCTGCTGTTTTGCTCAGAGTTAAAACTTCTTGAGCGTGTTTCTACTTTAGATGCTTCTGATCTTCTGATAATTTGTATCTGATATGATTCTGTATCTGATGACGTCATCAGATCTCTTCCTTCTTTCCTTAGAACCCTGCACACTTAGAAACTTTTCGTTAGGGTGCCATTTTTGGTTTCATCCTTTGTTATCATCAAAATCATGGAATCTGTTGTAGAATAATTTTTGTTCTTACAATCTCCCCCTTTTTGATGATGACAAAACAAACTTAAATAACAGATGAAACAGGAATTATCAGGTCAGGAGCTCCCCCTGAGATGAGCTAGGGAGTTCAGAAGTTCTTACCAGAGTTTCCAAGCAATGAAGTTTCGATACTATCTGCCATTTCTTAAGTCCAATGTTAGATGAATTTATTTAAGAAATAGTATGTTGCAGAGTGCTTAAGGTATTAGGCAATATTTCATCAGAGCTATATTTGATTTCTCCCCCTTTTTGTCAGAATCAAAAAGACTTAAACAAAATAATCAAAAAGATATTATATTCAGATAGAAGAGCAACAAAGACAATGGCAAGAAAAACAAGTAAACATCAGAAACAAGGAAAGCAAAGCAACAAGCAAAAGATCCTAAGTGCCTAAGGGTTGGGAGGAGGAGGAGGCATCCTCTGAAGCAGTTGAGCCAGCATGTTCTGAATGTTGTCATTGACGGTATCCTGTTTGTCCATTCTGGCTCTGAGTTCCTTCTGGTCTTTCTTAAGTTCTTCAAGTGTCTGGAGAACCATAGGGACAACAGAGGAGGACTCCCCCTGAGTCAGAGCACTCTATGCTTCAGCAGCGGCCTTCGCTTCAGCTTCAGCAGCAGCTTGTGCTTCAGCTTCAGCAGCAGCAGCAGCATCGGCCAGAGCTTTGGCTTCAGCTTCCATTGCCCTTTGGATTTCTGCTTGTCGAGCTCTTTCTTCTTCTTGTCTTCTTGCTTCTTCTTCAGCTTCTCTGGCAAGTTTTTCCTGTAGTCTTGCCTCAGCATCTCTGATGAAGTCGTTTCTGACTTGCTCAGAGATGTGCTTCAGTTTGAAGGCTTCAGAAGTCATTCAGCCAATGACTCTGTTCCAGTGTGTCCTTACAGAGTCAGGATCATCACTGATGCCAGAGTTAATGGTCAGAGACTTGACTTTCTGTACTGAAGCCCCTGCGAACAACATTATGGCTTCCTCAAGGGTAGGTATGGAATGTTCAGGTTCAGGTTCAGATGTTTGGGGTGGAGATTTTGGAGGGCTTAAGTTTAGTGTTTGAGGCTCAGGTTCAGGTTCAGGTTCAGAGGAAGTGTTTGGAGGGATAGTTTCAGAAGTATGAAGGTCAGAGGGCTGGAGTTCAGATGGAATGAGGGTTGGTTGTTCTGTGGATGGTGAAGTTACTTCAGGTGGAGGTTGTGTTGGTTGTTGAGTGTTTTGGTTTAGAGAATAAAGGTGGGCTAGAGTGGGAGAAGCAGGATCAGAAGGTTCTGGGTTAGAGGAGAGGATAAGGTAAGGGGGTGATTCTGGGTTTGAAGATGAAGAGGTGGTTTGATTGAGTTCTTCAGCTTCGGATAGAGGTAGTGATGTATGGGCAAGATTAAATTTAGGTCGAGGTTGTGAGGTTCTGGTTGTAGAAGGTGGGGTTTCAAAGGTGGTGTAGATAGGTGCTGGGAGAGGATTAGAGGAAGCCACAGGAGGTTCAGAGGGAATAGAGGGAGCAGACTTACCAGTAGATACTTGCAGAGGCGCTGGAGATCTTGTTTCAGAAGTTTCTCCTAGCCTTGCTTTCTTTGCCTTTGAAGACTACTTTTTAGAGGGACCTCTTTTGAACTTGACGAAGTCTTCTTCTGAATCTAGACAATCGTCCAGTCTGAAGTCAGAGATGTCAACTCCTTCATCCTTCAGACGCTGCATATAGTGAAGGATTGCTTCTCTGGGTTCATTCTTGTAGAACCTTGCAAGACCATGTGGCAGCTTCCTCTGATCTTTCAAGGCGTCCCAGGAGGTGTCCAGCGTGGGTTTGAATTGAATCTTCTTCAGAATTCCCATGCTCTTCAGATTTCTGGAGTTCAGAGGCCTTCCAGTATCTATCGCCAGATCTTCCATAAGCTTGTTCTTCTCCAGATGATCTACAAGCCCATTTTCGATGAAAACATCAGACAGAAGTCTTCCCAGAGGGATGTAGGTTCTGGGTTTCATGTTGTTTCTGGTCTCCCGTACAGAGTCTCTGAGATACCTGAAGAGTAGTGCTGGGAGGCAGAGCTTCAAACCCTTGTGAATGCAATACAGAATACACTTCTGATCTGTATTGATGTAGTCAGAGGAGTTTGATGCTGGGCGGTGATGAATGGTTCCCAGAATGATCTTGAGCCATACTCTGAGGTTCTGATGAAGTTCTTTGTTCTTTGATGGATTGCCTTCGGTGTTGAGTTTGAATATGGTGGGATTGATTACCTGAGCAATGTACCTTGATCTGAGGTTGATGTCGTAATCCTTCTTCCTCCAGTTTTCTCCATGTTCAGTAATGAAGCAATTGATTTTTCAGTGATCACTATCTTGACCCCCAACACGTAGGAGACGATGAAATGATTATCAGCGTCAGCAAATCTCTAGAATTCCTTGATGAGATTTGGCTAAACAGGGCCATAGAGCCTTTGGAAGTAGTTTTCCCAACCTTGTTGACGGAGTTCTTCAGTAAGATCTACTCCGTTTCTCTTCATGTTGTTGAAGTCTACCAGTGATTCACATAAAACTTCTAGTCCCTCAAAGGGAGTTGCCAGGTTGATATGAGGCTCACGATCAAGAACATGGGGTTCCTTGTACACTGGAGTAATGGATACGCCTGTAACTGTTGGAGTGGAAGTGTTTGTGCTTTGGGCTGTGGTGCTTGATTCCATTTGCTGAGAAAAGTTGAAAACTTGTTGTTGTTGAGCATCCATTGTTGATGAAGATGAGTTGAAGATAAACTGCTTGCAGAAATGCTTCAGAGAATAGGTTTGAGAGTGAGTGAGAGTGAAAAGTGTGTGAAGTGTGAGAGGAGTGTTTAAATACCCTAAACAAAACACATGCAAAACGACACACAATTCAGCGTTAGCACGAAAACCAAGTTAGCACGCTTGGGGGAAAAATGATTATGGCTCATTAATGAATGTCTAATCCCAACAGTATGCACACTGCTCGAGGAGATCTCAAACGTCTGGCCTTTGAATTTCTTCTGGACAGCTGTCTAGAAGTTCCAAGGTTAGACGCTAAGTGCTCCACGTGGTTTGATGTATCTGATCTTCAGGAATACCAAAGGATTGGTTCCTGGAGATTTCTAACTCAGATATCTTCTTAACTTGGTAGAAGTATCAGAGTCAGAGACAGAATGCTCATTTGTTTATGTCAGAGTCTCATTTTACATCTTCAGAGGCACAATTTATTCAAGGCAATTTTGAATGTTCAGATTTTCTAAGATAAAAAGAAATCTATCTTCAGCTAAAGGCTTAGTAAATATATCTGCCCATTGATGATCTGTATCAATGAACTTCAATGTTACTATCCCTTTCTGAACATAGTCTCTGATAAAATGATGTTTTATTTCAATGTGCTTAGCTCTGGAGTGTAGAATGGGATTCTTACTTAGACAAATGGCAGTAGTGTTATCACAGAAGATAGGAATGTTACTCTCGAAGATTTGCAGATCTTCTAACTGATTCTTCATCCAGAGCATCCGAGTTGTGCATAGTGATGCTGAGATGTATTCTGCTTCTGCAGTAGATAGAGCGATAGTTGACTGTCTCTTGCTGGCCCAGGATATCAGATTGTTTCCTAGGAGCTGGCAATTTCCAGATGTGCTTTTTCGTTCTAGTCTATCTCCTGCATAATCTGCATCACAGTAACCCGAAAGTCTATACTCTGATGTTTTCTCATACATCAGGCCCAGGTTAGGAGTTCCTTTCAGATATTTGAGAATTCTCTTAACTGCTGTTAAGTGAGTTTCTCTAGGATCTGATTGGAATCTGGCACAGAGACAGACACTAAAGAGAATATCAGGTCGAGTAGTAGTTAGATAGAGAAGAGAGCCTATCATACTTCGATAGAGCTTCTGACAAACCTTTTTGCTTACTTCTTCCTTTTCAAGAATGCATGTTGGATGCATGAGAGTTTTTGCAGAGTTGCAGTCAGCCATGTCAAATTACTTCAGAACATCTTTAGTGTATTTGCTTTGATGAACGTACGTGACTTCTGAAGTTTGATTAATTTGAATTCCCAGAAAGAACTTTAGTTCTTGCATTAAGCTCATTTCAAATTCTGCCTGCATTAACTCAGAGAATTCTTGACAAACAGAGGCGTTAGTTGAACCAAAAATAATATCATCAACGTATATCTGGCATATCATGAGATCATTGTTAAGGTTCTTACAGAAGAGTGTGGAGTCAACTTTTCCTCTGATAAAATTGTGTTCCAGAAGAAAATTACTTAAACGTTCATACCAAGCTCTGGGAGCTTGTTTAAGTCCATATAAAGATTTTTTAAGTTTAAAAACATGTTCTGGAAAGTTTGGATTTTCAAAACCTGGAGGTTGGTTGACATACACTTCTTCTGATATATAACCATTAAGGAATGCGCTCTTGACATCCATTTGATATAATTTGATAGAGTGGTTTATAGCAAAAGAGACAAGAAGACGAATAGATTCTAACCTTGCGACTGGAGCAAAGGTTTCATTGTAGTCAATACCTTCTTGTTGACTGTAACCTTGAGCTACCAGTCGAGCTTTGTTTCTGACGACTTCTCCTTTCTCATTCAGCTTGTTTCTGAATACCCATATGGTTCCAATAACGTGAGTGCCTCTGGGCTTTGGAACAAGATCCAGACATCATTCTTTGTGAATTGATCTAATTCTTCTTGCATGGCTGAAACCCAGTCGTTATCTTGAAGTGCTTCATCACAGGACGTAGGCTCGATCAGAGACACTAGTCCCAGAGGAGTATCTTCAGAGGTCCTGAAGGTAGATCTGGTTCTGACAGGTTCGTCCTTGTTGCCCAGAATCAAATCTTCAGATACGTTGATACGACTTTTAACTTTCTTTGGGATTTCTGGGGATTTAATTTCCTCAGTGTTCTGAGTGACAGTTGCTTCTGGAGCTTTATCAGATCCTGCAAGAGTGATTTCTAAATCTGCAAAATTTTCAACTAGCTTTGACTTTTCAGGGTCAAGCTTATCATCAAATCTGACATGAATTGATTCTTCCACAATTTTGGTTTCTGTGTTGTATACTCTGTAGCCTTTAGAGCGTTCTGAGTATCCTAACATAATACCTTTCTGTGCTTTGGAATCAAACTTGTTCAGATGTTCTTTAGTGTTTAAAATAAAGCAAGAACATCCAAATGGATGAAAATATGAAATGTTTGGTTTCCTTCTTTTACACAGTTCATAGGGAGTCTTATCCAGAATAGGTCTTATGGAGATTCTATTCTGAATGTAACACGCTGTATTTACAGCTTCGGCCCAAAAGTGCTTTGCCATATAAGTTTCATTGATCATAGTTCTGGCCATCTCTTGGAGTGTCCTATTCTTCCTCTCTACAACTCCATTTTGTTGTGGAGTTCTAGGGCAGGAGAAATCATGGGATATTCCATTAGAGTCAAATAATTCCTCAAAGGATTTATTTTCAAATTCCCCACCATGATCACTTCTGACTCTGATAATCTTAGAGTCAAATTCTTTTTGCACTTTGGAGCAGAAACTGGTGAATACAGAGTGAGACTCACTCTTGTGCTTTAGGAATTTCGCCCATGTCCAGCGATTGTAATCATCAACAATGACTAGTCCATACTTCTTTCCATTGACTGATGCTGTTTTCACAGGACCAAATAAGTCAATGTGGAGAAGTTCCAGAGGCTTAGAGGTAGAAACAACATTTTTCTTTTTTAAAGACGTTTTTGAAAATTTTCCTTTCTGACATGCCTCACATAGAGCATATGAGGAGAACTTCAGTTTAGATAGGCCTCTGACTAACTCGAGTTTATTTAGCTGAGAAAGTTTCCTCATGCTAATGTGGCCCAAGCGTCTATGCCACACCCATTGCTCTTCGTGAACAGACATCAGACATTTAACATTTTGTTCTTTTAAATTAGAAAGATTGATTTTATAAATGTTGTTTTTCCTCTTGCCTGTGAATAGGACTGAACCATTGTTTTGATTTATGGCTTTACATGTTTTTTGATTAAAGATCACGTCATAACCGTTATCACTTAATTGACTTATGGATAACAAATTATACATTAATCCTTCTACGTAAAGAACATCAGATATAGAGGGAAGAGTACCATTACCAATAGTTCCGGAGCCTCTGATCCTTCCTTTCTGATCTCCTCCGAAGCCTACGAATCCAGCGTCTTTAAGTTCCAGGCTTTGGAACATAGACTTTCTTCCCGTCATGTGTCGCGAGCATCCAGAGTCCAGGTACCATGACTGGTGTCTGAACTTTGCTGCATAGGATATCTGCAACATAAACAATCTTATCTTTTGGTACCCAGAGTCTCTTGGGTCCTTTCTGATTAGTTTTCCCAGAGTTTCTTATAACTTTGGGTTTTCTAGCATTTTCAAATTTTTGTTCTTGTGTGTGCGTATAGTGATATGAAAATGGAGATTTAAGTTGATCACCAGTAGAAGTTTTATCTTCCTTAGGATCATACCCAATTCCCTTTTTATTGTTCTGACTGACTCCATAAATCATATATGCCATAACACTCCTTCCTATCCCATTTTTCAGAAATTCTTGAAAGGCTTCTTCGTATTTATAAATTATTGTATTTGAAGTTTGTGGTGCTTGAGACAACGCTTCTTCCAATTCTAAACATTTTCTTTTTGCTCCATCTCTTTCTAATGTTAAAGATCTGATTTTATCTTCTCGTGCTAGAATTGTCATCTCAAGTTTGCCACATTCTTCAAATTTTGCTTCAAGACAGCCTTTTATATTTTTAAACTTTTGTTTTAATTTCTGATATGAGCTAAGAGTTTCTGACAAGCATGATTCTAGATCAGATCGAGAGAGTTCAGAAAATACCTCTTCAGATTCTTCGTCTGAGCTGCTTCTGGATGTGGTAGCCATAAATGCCACATTGGCCTGTTCATCAGAGTCGGATTCTGATGAACCAGATTCACTATCATCCCAGGTAGCCATTAGTCCTTTCTTTGTCCTGAAGGTATTTTTCTTGAAACTTTCTTTTCTGGGATTGTCTTTCTTTAGCTTGGGGCATTCATTCCTGTAGTGACCTGTTTCTTTACATTCATAACAAGTAATATCTTTGTTAGTTTTACCTTTTGAAGTAGATTCTGATCGATCCCCTCTGGGTCTTGGTCTTATGAAGTTGTTGTTCCTATTTTTCCAAACTTGTTTAACTCTTCTGGTCAGGAGGGACAATTCTTCTTCATCATCAGAATCTTCTGGTTCAGAGTCATAAGCATCTTCAGTTTCTGCCTGGAAAGCTTTGGTTCTGTCAGATTTGCGTCTTTCAGATCTGGACTTTAATGCTACATACTTGTTCTTTTTCTGAGGCTCATCTTCCTCTAGTTCTATCTCATGGCTTCTGAAGGAACTGACAAGCTCTTCAAGGCTGATATTATTCAGATCCTTTGACAGCTTCAGGGCAGGGACCATGGGTCTCCACTTCTTTGGCAAACTTCGGACTATCTTTTTGACGTGGTCTGCAGTTGTATATCCTTTGTCTAGAACCTTGAGACCTGCAATAAGGGTTTGGAATCTAGAGAACATTACCTCTATGGCTTCGTCATCTTCCATTTTGAAAGCTTCATATTTCTGGATAAGCGCCAGAGCCTTTGTCTCTTTGACTTGGGAGTTTCCTTCATGAGTCATCTTCAGAGAGTCAAGTATGTCTTTGGCTGTTTCTCTGTTGGTGATCTTTTCATACTCGTTGTAAGATATAGCATTGAGAAGTATGGTTCTGGCCTTGTGGTGATTTTTGAAGACACGCTTCTGATCTTCTGACATCTTACTTCTGGGAACTTCAACTCCATTTTTTGAGACTGGAGGTGTGTATCCATCTGTGACAATGTCCCAGAGGTCAGCATCATAACCCAGAAAGAAACTTTCAATTCTATCTTTCCAGTAGTCGAATTTCTCTCCATCAAAAACAGGAGGCTTAGCATTGTAACTGTCTCTTTCATTTGTGTGGGCCATAGTTTTTCTCGTTCTGGATCTCTCTACACTGTTAAGTGTTTGATTAGAAAATCAATAACAGAGCCGAAGCTCTGATACCAATTGAAGGTGAGAAAAACAAGAAAGGGGGTTTGCATTGTTTTGGAAAATAAGCGCTTTTTCAAAATAAAGACCACACAAGGAATTTATACTGGTTCGCTTATAACACAAAGCTACTCCAGTCCACCCGGCCAAGGTGATTTCGCCTTCAACAAGGACTTAATCCACTAATCTTGAAAGATTGTTTACAACCAACGTCTAAGAGAAGGATCTCTTAGTCCTCTCAAGTATACAGACTGCGCAGAGTCACTTGAGGAAATAAAACAATAGATAAAAGACTATGTAATCTAGAGTGCTTCTAAGATAAGCAAATTTTACAACAGTAAGAACAAAAGTGTTTCACGTTCTAAGCAAAAGCTTTGTGAAATATTGAGAGAGAGAGAGAGAGAATGTTTCAGTGTATGCTTGCGCGCCTCTCAATGTTGATTGCTGTCCTTTATATAGGAGTGAAAGGACCGTTGAAATTGATGGCAGATAATTTGTCTTGAATAGGAATTAATGCCATAACTTCTGTTGTTTCTTGCCAAAACAACTTTGTCTCCCCGAATAACTTCTTTCCAAATATAGTTCCTTTCCATTTGAATTTGAAGTTAACGTTACTCTTTTTGTATTAGGAAATCCATTATCAAAGTCTGCGTGACTCTGGGAATCTTGGAATCTTCCTGTGTTGATTCGGAGCTTCTGATGATGTCTTCAGATGATGCTGAGAGCTTCTGGAATGATATACCGTTGTTTAGAGTCAGAACTTCTAGAGTGCACTTCTTCTTTAGATGCTTCTGATATTCTGCTGTTTTGCTCAGAGTTAAAACTTCTTGAGCGTGTTTCTACTTCAGATGCTTCTGATCTTCTGATAATTTGTATCTGATATGATTCTGTATCTGATGACGTCATCAGATCTCTTCCTTCTTTCCCTAGAACCCTACACACTTAGAAACTTTTCGTTAGGGTGCCATTTTTGGTTTCATCCTTTGTTATCATCAAAATCATGGAATCTGTTGTAGAACAATTTTTGTTCTTACACAGATGTTTGTGTCTGATCTCTCCATATAGAGTCATCCCTCATAGGCAGAAAGTGTCTATCTTTCCTTCATTATTCCCCACTAAGTTATGTCCTCGTGGATGATTATTGTGTCAGTTTCCTCCCAAAATATGTATTGGGACGGAATTACTCCCCTGAGTTATATCCTCATTGGGTTAAGTCTTGTTTCATTGTGTCTCTCTAGTTTGTTCCTAGATTGACTCCTTTCTTGTTATTTTCCCCTGTAGTTCCCTATGGTTCAGGTGACCAGTTACTCAGTAAGCAGTAATTGTTCATTCTCTCCCCAGCGGATTTTTGTGGCCTTCTACCCAGTAACCGGTAGTTGTAAGTCCTATTTCTTTGGTTTTCTATCCAGTAACCGGTAGTTGTAAACCCCATTTTGTCCCCTTGTAGAGTTAATCCTTGATATTGTTCATCCTAACCGATGACGAGTTCTCTCACCCTTTGGTTTTCTACCCAGTAACTGGTAGATGTAATCCCCTCTTTGCTGGTTATCTTTATCCAATATTCGGTATTGATATTCCTTCATTTTTGAGTATACCACCCAGTAACCGGTGATATATCTCTCGGATCATTGCTTTTGTCGATGTATCCCTCGCGAGTCATCTTTCATTTACCCTTGTTTGGTAATGATCATTTCTCCTTTGGATTGGTCATCATTTTATACCCAGTAGCCAGTATCCCGATGTCGTTTCTTTTCAGTCGATTTATCCTTTATTAACCCAGTAACCGATTGTGGATAATTTTCCATGCGAGTATGCTATCTACGTTCTGACGATAATAGATAATATATCTCATGCGCTCTTCAGTCGAAGTCTTTTTCTTCCCGAGTTGAGTAAGATTCGTATTTCCTTCTGGAATCGAATGTTCATCCTATAATTGAGTTTTCTTTTTCAACCCTTCCTTCGGATGATGAGTGTCTTGGAAATATTCCTCAATTCACGCCTGGTTGGTCATGTATTTTATGCCCAGTAACCGGTATCCCTGGTGTTCCTTCCTTCTGCTCCCTATTATGACTTTTGTCCCCTGTGGAGTCTGATCTTTCCTAAGTTGAAATGTACCTTTTAGGTCTTCCTCAGATGTTTTGGAGGATTGATATCTCTCACCCTTATACCGGTCTTAGATATTCTTTCTCCCTGAGCATGTTGTTCTCTCACCCTTATACCAGTGTTTTGATCACATGTCTCTTTTCGAGTGTATTACCCAGTAACCGGTAATACCTCATTCGTTGCTTCCTCAGCTGAGTCCTTTGTGGACATCCCCGCCCGAGTCCGGATTTTTATCCGAAGTATCCTTTGAGAATAGTTTTGCTGTATTGGCATATTCCCTAATACATGCATCTTTGCGTCAACTCGAGTCTTTCCATTGACTTGTGGAACCCCTTCATGTCTCCTAGCAAGTTTCAAGTCGTGACTTGCTCACGCATTTTATTCCCTTTATCACCTCAGAGTCTCTGTCTCCCAGTGAGTTTTCCTTATGGAATGTATTATACTCCCTCGGGCTTTCAGTTTCCTCTGATTTCTTTTTTCTTTGTGGACACATATCCCCACAGAGTATTAATTTTTTGCATGCATACATTTGCATCATGAGGTCTCTTAGGGACCAAAATTTGTCTCTTTGTTATTATTTAAGCCCATTCTACCTCGTCGAGACGAAGATTTTAACCTTCATATCTCCGGCTAGAATGACCTTAAATAGGGGCATCTGTAAGACTCTAATTTTGACCCTAAGATCCCTATGGCATCATATCATTGCTCATGGCATTGTCTCAAGGATCATAACATCTTGGCTCCTTAACCCTAGGGTTGGGACTTGTGTGAGTGGTTTGAGACCACAAAGCATGCTTGAATTGTATATTATTGCTTTTCCTATTTTGTTTAATAACCAAAAGCACAAAAATATGTCACTAACCTCTTTTGTTTTGAAGCTTAAGCAGTCATGTGATCCAAGGCTCCTATGAGGCTCCTATGCCCATTGAAGTGGCCAGATGAAGATGAAAGCAAGCATGACAATGGTTCCCAAAGCTCTCAATCATCATATATGTCTCCCAAGTTTCTCAATTTTCCATTTTGATCAAGATAAATCAAAGGGTTTGAGGAGTGTTTCCCAAGGAAACCCTAATTCAACTATGCATTGATTGTGCCTTGCTCATAAAGCAACATTAACCTATGATCAAATACAACCAAGGGAAGTTCTTTCATTCATCATTTTATACATATATGAGCCTAGGTGAGTGTCCTCAATCACTCATTCATCAAGATTTGAAGTTTGGATTTGAGAAGTTGACCAATCAATTCATCTGACTAAATTGAAATCCACTGAGACCTAAATTTTGATGTGTTTGTCAAATGATGATTACCCCAAGATAAAAAATGTTCTTAATAACCATATGAACAACTTTCATGTTCATAAAAAATCCATTTGAAACTTGTAAGGTCATCATTCATTTCAAAACATTATAGGTCATTTTGATTGAAACCCTAATTTTAAGTCAACTTCCCAAGGACCTAACTCCTTCATTTTTTATGCTTTTGAGGTGATACTAAGTGAATTAGAAATTTTGAGATGTTTAATTCAATTTTTATGTTGGAAAAAATTTCATAATCCTAAAAGAAACACGTGTGATAATACAAAACATTATAGGTCACTTTGGACCAAAGCCATTGAATCTTGAAAAAGTCCAACTTCAAGTGCCCATAACTTCCTCATCAAAATTCCAAATGATGCAAACTTTAAGTCCAAATTTATTGTATTGAAAATATCTACAACTTTTATGTTGAAGGTTTTTCCATTTGAGGCTTGCATCATTGAAATAGAAGGGCTTGAAGTTGGTCATTTTTGGCAAATGTTTTCAAATACATGTTTTGTACCTTGAACTTCATGGCCAGTTTTCACAATTTTCCAAACTCCAAATGGATTTTTTCTCAAAATAGATTTTGTTCCTTATGTCAAGACCTTTCCAACCATTACTCACATGCCTATGTTTGGATTTTCCAAATGGGACTTTCGAAGAGATGAACAATTGTGAGCATTTATGCATTTCATGTTAAATCTTCATACACAAGCCATTGCCTTGCAAACTGCACGTCCAATTCAACTTGGTTGATGTTCAACATTCATTTGCAATTGGTTTTGGGCCTCACATGCGCCTGTATAGGCCCATGCATGGAGGACCCAATTTCATGCACACGAGTTTGCTCACACATTCCTTGCAGCAGTGGCTATAAATAGCATGCTTGCCTCACTCAAATCTAAACATGAAGGCGCCTGAATCCCTGCTGAATTCATTTCCCAACCTCACACCAAAGGAATTTTGAGTTTTCATTTCATTTTTCAAGTGTGATTTTCAACAAGATCAGTTGATTATCAACACTAATTCCTAAGCCTAGCTCTCATATCATACATCAAGATCAAGCTGCAAGCAAAGGATTGGTTGGATCGAGCTGATAAAAGCTGCACTACAAAGGTTTATACCTCAACTGTTTCTCTTTGAATCTCACTGAATATTGTGCATTGCTTGTGTTGGTTTGGTTTTCTGAAGTCCTCATGTGAGAGGCAAGCCAATGGTGGCTTTAATTTCATGAATTGTTGCTCTGCAGATTGAACACCTAGTTTTTCAACCTCAGATTTCTCCTTCCATAGGGATCTTGAGTGAAAACTAAGGTTACAGGGGTGATGTACATCACCCCAGCTTTAATTTGGTATATGGATCGTGTGGTTTGGTTAAAGTTGCAAAACCTGCAACTGGTGGCCAGATTTTGACTTCTCACCGGAGAAGACGGTGGTTTCCACCACCGTTCACACGTGGTTGACCTCATAGCCCTTGGATCCATTAGCCACGATCTAATCTTGGTCTTGCATTATGTTTACTATTTTAAATACAACGTGTTATGCTGTTGACTTGTCCATACCATGCGCGCGCGTCTCATGACCTTTTGATCAGCCACGTCAATTAATGAGCTCTGATCAGACGCCTGTGGATTTTTCTAATTTCTTAATTTCTGTTTTAATTTCTTTTATTCCATTTATTTTCAAAAATTCATAACTTCTTTATTTGGAATCACAAAAATATGGGACCAATTGCAAAACTTTTCCCTTAAATTCTAGTTTCATAATATGATTTTAAATTATTTTTGTGATTCCATTTAATATTTTTTGTGAATTATTTTGGTTTTTGATTGTTTTTAATTCATTTTAAATACTTTTAGGTATTCAAAAATTCCAAAAATATTTTCTTAACATGTATGAATGATGATAAGTCTATGAAAAATATTCTCATCAATTTCTTAATTGATTTGAGATTTATTGGAGATTTTAGTTCATATATGTTATTTTTCTCCATTTTTTTATTGATTAAAATTAGTTTCTGTTTTCAAAAAATGTTGAGAAAATTTGTCAAACCTTATTTGACCATGTTAGACTTATGATGATCCAATTGGACTTATCCAAGTTGATTTGAATTGGTTTTGAAGTTTGACATTAATTTGTTCATTTTATTTCATGTATTATTTTAATTCCAAAAAATACCAAAAATATGTTTGACCCTCCTTGACTCCTAATGTTCATTTCACTTCTGTTTACCATTGATTGATGTTGATTCAATTCATGTTTGATCAATGTGTTTTGGTTATGTTATTTAATTTTCCATTTTGTACATTCTATCTTCATCTTCTTTCTTCATCTTTTTCTTTTGACCAATGAGTTAATGATTTGTGGTTAGCCTTGACATATGAGAGGCTTAACCTTCTTTGATCCAAATCAAATTCAACTTGATCAAAGATCAAGTGAATTGCTTTGTGTCCAAGATAGGTTGCTTCTTGGTCAAGCAAAAAACCTAAAGTCCATACAAGGTCATTCTTCTTTTCTTTTGGCATGGCAAGTTTATGGAGCTTGGATTACTAGTCATGATCTCTAACTTGTGTTTATTTTCCTATAGTTTTATTGACCGACCTCAGATAAGTGTGACTACCACATTAGCCCACTTACGATTGCTTAACATAGAGCTAAATTGCCTTATGGCATACTAACACTAACTACTAATTACTAACTTTTAATTCAAGCATTTAATTCTTGCAATTTACTTTAATGCAATTTAACTTCTTGCTCATTTATTCATATTGTCTTTTCCCTTTGCTCATTTGAGCTCATGTTTATGTTTATGCCATTTGCCTTTTGCTCACTTGAGCACATTATTATGTAAATATACTATTGCCTTGTGCTTGTTTTGTCTTTGTTTGTGTGAACCCAATGCAAAAAGGAGAAAGGACTTAGAATTAAGACCTTACCTATGCTTAATGGAGTTCAAGAGCAACTAGGCCCTATGCCTTTAGAATGCTAAAATTATGGAAGAGCAACTAGGACTCATGCCTTTAGAATGCCTAAATCTTGATGTTGACTTGAAAGGACCCCTAATATAAACTCTCTCTTTGTCCATTTCCATTATTGCATTGTGGAACTTTTTGATTGTTTGTTCTTGTGATAGGGATTCCAAACTTGAGCTAGTTAGAAGGACCATTGTCATGAACATCCAATTTAAGAGAAAGACAAGCCAATTGGAAGATCCTAGGAGCTTGATTGAATATTTGCTTGATTGCTTGAGTTATTTGCTTATTGCTTGCTAAGTCCAAGGAAAGGAGCTTTTTAATCATCTTTATGATCTCAAGAAAGGAACTCCAAGGGTTTTATTCTCTTCTCTCATCTTTGCATGTTTAGGACTAGCCCTTCTCTTCTTCTCTCCACTCTAACCCAAGCCAAACTCATTTTGTGCAAACATTGACATTGTTTTAAAAAATTAGAAACCTAGGCCATATGCCTTAGATTTTTCAAACTCTTTCCATCAATACTTATTTTGTATTTAATCTTAAGTCAACCTTGACTTTATTTTGTGAATACTTCTAATTTGTAAATACAACTCGCTCAAATTGTCTTTGTGGTTCCAATGGCCACCTTTGCCAAAACGTTTCATAAACATTAGCTATTAGGTTTGAGTTATCATAGTGGTTGATGTAAACCTCACCTTATCCTTAGTGATTGGACTATAAGTCTTCCATACTTATTGTAGGGTGGATCCCTCACTAGTATGTTGAAGCTCTCCTCACATGGTGGATTGTTGGTTTAGGTTGAGTTTTCTCCCTTTGATAACAAAAGACCTTAAGGCTTTTGATCAAATCAATTCACCAATATTTTGAGATTTTTACCCCGAACTACGAGGTTTTGATCCTACCTTTATGATGGTACATAAGCAATGGGTTTATCCATTCAAACAACAAAATTATAAATAATTTGTATATTCTTTTCTCATCTCCCCAATCATGTATGCACAAACATTTTTCACAAATACCAACCTACCATACAATATTTGCAAAAAGGGATCCCTTAGAGTACTAAGGATGTTTTGGGTGCTTAAAACCTTCCCATTGCATAACCAACCCCCTTACCCAGATCTATGACATTTTTATTAGTTTTTGATTTGATAAAACTTCTCGGTTTTTGTTCACTTTCTAACCTTTCCTTTGGATAAATAGAAGTGCGGTGGTGACTCGAATTGTATGATTTACTTTGATTTAGTCAATAAATCATAAGGTAACGAATACCCCGCTACATCAAGCATGGTAGAGGTGGCCACCTCTGAAATATCTGTCCTCTGAGGAGGAGGAGTTGCAGGCGTTGGAGAAGATTGACTCTGAGCTGCAAGAACTGACTCCATCATGGCAGTCAGGCGCATGATCTCGTCCTTTAGCTCCCTGCTCTCTTGCTCTAGATGATCCATAATTTTCAGATGATTGGCACGAGTGTTTACCGATGAGTCAGCTTGGCTAAAGCACAAAAGAAACACCAATGATACATCTGGTGAAAGAGAAACCTGCTTATGCACATGATGCATGAAATGCAATGCTTGATTTTTTATTTTTGCTTTCAAGGAACTTACTATACCATTTGCAAATATATATATATATATATATATATATATATATATATATATATATATATATATATATATATATATATATATAGATCAACAATTGTAATAATTTTTTATATGACCAAAAATCTCTTTTTTATGTAATTGGAAGGATTACACTTAGTACAATTTCAAAAATCAAATGAAAAATACAAGAAAAAAGGATACTAGTCATCCTAAGGATCCCTAACAACGTCAAAAGACCTAGCTGAAGGCGCGTACTTCCTTCGAATGTGATGGATCTCGGTCTCAAAAGAAGCCTTCATCTAAGTCTTCTCGAGGACAAGCTGATCAACAATCTTCTTCCAGGCAACGGAAGGATGAGACATGCTAGAAGATGAAACCTCTAGCTCTCTCTGTCTCTTCGTCACTCGGTCTTCAAGTAGCTCAATGAGTGCATCTTTGTCCTTAGACTCCAACTGCAACTCTTCATGTTGTTTGCTCAAAGCAAGAAAATGCTCTTCCCACATATCCTTCTCTTGCTTCATCTTTGTGAGCGTGTCTTCCAACTCCTCTACATCTTGGTTAGGAAGATTTAATGGCTAAACCATAACCATATACATAGGTCTTTCACAAGGATAGGGCATCTTAAACTCAAAAGCTTTCTTCTTCACCCAAAGAGTGTAAGCTTCCAAAGCTACACAATTGCATGGACCAAGCTCGGATCTTCCTTTCTTATGCACATTATGCCAAGCATGTATAATCTTCTTCTTCAAATGTTGGGGATCTTTACCCTCTTGATAGAAAAGACCTTCTAAAAAAGTGTTATTAGGTTTGTCTCTCAAGGCGAACCCAAGTTGACGACGAGCCAAAACAGGGTTATAGTTAATTCCTCCTTGTGTATCAATGAGAGGCACATTAGAGAATTCACCACAACTATCAATAATCTCCAAACTACTCAAAGAAGGATCATACAAAACTATATCATCATTAGTGAGAGACATTAGTCTCTGAGACCATCTTAGACATTGTTTGTTCTCCATAAAAGCAGGCGTCTGAGGCAAGTGCGAAATAAACCACTTGTATAGAAGAGGAACACAACAGCCAATAGTTCCACCACCCTTAGAGTTCCTTAGATACAAAGAGAAATACGTATCACCCAACAAAGTAGGCACAAGATTCCCAATCAAGAAAAGTCTAATGGCGTTAACATCAACAAAACCGTCAATGTTAGGGAACAAAGCTAATCCATAAATGAGCAACACAAAGATAGCTTCAAAAGCATCCACACTACCAGCTTGAGCAAAAGCAGTAGCTTCCTTGATGAGGAAATCAGATGGCAACCCAAACAATCCTCCTTTCTTCACCCAATGAGCCTCTATCTCAGACTTCTTCAAGTGAAGAGCTTCTGCAATAAGATGAGATCTGGGAATCTCTTCCAATCCACTAAAAGGCACTCTACTAGAAATAGGTATCCCCAAAAGATGAGAATACTCCTCCAAGGTAGGCACATGCTGATAATCTGGGAAAGTGAAACCACGGTAGAGAGGATCATAGAACTGCACCAATACACTCAAGAGTCCTTCAACCACATCAGCAGTTAAGATAGACAATATCTTCCCATGACGTTGTTTGAAGTCCAAGGGATCTAATAAAAAAGATGCTAGCTTCCTTAACTCTTTCAAGTCGGGACATCTGAAACTGTACTTCTTAGTGTTCCTTCGTCTATAATCCATGGTCTGAAAATATTTGCAAATAATACCTCAGTTCCTTGAAATTTTCATGCGATGAATGTTATGATGCGCATGAATGCATGAATGCAACAATCACGAATAAGGGATCATACACAAGGAAAACAAAGGTCAAGGGATGAATCAAGTCATTGTCAAGATCAATCATCCATTTAGGTGGATTATGGTTTACACCTTATCGACACCCAAGTTCCATTGATATTGACAAGACTTGATTGGATCAACCAAGAATCAAGGGTTTGTTGTAAGTCACGAGCATGAGGTCTGGGTAAGAACCATCCCAAAGGAGTGAACTAAGGATAAAAACCTGTAGATCATGTTCTAAAAAGTTCCTAGAGTATTAATTCCATCTACCGGATAATATAGGTTAAGCTGACTGACTCATCGACCCATAATATTCTCAGGAGAAACTCGTTTGAGTGTAGTATCATGTAACAACTGTTATCAAGTATACACTTGAACAGTCTCCACACTACGTCCTAAATAGGCCAAGAGGGGGTAAATGTTATATGGTCCTCAGCTTCTCGGACCCAAATTAGAGATAGTAATGCCTAACCATAAATACTTGTGTGACATTTCCAAATCCAAAAGAGTCTCCACTGAGCAGACGGATCTCAAGCCAACTTGTTAAGGACTACTCCACACAAGTCTAACATGACTATACCATCCTCCTATCTTAATTGCACTCAAGTTTGGGTTAGAACTTATCTCACCACTCAGAGATCACCAAGCACAACAAGCAGATTATATCACACATACATATATACAAACATCACACATATACAAATATATACACACAAAAAGTAGGCTAAACCCACCGGAGACCACTCTCCAGCAGAGTCGCCACTTAATTTCTATAGCGGTAAATTTATGATCATCAAGCTATGGATAAGCTAGACATCAAATAACAAGAGTCACCATCGCGCTTTTATTGTTTCCAAGGGAAAATGGGAAAAGTACGAACAAAACCCAAAGTAAGAAGTTTTCACATCAAAACTAATAAAATGTCAGAGATTACAGGTAAGGGGGTTGGTTACACAGAGGGAAGGTGGTAGCACCCGAAGTGTCCTAGGTACTCCAAGGGAGCCCTTTTTGTATGCATATGTATTTGGTACAAAAATGATGTTTACAAACAAATGGAATGGGGAGATGAGAAAAGAATTCATTAATTATATTTTTGTGTTTGACAAGACCTTCGGACTTGTGCCTACGTACCAACATAAAATGAGGGATCAAAATCTCGTAGTTCGTGATACAAATTTCAAAGTGGATGCATTGCTTTTAACAAAAAAATGAATTTTGAAAGGCACAAAGGCCTAAAAATGGTTTGAATGGGTTAGTTCTTTTTGACTTTTCTGAAAGTTTAAGTTAAGTATAGTTAAGTTTATTTATAAATTTGATTTAAGAAAAGGAGTTTGAAAATGCAATGGCATAAGGCCAAAGTTTCTATCTTTTTGCAAAGTGGTCAAAGTTTAGAACAAAATAAGTTGAATCAAAGAAGATTTTGAAAAGGGAGGGAGAGATTTTGAAATTAAAGAAATGGGGAGAAGATGAAGAGACTAATCCTATGCATAAAATTAAAAGTTAAGAGTTTGAAAGATCTGACCAATGGGTCGCAATCCAATAGACAAGAATGTCAATAGAAACCCAGAATTCCCTTGGACATTTAGAATCACGCAACACACAAATGCACAATTATTATCTTGAAGAGCAAAGGCATCAAATAAAGATAGCCACATCCAAGCTTTAGCCACTCCATGATCTTCTTTAGATTAGCCCATGTAACCGATGAATTCCACAAGTCACAAGTTCAAAATGACAGCTTCACAATGATCATGTTGCAGATGAACTCAAAGAGACCTTGAATGATGTATCAGATGAAGTTTCAAATTGCAAGCACTTGGTTTCACAGAAAGTTGGCATTGGCCAAGTCCTTTAGCATAGGAATGTTGCCTAAGTTCTAAGTCCATTTGTCCAAGATCAAGCCAACAGTCCACACAAAAGTTTTTTTAAGGGTTTTTGTTGTTATTATGTACATTAATGGTCAAAGACCACACAAACAAGCAAAGTATACACAAACAAGATATATCACACAATATGGTCCAAGTGGACAAAGTGAAAATTGTATTAACATAAACAATTAGAATGATATGAACAGTGGAAAATGAATAAAGGCTAGAATTAAATGACATTAAAGTAAATGACTTGAAATTAAAAGTTAGTTATTAATGAGTTAGAAGTTAGTATTGTTTTGCTTTTGCTTTTCATTTTAAGACATTCTTTGGAGAACACTCAACCCACTTATCACAAGCATGTATCCTTGAGCCAAGACATTTTCCAAAGGAAGGAAAAAAGGCCAAGTTTCCACACAATACCATGAAAGAGGGGAGACTTACAATCTCACTAACTAGAATGATATGCCTTTTGTGTTACAAATTTAGTGTTATCTTAAGCAATCGTAATTGGACTTATGTAGAAGTCACAACTATTTGAGACCGAGCAATAGAACTTTGGTGTTAATGCATGTTAGAGATATAGTATAATAGACTATGCTCATGAAACATACCACACACAAAAATAAATATGCAAAAGAGGTGGCCTAATCTCATCCATACTCATGTTAATTTTTCAATCAACTTACTTTAAGACTTTGAGATATCATAGGCCAAATGATATGAATGCATAAAGAAAGGGAATGAGATGAAGAGGGAAGGGAACAGATCAAAACTGAAATTGGTCAAAGGAGGACTTTTACCAAATTAATATCATTCATTCATTTTGGGAGATGGAATGTACATTCCATCAATTCCCTAAATCCAATGATATTAACTTGACAAAGTCAAATCAACCTTGACCAAGTCCCAACAACAAGAGTCAAACACAAACAAGTCATTACAATTGGTCAACAAAATTATTTGGCATTTATTTAATTTAAAAATACTAAAATAAGGCATTTAAATTAAATATGGTTTGTCAAATTCCTAAAACCTCATCAAAACAACAAAGAAATGGCCATGACATTTATCATAGGTCAAACAAGGTCAAAGGACCTTGGAGAAAAAATTTCAGAATTTTTAAAGACTTAAAAGTATTTTTAAACAAATAAAAATAATCACAAAAACAATTAAATCATGAAAAATATTGATAATGGTCCAAAAAATAATTTTAATTCAGAATATGAAAAAGAAAATTATTTGAAATTTTTTGGTGAAACTCGCATATTTTTTGGATTAGTATTAAAATTAATATGAATTAATGAAAATAAAAGGAATAAAACAAAAATAAAAAAATATGAAAAAACATGAGCCACTTGATCTCCCTAATTAATTGAGGTGGCAGATCAAGTGGACTACAACGCACGTTCCATGATGGAAGCTAGTCAGCGCGCCACACGCGTGGTAATCAAAACCAACGCCTCAGATTAAAACAAAATGGCAAGATCGTGTGGCTGGGAGACGTGCCAGCGCGCGGCCGGAGCTGTAGCTCCGATCTTCTTCTTCGGTGGACCTCACCGGACTGGTCAACTCTCAACCATCACTAAAATAAAAAAGGAGGACATGATCTGAAAGAAAAAATGGCGTAGAGCAAGAATCTGACCTCAATTTTAACTAACTCCACATATATAGAAAGATACGAGGAGTTGAATTTTGAGGTGTGTCAACTGAGTTGCTTCGATTTGACCTCTAAGCAACTCAATCTTATGGCCTATATTGGTAGGACTTCAGAAAATCAAAGATCCAAGAGAATTGAGTAGAATTGAGAGAGAATCGAAGAGATGAAGTTTTCTTAAAATTACCTTCAATGCTATGAAGTTCTTGATATTGCTTGCTCCAAACACGATCTGATCACACTTGAGAAGCTAGCAGGAAGTGATTAGAGAGGTTGCAAGGCTTTGGATCCTGGAGTTCTTGCTGAGGGTTTCAATGGGGGGCAAAGCTGGCGCGCAAGGTGTGATTCAAATGAGCACAGAGAGCATGTATTTATAGCATGAATGAATTATATTTGCACACTTCAAATTTTGTCCAATTTTAGAAATGTTGATGGCACGAGTGCATGGGCATGTGCAGGCCTATGATGCAATTCAAAAGGGTCCAAAATCATTCCAAATGAAGTCTGAATGAAAACTTGATTGGCAAGGCAAAGTGAGCTAAAGTTTTGAAGTTTGATTCTTTCCAATTATGTAGCCCTGTTAAAGCCATGTGCAAACCTAGAAAACCTCATCCAAAATGCATCAACTTAGGTTCTTTGGAAAGCTTGGGTCAAGGGGAAAAAGTTTTATGTTCAACACTTTTTCATTTGAAGCTTGGAACATGGAGAATTTTGAGGTGGAAGTTTGGAAATTTCAACATGTTGAAATTTTTTCTAAGTGTCAAGCCATATATCTCAATATTCCACCTTGCTTAGCTTTTTATGTGAGCTTCAAATCAAAAACGTGTCTTCATCAAAGTTGTAGATATTTCAAAGATCTTCAAAATGGTCACCAATTTCATGTCATTTGGATTTGGAATGATAGAGTTATGCATTTTTGAAGTTTGGAAAAAATCACTTGTTCAATGGTATAGGTCAAAAATGACCTATAATGTAACCTCATATCACATGCTCATAAAATTTGAATTTTCTTTCACTCCAAACATAAAAGTTGAAGTAGACATCTTAAATTTGATTGTGCAACTTGGAAATCTTTCATCTCATAAAAATTGAGCAAGTTATAGCCTTGGGAAGTTGACTTTCAAATTAGGATTTAGACAAAATGATCTATAATGTTTCAACATAGAAAATGATTTTACAAGCAAAACTACCTCCAGGTCTCAACACTAAAGTTGTATGGAATGTCATTTAGAGTAAATTTTCTCTTTGAATAATTTTCATATGGTGAATATTGTAGGAGATAGGGTCTAGGGAGACCTAGTTTTGATCAGATGAATTCATCTGGCCAACCACCCCCAATCAACTTTAAGTTTTATCTATTGAGAAATTTGATCAATTGGTAATATAGCTTATTGGAGAACTTAAGTCAGATGAAATTTAAAGTTTCCCTTTAGAAATATTATCAATTGGTAACATAGCTTATTGGAGAAGTTACTCAAGATACCCAGTCAAACTAGGGCTTCCAAGGCAAATCACCTTCAAACTATTGAAGAAAACTTGATCAATAAAACATGTGGGAGTCAATGGAACTCATATATGATGCTCATAACTATTCTTGGATAAATTCATGGTTGTGCTCTTTGTCATGAGGGTCTCAAACCCTAGATATGAACTTGATAAATCAATGGTGATCATACCCTACCTACAAAATAGTTAGGCAAATGAAAAGACATGTTTTTGTATTTTGGTTAGTAAAATGATAATATACAAGTATGATACAATCACATGGTGCTTGGTGATCTCTTCAAAACGAACCCAATGAAAGAGGGGTAAGGAGGATGCCAAGGTATGATCCCAATGCTAGTGCTTATGATAAAATTCCATGAGGGATCTTAGGGTCAAAATTGGGGTCTTACAGTTTCCAACGAAGTTCATCTGAGATTAGAGCTGAAGATGTGCAACCCAGTTTCCATAGAGGAGGGTTCTTTCATGGTAATGAACAACACTTAGCTGCTGTGATCGATGGAGATGAAGATGAAGACGAAGACTGCACCAATTTTGTGACACATGGAAAAACTTGCAAAAATTGGACTGCTGTCAATGTTCCTATTATTATGCAACATTCTAAGTAATTGATTTTATTGTTTTTAAAAATCCTTCTCCCATGCCTAAGGGAGAAGTGAACATTGTTGGCATTTTCAAATTTGATCATTAATAAAATTCAATTCTATTCATCCACATCTATGATGTTTTATTTTACCTTTTGCTTTTTTCAGAAAATGGTAATCACAAAAAAAACATAAATAAAATATAATTTGTCCATCTGCATAATATTTGGTCACAATTCACTTCTCTAAAATCAAAAAATCAAATCATTATGCAGATTGGTTTCTAAACCCATTGAATACAATGATCCTACTCCTTCGCCAAACTTTGAATTCCCTATGTTTGAGGCCGAGGAAGGAAGTGATGAAGAAGTATCTGATGAATTATCTCATCTACTTGAGCACTAGGAAAAATCCATTCAACCTTTCGAAGAGCAGATTGAGTTGGTCAACTTGAGTTCCGAAGATGATGTGAAGGAAGTCAAGATTGGGTCTCGACTGTGTCCAGAAGCTAAGAAGGGGTTGATTGATCTTCTCCGAGAGTATTCATATGTGCTTTCTTCGTCCTATCAAGATATGCCTGGTTTGGATTCTGAGATTGTGGAGCATAGGTTGTCGTTGAATCCAGAATTCCCGCCAGTCAAGCATAAATTGAGGAGGACTCATCTTGATATGGCAGTAAAGATCAAAGAAGAAGTGCAGGAGCAGATTGATGTTGGTTTCCTTGTTATCGCCGAGTAACCGTAATGGGTGGCCAACATTGTACCTGTTCCGAAGAAGGATAGAAAAGCCCGTATGTGTGTTGATTATAGAGATTTGAATAAAGCTAACCCTAAAGATGATTTCCCTTTGCCACACATTGATATGTTGGTAGATAACATAACAAAATTCAAAGTCTTTTCGTTTATGGACGGATTTTCCGGATATAATCAGATCAAGATGGCACCCGAGGATATTGATAAGACCATGTTCATTACACCCTGGGGAACATTCTGTTAGAGAGTGATTCCTTTCGGTTTAAAGAATGCTGGTGCAACTTACCAAAGAGTAATGACTACTTTTTTTCATGATATGATGCATAAAGAGATTGAAGTCTATGTTGATGATATGATTTCCAAATCCATTGATGAAGAAGGACATGTTGAGCATTTGTTGAAGCTATTCCAGCGTTTGAGGAAGTACAAACTCCGCTTGAATCCCAATAAGTGTACATTTGGTGTTCATTTTGGTAAGTTGTTGGGCTTTATTGTCAGCAAGAAGTGTATTGAAGTTGATCCTACCAAGGTCAAAGCAATACAAGAGATGCTCGCGCCCAGAATTGAGAAGCAAGTCAGAGGTTTTCTCGGCCGCTTGAATAATATCTCAAGATTCATTTCACACATGACTACCACATGAGCGCCTATATTCAAGCTTCTTCGGAAAGATCAGTCTTGTGATTGGACCAAAGATTGCCAGAAAGCTTTTGACAGTATCAAAAAATATCTGCTTGAGCCTCAGATTATGTCTCCACCTGTTGAAGGAAGACCTTTGATCAGGTATTTGACTATGCTTGATGAGAGTATGGGTTGTGTTCTTGGTCAACAAGATGAAACTAGAAAGAAAGAATATGTTATTTACTACCTGAGTAAGAAGTTCACCGACTGTGAGACTCGGTATTCTATGCTAGAAAAGACTTGTTACGCATTGGCTTGGGCTGCTAAGCGTCTGCGCCAATATATGTTGAATCATACCACTTGGTTGATATCCAAAATGGATCCAATCAAGTATATTTTTGAGAAGCCTGCTTTAACTGGGAGAATTTCCCGTTGGCATATGTTGTTATCAGAGTATGATATTGAGTACTGATCTCAGAAAGCGATCAAAGGTAGTGTTCTGGCTGACCATTTGGATCACCAACCTATTGAAGATTATCAGTCAGTACAATATGATTTTCATGATGAAGAGATCTTGTACCTGAAGATGAAAGATTGTGATGAACCATTGCTTGAAGAAGGGCCAGAACCTGGTTCCCGCTGGGGCATGGTATTTGATGGAGCTGTTAATCAGTATGGTAATGGCATTGGGGTAGTAATCATTACTCCTCAAGGCACGTATTTTCTGTTTACAGCTAGATTGACTTTCAAATGTACACATAATATGGCTGAGTATGAAGCTTTCATTTTAGGGCTTGAAGAGGCCATTGATCTCATAATCAAGTATTTGAACGTCTATGGAGATTTTACTTTGGTTATGAATCAGATCAAAGGTGAACGGGAGACGAATCAACCTGGTTTGATAGCATATAGATATTATGCGAGGAGGATTTCAACTTTCTTTACAAAGTTTGAGTTTCATCATATCCCTCGAGATGAAAATCGGATGGAAGATGCTCTTGCAGCGTTAGCTTCGATGATCATGGTGAAGTATTGGAATAAAGTTCCCAATTTGACCATGATGCATCTTGATAGGCCAACTCATGTGTTTGCTGTTGAAGAGATCAAGGATGAGAAGCCGTGGTATTTTGATATCAAGTGTTTTCTCCAAAGTCAGATTTACCCGCCTGGGGAATCTTTGAAAGATAAGAAGACTTTGAGGAGATTAGCTGGAAACTTCTACCTGAATGGTGATGTACTGTACAAGAGAAACTTTGATATGGTTCTGCTCCGATGCGTGCATAAACAAGAAGCAGACTTATTTATAAATGAAGTCCATGAAGGTTCCTTTGGTACTCACTCCAATGGACATGTTATGACAAAGAAGATGTTGCGAGCAGGTTCTTATTGGCTGACAATGGAATATGACTGATGCAAGTTTGTGAAGAAATGCCATAAGTGTCAAATTTATGCGGATAAGATTCATGTTCCACTGACACTATTGAATGTCATTTCCTCTCCATGGACCTTCTCCATGTGGGGAATCGATATGATTGGCATGATTGAGCCCAAAGCGCCAAACGGACATCATTTCATTCTTGTAGCTATTGACTATTGCACAAAGTGGGTTGAAGTGACATCGTATGCGAATGTAACCAAGCAAGTTTGTTGTGAGGTTTATCAAAAATCAGATTATATGCCGGTATGGTGTGCCAAGTAAGATCATTACTGATAATGGATCGAACTTGAATAATAACATGGTGGAAGCTCTTTGTAAAGACTTCAAGATTGCACATTATAATTCTTCTCCCTATAGACCTAAGATGAATGTGGCTGTTGAAGCTGCAAACAAGAACATCAAGAAGATTATTCAGAAGATGGTTGTAACATATAAGGATTGTCATGAGAGGCTCCCATTTGCTTTGCATGGGTATCGTACATCCATCCGCACTTCAACAGGGGCGATCCCTTTCTCACTTGTCAATGGCATGGAAGTTGTGCTCCCGGTAGAGGTTGAGACCCCACCATTGCGTGTTTTGGTGGAAGCCAAGTTGACTAAAGCTGAATGGTGTCAGACCAGGTATGACCAGCTGAATTTGATTGAAGAAAAGAGGTTAACTACCATGTGTCATGGTCAGTTATATCAGCAGAGAATGAAGAAATCTTTTGTCAAGAAGGTCAAACCTCATATGTTCAGAGAAGGTGACCTTGTGCTCAAGAAAATTTTATCTTTTAAACCATATTCTAAGGGCAAATGGACTCCTAATTATGAAGGCCCATATGTTGTTAAGAGAGCCTTTTCAAGTGGTGCTTTGATCCTTACAACTATGGATGGTGAAGATTTCACTCATCCTATGAACGCAAATGCAGTGAAGAAATACTTCGCCTAAAAAGAAAATAACAACTCGCTAAGTTGAAAACCTGAAAGGGCGACTTAGGCAAAAATGAGCGTCTCGGTGGATTGGAACCCGAAAGGGAGATCTAGGCAAAAATTAGAGACATAAAACAGAAAAAAAAATTATCCCGATAAATTGAGTACCCCACCTTGGGACAATTTATGCAAAAATTAGGGATTATGGCAAGTAACTGCATCATGTTGATCTTCGGTTATGAAGACATTCTTGAGCAAATCGGTCAAATTATGATTCATCATCTCCAGCCGACGTCCAGAGCACAGTGGATATCAAAAGTTGGTGGAAGGATTATTGGTCATTGTATTCAATGTAGCCTTTTTTTTATGTAAATTACCATTTTTCAACTTTTGTAAAGATCTATGGAGTCTTGTCATTTACAGACTACCATCCTATTAAATAAAGTTGAGCTTTTACCCAATTGTTTCTACTCTTATTTATTATTCAGCCAAATAGATTTAAATTTTATTATGATCATTTTTGAAATTAAATTTTTTAAATTAAAATCATGTTTTCTTAAATATATAAAAGCAGTTACTTTAAAAATAATCGATATCATTTAAAGGAATATCAACAACGGTTTGAAAAGCGGTAAGCCCTAAATGTGGAACATTATTTGTTCTCCCCAAGCAGTTGGCATGATCCCTATTTCATTCCCCGCCGCTTTTCAGCAACCGAGTTTTGTTTGTTTCCCCATCCGAGTTTGTTGGCCTCCTTTTGAGTTGTAGGCACGTTATTTCGGCAGTTTGCATGGTTTTGGCAGAACTTTGCTTCCCTGCAAGTCGTCAAAGTTACTCCTGATTTTGAGCAGCTATTATGGTTTTCCCCTGCAGGGTTGTCTCCCATTTGATACGGTGTTAACTTAAAAATTCCCCGCAGAGTTTGTAGCAGTTTCCTCAGCAGACCCTCTCCTTGTGCTTTCCCCAACCATGATTGAGCCTTCGAGATGTTTGATTCTCTCTAGAAGTTGTTTCCCTCCTACGAGGATTGGCTAGGAGTTGTATCAATGATTCAAACCAGTGACACTTGTATCCTTTGTGATCGTTTTGTCAGCATAATCATCATATATACATATACATATACACTCATATAATTTCATTATTTCACTTTGTGATTCTCTCTGGTCCTCTGCTATGATGGTATACTTTTCCCCCATGCAGATTTGGTTTGTCTGTCCTCTTTCAATTATAGAGTGTCATCCCATTAAGCAGAAAGACTTTAACCATTCTCTTTCCCCACTGAGTTATTTCCTCGTGGATGGCCATTCTTTCAGTTTCCTCCCTAGTTGATAGCCTGGATGGAATCATTCCCCTTGAGTTATATCCTCATTGGGTTGAATCTTTGATTGCCTTTTCTTTCTAGATCTTACCTAGATAGATGCTTTTGGTCCCCTGAGAGTCTATTACCCAGTAACTGGTAATATTCTTCTCGATTTGTGAGTACTTTACTTTTGCCCAATGCCCGATAAAAGTAATTTATTTCCTCTTTCTCCCCAGCGGATTCGTCTTCACGTTTCCCCAGGAAGTTTATCCTTGATATGTTCATCCTAACCAATGACGGATATTTTCTTCGCTTAACTTGAGTCTATCCTTGATATGTTCATCTTAAGAGATGACGAATATTCTCTCTTTGGTATTCTACCCAATAACCAGGTAGTTGCAATCCCTATTTTGTTCCCCAGAGAGTTAATCCTTGATATGTTCATCCTGACCGGTGACGGATTTCCTTCTCTTTGCGGTCTTCTGCATAGTAACCGGTAGTTGTAAATCCTGCTTGCTCCCCTTTTGTTGAGTCTATCCTTGATATGTTCATCCTAATCGATGACAAATATTCTCTTTCTGGTATTCTATCCAGTAACCGATTGATGTAATTCCGATTTCTCCCCTATGAGTTTATCCTTGATATGTTCATCCTAACCGATGACGGATATTCTCTTTTTGGTATTCTATCCGATATTCGGTAGATATAATCCCTACTTTTTCAGGAAGTTTATCCTTGATATGTTCATCCTAACCGGTGACGGATATCCATCCTAATTTCCCCATGCAAGTCTATCCTTGATATGTTCATCCTAACCGATGACGAATTTTCTTTCATTCAAGTCTATCCTTAATATGTTCACTTTAATCAGTGATGGATATTCTCTCTTTGGTCTTCTGCCCGGTAACTGGTAGTTGTAAATCCTATTTTGGCTTTTCCCAGTAGTTTATTCTTACCTAGTGTCGCATTACGCGAAAAACCGGCGGGAAACGAAGAACAACAGAGCCGCCACCGTGCGTTATTTATCCCAAAAGAGGGAAAGGAAACGCTCAGAGTAAACCTGGAAAAGACATGGTCTCGCGACCAAAGAGAAAGGGTAAGGGAGTCGGTTATGCGAAGGGAAGGTATTAGCACCCCTACGCATCCATCGTACTCGACGGGATCCACGCACAATAGGAAGGAAAATGGTTGCTAAAACACTGCTCACACACACACACTGGCTGAAAGAGACGCAAGAAAACAGACTGAAACTGACTCGGCAGGATATCGTATCTTGGGCCTACTTAGTCTATCAGGCATAGACATCAGAGTCGAAGTAGTTCGGACTGGGGAAAACACATGCTCGCTAGGATATCGCATCCTATGCATACGTATCTCCTTGGACGAAGGAGAATCAGAGCATTCGTAGCTCGGCTAACACGCACACAAGCAAACACACAAAGGCAAACGTGGAGCCCGAATGCCAATCACTGGGCTTACATCAGCATCCGAAACAAACACACACAGGAAACCAACTGCCAATCGCTGGACTTACGTTGGACTCCAACCAGAAAAGGAGAAACAAACTCACACAAACAGAACAAAAGGGCGAACGCGGAGCCCGAATGCCAATCACTGGACTTACATCAGCATCCGAACCGAACACACACAAAGAGTGTGGAGACACAAAGGGTTGAAAAAGAAAAAGGGCGCCCGGAGAGATCAGCTCAATCTCCTGCCTACATACTTCATCTGGTGTGAAGATCAGGGCGATGTAGTTCCCCTACGCAGGGAAAAAAGACTAGCCTAACCAGATAACAGAGGGAGACACAACACTAGGGAGACTACGACTCGAGCCTAGATGTTGTCATGCAAAGTCGTCCCTAAGTTAAGGTTTCTAGCTAACTTGCACAGGAAGCAAGCCTATCCTAAACATGACTTGCACAGGAAGCAAGCCACACCTAACCTAACTTGCACAGGAAGCAAGGGTCTCGATTGCAACTAGGGCAAGAGAAAGGGGAGGTCTCAATCGCAACGAGGGCGAGAGAAAAGAATTAGTGTTAGTTGTTAGTCAAACTCGACAAGACATCGCATCTCGTGCCTACGTATCTCATCTGGACATGAGAATCAGAGTTGCCGTAGTTCGGCCAAACTATTCCTGTTGGTTTGTGTTTTTTAAGTGGACAACGTCACTGCACAATCTACCTGATGCTCGACCTTTGGAGACTTACTCATCTGTAGTAGAAGGAGTTAACGTATCCTTAAGAGGGGATAATGTGTTTGTGTTTAAGAAAGCTCAAACAAGAAAGGAAGTCCTATACGAAGGAACCGTGCTACCTTAATTGACATGCAAACGAGACTACGCGGAGTCTAGCAAACCTAGGGGATACAATCACACCACACAAGCACATACAGCATGAAATAAACACACCAACAAGGGGCTCAAACATCAAGGCTAGGTTTTAGTCGAGGGGTCATATCAACCTCAACAAACAAACCACTGGAACTGGGTAATGTTAGCTCTTAACCTTGCCATTGAGGGGCTAAGGTGAAGCAGATGAAAGGTGAGTGAAGATAAGACTTCACAGCTCTTATCCCTGGCCTGGGAGAGCTTAAGACAAGAATGTGTGGGTTCAGAAGGTGGGAACCCTTCTACACATTTGAAACTGACTCAACTGTACAATTGTACAAGATCTTGGGTTTGTATCTGCAATGCATCAACACAGTGGTGTGAGCAAAGCAGATGACACACAGAATAGCAGGGGATATGTTGCATATCCCTTAGGTTCTGCCAATTGCCTCTTCACTTAGGAGGTCTTTGACTATGTACAGGGACAAGATTTAAACATACACAAACATTGCCTCTTAAGGAGGACTTCAGACAGTTGCCTGGCCAAGTAACAGGCCAGGTCTTCCAGACTACATGAAGAAGAAAGGATTATACCTCAAAGCAAGTTGCTATTAAAGCAAAGCAAAGCAAGTTCAAAGAACTAAGCAACTAATGGTACCTGAAATAGTCAAACAGATCAGTACACAATTCAAAAGCAAAACAAAGGGAAACAGACATCAATAGTTAATCAGAAGCAAATGGATGTGCAAGGCACAAGGCTTAAGGCATGTGAGCCGAGCTCCCTACAAAACAAACAAGTTAAACAATGATATTCAGGCAAGCTCAATCAAAAAGAATTGGTCTCATTGGTCATTTGTTGGTCAACCTGAAAACATAAGCTCAAAGGTAAGTAACAGGACCACTAGGGCAAGCCTAGGGTCAAAAGAGAATGAAAAAGTCAAAACAGCAAAGGGCAAGCATCCAAAATCATGTTCAAACAATCAAGAATCAATGCCAATTGGGTTCACATTCATATCAATCACTATCATCATTTCATGAACAATTTAAGTCAAGGCATGGCATTTAGAAGCTCATAGAAGTCAACAGAAAGACTTGCATCAAAAGTCAACTCAAACATTTCCAAAAATCATCAAATAAATCATGATCAATCCTAACACATAGCATGGTAAGCATGTCAAATTTCATCTCATTTGGCCAAAGGGAAGGCAGTCAATGAAAATCAGAAAGTCAAAGCAATTTTGGACATGCTCAAAGAAGTCAACCAAACATGCATCAACTTGAAAAATTCATAAATCAGAGATGGTGTATGATAAATGAATGGGACTAAAATCATGTCAAAGGTTAGGATGTCTAGTTATCTCATGTAAAATTTCATGTCCATCTAATAAAGTATGCGGATTTCACAAATGAAATGGCAACATGCATCACATAAGGTCAACATTTTGGTCAAACAGGGGAGAAAATCTCAAACAAATGGAAAATGGCACAAATAATTCCAAGACAAATCATGTGCAAACTAGACATACAAAGGTAGGTTCATGCAAAAAATCAATTCATTTGGAGGTCAAGAAGCATGGATACAAAAATCAGCAAGTTGCACATCAATGGTGTGACACAAATTGTCACACCCTACTTCGAAAATTCACAACTCCCAATCCAGAAACGAGAAATTCACAAACTTTATATCAAAATAAACATGAATGAGTCTAGTTTGTACTCAAAAAATTTCAGGGCCATTGGATAATGCATCACAATTTCACAAAGGATTTGGCAAGATGTACAAAAATTGGGCACATGAACAAAACCCTAATGCCATTTAAAATTCACTCATCCAAAAAATCAGCAAAAATCATGATAAAAAAGTAGAGATCCACATGAGCAATATGCAAAAATTTTCATGAGAATTGGATTTAAGATGAATGAATTATGATTTTTACAAGTTAAGCCTATCAAATGAAATGAAATGAGAAAAATAAATGAATTAAAATGGATTAATAAACCGAGAATGGCATTCCTGTAATTATGGTACTCACTTATTCAAACGGTTGCGTTTAGGCACGGCCAAGGGAATGTTGCTATTGGTCAGCATGTATGAATAGTGTCATGCATACGTGAATAGTGTGAAATTCTGGGCATGGCTTATGAAATTAGGGTTTTAACATGAACAGCATGAATGCTCATCTCCTTCAAATCGAGCTTCTCAAAAAATTTCCAGAAATCAAAATTGGCTACATAGAAATGATCATCCAAGCATGGCAAACACGAATCCATCATCAATTTCCATTAAAACACAACAATACTCATGAATCGAGCAAGAATAGATTTCAACATCAAACTTCATTTCATCATAACTCAAGAAATAACCAACCATTTCATGCGATTCAAAGCTCAAAATACTCAGGAACAAAAGATCTACACAATACATATCATGGATTTGAGAAATAGAGAGATCGAGTTCTTACTTGTTTTGAAGAAAGTTGTGAAACAGTTGTTGTTTGTGTGGTAAACTCGAAACAGATGCTTTATGGACTTCCAAATGATGGATGATGGAGAAAGCTTGGCTTGAAACAGCTTGAAATGACTCTAAATCAACTCTGCCATTAATGGTGCTTTGCAAAAACAGTCCATGGAAATGAGCTTTCAGTTGGAGAATAGTGGTTGAAACAAGCTTAAAATGGTGTATGGATGTTGCTTCGAGCAAGGCAAGGTTCAGCTCTTTGAAGTTTTTGGGCAGATTTTGAAAATGGGAGAAAATGAGGTTTTGAGAGAATGAGTGAATTCTGAGTTTGTGTGGCTGCTAGGGTTGGAAATGGCAGAAAATATGTTTTTATACTTCTGTTTTAGCTTTGCTAATGAAGTGTTAATCAACATTATCTCAAATGAAGCAATTTTGTCAATTTGCTAAATTTCAACCAAATGCACATGGGGTGTATGATTCTGCACGAAATGGGCTTCAAACATGCTCCAAACAACATTTCTGAACTTTCCCAATTGGCAAAATGGATGGAAAAGGGTTAATTCAAAAGTTCATTTTTGCACCACACTTGAAAATAAACATGTAGGTTCAAAAATGCCATTTTGATTGGCAATGTTTTGGTACATGAAAGTTACATTTTTGGAAAGAGGAGGTTAAATGTGGTTTGTTGGAAAAAACCTCACCAATTTTGGCCAAATGGTTTGAGAGATATGGCCTTTTGAAGTTCAAGAATTTTTGAAAATGAATTGATCATATCTTGCCAACCATACATGGGAATTGAGAGTTCTTGGACTTTTTGGAAATGGGAGAACAAGATCTTCAACTTTCATGTTGGGAAAAAATTCATTTGAAGCTTGTATCATGATGTAAGATTAGGCTCAAGAAGTTTCCATTTTTGGCAGTTAAAATTACAGGTCCAGTTTCTATTTTTGGAAATTTTCTGTTTGGCTTCAAATTCTTCAATGATGTTGTTTGTCATGATATATGAGGCCTATTTGGACATGAATAAGCTCTCTCAAACCAAATCCATCCATCAAAACCATAAAATCAATCATAGTTGACCAAGTTTGACTTTTTAGGGTTTCTGACTGACTGTGCATTGAATGATGACCTCTGAGCATCCAATCCTTGACCTAAACACTTCAAATGGATCCCCAAGTCATGTGAACATGTTGGACCAACCCTAGGGCCTTGGCTCCTTGAGAATTGTGCTTGCTTGCTTGATTGACTGATCTCCTGATCAGTTTGACCTAATTCTCTTGATTGGCTTGCACTTGGGCAAAAGGGACAATGCAATGCTATGCAGTGGACCATGTTATGTTATGACCTAATATGAGAATGTATGTACAACGATAGGTGCAAATTTGAGGTGCTACAGCTGCCCCTATTCAATCAGCTGGGAACCCAAACGGATGATAGCAATGGCTGTCAGACTTTCAGGGTAAACAGGGATTGAATACCAAAGAACCGTAGGAATTTGCACCGACTGGATATAATACAAGAAGAACCACGTCATTTACCGATGACAACTGCATGACAACTTCAGAAAAGCAAAACCATTTACCGATGGTTAAAAAACTTTGATATTTACCGATATCAACTTCAACAAGACCATTTACCGATGGCTGCTGGGAAAAACAACATCTGAAAAGCGAAACCATTTACCGATGGTTGGAAACTAGAAACTTGATATTTACCGATATCAACTTCAGCAAAACCATTTACCGATGGCTGCTGGGAAAAACAACTTCTGAAAAGTGAAACCATTTACCGATGGTTGGAAACTGGAAACTTGATATTTACCGATATCAACTTCAGCAAGACCATTTACCGATGGTTGCTGGGAGATAATTTGATGTAGAAAGGAAGCAAGACCATTTACCGATGGTGGCTTCAAAGCAAACTTGATATTTACCGATATCAAGGCCATTTACCGATGGCTGCTGCAACTGGGAATTCGATATTTACCGATATCGAAGAAAACTGGGCCATTTACCGATGGCATCTCTGCTTGGAGAGGAACAAAATCTTTGTGGTGGAACCAGACAAGACGTTTACCGACGACTTCTGGGGGATTTTGATTTTATTAACAAGAGAACAAAGAAAGACCAAACATTTACCGATGACTGGGATGAGACCCGATGTTTACCGACATCGAAAGATGATGTTTACCGACATCAAAAAGAAATGACCAGACATTTACCGATGACTGGGGTGAGAAATTTATTGGGGAGAAACAAACAAATGTTTGCAACTGAAAACCAGGTAGGACATTTATAGATGACTCTACTGGGGATTTCTAGCTGGGGAATTATCAGACATTTACCGATGACTGAGGGAAAGACTCGATGTTTACCGACATCGAAAGATGATGTTTACCGACATCAAAAAATGACCAGACATTTACCGATGACTGGGTGACACTCGATGTTTACCGACACCGAAACAATGGTGTTTACCGACACCAAAAAAAGTGACCAGACATTTACCGATGACTGGGTGAGACTCGATGTTTACCGACACCGAAACAATGGTGTTTACCGACACCAAAAAGGACCAGACATTTACCGATGACTGGGGTGAGACTCGATGTTTACCGACACCGAAACAAATGGTGTTTACCGACACCAAAAATGACCAGACATTTACCGATGACTGGGTGAGACTCGATGTTTACCGACACCGAAACAATGGTGTTTACCGACACCAAAAAGGATAGAACACACGCGGGTGTTGACATGATACTTACTGGCATTACAAGAACGGACATCTTAAATATGTCAAAGCAAGGCTGATCACTTGCTGGGGGTCTCACTGGGGAGAAACAAACTTTCTGTCACCATCGGGTGAGGAAATAAACCTCTGTGGGGATATCAATTCTGAATGCTGTCGAAGCAACTGTAGCAGACGTGCTGTGCTGATGTTGAACAAAGATGATCTGCCTCTGCCGGGAATACGGTCTGATGGGGTTTCGAACACATGAATGCATATGTTTGAATTTTTCTATGGCGTAATGCTCCATATAGAATGGAAATGCTACGCAGTTTTGAGGATGCAATGATTACTACATGCAAAATGCAAAATGATGAGAACTCCGATGGGAATACACAGGACGACTGTGCTGAGAAACCTTCAATACAATTCCGCTGGGGGAAAACAAGGCAACTGTCGGGGAACCAAACAATACAACTCCGCTAGGGGAGGACAAGGCAACTCGCTGGGGAGTAATAAAGCAGCTTGCTACTGACAAAAGTAAAATTGCTGGGGATATCCCAATCCATTCACAAGAACTCCGCTTGGGGAAATAACTACTCCGCTGGGGAAGATAAACCAGGCAACTCTTTGGGGATAAGGCTCATACCAACCTCAGATATGATAAACTCTGCTTTGGAAAATATCTGTTACTCCGCCGGGGACGACCCACGCAATCCACAGGTAGGATAGATTCAAGCTGGGGATGCACACACTAATCTGATACTGAAACCTGTCCACCCCACTGGTAGGATGAACTCTGCTGGAGAAATATTTCGTGAAACCCGCTCCACTCGGGGATAACAATCGAAAGATTGACCAAAGAGTGCATAAGATATATTATCTATAGCCGTCAAAACGTAGATAATACACTCGCATGGAAAATTATCCATAACCGGGTTGGAGGTTGTTAAATGGATAAATCGACCGAAAAGAAAGGCATCGGTACCAGGACTAGGTATGCAAAGATGACCAATCAAAAGAGGATAAAGTTGCTTACTCGGAGCAAGTATCCACAAAGAAGGGGAAGACCCAATGGGGACAATACTGCTTGATCAAGGCAAGTATCCAGAGGGGAAAAAATATCAATGCCGCAAAGAGGGGATTACATCTACCGGTTTGTAGGCAGAAAACCACGGAAAAGTAACCAGTCATCGATAGGATGAGTACACAGGGTTAACTCCAACAAGGGGAGGAAAGTGGGATTTTACAACTACCAGCTAGTAGGTAGAAAACCACCAAGATAGGACTTACAACTACCGGTTCGTAGGTAGAGGCCACCAAATGATCTGCTGAGAGACAGAGTGAGAAAAAAGGATTTACAACTACCGAGTAGTGGGTAGAAGACCGTAAAGAAAGGACTTACAGCTACCGGTTCGTAGGTAGAGGCCACCAAACGATCTGCTGAGAGACAGAGTGAGAAAAAAGGATTTACAACTATCGAGTAGTGGGTAGAAGACCGTAAAGAAAGGACTTACAGCTACCGGTTCGTAGGTAGAGGCCACCAAACGATCTGCTGAGAGACAGAGTGAGAAAAAAGGATTTACAACTACCGAGTAGTGGGTAGAAGACCGTAAAGAAAGGACTTACAGCTACCGGTTCGTAGGTAGAGGCCACCAAATTCCGCTGAGGATAAGATGAATGAGTGTCGGTTAGTGAGCGACTATTCATTTATGCCCCAGGGAAGTACAGGAGACAGCCAACAGGAAGCCAATTTAGGATCGATCCAAAAAGGCAGACTGAAACAAGACTCATCCTAATGAGGAAAGAACTCAATAGGGAAAACCCATCCCAATGTGTGTTGGGAGGGAACGGAAACAACCGTCATCCACGAGGATGTATCTCAGTGGGGAAATGGCAGGAAAGGATAGACATTTTCTGCTTAAGGGGTTGGCTCTACATGGAGAGATCAGACACACCCAACTCTGCTAGGAGGATCTACTGGAGAGATCTGTATTACCAAATAGCAGGAGGCAAGCATTAACAAATACATGGCAACAGCTTGCATCATGAGTATCCAAATGCTATGATTATGCATGTATGCATTCTATCTAAAATGTATGATGAATGCTGACAAACAGACGTTCTCAACACGCAGGCCCAGGAATCAACCGCCCGGTACTACTCTTCTTCCATAGGGAAGGCCAAAAACACCAGAGAGCAAACGCGATCTGCTGGAAACCGGGATATCAGGGAACAACACCATCCTGCGGGGAGAGGAGAAGACTGCTCTGCTGGAGAGAGGAACGCTAACGTCTTCAGTAAACACTCTGCTTGGGGAACTGCCCCACAAAAGTATTTCAACAGCAACCTTGCTGGGAATGCCCCACGGTAGGGCTCAAGCAAACCTATACTGGAGATGCCCCACAATAGGGCTCACAGGGACCTGGAGGAAGAATGTTGTACTGCCGGGAACGCGAAGATAAACAACTTCAACCAACACTGCACTGAACAACCTTGCTGAGGAGAAACCAAAAGAGGTTCGACAGGAAAAAGATACAGTTATGCTCGAGATATGAACAAATGTCTTACCTGTTGGTAATCATACCACACTCGGAAGAGCACTGCGGATCTCCTAAGTATCCTTCCATCATTGTGAACATTCACTTTGTTTAAGAACAATTTTTTGAAAAATTTGTTTATTTTGAAAACAATGATACTTTATCAATTAAAAAACATGCAAAACATTTGTTGAGTCGGAACAAATAAGAGTGCAAACAATTTGGATAAAAGCTCAAATTGATGTGATGGAATGGTAGTCTGCAAAGGGCAAGACTCCATAGATCTGTACAAGTTTGAAATCGGTGATATATATTGGAGAGGGCTACATTGAACATAGTGACCTTTCCTCTACCATTCCGAACTTTCGATGTATTCGGAGCTTCAGTCGACGACGAATCGAGAATCCCTGACGGATGACGGATATATAGCACAGTCTTGTCAAGATGCAGTTACTTGCCAAATCCCTAATTTTTGCCTAGATTGCCCCAGTGTGAGGTGATCAATCTAGCGGGATGCGAATTCTTTTTTCAATGTCTCTAACTTTTGCCTGGATCGCCCTTTCGGGTTTTCAATCCACCGAGACGCTCCTTTTTGCCTAAGTCGCCCTTTGGGGTGTTCGACTTAGCGAGCTATTCTGTTATTTTTGTTTAGGCGAAGTATTTCTTGACTGCATCGGGATTCACAGGACGAGTGAACTTCTTCATCCATTGTAGTAAGTGTCAGAACACTGCCTGAAGAGGCTCTCTTGACAACATATGGACATTCATAGCTTGGGGATTCACTTGCCCCTGGAATCGGGCACGAAAGACAAGACTTTCTTGAGCACGAGGCCACCTTCTCGGAACACAAGAGGCTTGACCTTCTTATCGAATGCTTTCTTCATTCTCTGCTAATATAACTGACCATGACATCATGGCAGTTGATCTCTTCTTTTCGATCGAATTCAGCATCAGTCAAACTTGGGACTTTGAGGGTGCTATTTCTCTTTTGTTTGTTTCTTTCTTTTTCTTTCTTTGTTTTTCTTTTGCTTTTGATTTCTTTTGATTTTGCACCCTCCTCTTTTTCTTCTCTTTTTTGGTTTTTTTTATTGATTTTTTTTTCTTTTTTTTTTATTAATGCCCCAGTTGGCTGTTCTGCTGATTCTCGAGATGCAGCTGAGTGATCTTCTTTTTTGCTCAAGAAGTCGGGAAATCTCGTCAGGAATCCCTTCAACATCATCTTCTTCCGCTTTGAATACAGGGAATTCAAAATTGGGAGATGACGTCCGATCATTATGTTCAATGGGTTTGAGAAACAACCTGCATAAAGATTTGATATGAAAAGCTTTTTGAAAAACAAACAAAACAATCGTTATGCAGATGAAAAGATTGCTTTTATTCTTGTTTTTTAGGGTTTTTTGTGATCACCAATTTCATGCAAAAAGCGAAAAGGGAAAACAAATGGAAAAACAAATGTTTAACATGAATTTATTTGAATGAAAATATCATTGCACAAAATGTTGCCAACAATGTCATCACTTCTCCTTTTGGCATGGGAGAAGGGTTTTTAAACAAAGTGATTATTGCTCTGACTTATGAACAACTGTAGGAAAGCCCATAGTGACCCAATTGTGATAGATCCCACCGGGGATGACAACTGTCAGTATCTCTTGCATCAGCAGCTTCTGTTTTCTGAACAACCCTTCTGAAGAAAAAGTCGGCGTCAGCCCAGGACTTGTTATCTTCAGGCTTGATTAGCATTGGGACCCCAGTCCTCTAAGATCAGAATACCTGACCTCACAAGGTCTTGAACCTTCATCTTCAGCTGGAAACAACTATCCACATCATGACCAGGAACACCCGAATGATACACACAACGCTGTTCAGGCCTATACCACCACCGTGGGTTGACGGGTATGGGCGGCGGGTCTCTGGGAGTAATCAAGTTCCGCTCTATCAAAGAGGGATACAGTTCGGCGTAGGACATGGGGATTGGATCAAAAATGATCTTCTTCCTCTCATTACTTGTATTGGCTTGATTACCATTGTGAGGCTGGGAAGCCTGCTGCTGAGGACGACGTTGTTGATGCTGATATTGCTGAGTGGGCCTTCTCTGTTGTTGTTGAGTTGCTGGAATAGTCACAGCAGCGACCTGACGATATGATCCTCTGTTCGCACTCCTTCGACGGTGCACAGCATTTGTTTCACTCTCTCCCCTTTTGGGTGCCCCAGAGGATGGCTTCTTAGAACCAGAAGAACTTGAAGAGCCAGGATGGCGAACCGGAGCACGGGTTGCTCTGATATTAACAGTCTCTGCAGCAAGAGGCTGTTCACTGATTCTGATCCCCTTCAATTCATCACCCACGGCATACTCATTGACGAGAATAGTGACAGCAGCATTCTCATGAAAGGGTACACCCACTGGTGAAGCACGGTGGACTGGTGGAATCACGGCTTCCAATCTCTGGGCTAAGGCACGCAGCTCCTCTTGCCCCTGAACAACTTCTTGCAACATTGTCATAAATTGGGCCATGTTTGCCCTCATCTCAGCCAACTCTGTCTGAACCTGATCCATACTCCTCTGATGATTGAGTCTGGTTGAGTAACGGTGAGGACGACAATCAGCAATCCTGTCTCAGTCAGGAACCACAGTGAGAAGTCTCTCCCAAACATGTCTGCAATGCAAGGATGTGCATGATATGCATGATATGCATGATATGGGTACTATTTTGTCATGAATGATCCTGATAAAGGATATGCGTATGCGAGTTAACTTTTTTTTCATTTTCTTGCATTACTATTTTTTGGAAAATAAACATGCTATGATGCAAATGATGGAGCCAAGGCTGGCAGGAACTGGCATCTGAGGAACCATCTGAAACCCCAAAGTCATATGAGGAGCTGGCATTTGAACCCAAGTCTGGAGCACTGAGTCACCATCTGAGCGAGTACCCTCAAATTCAGCCCAGGGATCCGAAATAAACGGAACCCTCTGATCAATAACAGGGTCAAACCTCCGGCGTCCAGAAATATAACTCGTAGTCACTATCAGTACCAAGAGTCACCAACTGTACCTGTTAAAATGATCATTCCCCCCCACTCACGGGTGTCATCTAGGCCAGGGTAAGGTCGAGAGAAACACAGCATAAATAACCTTTCGCAGAATATCATCATATACACACCTGAAGTATGCAACGTCAATATCCCACCAGGGTCTGAGCTGTTCGTGATATCAATGTTCCGCTGAGTGGCGCAATACCACCCGCTTCCCACGAATCACTCTATTCCTAAGCATCCTAGATTTCACTCATGGTCTGGGTATTGGACCTTTTACCTCAAGTGACTCCCACCCCCAAACAGAGAAACACAGACAGCACAGCAGATGATAATGAATGAATGCAAACATTGATGCAAACAATAAATGCAAATAATAAATGCACATATATACAATGAATGCAATAAATAACAGCACAAAGCAACCAAAGCCCTAACCTAGAGAGCGCTAGGAGAGACTCGCTCAGGGAAGATGGACCAGCAAGAGGTCAACTTCTCTATATCCCCAGCAGAGTCGCCAGCTGTCGCATTACGCGAAAAACCGGCGAGAAACGAAGAACAACAGAGCCGCCACCGTGCGTTATTTATCCCAAAAGAGGGAAAGGAAACGCTCAGAGTAAACCTGGAAAAGACATGGTCTCGCGACCAAAGAGAAAGGGTAAGGGAGTCGGTTATGCGAAGGGAAGGTATTAGCACCCCTACGCATCCATCGTACTCGACGGGATCCACGCACAATAGGAAGGAAAATGGTTGCTAAAACACTGCTCACACACACACACTGGCTGAAAGAGACGCAAGAAAACAGACTGAAACTGACTCGGCAGGATATCGTATCTTGGGCCTACTTAGTCTATCAGGCATAGACATCAGAGTCGAAGTAGTTCGGACTGGGGAAAACACATGCTCGCTAGGATATCGCATCCTATGCATACGTATCTCCTTGGACGAAGGAGAATCAGAGCATTCGTAGCTCGGCTAACACGCACACAAGCAAACACACAAAGGCAAACGTGGAGCCCGAATGCCAATCACTGGGCTTACATCAGCATCCGAAACAAACACACACAGGAAACCAACTGCCAATCGCTGGACTTACGTCGGACTCCAACCAGAAAAGGAGAAACAAACTCACACAAACAGAACAAAAGGGCGAACGCGGAGCCCGAATGCCAATCACTGGACTTACATCAGCATCCGAACCGAACACACACAAAGAGTGTGGAGACACAAAGGGTTGAAAAAGAAAAAGGGCGCCCGGAGAGATCAGCTCAATCTCCTGCCTACATACTTCATCTGGTGTGAAGATCAGGGCGATGTAGTTCCCCTACGCAGGGAAAAAAGACTAGCCTAACCAGATAACAGAGGGAGACACAACACTAGGGAGACTACGACTCGAGCCTAGATGTTGTCATGCAAAGTCGTCCCTAAGTTAAGGTTTCTAGCTAACTTGCACAGGAAGCAAGCCTATCCTAAACATGACTTGCACAGGAAGCAAGCCACACCTAACCTAACTTGCACAGGAAGCAAGGGTCTCGATTGCAACTAGGGCAAGAGAAAGGGGAGGTCTCAATCGTAACGAGGGCGAGAGAAAAGAATTAGTGTTAGTTGTTAGTCAAACTCGACAAGACATCGCATCTCGTGCCTACGTATCTCATCTGGACATGAGAATCAGAGTTGCCGTAGTTCGGCCAAACTATTCCTGTTGGTTTGTGTTTTTTAAGTGGACAACGTCACTGCACAATCTACCTGATGCTCGACCTTTGGAGACTTACTCATCTGTAGTAGAAGGAGTTAACGTATCCTTAAGAGGGGATAATGTGTTTGTGTTTTAAGAAAGCTCAAACAAGAAAGGAAGTCCTATACGAAGGAACCGTGCTACCTTAATTGACATGCAAACGAGACTACGCGGAGTCTAGCAAACCTAGGGGATACAATCACACCACACAAGCACATACAGCATGAAATAAACACACCAACAAGGGGCTCAAACATCAAGGCTAGGTTTTAGTCGAGGGGTCATATCAACCTCAACAAACAAACCACTGGAACTGGGTAATGTTAGCTCTTAACCTTGCCATTGAGGGGCTAAGGTGAAGCAGATGAAAGGTGAGTGAAGATAAGACTTCACAGCTCTTATCCCTGGCCTGGGAGAGCTTAAGACAAGAATGTGTGGGTTCAGAAGGTGGGAACCCTTCTACACATTTGAAACTGACTCAACTGTACAATTGTACAAGATCTTGGGTTTGTATCTGCAATGCATCAACATAGTGGTGTGAGCAAAGCAGATGACACACAGAATAGCAGGGGATAGGTTGCATATCCCTTGGGTTCTGCCAATTGCCTCTTCACTTAGGAGGTCTTTGACTATGTACAGGGACAAGATTTAAACATACACAAACATTGCCTCTTAAGGAGGACTTCAGACAGTTGCCTGGCCAAGTAACAGGCCAGGTCTTCCAGACTACATGAAGAAGAAAGGATTATACCTCAAAGCAAGTTGCTATTAAAGCAAAGCAAAGCAAGTTCAAAGAACTAAGCAACTAATGGTACCTGAAATAGTCAAACAGATCAGTACACAATTCAAAAGCAAAACAAAGGGAAACAGACATCAATAGTTAATCAGAAGCAAATGGATGTGCAAGGCACAAGGCTTAAGGCATGTGAGCCAAGCTCCCTACAAAACAAACAAGTTAAACAATGATATTCAGGCAAGCTCAATCAAAAAGAATTGGTCTCATTGGTCATTTGTTGGTCAACCTGAAAACATAAGCTCAAAGGTAAGTAACAGGACCACTAGGGCAAGCCTAGGGTCAAAAGAGAATGAAAAAGTCAAAACAGCAAAGGGCAAGCATCCAAAATCATGTTCAAACAATCAAGAATCAATTCCAATTGGGTTCACATTCATATCAATCACTATCATCATTTCATGAACAATTTAAGTCAAGGCATGGCATTTAGAAGCTCATAGAAGTCAACAGAAAGACTTGCATCAAAAGTCAACTCAAACATTTCCAAAAATCATCAAATAAATCATGATCAATCCTAACACATAGCATGGTAAGCATGTCAAATTTCATCTCATTTGGCCAAGTGGAAGGCAGTCAATGAAAATCAGAAAGCCAAAGCAATTTTGGACATGCTCAAAGAAGTCAACCAAACATGCATCAACTTGAAAAATTCATAAATCAGAGATGGTGTATGATAAATGAATGGGACTAAAATCATGTCAAAGGTTAGGATGTCTAGTTATCTCATGTAAAATTTCATGTCCATCTAATAAAGTATGAGGATTTCACAAATGAAATGGCAACATGCATCACATAAGGTCAACATTTTGGTCAAACAGAGGAGAAAATCTCAAACAAATGGAAAATGGCACAAATAATTCCAAGACAAATCATGTGCAAACTAGACATACAAAGGTAGGTTCATGCAAAAAATCAATTCATTTGGAGGTCAAGAAGCATGGATACAAAAATCAGCAAGTTGCACATCAATGGTGTGACACAAATTGTCACACCCTACTTCAAAAATTCACAACTCCCAATCCAGAAATGAGAAATTCACAAACTTTATATCAAAATAAACATGAATGAGTCTAGTTTGTACTCAAAAAATTTCAGGGCCATTGGATAATGCATCACAATTTCACAAAGGATTTGGCAAGATGTACAAACATTGGGCACATGAACAAAACCCTAATGCCATTTAAAATTCACTCATCCAAAAAATCAGCAAAAATCATGATAAAAAAGTAGAGATCCACATGAGCAATATGCAAAAAATTTCATGAGAATTGGATTTAAGATGAATGAATTATGATTTTTACAAGTTAAGCCTATCAAATGAAATGAAATGAGAAAAATAAATGAATTAAAATGGATTAATAAACCGAGAATGGCATTCCTGTAATTATGGTACTCACTTATTCAAACGGTTGCGTTTAGGCACGGCCAAGGGAATGTTGCTATTGGTCAGCATGTATGAATAGTGTCATGCATACGTGAATAGTGTGAAATTCTGGGCATGGCTTATGAAATTAGGGTTTTAACATGAACAGCATGAATGCTCATCTCCTTCAAATCGAGCTTCTCAAAAAATTTCCAGAAATCAAAATTGGCTACACAGAAATGATCATCCAAGCATGGCAAACACGAATCCATCATCAATTTCCATTAAAACACAACAATACTCATGAATCGAGCAAGAATAGATTTCAACATCAAACTTCATTTCATCATAACTCAAGAAATAACCAACCATTTCATGCGATTCAAAGCTCAAAATACTCAGGAACAAAAGATCTACACAATACATATCATGGATTTGAGAAATAGAGAGATCGAGTTCTTACTTGTTTTTGAAGAAAGTTGTGAAACAGTTGTTGTTTGGTGTGGTAAACTCGAAACAGATGCTTTATGGACTTCCAAATGATGGATGATGGAGAAAGCTTGGCTTGAAACAGCTTGAAATGACTCTAAATCAACTCTGCCATTAATGGTGCTTTGCAAAAACAGTCCATGGAAATGAGCTTTCAGTTGGAGAATAGTGGTTGAAACAAGCTTAAAATGGTGTATGGATGTTGCTTCGAGCAAGGCAAGGTTCAGCTCTTTGAAGTTTTTGGGCAGATTTTGAAAATGGGAGAAAATGAGGTTTTGAGAGAATGAGTGAATTCTGAGTTTGTGTGGCTGCTAGGGTTGGAAATGGCAGAAAATATGTTTTTATACTTCTGTTTTAGCTTTGCTAATGAAGTGTTAATCAACATTATCTCAAATGAAGCAATTTTGTCAATTTGCTAAATTTCAACCAAATGCACATGGGGTGTATGATTCTGCACGAAATGGGCTTCAAACATGCTCCAAACAACATTTCTGAACTTTCCCAATTGGCAAAATGGATGGAAAAGGGTTAATTCAAAAGTTCATTTTTGCACCACACTTGAAAATAAACATGTAGGTTCAAAAATGCCATTTTGATTGGCAATGTTTTGGTACATGAAAGTTACATTTTTGGAAAGAGGAGGTTAAATGTGGTTTGTTGGAAAAAACCTCACCAATTTTGGCCAAATGGTTTGAGAGATATGGCCTTTTGAAGTTCAAGAATTTTTGAAAATGAATTGATCATATCTTGCCAACCATACATGGGAATTGAGAGTTCTTGGACTTTTTGGAAATGGGAGAACAAGATCTTCAACTTTCATGTTGGGCAAAAATTCATTTGAAGCTTGTATCATGATGTAAGATTAGGCTCAAGAAGTTTCCATTTTTGGCAGTTAAAATTACAGGTCCAGTTTCTATTTTTGGAAATTTTCTGTTTGGCTTCAAATTCTTCAATGATGTTGTTTGTCATGATATATGAGGCCTATTTGGACATGAATAAGCTCTCTCAAACCAAATCCATCCATCAAAACCATAAAATCAATCACAGTTGACCAAGTTTGACTTTTTAGGGTTTCTGACTGACTGTGCATTGAATGATGACCTCTGAGCATCCAATCCTTGACCTAAACACTTCAAATGGATCCCCAAGTCATGTGAACATGTTGGACCAACCCTAGGGCCTTGGCTCCTTGAGAATTGTGCTTGCTTGCTTGATTGACTGATCTCCTGATCAGTTTGACCTAATTCTCTTGATTGGCTTGCACTTGGGCAAAAGGGACAATGCAATGCTATGCAGTGGACCATGTTATGTTATGACCTAATATGAGAATGTATGTACAATGATAGGTGCAAATTTGAGGTGGTACAGCTAGTAACTGGTAATAAGTACATCTCTTGGTTGCCTTCAGCGAGTCATCCTTGATATGTTTACCCTAACCGGTGACGGGTATCCTCCCTGTCAGATTTTTGTTATCTCCTTACCCAGTAACCAGTAATGGATAATATATTTCTACTCCTCCTGTGTTGAAGATCTTTTCTTCCCCAATTGAGTTTGAGTGCATATTTCCTCACTGAGATCGTTGTTTTTTGTTTGGTTTGAGTATTTTAGCTTTGTTCTGGTCTATCCATTTCCCCTGTAGGTGTTCCTTTTATTCCCCAGCTGAGTCTTTCCATTGATTTATTTTCATAGAATCCGTCTAATCCCCCAATTTTTTTTAAGTCATAGCCTGGCCTACGCACAACCCTTTAGTCCCCCCTAGAGTCTCTGCCTCCCTAGTGAGTTTTCCTTATGGAATGTGTTATACTCCTGTGGACTTTCAGTTTCTCTAGATGCTTTTCCTTTGTGGCAGCATTTTTCCCCACAGACATTTTTTTAACATTCATATCATATGCATCACGAGGTCTCTTAGGGACCAAAATTTGTTTCTATATGTTGTTATTTAAGTCCATTCTACTGAGTCGATACGAAGATTTTAACCTTCATCTCCTCAGCTAGAACGTCCTTAAATAGGGGCAGCTGTAAGACCCCAATTTTGACCCTAAGATCCCTCGTGCTATTCTCATCATATGCATTAGCATTGGGATCAGATCTTGGCATTCTCCTTACCCCTCATTCATTGAGTTTTCATTGGGAGAGATCACCAAGCACCATTTTATTGTATAATACTTTGTATTTCATCATGTTTTACTAACCAAAATACCAAAAATATTTCCTTGTATAATCTAACTCTTTTGTAGGTAGTGCGCATGCTCACCTATGCTCTATCAAGCTCATATATAGGGGTTAAGACCCTAAATATAAGGAGTTCAATGAAGAAGTGGTTTAATTGGCTCTAAGTATCATATATGAATCCCCATGATCTTAACATGTTATTTTGATCAAGAAATCATCAAGATTTTGGAGTTGGTTTGCCTTGGAAACCCTAATTCATCTAGGTATCTCATGTGACTTCCTCTACAAGCTTCTTCACAAATTGATTAAATATTTTAAAGGATACTTCACATTTCATCATCTTATGCATATATGATCCTCCATGAGTCCCAAAAGTCAAGCGAATATCAAGCTAGCAAGTTGGTTCATGGTGGTTGACCAGAGGAAGTCAATTGATCAAAACTGGGGTTCCCTAGACCCTATCTCCTACATTTTTTGTCATATGAAAATTATTTCAAGAGTAAAGTTACTCTAAATCACACTAAAAACAACTTTAATGTTTAGGTCAAGAGCTAGTTTTGCTTGGAAAATCAATTTGTATGGTGAAAGATTATAGGTCATTTTGTCTAAACCCTAATTTGGAGGTCAACTTCCCAAGACCATAACTTGCTCAATTTTTATGATATTAAAGCTATTCAAGTTGCATAATTAAATTAAAGATTTCTACTTCAACTTTTATGTTTTAAGGAAGTTCAAATTTAACTTTTAAATTCATGTGATATGAGGATACATTATAGGTCATTTTGGACCCATGCCATTGAACAAGTGATTTTCCTCAACTTCAAAAATGCACAACTCCTTCATGCTAAATCCAAATGAGGTCACATTTGTAACCATTTTGAAGGAATTTGAGAGAGACACAACTTTTATGAAGGAGATTTTCTCATTTGAAGCTCATATAAAAGGTTAGTCAAGGTGGAAGAAGTGAACATATGGCTTGACACTGAGAATTTATTTTGATATGTTTGATTTTCCCAACTTACACCTCAAAATTCATCATGCTCCAAGCTTCAAATGAAAAAGTGTTCAACATGAAAGTTGTTCCTCTTGATCTAACCTTTCTAAAAAGTCCAATTTAGTCCCATTTGGACAAGGTATGAGTGACTTGCGCATGTCTTGAACTTGGATCACCATTTGGCATAAGTGAACTTGAATCTTCCATACACAAATGCATGGCCTTTCCACATGACTTCAGCAATGTTTATACACGATTTTGGACCTGAAGGAATGATTACATGGGTCTATCACACGCCCATGCATCCATGCAAGTAAGGTTACTATTTTTGAAAACTCGAATCAAGTATGCAATTAGCAAAGCCTTGGCTATAAATAGAGACCCTTGCCTTCAAAAATAAGGATCCCTGCGCGCCAGCTTTGAATCCCCAGCTCCAAACCCTCCCATTTAAAGGATAACCTTGAGGATTTCCATTGGAAATCGAGTTTGAATCTCCACTATTTTGAGATTCAAATCTCCAAGAGTCCATCTTCCTTTTTTATTCAATTCCATTCCATCAAGTGTCCAGAGCAAGGCCAAGAGAAATTGAAAGCAAGATCGTGTTCATCCAGACCTGCAGTGAAGGTGAATTTCTCAATTTTTCATCTCATCAATTCTCACTCAATTCTCCCTAATTCTTCTTGATTTTTGGTTGTCTGAAGTCCTACCAATGTAGGCAACAAGATTGACTTGCTTTAATGTCAAATCGAAGCAACTCAGATCATGATCCTCAAATTTCAACTCCCTATATCTTTCAATATACTTGGAGTTAGGAGAAATTGAGGCCAGATTCGAACTCCTGAGAATTTTTACTTTAAATTCATGTCCTCCTTTTTTGTTTTGGTGATGGTTGAAGGTGGACCAATCCGGTGAGGTCCACCAGAGAAGAAAACCGAAGTTAATGCTCCGACGATGTGTTGGCATGTCTCAGAACCATAGGATCCATCCATTTTATTATAATCTTGAGCGTACAAACTGATTACCATGCGTGTGGCACATTGACCAGGGTCCATCATGGAACGCGCACTCTGATCCACTTGAGCTGCCACCTCAATTAATGAGGCAGATCAAGTGGTCCACGTTTTTTGCCATTTTCTGATTTTTGATTTAATTGACTTATTTTCATTAATTCATATTAATTTTAATATTGATCTAAAAAATATGAGACTTTCACCAAAAAACTTTAAATAAATTCCTCTTTCATTTTCTGAATTAAAATCATTTTTTGGATCATTATTAATACTTTTCATGATTTAATTGTTTTTGTGAATATTTTTAATGGTTTAAAATACTTTTAAGTTTCCAAAAATTATGAATTTTTTTCTCTAAGGTCCTTTGACCTTGTTTGACCTATGATAAATCTCATGGCCATTTATTTGGTGGTTTGATGAGATTTTAAGATTTTGACCAACCATAATTTAATTTAATGCATTTTTAATTGTTTTTAATTGTTTTTAATTGTTTAATTGCAAAATAAATTGTGTTGAGCTTTTGATATTGACTTGTTGAGTTTGACTTGTGTTGTTGGGTCTTGGTCAAGGTTGATTTGACTTTGTTGAGTTAAAATCATTGGATTTAGGGGATTGATGAAATGTACATTTCATCTCCTAAAATGAATGAATGATTTTAATTTAATAAAAGTCCTCCTTTGACCAATTTGTGTTGATCTCATTCCCCCTCCCTCTTCATCTTAATCCCATTCTATCCCTATCCATTTCTTTGACCTATGATATCTCTATATCCTAAGACTAGTTGATTGCAAAATCAACATAAGTATGGATGAGATTAGGTCCACCCCTTTTGGCATTTTATTTTAAGTGTGCTATGTTTTAGGAGTATGGTTCATAATACCATATCTCTAACATGCATTAACACTAAAATTTCTATTACCCGGCCTCAAATAGTTGTGACTTCTACATAAGTCCAATTACGGTTGCTTAACATAACGCTACATTTTGACACAAAGGCATAGCATTCTAGTAAGTGAGATTGTAAGTCTCCCCTCTTTCATGGTATTATGTGGAAACTTGGCCTTTTTCTTTCCTTTGGAAGATGTCTTGGTTCGAGGATCCATGCTTGTGAATAGTGGGTTGAGTGTTCTCTAAAGAATGACTTAAACAAAACAAAAGCAAAAGCAATACTAACTTCTAATCAACTAACAATTAACATTTAATTTCAAGCCATTTACTTTTATGCACTTTAATTTTAAGACTTTACTCATTTGCCATTATTCATACCATTTAACTTATTTACTTTAATGCCATTTTCACTTTGCTCATTTGAGCCATATCTTGTGGATTACATTGTGATTGTATATACTTGTTTGTGTTTGTGGTCTTTTGACCTTAATGTACATAATAACAACAAAAACCCTAAAATACATTTGTGTGGACTATTGGATTTGATCTGAGACATTGGTCTTAGAATTAGGCAACACTCCCTATGCAAAAGGACTTGGCCAATGCCAACTTTTATGAAACCAAGTGCTTGTGAAGTGAAACTTCATCTGAAGCAAATATTGAAGATCCATTTGAGTTCATCTGCTACATGGTCTCATTGAAGTTGTTACTTTGTGTAGCGGTAAATTCATGATCATCAAGATATAAATAATCCAGAGATCAAATAACAAGAGTCGCCACCGCGCTTTTATTGTTTCCAAGAGAAAAGGGAAAAAGTACGAACAAAACCCAAAAGTAAGAAGTTTTCAAATCAAAACTAATAAAATGTCAGAGATTACAGGTAAGGGGGTTGGTTACACAAAGGGAATGTGTTAGCACCCAAAGTGTCCTAGGTACTCCTAGGGAGCCCTTTTTGTGTGCATATGTACTTGGTATAAAGTGATGTTTACAAACAAATAGAATGGGGGGATGAGAAAAGAATTCATTAATTATATTTTTTGTGTTTGACAAGACATTCGGTCTTGTGCCTACGTACCAACATAAAAATGAGGGATCAAAACCTTATAGTTCGTGATACAAATTTCAAAGTGGATGCATTGCTTTTAACAAAATTTAAGTTGAAAGGCACAAAGACCTGAAATGGTTTGAATGAGTTAGTTCTTTTTGGGTTTTTTTGAAAGTTTAGGTCAAGTATAGTTGAGTTTATTTACAAGTTTGATTTAAGAAAAGAAGTTTGAAAGTGCAAATGGCATAAGGCCAAAGTTTCTATCTTTTTTGCAAAAGTGGTCAAAGTTTAGAACAAAAGTAGTTCACACAAAGAAGATTTTGAAAAAAATGGAGGGAGAGATTTTGAAATTAAAGAAATGAGGAGAAGATGAAGAGACTATCATATGTACAAAATTAAAAGTTTAGAGTTAAAAAGATTTAACCAAATGGGTAGCAATCCAATAAACAAGAATGTCAATAGAAACCCAGAATTCCCTAGGACTTTTAGAATCAAACAACACACAAATGCACAATTATATTATCTTGAAGAGCAAGGCATCAAATAAAGATGGCCATATATAAGCTTATCCATTCCACGATCTTCTCCAAAATAACCCATGTAACAGATGAATTCCACAGGTCACAGGTTCAAAATAACAACTTCACAATGGTCATGTTGCCGATGAACTTAGAGATATCTTCAAAGATGTATCAGATGAATTTCAAATTGCAAGCACTTGGTTTCACAGAAAGTTGGCATTGGCCAAGTCCTTTAGCATAGGAAGGTTGCCTAGATTCTAAGTCCATTTGTCCAAGATCAAGTCAAAAGTCGACACAAAAGTTTTTAAGGGTTTTTTGTTGTTATTATGTACATTAATGGTCAAAGACCATACAAACAAGTAAAGTATACACAAACAAAATATATCACACAATATGGTCCAAATGGACAAAGTAAAAATTGCATTATCATAAACAATTAGAATGATATGAACAATGACAAATGAATAGAAACAAAAATTAAATGGCATTAAAGTAAAGGGCTTGAAATTAAAAGTTAGTAGTTAATTGGTTAGAAGTTAGTATTGTTTTGCTTTTGCTTTTCATTTTTAAGACATTCTTTGGAGAACACTCAACCCACTTATCACAAGCATGTATCCTTGAACCAAAACATCTTCCAAAGGAAGGAAAGAAGGCCAAGTTTCCACATAATACCATGAAAGAGGGGAGACTTACAATCTCACTAACTAGAATGATATGCCTTTTGTGTTACCAATTTAGCGTTATCTTAAGCAATCGTAATTGGACTTATGTAGAAGTCACAACTATTTGAGACCGAGCAATAGAACTTTGGTATTAATGCATGTTAGAGACATAGTATAATGGACTATGATCATGAAACACACCACACAAAAATAATATGCAAAAGGTGTCGCATAATCTCATCCATACTCATGTCAAATTTTCAATAAACTAGCCTTAGGATTATGAGATATCATAGGCCAAATGAAATGAATGAATGAAGAAAGGGAATAAGATGAAGTGGGAGGGGAATGGATCAAATCATAAATTGATCAAAGGAGGACTTTTACCAAATTAATATCATCCATTCATTTTAGGAGATGGACTGTACATTCCATCAATCCCCTAAATCCGATGATATTAATTTGACAAAGTCAAATCAACCTTGACCAAGGCCCAATAACAAGAGTCAAACATAAACAAGTCATGACAATTGGTCAACAAATTTATTTGACATTTATTCAAATTATAATACTAAAATAGTGCATTTAAATTAAATATGGTTTATCCAATTCCTAAAATCTCATCAAAACACCAAAGAAATGGCCATGCAATTTATCATAGGTCAAACAAGGTCAAAGGACCTTGGAGAGAACAATTCATAATTTTTGGACATTAAAAAATATTTTTAAACAATTAAAAAAATGTAAAATCAATTAATTCATGAGAAATATTAATAATGATCCAAATTTTTTGAAATATTTGAAATTTTTGAAAATAATGAAAGAAAAATATTTGAATTTTTTTGGTGAAAGTCCCATATTTTTTGGATCAATATTGAATTTAATATGAATTATTGAAAATAATGCAATAAAAATGAAAATGAAAATATCAGAAAAAACGTGGACCACTTAATCTCCCTTATTAATTGAGGTGGCAAATCAAGTGGTGGAAAACGTGCTATCCACGATGGACATTAGTCAGCGCGCCATAACATTGGTAATTCAAATGCACGCTCCAGATTAAAACAAATCTAGAGGATCGTGTGGCCCTGAACCATCCAACACACCACCGGTGGCCAAGGACCGGTTGTCTTCTAGAAAATACCTTCAATGGAGGTCTAGATTCAACTGATCTTGCTCTTGCTCGTGCTTGATCTTACTCCAACTGCTTGCAGAAGAAGGATTGAGTGCTCAAAAGGCTGTGGATTCCTGGAGATTTGAATTTCTAAACAGTGAAAATTCAAACTCAAATTCAAGTGAATTTCTCAGGTTTATCATTTACAATGTGAGGGTTAGAGTTAGGGGACTAAAGCTGGCGCGAATGTGTGTCAATTGCTGAGCATATGAGGCTCTATTTATAGCTAAATCCATTGCTTTTTGCACACTTGAATTCACTTTCCAAATTTGGTCATTGATGATGCATGAGTGCATGGGCGCGCATAAGCCATAAAATCATTGCCGTAAGTCCACAAATGAGTGTGAGATAGTCTGAATTTAGTTTGGATTGCAAGGCAAGTGTACATTTTGATTTGAAGTTTGATCATAGCCAAGTGATGATACCATGTTCATGCCATGTGCATCCTATGCATTCCTTGTCCAAAATGAATGAATTTGAGCTCTTTGGAAAGGTGAGATCAAGAGGAATAACTTTCATGTTCAACACTTTTCCATTTGGAGTTTTCAACTTGAAGAAATTTGAGGTGGAAGTTTGGAAATTTTTGACATATCAAAACTTTTCTAAGTGTCAAGCCATATGTCTCAATGTTCCACCTTGCTTAACTTTTTATATGAGCTTCAAATGAGAAAGGTGTCTTCATCAAAGTTGTATCTCTCTCAAAGACCTTCAAAATGGTCACCAATTTCATGTCATTCGGATTTGAAATGATAGAGTTATGCATTTTTGAAGTTTGGAAAAATCACTTGTTCAATGGTATAGGTCAAAAGTGACCTATAATGTTACCTCATATCACATGCTCAAAAAAGTTGAATTATTTCCCACTACAAATAAAAGTTGAATTAGACACATTGAATTTTTTTTTGAAACTTGTAAATCTTTCATCTCATAAAAATTGAGCAAGTTATGGCCTTGGGAAGTTGACTTTCAAATTAGGGTTTAGACAAAATGACCTATAATGTTTCAACATAGAAAATGATTTTCCAAGAAAAACTAGCTCTAGGTATCAACATGAAAGTTGTTTGTAATGTCATTTAGAGTAAGGTTTCTCTTGGAATTATTTTCATATAGTGAAAATTGTAGGAGATAGGGTCTAGGGAGACCCAGTTTTGATCAGATGAATTCATCTGGCCAACCACCATCAACCAACTTGCTAACTTCCAATTATCTTGACTTTCTTGGCTCATGGTAGATCATATATGCATAAGATGCTGAATTTTGAAATGTCACTTTAGAAATTTGATCAATTGGTGAGATAGCTTGTTGGAGAAGTTATTCAAGATACCTAGTCAAACTAGGGTTTCCAAGGCAAATCACCCTCAAATTCTTGAAGAAAACTTTATCAATATAACATGTAGAGAACATTGGGAATCATGTATGATGCTTATAACCATTCTTGAATCAATTCTTGGTTGTGCTCTTTGTTCATGAGGGTCTCAAACCCTAGATGTGAACTTGATTGATCAATGGAGATCATGCCCTTCCTACAAAAGAGTTAGGCAAATGTAAAGACATATTTTTGGTATTTTGGTTAGTGAGGTGATAAAATAAAAGTATGATATAATCATAAAGTGCTTGGTGATCTCTCCTAAAATAAACCCAATGAAAGAGGGGTAAGGAGGATGCCAAAGTATGATCCCAATACTAATGCCTATGATGAAATTGCATGAGGGATCTTAGGGTCAAAATTGGGGTCTTACACTTTAAACTTGTGCTTAATGCCTACCTCTGATTTCATCTAATACATGGGAGATCATGAAGAAGATCATGGAGTTTTTAAGCTTGGATGTGTCTATCTTTATTTGATGCCTTGCTCTTCATCTTGATATTTGTGTGTTGATATTGCTTGCTTCTAAAGTCCAAGGGAAATTTGGGTTTCTATATGACATTCTTGTCTATTGGATTGCGGCTCATTGGTCAGATCTTTTCAACTCTTAACTTTTAATTTTTTCTTAGGATTAGTCTCTTCATCTCCTCCGACTTCTTTAATTTCAAATCTCCCCCTCCTTTTAAAATATTCTTTGCTTGTGATTTCTAAAATTTGACCTTATTGCAAATTAGAAACTTTGGCATTATGCATTGCATTTCTAAACTCTTTTCTTAATCAAATTTGTAAATGAATCTAATCATATTGACTTAAAATTTCAAAAGACAAAAAGAACTAACATTCATTCAAACCTTTTTGGGCCTTTGTTAATAGTTAAATTTATGTTAAAAGCAATGCATTCACTTTGAAATTGATACCACGAACTGCGAGGTTTTGATCCCTCATTTTATGTTGGTACGTAGGCACAAGTCCGAAGGTCTTGACAAACACAAAACTATAATTAATGAAGTCTTTTCTCATCCCTCCACTCCATTTATTACAAACATCATTTTGTACAAAAACGCATATGCACACAAAAAGGGATCCCTAGGAGTACATAAGACACTTTGGGTGCTAACACCTTCCCTCTGTGTAACCAACCTGCTTACCTGTAATCTCTGGCATTTTATTAGTTTTGATTTGAAAACTTCTGATCTTTTGGGTTTTGTTCGTACTTTTCCCTTGGAAACAATAAAAGCGCGGTGACAACTCTGGTTTAATTGACTTCTAGCTTATCCATAGCTGGGTGGTCATGAATTTACCGCTTCACACATCACCATTCAATTAGAAGTTGCCGACTAATCTCCTCAAAGTCTTCTTATATTTCAAAGATGCCCCGGGCGGGTAAATCTGACTTGGGAGAAAACACTTGATATCAAAATACCACAGTTTTTCATCCTTGATCTCTTCAACAACAAACACATGAGTTGGCCTATCAAGACGCATCACAGTTAAATTAGGAACTTCATTCCAGAACTTAACCATAATCATGAAGCCAACATTGCAAGAGCATTTTCCATCCGGTTTTCATCTCGAGGGATATGATGAAACTCAACCTTTGTAAAGAAAGTTGATATCCTCCTCGCATAATCTCTATATGGTACCAAACTGGGTTGATTCGTCTCCCATTCACCTTTGATCTGATTCACAACCAAAGCTGAATCTCCATAGACGTCGAGATATTTGATTATGAGATCAATGGCCTCTTCAAGCCCCATAATGCAAGCTTGATACTCAGCCATATTATTTGTACATTTGAAAGTCAATCTAACTGTAAACCGAAAGTGAGTGCCTTGAGGAGTAATAATCACTGCCCCAATGCCATTACCATACTGATTAATAACTCCATCAAATACCATGCCCCAACGGGAACCAAGTTCTGGCCCTTCTTCAAACAATGGTTCATCACAGTCTTTCATTTTCAAGTACAAGATTTCTTCATCAGGAAAATCATATTGTACTGACTGATAGTCTTCAATCGATTAGTGAGCCAAACGGTCAGCCAAGGCACTATCTTTAATTGCTTTTTGAGATCGGTATTCAATATCATACTCAGATAATAACTTCTGCCAATGGGCAATCCTCCCAGTTAAAGCAGGCTTCTTAAAAATATACTTGATTGGTTCCATTTTGGATATCAACCAAGTAGTGTGATTCAACTTATACTGACGCAGACACTTAGCAGCCCAAGCCAATGCGCAATAAGTTTTTTCTAGCATAGAATACCGAGTCTCACTGTCGGTGAACTTCTTACTGAGGTAGTAAATAGCATATTCTTTCTTTCCAGTTTCACCTTTCTGACCAAGAACACAACTCATACTCTCATCAAGCACAGTCAAATACGTGATCAGCGGTCTTCCTTCAACAGGCGGAGACAGAATCGGAGGCTCGAGCAGATACTCTTTGATACTATCGAAAGCTTTTTGGCAATCTTCAGTCCAATCACAAGTATGATCTTTCTGAAGAAGCTCGAATATAGGTGCACATGTGGCAGTCATATGCGAAATGAATCTTGAGATATAATTCAAGCGACCGAGAAAACCTCTGACTTACTTTTTAGTTTTGGATGCAAGCATTTCTTGTATTGCTTTGACCTTGGCAGGATCAACTTCAATACCCTTCTCGCTGACAGTAAAGCCCAATAACTTACCAGAATGAACACCAAAAGTACACTTATTGGGATTCAAGCGGAGTTTGTACTTCCTCAAACGCTAGAATAGTTTCAACAAATGCTCGACATGCTCTTCTTTATCACTGGACTTAGTAATCATATCGTTGTAGCGGTAAATTCATGACCATTAAGCTATGGATAAACTTAACATCAATAAAACCAGAGTCGCCACCGCGCTTTTATTGTTTCCAAAGGAAAAGGGAAAAGTACAAACAAAACCCAAAGATAAGAATTTTTCAAATCAAAACTAATAAAATGCCAGAGATTACAGGTAAGGGGGTTAGTTACACAGATGGAAGGTGTTAGCACCTAAAGTGTCCTAGGTACTCCTAGGGAGCCCTTTTTTATGTGTGTATATGTTTTGACATAAAAGATGTTTGCAATAAATAGAGTGGGGATATGAGAAAAGAATTCATTGATTATATTTTTGTGTTTGACAAGACCTTCGGACTTGTGTCTACGTACCAACATAAAAATGAGGGATCAAAACCTCATAGTCAGTGGTATCAATTTCAAAGTTAGTGGATTGCTTTTAACAAAAATTTAATTTTGAAAGAGGCACAAAAGGCCTAAAAGAGTTTGAATGGGTGTTAGTTCTTTTTGTCTTTTGAAATTTTAAGTAAAGTATGGTTAAGTTCATTTACAAGTTTGATTAAGAAAAAGAAGTTTAAAGAATGCAATGGCATAAGGCCAAAGTTTCTAATTTGCAATAAAGTCTAAGTTTAAAAATCATAAACAAAGAAGGTTTTTGAAAAGAGGGATATATTTAAAATTTAAGAAGTGGGAGGAGATGAAGAGACTAATCTTAAGCAAAAATTAAAAGTTAAGAGTTGAAAAGATTTGACCGATGGGAGGCAATCCAATAGACAAGAATGTCATATAGAAACCCACTTTTCCCTTGGACTTTAGGATCAAGCAATATCAATACACAAATATCAAGATGAAGAGCAAGGCATCAAATAAAGATAGTCACATCCAAGCTAGCAACTCCATAGTCTTCTTCATAATCTCCCATTCATCAGATGACATACTCCTTGAATGGCTCAGAAATAGGCATTAGGCACAGGTTCAAAGTAACATTTGCATCAAGACCATATAGCAGATGCACTTAGAGGGATCTCAATACTTGCATCAGATGGAAGTTCAATTCACAATGGCTTGGCTTCAGAAAAGTTGGCATTGACCAAGTCCTTTTGCATAGGGAGTGTTGCCCAATTCTAAGTCCAAGTCTCAGATCAAATCCAACAGTCCACACAAACATTTTTTAAGAGTTTTTGTTGTTATTATGTACATTAAGGTCCTAAGACCACAAACATATATAAAATACACAAACAAGTATATACAATCACAATATATTCACAATTCATGGCTCAAGTGAGCAAAGTAAAAATGACATTAAAATAAACAAGTTAAATGATATGAATAATGGCAAATGATAAAAGAGCTTGAATTTAAAGTGCATAAGGTAAATGACTTGAAATTAAAAGTTACTCAAATGTTAGTTGATTAGATGTTAGTATTGTTTTTGCTTTTCAATTGTTTAAGTCATTCTTTGGAGAACACTCAACCCTCTATTCACAAACATGGATCCTTGAACCAAGACATCTTCCAAAGGAAGGAAAAAAGACCAAGTTTCCACATTATACCATGAAAGGTGGGAGACTGACAATCTCACTTACTAGAATGCTATGCCTTTGGGTCAAAATTTAGCGTTATGTTAAGCAATCATAATTGGACTTATTTAGAAGTCACAACTATCTGAGGTCGGGTGATATAAATATTAGTGTTAATGCATGTTAGAGATATGGTATAATGAACCATACTCCTAAAACATACCACACTTAAAAAGAAAATGGCAAAAGGATGTACCTAATCTCATCCATACCAATTAGCCTTAGGATATAGAGATGTCATAGGTTAATGGAATGAATGAGATAGAATGGGATTGAAGATGAAGAGAGGGGGGAAATAAGAAAAACACAAATTGGTCATGGGAGGAATTTTATCAAATTAAAATCATTCAATCATTTTGGGAGATGAAATGTACATTTCATCAATCCTCTAAATCTAATGATTTTAATCCAACAAAGTCAAATCAACCTTGACCAAGGCCCAAACACAATAATCAAACTCCACAAGTCAACAAAAATACCTCAACACAATTTATTCATAATTAAACAATTAAAAGTCAATTAAAAATGCATTAAATTAAATTATGTTTGATCAAAAACCTAAAACCTCTTCAAACACCAAATAAAGTGATTTATCATAGGTCAAATAAGGTCAAACAACCTTGGAGAAAAAATTTCATCATTTTTAGAAATGAAAAAATATTTTTAAACAATTAAAAATATGCACAAAAACAATTAAATCATAAAAATATTAATATTGATCCAATAAATAATTGTAATTCAGAAAATGAAAGAGAAAAATATTTGAAATTTTTTAGTGAAAGTCCCATATTTTTGGATCAATATTAAAATTAATATGAATTAATGAAAATAAAACAATTAAAATGAAAATTCAGAAAATCAAAAATACGTGGACCATCTGATCTCCCTCATTAATTGAGGTGGCAGATCAGATGGTCCCTAGCGCTTGTTCCACAAGATCTTGAGTCAACAGCACAACAAGCATGGTAATCATAACCAACGCGTGAGATTAAAACAATTCAAATGGATCATGTGGTTCAGAGACATGTCAACACGTCGCCGGAGCCAGAGCTCCGGTCTTCTTCTCCAGTGGACCTCACCGGGCTGGTCCACCTTCAACCATCACCAAAATGAAAAAGCAAGACATGGATTTAAAGAAAAAATGCTCAGGAGCTCGAATTTGGCCTCAATTTTGTCTAACTCCAAGTATATAGGAAGATACAGGGAGTTGAATTTTGAGGATCATGATCTGAGTTGCTCTGGTTTGACCTTTAAGCAACTCAATCTTATTGCCTACATTGGTAGGACTTCAGACAACCAAAAATCAACAAGAATAATGGAGAAATAAGAGAGAATCGAAGAGTAGAAAAATCTAGAAATTCACCTTCAAGGTAGCTTCAGATTGGCACGACCTTGCTCTCAATTATGCTTGGCATTGCTTCAGATGTTTGATGGAGTAGAAATGAATCAAGGAAAGGGATGGACTCTTGGAGATTCAAACTCGATTTTCTAAGAAAATCTTCAAGCTTATCCTTTAATTGTGAGGGTTTAGGATTGCTGAACCAAAGTTGGCGCATGAGGTCCTGATTTCCGAGCAAGAGAGCTTCTATTTATAGGCCAATGTCAATGATATTTGCACACTTCCATTTTTGGCGAAAGTTGAAAATCTCTCTTGCATGCTTGCATGGGCGTGTGATAGGCCCATCAAGTGATGCACCAAGGTCCAAAAATGAGTGCAAGCCATGCTAAAATCATGTTGTGAAGCCATGCATTCGTATATGAAAAGTGGAACTTCAAATCTTCCAAATGGTCCTTCAACATTAAGCCATGCGCAAGTGCCTCATACTTTGTCCAAATGCGATGATTTTGGACTTTTTGGAAAGGTTAGATCGATCAAGAGGAACAACTTTCATGTTGAACACTTTTTTATTTAAGCTTTGATCATGATGAATTTTGAGGTGGAAGTTTGTAAAATCAAACATATCAAAAAAAATTCGAAGTACCGAGCCATATGTTCACTTCTTCCACCTTGAATAACTTTTTCTTTGGGTCTCAAATGAGAAACGTTCCTTCATAAACGTTGTATATATTTCAAATATCTTGGATTTGGTCACAAATTTGACCTCATGTGGATTTGGCATGAAAGAGTTATGCATTTTAGAAGTTGAGGAAAATCACTTGTTCAATGGTATTGGCCCAAAATGACCTATAATGTATTCTCTTGGCACATGCATTTGCAAGTTGAATTGGCACTTCCTCCAAACATAAAAGTTTAAGTATAATGACCTATAATCTTTCACCATAAAAAATGACTTTCCAAGAAAAACTAGCTCTTGACCTTAACATTAAATTTGTTTGTAGTGTCATTTAGAGTAACTTTGCTCGTGGATTCATTTTCATATGATAAAAATTGTAGGAGATAGGGTCTAGGGAACCCCAATTTTGACCAGTTGAATTCCTCTGGTAAACCACCATGAACTAACTTGCTAGCTTGATATTATCTTGACTTTTGGGACTCATGGAGGATCATATATGCATAATATTATGTAATGTGAAGTATACCTTGAAATATTTGATCAATTGATGAAGAAACTTGTTGAACAAGTCACACAAGATACCGAGATGAATTAGGGTTTCTAAGGCAAACAAACTCCAAACTCTTGATGATTTCTTGATCAAAATAACATATGAAGATCAGGGGGATTCATGTATGACACTTAGAGCCAAAGTAAACCAATTCTTGATTGAGCTCCTTGCATTGAGGGTCTTAAACCCTATATATGAGCTGGATAGAGCATAGGTGAGCATGCACACAACCTACAAAAGAGTTAAACTATACATTGACATATTTTTGGTATTTTGGTTAGTGAATAAAGAAAAAATGAAGTATGATACATCCAAATGTGCTTGGTGATCTCTCCCAATGCAAACCCAATGAATGAGGGGGGTAAGGAGGATGCCAAGATGTGACCCCAATGCTAAAGCATATGATGAGAATAGCATGAGGGATATTAGGGTCAAAATTGGGGTCTTACAATTATCAGCATAAACTTCGATCTCTTTATGCATCTTATCATGAAAAAGAGTGGTCATAGCTCTCTGGTATATTGCGCCAGCATTCTTTAAACCGAAAGGCATCACTTTATAACAGAATGTTCCCCCAGGGTGTAATGAATGTGGTCTTTTCCATATCTTAGGGTGCCATATTGATTTGATTATAACCAGAAAATTCATCCATAAACGAAAAGACTTTGAATTTAGTTGTATTATCTACCAACATATCAATGTGTGGCAGAGGAAAATCATCTTTTGGACTGGCTTTGTTCAAATCCCTATAATCAGTACACATACGGACTTTTTCATCATTCTTAGAAACAATCACAATATTGGCCATCCATTGCGGATACTCAACGGTAACAAGAAAACCAACATCGATTTGTTTTTGTACCTATTCTTTTATCTTTACTTCCATATCGGGATGAGTTCTCCTTAACTTCTGCTTAACCGGAGGGCATTCTGGCTTCAATGGAAATCTACGCTCCACAATCTCAGAATCCAAACCAGGCATGTCTTGATAGGACCAAGCAAACACATATGAATACTCTCAGAGAAGATCGATCAACCCCTTCTTAACCTCTAGACACAATTGAGACCCAATCTTGACTTCCTTCACATCATCTTCGGAACCCAAGTTGACTAGCTCAATCTGCTCTTCGAATGGCTGAATGGCTTTTTCCTCGTGCTCAAGTAGAAGAGACAATTCATCAGACATTTCTTTATCAATTTCTTCCTCAGCCTCAAACACAGGGAAATCAAAGTTTGGAGAGGGAGTTGGATCATTGTATTCAATGGGTTTAGAAACCAACCTACATAATGATTTGATATTTTGATTTTAGAGAAACGAATTGTGATCAAATATTATGCAGATGGACAATTATTATTTATTTATGTTTTTTGTGATTACCATTTTTAGAAAAGCAAAAAGTAAAAATAAAACATCATAGATGTGGATGAATAGAATTTCATTTTATTGATGATAATTTGAAAAATGCCAACACTGTTCACTTCCCCCTTAGGCATATGAGAAGGATTTTTCTAAAAATAATGAAAAAAGCGAATTACTTAGAACGATGGGCAATAACAGGAACATCAACAACAACCCAATTGTTGCAAGTCTTGTCATGCGTCACAAAATTGGCGTAGTCTTCGTCTTCATCACCTTCGATCACAGCAGCTGAGTGTTGTTCATTACCATGGATGAACCCTCTGCTACGGAAACTCGGTTGCACTTCTTTATCCTTCACTTTAAACGGTCCTTGCTGGAATCCTAATCCGGCCCTATTCTTGTTCTCCGAGACTTCTACCATATGGCCCCACTGATCGGTACTGCCATCTTCAATAGTTTTATGTGCGTCTTTGAAAGAAGACATGGGTGCCCCAATTTTCTTTACCTAAGTAATAGACAAGGCCTGGAACAGAGTTCCTACCTCTTCCTCAACTTCAACATACGTGAAAGATGACAAATGGCTCACCAACAGTGTTTTCTCGCCTCCTATAATGACAAGCTTGCCATTCTTCACAAACTTCAGTTTCTGATGTAGAGTAGATGTTACAGCTCCAGCTTCATGGATCCATGGCCTTCTCAACAAGCATAGGCCGGTGGATATCCATTACTTGAAAAGTAATTTTAAAATCACTCAGACCTATCTTCACTAGAAGGTCCACTTCTCATATGAAAGTCTTGCGAGAATCATCAAATGCTTTGACGATCACGCCATTGTATCTCATCGGGGCGCCTTGGTAGGATAATCTGGACAAAGTTGATTTGGGGAGTACATTCAAAGAAGAACCGATATCGACCAATACATTTGACAGTGCATCCTCCTTGCAATTCATCGATATAGGTAGTGCCAGATTGTGATTTCTTCCTTCCTCGGGAAGTTCTTCATCATAAAAACTCAAGTTGTTGCAGGAAGTAATGTTAGCCACAATATGGTCAAACTGATCCACGGTCACATCATGCTCAACGTAGGCTTGCTCCAACACTCTTTGCAATGCTTCTCTGTGCGCTTTAGAATTCATTAGCAGAGACAACACTGAAATCTTCGAAGGAGTTTGGAGCAACTGCTCCACCATATTAAATTCACTTTTCTTGATTAATCTCAGTACCTCATCATCATCGTTAGGCTTCAATTTGCTGGATTCGCCAGACTGACACATTGGAGCACTAACTGGGCTTACTGCAGGTACATCCACCTTCTTACCAACTGAAACATCTTCAAGCACTTCTTTCGGGAAAATGGGACTGAAAACACGACCACTACGGGTCACCTTCGCGATATCTGCAATATTCACAATAGAATTGGTCGTGGGAAACAGAACCTTTTGACCATTCTCCACCATTCTAGCATTATAATGGTACGTAACAGCTCTATCGGATGCATACTGAATGGGGCCCGCTAACCGTATCACTAACGGTGATACCGATCTATTAACGTTGTTACTACTGCTGCTGTCAAATTGAATCACTTCCCGCTATGGGGTTTTAAACACTGGAACAATTACATCGACATCATCTATATCCCTTGACTATTGAATCTGGATTACATTCTCATCTATCAACTTCTGGATATCTCTCTTGACGATCAAACACCCACGGGGGTTCATGCTAAAAATTGCACAACCATCATGGTCATGCTCACAATCACTGATGGTGCACAGGGTCCTATGCATCTCCACCAAGGACCTACGAATACGTCGATGTAAGACCCCAATTTTTTCCCTAAGATCCCTCATGGCATCCTATCATTTCATTACATAACCTCAAGGATCTTTAAGCATATTGCCTTCCTTTCCTTTGGGTTGGGATCTCCTTGTGAGTGGTTTGAGATCACCAGGCATGCTTGCATTGTATATCTTTGCTTTTCTTGTTTTAATCACTAACCAAAAGCACCAAAATATGTCATCTAACATTTGTTTTGCAGTCTAAGCAAGCACAAGTCAGGCAATTCAAGGAATTCATTTGTGCATTGAGGTGATGGTATTTTCTTGAGAAGAGGACCACATGATCATTGTATTGAGCTTATATGAGCTAGAGGTTCATTTTGAAGCAAATTCCCCAAGTGGTTGAAGCTCAAATTCATCAGACATTGTCAAGGTCATCTGAGGACCATATTATCAATTGTGCAGTCAATTGAAGGCTTTGAGGTGTGGCAAATGATTTGAGACATCCCACTCATGTTCAAACAAGGCCTATTCATCATGTCAAACATCTATCTTGAAGATTTTGAAGCCAAATCAAAAGTTTCCCAAAATGGAAAGTGACCTGTAATTTCAAGTTTCCAAAAATGGCACGTTTTTGGTCCACATTCAACTTAACGTTCCAACATCAAAGAAGCTTCAAATGAATTTTTGGTCAACATGAAAGTTGAAGATCTTTTTCTCCCCATTTCAAAAAGTCCTAGATCATGATCATCTGATAAATGGTTGAGGAGTTATGAACAAATGATTGCAAAGAATGCTTGGAACTTCAAAGTGCCATAACTTTTGATCCAAAACTCCAAATTGAACCACTCTTTTTGCAAAATGCTCCTTTTGACCAAGAGATTCCAAATCCATCATTGCCTTGCATGAAATGAGTTCACATGACCATTTGTTCATTCAAGTACATTTTGGAGGGAAAATGGAGAATTCAAATTTGGTTGATCACATGAGCCAAATACCAATCCTATCATGTTCATGAGCTGATTTTAAATGATTTTGAACCTTGCATGGGCACTATTCACGTGCACTTTTTCCATGCATAGGTGTATTTACCAATTTTGCCATGCACCTCATATCTTCCTAATTTCAATTAGCAAAAGCTTAATCTTAATCTCAGCATCATTAACACACCATATATAAGCCTAATCCTAATTGCATTTGCCATAACATCACATTCTAGATCTGAAATTTCATTTCCCTCCAAAAATTCTCTCAATTGAAACTTGAATTTTCTTCACATAACTCATAAATATTCTTGCGTATTCTGGTTGATCATGCATCATTGAGTAGGAATCAAGCATTGGATTGGAGAATTTGGTGCAGATTCGTGCATACACAAAGCTTGAACATGAAGATGGATTTTGAAAATTGAGCTTCATTTAGGTGGATTCAAGTGTCAATTCGTGCATCAAACTTCATATCAAGGTTGGATGAGAAGATCTGGAAGATTTGAGGCCTTGAACATACGATTTCAGCTCACTGGACTTCAAGAAGGTTGGAATTCGATCATCTCCTTTCTTCATTTTATTGCCATGTTTAGATAGATCCTTTGATGCTGATAATTCTGATGTGTTTAGATTTTGTTTTGGATAAGAATTGGATGAGATATGTTGACTGTAATTTTTGATGTGCAATATGTTTCTCTTCGATCTGCTCTTGTTAGGAAAAATTAATGTGAATTGAACCTAGATTTGGAATGTATGTTGCATAAGCTTTCGAATGGTACCATTTTCATGCAAATCTGGAAATTTTTTGGATGCCCGTCGCCGGAAAGCAACCGGAGAAGACGATCGGAATTACTATTCTGGCCTTCTGGTTCGTGCGCTTAGGGTTTCACGTTACCGCGCCTTGGACCTCATCGTCTTCAGTTCGATTCCGTGCCATGCTATTTTCATATTCCACTTTTTTTTCCCTTGCGCCAAACGCTGCGTTTCATTTGTAACGCGCTTGCAACCTTATGCTCCTTGGTTCGATCCTGGCCATTGCATATTTCCATTTATTTCATTTGTTTTGTTATAAGCGCCTCTTTAACCCTGCCTTGCCTTGGTTCGATTCTCAGCGCATGCAGTTTTTGATTTCAATTGATTTCCATTTTCTGAGTGCTTATTTGACCTTCATGTACTCTGTTCGAACCTAGCCTTGTGCATATTGCCATTTTCCTTTCACATTTCATTTCCATATGATTTTCACATTATTTCATTTTCCTTCTTCAACTTTCAAAAATCATAAAAAATAGTATACATATCCAATTTAATCCAATTTGTTTTTCACATGTTCATTTTAATGTCTAGTTTTTTTTAGCATTTATTTCCTGATTTTTGTATTGCTGGATTTTTAAATGTGCTTGCTTATTTGAACATGATGCCAAAATGACATGTTGTGCTAATTGATTTGTGAAATGCTCATGGTTTGTCCAATTTCCTTGAAATTTGACATGCTTATTCATAACATGTAACATGATCTTTTGGCTTTTGTTTGGCATTTTTACCATTTAATACCACTGTTTTGGACACATGAATATACGTTGTAACATTTGGTATCACATTCTTGACCTTGCTACTTGTGCATTTTCATTCATACACCATTTGTTGTCTTCTGGAATTAATTTTTGGCATGATGTTCATTCTTAACATGTTTAGCACACATAAAAAATTTCATGATCATTGGATGCTTTTCTGTTTTAATGTGAATTTTCTATGTTTGATGTCCAATTTTGATCACATTGTTTGCCTTTGCCTTATCTTGATTAATTGATGGCTTTGCTTATTGATTTGGCTTTAGTTCTTTTGAGGCTTTCTTCTTGCTTGAATAAATGTGCTTCATGTGAAATGTTGACTTCTGTTTTGGTCATTTGACTTGCCTTTTACCCTAGTCTTTGTACTAGTGGTTTGTACTCACCAATTGTGCTTTATGTTTCAGGTTTGAGCATTTAGCTTTGATGATTGGTGTGGCCTCATTATTTGAGATGCCATTTACTTTGATCACTAACTCTTGTTGTGTTGTAGGTCCATTGATGTGATGAACTCACTTGAGTGCTTGCATTTGAGACTTGCATTGTGTATAATTGTTGGATGATTCCACTGTTGTCTGTTTGGTTCTCTGAATACAATATTAACTGTTTAAGATTTTGTACAGGTACATTAGTCGCTTTTAGCTCTTGCTTGAGATTTGCTTTGGTTTGTAGTTGGTTTACCACTTAGGTAACCTCTCTTTCTCCATGTAGTCTGGAAGTCCTGTCACCTTTTTGGCAGGCGTTTGGCTGAAGCCCTCCTTAAGAGGCAATGATTGTGATTGTTTATGTTTGTGCTAAAGACCTCTAAATGAGGCATATTACTTGTTAAGTCCTCCTAAGTGAAGAGGCAATTGACAGATAGAAGGGATTTGCAATCAATCCCCTGTTAATCGTTGAGTCGTTCGTTTTGGCTTGTTTGTCGAGGTTGATATGACCCCTCTTGACTAAAGCCCAACCATTTGTCTGAGCCTCTTGTTTGTATATAGAGTGTGAAGCTTGATTGTTTGTTTGCTTATTTGTGAACCTCTCATGTATGTGCATTTGCATTTTTGCTTTTTGTGGAGTTAGATGTAAGTCCAGCTATTGGCTTTCTGTTTCCTGTTTTGTTTTGTGGAGTTAGATGTAAGTCCAGCTATTGGCTTTTTGTTTCCTATCTGTTTTGTGGAGTTAGATATAAGACCATATATTGGCATTCTGTTTCCGTTTTGCTTTTTAGGAGTTGCATATAAGTCCATATATTGGCATTCCGTTTCCGTTTTATTGTTCAGGAGTTGGATGTAAGTCCATTGATTGGCATTCCGTTTCCTCTTTCTGTGGTTCTCCCATGAGACTTGCTTATTGTTTTTACCTTGTGTTGCCTAATTCCAAAGGAACTTACTTGGATCATCTCTATGATCTTGAGAAAGGAATTCCTATTGTGGCTTTATCCTTAACCCTCACATCTTGCATGCTTAACCTTGATCCATATTCTCATCCTTAACCAAAACCAGAAAACTTTTGTGCAAACATTTTGACTTGTTTTCAACATTAGAAACCCAGGCCTTATGCCTTTGATTTTCAACTTTCTTTTCATAATACTCATTTTGAATTGAATCTCTAAGTCAACTTTGACCATCTTTGTGAATACTTCTCATTGGTTAATTCAACCCACTCAATTGCTTTTGTGGCCCTTGTCCACTTCTTAATCAAAATTTTCATGCATTAGCCATAGATCTGAATTATCTTAGTGGTTGATGTAAATCTCACCTTTTGTCCTTAGTGATTGAATTGTAAGACTTCCATGCTTATTATAGGGCTTAATCCCTCACTAGCATGTCGAAGCTGTTCTCACATGGTGGACTCGTGGTTGTTCAGGTCGAGTTTTCTCCCTTTGATAACGAAAGACCTTAAGGCTTTTGTTTAAAATAAATCCACTCACTATTTTGAAATCTTTTACCCGAACTACGGGGTTTTGATCCTTATCTTTCATGAAAAGGTACGTAGGCAATGGATTCATCCATCCAAACACAAAAATGTAAATAAACTTGTATATTCTTCTCTCATCTCTTCAATCATGTTTGCACAAAAATATTTCATAAACAATAACCAATACAACAAGTTGTGCAAAGGGCTCCCTAGGAGTACCTAGGATGCATTGGGTGCCTAACATCTTCCCATTGCATAACCAACCCCCTTACCCAGATCTCTGACCCCCTTTTACTAGTTTTGTTTGTAAAACTTTATAGGTTTTTGTTCGCTTTCTAACCATTCCTTTGGATAAATAGAAGTGCGGTGGCGACTCGACTTTGTATGATTTACCTTGGATCTAGTTAATATTTCCAATGGTGACGAATACACCGCTACAGAAAAGTGGTGACTCTGCTGGGGAAAATAACTCCCTGGTGGGTTTTGCCAACTTTTCACACTTGTTGTGTTATACTTGTTTATGACATATTTTTGGTGCAATTTGGGATTACTGTATTGATTGTAATGTTTGAATTGATTGATATATCAATTGCCTGCTTGCTTGGTGATCTCTGTAAAATGAGTTCTGTACCCGAACTCGAGTGCACCTTATGATAGGAGAATGGCGTAGTCTCGTCGACTTATGTGGAGTTATTCCTTAGCAAGTTGACTTGCGAGTCTATTCACTTGGCGGAGGTCATGTTGGGATCATAATGTCACACAAGTCATTTGTGGTTAGACATTATCTTTCCAATGTTTGCCTTAGAAGCCAATGACCTTAGTTTACCAAGCCCATCTTGGCCTATTTTTAGGACGTAGTGCGGAGGTCGTTCAAATGTAGGATTTGATGCGATTGTTACGCGATACTACACTCATAAGAGTCTCTCTTGAGAATATTTTTGGAATACGAGTATTCGTTCCTCCGATAATATTTGAAAGATGGGATGATGACTATGGGAACCTCTGATAGAACATGTTTGGTAGGTTTAAACCCTAGTACACTCCCTTTGGGTGGTTCTTAACCGAGACTCCATGCTCGTGACTCGCAACAAACCCGTGATTCATGGTTGATCCGTTCACACATCCTTAATATCAATGGAACTTGGGTGTCGATAAGGTGTAAACCATAATCCACCAAAATGGATGATTGATATTAAAGAGGTTTGAGTCGTTCATATATCGTTAATATCAATGGAACTTGGGTGTCGATAAGGTGAAAACCATAATCCACCAAAATGGATGATTGATATTAAGGATAATACGAGCCATCCCATGACCTTTGTCTGGTGTGCTTTGCTTGATCCTTGAGTGTGATTGTTGCATTCATGCATTCATCTACATCCGTATCATCAAAAATAAGAAATTTTTTTTTCAAGGAACTTAAGGGGTTTCTTTGCAAAAAATTTCAGACATGGAAAGACAAAGAATTATTCAATGAGATATTTCCAGATGCAATAAATGTTAATATTTCAAAATTTGCAAATAATACCCTAAAGTTCCTTCGAAATAAAAACAAATCATATGCACAAGCATTGCATGCATCATTTGCATAAGCAGGTGTTGTTCTCAGCTTCTGGTCTTGTGGTCTAACTCTGTGCTCTTCATTTATTTTGAAGACAAGCTGACTCACTGGTACTACACCAGAGCCAACTCTTTCAGATTGATGAACCATCTTGAGCAAGAGATCCGTGAGCTCAAAGAGGAAATCACCAGACTAAGTGCTTTTGATGGATTTATTCCTGGTTAGCCACTTGTCTTCCTTCTCATACATAGATGTTGAGGATGAAGTTGGAACGCCTTTCCAAGCTTTATCTATAGCCGAGCTTGTTGAGAAGAGGACTCCTTCATTTGCTTCCTATCGAGATGCGAAACTGGCCATTGAATGTGGTGCAGTTGCTGGTCTAGGAAAAATGATCGAGCTTGAAGACAACAAGTCCCGGGCTGGCATTGGCTTTTCTTCTGGGGTCTTCAACGAGAAAGGGTTGTTCAAGAGTGGAGGTTTCATCCACACTACTCAGAGTGAAGAAGCTGCTTCTATTCTGGAAGAGGATGCATATGATTCTGACAATTTTGTCATCCCTAAAGGGATCTGCAACAATTGGGTCGTTGTGGATGTTCCTACAGTTATCCATAAATCAAAGTAATAATCACTTTGTTTAAAAACCCTTCTCCCATGCCAAAAGGAGAAGTGATGACATTGTTGGCAACATTTATACAATGATATTTCATTCAATAAATTCATGTTAAATGTTTGTTTTTCCAATTGTTTTCACTTTTTTCTTTTTGCATGAAATTGGTGATCACAAAAAACCCTAAAAACAAGAATAAAAGCAATCTTTTCATCTGCATAATGATTACCTTGTTTGATTTCTAAAAAGCTTTCATATCCAAAATCATTATGCAGGTTGATTCTTAAACCCATTGAACATAATGATCTAACGCCATCTCCCAATTTTGAATTCCCTGTATTCGAAGCAGAGGAAGATGATGTTGACAAGATTCCTGACGAGATTACCCGTCTTCTTGAGCATAAAAAGAAGATCAGTCAGCCGCATCTTGAGAACCCGTAAACAGTCAAATTGGGATTTTACAAATGTGAACAAAAGGGGGTGAAAAACAAAATCAATCAAAAGTCAAAATCAAAAAAAAAAAAAAGGTGCCCTCAAACCCTAAGTTGACTGATGCTAAATGGGTTCAGAGTCGTTATGACCAGTTGAATCTGATCGAAGAGAAGAGATTGACTGCCATGTGCCATGGTCAGTTATATCAACAGAGGATGAAGAAAACATTCGATAAGAAGGTCAAACCTCGTGTGTTCCGAGAAGATGACCTCGTGCTCAAGAAAGTCTTGTCTTTCGCGCCTGATTCCAGGGGCAAGTGGACTCCAAACTACAAGGGTCCATACGTTGTCAAGCGAGCCTTTTCAGGCGATGCTTTGATGCTTACAACTATGGATGGGAAGGATTTCACTCGTCCTGTGAATTCAGATGCAGTCAAGAAATACTTCGCCTAAAAATAAAAACAGAATAGCTCGCTAAGTTGAAAACCCGAAAGGGCGGCTTAGGCAAAAATGAGTGTCTCGATTGAAAACCCGCAAGGGCGATCCAGGCAAAAGTTAGAGACATAAAAAAAAGTATATTTGCATCCCGCTAGATTGAGTACCTCACCCTGGGGCAATCTAGGCAAAAATTAGGGATTTGGCAAGTAACTGCATCCTGACAAGACTGTGTTCTACATCTATCATCCATCAGAGATTCCTGTTCATTCGTCGTCAACTGAAGCTTCGAATACATCGAATCCAAAATTGGTGGAGAAATGGTCATTATGTTCAATGTAGCCCTTTCCAATATATATCACCAATTTCAAACTTGTAAAAATCTATGGAGTCTTGCCATTTGCAGGCTACCATTCCATCAAATGAATTTGAGCCTTTATCCAATTATTTGCACTCTTATTTGTTTCAATTCAACAAATGTTTTGCATGTTTTAATTGATAAAATATCATTGTTTTCAAAATAAACAAAATTTTCACAAATTGTTTTTAAACAAAGTGACACATTCACAATGATCGAAAGATACTTAGGAGATTCTCAGTGCTCTCCCAAGGGTGGTATGATTCCCAACAGGGTAAGGCATTTGTTCATGTCCCTGGCATTTGATTGTATTCTCTTCCTCGGGAACCTTTTGTGGTTTTTCCCCCGAGCAGGTTGCCTTTTTTGGCTTCGTTCCCTTAACAGAGTATTGGGACGATTTATTCACACTCCAGATTCCCAGCAGAGCAGTAATTTTCTCCCCTCGGGTGTGTTCTCTCTGGAAGATTGGTTTTTGGTGTTTTCTTCCTTAGAGAAGTCATTGAAGCAGTAGTCTTCCCTTCATTCATCCGATAGGCTCCCCAGTAGAGCAACTCATGTGGTAGATGCCCTGCCAAGATATTGCTGTTTCACGGTATATCTAGATCCCAACTAGAGTGTTTAGTCTGTTGGATCTTATCTACGATGATGTTATCCTCTTTCAGAGATATTGTTGTTTCTCTGATCCGCAACAGAGTTTTTGGTGATGGATTTTATCTGTGATAATTCATCCCAAGGAGTTGTTTGTATGGTGGATCTTACCTGTGTTGACAGTTTCCCCAACCAGAGTTGCTTTTGTGACAGATTCTACTTGCACAATTAAGCACTTCTCCCAGCTGAGAATGTTGATTCATCCCTGCGATGATTTTGTGTTTTCATTGCTCCTCAACAGAGTTACGGCTGTAGCAGATTTCGGCCTGTGCAATGAATCTTTTCTTTCCAGTTGAGACTTTTGGGTTCATCCCTAAGCTGAGTGTTCGCTAAGATATTCACCACTCTCCCCCTCAGCGGAAGAACGATTTTCTCTCCTCAGCAGAGCGTGATCTCTCAGTAGATTTCCTCAGTGGAATGGCTGATTGATCCCCCAATGGATGTGCTCTCAGTGGTTTTCCCCAGTAGAGTTGTCAGTAGACGTCCCCTAGTGGAGTTACTGACAGTATCCCCAACCAGAGTTGCTTGTGTGGCAAGTTCTACTCGTGCATTCTGTCCTCCTCAGTAGTGTCTGCCTGTGCAATGGACTCTTTTCCCTAGCGGAGTTGTTGGTGGGATAAGCTTTATCTATGTTGATCTATCCCCAACAGAGATACTATTGTTTTTGGTATCTGGATCTCCCCAGCATGAGTTGCTGTCGTGGCTGTTTTGCCTGTGTGACGACTTCTTCTCCTTAACCGGATTGCTTGATGATCCATCACTCAGAGATTTTATGTGATTTCTGTGATATCTCTGATTCTCCTGCAAAGTCTTTGCTTCCTAGCATCTCAGATCTCCAGCAGATTGGATACTCTCCATCAGGATTTCCTGGCTTTCTCTCTCGAGATGTAGTACCGGACGTTTGATTCCTGGTCCTGTTTATGTTAGATATGTCTGTTTGTCAGCATTCATCATACATAAACCAAGCATATACATGCATAATCATTAACATTCATATATTCATGTTGCATTTTTTTGCCATATATCTATTGTTTGTTATCTCCTGTTAATTGGTGATATAGATCTCCCCAGTAGATCTCCCCAAGCAGATGGGTGTGTCTGATCCTTCAAAATAGAGTCAGCCCCTTAAGCAGAAAGTGTCTATCTTTCATGCCATTCCCCACTGAGTTCTATCCTCGTGGATGACGGTTGTTTCCGTTTCCTCCCAACACACACATTGGGATGGAGTCTCCTATTGAGTTATATCCTCATTAGGATGCGTCTTGATTCAATTTGCCTTTTTGGTTTGATCCTAAATTGGCTTTTGAGACTGTTTTGGTGTTCTTCAGTAAGGTCACCAATGTTTTCCACCTTATCCTCAGTGGATTTCTGTGGCCTCTACCTACAACCCGGTAGCTGTAAGTCCTATTTCTTTGGCTTCTACCTACAACCTGGTAGCTGTAAGTCCTATTTCTTTGGTCTTCTACCTACTAACCGGTAGTTGTAAATCCTATTTTCATCCCCTAGCAGAGGTAACCTTTGTGGTTCGTTCTGGTTGTTGGCGGATTTTGTGGTCGTCTACCCAACACTCGGTAGTCGTAAATCCTATTTTGTTTTCTCCCCATCGGAGTTTGTGCTTCCCTGCGGTATAAATGAATATTTGCTCACTAACCGGCAATCATTCATCTTGTCCCCAGTGGAGTTTGCGGTTTTCTACCCAGTATTCGGTAGTTGTAAACCCTATCCGTATCCTCAGCAGAATCTTTGGTCTTCTACCCAGCATCTCGGTAGTTGTAAACCCTATTTTCTCCCCTTGCAAAGTTAACCCTTGTTGTTCATCCCAACCGATGACGGTTACTCTTCCGTGGTTTTCTACCCAGTCTTCGGTAGATATAATCCCCTCCTTGTTGGTTATCATTATCCAGTATTCGATTTTGGTATTCCTTCCTTCTTGCGGATGTTTGCTCCGAGTAAGCAAATTTATCCCCAGCGGGTCCTCTTTCATTTACCATTTTCCGGTGATGTTTGTTGCTTCCCCTTTGATTGGCCATCATTATCATACCTAGTTTGATATCCCGATGTCCTTTTGTTTCGGTCGATTTATCCTTTATTAACCCAGTCACCGGTTGTGGATAATCTTCCATGTGAGTATATTATCTACGTTCTGACGGTAATAGATAATATATCTCATGCACTCTTCTGTCGAAACCTTTTGGTCTTTCCCCAGTTGAGTAAGATTCGTATTTCCTGTGTTGGAATCGAATATCCTTTTCCGTGGTTTTCTATCCAGTAGTCGGTAGATGTAATCCCCTCTTTGCGGTTATCTTCATCCAATATTCGGTGTTGATATTTTCCCCATTTGTTTGGATAAATTTCCGTATGCTTGCAATTTATCCCCTGTGAGTCATCTCTCATTTATCCTTTGTTGATAATGATTGTTTCTCCCTTTGGTGGGTCACCTATTATATGCCCAGTAACCGGTATCCCTGGTGTTCCTTCCTTTCGAGTATATTACCCACGTTCTAACGGTAATGGATAATATATCTCATGCACTCTTTGGTCGAAGTCTTTTGTTGTTCTTCCCCAATTGAGTAAGATTTGTATTCCTTATGGAATCGAATGTCCATCCTATAAACAAGTCTGCTTTTCCAGCTTTCTTCAGGATGATGAGTGTTTTGGCACACACACCAATTCACGTTTCGGTCGATTTATCCTTTATTAACCCAGTAACCGGTTGTGGATAATCTTCCATGCGAGTATATTAGCCACGTTCTGACGGTAATGGATAATATATCTCATGCACTCTTTGGTCGAAGTCTTTTGTTGTTCTTCCCCAATTGAGTAAGATTCGTATTCCTTGTGGAATCTAATGTCCATCCTATAAACAAGTCTGCTTTTCCAGCTTTCTTCAGGATGATGAGTGTTTTGGAAGTAAAAACCAATTCACGCCTCGGTTGGTCACCTATTATATGCCCAGCAACCGGTATCCCTGGTGTTCCTTCCTTTCGAGTATATTATCCATGTTCTGACGGTAATGGATAATATATATCATGCACTCTTTGGTCGAAGTCTTTTGTTGTTCTTCCCCAATTGAGTAAGATTCGTATTCCTTGTGGAATCGAATGTCCGTCCTATAAACAAGTCTGCTTTTCCAGCTTTCTTCAGGATGATGAGTGTTTTGGAACACACACCAATTCACGTTTTGGTAGGTCACCTATTATATACCTACTACCCGGTATCCCTGGTGTTCCTTCCTGTCTGCTCCCTATTATGACCTCGGTCCCCTGTGGAGTCAGATTTTCCTGAGTTGAAACATACCTTTTTCAGGTCTTCCTCAGATGTTTTGGTTGATTGATATCTCTCACCCTTATACCGGTCTTAGATATTCATTCTTCCCGAGCTTGTTACCCAGTAACCGGTAACACCTCATCCTTTTGCTTTCCCTGGAGATTCTTTTTAGATTTCCCCAGCGGAGTTTCTGTTGTGTTTCACCTTTTGCTGTGTTGGCGTTTTCCCCAATACATGCATTTTTCCCGGCAGAGTTGTCTTGTCAGCTCTTTCCCCAGTCTGCGTCCGGATTTTCATCCAAAGTATCCTTTGCGGATAGTTTTGCTGTGTTGGCGTATCTTCCAGCACACGCATATTTGAGTCAGCTTGAGTCCTTCCATTGGATTTGTATCCCTTTGGAACTCCTCTCCCTAGTTTTGAGTCGTTACCTGCTCACGCAGTGTCAAGTTCTCTTTCCCCTAATTCTGAGTCATGTCCTGCTCACGCATTTTTTCTTTTTTTCTTATCCCCATAAGAGTCCCGTCAGAGTCTTTATTCCATCAGTGAGTGTATCACTCCTATGGATTTTCAATTTCTCCTGATTTCTTTTCTTCTTTGTGGACCCATATTCCCATAGAGATATTTTGTTTTGCATACATACATTTGCATCATGAGGTCTCTCAGGAACCAAAATTTGTCTCATTATTGTTATTTAAGCCCATTCTACCGCGTCGAGATGAAGATTTTAACCTTCATTTCTCCGGCTAGAATGATATTAAATAGGGGCATCTGTAAGACCCCAATTTTGTCCCTAAGATCCCTCATGGCATCCTATCATTTCATTACATAACCTCAAGGATCTTTAAGCATATTGCCTTCCTTTCCTTTGGGTTGGGATCTCCTTGTGAGTGGTTTGAGATCACCAGGCATGCTTGCATTGTATATCTTTGCTTTTCTTGTTTTAATCACTAACCAAAAGCACCAAAATATGTCATCTAACATTTGTTTTGCAGTCTAAGCAAGCACAAGTCAGGAAATTCAAGGAATTCATTTGTGCATTGAGGTGATGGTATTTTCTTGAGAAGAGGACCACATGATCATTATATTGAGCTTATATGAGCTAGAGGTTCATTTTGAAGCAAATTCCCCAAGTGGTTGAAGCTCAAATTCATCAGACATTGTCAAGGTCATCTGAGGACCATATTATCAATTGTGTAGTCAATTGAAGGCTTTGAGGTGTGGGAAATGATTTGAGAATCCCATTCATGTTTAAACAAGGCCTATTCATCATGTCAAACATCTATCTTGAAGATTTTAAAGCCAAATCAAAAGTTTCCCAAAATGGAAAGTGACCTGTAATTTCAAGTTTCCAAAAATGGCAAGTTTTTGGTCCACATTCAACTTAACTTTCCAACATCAAAGAAGCTTCAAATGAATTTTTGGTCAACATGAAAGTTGAAGATCTTTTTCTCCCCATTTCAAAAAGTCCTAGATCATGACCATCTGATAAATGGTTGAGGAGTTATGAACAAATGATTGCAAAGTATGCTTGGAACTTCAAAGTGCCATAACTTTTGATCCAAAACTCCAAATTGAACCACTCTTTTTGAAAAATGATCCTTATGACCAAGAGATTCCAAATCCATCATTGCCTTGCATGAAATGAGTTCACATGACCATTTGTTCATTCAAGTGCATTTTAGAGGGAAAATGGAGAATTCAAATTTGGTTGATCGCATGAACCAAATACCAATCCTATCATGTTCATGAGCTGATTTTAAATGATTTTGAACCTTGCATGGGCACTGTTCACGTGCACTTTTTCCATGCATAGGTGTATTTACCAATTTTTCCATGCACCTCATATCTTCCTAATTTCAATTAGCAAAAGCTTAATCTTAATCTCAACATCATTAACACACCATATATAAGCCTAATCCTAACTACATTTGCCATAACATCACATTCTAGATCTGAAATTTCATTTCCCTCCAAAAATTCTCTCAATTGAAACTTGAATTTTCTTCACATAACTCATCAATATTCTTGCATATTCTGGTTGATCATGCATCATTGAGTAGGAATCAAGCATTGGATTGGAGAATTTGGTGCAGATTCGTGCATACACAAAGCTTGAACATGAAGATGGATTTTGAAAATTGAGCTTCATTTAGGTGGATTCAAGTGTCAATTCCTGCATCAAACTTCATATCAAGGTTGGATGAGAAGATCTGGAAGATTTGAGGCCTTGAACACACGATTTCAGCTCACTGCACTTCAAGAAGGTTGGAATTCGATCATCTCCTTTCTTCATTTTATTGCCATGTTTAGATAGATCCTTTGATGCTGATAATTCTGATGTGTTTAGATTTTGTTTTGGATAAGAATTGGATGAGATATGTTGACTGGAATTTTTGATGTGCAATATGTTTCTCTTCGATCTGCTCTTGTTAGGAAGAATTAATGTGAATTGAACCTAGATTTGGAATGTATGTTGCATAAGCTTTCGAATGGTACCATTTTCATGCAAATCTGGAAATTTTTTGGATGACCGTCGCTGGAAAGAAATCGGAGAAGACGACCGGAATTACTATTCCGGCCGTCTGGTTCGTGCGCTTAGGGTTTCACGTTACCGCGCCTTGGACCTCATCGTCTTCAGTTCGATTCCGTGCCATGCTATTTTCATATTCCACTTATTTTTTCCCCTTGCGCCAAACACCGCGTTTCATTTGTAACGCGCTTGCAACCTTATGCTCCTTGGTTCGATCCTGGCCATTGCATATTTCCATTTATTTCATTTGTTTTGTTATAAGCGCCTCTTTAACCCTGCCTTGCCTTGGTTCGATTCTCAGCGCATGCAGTTTTTGATTTCAATGTACTCTGTTCGAACCTAGCCTTCTGCATATTGCCATTTTCCTTTCACATCTCATTTCCACATGATTTTCACATTATTTCATTTTCCTTCTTCATCTTTCAAAAATCACAAAAAATAGTATACATATCCAATTTAATCCAATTTATTTTTCACATGTTCATTTTAATGTCTAGTATTTTTTAGCATTTATTTCCTGATTTTTGTATTGCTGGATTTTTAAATGTGCTTGCTTATTTGAACATGATGCCAAAATGACATGTTATGCTAATTGATTTGTGAAATGCTCATGGTTTGTCCATTTGCCTTGAAATTTGACATGCTTATTCATAACATGTAACATGATCTTTTGGCTTTTGTTTGGCATTTTTACCATTTAATACCACTGTTTTGGACACATGAATATATGTTGTAACATTTGGTATCACATTCTTGACCTTGCTACTTGTGCATTTTCATTCATACACCATTTGTTGTCTTCTGGAATTAATTTTTGGCATAATGTTCATTCTTAACATGTTTAGCACACATAAAAAATTTCATGATCAGTAGATGCTTTTCTGTTTTAATGTGAATTTTCTATGTTTGATGTCCAATTTTGATCACATTGTTTGCCTTTGCCTTATCTTGATTAATTGATGGCTTTGCTTATTGATTTGGCTTTAGTCATTTTGAGGCTTTCTTCTTGCTTGAATAAATCTGCTTCATGTGAAATGTTGACTTCTGTTTTGGTCATTTGACTTGCCTTTTACCCTAGTCTTTGTACTAGTGGTTTGTAGTCACCAATTGTGCTTCATGTTTCAGGTTTGAGCATTTAGCTTTGATGATTGGTGTGGCCTCATTATTTGAGATGCCATTTACTTTGATCATTAACTCTTGTTGTGTTGTAGGTCCATTGATGTGATGAACTCACTTGAGTGCTTGCATTTGAGACTTGCATTGTGTATAATTGTTGGATGATTCCACTGTTGTCTGTTTGGTTCTCTGAATACAATATTAACTGTTTAAGCTTTTGTACAGGTACATTAGTCGCTTTTAGCTCTTGCTTGAACTTTGCTTTGGTTTGTGGTTGGTTTACCACTTAGGTTACCTCTCTTTCTCCATGTAGTCTGGAAGTCATGTCACCTTTTTGGCAGGCGTTTGGCTGAAGTCCTCCTTAAGAGGCAATGATTGTGATTGTTTATGTTTGTGCTAAAGACCTCTAAATGAGGCATATTACTTGTTAAGTCCTCCTAAGTGAAGAGGCAATTGACAGATAGAAGGGATTTGCAATCAATCCCCTGTTAATCGTTGAGTTGTTCGTTATGCTCGCACTACGTGCGGATGCTCTTGAACCTAACCCAAGATCTTGTATAGAGTCAGTCATGTGGAATAGGGTCCCTCATTCTGGATCCCCACACCTTCTTTGATTCAAGCTCACCCAGACCAGGGTTAAGAGCATGAGGTCACATCCTCATTTCTCCTTTCATCAGCTTCACCCTAACTCTCAATGTTAGTGGTTAAGAGCTCAAAAACACCCTTACAGTTTTGGCTTGTTTGTCGAGGTTGATATGACCCCTCTTGACTAAAGCCCAACCATTTGTCTGATCCTCTTGTTTGTATATAGAGTGTGAAGCTTGATTGTTTGTTTGCTTATTTGTGAACCTCTCATGTATGTGCATTTGCATTTTTGCTTTTTGTGGAGTTAGATGTAAGTCCAGCTATTGGCTTTCTGTTTCCTGTTTTGTTTTGTGGAGTTAGATGTAAGTCCAGCTATTGGCTTTTTGTTTCCTATCTGTTTTGTGGAGTTAGATATAAGACTATATATTGGCATTCTGTTTCCGTTTTTCTTTTCAGGAGTTGGATATAAGTCCATATATTGGCATTCCGTTTCCGTTTTATTGTTCAGGAGTTGGATGTAAGTCCATTGATTGGCATTCCGTTTCCTCTTTCTGTGGTTCTCCCATGAGACTTGCTTATTGTTTTTACCTTGTGTTGCCTAATTCCAAAGGAACTTACTTGGATCATCTCTATGATCTTGAGAAAGGAATTCCTATTGTGGCTTTATCCTTAACCCTCACATCTTGCATGCTTAACCTTGATCCATATTCTCATCCTTAACCAAAACCAGAAAACTTTTGTGCAAACATTTTGACTTGTTTTCAACATTAGAAACCCAGGCCTTATGCCTTTGATTTTCAACTTTCTTTTCATAATACTCATTTTGAATTGAATCTCTAAGTCAACTTTGACCATCTTTGTGAATACTTCTCATTGGTTAATTCAACCCACTCAATTGCTTTTGTGGCCCTTGTCCACTTCTTAATCAAAATTTTCATGCATTAGCCATAGATCTGAATTATCTTAGTGGTTGATGTAAATCTCACCTTTTGTCCTTAGTGATTGAATTGTAAGACTTCCATGCTTATTATAGGGCTTAATCCCTCACTAGCATGTCGAAGCTGTTCTCACATGGTGGACTCGTGGTTGTTCAGGTCGAGTTTTCTCCCTTTGATAACGAAAGACCTTAAGGCTTTTGTTTAAAATCAATCCACTCACTATTTTGAAATCTTTTACCCGAACTACGGGGTTTTGATCCTTATCTTTCATGAAAAGGTACGTAGGCAATGGATTCATCCATCCAAACACAAAAATATAAATAAACTTGTATATTCTTCTCTCATCTCTTCAATCATGTTTGCACAAAAATATTTCATAAACAATAACCAATACAACAAGTTGTGAAAAGGGCTCCCTAGGAGTACCTAGGATGCATTGGGTGCCTAACACCTTCCCATTGCATAACCCACCCCCTTACCCAGATCTCTGACCCCCTTTTACTAGTTTAGTTTGTAAAACTTTATAGGTTTTTGTTCGCTTTCTAACCATTCCTTTGGATAAATAGAAGTGCGGTGGCGACTCGACTTTGTATGATTTACCTTGGATCTAGTTAATATTTCCAATGGTGACGAATACACCGCTACAGTCGCACATCGAATACTCAGAAATTTCCTGGACAACCATCTACCATATTAACAGAGGAATTACCATGAGCAGGCAACAAATTGGCTTTCACATTCGGCGCACGATCTTCGAAGGACACCATCCCACTATTTACTAGTTTCTAGAGCTCATAATTCAACGAGTAACAGTTCTCAGTATCATGGTCGAAAGCTCCTTGATGAAAGGCACAATGAAGTTCGGGCTTATACCACCACAAAAGTGGTTCTGGAATTTGAGGAGGATTTCTTGGCTGTAGTAGGTTCTTGAGAACCAAAGATGGGTAGAGTTCGGCATATGTCATAGGAATAGGGTCAAAAGAGACCTTCTTCCTCTCGAAATTTTGTTGTTGTTGATTATTGTTGTTGTTGTTGTAGTTGTTGGTTCTTTGTTGCGGCTGTAGTTGACGTTGTTGTTGAACAGACATTGATTGACAGTTTGAGTTGTTTTAAAATACTGGAATAACTGATGAAACCTGATGATAATGCTGACGCGGTTGTGGATTCTCTTGACATGAGGCCTCCTCTGCCTCCCTACTGATACTGCATTGGTTTCCCCTTCCTTTTTTCTAGAGAAACTGCTTCCACATTTCTTTCTTGATAACACCTCTTCTTTAGACAAACGTCCTTCACAGACTCCTTCCTCTAACCTCATCCCCATGTTTACCATTTCAGTAAAGTAATTGGGGGCACTAACAGTAATAAAACGAACTCAGGGTCTTAAGGAAAATCTTCGTCATCTCCTTCTCTTCCAACAGAGGATTAATCTGAGCAGTAAGCTCTCTCCACCTCTGGGCGTACTCTTTGAATGTCTCTTTGTCCTTTTGAGACATAGAGTTCAGCTGGTCTCTATCCTGGCGCCATGTCCATATTGTACTTATACTTCTTCACAAAAGCTTCACCTAAATCATTAAATGTGTGTCTACTTGCATTGTCTAGCCCCATGTACCATCTCAAAGCGGCACCAGTCAGACTGTCTTGAAAGTAGCGGATCAATAACTGATCATTATCAGTTTGAGTTGACATTTTCCTGGCATACATGACAAGGTGGCTAAGTGGACAAGTATTTCCCATATATTTTTCAAAGTCAGGGACTTTGAACTTCATCGGAATCTTAACGTTTGGTACCAAGTAGAGTTTAGCAGCACTCTTACCGAACATATCTTTTCCTCTCAAAGTTTTTAACTCCTTGCGCAGCTCAATGAACTGATCCTTCATCTCGTCCATTTTCTCATAAACATCTGGACCCTCAGACGACTCAAAATGATAGATGATGTCCTCAACACGAGGCAGAGTCTGAACAAATGGAGGCGGCACAGACATGACCGGGCTAGATGCCAGTATAAAAGTAAATGTAGGTGCAAATCCTTCAGGCATAAAATTCGGTGGCATCCCCCACGGGAATCCAGCAGGCATAGTTGGACCGGACTGAGTAGCAACAACAAGATCAGTTGAGGTAGCAACCTCTGAGATGACATTCCTCTGAGGAGGAGGAGTTGCGGGAGTTGGAGAAGACTGATTCTGAGCAGCTAGAATAGACTCCATCATAGCAGTTAAACGAGTAATCTCATCCTTCAATTCCCGGTTCTCTTGCTCTAAGTGCTCCATGATTCTCGGTTGATTGGCGCGAGTGTTGTATCGGTGAGTCAGCTTGGCTGAAGCATAGAGGAATAACTGATAAGACATCTGGCGGAAGAAAACCTGTTTATGCAAATGATGCATGAACTGCAATGTTTTTGATTGTTTTTACTTTCAAGGAACATACTATTTTATTTGAAAATATATAATAACAATAATAACAATTTGATTGACCATAAAAAATCTCTTTTATTCATATAATTTGGAAGTATTACACTGAGTACAATTTCAGAAACCAAAATACAAATACAAGAGAAAAGGAAACTAATCATCCTAAGGATCCCTAGAAACAGTGTCAGATGATCTGGCTGCAGGTGCGTACTTCCTTCGGATGCGTCGGATCTCGGTCTCAAAAGATGTCTTCATCTGAGCCTTCTCGAGGGCAAGCTAATCAACGATCTTCTTTCAAGCACCGGAAGGCTGAGGCATACTATAGGAGGATGTACCCTCTGGTTCTCTTTGTCTCTTCACTGCTCGGTCTTCAAGAAGTTCAATAAGTGCATCTTTTTCCTTAGACTCAAGCTGCAACTCCTCATGCTTTTGGCTTAAAGCATGGAACCGTTCTCCCCACATATCCTTCTCTTGCTTCATCTTGGCGAGTGCGTCTTCCAACTCCTCTATATCTTGGTTATGGAGAGTTAACGACTCAACCACAACCATAAACATAGGTCTCTCACAAGCATACGTCACCTTCAACTCCAGAGCTCTCTTCTTCACCCAAGTAATGTAAGCTTCCAAAGCTACACAGTTGCGAGGACCAAGCTCGGATCTTCCTTTCCTATGCACGTTATGCCAAGCATGTATCGTCTTGTGCTTCAAATGTTGGGGATCTTTAACCTCTTGATAGAAAATACCTTCTAACTGAGTGTTATTAGGTTTGTCTCTCAAGGGGAACCCAAGTTGACGACGAACCAAGGCAGGGTTGCAGTTGATTCCTCCTTGTGTACCGATGAGAGGCACATTAGAGAGTTCGCCACAACTGAAAATAATATCTAAGCTACCTAACATAGAGTCATACCAAACTATATCATCATTAGTGAGAGACATAAGTCTCTTATACCACCATAGACATCGTTTGTTCTCCACAAAAGCAGGCGTCTGAGGCAAGTGCGAAATAAACCACTTGTACAGAAGAGGAACACAACACACAATAGTACCACCACCTTTAGAATTCCTTAAATGCAAAGATAAGCACATATCACCCAACAGAGTAGGCACACGATTCCTGATCAAGAAGATTCTAATAACATTAATATCAATAAAACCGTCAACGTTAGGTAACAAAGCCAAACCATAGATGAGCAACACAAAGATGGATTTGAAAGCATCCACAGTACCGGCTTGAGAAAAGGTAGTGGCTTTACCAATGAGAAACTCAAAAGTCAACCCAAACATTCCTCCTTTCTTCACCTAATGAGCCTTAATCTCAGACTTCTTCAAATTAAGAGCTTCAGCTATAATATGAGATATGGGAATCTCCTCCAATCCACTAAAGGGCAGCTTGTCAAAAACAGGTATTCCCAAGAGATGAGCATACTCCTCCAACATAGGCATAAGTTGATAATCGTGAAAGGTGAAGTAACGGTAGAGTAGGTCATAAAACTGAACCAACACACTTAAGAGTCCTTCAACTACATCAGCAAATAACACGGATAAAAGCTTCCCATGACGTTGCTTGAAGTTCAAGGGATCTAATACAAAAGATGATAACTTCCTTAACCCTTTCAAGTCAGGACATCTGAAACTGTACTTTTTAGCATTCCTTCATCCATAATCCATGGTCTGAAAATATTTGCAAATAAAACCTCAAATCCTTGAAGTTATTTTGATGTGATGAATGTCATGATGTGCATGAATGCATGAATGCAACAATCACAAATAAGGGATCACACACCAGGCAAACAAACAAAGGTCAAGGGATGAATCAAGTCATCGTCAAGATCAATCATCCATTTTGGTGGATTATGGTTTTCACCTTATTAACACCCAAGTTCCATTGATATTGACAATACTTGATTGGATCAACCAAGAATCAAGGTTTTGTTGTAAGTTACGAGCATGGAGTGAGGTTAAGAACCATCCCAAAGTAGTGTACTAAGGATAAAAACCTGTAAGTCATGTTCTAAAAAAAGTTCTCAAAGTCTTAATTCCATCTATCAGACATTATAGGTTAGGATGACTGACTCATCAACCCATAATATTCTCAAGAGAAACTCGTCTGAGTGTAGTATCGCGTAACAACTGTTATCAGGTCTACACCTGAACAGTCTATGCACTATGTCCTAAATAGGCCAAGTTGGGTTAAATGTTCTACGGTCCTCAGCTTCTCGGACCCGAAATTAGAGAAAGTGATGCCTAACCACAAATAACTTGTGTGACATCAATATCTCCAAAAGGGTCTTCACTGAGTAGATGGGTCTCAAGCCAACTTGTTAAGGACTACTCCACACAAGTCGAACATGACTATACCATCCCCTATCTTAATTGCACTCAAGTTCGGGTTAGAACTTATCTAACCACTCAAAGATCACAAAGCACAACAAGCAGATTATATCACACAAACAAGAATACAAACATCAAATATACAATTATATACACATACAAAAGTAGGCTAAACCCACTGGAGACTACTCCCCAACAGAGTCGCCACTTAATTTCTGTAGCGGTAAATTCATGACCATTAAGCTATGGATAAACTTAACGTCAATAAAACCAGAGTCGCCACCGCGCTTTTATTGTTTCCAAAGGAAAGGGGAAAAGTACGAACAAAACCCGAAGATAAGAAGTTTTCAAATCAAAACTAATAAAATTCCAGAGATTACAGGTAAGGGGGTTGGTTACACAGAGGGAAGGTGTTAGCACCCGCGGTGTCCTAGGTGTTCCTAGGGAGGCCTTTTCTATGTGTGTATGTGTTTCGATATAAAAGATGTTTGCAATAAATAGAGTGTGGAGATGAGAAAATAATTTATTTATTATATTTTTGTGTTTGATAAGACCTTCGGACTTGTGCCTACGTACCAACATAAAAATGAGGGATCAAAACCGCGTAGTTCGTGGTATCAATTTCAAAGTGAGTTGATTGCTTTTTGTAAAAATTTAAGTTTAAAAGAGGCACAAGGGCCTAAAAGAATTTGAATGAGTGTTAGTTCTTTTTGTCTTTTGAAATTTTTAGGTCAATATGGTTAGATTCATTTACAAGTTTGTTTTAAGAAAAGAGTTAAAAATGCATTGGCATAAGGCCAAAGTTTTTAATTTGCCATCAAGTCTAAGTTTAGAAATCACAAGCAAAAAAGATTTTTAAAAGAGGGGAGAGATTTTGAAATTTAAGAGAATGGGAGGAGATGAAGAGACTAATCCTAAGAAAAAATTAAAAGTTAAGAGTTCAAAAGATCTGACCAATGAGATGCAATCCAATAGACAAGAATGTCATATAGAAACCCACTTTTTGCTTTGGACTTTAAATCAAGAAATATCAATAAGCAAGTAGCCAGATGAAAAGAAAGGCATAAAATAAATATAGCCACATCCAGGAAAGCAACTTCACAGTCTTCTTCTTAATCTTCCCGTGTATCAGATGAACTACTCCTTGATTGGCTCAAAATAAGGCATTAGACATAGGTTCAAAATAACATTTACATCAAGGCCATGTAGCAGATGGATTCATGTGGATCCCAATACTTGCAACATATGAAATCTCAAATCACAATAGCTTGGTTTCAGAAATGTTGGCATTGGCCAAGTCCTTTTGCATAGGGAATGTTGCCTAATTCTAAGTCCAAAGCTCAGATCAAATCCAACAGTCCGCACAAACATTTTTTAGGGTTTTTTGTTGTTTATTAAGTATCTTAAGGTCCTAAGACCACAATCACATACAAAATATACAAGCAAATATACACAACCACAATATATGGCTCTAGTGAGCAAAGTGAAAAATGGCATAAACATAAACAAGTTAAATGATATGCAAATGACAAATGAAACGGTAAATGGCTTGAATTTAAATTGCATAAAGTAAATGACTTGAAAATAAAAGCAAGATTAATAAAAGTTAGTCAAATATTAGTTGATTAGGTCTTAGTGAAGTTTTTCTTTTCAACTGATTAAGTCATTCTTTGGAGAACACTCATCCCTCTATTCAAAAGCATGGATCCTTTAACCAAGACATCTTCCAAAGGAAGGAAAAAAGGTCAAGTTTCCACACAATACCGTGAAAGGGGGGATACTTACAATCTCACTTACTAGAATATTATGCCTTTGGGTCAAAATTTAGCGCTATGTGAAGCAATCGTAATTGGACTTATGTAGAAGTCACAACTATCTGAGGCCGGGAAATAATTTTTTTGGTGTTAATGGATGTTAGAGATATGGTATAATTAACCATACTCCTAAAACATACCACACACAAAAATAAAATGATCAAAGGATGGACCTAATCTCATCCATACCTGTATTGGTTCGTCTAACACAAAGTTATTGATGAACCAATTAGCCTTAGGATATTGAGACTTCATTGGTCAATAAAAGGAATGGGATAGAATGGTATTGAAGATGAAGAGGGAGGGGAGATGAGATCAACACAAATTGGTCATGAGAGGACTTTTATCAAATTAAAATCATTCATTCATTTTGGGAGATGAAATGTACATTTCATCAATCCCCTAAATTCAATGATTTTAATTCAACAAAAGTCAAATCAACCTTGACCAAAGCCCAAACACATATTCAAACTTCATAAGTCAATAAAAGTGGCTCAACATAATTTCTACACAATTAATCAATTAAAAATCAAATTAAAGTGCATTTAAATTAAATTATGTTTGATCAAAAAACTAAAACCTCTTTAAAACACCAAATAAATGGCCAAGAGATTTATCCTAGGTCAAACAAGGTCAAAGGATCTTAGACAAAAAATTTCATTATTTTTGAAAAGTTAGAAGTATTTTTAAACAATTAAAAATATGCACAAAAATAATTAAATCATGAAAAATATCAAACTTAATCCAAAAAATAATTTTAATTCAGAATATGAAAGAGGAAAATATTTGATTTTTTTTGGTGAAAGTCCCATTTTTTTGGATTAAAAATGAATTTGATATCAATTAATTAAAATAAAAGGGTCAAATGAAAAATGAGAAAATAAAATATAAATAAAAAAACAAGGGCCATCAGATCTCCCTCATTAATTGAGGTGGCAGATCTGATGGCCAAGCGCGCGCTTTCCACCAATGCCTCAGTCAATTGTGCCACATGCGTGGTAATCAAATTGGATGGATGAGATTAAAACATGAGAACCAAATTAGATGGCCTGGATTGTTCCAGTGCACCACCGAAACCCTAGCTCCGGTCATCTTTTCCAGTGAGCACCATCGGTCTGGCCCAAGCTCAACTCAATGGAAAATGAAAAGTGAATACACTAATTTGAAGGAAAAATGCTCAGGAGCACGAATCTGCCCTCAATTTTATCTAATTCCAAGTATATAAAAAGATACAGGGATTTGAATTTTGAGGATCATGAATTGAGTTGCTTCGATTTAACCTCAAAGCAACTCACTCTTCTTTCCTACATTGTTAGGACTTCAGACAACCAAAAATCAACAAGAATGGTGAAGAATTGAGGGAGAATCGAAGAGATGAAGATTCTGAAAATTCACCTTCAATGGAGCTTCAGATTGGCACGATCTTGCTTTCAATTATGATTGGCCTTACTTCAGATGCTTAATGGAGGTGAAATGGATCAAGGAGAAGTATGTACTCTTGGAGTTTCAATCTCAAAATAGATGGAGAATTGAAACTCGATTTTCAAATAAAATCCTCAAGTTTAGCCTTCAATGGTGAGGGTTTGGGGTTGCAGGTTCAAAGCTTGGGTATGAGGTCCTCAATTCTGATCAATGAGGGTCTTACTTATAGGCCATGAGATTAATTTTTGCACACTTCCAAATTTGGCCAATTTTGAAAATCCTCTTTGCATGCATGCATGAGTGTGTGATAGGCCCATCAAGTGATTCACTTAGGTCCAAAATTGAATGTTAATCATGTTGAAACCATGTTAGAAGGCCATGCAAATGTGTATGGAAAGTGGAAGTAGAAAACATCCAAATGGTCCTTCAACTTACACCCATGGGAAAGTCCTTAATACTTTGGCCAAATGAGGTGATCTTGGACTTTTTGGGAAGGTGATATTAAGGGGAACAACTTTCATGTTGAACAATTTTTCATTTGAAGCTTGGATCATGATGAATTTTGAGGTGGAAGTTTGGGAAATCAAACATATTTGAAATTTTTTTAAGTCCCAAGTCAAATGTTCACTTCTTCCACCATGAATAACTTTTCCTATGGACTTCAAATGAGAAACGTTTATTCATAAAAGTTGTAGCTCTTTAAAACCTATTCAATTTGGTCATATATTTGACCTTATTTGGATTTGGCATGAAGGAGTTTTGCATTTTAGAAGTTGAGGAAAATCACTTGTTCAATGGTATTGGCCCAAAATGACCTATAATGTTTCCTCTCGGCACATACATTTGAATGTTGAATTTTGTAAGACCCTAATTTTGACCCTAAGGTCCCTCATGGCATCATATCATTGCTCAGTGCATTGCCTTAAGGATCATAGCATGTTTGGCTCCTTGACCCTAGGGTGGGACTTGTGTGAGTGATTTGAGACCACCAAGAATGCTTGTCTTGTATATTATTGCTTTTCTTATTTTTGATTACTAACCAAAAGCACAAAAATATGTCACTAACTCTTTTTCTTTTGAAGCTCAAATGATCATGTGCTCCCATGCTCCTAAGAGGCTCCTAAACTCAATGAAGTGGCTAGATGAAGATGAGAAATAGCATGAAAATGGTACACAAAGATCTTAATCATCATATATGCCTCCCGAGCATCTCAATTTTCCAATTTGATAAAGATAACCCAAAGGGCTTGAGGATTGTTTCCCAAGGAAACCCTAATTCCACTATGCTTTGACTGTGCCTTGCTCATGAAGCAACCTCAACCTATGATCAAATTTAATTAATGGAAGTTCTTTAATTCATTATTTTATTCATATATGAGCCTATTTGAGGATCCTCAATCATTTATTAATCAAGATTGGAAGTTTGGCCTTGAAAAGTTGACCAGTCAAGTCATCTGACTAAACTGAGGATCACTAAGATATAACTTGTGATGTGTTTGTCACATGAAGGTGACCCCAAGAGAAAACTGTTCTTAAGAACCATATGAACAATTTTCATGTTCATCAAAAATCCATTTGAAACATGGAAGGTCATCATTCATTTCAAAACATTATAGGTCATTTTGATTGAAACCCTAATTTTGGGTCAACTTCCCTAGGACCTAACTTCCTTAATTTTTATTATTTTGAGATGAGACAAAATGAATTGGAAATATTAATATGTCTAATTCAAATTTTATGTTGGACAAAATTTCATAATCCTAAAATAAACACATGTGATAATACAAAACATTATAGGTCGCTTTGGACCTAAGTCATTGAATTTGAAAAATGCCCAACTTCAAATGCCCATAACGTTCTCATGAAAAATCCAAATAATGCAAAATTTAAGTCTAAATTGATCATATTGAAATTATCTACAACTTTAGTGTTGGAGATGTTTCCATTTGAAGCTTGCATCATTGAAACATAAGGGCTTGAAGAGGCTTGCTTTTGGTGAAGATTTTCAAAGGGGAACTTAAACATGTTTTGTGCCCAAACTTTCACAGCCAGTTTTCACTAATTTCCAAATGCCAAATGAATTTTTGTCCAACATGACTTTTGTTCCTTATTTCAAGGGCTTTCCAACCATTACTCACCTTGCCTTTTTGGACTTTCCATGTGTGAGTTTCGAAGAGTTGTTTCTTTATGTCCATTTTGGCATTTCATGATATAACTTGATATGCAAGCTTGTGAAGATCATTATGCACGTCCAATTCACTTCCAGATGATCTCAGCATAGTGTATCACCCATCATTGGGCCTTACATGCGCCTGTACATACCCATGCAAGGAGAATTCAAATCCCATGCACACGAGGGAACCATGCCTTGCAACACCTTCCAACTATAAATAGGAGCTCAATCTCCTTCATTTCACAACCAAGTGGAGATCTGAATTGCTGCAGAATTGAAATCCCAACCCTCACTAAAGGAATTTTCAGTTTTCTTTCTCTTTTTCAAGCTTGAAATTCAACATCATTAGTTGATTTTCAAAGCTCAATTCCTTAACCTATCATCTCCATCACACTTCCAAAGCAAAAGCAGATCAAGAGCTTGAAGGATTCGTGGCATTTGAAGCTTCATTTCAGAGGTAGAACCTCAAACTTTTTTGATCTAGATCTTGCAAAACAATGTGATTTTCTTTGGTTTGTGTGGTTTTCTGAAGTCCCCTCACTTGAGGCAGGCCAGTGGTGGTCTTAATAGTTCAAATCGTGCCATTCTAGTTGACACACCATGATTTTCAAGCTCATATTTCTCTCTAAACAGGAAGAGTGAGGATGATCTATGGTTATAGTGGTGATGTACATCACCTAAACTTCATTTTGATGTCCTTACATTTCATTTTCATTACAATTTATTTTCCTGCGCGTGGTGGCCGGAAATGGTTAGATCACCGGAGAAGATGGTGGTTTCCACCACCATCCCCACGTGTTTGCTTCAGAGCCCTTGGATCGTGCCTAAACGTTATAATCCTGGCCTTTCCTTGTGATTAATTGTTTTAATGCCATGTGCTGCATGTTTGACTCGAGAGTACAATGCATCCGCGCCTCTGAGCCATGTGGTCCATGCCACGTCAATTAATGAATTGATCTGATGGTTGCGCTTTTTCCTATTTTTCTATTTTCTTTTAATTTTAGTTAATTCCTTTTATTTTCAAAAATTCATAAATATTTTATTTTGTAGTCACAAAAATATGAGACCAATGCCAAAAAAAATTTTGAAAAATCTAGTTTCATATTTTGATTTTTAAATATTTTTGTGACTTTATTTAATATTTTTTGTGAATTATTTGCTTTTTAATAGTTTTAATTCATTTTTAATTACTTTATGATATTTGAAAAATCCAAAAATATTTTCCTAACACCTATGGATCATGATAAGTCAATGAAAAATAGTCTCATCAATTTCTTATTTGATTTGAGATTTATTTGAGATTTTAATTCATATTGTGTTATTTTTTATTGTTTTTAATTGATTTTAAATAGTTTCTGATTTCAAAAATTATTGAAAATTTTTGTCAAAGTTTGTTTGACCATGTTAGACCTATGAGAATTTAATTGGACTTGTTGAAATTGATTTGAATTAAATTTGAGGTTTGACATATTTTGTTTATTTTTATTTTGCATTTATTTTATTTCAAAAATTACCAAAACAATTATGGTTGACTTGTTGACTTGTGATCTTCATTTCTCTTATGTTTGGCATTGATTGGTGACGACTTGGTTCACATTTGATCAAATGAATTTGATACTTGAATTCTCTTTCCATTCATTTCATCTTCATCCCTTTCTTTTTATTTGGCCAATGAGTTAATGTCTTATGGTTGGTCTTGACAAATGAGAGGTTTAACCTTCTTTGATCCAAACCAAACTCAACTTGATCCAAGATCAAGTGAGTTGTTTTGTGTCCAAGATAGGTTGCTTCTTGGTCAAGCAAAAAAACCTAAAGTCCATACAAGGTCCTTCCCTTTTTTTTTGGCATGGCAAGTTTATGGAGCTTGGCTTACTAGTCATGATCTCTAACTTGTGTTTATTTGCCTATAGTTTTATTGACCGGCCTCAAATAGGTGTGACTACTACATTAGTCCACTTACGATTGCTTAACATAGCGCTACATTGTCTTGTGATAAACTAACATAACCATACTAATTACTAACTTTAACTTGAGCATTTAATTTCTTTCCCTTTACTTTAATGCAATTTACTTCTTGCTCATTCATTCATATTGCTTTTTATTTTGCTCACTCGAGCACATATTTTATGTTTATGTCATTTTCCTTTTGCTCATTTGAGCTCACTATTGTATATAAATATATTGTTGTCTTGTGATTGTTTTGTCTTTGTCTTGTGTGAACCTAATGCAAAAAAGAGAAAGGACTTAGAATTAGGACATACCCATTCTTAAAGGAGTTCAAGAGCAACTAGGTCTCATGCCTTTAGAATGCTAAATTTGTTGAAGAGCAACTAGGCCTCATGCCTTTAGAATGCTAAATTTCAAACTTGACTTTAAAGGACTCCCTTTCCAAAACTTATCCTTTGTCCATTCCCCTTATTGTGTTGTGAACTTTTTGATGTTTGCTCTTGTGTGATAGGGATTCCATCTTGAGATAGTAAAGAGGACCATTGTCATGAGTAGCCAAGTTAAGAGATACAAGCCAAATGGAGATCCTAGGAGCTTGAAGCTAAATTGGTTGATTGCTTGATTGTGTGCTAAGTCCGAAGGAAAGGTACATCTTGAATCATCTCTATGATTTCAAGAAAAGGAACTCCAAGGGTTTTATCTTTTCTCTCTTATCTTTGTATGCTTTAGGACTAGCCCTTATCTTCTTCTCCTCACTCTAACCCAAGCCAAAAATCTTTTCTTCAAACTTTTACCTTGTTTCAAATTAGAAACCTAGGCCTTATGCCTTTGACTTTTCCAAATCTTTTCATAAATACTCATTGTGAATAAATCTTAATCCAACTTTGACTTAATTTTGTAAATAAATCTAACTTGTAAATATAAATCACTTCAAGTGGTTTTTGTGGTTCCAATGACCACCTTTGTTAAAAACTTTTTTTCATAAACATTAGTCATAGGTTTGAGTTATCATAATGGTTGATGTAAACCTCACCTCATCCTTAGTGATTGGATTATAAGCCTTCCATACTTATTATAGGGTTAACCCCTCACTAGTATGTTGAAGCCCTCCTCACATGGTGGATTGTTGGTTTAGGTTGAGTGTTCTCCCTTTGATAACAAAAGACCTTAAGGATTTTGATCAAATCAATTCACCAATCTTTGAGATTTTTACCCCGAACTACGAGGTTTTGATTCTACCTTTATGATGGTACGTAGGCAATGGGTTCATCCATTCAAACAACAAAATTTGTAAATATAATCTATTCTCTTCTCACCCCCAAATATTTTGCACATATTTTCACAAATACCAACCTACAACACATGTTTGCAAAAAGTGGTTCCCTTAGAGTACTAAGGATGTCTTAGGTGCGTAAAACCTTCCCATTTCATAACCAACCCCCTTACCTAGATCTCTGACATTTTTATTAGTTTTTGATTTGATAAAACTTCTTACTTGGCTTTTGTTAGCTTTTTAGCCCTTCCTTTGGACAAATAAAAGTGTGGTGGCGACTCGAATTGTATGTTGACTTTTGGTTTAGTCAATAAACCTAAAGGTCACGAAAACCCCGCTACAAATTTGAACTTCCTATAAACATAAAACTTGAAGTAGAGATCTTTTATTTGATCATGAAATTTGAATGGATTTAATATCACAAAAAATGAGCAAGTTATAGTCTTGGGAAGTTGACCTCCAAACTAAGTTTCAGACAAAATGACATATAATCTTTCACCATAAAAAATGACTTTACAAGCCAAATAAGCTCTAGGCTTAAACATGAAAGTTGTTTGGAATGTCATTTTGAGTAAAATTTCTCTTGGTATAATTTTCATATGACAAAAATTGTAGGAGATAGGGTCTAGGGAACCCCAGTTTTGACCAATTGACTTTCTCTGGTCAACCACCATGAACCATCTTGCTAGCTTGACATTCTCTTAAATTTTGGGACACATGGATGATAATATGTACATAATATGATGTAATGTAAAGTATCCCTTGAAATTTTTGATCAATTATTTAGGAAATTTGTTGAAGAAGTCACACAAGATACCCAGATGAATTAGGGTTTCCAAGGCAAACAAACTCCAAGCTCTTGATGATTTCTTGATCAAGGTAACATGTGAAGATCATGGTGGTCCATATATCATAGTTATAGTCAATGTGAACCACTTCTTAATTGCACTCCTTGCATTGAGGGTCTTAAACCCTAGATATGATCTTGATAAGGCATAGGTGAGCATACATACTACCTACAAAAGCAACAAACTATACATTGACATATTTTTGGTATTTTGGTTAGTAAACAAAGAAAAATGAAGTATGATACAATAAAATGTGCTTGGTGATATCTCCCAATGCAAACCCAATGGATGAGGGGTAAGGAGGATGCAAAGGTGTGATCCCAATGCCATTGCATATGATGAGATAGCATGAGGGATCTTAGGGTCAAAATTAGGGTCTTACAGTTTGGGCATGTTGTTTAGATTGATTTGTAATTGTTAGAATATAATTGAGTTTTTAGCTTACTTAGATATTAATTTAATTAGGTTTAATTAGGATTAATCCATTAGTCACATTATTAGGCTAATTAGATTTTAAGGTCAATTAGGTTCAAGTAGAATTTAATTGATTTTAGAATTTAATTGATTTTAGACTAATTCTAACATTGGAATGATGTTAGGATTCGATTACAATTTTAGGCTATAGTTAGATCTTGATTAAAAGTTGATTTGTTCCTATGATCCATTATTATTGTGAAATGACCTTTTACCCTTTAGAGGTTATTTTGGTATTTTGACCATATAATTGCATGATCCCTTAGGATTAATTTTGAAATAGAATTTTAATCAAGTTTTGGTTAGCATATTACATGTTCCTATAGAATAACTTGTAACATTCTAACCATTAGATTAGGACAAACCTAGTCCTCAAGATCAAATCAAACCCCCGATTCAAGTTGATCAAAAAAATTTTTAGTCAATTAAATCCTTTGACTTTGTATAATCCCACAGTCTAATTTGAGTGACAAAAAGACCCTTGGTCACTTCATAATACTTTTCCTGTCAGTTGTGGAGCTCGAAGCCTCAAGTCAGACTCTTAATCAAGGCATCCTCAGTCATACCAAGTAGCGGATTATACAAGATAAAGCAAAGCTCAATTTTTGGTAAATACGATTTAAATTCTATGATACGAGCCTTAAGTAATAAGGAATGAGAAGATGGAGTTTCTCCTATCCTCGTCTAGAGTGACTTTGCGTACGAGGCGTAGGCCCTATCTATTCAAAGCGTTCACCCTTATTCATAGACTTTAGTGCAATACGAATCAAGTAAAATACCAAGTCTTCTTCATACAAAACAACATCAACACAATGAGAAATAATGAAGACTCTTCTCCAACAACTCGAAAGTTAGGATAAGAATTACATGTCACAAGCCTTAAGTAGTAAAGAAGGGATGAGACTGGAGCTTTCCTACCCTCATTCTGGATATCTTTGGGTGCGGGACGTTTGGCCCGTTGCTTATCGTATCCACATTTACTCATAGACTTTAGTATGGTTGTTACCAAGTAAATATCAAGTCTCTCCCACAATCTATCATTTTCTATTGCCTCATCAATCACCTTGCTTTCAGCCGTAGTAGGCTGAACTACGAAAGCATTGATTTCCTTATTGCACTATAAGGATACGTAGGCATGAGAACCCAGATTCTTCGCGACCTACCCTATTTATTAGCACTCCATTCTTCATTCATTCAATCAATATCATCTTTTTGAGATCATGTATACTTATCCTTGGACTCGTTGTACATCCTTTTAGGACGATATCGCGGCAATATACCTCATGAATCGAGAGCTGTTTGGATCGTCTCCAAACATTTAATTCATTCTTTTTCGGCTAACACGCCAGTTTACTCTTTGGTTCAGAGTATTTTTCCTTCATGGATCCAAGATACCATTCAATCTTTGATCTCGAACTGTTTGTTCCCCAACAAGTGATACACTAATCCATGTACTACAATACTGCAATCATTCCTTGAAGTGATGTTTGTATTGTAAGGCCCTGTTTCTTAGACAAATATCTCTCTCTTTGTTCCATGGCAGTTAACTTCTGAAATTGGGTTTGTCTTGTAAGGCCCTGTTGCTTAGACAAATACCTCTTGATACCATTATGTTGGTGCAAGTTATACTTTTCATCACTTTCATTCCTCTTTGTTCTCGTAGTTCCACAAACTACGATTGCTCTGACTTTCTCATTGAATAATGAGAATATGTAGGCACGAGGATGTGAATCCTTGGCGAGCATAATCCTAATTATTCTTCCTTCCGCCTTAGGGAACCATTCATATCTTTCACGATCCATTATCTACCTTCGATCATAAATTGTTCACCTCGGTGACATATCGTTTCTTTGAAAATCAAATGCCAATTTATTTGGATATCCATATATACCCTTTTAGGATGATATAACGGCAATCCGCATTTGTACCTGGAGTTGTTTGGCTCGTACCCAGACATTTGTTTCCTTCTTTTTTGCTAAGACGTTGTTTCCCTCTATGGTACAAATCACATTTCTCCTGTGGATTCCAATACACCTTGACCGTTATTTTTAAATTATACCTATTTAGTCACTGGTTACCAAATCTTACACTTCTGTGACTTTGGTCACTTCATTTCGTTCATCTCCATGATGCATTCGTATACTACCTTCATTCACTCCGTGTGATGTACCCCTATCTTTGAGCCAAATGCATTATCCCTTTATGCTCCATCTTGTGTCACCTTGTCAACCAAGAGCTGTTTGGATCATCCCCAAACACTTAATTCTCCTTATTTTCGGCTATACCATATAGTGGCAGCCAGGCTAGTCCACATATCCGTTTATGCCAGTTTTACTCTTCGGTTCATGTTTTCACCCCTTTTCGGAGTTCAAAACACTATCCTTTGGTTCAGACCATACTTTGATCACAATTTCTTTCCACCTCTCATCACTAGTTCTTTGAACTACGGGGCTCTGAATTCCTCATTGCACAATGAGGATACCTAGGCATGAGGGCCTTAATCCTCACCGAGCACTTTATCTATTTCTTTCTTTTTCCCTTATTCTTTTGCGAGTAATCTTTAGATATAACACTCATCCGAGCAAGAATAATCAAAACGGTTCCCATGGAGTACCAGGGATGTTAGAGGTACTAATACCTTCCCGTTGCATAACCGACTTCCTTACCCAACATATCTCTTTCCCCCGGGTTTTATCGATATTTTCCCTTTCCTTCGGGAATAAATAAAGTTCGATGGCGACTATGTTGTATGTTCAAGCGTGCGATACGTTCGGGTATATTTCCGCTAGCTTTAGTCATGTACTATACAAATCTCCCTAAATCTAGGTTCCTCTTAACTTTTTATATTTAAGGTAAACTTTTCCAAATCACCTACTTGGCCCAAACCTAACGATCTCTTATTCCTTCTTCCCACTAACTTTTTCAATTTCTCATATTTGGCTCAATTGTTCTATTTTCACTAATTAATATATAATAATAAATAAAAAAATTATTTTTAATTACCAAAATAACTCAAGGATATATAACCCGCAAACACCCAACCTAGAATAAATCATCAAAATGCTTAATTCAAACAATTAAAATATAATAAAATATCTAATAAAAAACTGGGTGTTACAGAAACCATTAATGAAGTATCTTATAGATCATTAATGTTGAAGCGTCGACATACCAATGACGAGGAATCGACTGAGTTGTTGATATATGGATAGATGGTTTGGAGGATTCTCAGGGATAAATCCCCAAGACCTGGGTCGCTAGAAAACATGCCGACTAAGACACATAACATGAAAGAATTAGTAAACTTACAAGTCAAGAGTCCTTGATGATCAACATCGAAAACACGTTGGATCAGTTACTATCAAAGGTCAAGAGGAAGTTGGGAGCAATTAAGACTTAACATGGGTTGCAAACAGATAGTGTCGTTAGTGACATGTAAACTCACTAGTGGGAATTTGACAATTGAACATGGAGTGAATGAAGGAGTTCCTTAATGGTCATAACCGTCTTCGACGGTTACTTTATAAATACAATAAATAATAGGCTCATACAAGGGATCAAAGGTCACAAAAAATCCTACGTACTCTCCATACCAATTGAGTACCTGAGTTAAAGAGAGAAACAGTTGAGCGAGAAACATATATGCGTCAGTGTCCAGTCTTTTTCATTAGTCTTCTATTTCCTTAAACGGAACATGAACTTTTACTTTTGCTTTATTTAATTTCATTTATTGTATTTTACCTTATCATTTATCACAACTTGACTTCATTTAAAGTCTTTTTCTACGCCATTATAATTCACACGACGACTGCAATCAATTCACACAAGTTATTTGCACAAATTTCTTTGGAGATTTTTTGAGTTAATCTCACAGACTTTCAAACTCATGATTGCTTACCAAAAACACTGGTAAACACCAATGCATCTGCCACATGGTAGGTTTGGCTAATAACTTGATCAGAGACATGCCTTTGAATCCGAGGAATGCTTTCGACGACATGACGCCATAGAAAACTCCTCCAGCTATCTATGATTTCATCATATTCTATAGAATCATGATAAAGGATCTCCAAGCCGAATTAGAGCTACTTGAGAAGGAGCGATCTGATGATAGGTGTTATGGGATCTTATACTTGTATTCTCAAATATTATACTTTCTTATGATCAGTGAATGAAAAACTTCTTTGCAGTTGCTATCTTCTTTATTGCTCTTACACTTCTAAATGCTTAATAACCAACAAATCCAAAGATTGCCCTGGAAGTAAAAATAAACATAAAATTCTTTTTTGCATGCATCAACATATATCAGCCTTCACATGCATTCAATCCTTCAAAACAAAAACTCATACCCTTTCCCCATATTCTTCAGAACCAAACCTGAATTCCCGATATCATTTTAAGACGAGAAGTAACTATCATCGTACAATAGAGCAAGTTGAACTGAAGCAAGCTGAGATGTGAGAATAAATGGATTCTATGAAAGGAAAGATGGATCAACTCTTGAAGGATATGATGGCTCTTGCAAGGAAAGAGGACATCCCGCATGTGGTTGCGGATGCTAGTAACATTGCCTCTAAGCTTGGCTCCTCTTCACTCCAGAAACCCGAGGTGGATGATCATGAGTTTGGGCTTTCACAAGGATACATTTCTCAAGAATGTGTCGTTGTTCCACTACGAGTTAGAATATCGATGGTAAACCTGGATGCTCAAGATCATTTTGTTGCTTCAGCGATACACATATCTCAATACAATGAAGAACACCTACGATATGCCTATTTCATGCCAACTTAGGTAGTGCATCAAGTGATGCCTATTTTTTAACATTCTATTCAAAAATCTAATTAAATGGTTCCTGTTGAGTACACGGATTAGTGGGGTGCTAATACCTTCCCCTCGCATATTCGACTAATGAACCCGAATTTGGTTGAGACGATCATTTTCTTTTTGTTTAAAGTTTTTATCGATATTTTCAGTTTCCTTTTGGAATAAATAAAGTTCGGCGGTGACTCAGTTTATCATCTCGAGCGTGCGAACGATCATGATCATTTTTTTGCATGGCGAAACAATCGATTGGGGAATACTCACATTTGATTATATAAGGAAAAATTGAATCGATAATCGATTATGACAGTTTCTTAATGAAGGGTAACAACTCTCTATCAAATCTTTCCAAAATGGCAAATTATAGACAATTATATAGGTCATCCAATCGATTAGGACAAGGACCCAATTGATTGGGCTATTAAATTTGTCCATGGTTAGATTCCTTTTCTGTACCAACCTTTGGCCTAAAAATAGAGGCCTCTCATTTTACTTTTTCACATCCAGAAATGTGAGTTATCTCACACTCCTCTCTCTCTCTCTAAATTATTTTCAACTTGCTCTCGCATTAATTTAGCCATAGCAAAAGTCCTAATGCTTAAGTGAGGAAATTTTATGGGAAAGATAAAATTTTAAAATCACCAAGAGTTTTTTTTCCTCTCTTGAGTGAATATATCTTCTCCGGAAGTGTTTGTTTGGGTTCGAAACTAAACTCGTAAAAATCTTTGTTTAGGGGATTTAGTATTAAGTCACTGTTTGGTCCATGAGTTGAGACACGTAAGGAATAAATCTCTTTGAGAGTTCTTGAAGATAACTTATGAAAATTCTTCTATTTGGTTCTTGATCTCATCATGGTGTAAAAGATCTATTTGGTTCGAGATCAACCTGATGTAAGATCTCAGTTCGGTTCGTGGCCAGCTCGTGTAAAATACTAGTTCAAATCAAAGGATACTCAATTCCAAACTCCACATTGGTTCAAGATAAGTGCATATAAAATCTTGGTTTACCTTGGATACTAACAGCTCAAAGCTTTGTCCTTGTTTGGAATGAATATTAACCGCTTCACTCCATTGATCATTTTTTGGTTGGAAGTAAACTTGGAATTCCATTTTTCCTTGTATTGGGGGGTTCGTGAGTTTAAACTACTAAATTTTCATAAGAATTATGGGATACTCTCAAGATCAATTCTTGCAGAGAGGGGTAGGTCACTTCATTTAGATAGAACCTCTATAAAACTCGACGTCATCTCTTTTCCCTTTTTTCTCTACTTTCCGCATATATTCTTTACCTTTGATTTTTTTATGCAATATTCAACCACTTTCTTAAAAATGCATTTGAATTTTGAAATTTAAAACAACTTTATTTTAAACTATTTTTTTTCAAACACCCACAATTCAACCGCTCTCTTGTGTGTGGAGTCACATGTTCAACAAGTGGTATCAGAGTCTGGTTAGGCTTGATAGGGGAGTGGAAGTGGATCCTATAGTGGATCAAGGATAATAATGTGAGTAGTTACATCCCACATCTACTAGAAATGGAGGAAGTGTTGGGTTTATAAGAGAAATGACTCATACCCCTAATGTGTTAAGGTTTTGGATGGATATATGGTGTCAAGGTCTCTTGGATCCTAAATGTTTATCCCATTGACACTTCCAGAACTTTTCTCCCCGGACTCCCCAACAAGTGGCATCAGATCCTAACTTTTGTTTAAGGACTAATCGTCTCAGGAGGGGGATGACTTCCAACACCTTTTCTAACAAGAGATCTTTCTTAAGCACCCCTCCACTATTTAAAGGTGATAGATTTGAACTATGGAAAGGTAGATTTAAAAAATCCATTGAAATTCTTTATCTTGAATTGGGGGAAACGATAATAAACATTATGTTTATCCCTACCCACCATATAAATGGAGAAGTAGTAGATAAACCTGATTTCCTTTAGACCGTAGATGAAAAGAGAAATTTGAAATTGATTTCAAAACAAAGAATTTCTTGGTTATGTCTTTAAGTGTCAGTCAATTCCTTCATGTTTATAAAATTGCAAGTCTACCAAGGAAATGTGGGAAACCTTTGAGATGATATATGGATTTTCTCAAAGTATTAAACAAAGCAAATGAACACACGGGGCGAAGAAGATGAATTTTGTATTCATAAGTGCTTCTCAAAATTAAAAAATTGTAGAAATATTATCAGAGTGGTTGTCACTAATAAATATCTAAGAGTTAAGAATTGGAATTAGAAATATGATCCAATCCTCAAATCGAGAGATGAGAGTGTTTATAAATTTCAATAAAAATCAAAGAATGAGGAAATTGCAGAGAAATTGAACAAATTTTCTCAATTACTTAAAGACGAATGCATAAGCTCAAAACTTTAAGAATCCTCAACAACTTCATAAAACTTCTGCAAGATAATTCTTGTGGGTTCCTTTGAAATAATAGGCTCGGTAGTAGAACAATTTTTAGAGGATTTAACAACTAATGAAGGAACTTCATTTATAGGATGTTAAGAAGAAGAAGCCTCGTCTGATGGAATATTAGAAAGAAGAAAGGAGAATAAAGCCTCTACAAATGATGAATAATCAACCTCAGGAAGAACCTTCGAAGAATCTTCTTCCACTAAAGAAGATGAAGTATGCTTTAAAGTATCTCACAAAGAAGATGACCATGAGGTAAGAAAGCTATCATATAAGCAGTTGTTTAAATTAAGTGCTAAGTTAATCGAAGAAAATGATAAGATTAAAAAGCGTTACTTAGACCTTAAATATTACCTTGAGTTTCTAGAGAAAAATAATGAAACACTTAAGTTCAAAACATCTCACATTAGAAACTCAACTGGAACATGTGAGACCTGTATCTCGATGAAAAAGAAAGTAACACATTTTCATGAAACCTTAAGTAAATTTACTAAAGGAAAAGAAAACCTTGTATTGATCCTATAAAATCAAAAGCCTTCCTTAAATAAAACTAGATTAGGGTTTTAAATAGATAAAGTACATAATAAAAAATGAAATAGAAAGAAAGTGAATCGACGTGTTTATAAATGTTGACGTTGTAATAGATTTGGCCATTTTGTTTTGATAAATTGGAAACGTATAAAGGTAGTAACCCTAGACCTTCTAGAACTACTAACACACTAGGACCCAAGAAATTTTGGGCACCAAAGGGAAAACCCTAGTATCTTTTTTGCAGGGATACTTTGCAACTTTTATGAAGCCTTAGTGCATATAAAATGAAGTTGTACAAAGTAAAAGTATAATCTCAATTAAAGGTAATACACTATTTTAAAGGTTGAGCAATCAAAAGAATCCGATTAATCCGTTAAAATAATGTGCTCAATTTTTGCTCATTATTTTAAAAAAAATAATTAACCTATCAAATGAGATTGTTAGTGTCAACTATCTAACTAAGCACAAAACATGCATAAGCACTCCCTAAATTTCCCTTTCTTCAAATATCAAATTTCACTAAACAAAGCCCTTTATTGTAATTGACTAATACAAATGAATTTGTCCAATCAAAAGCAAACAAATTGCCAAGTAATGAAAACAACTAAGTGGCGAAAGCAAATAAATCCCTCTCAGATGCTTTCTTTTCTATTATTTTAAACTTTAAGTCATCCCCTTTTACCCGGGTTATACATTTCAGAAACAACTTTTGAACCGAAACAACTATCCCATTTTTCCACTTTTCCATTTCATCTGCAACATGATCCTCCGTTCTCTCTCATCACTCTCGTCATCAACGAAAATACCATTAGGTAAGTTCATCTCTTTGTGGTTTCCTCTTCTTTCTAATCTATTATGAACATGTTATACCAATTTTTTCCTCTTCACAAAACATAATATTTAAACTTTGATAATGTATATGTATGGTTTGGTTAATGCCTTAAGGTTTTCATGTTCGTGTTTTAGTGTTTGGTTTGTTTTATTTGAGTATGGTTTGTCATATGTTTTTTTTCACCTGATTTTTCCTCTTCACAAAATTGAAATTCAAAACAATGATTATCTATATGTATCATGTTCGTCTATTTGTTGATTTTTCGTCTTAACAAATCTAAAATTTATGCAAAGGTTTATGTAAATGTATCATGTTGTTAATGCCTTCAGGTTTTCAAGGTCGTGTATTTTTTTGTGGTTTGGTTCATGTGATATTATTTCTGTTTGCAACCATTTCCCTCTATTTTCATATATCATATCCAATTTTTTTTTTCCAGAGTTTAGAAGTCATGAAAATTGCTTTCATCATTTTTTTGTCCATCTTTAGTGTTATCATGTGTTTTGTTCGTTTTGGTGTGTGAGACATGTTAATATTTAATGTCCTGTTTTACCATGATGTTGAGAATTTACTTAATCATTGTTATGACGTTATAATGTTTATGATGCCAGATAAGCCGAAAATCATGTCCAGGCCACCTATTCTTATCACTGAGTTGATGCCTGACCAAAAAGTTTGGAAAATTGCTATATGCGTTATCAATCTATGGATAGTGAAGGAACGTAATGGACAACAACATGTCGAAGCTATTATACATGATGTAGAGGTACACATTTTGTGTTTTCTATGTTTTCATTCCATTCTCCAAGTTTAACTTACTGATGTATGTTTTTTTTACTCAAAAGGGTCATCAAATCCATGTTGTAACCCGGAACCATGAACTTGACATGTGGATCCAGACATTAAAAGAGCATTACACCTACATGGTTTATAATGGAGATCCTCGTATTAATGACCTACTGTTGAAAGTATGTGACAATAAGTTCAAACTACTTTTTAATGGGACCACTGCAATCACAACCATTGACATGCTTGAGATTTCACTTCACAAGTTCAAATTCAAACCATTTGGAGATTTCTCGAATGGAGCCTTTGAAGTTGATCGCTTATACGATACTTTCTTGGACCAAATTTCTTCCAATTTGCATCTTACTTTCCAACAACTTCTAACCTGATTTTCATTTCATAAGCAAATATCATTGGTTTTCTTCACCAAGTTGTGAGGTCTCAGGCTAGCGGGATTGGTAAAATGTTTGCATCAACTTTACACTCTTCGATGAATGGTATGTTACACCACATATAGACACCTTGATTAATCTACCCCTGTTGCGTCATTTGCATAACACGATGTAACTTTTGTTATTTATGTTGTTGTTTAGTGGAGTTGAGCTAGATGTAACACTTTGGGAGTTGTTTGCAAACTAGCTTATGGCATACACAAAAGACAATTCCCCCTATTGTGATACTCACTCATGCTATATGTAGTCAAAGTTCATGTAGATTCTGTTAATACACAATTCACATATATTATATCCTACTGTTTTACTACATTCTTCAACATCTTACTTTAAATGTTTGCAGCCACAGGGAAGCTCAACGTTCGTAATGCTTGGAAGTTATCTTTTTTAATGAGCCTACAACATGACTTTATTTTAAATTCCACTTAGTTATTTATTTCATATTGACTACCATTTATTTGTAATAGGAAACTTTATGCAATACTATTGGTATGACTAAACAGTTCTAGGCTAATCATTTCAAATGGTATTATGAAGTTTATCCAACATGTAACAAGACAAACAAATCACCTGGTGAACCCTTCTAATGCAAATGCTCAGATAACAAGTCTCCCCCAATCACCAAGTAATAATTAATATTTCTATGTCCCTGAAGTTATGCATTCACCTTGATAATTTGTTTCTAATGAAGTATCCATTTATTTTATATTAGGTTCAAAATTGAAATAGAGGTTGAGCATGAAAACAAGATTGGTTATTTCGTTTTTTGATTACAATTCACTATTGTCCATTCATTTCAACATTATAAATTTGAGCTTTTCTTAAGGCTGCCATAAACTAATCAACCATCATGACTGGATTATAACATTCATTACTAACATGCATTGACAGAATCGTATATATCAGACATGACATTTCCTGCCTACTACCCGTCAAATAAACTGATATGAAATTTAACATACTTTTGAAACATGTGACAACCACATATTATAGATTAATTGCCAACATTATCATATTTGAAATTTCGGAAATTACTAATAAATACGTAGCTGCAAGTTCAATATGGAAAACAAGTTCATATATTACAAACAAGTTCAGTATGGAAAACAAGTTCATACATGTAGTTGCATAGCAAATAAGTTTAGTAACAAACTTATGAATTAGTGGATGTTTAAGCCCTATTTGCTGTTTGTAATCAACTTTTTTAGTATATCATATCTTTCCATTTGTTGTTTGCTCAAATATAACTGATACCTACTAAAATGTTTAATACTCAATCATTATACTGACATACTATTAATTCTCATATACATTTACATCAATGATATACTATTTGTTGATTGTAATTTTAAGTGTCAGGTTTTTGTTATCGTCTCCACAGGGATTATGAGATATCACCGCCTTTCGACAGTTGTTTTAATTCTTAGCTTAAGGTAACAATGGTTTTTGGTTTTAGTCACGGTATCTTGCATAAAAGTCTAAGAAATTGTGGTAAAATATTTGGTTTTAATATTTGAGAAATATTGCCAAAGTTAGGGTTCGACGATCACTTTGCATGTATATGTTCGATCAACAAAACTTATAAACTCCTTTAGATGATAGACTATTTCACAAAGTCCTCCCAATGTGTTTATCTCTAACACACATTGTGAGTTTTCCCATTTTGATCCATTGTTTATCTCTAACACAATCTATCAAAATGACAACTTTTTGGTTCAACCTTATGGTGAACAAAATCATTCATTACTATCTCTAGCTAACAAACAAGATTGGATGAAAACCTAGGTAAAGAGTTGGTAAACATCTCTCGATCATAAACCAACACAAAGAGTTTTCAATAAAACAAAGTTTTCACCATATATTCATCATTAAAGAGTTTACAAATGAAGATCATCTCATATACACACAAAGCTTATGACCATCTACACCTAACCTTGACAAAATGAAGAACTTAGCTACTCATTTTCATGGTAGCTTGGTCAACAAGTTTCGGAAGAAGGTTGATCAACATCCGAGTCGAATAATCGAGATTGGATGGGAATCCACCTTCTTTTTGTGAAAGATTGTTAAGAGATGAAGAGAAATGATTTCTAGGTCACAAAGTATCTCTAGAGCAATGCTGGAAAAATATCTCAAAAGTACAAAAGTATGGAAGTGTAAGGTATGGCTCCAAAAAGTAGCCCCTGCTACTTATAGTGTTGCTACTGAGCTGTCATGTTCGCTAGGCGAGCAGAATGGCTCGCCTAGCGAGCCCCAAAATGAGGCACCTGAGGCACCTGCGCCCAAAGAAATATCCTTTGCCAGATTGGCATGTTCGCTAGGCGAACAAAACCTTCGCTAGGCGAAGCCCACGCTTCACCATTCGCTCCAGCGAGCTAAGAGGTTTTGCTACTGGAATGCTCGTTGGGAGCTCGCTAATGGCTCGCCTAGCGAGTGAGTGCTGGCTGCGCTTTTGACCAAGTCTGGACGTGTTCGCTACACCCTTCGCTGGCTGCTCGCCTAGCGAGTTTGTTGATGTTTGCTACTGTAAAATACTGGAGCTCTTCGCTGGGTGCTCGCCTAGCGAGCTCTTCGCCACAGCCCTCGCCTAGCGAGCAAGCTGATGAATGCATCCTTTTTTTGGTTCCTTTGCCAACTTTCTTGTGCCTTCATTTTCTATTATTTCATGCCTAATTCCTGCACAATAACACACAAATCAAAGGTACCAAGATCGTTTATCATTGTATTGCAATTCATCTAAAACAAAGGTGGTTTCGAACACTTTAGCAAGGAAATGGAGTGAAAGATGCCCATATTTGATAGCTCAAATAAGCACTTTTGGGTATACAAATCTGAAAATACAATAGAAATAAAACAAAATATGAAAAATAAAATAAACTTAGCCCTCCAAGGACTCATAACCCTCATCACTACCGGCTTCAGAACCGGTAGCCTCATTATCATCATCATCATCTTCAGCAGCACCAGAAGAAGCACCAGCACCAGCTGCACCAGCACCCGCCCCCTCTCCAAACACAGACCTGTCCACAGGCCAGCTAGCGTTCTGCAGAAACTGCTCACGAGTCATCATAGAATGCTCACCAGAGGAGTCACGCATCTGCAACTGTAACAGCTGCATAGAATCGTGCATATCGAGCATGACGCACTGAGTTGCCGCCATCCAATTCCAGTTGTAGTTGCAGACAGCGTGCTGGAAAGGATCGGATCCTAGAGTAAAAGTACCAGGACCATCAGAAGCCCCGGTAACCTCAGCAGTTGAACTATTTCTTACATTCTTCGGTTTGCAGTACTTGGCCAGGTATCGGTCATCAATGGCCGGCGGGATCCTTACCTGACCCTTGGAGGGTAGCCTCACCCTCGCTTGTTGGCACAAAGCCATGATTAGACACGGGAAAGCAAGGGGACAATTCACTCGTGCCCCCGACTTTAGCCCGCTTTCAATCACGGACTTCAACTCCAAAGCAATAATCCTCGCCACATCAATCTGGATATTCGTGAGGATGTAGTGAACCAAGTGTGCCACTGGGATCGGCATGGTAGAAGTGTGACACTTGGGTTTGATGTTTGTAAGAACCAACAAAAGGATCAGTTGAGCCAAGGGAATCATGTCCTCCCTATGGTATCTCATCGGAACCCCAGATGGGTTCAGCTCAATTGATTTCCCTTCCAAAAGCAGGGCAACATAAATTGAATCGGTATCCCGGTGAAACCTTAAATCTTGGTGGTAAGTGTCTCTCTCATTGGCTCCCAGATGGAGTGGTTCACCCAGGACACGGTTAATTGCATCCCAATCGAACGCAACAGGACGGTCGGATACTCTAGACGTCCATGTGAATGGCTCGTCGTCGTTCGGCAGTGCGTTCACATAGAACTCACGCACTGTTGCAATGTCATAATGCTCCAAGGGGGATATCAACCGATCCCACTTTTTGCTGTTAATCAACCCGGTGAATGTACGGTTCGTGCCTTCAGGGTTGATTATAAATCTCTTTTCTGGAAAAATCTTTCGCTTTTCCAAAGCAACATATCTTGCTGCTTGCTTTGGCCCGACAAAATTGTCGGTGTCGAATTGTATGGGCACGGGACGGGAAGTGTTCCCGCCCTTTCTCTTTTTCGAAGCGCCGGACCTGGATTCCATCTGCAAAGACATAGAGAGGAAACAACACAAACACAAAACAGATTAGAAAGCAAAACAAAATTCCGACTACTGTCATGGTCGCTGCTGCTTCGCCTAGCGAGAACCTAGCGAAGCTTCGCTACAGGTTCGCCTAGTGAAGTGGCAGTGAATGCTCGCCACTGATTCGCCTAGCGAGTTGCTAGCGAATCTTACGGGTTTTTGGGTTCTGCAATGTTTACACTGAAATTTCAGAAAAACCCAAGGTCTCATGGTATCTATTTCAGAACAAAATGAATTATCATGAAAGGCATCGTCCTAAGGTACATGCAAATCTACACCCACATGCAAAACCTAATGCACTCATTCCCCCAAATTCACCCTAAATGACATATACTTCAGAAATTTACAATGTGGAAGCATAAAGTAATGAGAAGGAGCAAACCTGGTTTGAGATCTGTAGAAGTTAGAATGCACAATGATGGTTGCAATGTAACAGGTGGGGTTGTGAGTGAGATGCAAAGTGAGAGAGAGTGTGTGAGTTTTGGAGTTCAGAGCTATAAAAAGAAAAATGGTACTTGGGCCCAAAATAGTGGCCTGCTGAGAATTAAATGATTCTGCCATGCAGCGCTCGCTGCTGCTTCACCTAGCGAGCAGCTAGCGAATCCGCTCGCTACTGCTTCGCCTAGCGAGCACCTAGCGAGCATGACAGCATTTGCTTTTTTCAAAATAGCATTCCTGGTACATTCAGGAAGGTTTATCAATTGGCATTCCAATACGACACCACAGAAAAACTGTAAATACTTACAATGTTGGGGTGCCTCCCAACAAGCGCTTGTTTAACGTCGGATAAGCTCGACGGTTCGATGCTCATAGAGGAGCATCCAAAGAAATAGCACAGCTCTCGCGATCCACATGACCTCCGAGATAAACCTTCAAACGTTGGCCATTAACGGTCCAACTCTCCTTCTTTTCCATGTCCTCAATGACAATAGCTCCGTACTCCTTAACTTCTTTGACCCGAAATGGCCCGGACCATTTTGATTTCAACTTTCCGGGGAATAACTTCAACCTGGAATTGAACAATAGGACCAACTGTCCGGGCACAAATTCGTTCTTTCGAAGCTTTTTGTCATGATATTTTTTTACCTTCTCTTTGTACAACCAACTTGAGTGATATGCGGCATTGCGCATCTCTTCCAACTCGAGCAGTTGCACCTTCCTTTTCTCACCGGCCAAATTCTTTTCAAAATTTAAAAATTTCAGAGCCCACAAGGCTTTGTGCTCCAATTCGACCGGCAAATGGCAAGTTTTACCAAACACCAATTGAAAAGGAGTGAGCTCAATTGGAGCTTTAAAGGCGGTACGGTATGCCCATAACGCTTCATCCAATTTTTGTGACCACTCTTTTTTCGAATTTGACACAGTTTTTTCGAGAATTCTCTTAATCTCACGATTAGAGACCTCGGCTTGACCATTAGCATGTGGGTGATATGGAGTTGCCACTCTGTGTGATACACCGTAATGTTTTAAAATGCTTTCCAACGGTGCATTACAAAAGTGTGACCCTCCGTCACTTATCAACACTCGGGGGGTCCCGAAACGGAAAAATATGTTTTTCTTCAAAAAATATGTCGTAATAAACTGCGACAAGCATATACTCGTTACCATAAGAGGGTGGGAATGATCCTATAAAATCGATGCCCCAACAATCAAATACTTCGACCTCTTGGATGTTTTGGAGAGGCATCTCGTCTCTCTTACCAATCCCCACCGCTTCTCTGGAAACTATCACAACTTTGCGCATGGGTATGTGCGTCTTTGAAAATAGTGGGCCAATAAAATCCTGATTGAAGGATTTTAGTGGCCGTTCTCACCCCATTATAGTGTCCGCCGTAAGGCGAGTTGTGACAATGCCAAAGGATGCTCTACGCTTCATCGCCAGTAACACATCTCCTTAAAAGGTTATCACTACCCAACTTAAACAAGTACGGGTCATCCCATACGTAATACTTGGCATCCGAAAGAAACTTCCTTTTTTGGTTCGAAGTTAGGTCGGGAGGCACAAAACCACTAGCCTTGTGGTTCGCAAAGTCTGCAAACCACAGCCTAACTTGAATTTTGAAAAGTTTTTCATCAGGAAACTCTTCCCGGATTTCCTTCTCTGAAGCGGTAACCTCCACATTAACTAAGCGAGATAAATGATCCGCCACCAAATTTTCCGATCCTTTCTTGTCTTTGATTTCAACATCAAATTCTTGCAACAAGAGGATCCAACAGATGAGCCTTTGCTTCGAATCCGGTTTGGTGAGCAAATATTTAATCGCCGAGTGGTCGGTATACACTACGACTTTAGACCCTATAAGATAAGACCTAAACTTTTCAAGCGCATACACTATCGCAAGTAATTCTTTTTCAGTGGTGGCATAGTTAATTTGAGCCTCATTAAGAACTTTACTTGCGTAATGTATCGCATGAAAATTTTTCTCTTTTCTTTGGCCTAATACCGCTCCGATTGCATAGTCGCTCGCATCACACATTAGCTCAAAATTTAAATTCCAATTTGGAGCGACTATAATTGGAGCGGTAACCAATTTTTCTTTCAAAGTCTCAAAATCTTGCAAACATTCATCGGTTAAGAGAAATACCTGGTCCTTAGCTAGCAAATTACTCAAAGGCTTAGCTACCTTTGAGAAGTCTTTGATAAAGCGCCGATAGAACCCGGCGTGCCCCAAAAAGCTTCGGATTCCCTTCACATTCACCGGAGGAGGTAACTTTTCAATCACTTCAACCTTAGCACGATCAACTTCAAGCCCTCTTGAAGAGACTTTATGGCCAAGCACTATCCCCTCGGTCACCATGAAGTGACACTTCTCCCAATTAAGCACAAGATTGGTCTTCACACATCTTTCAAGCACCGTTTTCAAGTTTGCCAAGCATAAACTAAAGGAACCACCAAATACCGAGAAGTCATCCATGAAGACTTCCATTGTTTTCTCAATAAGGTCAGCAAAAATGGCTTGCACACATCTTTGGAAAGTCGCCGGTGCATTGCACAACCCAAAGGGCATTTTTCGGTATGCGAAAACTCCAAACGGACATGTGAAAGCCGTCTTTTCATGATCGGCCAGGTCAACCGCAATTTGGTTATACCCGGAATAGCCATCCAAGAAATAATAGTATTGTTGCCCCGAGAGTCTTTCGAGCATTTGATCCATGAAAGGGAGTGGAAAATGATCTTTTCGAGTTGCGGTATTCAACCGCCTATAATCAATACACATTCGCCACCCCGTTGCAACTTTAGTAGGGATCAACTCATCCTTGTCATTTTGGATCACGGTAATTCCACCTTTCTTTGGAACCACATGCACAGGACTAACCCATGGACTATCCGAAATCGGGTAAATCATTCCCGCATCCAACAACTTGACAACTTCCTTTCTAACAACCTCCTTCATAGTAGGATTTAAACGGTGTTGTGGTTGAGCTACCGGCTTAAAATCCTCTTCCATTAAGATCTTGTGCATGCAATAGGAAGGACTAATTCCTTTGAGATCGGAAAGAGTCCAACCCATGGCTTCTTGATTTTTTTTTAGCACATTGATCAAACGGGCTTCTTCATCATTTGACAAAAGGTTGCTTATGATGATCGGCTTTGCTTCGGTCTCATCTAGGAATACATACTTCAAAGTAGAAGGTAACATTTTCAATTCAATAGGCGCTTTTTCGTCATTAACCTCCTTCTTCAAGTCTTCCTCCTCAACTTCCCACGGTTGTAGTTTGTTTACACTATCAAGTTCCCTTAAGCATTCATCAAGAGCTTGCTCTTCTTCAACTGTGAAAACTTCAAATGAGTCATTAAGAGCTAACTCCATAGGAGATATCTCATGAATATGCTTAGAAACCTCCAAAATTGCCTCTTCGATCACATCGATGCGAAAGCTATCACTTCTATCTTTTGAATGCTTCATTGCTTCGAATAGATCGAAAGTAACTTCTTCATTTTGGACTCTCACCTTCATCAAACCGTCGTCAACGTCTATCATCATGCGTGCGGTTTTCATGAACGGTCGGCCCAGAATGAGCGGAGAATCATCATCCTCTTCCATATCCATAACAATAAAATCAACCGGGAAAAAGAATTTGTCGACTTTAACCAAAACATCTTGGGCTACGCCATGAGGATGGGTAGTCGACTTATCGGCCAATTGCAAAGTCATCCGGATGGACTTAATTTCAATGTTGCCAAGCCTCTTTACAATAGACAATGGTATAAGATTAATGCTTGACCCCAAATCAATTAGTCCTTTTCCGACATAGATATCACCAATTTTAACCGGCAAAGTAACTCGCCCCAGATCAACCTCTTTTTTCGGAAGCGTCCTTTGAATGATTGCACTACAGCTCGCATCTAGGACAATGGTCTCCGGTTCCGTATACCTCCGCTTTTTTGTAAGTATGTCTTTCATGAATTTGGCATACTTGGGCATTTGCTCCAATGCTTCGGCAAATGGAATGTTGATTTGCAGTTATTTGAAAATATCCATGAACCGGGCGTAATGCCGTTCATTCTCCCTTTTAGATGGAGCATGTGGATAAGGAAGGTTTTGGATTGGAGTAGCGCTCACTACCTCCTTTCCTTTAGCAACTCTAGAACTTCTCTCTCTTTTCTTTGTTACTTTCTCCACCATTACTTCATCACTCTTATTTTTCTCAATTTCCACACTTTCTTTCTTTTCAACTTCATCATTCTTTTTGTTCTTTTCAACTTCTTCCTCACTCCACTCCCCCACTTCACCATCAATATTATCCTCCAATATTTCCTCCTCATTTTTTTTTTCTTTTCCTCTCTTTGTTCACTCTCATCTCTTTTTTTATTCTCACTAATCAACTCCCTTCCACTTCTCGTCGTGATCGCTTTACAATGCTCTTTAGGATTTGTTTGCGTGTTCGCCGAAAAAGATGGATCGGGTTGTTGTTCCGCTAGTTGCTTAGCAAGTTGTCCAACTTGAGTCTCGAGATTTTTGATTGCCGCATCGTTGATCTTTTGATTAGCCATTGACATTTGCATAAATTGTGTCAATGTCTCTTCTAACTTTGAAGTTACGACCGACGGTTGTTGAGGTTGATAAGGATTTTGGGGAGGGTTTTGACGGCTAGAAGAACCACCCCCATAACCTTGGTTATGGTAATAGTTACTCCTAGGTTGGAACCCTTGATTCCCTTGGAAGTGTTGTTGTTGATTTTTAGGATGTGGTTGATAAGGTTGTTGTTGTTGTTGTTGTTGTCTCGGTTGGTAGTCTCGTTGGTTCGCCATGTAGTTTACTTCTTCGAACCCGGGAGGTGGAAAAAATCCGGTGTCATGCTCACCTTTGCAAAGCTCACAACATGCTATTTGTTTAGCTTTTGAAGGTTCTCTCAACTCTTTTATTTGCTGCGTTAAGAGTTCCACTTGTTGTGAAATGAGTTTGTTTTGGGCGAGAATGGCATCGTTCGTCGCAAGTTCAAGCACTCCCGGCTTCTTCAAAGAGTTGCCTCTACTTTGACTTTGGAGATCATTTAGAGCCATTCGATTTATGATATCTGTAGCTTCTTCGGCGTTTTTAGACAATAAAGAACCACCCGAGGTATCATCCAACAAAGTCTTGCAATTTGGTTAAAGTCCATTGTTGAAAATATGGATTTGAGTCAATTCATCAAAACCATGCCCTTTACATTTCCGAAGCATGGATTTGAATCTTTCCCATGCCTCATTTAATGATTCGTTGGTTCCTTGTGAAAACACTGAGATGGCCGTCTTGGATTCCATGAACCGGTTGTGGGAGAAAAATCTTTCGATGAACTTCTCTTCCAACACGTTCCAATCTGTCATGACGACAGGTGTTTGATCTAAGTACCAATCTTTTGCTTTGCCGAGCAAAGCGTGGGGAAATAATCTTTTGAACAACGGTAGCTCTTGAGCTTGATCAACTCCGACCGCCAATGCTATCTCGTAAAATTTGGTGAGAAAAGAAAAGGGATCTTCATGGTCCATTCCGGTGAATGGACTTCCATATAGTAAATTAAGAGTTCCCGTCTTCATCTCGGCTTGCCTTCCCGTGTGGTTGGCAAACTGAGCAGTATTCCTTGGACTGTTTACACATGGAGTGGAAATGGGCGGTGGTTGTGGTGGTTCCATGATAGGTATGAACGGTGGTGGATATGTGGTAGAAGAACTTTCTCCTTGTTCTTGTCGTTGTCTAGCTTGTTGCCTCCTTCGTCTCGTTCTGCTATTCAGCCTCCTTGCGGTTCTTTTGATCTCGGGATCAAAAAGAAGTTCGTCCAAAGGAATCTGCCCTCACATGAAACGAAAGCTGCACACTAAACCAAACAAATTACAAGCACAAGTCAGAAATTTGAAAGCTAAAAATTAAGCAACTATTGCGATGCTCGCAATATCAATTCACAATCCCCGGCAACGGCGCCATTTTGTTGATTGTAATTTTAAGTGTCGGGTTTTTGTTATCGTCTCCACAGGGATTGTGAGATATCACCGCCTTTTGACAGTTGTTTTAATTCTTAGCTTAAGGTAACAATGGTTTTTGGTTTTAGTCACGGTATCTTGCATAAAAGTATAAGAAATTGTGGTAAAAGATTTGGTTTTAATATTTGAGAAATATTGCCAAAGTTAGGGTTCGACGATCACTTTGCATGTATATGTTCGATCAACAAAACTTATAAACTCCTTTAGATGATAAACTATTTCACAAAGTCTTCCCAATGTGTTTATCTCTAACACTCTTTGTAAGTTTTCCCATTTTGATCCATTGTTTATCTCTAACACAATCTATCAAAATGACAACTTTTTGGTTCAACCTTATGGTGAACAAAATCATTCATTACTATCTCTAGCTAACAAACAAGATTGGATGAAAACCTAGGTAAAGAGTTGGTAAACATCTCTCGATCATAAACCAACACAATGAGTTTTCAATAAAACAAAGTTTTCACCATATATTCATCATTAAAGAGTTTACAAATGAAGATCATCTCATATACACACAAAGCTTATGACCATCTACACCTAACCTTGACAAAATAAAGAACTTAGCTACTCATTTTCATGGTAGCTTGGTCAACAAGTTTCGGAAGAAGGTTGATCAACATTCGAGTCGAATAATCGAGATTGGATGGGAATCCACCTTCTTTTTGTGAAAGATTGTTAAGAGATGAAGAGAAATGATTTCTAGGTCACAAAGTATTTCTAGAGCAATGCTGGAAAAATATCTCAAAAGTACAAAAGTATGGAAGTGTAAGGTATGGCTCCAAAAAATAGCCCCTGCTACTTATAGTGTTGCTACTGAGCTATCATGCTCGCTAGGCAAGCAGAATGGCTCGCCTAGCGAGCCCCAAAATGAGGCACCTGAGGCACCTGCGCCCAAAGAAATATCCTTTGCCAGATTGGCATGTTCGCTAGGCGAACAAAACCTTCGCTAGGTGAAGCCCACACTTCACCCTTCGCTCCAGCGAGCTTAGGAGGTTTTGTTACTGGAATTTCTCGCTGGGAGCTCGCTAATGGCTCGCCTAGCGAGTGAGTGCTGGCTGCGCTTTTGACCAAGTCTGGACGTGTTCGCTACACCCTTCGCTGGCTTCTCGCCTAGCGAGTTTGTTGATGTTTGCTACTGTAAAATATTGGAGCTCTTCGCTGGGTGCTCGCCTAGCGAGCTCTTCGCCACAGCCCTCGCCTAGCGAGCAAGCTGATGAATGCATCCTTTTTTTGGTCCCTTTGCCAACTTTCTTGTGCCTTCATTTTCTATTATTTCATGCCTAATTCCTGCACAATAACACACAAATCAAAGGTACCAAGATCGTTTATCATTGTATTGCAATTCATCTAAAACAAAGGTGGTTTCGAACACTTTAGCAAGGAAATGGAGTGAAAGATGCCCATATTTGATAGCTCAAATAAGCACTTTTGGGTATCTAACACTATTCTCCAATATAGAATATAAACCAATGAGGATCATCCTTTGATATACCCGACACACCTTGACAATCTTCTTGAGAAGCATTTTGCTTTTCGTGTCAAGTACCAACCATACTACAAGCAGATGTCTTTTGTTTTCCTTATCAAAGATCCGGAAGTTCGACAAATGGTTGCCGATGCAATGGCTTCAAATAATGTATGCTTATATTACATTATTAATTCAATACCGTTTAGCATTTTGCATGTCACTAATGTATTTCTTTCACTATGCTTTATTTGACTATTGTATACAACATGTGTATTCCATTAGGAAACTACAAACAATGTCATCCACTCTCCAGATTAAAAGGAAAATTAAATTGTTCCAACAGAAGAACATGCCATCGCAATAGTTGTTACTCAGTATTCTAATCAAACAGTTTGTAGTTTTGCACCCATTTCTATACTATTATTCAAATCTTATAATTATTCCTTACAATGCTCACTTTTGTTTTTTATAATATCACTTCTGCTTCTGCTGCCTAGTGTAGCGGTAAATTCATGATCATCAAGTTATGGATAAGCAAGACATTAAATAACAAGAGTCGCCACTGCACTTTTATTGTTTCCAAGGGAAAAGGGAAAAGTACAAACAAAACCCCAAAAATAAGAAGTTTTCAAATCAAAACTAATAAAATTCCATAGATTACAGATAAGGGGGTTGGTTACACAGAGGGAAGGTGTTAGCACCCAAAGTGTCCTAGGTACTCCTAGGGAGCCCTTTTTTGTGTGCATATGTATTTTCGTACAAAATTATGTTTGCAAGCAAATAGAATGGGGGGGGGGGATGAGAAAATAATTCATTAATTATATTTTTGTGTGTGACAAGACCTTCGGACTTGTGCCTACGTACGTACCAACATAAAAAAGAGGGATCAAAACCTCGTAGTTCGTGGTACAAATTTCAAAGTGGATGCATTGCTTTTAACAAAAATTTAAGTTTGAAAGGCACAAAGGCCTAAAAATGGTTTGAATGAGTTAGTTCTTTTTGGCTTTTGAAAATTTTAAGTCAAGTATAATTAAGTATATTTACAAGTTTGATTAGGAAAATGAGTTTGAAAATGCAATGGCATAAGGCCAAAGTTTCTAACCTGCAAAATGGTTTAAGTTTGGAAAACAAGCACAAACAAATAAGTTTTTAAAAGGAGGGAGAGATTTTAAAATTAAAGAAATAGGGAGGATATGAAGGGACTAATCCTAAGCACAAATTTAAAAGTTGAGAGTTGAAAAGATCTTACCAATAGGGTGCAATCCAATAGACAAAAATGTCATATAGAAACCCAAATTCCCTTGGACATTAGAATCAAGCAACAAACAATGCACAAAATATCAACTTGAAGAGCAAGACATCAAATAAAGATAGCCACATCCAAGCTTAGCAACTCCATGATCTTTCTCAAATTTTCCCATGTAGCAGATGAATTCCACAATGCCACAAGTCACATGTTCAAAATAACAACTTCACAATGATCATGTTGCAGATGAACTCAAATGGATCTTCAATGATGTATCAGATGAAGTTTCAAATTACAAGCACTTGGTTACATGAAAGTTGGCATTGTCCAAGTCCTTTGCATAGGGAGTGTTGCCTAAATTCTAAGTCCAACAGTCCACACAAGATCTCTTTTAGGGTTTTTGTTCTTATTATGTACATTAATGGTCAAAGACCACACAAGCAATCACAATATACACAAGCAAAATATCACAAAGTATGGTCCAAGTGGACAAAGTGAAAATGACATTAACATAAACAATTAGGATGGTATGAATAATGGAAAATGAATAAAGCTTAAAAAATAAAGTGCATTAAAAATAAAGGCTTGAAATTAAATGTTAGTTGTTAATGAGTTAGAAGTTAGTATTGCTTTTGCTTTTATTTTTAAGTCATTATTTGGAGAACACTCAACCCACTTATCACAAGCATGGATCCTTGAACCAAGACATCTTCCAAAGGAAGGAAAAAGGCCAAGTTTCCACACAATACCATGAAAGAGGGGAGACTTACAATCTCACTAACTAGAATGCTATGCCTTTTGTGTCAAAATGTAGCACTATGTTAAGCAATCGTAATTGGACTTATGTAGAAGTCACAACTATTTGAGGTTGGGCAATAGAATTTTGGTGTTAATGCATGTTAGAGACATAGTATGATGAACTATGCTCATGAAACATACCATACACAAAAAGAATATGCAAAAGTGGTAGCCTAATCTCATCCATACTCGTATTGATTTTGCAATCAACTAGGCTTATGATATAGAGATATCATAGGTCCATGACATGAATGCATAAAGAAGGGGAATGAGATGAAGAGGGAGGGAAGATAGATCAAACTCAAATTGGACAAAGGAGGACTTTTACCAAATTAAGATCATTCATTCATTTTGGGAGATGGAATGTACATTCCATCAATCCCCTAAATCCAATGATCTTAACCTAGCAAATTCAAATCAACCTTGACCAAGGCTCAACAACACAAGTCAAACTTATAAAATCAATCAAAATGTCTCAACACAATTATTTGGCATTTATTCAATTTAAAAATACTAAAATAATGCATTAAATTAAATATGGTTGATCAAATTCCTAAAACCTCATCAAAACACCAAAGAAATGGCCATGAGATTTATCATAGGTCAAACAAGGTCAAAGGACCTTGGAGAATTTTTTTTAGAATTTTTGGAAACTTAAAAGTATTTTTAAACAATTAAAAATAAAAAAAAATTAAATCATGAAAAATATTAATAATGATCCAAAATATAATTTTAATTCAGAATATGAAAGAGGATTTTATTTAAATTTTTGTGGTGAAACTCTCATATTTTTCGGATCAATATTAAAATTAATATGAATTAATGAAAATCAAAGAAATAAAATGAAAATCAGAAAATATAAAAAAACATGGACCACTTGATCTCCCTTATTAATTGAGGTGGCAGATCAAGTGGCCACAAACGCGTGTTCCATGATGGAACTTAGTCAGTGCGCCACACAACTGTGCATCCAAACCAACGCTTGTGATTAAAACATTTTAAACTGGATCAATGGTTCAGGACCACGCCACCTCATTGCCGGAGCAAAAGCGTCGGTCGTCTTCTCAAGCGACCTTGGCCGGACTGGTCCAATCATTACCATGACATAAATGAAAAAGGAGGACATGATCTGAAAGAAAAAATGGCGTAGAGCACGAATTTGAACTCAATTTTAAATAACTACACATATATAGAAAGATATGAGGAGTTGAATTTTGAGGTGTGTCAATTGAGTTGCTTCGATTTGACCTCAAAGAAACTCAATCTTCTTGCCTACATTGGTAGGACTTCAGACAACCAAAGATCCAAGAGAATTGATGAGAATTGAGTGAGAATCAAAGAGAAGAAAAAATCGGGAAAATACCTTCAATGATGTGCAGAACTTGATCTCTCTTGCTTCTATTCTTGTTTCATCTTGCTCCAATAGCTTGCAGAAGTGGATTAGGAATGGTAAGAAGCTTTGGATCTTGGAGTTTTCGAATCTCCAAACAGTGAGATTCAAACTCATCCACGTTGTATCTCTTTCAAAGACCTTCAAAATGGTCACCAATTTGACATCATTTGGATTTAGAATGAGAGAGTTATGCATTTTTGAAGTTGAGGAAAATCACTTGTTCAATGGTATTGGTACAAAATGACCTATAATGTATCCTCATATCACATGCTCATAAAAGTTGATTTAACTTTCACTCCAAACATCAAAGTTTAAGTATACATCTTGAATTTGATTGTTCAACTTTAAAATCTTTCATATCATAAAAATTGAGAAAGTTATGGCCTTGGGAAGTTGACTTTCAAATTAGGGTTTAGACAAAATAACCTATTATGTTTCAACATAGAAAACGACTTTCCAAGCAAAATTAGCTCTAGATATCAACATGAAAGTTGTTTGGAATGTCATTTAAGTAACGTTTCTCTTGGAATGATTTTAATATGATGCAAATTGTAGGAGATAGGGTCTAGGGAGACCCACTTTTGATGAGATGAATTCATCTGGCCAACCACCATCAACCAACTTGCTAACTTGCAACTCTCTTGACTTTTTAGGCTCATGGTAGATCATATATGCATAAGGTGATGAGTTTTTAAGTTTCCCTTGAGAAATTTGATCAATTGGTGAAGAAGCTTGTTGAAGAAGTTACTCAAGATACCTAGACAAACTAGGGTTTCCAAGGCAAACCAACCCCAAACTCTTGAACATATCTTGATCAAACAACATGAAAAAATCATTGGGTCTCATATATGATTCCTAAAGACATTGTGGATCATTCCTTGGTTGTGCTTTTAACCATGAGGGTCTTAAACCCTAGATATGAACTTGATAGATCAATGGGGATCATGCCTTACCTACAAAAGAGTTAGACAAATGCACATACATATTTTTGGTATTTTGGTTAGTAAAATGATAATATAAAAGTATGATACAATCACATGGTGCTTGGTGATCTCTCCCAAAACAAACCCAATGAAAGAGGGGTAAGAAGGATGCCAAGGTATGATCCCAATGCTAATGCATATGATGAGATTGCATGAGGGATCTTAGGGTCAAAATTGGGGTCTTACACCTAGAAGTGGAGCCCCTATGTTATCTATAACAATATTCCTTCAAAGAGGTTTTCAGGAGATGATCCGAATGGAGAGTTATGCCATTCATAATTTTTGAGTCCAAAGCAATCTGCTACAAAGTGTCCAAGGCCCAAAAGTGCAAGGCATTCCAAAGGCAAATGTTGTTCACTTTTATCAACTATAAGCTAATAAATCTTAATATGCATGTGATTTTTTTGTTATTTGACCATATTCTGTGTAAGGAATCATTATCATGCCATTTCAACACTCTATATGTGCAATCTTAGACACCTACTATACAAGAGTTCAAGTTATTTTGTAATGCATTTTTCATTTCTATGACAAACTGTATGTTTATTCACTTAAGTGTTATGATGTTTCTCCACATTCTGTAAATTACACTTTAATTTATAATTTGAAGCTTTATCCAAATTTTCCTTTGACATTGGACTTTCTCCTATGACTGTCATCGAGAGGGAATAATGAAAGTTGGCAACGTGAATTAGTCAAAAGTTTTGAAAACTATCTAAAATAGGCAGTGTTGTAGTTACCTTTATATAACTTAGATACTCTTGATTATAAATTTGCTCATTTTTCTCTTCATTTTCATTCCCTATTGTCTCTTATGCATTATAAATATTGGCAGTTGAAGCGGTAAATTCATGACCATTAAGTTATGGATAAACTTAACGTCAATAAAACTAGAGTCGCCACAACACTTTTATTGTTTCCAAAGGAAAAGGGAAAAGTACGAACAAAACCTAAAGATAAGAAGTTTTTAAATCAAAACTAATAAAATGCCAGAGATTACAAGTAAGGGGGTTGGTTACACATAGGGAAGGTGGTAGCATCCAAAGTATCATAGGTACTCCTAGGGAGCCCTTTTTCATGTGTGTGTGTGTGTGTTTTTGGTATAAAAGATGTTTGCAACAAATAGAGTGTGAGGATGATAAAATAATTCATTAATTATATTTTTGTGTTTGACAAGTGTCAGACCCCAATTTTGGCCATAAGATCCCTCATGGCACATATCATACCATATCATGGCCTCAAGGATCATTGCATGCCCTAGCTTCCCTCCTAGTGGGTGGGTACCTTTTGAGTGTGGTTCTTGATCACCAAGCATGTATTGCATTTGTATATCATTGCTTTTCATCTGTCTATTAACCAAAGGTACAAAAATATTGTCATCTAACCATGTTACTTGCAGATGAAGCAATCAACAGTCAATCAGTTAAAGTCAGTCATTGAGATAGATGGTGGCCATTCTTGCAGAATTTGGGCACCATGATCATTCATCAAGAGTTCATATGAGTTGTGACATCATTTTGAATCAAGATATCAAGTGATTAGGGTTTGGAATTCATCAGAACATGGTTCAGTCAAGCAAAACCCTAGCAAAGTCAACTGAAGTCAACCTTGGTCAACTGTCCATTTAATCAGTGATTTGATGGTGGGAATTGGGTTGAGAGGTCTCATTCATGTCCATATAAGCCTCATATAACATGTCAAGCATCCACAGTGAAGAATTTGAAGTCAAACAAGAATTTTCCCAAAATAGAAAGTTGACCTGTAATTGGAATTTGCCAAAAATGGAAACTTCTTCTCCTCAACATTACTTCATCATACAAGCTTCAAATTTATTTTTGCCCAACATGAAAGTTGAATATCTTGTTCTCCCATTTCCAAAAAAGTCCAAGAACACTCATTTCTCATTTATGGTTGGCAAGTTATGATCAAATCATTCTCAAAAATTTTTGAACTTCAAAAGGCCATAACTTCCAAACCATTTGGCCAAATTGGGTGGGGTTTTTTGCTACAAGTCCTATTTGATGTGCTCTATCCAAATATTTCATCACATTTTACCAAAACTCAACCAAGCAAAATGGCATTTTTAAAGTGGTTTGAATTAAATTAAGTGAGGTGAAAAAGTGACTTTGCAAATTAACCATTTCCAATCCATTTTACCAATTGAAAAAGTTCAGAAATCACATTTGGAGTTTGTCCAAGGCCCAATTCGCAGCTGATAGCACATGGACATGTAACATGAGTGGAAATCCATCAATTAGCAAAAACACTCCAATTGGCAAATTGAGATTACATTTTCCATTAACCATGATTAACAAACCTTAAACAGAGTACATATATCACTTTTTCTGCAGAACAACCCTAGCAGCCACAACATTCAAAACAGATCAAAATTCTCTTGCTCTCAAAAACACTCTCACTCTCCATTTAAACTTTTTTCCTAAAATCTTCAAAGAGCTCGTGTTTGTGAGCTTTGCTTCATCATTCACCATCACATTGGAACCTTTTGCAAGCCTGAAACCGCAACTGTAAAGCCCTTGCCAGCACTGTTGCATCAAGGTTTCTTCCATGGCAGATTTGGTTTGAAGCTTCCTCGAGGATTGTTGAGCTAAAAGACTTTATCCATTCATCATCTAAAGCAACTTTGGCCATCTGTTTCAGCCTTACACGACTAAACAACCACTGCATCACCACTGCACTTCAAATCAAGTGAGTTTTCGAATCTCTCTATTTCTAAAATCATGCCATGCTTTAGATAGATCTTGTTTTGCTGGTCACAATGAGCTTTGAGTCATTAAAAATGGTTGGATATCGAGAGAGATATTTGGATTCAAAGTTGTGTTGATAAATATGTTTTTGCATGATTCATTCATGATAGCTCGATTTAGTGAAAATGATTGTTGGATTTGTGATGTATGTTGTTTGCTGAGTTGAATGCTATGCTTGTTGACCAATTCTGGGAAAATAAGTTCATCACGATTTTGATGAAGATGAATGTCCACTGTAGCAAAACCCTAGTTCCTTTTGAAAACCCAGAAAATTCTGTTTTGGCTGCTGAATCGTGTTTTTGCATGAAGATGTACTGTGCCATTGCCATGAAGCGAGTCGTTGGCCAACACGTCACTAAGTGAAACGCAGCGTTTCACTTAGTGACTCCAATATTTACAATAATGCCACCGGTCGTTTATTTATTTAATTAATCATTTCATTATTTCAATTTTTATTCCATTTGATGCACCAATCTTCCAAAAATCATAAGTCAATCAATTTTGATCCAAATTTCATGGGATTTTTTGCAAAATGTTAATCTTGATCTCTAGTTTTTTTATCATGATTTTTCCAGATTTTTTGCATGTGTGGATTTTAAAATGTGCTAGGGTTTGTTATATGTGTCCATTTTATGTATGTCTTGCCAAATCAATTGTGAAATGATGATGCCTTATCCAATGCCTTTGAAATTTTTTGTGCTTAAACTAGACACATTCATGGTGATTTTGGTGTAGAGTTTGTGAATTTATCATTTCTGGTTGTGGAGTTATGATTTTTTGAATTAGGGTGTGACAATTTGTGTCACACCATTGATGTCCAACTTCATGATTTTTATTACCATGCTTCTTGAACTCAAATTGGTTTGAATTTTTGCATGAACATACTTGTGGATGTCTAGTTTACATGTGAATTTTCCTGGAATTATTGATGGCATTTCCTATTTGTTTTGGATTTTCTCCCCTGTTTGGTCATATGTTGACTTTTTGTGACACATGTTCTCATATGATTTGTGAAATTCTCATACTTTATTGGATGGACATGAAATTTGACATGTGAATTGTAGACATATTAAGCTTTGTCATGGTTTTAGTCCCATTCATTTCTCATATGTTGTCACTGTTTTATGATTTATTGAAGTTGGTGCATGTTTGGTTGACTTCTTTGAGCATGCTTGAACTTGCCTTGCCTTTCTGATTTTCATTGACCTACTTCCTTTGATCCAAATGAGCTGAAACTTGGTATGCATATCATGTTATGGATGATGTTTGATCATGAATTATTTGGTAATTTTTTGAGATGTTTGAGATTGGTTTTGAGCTAAATCATTCTGTTGACTTCTTTGAGCTTCTATATGCCATGCTTTGACCTAATTTGCTCATGAAATGATGATGATGCATGATATGAACATGGAACCAATTGAGTTTGCTTCTTGATTGCTTGAACTTGATTTTGGACACTTTTCACTTGCTGTTTTGGAATTCTTATCTCTTTTTGACCCTAGGCTTGTCCTAGTGGTCATGTTGCTCATGTTTAAGTTTGTTGTTTCAGGTTAAGCAACAAATGTTTCAAAGAGATCATTACAAATTGATTGAGCTTGATTGATTATCATGAACTAACTTGTTTGTTTTGTAGGTTGCTTGGCTCACATACTTTGAGCTTTGTGCATTGCACATTTAACTGATTGTGTTGACTATTGATCTCTATCTCATTTTGATTTAACTTTGAATTGTATACTGATGTTGTCTGACTGGTTTCAAGTACCTTTAGTTGCTTATAGTTCTTTAAGAACTTGCTTTGCTTTGCTTAATAGCAATTTGCATTGAGGTATAACTTCTTATCTTTATGTAGTCTGGAAGACCTGGCCTGTTACTTGGCCAGGCAACTGTCTGAAGTCCTCCTTAAGAGGCAATGCTTGTGTGTGTTTACATTTGTCCCAAGCAGGAAAAGTCCTTTAAATAAGGCAATTGGTAGACAAAAGAGATATGCAACCTATCTCCTACTATTCTGTGTGTCACTCACCTTGCTCACACCACATGTGTTGATGCATAGTGAGTAAAAACCCAAGATCTATCGAGTCAATAATCTGTGGAGAGAGTTCCTACTTTCTGAACTCCCACACCTTCTGATATTCAAATGCTCTCCCTGGCCAGGGATAAGAGCAATGAGGCACACCCCTCATATCTCTTCATCTGCTTCACCTTAGCCCCTCAATGGCAAGGTTAAGAGCGCCATTAACCCTATTCCAGTTAGCTTCAATGCCTAACCCTTTGTGTGAGCCTGATTGTTTGGTTATAGTGTGTGCTGAATGACTTTAATTGATTGATTGCTTACTTCATATACACATGTTTGCTTGTATGCTTTGTGCATTTATCATCATTAATTGCTCATTAGTGCATGATCATTTCATTTGTCTTTATGACATATCTTTGTTGTTTGCCCATTGAGGACGATTGTAAGACCATCCATTGGCCATTGTTCCTATGATATGGAAGTGAGTATAAGACCATCTCATTGGCCACTCATCATCTCTTTGCTTGATGCATTTGTTTGTTGTATGTGAGGATGCAATTGTAAGTCCGTGTAATTTGGCATTTGTTTTCCTATGATCATATGTTGGAGGTTAGAGTAAGCCCAGATAGATTGGCATCTGACATCCAAATGTCTTGCTTTGTTGATGGAGATTGGTGTAAGTCCATAGAGTGGCCTCTGATATCCAGTTCTGTTTTAGGAGATTGGTATAAGTCCAGTAATTGGCATCCGGTATCCGCTTTTGTTAACTTTCTTTTGCTTTGCTTGTTTGTTATTGCTCATAGTCTATTCCAAAGGACGCACTTGAGTCATCTTCTATATGATTTCAAGAGGTGAACCTTCTAGGAAGTTTTACATTCCATCTTCATCCATTCATCCATTTTGTCCTAAACCTTTTCACACATTGCTTTCAAACTTGAGATAAATATTGTGCAAACATCTTCATGCTTTTTAATTAAAAACCTGGAAACTAAGTCCTTGACTTTTTCAAACTCCATTTTCATAATACTTCTTTTGAATTAATCTTAATCATACTTTGACCCTCCTTTTGTGAATAATCATAATCAATTAACTTCACCCATTCAATTGTTTTGTGGCTTTGTCCATTCTTGCTAAGTTTTCATACATTAGCCTTAGGTTTGATTTATCCTAGTTGGTTGATGTTAATCTCACCTATTTGTCCTTAGTTGATTGAATTGTAAGTCTTCCTTGCTTATTATAGGGTTAACCCCTCACTAGCTAGTTGAAGCTTTTCTCACATGGTGGACTCGTTGTTTTATAAGGTTGAGTTTTCTCCCGTGGATAACGTAAGACCTTAGGGCTTGTGTTTAAAATTGAATCCACTAACTTTTGGAAATCTTTTAGCCGAACTACGGCGTTTTGATCCTTACCTTTGATGGAAGGTACGTAGGCAACGGGTTCATCCGTTCGAACACAAAAATAATTAACTTGTATATTCTTTTCTCATCATCCCAATCATGTTTGCACAATACTTATGTCATAACAAATAACAATTTTATACAACAAGTGTGAAAAGGGCTCCCTAGGAGTACCTAGGACGTGATGGGTGCCTAACACCTTCCCATTACGTAATTTACCCCTTACCCAGACTCTCTGATCTTTTTATTAGTTTTCTACGCGTAAAACTTCTTAGGCTTTTGTTCGCTTTTTAGCCAGTCCTTTGGATAAATAAAAGTGCGGTGGCGACTCGAATTCTTTGTATGCTTTGCTTATGGTTTAATCGATAAATCATATAGCGACGAATACACCGCTACAGAAAAGTGGCGACTCTGCTGGGGATCGAACCCAGAATCTCTGGTTGTATTGCCTACTTTTCACCCTTGGTGTGTTATATTGTTATTTGTTATATGACATATTTTTGTACAATTTGGGATAACTGTATTGATTGTAATGTTTGAATTGCTTGATATACAATTGCTGTTTGCTTTGGTGATCTGTGAGATGAGTTCTATACCCGAACTCGAGTGCACTCTAGGATAGGAGAATGGCATAGTCTTGTTGACTGGTGTGGAGTATTCCTTAGCCAGTTGACTTGCGAGTCCATTCACTTGGTGGAGGTTATGTTGGATTAATAATGTCACACAAGTTATTTGTGGTTAGGCATTATTCTTTCAATCATGTGCCGCAGAAGCCAAGAACCTTAGTTTACCAAACCCATCTTGGCCTATTTTTTAGGAACGTAGTGCGGAGGTCGTTCAGATGTAAGTTCTGATGCGATTGTTACGCGATACTACACTCATAAGAGTTTCTCTTGAGAATATTTTTGGAATACGAGTATTCGTTCCTCCGATAATATTCGAAAGATGGAACGATGATTATGGGAACCTCTGATAGAACATGTCTGGCAGGTTTAAACCCTAGTACACTCCCTTTGGGTGGTTCTTAACCGAGACTCCATGCTCGTGACTCTCAACAAACCCGTGATTCGTGGTTGAGTCGTTCAGACAACCTTAATATCAATGGAACCTGGGTGTTGATCAGGTATAAAACCTAAATCCCCCAAAAAGGATGGTTCATATTAAGGATGTTCGAGCCGAATCATGTACCGTTAATATCAATGGAACTTGGGTGTCGATAAGGTGAAAACCTAAATCCACCAAAATGGATGATTGATATTAGGGATACAATGAGCTTTCCCACGACCTTTGTTTGGTGTGACTTGCTTGATCCTTGAGTGTGATTGTTGCATTCATGCATTCACGCATTCATCCGCATTCATGTCATCAGAAAAAGAAAATTTTCAAGGAACTTAAAGGGTTTATTTGCAAAATTTTCAGACATGGAAAGACCAAAAAGGCATACAAAGAAGTACAACTTTAGACAGCCCGATGTAAAAGAGTTAAGGAATCTGACATCGTATGTATTAGATCCCTTGGGTTTCAAAGCTCGCTATGGGAAGCTTCTACCTCTGCTCACCACTCAGGTTGACGAAGGGCTGATGAGTACTCTGGCTCAGTTTTATGATCCGCTGTATCATTGCTTCTCATTTCCGGACTTCCAGTTGCTGCCAACTTTGGAGGAGTATTCTCACCTCATTAGGATTCCGATTCTGGATCAAGTGCCGTTCAGTGGCCTAGAGATTATTCCGACCGCTCGAGAGATTGCAAGTCTGTTGCACATAGATGAAGATCTGATTAGGGCTAATCTGACTACCAAAGGCGGAATTCAGGGTTTTCCTTCCGAGTTCCTCATTGCCCAAGCTACCTTCTATGGGAAGGCCATGAGTGAGGATGCCTTTGAGGCTCTATTTGTGCTGCTCATCTATGGATTAGTGCTATTTCCCAACTTCGACAAGTTCGTGGACATGAACGCTATTAGGATCTTCTTAGTTCTTAATCCCGTTCCGACTTTGTTGGGCGACGCCTATGTCTCTTTGCATTTGAGGAATGCAAAAGGCGGAGGAGTTATTGTCTGCTGTCTACCTCTGCTGTACAAGTGGTTTATTTCGCACTTGCCGCAGACAGTTGCTTTCAAGGAGAACAAGGGATGTCTACGATGGTCTCAGAGACTCATGTCTCTCACCAATGATGATATCACTTGGTATGATCGCGTGTATGATACCGTCCAGATCATTGACTATTGTGGTGAATTCCCGAATGTGCCTCTTCTTGGCACATGTGGTGGGATCAGCTACAATCCTATTCTCGCGCGGCGTCAGCTTGGGTTCCCCCTAAAGGATAAACCTAATAGCATTCTGTTAGAAGGTGTGTTCTTCCAGGAGGGTAAAGATCCCCAAGGCCTGAAAGCCAGATTTGTCCGTGCTTGGCGCAATATTCACAAGAAGAGTAGGAATGAGTTGGGTACAAAGAACTGCATTGCTTTGGAGCCATACACCTCTTGGGTCAGACAGAGAGTTGCCACTTACCTGATGCCGTACGACCATCCGAGACCTACACCGTTGGATGTGGCTGGGCCTTCAACCCTCCCTACCCAACGTGTAGAGGAGTTGAGAGAAGAAGACCTTTCACGTGCTTGGATCCGTGAAAGAGAGGAATTGCTGCAGCAGCTTAAGGAGAAGGATGCTATGATTGAATTCCTCGAGCACCGAGTGATCGACGATCCGAACGACACTTGGACTTCTCTGCTTCCTCAGTCTTCCAAATTCTGGAAAAGGAGGTATGATCGACTTGCAAAGGAGAAAGCAGATATGGAAGCGGCCTATGAGAGAGAGATCAAGAAGTTGTGTACTTCTCGTCTTCCAGCATCCCGAGCTTCTAGGGATCCATAGGATGTTATTTGCCTTTTCTCTTTGTAATAATCAAAAATGCTGTACTTCTTTGTCTTGATATATTTGAATGAAATATTTTCCACGAGAAATTAAAATGCTTTAACTATTCAAAATATTGCAAACGATACCCTAAGGGTTCCTTGAAAACAAAGCATCTGCACAAGCATTTCATGCATCATTTTTGCATAAGCAGGTACCCTTTGTGTCTGGTCTTCTTGTCCTAACCCTTTGCTCTTCATTTATTTTGAAGACAAGCTGACTCACCGGTATTATACGCGAGTCAATTTTGCAAGAGTCATGGAGCAACTTGAACAAGAGAACAGAGAATTGAAGGAAGAGGTCGCCAGACTTGGCGCTTTGATGGAGCAACTCCTCGCTGCTCAAAATCAACCTGCTCAACAGCCTGCAACGCCTGCTCAGAGGACAGTCATCTCAGAGGTAGCCACTTCGACTGTGCCAGCTAGTGCTCAAGTGCCCAATGCTATGCCAGCCGGGTTCCCTTGGGGAATGCCTCCAGGTTTTATGCCTGATCGGCCTGCGCCAACTTTTGCTCACATGCCGGCATCTAGCCCGGTCCCTGTTCCCGCTCCTCCTGTCGTGCATACCATGCCAAGGGTAGACGACACCATCTATCACTCCGAGCCGTCTGAGGGCCCGGACGTTTATGAAAAGATGGACGCCATGAACGACCAATTCCTCGAGCTGAGAAAGGAATTGAAGACCCTTCGAGGTAAAGATCTCTTCGGCAAGTCTGCTACCGAGCTCTGTCTTGTTCCCAGTGTGAAGATACCGATCAAATTCAAAGTACCTGACTTTGAAAAATACAAAGGGAACACCTGTCCACTAGCTCACCTGGTCATGTACGCTAGGAAGATGTCTACTCAAACGGATAATGATCAGCTTCTGATTCATTATTTTCAAGACAGCTTGTCCGGTGCAGTGCTCAGATGGTACATGAGCTTGGACAGTGCCAATATCAGATCCTTCAACGACCTTGGTGAAGCCTTCGTCAAGCAGTATAAGTATAACTTCGATATGGCGCCTGACCGAGATCAACTCAGGTCCATGTCGCAGAAGGACAAGGAAACCTTTAAGGAGTACGCCCAGAGATGGCGAGAGCTGGCAGCTCAAATCACTCCACCGCTAGAAGAGAAGGAAATGACCAAGATCTTTCTGAAGACGCTTGGCTCATTCTATTATGAGCGGATGGTAGCAAGCGCTCCGTCTGATTTCACCGAGATGGTGAACATGGGGATGCGTCTCGAGGAAGGTGTCCGTGAAGGACGGTTGGCAAAGGATGATAGCTCTTCTTCTAAACGGTATGGGGCGTTTAAGAGGAAAGAAGGGGAAACACATGCTGTGCAATCCCAGCCTAAGCATAGAAAACCCTCTGTTCAGAGGAAGCCCGCACGTCGTGCCGGTCATCAGCACCAGGTGGCTCATATAGCACCTGTCTTCAAAGACAATGCTCAGCAACCTCAGCAATATCAACATCAGCAACAATATCAATAGCCACAGTATCAACAACCTCGTCCACAGCAACAGGCTTACCAGCCTCGTGGCAGTACAACCAATCAAGCCAACATAAGTTACGACCGGAAAAAGATCAGCTTCGATCCTATCCTAATGTCATATGCAGAGCTTTATCCTTCCTTGTTGGAAAGGAAATTGGTTTCTCCCAGGGATCCTCCTGCCATTCCTGCAAATCCACAATGGTGGTATAAACCAGATCAGCATTGTGTGTACCATTCCGGTGCCCCTGGCCATAACATCGAGAATTGTTATCCACTCAAGACTAAGGTTCAAGACCTTATGAGATGTGGAATTCTGAGTTTTGAAGATTCAGGCCCGAATGTCACCAAGAACCCATTGCCTTCGCATGGGAAATCAGTTAATATGATTCAGGAATGCCTTGGGAAGTACAAGGTCAGATATGTGAGCCACATCAGGCAGTCGTTGGTTGAATTACATCGTTTGCTGTGTCAGTACAGCTACTTGGAGCATAACCACGATAAGTGTCGCGTCTGCTCGGTTAACCGCTTGGGTTGTGACCAAGTACGAAGAGAACTCCAAAGGTTGTTGGATGAGGGTACCATTGAGATTCTGCAGAATCGCAATGTTGATGAAGACGAGCCTGAGATCAATGTTATATCTCCAGTGTTCAAGCTGCCCGAGCCTATTGTTATTCGTTACAATAGCAACAAGCCGAAGGCTTCCCCTTCTTTGGTCATTAAATCGGCAGGCCCTGTGCCCTATTCGTCTGATAAAGCCGTACCATTCAGATATAACCCTGTTGCTGTGCGAGATGGGGTCGAAGTACCTTTACCTTCCACTTCCGTAACCACTGTCGCTGATGTAAGTGGGTTGACCCGAAGTGGTCGTGTGTTTTCTGCACCTGCCAAAGCTCCTGTTGCTTCTGATATTGTTGAGCGTCCGGTTGGGACCGCTGTTAATGTTCAGAATCCGGCACTTGATGTCGCCAAACCGTCCTCCTCCGTACAAAAGACTCCTGTTTCTTCAGTTGGCCCAAGTGGTATTGTAGATGAAGAATCTGATGAGATGCTGAGGCTCATCAGAAAGAGTGAGTACAACATTGTAGACCAGCTTCTACAAACGCCCTCCAAGATTTCCATTCTGTCTCTGCTGCTGAATTCAGAACCCCATAGGGAGGCTCTGCAGAAAGTCTTGGATCTGGCGTATGTTGATCATGACGTCACCATTGAGCAATTTGATAGTATTGTTGCAAACATTACCGCTTGCAACACTTTGAGCTTTTGTGACGCTGATCTCCCTGAGGAGGGAAGAGACCACAACATGGCTTTACATATCTCCATGAATTGTCAAACCGATGCAATGTCCAATGTGCTGGTGGACACTGGATCTTCTCTAAATGTATTGCCAAAGACCACACTCTCCAGATTGTCATATCAAGGTCCTCCTATGAGGCAGAGTGGGGTTGTTGTGAAAGCATTCGATGGGTCGCGTAAGACCGTGATTGGAGAAGTTGATCTCCCAATCAAAATTGGACCAAGTGATTTCCAAGTTACCTTCCAGGTAATGGATATCCACCCATCTTATAGCTGTCTCTTGGGCAGACCATGGATTCACGAGGCTGGCGCCGTGACATCCACCCTACACCAGAAGCTGAAATTTGTCAAAAACAAGAAACTGGTTGTAGTAGCGGGAGAAAAGGCTCTCCTGGTTAGCCATCTGTCTTCTTTCTCGTACATTGACGCAGAGGATGAAGTTGGAACTCAATTTCAAGCTTTATCTATTGATGAACCAATCGAGAAGAAGTCTCCTTCATTCACTTCCTACCGTGATGCGAAGCTGGCCATTGAATGTGGTGCAGTTGCTGGATTAGGGAAAGTGCTTGAACTTGAAGACAACAGATCCCGGGCTGGCATTGGCTACTGTTCTGGGGCATGTAATGAGCAAGGTTTATTCACAAGTGGAGGATTCATCCATGCTGATCAACCTGAAGAGGAAGCTGCTGCTATCTTGGAAGAAGATACAGAAGACGTGAACAATTTTGTTATTCCTGGTGGTGTCTGCCACAATTGGGTCGCTGTAGATGTTCCTACAGTCATCCATAGATCAGAGTAATTGTTCACTTTGTTTAAAACCCTTCTCCCATGCCAAAAGGAGAAGTGATGACATTGTTGGCAAAAGCATATATACAATGATGTTTTCATTCAATTAATGCATTGTTAAACCTTTGTTTTTCCTTTGTTTTCACTTTTTGCTTTTTTGCATGAAATCAGTGATCACAAAAAACCCATAAAAACAAGAATAAAAACAACATTTTTCATCTGCATAATGATTTGCTTGTTTAAATTCAAAAGTTTTTCATTAACTAAAATCATTATGCAGGTTGATCTTAAAACCCATTGAACATAATGATCCAACGCCATCTTCCAATTTTGAATTCCCTGTATTTGAGGCAGAAGAAGATGACGTTGAGGAGATTCCTGATGAGATCACCCGTCTCCTTGAGCACGAAGAGAAGGTCATTCAGCCGCATCTCGAAGGCTTGGAAACAGTCAACTTGGGGTCTGAGGATTGTGTTCGCCTGGTGAAGATTGGGGCACTTCTTGAAGGGTCTGTCAAGGAAGATTTGATCAGTTTGCTACGAGAATATTCAGATATCTTTGCTTGGTCCTATGAAGACATTCCGGGTTTGGATACAGATATTGTGCAACATTTCCTGCCTTTGAAGCCTGAGTGCGTGCATGTGAAGCAGAAGCTCAGAAGAACTCATCCAGATATGGCAGTAAAGATCAAAGAGGAAGTTCAGAAGCAAATTGATGCGGGGTTTCTGGTGACTTCTACGTATCCTCAATGGGTGGCCAATATTGTGCCTGTTCCTAAGAAGGACGGAAAAGTCCGTATGTGCGTTGATTATAGAGATTTGAATAAAGCTAGCCCGAAAGACGATTTTCCTCTACCACACATTGATATGTTGGTAGACAATACAGCTAAATTCAAAGTCTTTTCCTTTATGGACGGATTTTCCGGATATAATCAAATCAAGATGGCACCTGAGGATATGGAGAAGACAACATTCATCACACCTTGGGGAACATTCTGTTATCGAGTGATGCCCTTCGGTTTGAAGAACGCCGGAGCCACGTATCAACGAGCTATGACTACCTTGTTTCATGATATGATGCACAAGGAGATAGAAGTCTATGTTGATGATATGATTGCTAAGTCCCGAACGGAAGTTGAGCATATTGAGCATTTGTTGAAGCTTTTTCAGCGTTTGAGGAAGTTCAAACTCCGCCTGAATCCGAACAAATGTACATTTGGAGTCCGTTCCGGCAAGTTGTTGGGTTTTGTGGTAAGTGAAAGAGGTATTGAGGTTGATCCTGCAAAGGTCAAAGCAATACAAGAGATGCCTGCACCCAAAACTGAGAAGCAAGTCCGAGGTTTTCTTGGCCGCTTGAATTACATTTCCAGATTTATATCCCACATGACTGCCACATGTGCGCCGATATTCAAGCTCCTTCGGAAAGATCAGTCTCATGATTGGACCGAGGATTGCCAGAAAGCTTTCGACAGTATCAAAGATTATCTGTCTGAACCTCCGATCTTGTCTCCGCCTGTGGAAGGAAGACCTCTGATTATGTATTTGACAGTTCTTGAAGACTCGATGGGTTGTGTACTCGGTCAACAAGATGAATCAGGGAAGAAAGAATTTGCTATATACTACCTCAGTAAGAAGTTTACTGATTGTGAGTCTCGGTACTCAATGCTTGAGAAGACGTGTTGTGCTTTGGCTTGGGCTGCTAAGCGTTTGCGCCAGTACATGATAAATCATACAACTTGGTTGATATCCAGAATGGATCCAATTAAGTATATCTTCGAGAAGCCTTCTTTAACTGGGAGGATCGCCCGTTGGCAGATGTTGTTATCTGAGTATGATATTGAGTATCGAGCTCAAAAAGCTATCAAAGGTAGTATCTTGGCTGACCATTTAGCGCACCAGCCAATCGAAGATCATCAGTCTGTTCAGTATGACTTCCCTGATGAGGAAATTCTGTATTTGAAGATGAAAGATTGCGATGAGCCTACACTTGATGAAGGTCCGGAACCCGGTTCCAGATGGACGATGGTGTTTGATGGCGCTGTTAATCAATATGGAAATGGAATTGGGGCAGTGATCATTACTCCTCAAGGTTCACACATTCCGTTTACAGCAAGGCTAACTTTCAAATGCACGAATAATATGGCGGAGTATGAAGCCTGTATCATGGGACTTGAAGAATGCATTGATTTGAGAATCAAGTATCTTGATGTCTATGGTGATTCGGCCCTGGTTGTTAATCAGATCAAAGGAGAATGGGAGACGAATCAACCAGATCTCATCCCATACAGAGATTATGCAAGAAGGATTTCAACATTCTTCACAGAAGTTGATTTTTATCACATTCCTCGAGAGGATAATCGGATGGCAGATGCTCTTGCTACGCTTGCTTCCATGATTATGGTCAGATGGTGGAATGATGTCCCCAATATTACTGTGATGCGCTTGGACAGACCAGCTCACATATTTGCAATCGAAGAAGTGAAAGATGACAAGCCTTGGTATTTTGATATCAAGAATTTCCTCCAGAACCAGGTCTACCCGCCTGGGGCATCTGTGAAAGATAGGAAAACTTTGAGAAGGTTGTCAGGCAGTTTCTACCTCAGTGGTGAAGTGCTGTATAAGAGAAATTTCGATATGGTTTTGCTCAGATGCGTGGATAAACACGAAGCAAACCTATTGATGACTGAGGTCCATGAGGGTTCATTTGGTACTCATTCCAATGGACATGCCATGGCTAAGAAGATGTTAAGAGCAGGCTACTATTGGCTGACAATGGAGTCTGACTGTTGCAAGTATGTGAAGAAATGTCACAAGTGTCAAATTTATGCGGATAAGATTCATATTCCGCCAACACTTCTGAATGTGATTTCATCACCATGGCCTTTCTCTATGTGGGGAATCGACATGATCGGCATGATTGAGCCGAAAGCGTCCAACGGACACCGGTTTATTCTCGTAGCAATTGATTACTTCACCAAATGGGTTGAAGCCGCTTCGTACGCGAATGTAACCAGGCAGGTGGTTGTCAAGTTTATCAAGAACCAGCTGATTTGCCGTTATGGTGTGCCAGAGAGGATCATTACTGATAATGGATCTAATCTGAACAATAAGATGATGGATGAGTTGTGCGCTGAATTCAAGATTGTACACCATAATTCCTCTCCCTACAGACCTAAGATGAATGGGGCTGTTGAAGCTGCTAATAAGAATATCAAGAAGATTATCCAGAAGATGACTGTCACGTACAAAGATTGGCATGAGATGCTGCCATTTGCTTTGCATGGATATCGTACATCTGTACGCACTTCAACAGGGGCAACCCCTTTCTCTCTTGTTTATGGCATGGAAGCTGTTCTTCCAGTAGAGGTGGAGATCCCATCAATGAGAGTCTTGATGGAAGCCAAGTTGACTGATGCTGAATGGATTCAGAGTCGTTACGACCAGCTGAATTTGATCGAAGAGAAGCGTTTAACTGCCATGTGCCATGGTCAGTTATATCAGCAGAGAATGAAGAAAGCATTCGATAAGAAGGTCAAGCCTCGTGTGTTCCGAGAAGGTGACCTTGTGCTCAAGAAAGTTTTGTCTTTCGCGCCCGATTCCAGGGGCAAGTGGACTCCAAACTACGAGGGTCCATATGTTGTTAAGAGAGCCTTTTCAGGCGGTGCTTTGATGCTTACAACAATGGATGGGGAGGATTTCACTCGTCCTGTGAATTCAGATGCAGTCAAGAGATACTTTGCCTAAAAAAAAGTATATGCAAATGAAAAAAAAAAAAAAAAAACAGAATAGCTCGCTAAGTTGAAAACCCGAAAGGGCGGCTTAGGCAAAAATGAGCGTCTCGGTGGAGAACCCGCAAGGGTAATCCAGGCAAAAATTAGAGACTTGGAAAAAAAGAATATTTGCATCCCGCTAGATTGAGTACCTCACCCTGGGGCAATCTAGGCAAAAATTAGGGATTTGGCAAGTGACTGCATCCTGACAAGACTTTCTGTTTCCCAGTCGTCATTTCGTCAGAAGATTCTCGATTCATCGTCAACCGAAGCTTCGGATACATCGAGATTCAAATTGGTAGAGAAAGGATCATTATGTTCAATGTAGCCCTCTTCCAATATATATCACTGATTTCAAATTTGTACAGATCTATGGAGTCTTGCCATTTGCAGGCTACCATTCCATCAAATCAATTTGAGCTTTTTATCCAATTATTTGCACTCTTATTTGTTTCAATTCAACAAATGTTTTGCATATTTTAATTGATAAAATATCATTGTTTTTAAACAAATCAAATTTTTCAAAATTTTTTGTTTTAAACAAAGTGAACATTCACAATATTGAAAGGATACTCAAGAATATCTCAATGCTCTCCCGAGGGTGGCATGATTTCCAACAGGTAAGACATTTGTTCATATTCCTGGTTTGGTTGTATCTTCTTTCTTCAGATCTTTGTTGGGGTTGTTCCTCAAACAGAGTTGTTGTTGGGGTTGTTCCCCAGTATAGTCGCAAGCAGAGTGTTGTTGAAGACTTCGTTTTCTCCAGCAGCAATCTTCCCTAGCATGGATGTCCCCTCGTGAGTTTCAGTGGTTGATCGGTTTGTCATCCTGGCGCCCCGTCACTTTCTCCAGTGGGTCGACATCCCCAGACTTTATTTGTCTCCTCAGCACATCCGCAAGCAGAGTTGTTGTCACTCTCCCCAGTGCATGTGCCAGCAGAGTTGTCTGTTTCCTCAGCGCGGTCGTTTTCCTTTTAAAAGACTCGGTAAGTCAGCGGTTTGATACCCGGTACTTTACCTTTTCCCCGGCGAAGTCGTTTGTAGAGTTGTTGTTGTCTCTCTATCAGAGTGTTTGTTCTCCTCAACAGAGCAGGATTTATTTTCTTATTCAGTGGTTGATTGGGTTGACATCCCAGTATTTCAACCATCTTTGCCTCAGCATAGTCTGCAGAACGTTTGTTGTGGCAGTTTCGCCTGTTGAATACTCCTTCAATTCCCAGTATGGTCGGATGTTGGCTCTAGCATTCAGAGAACGGATTGATTTCCTGACTGCTTGTGATCCCCAGTAGAGTGGCTTATATTGCAGAATCTACTTGTTGCGATCAGTTTGCTTTACGTATTCTCCCCAAGTAGAGTGGCTTGTTGCAGAATCTACTTGTGTGATACATTCTCCCTCAGTGGGTTGTCCCCCAACGGAGTTATGTGGAGTTGCTTCTACAGCAGTTCGTGCTTATGCAATGCACCTTTTGTTTCTCAATTGACACTGGGATCCCCTGCAGATACTTCGAGATTTTCTCTTGTTCCCCGACAGATTCGTCCTGGTGGCTGTCTTTGCCCGTTATGACTTTCTGTACCCTGATTGGGTTGTTTCCTGATATCTCTGACCCTCTGCTTCTTCAGCAGTACTCGCAGATCTTTGCTTCTCAGCATATAGATCTCCAGCAGATTGGCTTTCCAGTTGGTTTTCCCCTGGAAGTATAGTACCGGGCGTTTGATTTCCTGGACCTGTTTGTGTTAGATATGTCTGTTTTGTCAGCATTCATCAAACATAAATCACGCATATTCATGCATATTCATAAACATTCAGATATTCATGTTGCATTTTTGCCATGTATCTTTTGTTGTTTGTTCCTGTTATGGATACAGATCTCCTTTATAGATCTCCCCTAGCAGATGTCGGGTGTTAAAATCTCTCCATATAGAGTCAACCCCATAAGCAGAAAGTGTCTGTTGTCTTTCCTTCTGCAGTTCCCCACTGAGATATATCCTCGTGGATGACGGTTTCTTCCGTTTCCTCCCAACATATATATTGGGATGGATTTGCCTATTTGAGTTGTATCCTCATTAGGATATCTTGATTCAGTCTGTCTTTTCGGATTATTCCCGAATTGGCTATTTGTCAACTGTCTTGTGCTTCCCAGTGGGTTGTTCCCCCAGCGGAGTTTTTTGGGCCTCTACCCTTATACCGGTAGTTGTAAGTCCTATTTTCTTTGCCTTTTCAACGAAATCGGTGGTTATATACCTTTTATTCCCCGGCAAGAATTGTTGGTTGTCTACCTAGTAGTCGGTAGTCGTAAATCCTGTTTCTTACTCTCCAACAGAGTTTGTGGTTTGTTATAAACCCTATTTTCTTGGTTCCCGTGCGGATTTGTGATTTGTTCTATCCCCACGCAGAGTTGTTGGTCTTCTACCCGGTTTTCGGTAGATGTAAACCCTAATTCATATTTATCCCCACCAGAGTATGGCTATTACCCCGTATTCGGTAGTTGTAAGTCCTATCTCTTTTTCCCTAACAGAGTAACCTTTGTGGTTCGTCCTGATTATAAGTGGATTCCTGTTGTAGTGGTTTTATCCCTAACAGAGTTGGTGTCTCCCTGTGGTGATTTTTATCCCCAGTTGAGTCTGTGGTCTTCTACCCCGTATTCGGTAGTTGTAAATCCCAGTTTGTTGATTCTTTCTCCTCAGCGGAGTTTGTGCCTTGTGGTACAGTTGGATAATTGCCGGATGCTTGCAATTTTATTCCCAGCGGGTCCCTTCACCATTTGTCAGTGATTGCGTTCCCCGGATAGTTGATTGTCATCAATATATCCCCAGTTTGTCGTTGTGGATAATTGCTGTTTATGCAATTCATCCCTGGATCATTGATTCTCACCAGTGAATCCTCAGCAGATTGCCTTTCATTTACCCTCTTGTTGGTAATGTCTGTTGTTCCCTTTGATTGGTCATCATTATATACCTAGTTTGGTATCCCGATGCCTTTCTTTTCGGTTGATTTATCCTTTATTAACCCAGTAACCGGTTGTGGATAATCTTCCATGCGAGTATGTTATTCACGGTCTGCCGGTAATGAATAATATATCTCATGCACTCTGCAGTCAAAACCTTTTGTGTTTCCCTGATCGAGTAAGATTCGGTATTTCCCTTTGCGGAATCGAATATTTATTGTTGGATAATTGCCGGATGCTTGCAATTTATCCCTTTGAGTTATCTTTCGTTTACCCGGATGCTTGGTATCGATTGTCTCTCTTTTTGGTTAGTCACCTATTATATACTTCGGTATCTCTGGTGTCTTTTCCTTTCGAGTATATTATTCACGGTCTGCCGGTAATGAATAATATGTCTCATGCGCTCTTTAGTTGGAATCCTTTGTTGATTTTTCCCCAGCTGAGCAAGATTCGTATTCTTTGTAGAATCGAATATCCATCCTTTAACCAGTTTGTGTTTCGGATGATGAGTGTTTTGGCATATATACCAATCCACGTTTTCGGTAGATCACCTATTATATACCTCGGTATCTCTGGTGTTTCTTACCATGCGAGTTTATTATCTACGTTCTGACGGTAATAGATAATATATCTCATGCGAGTATTCTTATCCATGGTCTGCCGGTAATGGATATTATATCTCATGCACTCTTTGGGTTTGTGTCCCCAGTTGAGTAAGGTTCGTTTTCCCGTTGTGGATTCGAATGTCCATCCTGTAAGTCGATTTGCTTTTTCAAGCCCTCCTTTCGGATGATGAGTGTTTTGGCATATATACCAATTCACGTTTTGGTCGGTCACCTATTATATACCTCGGTATCCCTGGTGTTCCTTCCTTTCTGCTCCCTATTATGACCTCGGTCCCCTGTGGAGTCAGATTTTCCTGAGTTTATGTACCTTTTTCAGGTCTTTCTCAGATGTTTGGTCGATTGATATCTCTCACCCTTATACCGGTCTTAGATATTCATTCTTCCTGAGTTTGTTACCCTTATACCGGTAACATCTCATTCTTTGGTGCTTCCTCAGTGGAGTTTCCTATTGCTTTTTCCCAGGAGTCAGCTTTTGTCTCTCCAATGGATGTGTTTTTCCTTTGGAATTTTCTTTTTCCCAGTGTGAGTCCTTCACTCCCCAGTGAGGTCTCCAGTCTGATTTCTGTTATTTCCTAATCAGAGTCGTGTTTTGTTCACGCTGTGTCAGTTTTGTTTTCCCCAACTTGAAGTCGTGTCCTGTTCACGCATTTCTTTTTCTTTTACTATCCCCAACAAGAGTCCTGTTAGAGTCTCTGTTCCTGGTGAGTATATTACCCCGATGGATCGTCTTTTCTCCTGTGAGAACCATATTCCCCACAGAATTTGTGTCTTTTGCATGCATACATTTGCATCATGAGGTCTCTTAGGGACCAAAATTTGTCTCATTACTGTTATTTAAGCCCATTCTACCGCGTCGAGATGAAGATTTCTAAACTTCACTTCTCCGGCTAGAATGACCTTAAATAGGGGCATCTGTAAGACCCCAATTTTGGCCCTAATATCCCTCATGGCCCATATCATACCATATCATGGCCTCAAGGATCATTGCATGCCCTAGCTTCCCTCCTAGTGGGTGGGTACCTTGTGAGTGTGGTTCTTGATCACCAAGCATGTATTGCATTTGTATATCATTGCTTTTCATCTGTCTATTAACCAAAGGTACAAAAATATTGTCATCTAACCATGTTACTTGCAGATGAAGCAATCAACAGTCAATCAGTCAAAGTCAGTCATTGAGATAGATGGTGGCCATTCTTGCAGAATTTGGGCACCATGATCATTCATCAAGAGTTCATATGAGTTGTGACATCATTTTGAATCAAGATATCAAGTGATTAGGGTTTGGAATTCATCAGAACATGGTTCAGTCAAGCAAAACCCTAGCAAAGTCAACTGAAGTCAACCTTGGTCAACTGTCCATTTAATCAGTGATTTGATGGTGGGAATTGGGTTGAGAGGTCTCATTCATGTCCATATAAGCCTCATATAACATGTCAAGCATCCACAGTGAAGAATTTGAAGTCAAACAAGAATTTTCCCAAAATAGAAAGTTGACCTGTAATTGGAATTTGCCAAAAATGGAAACTTCTTCTCCTCAACATTACTTCATCATACAAGCTTCAAATGGATTTTTGCCCAACATGAAAGTTGAAGATCTTGTTCTCCCATTTCCAAAAAGTCCAAGAACACTCATTTCTCATTTATGGTTGGCAAGTTATGATCAAATCATTCTCAAAAAATTTTGAACTTCAAAAGGCCATAACTTCCAAACCATTTGGCCAAATTGGGTGGGGTTTTTTGCTACAAGTCCTATTTGATGTGCTCTATCCAAATATTTCATCACATTTTACCAAAACTCAACCAAGCAAAATGGCATTTTTAAAGTGGTTTGAATTAAATTAAGTGAGGTGAAAAAGTGACTTTGCAAATTAACCATTTCCAATCCATTTTACCAATTGAAAAAGTTCAGAAATCACATTTGGAGTTTGTCCAAGGCCCAATTCGCAGCTGATAGCACATGGACATGTAACATGAGTGGAAATCCATCAATTAGCAAAAACACTCCAATTGGCAAATTGAGATTACATTTTCCATTAACCATGATTAACAAACCTTAAACAGAGTACATATATCACTTTTTCTGCAGAACAACCCTAGCAGCCACAACATTCAAAACAGATCAAAATTCTCTTGCTCTCAAAAACACTCTCACTCTCCATTTAAACTTTTTTCCTAAAATCTTCAAAGAGCTCGTGTTTGTGAGCTTTGCTTCATCATTCACCATCACATTGGAACCTTTTGCCAGCCTGAAACCACAGCTGTAAAGCCCTTGCCAGCACTGTTGCATCAAGGTTTCTTCCATGGCAGATTTGGTTTGAAGCTTCCTCGAGGATTGTTGAGCTAAAAGACTTTGTCCATTCATCATCTAAAGCAACTTTGGCCATCTGTTTCAGCCTTACACGACTAAACAACCACTGCATCACCACTGCACTTCAAATCAAGTGAGTTTTCGAATCTCTCTATTTCTAAAATCATGCCATGCTTTAGATAGATCTTGTTTTGCTGGTCACAATGAGCTTTGAGTCATTAAAAATGGTTGGATATCGAGAGAGATATTTGGATTCAAAGTTGTGTTGATAAATATGTTTTTGCATGATTCATTCATGATAGCTCGATTTAGTGAAAATGATTGTTGGATTTGTGATGTATGTTGTTTGCTGAGTTGAATGCTATGCTTGTTGACCAATTCTGGGAAAATAAGTTCATCACGATTTTGATGAAGATGAATGTCCACTGTAGCAAAACCCTAGTTCCTTTTGAAAACCCAGAAAATTCTGTTTTGGCTGCTGAATCGTGTTTTTGCATGAAGATGTACTGTGCCATTGCCATGAAGCGAGTCGTTGGCCAACACGTCACTAAGTGAAACGCAGCGTTTCACTTAGTGACTCCAATATTTACAATAATGCCACCGGTCGTTTATTTATTTAATTAATCATTTCATTATTTCAATTTTTATTCCATTTGATGCACCAATCTTCCAAAAATCATAAGTCAATCAATTTTGATCCAAATTTCATGGGATTTTTTGCAAAATGTTAATCTTGATCTCTAGTTTTTTTATCATGATTTTTCCAGATTTTTTGCATGTGTGGATTTTAAAATGTGCTAGGGTTTGTCATATGTGTCCATTTTATGTATGTCTTGCCAAATCAATTGTGAAATGATGATGCCTTATCCAATGCCTTTGAAATTTTTTGTGCTTAAACTAGACACATTCATGGTGATTTTGGTGTAGAGTTTGTGAATTTATAATTTCTGGTTGTGGAGTTATGATTTTTTGAATTAGGGTGTGACAATTTGTGTCACACCATTGATGTCCAACTTCATGATTTTTATTACCATGCTTCTTGAACTCAAATTGGTTTGAATTTTTGCATGAACATACTTATGGATGTCTAGTTTACATGTGAATATTTCTGGAATTATTGATGGCATTTCCTATTTGTTTGGGATTTTCTCCCCTGTTTGGTCATATGTTGACTTTTTGTGACACATGTTCTCATATGATTTGTGCAATTCTCATACTTTATTGGATGGACATGAAATTTGACATGTGAATTGTAGACATCTTAAGCTTTGTCATGGTTTTAGTCCCATTCATTTCTCATATGTTGTCACTGTTTTATGATTTATTGAAGTTGGTGCATGTTTGGTTGACTTCTTTGAGCATGCTTGAACTTGCCTTGCCTTTCTGATTTTCATTGACCTACTTCCTTTGATCCAAATGAGCTGAAACTTGGTATGCATATCATGTTATGGATGATGTTTGATCATGAATTATTTGGTAATTGTTTGAGATGTTTGAGATTGGTTTTGAGCTAAATCATTCTGTTGACTTCTTTGAGCTTCTATATGCCATGCTTTGACCTAATTTGCTCATGAAATGATGATGATGCATGATATGAACATGGAACCAATTGAGTTTGCTTCTTGATTGCTTGAACTTGATTTTGGACACTTTTCACTTGCTGTTTTGGAATTCTTATCTCTTTTTGACCCTAGGCTTGTCCTAGTGGTCATGTTGCTCATGTTTAAGTTTGTTGTTTCAGGTTAAGCAACAAATGTTTCAAAGAGATCATTACAAATTGATTGAGCTTGATTGATTATCATGAACTAACTTGTTTGTTTTGTAGGTTGCTTGGCTCACATACTTTGAGCTTTGTGCATTGCACATTTAACTGATTGTGTTGACTGTTGATCTCTATCTCATTTTGATTTAACTTTGAATTGTATACTGATGTTGTCTGACTGGTTTCAGGTACCTTTAGTTGCTTATAGTTCTTTAAGAACTTGCTTTGCTTTGCTTAATAGCAATTTGCATTGAGGTATAAATTATCTTCATGTAGTCTGGAAGACCTGGCCTGTTACTTGGCCAGGCAACTGTCTGAAGTCCTCCTTAAGAGGCAATGCTTGTGTGTGTTTACATTTGTCCCAAGCAGGAAAAGTCCTTTAAATAAGGAAATTGGTAGACAAAAGAGATATGCAACCTATCTCCTACTATTCTGTGTGTCACTCACCTTGCTCACACCACATGTGTTGATGCATAGTGAGTAAAAACCCAAGATCTATCGAGTCAATAATCTGTGGAGAGAGTTCCTACTTTCTGAACTCCCACACCTTCTGATATTCAAATGCTCTCCCTGGCCAGGGATAAGAGCAATGAGGCACACCCCTCATATCTTTTCATCTGCTTCACCTTAGCCCCTCAATGGCAAGGTTAAGAGCGCCATTAACCCTATTCCAGTTGGCTTCAATGCCTAACCCTTTGTGTGAGCCTGATTGTTTGGTTATAGTGTATGCTGAATGACTTTAATTGATTGATTGCTTACTTCATATACACATGTTTGCTTGTATGCTTTGTGCATTTATCATCATTAATTGCTCATTAGTGCATGATCATTTCATTTGTCTTTATGACATATCTTTGTTGTTTGCCCATTGAGGACGATTGTAAGACCATCCATTGGCCATTGTTCCTATGATATGGAAGTGAGTATAAGACCATCTCATTGGCCACTCATAATCTCTTTGCTTGATGCATTTGTTTGTTGTATGTGAGGATGCAATTGTAAGTCCGTGTAATTTGGCATTTGTTTTCCTATGATCATATGTTGGAGGTTAGAGTAAGCCCAGATAGATTGGCATCTGACATCCAAATGTCTTGCTTTGTTGATGGAGATTGGTGTAAGTCCATAGAGTGGCCTCTGATATCCAGTTCTGTTTTAGGAGATTGGTATAAGTCCAGTAATTGGCATCCGGTATCCGCTTTTGTTAACTTTCTTTTGCTTTGCTTGTTTGTTATTGCTCATAGTCTATTCCAAAGGACGCACTTGAGTCATCTTCTATATGATTTCAAGAGGTGAACCTTCTAGGAAGTTTTACATTCGATCTTCATCCATTCATCCATTTTGTCCTAAACCTTTTCACACATTGCTTTCAAACTTGAGATAAATATTGTGCAAACATCTTCATGCTTCTTAATTAAAAACCTGGACCCCAAGTCCTTGACTTTTTCAAACTCCATTTTCATAATACTTCTTTTGAATTAATCTTAATCATACTTTGACCCTCCTTTTGTGAATAATCATAATCAATTAACTTCACCCATTCAATTGTTTTGTGGCTTTGTCCATTCTTGCTAAGTTTTCATACATTAGCCTTAGGTTTGATTTATCCTAGTTGGTTGATGTTAATCTCACCTATTTGTCCTTAGTTGATTGAATTGTAAGTCTTCCTTGCTTATTATAGGGTTAACCCCTCACTAGCAAGTTGAAGCTTTTCTCACATGGTGGACTCGTTGTTTTATAAGGTTGAGTTTTCTCCCGTGGATAACGTAAGACCTTAGGGCTTGTGTTTAAAATTGAATCCACTAACATTTGGAAATCTTTTAGCCGAACTACGGCGTTTTGATCCTTACCTTTGATGGAAGGTACGTAGGCAACGGGTTCATCCGTTCGAACACAAAAATAATTAACTTGTATATTCTTTTCTCATCATCCCAATCATGTTTGCACAATACTTATGTCATAACAAATAACAATTTTATACAACAAGTGTGAAAAGGGCTCCCTAGGAGTACCTAGGACGTGATGGGTGCCTAACACCTTCCCATTGCGTAATTTACCCCTTACCCAGACTCTCTGATCTTTTTATTAGTTTTCTACGCGTAAAACTTCTTAGGCTTTTGTTCGCTTTTTAGCCAGTCCTTTGGATAAATAAAAGTGCGGTGGCGACTCGAATTCTTTGTATGCTTTGCTTATGGTTTAATCGATAAATCATATAGCGACGAATACACCGCTACAACAAGACCTCCGGACTTGTGCCTACGTACCAACATAAAAATGAGGGATCAAAACCTCGTAGTTCGTGGTATCAATTTCAAAATGAGTGGATTATTTTTAATCAAAATTTAAGTTTAAAAGAGGCACAAAGGGGCCTAAAAATTTGAGTGAGTGTTAGTTTTTTTTTGTCTTTTGAAATTTTAGGTCAATATTGTTAAGTTCATTTACAAGTTTGATTTATGAAAAGAGTTAAAAATGCAATGGCATAAGGCCAAAGTTTCTAATTTGCAATAAAATCTAGGTTTTGAAATCACAAGTAAAGAAAGTTTTTGAAAAGAGGGGAGAGATTTTGAAATTTAAGAAGTGGGAGGAGATGAAGAGTCTAATCCTAATAAAATTAAAAGTTAAGAGTTGAAAAGATATGATCAATGGGATGCAATCCAACAGACAAGTATGTCATATAGAAAACCCACTTTCCCTTTGGATTTTGAATCAATAAATAATTAGCAATCCATTATAAATATGAAGAGAAATGCATCAAATAGAGATGGCCACATCCAAGCAAACAACTCCATAACTAACAGTCTTCTTTGTCTTGTCATGTATCAGATGAAATACTCCTTGATCAACTCAGAATAAGATACTAGACACAAGATCAAAATAACAGTTGCATCAAAATCATGGAGTAAATGAACTCAAGTGGATCCAAATACTTGCATCAGATGAAAACCCAAATCACCATAACTTGGTCTCATAAATGTTGGCATTGGCCAAGTCCCTTTTTGCATATGGAATGTTAACTAATTCTAAATCCAAAACCTCAGATCAAACCCAAAAGTCCATACAAACATTTTCTAGGGTTTTTTGTTGTTTATTAAGTATTTTTAAGGTCCTAAGACCACAAGCAAAAGTCAAAATACACAGACAAATATATACAATCACAATGTATGACTCAAATGAGCAAAGTAAAAATGACATAAACATAAACAAGTTAAATGATATGTAAATGACAAATGAATGGTAAATGACTTGAAATTAAATTTCACAAAGTAAATGACTTGAAATTAAAGCTAAGTTAATAATAGTTGGTGTTAGTCAAAGTTAATTAGATGTTAGTGGAGTTTTGCTTTTTCAATTGATTAAGTCATTCTTTGGAGAACATTTAACCCTCTATTCACAAACATGGCTCCTTGAACCAAGACATCTTCCATAGAAAGGAAAAAAGGATAAGTTTCCACACAATACCATGAAAGGGGGGAGACTTACAATCTCACTTACTAGAATGTTATGCCTTTAGGGTAAAATTTAGCTCTATGTTAAACAATCGTAATTGGACTTATGTAGAAGTCACAACTATCTGAGGTCGGACAATAAAAATTTAGGTGCTAATGCATGCTAGAGATTTGGTATAATGGACCAAACTCCTAAAACACACCACACACTAAAAGAAAAGAAGATCGAAAGGATGAACCTATCTCATCCATACTTGTATTGGTTCATTTAACACAAGTTTATTAATGAACCAATTAGCCTTAAGATGTTGAGATTTCATTGGTCAACGAAAGGGAAGGGAAATAATCGGATTAAAGATGAAGAGGGAGGGGAGATGAGAGAAACACAAATTGGTCATGGGAGGAATTTTATCAAATTAATATCATTCATTCATTTTGGGAGATGAAATGTACATTTCATCAATCCCCAAATCCAATAATTTTAACTTAACAAAAGTCAAATCAACCTTGATCAACGCCCAAACACATAGTCAAAAATCACAAGTCAATAAAAATGGCTTAACATAATTTTTATACAATTAATCAATTCAAAATCAAATATAAAATGCATTTAAATTAAATTTAGTTTGGTCAAAACCTAAAACCTCTTCAAAACACCAAATAAATGACCAAGAGGTTTATCCTAGGTCAAACAAGGTCAAAGAACATTAGACAAAAAATTTCAAGATTTTTGAAAAGTCATAAGTATTTATAAATAATTAAAAATGTACACAAAAACAATTAATTCATGAAAAATATCAAAATTAATCCAAAAAATATTTTTGGTGAAAGTCCCATATTTTTTGGATTAAAAATGAAATTAATATGAATTAATCAAAATAAGTGGATTAAATGAAAAATTAGAAAATACAAAAAAATAAGGGCCATCAGATCTTCCTCATTAATTGAGGTGGCAGATCTGATGGCCACACATGTGCGTTCCACCATATGTCTTGGCCAATGCGTTGTACACGTGGTAATCACAATGAACGCTTGAGATTAAAACATTTGAACCAGATCAGATGGCTTGGACTTTGCCAACGCACCACGAGAGCCCTAGCTCCGGTGATCTTCTCCGGTGATCACCACCGGTCTGGTTCAGGCTCAACTTCATGAAAAATGAAAAGTGAATACACTAATTTGAAGGAAAAATGCTCAGGAGCACGAATATAACCTCAATTTTCTCTAATTCCAAGTATATATATCAAGATACAGGGATTTGAATTTTGAGGATCATGAACTGAGTTGCTTCGATTTAACCTCAAAGCAACTTAATCTTCTTGCCTACATTGTTAGGACTTCAGCCAACCAAAAATCACAAAGAATGGTGAAGAATTAAGAGAGAATCGAAGAGGTGAATTTTATGAAAAATCATCTTCGAGTTGATCCAATTTCACTTGATCTTGATCTGGCTTTGCTTGCTTTCTCTTCCTATTGCTTGCAGAAACCAATTGAGATGAAAAGGGAAGTGAATTTCTGGAGTTTGAAATTCCAAACAGAAGATGAAGTTTAAGCTCGATTTCAAAAGAAATCTTTAGAAATTCTATGGGAATGGGGGTTTGGATCAGTCTAGCAAAGCTTGGGCAGGGTGTTGATGAAGTTCTGATCACGTTGCTTCTCTATTTATAGCCAATGTCATTGCTTTTCACACACTTCCTTTCAAATATCCAAAAATAGCAATGACCTCATGCAAGCTTGCATGGGCGTGTGTAAGGCCCAAATAATGATTGGAAGGGGTCCAAATCATGCACATATGATGCTGAAAGTGTTGCATTAAGCCATGCATTGTTGAATTGAATTGGATCATGAATTTCTTCCAAAAGGTACCTCACATTGCACCCATACGCAAGTTCTTATTTATTTGGCCAAATGAGATGATCTTGTACTTTTTAGAAAGGTGAGATCAAGGGGAAGAACTTTTATGTTGAACACTTTTTCATTTAAAGCTTGGATCATGATGAATTTTGAGGTGGAAGTTTGGGAAATCAAACATATTTGAAAGTTTTCTAAGTCCCAAGTCAAATGTTCACTTCCTCCACCTTGAATAACTTTTTCTATGGACTTCAAATGAAAAAAGTTTCTTCATTAAAGTTGTATCTCTTTCAAACCTATTCAATGTGGTTATAAATTTGACCTTATTTGGATTTTGCATGAAGGAGTTATGTATTTTAGAAGTTGAGGAAAATCACTTGTTCAATGGTATTAGCCCAAAATGACCTATAATGTTTCCTCTTGGCACATGCATTTGCAAGTTGAATTTGAACTTCCTCCAAACATCAAATTTGTATTATACATCTTGAATTTGATCATGGAATTTTAATGGCTTTCATATCATAATAACTTAGCTAGTTACGGTCTTGGGAAGTTGACCTCCAAACTAGGGTTCAGACAAAATGACCTATAATCTTTCACCATAAACAATGACTTTCCAAGCAAAAATATCTCTTGACATCAACATGAAAGTTGTTTGGAATGAAATTTTGAGTAACGTTTATCTTGCAATAATTTTAATATGACAAAAAGTGTAGGAGATAGGGTCTAGGGAACCCCAGTTTTGACTAGTTGAGTTTCTCTGGTCAACCACCATGAACCAACTTGCTAGCTTGATATTCTATTGACTTTGGGAATCATGGAGGATAATATATGTGTGGGATGATGTAATATGAAGTAACCGTTGAAATATTTGATCAAATGTTGAAGAAACTTGTTGAAGAAGTTACACAAGATACCCAGATGAATTAGGGTTTCCAAGGCAAACAAACTCCAAACTCTTGATGATTTCTTGATCAAAATGATAGGTGAAGACCATGGGGATCCATATATGATGCATAGAATCAATGTGAACCATTTCTTGATTGAACTCTTTGCATTGAGGGTCTCAAACCTTAGATATGAGCTTGATGGAGCATAGGTGAGCATACACACTACCTACAAAAGAAACAAACTATACATTGACATATTTTTGGTATTTTGGTTAGTAAATAATGAAAAACAAAGTATGATACAATCTGAAATGCTTAGTGATCTCTCCCAATGCAAACCTAATGAATGAGGGGTAAGGAGGATGCCAAGGTGTGATCCCAAAGCTAATGCATATGATGAGGTAGCATGAGGAATCTTAGGGTCAAAATTGGAGTCTTACAGTTTCCCTTATTTAAGGACATTCTAACTGAGGAAGTGAAGATTAAAACCTTTGTATCGACTCAGTAGAATGAACTTAAATAACAACATATAGAAACAAATGTTGGTCCCTAAGAGACCTCATGATGCATATGATATGAATGTTAAAAAGAATCTCCGTGGGGGGAAATCATTACCACAGAGAAAAAGAATTCAGAGAGACTGAAAGTCCACGGAGTATAACGCATTCTATAAGGAACACTCACCGGGGAGACAGAGACTCTAGGGACTAAAAAGGTATCATAGGCCAGGCTACGACTTGAAAATTGATGGATACACAAGGGAATTCCATGAAAACAAATCAATGGAAGGACTCAGTCAGGGATGAAGAAGAAATCTTTAGGGGAAACAGGCATATCAGAACAAAACTGAAATATCTAAACCAAACAGGGGAATGGCGACTTCACTAGGGAAATACGTACTCAAACTCAACTGGGAAATAATGAACTTCAACACAGGAGTACCAGAAGTATATTATCCATTACCAGTTATTGGGTTGGAAGATAACATACCCTGACAGAGAGACATTCGTTACCAGTTAGGGTAAACATATCAAGGATGACTCGCTGAGGAAAATGAGGTGTGTTCATTACCGGTTACTGGGTAAGAACAACCTGTTGGGGAAAGTATCAAATAGGATTTACAACTACCGGCTACTGGGAAGAAGACCAAAGCAAGAGAATATTTGTTACTGGTTAAAGTGAACATATCAAGGATAGACTCAAGGGGAAGAATATCTGTCATCGGCTAAGATGAACATATCAAGGATAGACTGGCGGAGAAAATTAGGAATTATATCTATCAGTTACTGGATAGAATACCGAAAAGAGAATATCTGTCACCAGTTAAGATGAACATATCAAGGATAGACTTAGCAGGGGAAAGCAGGATTTACAACTAACGGTTACTGGGCAGAAGACCACAAAAGGGGATAAAATCTGTCATCCGTCAAGATGAACATATCAAGGATTAACTCTCTGGGGAATGAAATAGGGATTACAACTACCTTTTTACTAGGTAGAAAACCACAAAGGAGGAGAATATGCGTCATCGGTTAAGAAGAACATATCAAGGATAAACTCAAGTGGAAGGATATCCTTCATCGGTCAGGATGAACATATCAAGGATATACTACCTAAAGAAACGTAAAATGAATCCGCTGGGGAAAATAAAGGAAGTAGATTACTATTACCATGTATTGGGTAAAAGTAAAGTACTTACAAATTGAAAAGAATATTACCAGTTACTGGGTAATAGACTTTTGAGGGACCAAAAGTATCCATCTGGATAAGAGCTAGAAAGAAATGGTCAAACAAAGACTCGACCCGATGAGAACATAACTCAGAGGGAGTGGTTCCATCCAGACAATCAACTGGGGAGGAAGCTGAAATAATAATCGTCCACGAGGAAATAACTCAGCGGGGAATGAGAAAGGTTAAATTCTTTCTGCTTAAGGGGCTGACACTCTACAATTGAGGGAGGAGGTATGCGCCAAATCTGTATAGAGAAATAATATCGCCATAGCAAAGGATCAAAAAATAAGGAATCAAATGCAATAACAATGCAAAACGAAATATTTGATGTATGAATGTATAATGTATATATGGTTGATGATTATGCTCACAAAATAATCACAAAGGATATGAATGTCCTTGATCTGAATCATTGCTACAACACTCGGCTAATCTCGACAGGATGGGAGCATCGATTGGAAAAAAAATGGGGATGAATATAAATCATCCATCTTTGAATATCTCGAACCTGCTGAGGAAGAAGAAAATATTTGTTAAGGACCTGAATTGTCAAATCTGTGGGGAATTTTAGGTCGACACTGTAGCACCTCAAATTTGCACCTCCCATTTTGTACATTCATTTTTCATTTTAAGTCATTAACATTACATTGTCCACTGCATAACATTGCATTGTCCATTGCCCAAGTGCAAGTCATCAGTCAAGACTGGTCAGGAGATCCAGTTGTGCAAGCAAGCAAGTGCAATTCCTATTGAAGCAAAGCCCTAGGGTTGGTTCAAGGAGTTCATATGACCTAGGGATCATTTTGAAGTGGTTTGGCCAAAGGTTGGATGTTCAGAGATCATCAGTCAAGATGCAATTCATCTGAAACCCTAGAAAGTCAACCAAAGTCAACTGTGCATTCAACCATGGATTTGAAGGTGGGAAATGGTTAGAGAGGCCTCATTAATGTCCATACAAGTCTCATTTGACATTTCAAACATCAACAATGAAGAATTTGAGGTTAGGTGAAAAGTTTCCAAAAATAGTAAGTGACCTGTAATTTGAAATTGCCAAAAATGGAAAGGTTTTCTCTTCAAGTTTACATCATCAAGGAAGCTTCAAATCAAATTTTGTCCAACATGAAAGTTGAAGATCTTGCCCTCACCTTTTCAAAAAGTCCAAGAACATGAATTTCTCATGAAGGGTTGAAAAGTTATGGATCAATCATGGTCAAGATGATTTGAACTTCACAAGTGCATAACTTTTGAACCAAAAGGCCAAATGGAGTGGTTCTTTTTGCAAAATTCCTATTTTAACATGAGCTATCCAAAACATACATCAAAAACCATGCATCTCCATTACAAAATTTTGGCATTCTCATTTGAATTTCATTTGAATTTTGGAGGGAAAAGTCTAATTCAAAAATTAAGCATTTTCCACACATGGTATCACTTGCATTTGGCTAAAAATGACATTTCAAGGTGAATTAACACTGAAACCGAGCACTGTTCCATTGATTTCATGCACATGAGGGTGAATTTCCAATTGGCCAAAACACTTGCATTTCACTTAATCTAATTGCATTTGGTTAATTGTGATTAGTAACTTCATTAGTCCATCATATAAAAGGATAATCATAACAGAAAACCTGGTGAACATTTCATTTGGCTCAGATCTAGATCAAATTCACCAAGCTTCACATTTTTTTCCTCTCAACTTTTCTTCGATTTTCTTCACAAACCTTGCTGTGTTCTTGATTAATCTATGATCCACAAGCATTTTTGAGCTGGATTGAAGCAGGATCAAGAGAATTTCGAGTTGGTTTGGAACTATTGAAGTTGTGCATCATCAATGGCAGTTGAGGATTTGAGCACTATCAAGCACTATTGAGCAACAATTCTTCATCCATTCATCTACCTAAGCCTTGAGGAACTTCTGTTCGCGCCTTACCAAACTTGAAAACACTGATTTCAGTTCTGCATCTCTTTGAAGGTTAGGATTCAAATCTTGTAATTCTTGAAATCATGATATGCATGTTGTAGATCTTGGATCGCTGATTGCACTGAGCTTTGTATCGTGTATTTTCATCAAGAAACGAGCAAGATATGTTGAATTTAAGTTTGATACATGAAATTTCTTTTGCTCGATCCAGACATGTTATTGAGAATTAGGTTGAATTGATCTTAGATTAGTGATGTACATTAGAAGAGGATTCCAATGATATAAGAGTTTTTTATTTCTGCGCAAATTTGTTCTTGAGCCTATGAATGTTGATGAACACGTATGAAGGTTTTAGGTTTTTGTTTCCAGAAAGTGATTTGGTTCTCATTAGCGTGTTTTGCATGTAATTTGTTGTTTACGACCATGCATTGGTCCACACTGGACATTGAGTGGCATTTCGATTGGTTCTGAGCGCATAAGCCTTGCCACCGAGGCTTTAATGAAACGACGCGTTTCATTGAAAGGGCCAAATTCAAATTCTAACACGGATCAATCCTTGGCTCCGGATGTTTTCAATATTGCCTTTGCATTTTCATTACATGCTATTCATGCTATGTGCTTCATTGATTTTAATTTTTTTCATTCATTTCAAAAATGCATAACTTCATGAATAATTGTCCAAATCACATGAGATTTTTTGCATATTGTTCATCATCATGTCTAGTATTTTATGATATTTTTTCCAGAAATTGTGCACGTATGGATTTTTATTTTGCTTAGGGAATGTGTATACATGTGCTTTTTTGACCTACCTTACCATTTTGGTTGTAAAATGATGAGATTTTATCCAACACTCTTGAAATTTTGTATGCTTAAAATAGACATCCTAATGGACATGTTGATATAGAGTTTGCATTTTTCCCATTTCTGGTTGTGGAGATATGCTGTGGTTAATGTAGGTGTTATAATGTGTGTCACACCATTGCTTGCTCAACTTGATGATTTTGTTTGCCATGCCAATTCAACTCCAAATGATGTGAATTTTTGTATGATGTTACTTCTGGATGTTAGGATTGATCATGAATTTTTGTAGAATTGTTGGATGCATTTCCAATTTGTTTGGTATTTTTCTTTGCTGATTGGTCATGTTTAGACTTTTGGATAGTCATGAACTTCAAAGATTTGTGAAATGCTTGATGTTTATCATATGAACCTGAAATTTTGCACATTGATTCTAGACACTTTTAAGTTTATTGTGGCTTTGGTTTGATGCATTTATCATGTTTGGATTCTGTTTTAGGCTTGTGTGAACTTGATGTATCAATTTGTGCCTTCTTTGAGCTTGTTTTGCCTTACCATGACTTGATGAATTTGATTACTATGCTTCTACTTGTCCAAATGCTTTGAATTTTGGTGTGAGGATCATGTGATGTGTGCTGTTTAGCCATGATTTTTCTTGGGATTTATTGAATCATTTTTGAGTTGATGTGGATTGGTTCATTCTGTTTGCTTCTATGAGCTTTCAACTTGCATGCTTTGCCTTATGTGCATTGTGAAATGAAATTGATTGATGCTATTGACATGGGACCACTTGGATTGTGTTCTTGATTGGTTTAATTTGATTCATGTCAATTTTCATGTTCTGTTTTGGATTATTTCTCCCACTTTGACCCTAGGCCTTGTCCTAGTGGTTTGTGCTTATGGTTGAGTTTTGGTTTCAGGTTAAGGAAGTGCATTGCCTTAGGTGGATTGATTCACATTGCTTGAGTTGGTTTATTTGTTTAATGTTGACTGACCTTGATTGGTTTTGTAGGTTGCTTTTAGCTCATTTGAGTTGAGCTTGTGCATTCTGCAATTTTGCTTTGCTTGTTTGACTGTGTACAGTTGACTGTTGACAATTCTATCTAGTTCATTTGAGTTGAATACTGACTGTGTTGGATTGTTTTCAGGTACATTAGTTGCTTTAGTTCATTGTGAACTTGCTTTTTCTTTGCTTGATAGCTTAAGCATTAAGGTATAACTTCTCTGACTTCATGTAGTCTGGAAGACCTGTCCTGTTACTTGGGCAGGCACCTGTCTGAAGTCCTCCTTAAGAGGCAATGCTTGTGTTTGTTTATCTTTGTGCCAAGCAGGAAAAGACCTTTGATAAGGCAATTGGCAGATAAAAGAGATGTGTAGTCCATCCCTGCTATTCTGTTGAGTCATCCCTTTGCTCACATTACATGTTGATGCATTATGTTAACCCAAGATCCTAGTTGAGTCAGTCATGTGGATAGAAGAGTTCATGCTTTTTGAACTCCCACGCCTTCTATTTTGAGTCAAGCTCTCCCAGGCCAGGGATAAGAGTTGTGAGGCACACCCCTCATTTCCCATTTCATCTGCTTCACCCTAACTCTCAATGTTAGGGTTAGCAACTAACAACACCCTTTTCCAGTTGGCTTGTTTGTCGAGGTTGACATGACCCCTTGACTAAAGCCCAGCCTTGATGTTTGAGCCCCTTGTTGGTGTGTTTACTTCATGCTGTATGTGTTTGTGTGATGTGATTGTATCCCCCTAGGTTTGCTAGACTCCGCGTAGTCTCGTTTGCATGTCAATTAAGGTAGCACGGTTCCTTCGTATAAGACTTCCTTTCTTGCTTGAGCTTTCCTAAAACACAAACAAACATTATCCCCTCTTAAGGACACGTTAACTCCTTCTACTACAGGTGAGTAAGTCTCCAAAGGTCGAGCATCCGGTAGATTGCGTAGTGACGTTGTCCACTTAAAAAACACAAACCAACAAGAATAGTTTAGCCGAACTACGGCAACTCTGATTCTCATGTCCAGATGAGATACGTAGGCACGAGATGCGATGTCTTGTCGAGTTTGACTGACAACTAACACTAATTCTTTTCTCTCGCCCTCGTTGCGATTGAGATCTTCCCTTTCTCTTGCCCTAGTTGCAATCGAGACCCTTCTTCTTGTTGTGTGCTTGGAGTCCGATGTAAGTCCAGCGATTGGCATTTGGTTTCCAGTGTGCGTGTGTTTGGTTCGGAGTCTGACGTAAGTCCAACGATTGGCAGTCGGTTTCCTTTGTGTTTTGTTGGGCGTGCGTTAGCCGAGCTACGAGTGCTCTGATTCTTCTTTAGTCCGAGAAGATACGTATGCATAGGATGCGATATCCTAGCGAGCATGTTTCCCCCTAGTCTGAACTACGTTGACTCTGATGTCTATGCCTGATAGACTACGTAGGCCCAGGATGCGATATCCTGCCGAGTTTAGCTTCGTTTGTTTTCTTGTGTCTCTTTCAGCCAGTGTGTTTGTTTGTGAGCAGTGTTTTAGCAACCTTTATCCTTCCTTTTGTGCGTGGATCCCGTCGAGTACTATGGATGCGTAGGGGTGCTAATACCTTCCCTTCGCATAACCGACTCCCGATCCCATTCTCTTTGGTCACGAGACCATGTCTTTTCCAGGTTTACTTCGAGCGTTTCCTTTCCCTCTTTTGGGATAAATAACGCACGGTGGCAGCTCTGTTGTTTTCGTTTCCCGCCGGTTTTTCGCGTAATGCGACAGCTGGCGACTTTGCTGGGGACATACATCTAGAAGTTGACCTCTTGCTGGTCCATCTTCCCTAAGCGAGTCTCTCCTAGCGCTCTCTAGGTTAGGGTTTTGGTTGCTGTTTGGTGTTTCATTTATTGCATTCATTTATTTATTGTTTGCATTTATTGTTTGCATTTATGTTTGCATTCATTCATATTCATCTGTTCATCTGGCTGGCTGGTTGTCTGTTTCTCTCTGTTGGGGTGGGAGTTACGTGAGGTAAAAGGCCCAATACCCAGGCCATGAGTGAAATCTAGGAAACCTAGGAATAGAGTGATTCATGGGAAACGGGTGGTATGCGCCACTTAGCGGAACATTGATATCACGAGCAGTTCAGACTCTGAGGGGGTATTATCGGTGCATACATCGGGTGTGCACAGGATGATATTCTTGAAAGGGTTGTTTTTCCTGCGTTTCTTTCGACCTTACCCTGGCCTAGAATTCACCCGTGAGTGGGGAGGGAATGATCATTATTACAGGTATCGTTGGTGACTTGTCGGTGACTTGTTGGTGACTCCAGGTACTGATGGTGACTTTGGTTCAGATGAACTTGTGGGTACTTACTTCTGTCACGCTGGAATTATGTCAGTGATATCTATCAGCGGGTTCCGTTTATTTCGGACCCCCGAGTTGAATTTGAGAGTACTTGTTCAGAGGATCTGGTTGTCGTCCGTTCATTGGATGTTCCTGTGATGATAGTGATATAACCTCCGGTTCCGTTTATTTCGGAACTTCCTGTCATACGGTGAACTGGACCTTATTGGATTTGTAATCGCAATGTCGCGGTTAGCAAGAGTCGCCACCGAATTTTCTTTTATCCCATAAGGAAAGGCGGAAAAGAACAGGAAAGACCTTAATTTAGATTCTTAGGTTCGGGAGGTACTTTATACAAAAGGAAGGGGTAAGCACCCTTTGTATCCATGGTTATCCATGGGCTCTTAATTGCTCAATCATTTATGTTTTTTTAGTTTGAAAAAGGTGGTTGAAAAGTGTATAAAAAGGTTTTGAAAACGAGAATTTAACTTTGTAACGATTCTTGCATGAATGTATACAAAGTGGTTATCTCGTATAGTTTTTTTTTGAAAGTAGTTTAGAAAAATATAACTCGGCAATGATCCTAGTACGGATGTATGCTAAGTGGTGATTTTCTAAAAAGGATATTTGAAAGGTGTGAGGTGTGAAAAGCATTTTTTTGTTATGAATGAGCAATTAAGGTTATACCTGTCCGAGGCCTTTCCGGGCGTTTCCTATCCTTATGAGGGTAAAACTGTCCTTACTATTGAGAAGTAAGTAGTTTTATCCTTGGGATGTAGAAGGGTCATCGTAGGGTCATCGATTGGTCATTGAAGGCAACAGTTGTGAGGATACCTTAGCATTCGAAGGGACTATCATCATTTAACCGTAGGCTACACCGAAGGGTCATCGAGGGACAAAATCGTATTTCCGAAGGCAACATCCGAGGGACTATGATGATTTTACCGAAGGGTCTTTGCTAAGGATATCCCCATATTCGCGGGACGTGACCGTAATATCGAAATTGTGGGGTAATAAAGAGAGGTCCGATATCATTTATTTAAAGTCCATGTTTTAAGTTCATTAGGTAATTATGGTGATACCGCATTAAATCGATACATTAAAATCAACACATTAAGGATCACTACATTAAAATTAATTAGGCAATCAATATGAATCTTCACATTAAAGTGAAACAATTTAGAATCCATCTCCATGAAAGCTTCCCATGCATAAAGCGGAGTACCTAGCCGGCTATTTCTTCGGAAGTATGCTAGCCTTTACACCATGAACACACGGATTAAAGCATCGAGATAAAATATAATTGGAAATTGCACCATAAGATAAATATAACAGCCAGGAATTTAAGCCAAATAATGCAGGATTATCATCAGGTAAACATGAAATGGGCAGCAAAAGGGCAAAGCAGCCCCTGGCCTGGTCGCCTCTGCTTCGCCTAGCGAAGGCTCAGCGAAGGCTCGCTGCGGGCTCGCCTAGCGAGGAGCTAGCGAGCGGCCACGGGTTTGAAATTTGAGAACATTAGGACCTCAACCTGCAGCATGGCTTATGGCATCCAACACATAATTATATGGTTCAGTTTCACAATATTCAAGCACATTTAAATTCTCATACAAAACTCCAAAATATTTATGAATTCAATTATAATATCCTCCACAAATTAAGAACATGAAGTGATACCATATGCCAAATGAGAGTACAAAACGATATCATATGCAAATTAAGACACTAAAGTGGTACCACATGCAAAATAAGGACACAAAGTGATAATCATGTGTAGATTAAGACCCTAAAGTGATATCATATGCCAATTAAGAAACTAAAGCGATAATAGTGAGGCAAACCTGTTTGCAAATCGAGTTGCAACCTTGAATTGGCGAGCCGGATTGAGTTGGGAGACGGTAGTTTCGGAGCGGGTAAGCGGCCTTCAGGGTTTCCGCCTTCTGAACTCTTTGGATCAGCAGGGATTCTGTGTTTCTCCCTCTGGATGCGTGTTTCCGTCCGTCTTCGTCCGTCTCTGTCCGTCTGTGTCTCTGTGTGAATGTCTCCGTGTGGGTGAGTCCGTCTCTGCCCGTCTGTGTGTGTCTTTTTTCGTGGCAGAGGAGCTGGTATTTATAGTGGTAGTGGTGGTGACCTAATGGGCTTAAAATGAGGTCCAAAACTTCCAATTTTCGCGAGCTTCGCTAGGCGAAGGAATTGCTCGCCTAGCGAGCAAACTAGGTCTGGGCTTTTTCCTGGGTCCAACTCTTCGCTGGGCGAGTGGCATGAGGCAATGTTCGCTAGGCGAAGGAGCTGCTCGCCTAGCGAGCCAGTTATTTTGGGCCGCCTGTGGATTGGGCCTGTTGTGAGTGGGCTTTTGTCCATTTGATATCAGTGCCTTGCAGAACAAGTCAGAGGGTCTTGTAATATCAACGGGCAAATTTTGGGGTATGACAGCTGCCCCTGTTCAATATTCTCGAACCGAGAGAGTAGAATGGCATGTGCCGTTCGTGGTCTGGAGGTGAAAGATTATTGAACACTTAGAATGCCCCAAAAATTTGCACTTGTCCATTTGTCTTGACGGAGATGGGCTTAAAGATGCCATCCAAGAAACTTGCTGAGGAGATTTCCAGATTGTGTCGTACGTTAGACGATATCTAGAGACATGGGTGTCACACCGGGTCATACATCAGACCGTATAGTGAACCCTCCATTATGCTGTTGACTTCGCTGGGGAGTCAGAGTATGCTATACTGCTGGGGATAAGGGATCAGAATGGATCATACGTTAGACCGTGTCTGAATACCAGAGTGAGCTGTTCATTAGGCAGATGACTTTGTTGGGGATGAAAGATCAGAATGGATCGTACGCTAGATCGTATCTGAGTTGCCGAATGATCCGTACGTTAGGCTGAAGCTGCTGAAAAGGGAGTAGTCGTATACTAGACTACCATTCAGGAATGTACCTGTCCGAAGGTAGCACCTGAGAAAGGGAGTAGCCGTATACTCGACTACCATTCAGGAATGTACCTGTCCGAAGGTAGCACCTGAGAAAGGGAGTAGCCGTATACTAGACTACCATTCAGGAATGTACCTGTCCGAAGGTAGCACCTGAGAAAGGGAGTAGCCGTATACTAGACTACCATTCAGGAATGTACCTGTCCGAAGGTAGCACCTGAGAAAGGGAGTAGCCGTATACTAGACTACCATTCAGGAATGTACCTGTCTGAAGGTAGCACCTGAGAAAGGGAGTAGCCGTATACCAGACTACCATTCAGGAATGTACCTGTCCGAAGGTAGCACCTGAGCAAGGGAGTAGCCGTATACCAGACCACCATTCAGGAATGTACCTGTCCGAAGGTAGCACCTGAGAAAGGGAGTAGCCGTATACTAGACTACCATTCAGGAATGTACCTGTCCGAAGGTAGCACCTGAGAAAGGGAGTAGCCGTATACTCGACTACCATTCAGGAATGTACCTGTCCGAAGGTAGCACCTGAGAAAGGGAGTAGCCGTATACTAAACTACCATTCAGGAATGTACCTGTCCGAAGGTAGCACCTGAGAAAGGGAAGTAGCCGTATACCAGACTACCATTCAGGAATGTACCTGTCCGAAGGTAGCACCTGAGAAAGGGAGTAGCCGTATACTAGACTACCATTCAGGAATGTACCTGTCCGAAGGTAGCACCTGAGAAAGGGAGTAGCCGTATACTCGACTACCATTCAGGAATGTACCTGTCCGAAGGTAGCACCTGAGAAAGGGAGTAGCCGTATACTAGACTACCATTCAGGAATGTACCTGTCCGAAGGTAGCACCTGAGAAGATGGAGGTTTAACTTGGTCGTACATTAAACCATACTTGAGTTGTTGAAGATCAGAAGGGATCGTACGCTAGATCGTATCTGAGCTGGAGGTCCAAATGGGTCGTACGTTAGACCGTATTGGAGTTGCAGAATGAGCCGTACGTTGGGCTGTATTTGTGTATGTTGTATTTGCAATGAATATCTGGGATGGGGCTAGACTACACCTCGGAATATACCGAACGCTAGGCAGTATCTGAGGGATATAGTTGAATTTTGAATGTAATTGATGAGGATGTCCGTCTGAATGGACCTTTGTTTTGGCTATGTCAGGAGGATAATTGACCTGAAAAATAAAGTTAGTTTTATGCACTGTCATGATGCATGAGATGTTTTATGCTCGCGAACCTGGTATGCATGTGTATGCATGTATATATCATGAAATGATGTAAAGTGTATGACGCGGAATGAAGTAAATGTGAGCGTTGTATGCATGTATGTAATATGAAATGATGTAATGAATGCATTAGGCGTCTGAAACATTCTTCCAGGGGACTCTACTGGGGAGATAGATCCCAGTCTGCTGGTCGGAGACATTGGTATTGATGGCCCTTCCTTAGCTGGGGATTCAGGTTCTGTCCAACGGGGCCTGGCTGGGGATAGAAGGGATGACCTTTCGGTAGGGCGATGCCGACCTCTTCTGGGGAATAATTGGCGTTGCCGGGGAATAGGAATTAGCAACGGACTCCTTGGAAAGCGTGGTTAGACCTTCTCCTCGATCCTGAAGTCGTGTAGTGATTGCTATTGCTATTTTAGGCATGCATTTTTGTAAACATTGGTCGTATTCAAGTGCATAAGTCAATTCAAGTTAAATCAATGGACGTTTACGCAAACAAAACAGAAAAGGTAAAAACAAAAGCATCTTTTTGGAAATGAAATTGTATTGATTTTGAAAGAGGGCCTATAAACAAGCAATTTGTGTACAAGGAGACAGAAATCCTAGTAAGAGGAAGTTGTCAAGACAACAAAAAGAAAGCTATGCAGAATAAGCCCTATTGATTTTGACTCCATTACTGTCATTATGTCTTCAAGCATCTCATCTCCTGCTGTCGGATAGAGGTGATTGGCTTGTTCAGCCCCTTGAACTTGGGTGAAGGTGGCAGAGAACGGGACATAGTCATACGCTTTAATCCCTAATTTTTGCCTGGACCGCCTTTTCAGGTTTTCAGTCCACCGGGATACCCCTTTTTGCCCAAGCCGCCTTTTCAGGTTTTCGACTTGCCGGGTATACGTCTTTATATATTTATCCCTAACTTTTGCCCGAACCCTTTTGGTTCGCCGGGATGCCCTTACTTTTGCCTAGGTACGTCGACCTAGCGGGTCTCTTTTATGCGTAGTATTTTTTAACTATGTCCGCGTTCACAGGATGCGGGAACTCTTCGCCATCCATTGTAGCAAGCATCATGGCTCCACCGGAGAATACCTTCTTAACCACAAATGGTCCTTCGTATGTGGGAGTCCACTTGCCTCTGGGGTCACCTTGTGGTAGAGTGATACGCTTGATCACCAAGTCGCCTACCTGATACACCTGTCTCTTGACCCTTTTGTTAAATGCTTGGGTCATGCGCTTCTGGTATATCTGCCCGTGACAAACAGCCGCAAGTCTCTTCTCATCAATCAAGTTTATTTGGTCGAGCCGAGTCTGAATCCATTCATCCTCGTCTAAGCCCGCCTCTTTCATGATTCTTATAGAAGGAATCTGGACTTCCACTGGTAAAACAGCTTCCGCTCCGTAGACTAAAGAGAAAGGAGTTACCCCTGTCGAAGTGCGTACTGAAGTGCGATAACCATGGAGAGCAAATGGTAACATCTCATGCCAGTCTTTGTACGTTACCGTCATCTTTTGTATGATCTTCTTGATGTTCTTATTAGCAGCCTCTACGGCGCCATTCATCTTTGGCCGGTACGGAGAGGAGTTATGGTGCTTAATTTTGAACTGCGTGCAGAGTTCAGTAATCATCTTGTTGTTCAAATTAGTACCATTATCAGTGATAATTCTTTCAGGGATGCCATATCGACAAATAAGACTATTCTTGATGAACCGTGCCACCACATTCTTGGTGACAGAAGCGAATGAGGCTGCCTCTACCCACTTTGTGAAGTAATCAATAGCGACGAGAATGAAGCGATGTCCATTAGAAGCCGTAGGTTTAATCTCCCCGATCATATCGATGCCCCACATTGCAAAGGGCCAAGGAGCTGTCAACACGTTCAATGGAGCAGGAGGCACATGTACTTTGTCCGCATAGATCTGGCACTTGTGACAGGTTCTGGAGTGATGGTGGCAATCAGCTTCCATGGTAGACCAATAATACCCTGACCTCAGAATCTTCTTGGCCATTGTATGTCCATTAGAATGAGTCCCAAAAATACCGTCATGCATGTCTTCCATGATCTTTTCTGCTTCCTTTTTATCCACACAGCGAAGCAGAGTCAAGTCATGATTACGTTTGTATAACACTCCATTACTCAGAAAGAATTTAGCGGAGAACTTCCTCGGGAATTTTCTGTCATTGATGGATGCCCCTTCAGGGTATTCCTGAGCTTCTAAGTATCTTTTTACGTCGTGGAACCAAGGTTTTTCCCGTACTCCCTCAGTGTTAAGTTCATAACAGTATGCCGGTTCATCTAGTCGCTCAATGGTAATCCTGGGAGCTTCACCGTCCCATCTGACTCTGAACATAGATGACATGGTAGCTAATGCGTCTGCCAACTGATTCTCTTCTCGTGGAATATGTTCAAATGTAATCTCTTCAAAGTATGGAAGTAATGTCATTACCTGCTCTCGATAAGGGATGAGATTTGGATGTTTAGTATCCCATTCTCCTTTGATCTGACTGATTACCAAGGCCGAATCTCCGTACACACTCAAAAGCTTGATTCGCCAATCTATAGCAGCTTTGAGTCCAAAAATACATGCTTCATACTCAGCCATATTATTGGTACAATGAAAACATAGTCTAGCAGTGAGAGGCGTATGGTAACCTCCAGGAGAAATGAGTACAACCCCAACACCATGGCCCAATGCATTAGAAGATCCATCAAAGACCATAGTCCATCGGGATCCCCATTCGGGTCCTTCATCTGGTTTAGGTTTTTCCTTATCAGCAACAAACATGACATCCTCATCTGGGAACTCAAAATTCATAGATTGGTAATCATCCACCGCTTGATGAGCCAAATGATCAGCCATCACGCTTCCTTTGATTGCTTTCTGGGAAGTGTACTGGATATCGTACTCTGTTAAGATCATCTGCCATCTCGCTATTCTTCCGGAGAGAGCGGGCTTCTCGAACATGTATTTGATGGGATCCATCCTAGAAATCAACAAAGTGGTATGATTCAACATATACTGTCTTAGTCGGCGAGCAGCCCAGGCCAAAGCACAGCAAGTTCTCTCGAGCAGTGAGTATCTTGTTTCACAGTCGGTAAACTTTTTGCTCAGGTAGTATATGGCATGCTCTTTTCGACCAGACTCGTCATGTTGCCCTAATACGCACCCCATTGAATTTTCTAACACGGTCAAATACATGATTAGAGGTCTTCCTTCAACTGGTGGTATCAGAATTGGAGGTTCCTGGAGGTAGTTCTTGATTTTGTCAAAAGCTTCTTGGCATTCATCATTCCATGTCATCTCTTGATTTTTCCTTAGTAATTTGAAGATGGGTTTGCAGGTAGCGGTCAAGTGGGAGATAAATCGAGCAATGTAGTTCAAGCGTCCCAAGAAACCTCTGACTTCTTTCTCCGTACGGGGAACTGGCATTTCTTGAATAGCTCTCACTTTAGCCGGGTCAACCTCAATTCCTTTACCACTGACAATAAAGCCTAAGAGTTTACCGGATCTTACTCCAAAAGTGCATTTGTTCGGATTCAATCTCAACTTGTACTTCTTCAGCCTCTCGAACAGTTTGTATAAATGATCGAGATGCTCTTCTTCAGTATGAGATCTAGCTATCATGTCATCCACATATACCTCTATCTCATGATGAATCATATCATGGAACAAAACCACCATAGCACACTGGTATGTTGCCTCGGCGTTCTTTAGACCGAACGGCATTACTTTGTAACAGAAAGTGCCCCATTGCGTCACAAACGTAGTTTTCTCCATGTCCTCAGGTGCCATCTTAATCTGGTTATAACCCGAGAATCCATCCATGAATGAGAATACTTTGTGTTGAGCGGTGTTATCTACCAGAACATCAATGTGCGGGAGTGGAAAGTCGTCTTTGGGACTTGCTTTATTCAGGTCTCGGTAATCTACGCACATTCGCACCTTGCCATCCTTCTTTGGCACTGGCACCACATTAGCAACCCATTGAGGATAGGAAGTAACGGCTAGGAAACCGGCATTGAATTGTTTCATAACCTCGGCTTTGATTTTCTCAGACATTTCGGGACGCATGCGGCGAACCTTTTGCTTGACAGGACGGCAGTCTTCCTTCGTAGGCAGCCGATGCACCACTATATTAGTATCCAACCCAGGCATGTCTTCATAAGACCAGGCGAAAACCTCTGCATAGTCATGCAACATCCGAACCAATCTTTCCTTGACACTGATTTCCAATCCTGCTCCTATTTTGACTTCTTTTCTGTCTACCTCAGTACCCAGATTTACAATTTCGAGGGACTCTTCATGCGGCTGTATAGTCCTTTCCTCTTGCAGTAACAATCTGGCAAGCTCTCCAGGGACTTCACAATCTTCCTCACTTCCATCTTCGGCTTGGTAGATTGGATTTTCAAAGTCATAATGAACAGTAGCGGAATTATTATCTATAGGATCCAGAGTGAGTACGGATCTGCAATTTGTTACGTGAGTGTGTGTAAGAAAGCATAGCTTGTTTGAAAGACGACAGGAAAAATAAAGAGCGCAACATTTGAATGCGAAAATGTCCATTGATTTATTGAATATGAAAATATGCTTATGAAATGACAAAACCCTTAACAAATTAGCTATTGTGCCCCGGGTATAGACACAATGCTTTAAGAAGTTCAATTAGAATTTGCAATGCTAAATAGACAATAACAATTACTCCTGACTAAAGGAGATCGGGATAGTGTCTTCAGCCTTCCAATTATTGAGTCCATCGCCAATTGTTGGGTAGATCCAACTATCCAGGTCGCAATCACTGTCAGCATCTTCTACAACATTGATTTGATCTTTGACCGTCTTCTCAGAGTTGAATCCCAGACCAGCTTTGTCAGACTTGTACGGTACGTTGATCAGTTGACCCCAGCCAGTACAGCCACCATCTTCAACCAAAGCTTGAGCATCTTTCAGAGAAATCATAGCAGGAGGAGCACGAGTAACCTTGGGCATACAGGGAGTTGGCTTAAGGACAGGATCGGGCGGGGAAACCACTTCAAATGACTGAGTTGGAGTCTCGAAGAATTCACCATCCATTTCGACGTATCTGAAGGTATGCACACTACTGACAATGTATTCTTCTTCCCCACACACAGTGACGATTTTACCCTCTATTGGATATCTCAGCTTTTGATGGAGAGACGAAGCTACAGCGCCTGCCCCATGAATCCAAGGGCGCCCCAATAGGCAGGAGTAGGCAGGACGAATGTTCATTACATAAAAGGTAGTGTTTAAAACTTGAGGTCCTATCTTGATAGGGAGAACAACTTCACCGTGGACAACACTCTTCGCACCATCATAAGCCCGCACCACAATGTCACTAGGCTTCAGTTCAACGCTCTTGCAGTCAAGTTTCTCGAGCACGGCTTTCGGTAACACATTCAAAGAAGAGCCATTATCGATCAGCACATGAGACAGGGTGATCCCTTTACACTCAATGGAGATATGCACGACCTTATTATGGTTCTTTCCCGCTGGTGTCAGATCAGCGTCGGAAAATCCTAGGCCATTGTCAACAGCCAAGTGAGCCACATAATGTTCGAACTGATCGACAGATGTTTCCTGAGGCACATGAGCAGTCTTCAAGAATTTTATCAAGGTATTGGCATGAGATTCAGAAGACAACAACAAGGACAACATCGAGATTTTGGAAGGAGTATGCCCCAACTGCTCTACCACATCAAAATCACTCTTGCGGATGATTTTCAACACTTCTTCCATTTCTCGTTTGGCAACGTCTTCAGTAGTAGCTTCGACCGGTGTCTCTGACTGGGAAGGATTGACGGGTTCCTTTCCTTGAGTTTCAGGAGCTGGGGGTGAGATCTCTGGAGAGAAGATCCTTCCGCTTCGAGTAATTTTACTAGTCCCAACGATGTCATTAGGATTAGCAGAATCACCAACTTGCTTTACGCCATGGATATAAACCTCACCTCCATAATTCCACGGAATGGCCTTGCTTGAGGAGTACGGTATTGGGCCAGGTGCAGTAATGATCAGGGGAACTACCTTGGGCTCAGCAATGATCTTCACAGGTACCCTGGGAGCAGTAATCTTAACCGGAACTTTGGACCTTGCAATCATAGATATTTCTTCAATAGGGTTTTCCGTTTTAGAAGCCCTTTCAAAGAGAATTGTACGGTCGTCCATCAGCCGTTGAATGCCATTTTTCAATTTCAAGCAGTCCTCGGGCCAAAGTGTGCAGAGATTGCAATCTTCAGTACAACCTGGAAATAAACCAGCTTGCGATAAATTCCGCTTTATGATCGGGAGAGGAGATGTTAAGTCCGCTACAGTAGTGATGAGAGAATCGTCATTGAGAGCATTAACAGCCTTGTCATGATTAGGCATAGGTGCATTGATGACATTAGGAGTCTCCGGAGGCTCGAACTCAATTTCCCCAGCATCGATCATGTCCTGAATCTTGTTCTTCAACAGCCAACAATCATTTGTATCATGCCCGGGGCTATCGGAGTGATATGCACACCTGGCATTGGGATTATAACGAGGCGAAGCAGTGTTGACATTTGCAGGAGGACCTCTGAGAGTGATTAGGTTTACCTTCAGCATACTTTGCAGTGCTTGTGCTAAAGTCATATTGAGCTTGGTAAACCGCCTTCTTGGTTTGTCTTGTCTTTGCTGGAAGTTTTGAGCTGGCGGGGCTGCGATCGTCACTGCTCCGATGGCATGGTCACCGATTTTCTTATTATGATTCTTTTGACCATACACAGCATTCGATTCATTCTTCCCATGGTAGGACTTTTTACTGCTTGTAGAAGTAGCTGCCTGTAATTTTCCACTTCGAATGCCGCTCTCCACCCGTTCACCTGTCAGTATAAGTTCAGTGAAACCTGATGAAGAACTCCCCAGTAGGTGGCTGTAGAATGGGCCAGTCAGAGTACCCATGAACAGGTCTACTAATTCTCGGTCATTCATAGGGGGTTTGACCCTGCCGGCCAAATCTCTCCATTTCTGAGCATACTCTTTGAAGCTTTCTTTAGATCCCATGGCCATATTCTGCAACTGTAGCCGAGTAGGTGCTAATTCAGAATTGTACTGGTACTGGTTGTAGAAAGCCGTTGCTAGATCAGTCCAGGTGTGGATGTCAGAGCTCTCGAGCTGATAATACCATTCCAACTGAGTGCCAGATAGACTCTCTTGGAAGAAATGGATCCACAGTTTCTTATCAGTGGTATGCGGCTGAATCTTTCTCACATAAGCCCTTAGATGCATCTGAGGACAAGACGCACCATCGTACTTAGTGAAAGTGGGGATTTTGAATTTGCGGGGAATGGTCACATCGGAGACCAGACCCAGACTTTCGAAATCCAGACCAGGTGTCTTCTGACCCTCCATGGCTAGCATGCGTTCCTCCAGCAATTTATACTTATCATCTCTCGGAGAGTACTGTTCATTTTCATACTCTTCATCGTCATCCTCAGGGTTAGAGAAATCAGCATTCTCCTCCTCTGAATCATTCTCCGCCCCCTCTTCTGGACCATTCGGGATTCCAAATTTGATTCCCGTAGCCTGTCCTTTACGCCTTCTTCCCGGGTTAATGAAACTCACAGCTTTCTTGTCCTTCTTCTTTTCGGCCAAAAGAGCCTTCAGTTCCTCCTGCCCCTTGGATAAGCTTAGCATCATCTCCTTGAATTGAGCATTCTGAGTCTGGAGATCTTTGACAGTTTGTTCGAGATCCATTTTTCTGTTTAAGAGGCAGACCGTGAGAATATGGTCCTTTAGAACACCTGTTATGCAATGTTATGTTATGCGATGCAATGTATGAAATGTTTTCAAGGACTTTTGGAATTTAACTCCGCATAAATCCCCAACAAGAGGGAAATGTTTTATTGCTACTTTTTTTTTGATCAATGTTCATTACAAAAGGAATAATAGTAAAAATACAAAGCTCAAGTCTCCCAGGGGCGACTTCTTTTCGGGCGAAGATATGCATTGAGTCTTCGTTCCTCATTAAGCTGACTGGTGAGCTCTAACACTTTCTTCCTTTCTGCATTGAACTGAGCTTCGAAAGTATCTCTCTCTTCTCTCAACTGGGTCCAGGATCTTTTCAATTCCTCAACATCAGTAGGCATATCTGGATAAGGAATGATCTGGGAAGTAGCTCCTTCGGCCTCTGATTCAACAGTCAATGGTCCGACTGCAAGATATGGCATGACAAGTTCGCGAGCTCTGGCGCGCACCCATCTGAGATAAGGCTCCATAGGAATAGAATTTTTCTTTCCTAAATTGCTTCTTTTCACCATGCCCCAAGCTCGTACAAACCTTTGGCGGAGACCTTGAGAGTCATTGTCATAGTCAAACACTGTACCTTGAATAATCATTTCATGTGGACCATCTCTTCGAGCATGCCCAAACTGACGTAGGGCTAAGGAAGAATTATAAGTAATACCTCCCCTTATCCCCAGGAGTGGTACATTAGGGAATTCTCCACAACGGTCGATGAGGGTGACGTTTTCTCTGAGATTGGAACACCAACGGATGTCTGAATGGGAGAGTGCCATTGTCCTTTGAGACCATTTCAGATTTTGATCATTCTTCAAGACTGATTGAGGGAGGTGCGAAATAAACCACCTAGACAACAAAGGTACGCAGCACATGAGAGTCCCTTGCCTCCTCATAGTACGTGTGTGAAGGGAATGCAAGACATCTCCAAGCAAGGTAGGCACAGGATTATGTGTGAGGAATATCTTAATAGCATTCACATCTATGAATTGGTCCGGATTAGGGAATAGCACCAAACCATAGATTAGCAATGCTAAAACATCTTCAAAAGCATGGACATTCACAACTTTTAGGAATTCTCGGGCCTTACTTACCAGAAATTTGGCAAGTAAACCTTTCGTTCCACTCCTTGTTACCCAATTGGTCTCAATGTCAGATTTTGTCATGCATAAAGCTGCGGCAACTTCTTCAGACTTTGGCATCTTTTCTAAACCACTGAAAGGTATTTGGTCCAGGATAGGTATCCCGAGCAGCTGGGAGAATTCTTCTAATGTGGGTACCAACTGATAATCTGGGAAAGTGAAGCAATGATGTTTAGGATCGAAGAACTGGAATAGGACTCTCATCATATCTTCTTTGAAACCAGTGGTAACTAAGTTGAGAAGATGACCATGTTTCTTGTTGAACTGAGCATGATCGGGAAGTTCTAACACCAAATCCTTGAGTTGAGGAGAGATCGTTACAAGATTGATCCGGATAGTCTTCCTGGAAGCCATAACCTGTTCAACAGAGCAAAGCTAAAATCCTAAGTCCTTGAAATGGTTAGTATGATGCCATGATGTTATGATGTTATGATGTTATGATGTTATGCAAGCGCAAGCATGTCACACAACAATTATTCCTAGGTTTTAAGGCTTGCATGAGTTCCATAGGTAAGTACCCTCCCCACTGAAGTTTGGTTGGTTCAACCTGTCCTAGAATAGTAACCGGGTTCTAGAAGGATCTCAGATCATCGACCTTTCTTTAAGTCCACTTCAGTGCAACGCCAAGTGGTTGACCGAAGCTTCCCTAAAGTCCAATCTCAAAGAGCATAGTATCGAGTATCAACCAACCTCAGTCGGAACCGAAGCCAGTTATCTCACTACTTTCTAATGGCTAGGATGAGTCAATTAGGGTTCTAAAGGTCTGGTTAATGCTTTGATGACACCACGCAGAAGCCAAATTTTTCCTCAAGTAACATGAGGAACATTAGGACAACCAAAGTGTCACGTTAACCGTAGCTATCATTTTAACCATTCCAGTATACGCCGGATAGTCGCGATGATCTATTGCTACTTACCTAAGGTCCACTAGATCCGGGTGTAGGATCTTTCACTCAAAGCCCCCTTAAAAGAAGGAACAATAAAACATAAATGATTTTTTTTTTTTTTTAAGATGGACCTCTCTTTAATCGATTCCCCAGCAGAGTCGCCAGTTCTGTCATACGGTGAACTGGACCTTATTGGATTTGTAATCGCAATGTCGCGGTTAGCAAGAGTCGCCACCGACTTTTCTTTTATCCCATAAGGAAAGGCGGAAAAGAACAGGAAAGACCTTAATTTAGATTCTTAGGTTCGGGAGGTACTTTATACAAAGGGAAGGGGTAAGCACCCTTTGTATCCATGGTTATCCATGGGCTCTTAATTGCTCAATCATTTATGTTTTTTTAGTTTGAAAAAGGTGGTTGAAAAGTGTATAAAAAGGTTTTGAAAACGAGAATTTAACTTTGTAACGATTCTTGCATGAATGTATACAAAGTGGTTATCTCGTATAGTTTTTTTTTGAAAGTAGTTTAGAAAAATATAACTCGGCAATGATCCTAGTACGGATGTATGCTAAGTGGTGATTTTCTAAAAAGGATATTTGAAAGGTGTGAGGTGTGAAAAGCATTTTTTTGTTATGAATGAGCAATTAAGGTTATACCTGTCCGAGGCCTTTCCGGGCGTTTCCTATCCTTATGAGGGTAAAACTGTCCTTACTATTGAGAAGTAAGTAGTTTTATCCTTGGGATGTAGAAGGGTCATCGTAGGGTCATCGATTGGTCATTGAAGGCAACAGTTGTGAGGATACCTTAGCATTCGAAGGGACTATCATCATTTAACCGTAGGCTACACCGAAGGGTCATCGAGGGACAAAATCGTATTTCCGAAGGCAACATCTGAGGGACTATGATGATTTTACCGAAGGGTCTTTGCTAAGGATATCCCCATATTCGCGGGACGTGACCGTAATATCGAAATTGTGGGGTAATAAAGAGAGGTCCGATATCATTTATTTAAAGTCCATGTTTTAAGTTCATTAGGTAATTATGGTGATACCGCATTAAATCGATACATTAAAATCAACACATTAAGGATCACTACATTAAAATTAATTAGGCAATCAATATGAATCTTCACATTAAAGTGAAACAATTTAGAATCCATCTCCATGAAAGCTTCCCATGCATAAAGCGGAGTACCTAGCCGGCTATTTCTTCGGAAGTATGCTAGCCTTTACACCATGAACACACGGATTAAAGCATCGAGATAAAATATAATTGGAAATTGCACCATAAGATAAATATAACAGCCAGGAATTTAAGCCAAATAATGCAGGATTATCATCAGGTAAACATGAAATGGGCAGCAAAAGGGCAAAGCAGCCCCTGGCCTGGTCGCCTCTGCTTCGCCTAGCGAAGGCTCGCTGCGGGCTCGCCTAGCGAGGAGCTAGCGAGCGGCCACGGGTTTGAAATTTGAGAACATTAGGACCTCAACCTGCAGCATGGCTTATGGCATCCAACACATAATTATATGGTTCAGTTTCACAATATTCAAGCACATTTAAATTCTCATACAAAACTCCAAAATATTTATGAATTCAATTATAATATCCTCCACAAATTAAGAACATGAAGTGATACCATATGCCAAATGAGAGTACAAAACGATATCATATGCAAATTAAGACACTAAAGTGGTACCACATGCAAAATAAGGACACAAAGTGATAATCATGTGTAGATTAAGACCCTAAAGTGATATCATATGCCAATTAAGAAACTAAAGCGATAATAGTGAGGCAAACCTGTTTGCAAATCGAGTTGCAACCTTGAATTGGCGAGCCGGATTGAGTTGGGAGACGGTAGTTTCGGAGCGGGTAAGCGGCCTTCAGGGTTTCCGCCTTCTGAACTCTTTGGATCAGCAGGGATTCTGTGTTTCTCCCTCTGGATGCGTGTTTCCGTCCGTCTTCGTCCGTCTCTGTCCGTCTGTGTCTCTGTGTGAATGTCTCCGTGTGGGTGAGTCCGTCTCTGCCCGTCTGTGTGTGTCTTTTTTCGTGGCAGAGGAGCTGGTATTTATAGTGGTAGTGGTGGTGACCTAATGGGCTTAAAATGAGGTCCAAAACTTCCAATTTTCGCGAGCTTCGCTAGGCGAAGGAATTGCTCGCCTAGCGAGCAAACTAGGTCTGGGCTTTTTCCTGGGTCCAACTCTTCGCTGGGCGAGTGGCATGAGGCAATGTTCGCTAGGCGAAGGAGCTGCTCGCCTAGCGAGCCAGTTATTTTGGGCCGCCTGTGGATTGGGCCTGTTGTGAGTGGGCTTTTGTCCATTTGATATCAGTGCCTTGCAGAACAAGTCAGAGGGTCTTGTAATATCAACGGGCAAATTTTGGGGTATGACACTTCCCATGTCGGATTTATGGTGACTTAGTCCCTCAGATGACTGTGACTGATTCAGAGACTTAATGGGTCTTCAGATGACTTGGTGGCACAGTGACCTGCATTCATGAATTTGCATCATTCCCATTCTGCACTCACCTGCATTCAACTCATGTCTACCCGTACTCGGGGTCCATTTTGATTAAGATTCTGGTTGAGAGACAGCCAGATGTCAGAATGTTATTGATGAAAATTATTTGTCTCAGTGATGCTAGAATCAAAGGACAGAATATTCCTGGTACGGATAGACATTGCATGTGTGAGTCATACTAACCTGTTTTCTGTTTTGTAGGTGTCAGTATCCCACCGGTGCGCATGGCTCTTCCGTTCAGATATCTCAGACTAATGGATCCGCCCAACGCCGACATTCTCGAATTGAAAGAAATGATGAAGGATTTGTTCAGTGTTGTGCAAGGGCTTGCCTTGGGACAGAAAGCAATGGCTGAGAGATTGGAAAGGATTGAAGGCTGGATGATCAAGGAGAAAGTTCAGGGAAAGGCTCCGTCATCCGAAGCAAACAACCCCTTTGGTACTGTAGCAAAGAAACCCTCTGGCAGGGGTCAGCTCAAAAAGGAGGTTGAATCAGGAGGTGTGGAGACAAAGAAAGAATGCGGTAAGGATCGTTATCACCCTTATGCTGCCGCTGTAACCACTCCTGTTGGTAATCCACCTGTACCACAGCAACAACCACCACCTCAACAGAAAGCACTGAAAGCTAAGAGCCAAGTAAAGAAGGGGAAACCAGATCGTCAGTTTGATGAGCCACCTGTGACTTATACTCTTCTGTTCAAAAGGTTGAGGGATCTGGAGTTAGTCCGGCCAAGGATATTGATTCCCGTGGAACGGCAGCGGAGGCCTCCAAACTACGACGAAAATGCTAAATGCGATTTTCATTCTGGGGCACCCGGACACAACATTGAGGGTTGTAGAGCTTTCAAACATGTCGTCCAGGACATGGTGGACTCCAAGGTTATCAGCTTGGCACAAATAATGAATGGGGATGTCAACCCCGTACCCAGGAAGGGTCCTATAAAAGTGAAGATGGTGAGAAAGGACAAGAGAGGAATGGAGGTGACTGAGGAGGATCAGTTAAAAGTTCCAATGTCTGCGGTCCTAAAACCTCTGATGAAGGATGGAGCCTTCCCTAGTGTTGATAATTGTTGTGAGGCCGCTCCCACAAATGGGTGTGTAGTGATGAGAGACACGATCCAGAGAATGGTGGAAGTAGAAATGGACGGTGGAAAATTTGAAACACCAAGTCAGGCAGTGGAAACAGTCCAGGTGGAAAATGCCTTTGTTGCTGAGAAGGAGAAAAAGCTGTCCATTTCTTCTTATAAACAAGCCCTAGAAGTGGTGAAGAACAAAGAAGCCCTAGGCTGGGGGAAGATCATTGATATCATGGTGAAAGCGGATATGTTTGGGGTCGGCTATCAGCCAGATCAAGAGTCGTCTAGACAAAACAGAGGACGTCGTCCACCGTACACCTTCGTCAGTGCAGGAATGCTGGATCCTAGCCACGCCTGTTCAGTGGGTGAAGAGATCGACACTGACCGCGAGCTTGAGTTGTGGATAAAATCGTGCGTGCTAGGGAATTGGAAGGCCTCAAAGATCGCCACTGTCACTCATCCGGAAGTGTAGTATTTCTGTGTTTCAATTTTGTTCGCATGAAAGCCATACGTTTTTCCCGAAACGTAATGGTCCATTGTAAGGGCCACCTCATGTGTTTCATTTTGCAACATTGTGCATCAGTAATAAATGGATGTTTTTGTGATTAAAAGCGATGTTCCCTGTTTTTCACTTATTTTTGCAGTTTTAAAAAATAAAAATGGCAATGTTTTTCATTCTCTTTCCTTTTGATTCATTTGGTTCCGACCTCGAAAGTGATTATCTTCCTGATCTCATTGATAACAATTCGGTTACACCTCTGTATGACTTCGACAATCCAATCTATCAGGCCGAAGAAGATTGTGAGCTGTTGGAATTAGCCAGATTGTTGGAACAAGAGGAAAAGGTGATTCAACCGCACGAGGAGCGATTCAATATTGTTACTCCAAGCACCGCAGAGGTCAGAAAGGAGGTGAGAATTGGGGCCGCTTCAGAGGCAAATGTCAAGAGCGGAATGGTAGCACTGCCGAAAGAGCATGAGGATACCTTCGCCTGGTCTTGTCAGGATATGCCAAGGTCGGATATCAATGTCGTTATACGCAAGCTTCCATGGTGAGAAGACTGTCCTCTAGTGAAGCAGAACGTCGATGCCACGTATCAGAGTGACTTTGTTTCATGATATGACTCATCGTGGAATTAAATGCTATGTTGATGACATGATAGCAAAGTCCCAAACAGAAGAAGGGCATCTGGTGGATCCGGGGCAAGTTGTTTGACCAGTTCAGACAACTCAGACTGAGGTTGAGTCCGAATCAGTGCACTTGTGGAGTGATGTCCGGTAAACTGCTGAGGTTTCTTGTGAACAAAAGAGGAATCGAGGTTGATCCTGCTAAAAAAGAAAGAAAAGAAAAAAGGAAAAAGCAATACCAGAAATGCCTGAACCGAAAAAGAGATCAAACGGTCAGGTGGATAATAATTGCCAAGGGGCATTGAAAGATAAAAGAATGAGTTGCAGGAACCTCTGATTCTGATGCCTCCCGTGGAAGGAACAACTGTTAATCTGGTACTTGAGAGCCCTCGAGGGGTCTATGAGGTGCATATTGTGTCAGCATGACGAGTCTTGTCGAAAAGAGCATGCAATTTACCTTGGCAAAAAGTTTGTCGACTGTGAGACAATACACTCACTGCTCGAAAAAACTTGATGTACTTTGGCATAGGCTGCTCGCCGACTGAGACAGTACATGCTGGTTCATACCACTTTGTGGATGTCCAAGATGGATCCGATCAAGTATACGGTTGAGAAGCTAGCATCGACCGGACAGGTTGCGAGATGGAAAATAATTCTGACTGATTCGTGATATACAGTAACCCATTGAGGATTATCAACCAAGGACGTTTGAGTTCCCTGATGAGGACATCTCGAGGTGCTCAAATCAAAAGATTGTGAGGAACCGATCCTGGAGGAGGGGCCTGACCCTGAATCCGAACGGATTCTGATGTCTGATGGGGAGGTTAATGTGGATGAGTTAGTGTCGTTTTGGTTACGCCGAAAAGATCCCATGTTCCTTTTGTTGCCCGGATAACATTTGATTGCACCGACAATGGTGGTTGAGTACGAAACTTGTATCCTGGGTGTCGATCTTCGGTACGTACGTCTACTGGGGCAACGCCTTCCTCGCGGGTGTATGAGACGGAATCGGTGCTACCATTTGAGGTCCTGATTGGAAAAGGCTGAGTGAATAAGGACTCGGTATGATGCATGGAGCCTGATTGAGGAAGAGAGGTTGGTCGTTACTTATCATGGGGCAGTTGACCCAGTCAATGAAGCGTGTGGTTGACCGAAAAGTGCGACCTCGTGCGTATCATGTGAGAAACGTGTTGTTGAAAAGGATCCTTCCTCCTCAACGATCGTAGGGGCAAGTGGATATACAGCTATGAATCTCATTCGTGGTCAAAAAGGTTTCTCTGACATGGCCTTGTTGTCGACGACCACGGGTGACGAAGATTTTCCATCCCTTATGAATGCGGACGCAGTTAGAAGATACTTCGTAAAAGAGACCCGCTGGACGAAAAGAACAAAATAGTCCAGGCAAAAATGGGCATCCCGGCGAACCAAAAGAAAAAGAGAAAAGGTTCGGGCAAAAGTTAGGGATAAGAAAAGAAAAGAACTGTACACCCGGCAAGTCGAAAACCCCACAAGGGCGACTTGGGAAAAAAAGGGTATCCCGGTGGACTGAAAACCCGAAAGGGCGGTCCAGGCAAAAGAGGGACTGAATGAACAACTGCGTCCAGCATGATCATTTGTGATGTGGATATGACTTGGATAATCCCCGACAAAGATCGATCGGAAGCGTCTTGTTCAGAAAACAGAAAGTGCGGAAAGTCTTGAGGACATATGAGGTGTAACCGAGTTGGAACCCGATGAGATCACGGTTTTACGTTGCCATTAGGATAGGTTTTTTCCTTTTGTGCGCAATCACCTCTTTTCAGGGATTGCTTCCTGTGTTGCTCGGTTCTGAGTCACTTTCTTTCAGTCAGTAAAATGCGTGTTCAGTCAAATAAATTTTGTTTTTTGTTTTCATTACTGCTTTGATTGCAAAAACATCCGTTTATTTTGATAAAGAATATTTGCATTTTTGAAACATGGAGGTCCCTTTCGATGCATGCTTATAAGATTGAAATCTGGAAATCTTATTCGGAAGTTTGAGTGACCTAGGTGTTGAAATATTGGCACGCCTGGGGCACGCTTTTATCTAACGATCTCTTTCGCAGGTGCGGTTAGCTATGTTCGCTCACTTGCAGGTTGTGATGTGAAATACTTTGACAAGAGATCCCCGCAGAGTCCAACCAGGGGCAAGGGATAGAAGAACGGTGGAAAAACGACGAAAGAAGGACGACGATCCTGGAGGATTAATCAAGAAGACTCTTCAAAGTCTGAGGACCAGAAAGTTTGTATGAGTCCCAGGAGTTCGATCCCCTTGGAGTAAGGAGAAGTCGGGAATACAAGGTGATGAATCAGAAAAGTCCAGACGAGGCCGGGAGTTCTCAAAAGTGGAAAGTCGATACTATGGTTGGATGATGAATGCCAGTGTTCAACGAGTCGACGGGCGGTCCGTGTCGAATAAGCCGTATCTCCCCAGTGGAAGTGTCGATGGGAAGATTGTTCCTAAGGGTTGAGGATGTATCCCCAGCGGGGTTGTGAACGCTTGTCCCCTGCAGGGTTGTGGATGTCTATCCCCAGTAAGGCCTAGTGTATTATTTCCTCAGCAGAGTGGTGTAGGCCTTTCCCAACAGATTTATGCATTTCCCCATCAGGGTGTGGAGTGTTTTCCCCTAGTGGATCTCCATAGCAGAGGGTTTGTGTTGATGGTTTTCCCCCAGCAAGGTCCCCGAGCGGATCGAGTTCGATGAAATCATCCCGAGTAGAGATAAGCATTGGTTGCCTCCCCTAGCAGGGTAATCCCCAAGCAGTTCGGGTTCGATGGAGTTCATCCCCAGCAAGGGTTGTCTTTCCACAGCAGGGTGGAAATTGCCGTGGTATTGAAATCTCAGTAGAGTTCCTAGAGCTCCCCGGTGTTATCTCTGGAGGAGATGTGTTTTTATGCATTCATCATTTAGATAAGCATAGCATATTGCATCATTAATGCGTAGCATTTCCATGATCATGGAGCATGGCGCTAAAAAAAAAACTCATGCATCAGCATTGCAAACATATCCATTAGCCCAAGGCCGTGGTGACCACCCGATGGGTTGTCAGAAAGAGTTTAGCATCACGCCATTGGATCGATTTCAGAATTGGGTTCCCCAGCAGGGTAGAAAGGTGTTTTCCCAATAAGTGATTCCGCAAGTGAACTGGTATCCCCAGCAGTGCTACTCCCCAGAATTGGTAGCATTTGGCAAGCTTGGATTGATTCCCCTAGCAGATGTGGGTGTGTCTGATCTCTCCATATAGAGTCGACCCCTTAGGCAGAAATTGTCTGTTATTTCCTTCTGCACTCCCCACGAGTTGTATCCTCGTGGATGACGGTTGTTTCCGTTCCCTCCCTACATACATAACGGGATGGGTTTTCCCTATTGAGCTCTTTTCTCATTAGGATGAGTCTTGATTCAGCCTGCCTGTTTGGATCGATCCTAAACTGGCTTCCTTGTGGTTGTCTCTTGTGCTTCCCTATGGTATAAATGAATGGTGGCTCACTAACCGGCACTCATTCATCTTATCCTCAGCAGGAACTTGTTGGCCTCTACCTACAAACCGGTAGTTGTAAGTCCTATCTTTGCGGTCTTCTGCCTACTAACCGGTAGATGTGAATCCTCTGCTCTCCCCTTTGTGGAGTTAACCCTTTGTGCTCATCCTAGTTGATGACGGTTACTGTTCCGTGGTTTTCTAACTACAAACCGGTAGATGTAATCCCCTCTTTTTGGTTATCATTATCCAGTTTTGGTATTGATATTCCTTTCCCCTTTTAGATGTTTGCTTTGATTAAGCCATCTTATCCCCAGCGGGTCTTCCCCTTCCTTGTGGGTAATTGCTCCGAGTAAGCCATTTTATCCTCAGTGGGTCCTCTTTCATTCACCGTTCGCTGGTAATGTTTGTGGTCTCCCCTTTTGATTGGTCATCTTTGCATACCCAGTCTCGGTATCTCGATGCTTTTCTTTTCGGTCGATTTATCCATTTAACAACCTACAACCCGGTTATGGATAATCTTCCATGCGAGTATATTATCTACGTTTTGACGGCTATAGATGATATATCTCGTGCGCTCTTTGGTCGAAGTTTTGTCCTTCCCAGTTGAGTAAGATTCGTATTCCTTGTGGAATCGGATGTCCATCCTCTAACAAGATTGCTTTTCTCGCTCTCTTCAGGATGTTGAGTGTTTTGGAACACAAACCAATTCACGCTTTGGTCGGTCACCTGTTTCATGCCTACAACCCGATATCCTTGGTGTTCCTTCCTGTCTGCTCCCTGTCGTGACCTTGATCCCCAGTGAGCTACCTCTCCGTTGGTTTCGATAAACGTCGAGTTTTTCCTAGTTATCCGTTGATATCTAGTTGTATTATCCCCACAGGTCATCCTTTGATGTATGTTCTCCTTCTCCGTTGGTGTCGATAAACGTCGAGCTTCTCCTTCTCCGTTGGTGTCGATAAACGTCGAGCTTCTCCCTTTCGTTCGTTGACGTCTGGTCGAGTCTTCCCAGTTCATCCGTTGATGTCTGGTTACCTCTCTGTTGGTTTTGGTAAACGTCGAGCTTCTCCCTTTCGTCCGTTGACGTCTGGTCGAGTCTTCCCAGTTCATCCGTTGATGTCTGGTTACCTCTCCGTTGGTTTTGGTAAACGTCGAGCTTCTCCCTTTCGTCCGTTGACGTCTGGTCGAGTCTTCCCAGTTCATCCGTTGATGTCTGGTTACCTCTCCGTTGGTTTTGGTAAACGTTGAGTTTTTCCCATGTCGTTCTTTGACGTATGGTTGTATCTTCCAGTCATTCATTGATGTCTGGTTACCTCTCCGTTGGTTTTGGTAAACGTTGAGTTTTTCCCATGTCGTCCGTTGACGTATGGTTGTATCTTCCAGTCATTCATTGATGTCTGGTTACCTCTCCGTTGGTTTTGGTAAACGTTGAGTTTTTCCCATGTCGTCCGTTGACGTATGGTTGTATCTTCCAGTCATTCATTAATGTCTGGTTACCTCTCCATTGGTTTTGGTAAACGTCGAGTTTTTCCTAGTTGTCCGTTGACATCTAGATGTATTTCGCTCTTCCCCAGTAGGGTCTCCTTCTCCGTTGGTGTCGATCAACGTCGAGCTTCTCCCTTTCGTCCGTTGACGTCTGGTCGAGTCTTCCCATTCATCCTTTGATGTCTGGTCACCTCTCCGTTGGTTTTGATAAACGTCGAGTTTTTCCTAGTTGTCCGTTGACATCTAGATGTATTTTCCCCAGTCATCCGTTGATGTCTGTCACCTCTCCGTTGGTTTTGATAAACGTCGAGTTTTTCCTAGTTGTCCGTTGACATCTAGATGTATTTTCCCCAGTCATCCGTTGATGTCTGTTACCTCTCCGTTGGTGTCGATAAACGTCAAGCTTCTCCCGTTCGTCTGTTGACGTCTGGTCAAGTCTTCCCATTCATCCGTTGATGTTTGGCCACCTCTCCGTTGGTTTCGATAAACGTCGAGTTTTTTCTGGTCGTCCGTTGACGTCTAGTTGTGATTTCTATTCCCATTCATCGTCTTTCGATGTCTGGATGTGGCTGTACCTTTGAGAAAGAGAATCAAAATCCCCAGCAATAAGCAGCAGATCCCAGTGGAAGCTTCCATTGGTGAATTTTCCTGTTGGATCCCCGCAGTGTGCAAATTTCTACGGTTCTTGGTATTCAATCCCTGTTTACCCTGAAAGTCTGACAGCCGTTGCTCTCATCCGTTCGGGTTCCCAGTTGATTGAATAGGGGCAGCTGTAGCACCTCAAATTTGCACCTCCCATTTTGTACATTCATTTTTCATTTTAAGTCATTAACATTACATTGTCCACTGCATAACATTGCATTGTCCATTGCCCAAGTGCAAGTCATCAGTCAAGACTGGTCAGGAGATCCAGTTGTGCAAGCAAGCAAGTGCAATTCCTATTGAAGCAAAGCCCTAGGGTTAGTTCAAGGAGTTCATATGACCTAGGGATCATTTTGAAGTGGTTTGGCCAAAGGTTGGATGTTCAGAGATCATCAGTCAAGATGCAATTCATCTGAAACCCTAGAAAGTCAACCAAAGTCAACTGTGCATTCAACCATGGATTTGAAGGTGGGAAATGGTTAGAGAGGCCTCATTAATGTCCATACAAGTCTCATTTGACATTTCAAACATCAACAATGAAGAATTTGAGGTTAGGTGAAAAGTTTCCAAAAATAGTAAGTGACCTGTAATTTGAAATTGCCAAAAATGGAAAGGTTTTCTCTTCAAGTTTACATCATCAAGGAAGCTTCAAATCAAATTTTGTCCAACATGAAAGTTGAAGATCTTGCCCTCACCTTTTCAAAAAGTCCAAGAACATGAATTTCTCATGAAGGGTTGAAAAGTTATGGATCAATCATGGTCAAGATAATTTGAACTTCACAAGTGCATAACTTTTGAACCAAAAGGCCAAATGGAGTGGTTCTTTTTGCAAAATTCCTATTTTAACATGAGCTATCCAAAACATACATCAAAAACCATGCATCTCCATTACAAATTTTGGCATTCTCATTTGAATTTCATTTGAATTTTGGAGGGAAAAGTCTAATTCAAAAATTAAGCATTTTCCACACATGGTATCACTTGCATTTGGCTAAAAATGACATTTCAAGGTGAATTAACACTGAAACCGTGCACTGTTCCATTGATTTCATGCACATGAGGGTGAATTTCCAATTGGCCAAAACACTTGCATTTCACTTAATCTAATTGCATTTGGTTAATTGTGATTAGTAACTTCATTAGTCCATCATATAAAAGGATAATCATAACAGAAAACCTGGTGAACATTTCATTTGGCTCAGATCTAGATCAAATTCACCAAGCTTCACATTTTTTTCCTCTCAACTTTTCTTCGATTTTCTTCACAAACCTTGCTGTGTTCTTGATTAATCTATGATCCACAAGCATTTTTGAGCTGGATTGAAGCAGGATCAAGAGAATTTCGAGTTGGTTTGGAACTGTTGAAGTTGTGCATCATCAATGGCAGTTGAGGATTTGAGCACTATCAAGCACTATTGAGCAACAATTCTTCATCCATTCATCTACCTAAGCCTTGAGGAACTTCTGTTCGCGCCTTACCAAGCTTGAAAACACTGATTTCAGTTCTGCATCTCTTTGAAGGTTAGGATTCGAATCTTGTAATTCTTGAAATCATGATATGCATGTTGTAGATCTTGGATCGCTGATTGCACTGAGCTTTGTATCGTGTATTTTCATCAAGAAACGAGCAAGATATGTTGAATTTAAGTTTGATACATGAAATTTATTTTGCTCGATCCAGACATGTTATTGAGAATTAGGTTGAATTGATCTTAGATTAGTGATGTACATTAGAAGAGGATTCCAATGATATAAGAGTTTTTTATTTCTGCGCAAATTTGTTCTTGAGCCTATGAATGTTGATGAACACGTATGAAGGTTTTAGGTTTTTGTTTCCAGAAAGTGATTTGATTCTCATTAGCGCGTTTTGCATGTAATTTGTTGTTTACGACCATGCATTGGTCCACGCTGGACATTGAGTGGCATTTCGATTGGTTCTGAGCGCATAAGCCTTGCCACCGAGGCTTTAATGAAACGACGTGTTTCATTGAAAGCGCCAAATTCAAATCCTAACACGGATCGATCCTTGGCTCCGGATGTTTTCAATATTGCCTTTGCATTTTCATTACATGCTATTCATGCTATGTGCTTCATTGATTTTAATTTTTTTCATTCATTTCAAAAATGCATAACTTCATGAATAATTGTCCAAATCACATGAGATTTTTTGCATATTGTTCATCATCATGTCTAGTATTTTATGATAGTTTTTCCAGAAATTGTGCACGTATGGATTTTTATTTTGCTTAGGGAATGTGTATACATGTGCTTTTTTGACCTACCTTTCCATTTTGGTTGTGAAATGATGAGATTTTATCCAACACTCTTGAAATTTTGTGTGCTTAAAATAGACATCCTAATGGACATGTTGATATAGAGTTTGAATTTTTCCCATTTCTGGTTGTGGAGACATGCTGTTGTTAATGTAGGTGTGATAATGTGTGTCACACCATTGCTTGCTCAACTTGATGATTTTGTTTACCATGCCAATTCAACTCCAAATGATGTGAATTTTTGCATGATGTTACTTCTGGATGTTAGGATTGATCATGAATTTTTGTAGAATTGTTGGATGCATTTCCAATTTGTTTGGTATTTTTCTTTGCTGATTGGTCATGTTTAGACTTTTGGATAGTCATGAACTTCAAAGATTTGTGAAATGCTTGATGTTTATCATATGAACCTGAAATTTTGCACATTGATTCTAGACACTTTTAAGTTTATTGTGGCTTTGGTTTGATGCATTTATCATGTTTGGATTCTGTTTTAGGCTTGTGTGAACTTGATGTATCAATTTGTGCCTTCTTTGAGCTTGTTTTGCCTTACCATGACTTGATGAATTTGATTACTATGCTTCTACTTGTCCAAATGCTTTGAATTTTGGTGTGATGATCATGTGATGTGTGCTGTTTAGCCATGATTTTTCTTGGGATTTATTGAATCATTTTTGAGTTGATGTGGATTGGTTCATTCTGTTTGCTTCTATGAGCTTTCAACTTGCATGCTTTGCCTTATGTGCATTGTGAAATGAAATTGATTGATGCTATTGACATGGGACAACTTGGATTGTGTTCTTGATTGGTTTAATTTGATTCATGTCAATTTTCATGTTCTGTTTTGGATTATTTCTCCCACTTTGACCCTAGGCCTTGTCCTAGTGGTTTGTGCTTATGGTTGAGTTTTGGTTTCAGGTTAAGGAAGTGCATTGCCTTAGGTGGATTGATTCACATTGCTTGAGTTGGTTTATTTGTTCAATGTTGACTGACCTTGATTGGTTTTGTAGGTTGCTTTTAGCTCATTTGAGTTGAGCTTGTGCATTGTGCAATTTTGCTTTGCTTGTTTGACTGTGTACAGTTGACTGTTGACAATTCTATCTAGTTCATTTGAGTTGAATACTGACTGTGTTGGATTGTTTTCAGGTACATTAGTTGCTTTAGTTCATTGTGAACTTGCTTTTTCTTTGCTTGATAGCTTAAGCATTGAGGTATAACTTCTCTGACTTCATGTAGTCTGGAAGACCTGTCCTGTTACTTGGGCAGGCACCTGTCTGAAGTCCTCCTTAAGAGGCAATGCTTGTGTTTGTTTATCTTTGTGCCAAGCAGGAAAAGACCTTTGATAAGGCAATTGGCAGATAAAAGAGATGTGTAGTCCATCTCCTGCTATTCTGTTGAGTCATCCATTTGCTCACATTACATGTTGATGCATTACGTTAACCCAAGATCCTTGTTGAGTCAGTCATGTGGATAGAAGAGTTCATGCTTTCTGAACTCCCACGCCTTCTATTTTGAGTCAAGCTCTCCCAGGCCAGGGATAAGAGTTGTGAGGCACACCCCTCATTTCCCATTTCATCTGCTTCACCCTAACTCTCAATGTTAGGGTTAACAGCTAACAACACCCTTTTCCAGTTGGCTTGTTTGTCGAGGTTGACATGACCCCTTGACTAAAGCCCAGCCTTGATGTTTGAGCCCCTTGTTGGTGTGTTTACTTCATGCTGTATGTGTTTGTGTGGTGTGATTGTATCCCCCTAGGTTTGCTAGACTCCGCGTAGTCTCGTTTGCATGTCAATTAAGGTAGCACGGTTCCTTCGTATAAGACTTCCTTTCTTGCTTGAGCTTTCCTAAAACACAAACAAACATTATCCCCTCTTAAGGACACGTTAACTCCTTCTACTACAGGTGAGTAAGTCTCCAAAGGTCGAGCATCCGGTAGATTGCGTAGTGACGTTGTCCACTTAAAAAACACAAACCAACAAGAATAGTTTAGCCGAACTACGGCAACTCTGATTCTCATGTCCAGATGAGATACGTAGGCATGAGATGCAATGTCTTGTCGAGTTTGACTGACAACTAACACTAATTCTTTTCTCTCGCCCTCGTTGCGATTGAGATCTTCCCTTTCTCTTGCCCTAGTTGCAATCGAGACCCTTCTTCTTGTTGTGTGCTTGGAGTCCGATGTAAGTCCAGCGATTGGCATTTGGTTTCCAGTGTGCGTGTGTTTGGTTCGGAGTCTGACGTAAGTCCAGCGATTGGCAGTCGGTTTCCTTTGTGTTTTGTTGGGCGTGCGTTAGCCGAGCTACGAGTGCTCTGATTCTTCTTTAGTCCGAGAAGATACGTATGCATAGGATGCGATATCCTAGCGAGCACGTTTCCCCCTAGTCCGAACTACGTCGACTCTGATGTCTATGCCTGATAGACTACGTAGGCCCAGGATGCGATATCCTGCCGAGTTTAGCTTCGTTTGTTTTCTTGTGTCTCTTTCAGCCAGTGTGTTTGTTTGTGAGCAGTGTTTTAGCAACCTTTATCCTTCCTTTTGTGCGTGGATCCCATCGAGTACGACGGATGCGTAGGGGTGCTAATACCTTCCCTTCGCATAACCGACTCCCGATCCCATTCTCTTTGGTCGCGAGACCATGTCTTTTCCAGGTTTACTTCGAGCGTTTCCTTTCCCTCTTTTGGGATAAATAACACACGGTGGTGGCTCTGTTGTTTTCGTTTCCCGTAGGTTTTTCGCATAATGCGACAGACACCATACCATATGGGAGACAACCTTGCAGAGGACCACAAAATGCTGCTCAAGACTAAGTGATGACGGGGATCAGGAGTGAACTCCACTGGAGACTTGAGGGGAATAAAAATTTGTACTAAATCTATGAAAAACATGGAGAATATGCGCCTATAACTCAGATAGGGAGGCGATTAACCAACTCGGCTAGGGAAACTGATTTACCGTTGGGGAGGAAAAAGTGACCAAACCAACTGGTTGGGGAAAACCAACAATACTCCACACTTTGGGACTCACCTGTTCTCAGACTGTTGTTGATATTCCTTATTAAAATCGATTTCTTTTTTAAAAGTAAATGCTTTTTATTATTTTAAGAAAAATGATTTTTATTATTTCAAAATTATCATCATAAAAATTCAATTCAATTTAGCTGAAAAATAAATAAGAGTAGAAACAATTGGATAAAAAGCTCAACTTTATTTAATAGAATGGTAGTATGTAAATGAGAAGACTTCATAGATCTTTAGAAAAGTTGAAAAAATGATAATTTACATGGAAAAGGGCTACATTGAATACAATAATTACTAATCCTTCTACCAACTTCAATATCCACTGTGCTCTGGGATTTGGTTAAGGAAGATGAATCATAGTTGTCAGACTTGCTCAAGACTGTTCTCAAGATCGGAGATTGACCAAATGCAATTACTTGCCATAGTCCCTAATTTTTGCATAGATTCCCCGAGGTGGGGTATTCAATCTACCGGGATAAATTTTCTGTTTTGTCTCTAATTTTTGCCTTGATCTCCCTTTCAGGTTTTCAATACACCGAGACACTCCTTTTTTCCTAAGCCTCCCTTTCGGGTTTTCAACTTAGCGAGTTGTTCTTTTCTTTTTAGGCGAAGTATTTCTTGACTGCATCGACATTCACAGGACGAGTGAACTGTTCACCATCCATAGTTGTAAGAATCAAAGCACCGCCTAAAAAGTCTCTCTTAACAACACATGGGCCTTCATAATTAGGAGTCCATTTGCCCCTAGCATCAGGTTTAAATGATAGAATCTTCTTGAGCACAATGTCACCTTCTCTGAACACGCGAGGCATGACCTTCTTATCAAATGCTTTCTTCATTCTTTGCTGATATAACTGACCATTGCACATGGAAGTCAACCTCTTCTCTTCAATCAAATTCAGTTGATCATACCTGATCTGACACCATTCAGCTTCTGTCAACTTGGCTTCCATCAAAACACGCAATGATGGGATCTCAACCTCTACTGGGAGCATAACTTCCATACCATAAACAAGCGAGAAAAGGGTTGCCCCCGTTGAAGTGCAGATGGATGTACGGTACCCATGTAAATCAAATGGGAGCATTTCATGCCAATCTTTGTAGGTTAAAACCATCTTCTGAATGATTCTCTTGATGTTCTTGTTCGCAGCTTCAACAACCCCATTCATCTTAGGTTTGTAGGGAGAAGAATTATAGTGTGCAATCTTGAAGTCTTTACAAAGAGCTTCCACCATATTATTGTTCAAGTTTGATCCATTATCAGTAATGATCTTGCTTGACACACCATAACGACATATAATTTGATTCTTGATAAACCTCACAACAACTTGCTTGGTTACATTCACATACGATGTCGCTTCAACCCACTTTGTGAAGTAGTCAATAGCCACCAAAATGAAACGATGTCCGTTTAACGCTTTAGGTTCAATCATGCCAATCATATCAATTCCGCACATGGAGAAGGGCCATGGAGAGGAAATGGCATTTAACAGTGTCGGAGGAACATGAGTCTTATCTGCATATATTTGACATTTGTGGCATTTCTTCACAAACTTGCAGCAGTCAGATTCCATTGTCATCCAATAGTAACCTGCTCTCAACTTCTTCTTTTCCATAGCATGTCCATTGGAATGAGTAGAAAAGGAACCTTCATGGACCTCAGTCATCAATAAGTCTGCTTTGTGTCTATCCACGCATATGAGCAAAACCATATCGATGTTTCTCTTGTAAAGCACATTACCATTCAGGTAGAAGTTGCCAGCTAATCTTCTCAAAGTCTTCTTATCTTTCAAAGATGCCCCAGGAGGGTAGATCTGACTTTGGAGGAAACATTTGATATTAAAATACCATGGCTTTTCGTCTTTGACCTCTTCAACAGCAAATGCATGAGCTGGCCTATCAAGACGCATCACCGTTAGATTAGGAACTTCATTCCAGAATTTTACCACAATCATTGAAGTCAACGTTGCAAGAGCATCTGCCATCCGGTTTTCATCTCGAGGGATATGATGAAACTCAACCTTTGTAAAGAAAGTTGAAATCCTCCTCACATAATCTCTATACGGTATCAAACTGGGTTGATTTGTCTCCCATTCACCTTTGATACGATTCACAACCAAAGCCGAATCTCCATAGATGTTAAGATACTTGATTCTGAGATCAATGGCCTCTTCAAGCCACATAATGCAAGCTTCATACTCACCCATGTTATTCGTACACTTGAAAGTCAATCTAGATGTAAACGGAAAATAAGTGCCTCGAGGAGTGATGATCACTTCCCCAATGCCATTACCAGACTGATTAACAGTTTCATCAAATACCATGCCCCAACGGGAACCAGGTTCTGGCCCTTCTTCAAGCAATGGTTCATCTCAATCTTTCATTTTCAAGTACAAGGTCTCTTCGTTAGGAAAATCATATTGCACTGACTGATAATCTTCAATCGGTTGGTGAGCCAAATGGTTACCCAACCTTTAATAGCTTTCTGAGATCGGTATTCAATATCATACTCGGATAACAACATCTGCCAATGGGCAATCCTCCCAGTTAAAGAAGGCTTCTCAAAAATATACTTGATTAGATCCATTTTGGATATCAACCAAGTAATATGATTCAACATATACTGGTGCAGACGCTTAGCAGCCCAAGCCAATGCATAACAAGTCTTTTCAAGCATAGAATACTAAGTCTCACAGTCAGTGAATTTCTTACTGAGGTAGTAAATAACATATTCTTTCTTTCCAGTTTCGTCTTGCTGACCAAGAACACAACCCATACTCTCTTCAAGCACAATCAAATACATGATCAATGGTATTCCTTCAATAGGCGGAGACAAAATAGGAGGCTCAAGTAAATACTCTTTGATACTGTCAAAAGCTTCCTTTCAATCTTTGGTCCAATCACAAGACTGATCTTTCCGAAGAAGCTTGAATATAGGCGCACATGTGGCAGTCATATACGATATAAATCTTGAGATATAGTTCAAGCGGCCGAGAAAACCTCTAACTTGCTTCTCTGTTTTGGGCGCAGGCATCTCTTGTATTGCTTTGACCTTGGCAGGATCAACTTCAATACCCTTCTCACTAACAATAAATCCTAACAACTTTCCAGAACGAACACCAAACGTACACTTATTGGGATTCAAGCGGAGTTTGTACTTCCTTAAACACTGGAATAGCTTGAGCAAATGTTCAACATGTTCTTCTTCATCACTCGATATAGCAATCATATCATCAATATAAACTTTAATCTCTTTATGCACCATATCATGAAAAAGAGTGGTCATAGCTCTCTGGTATGTTGCACCAGCATTCTTTAAACCAAAGGCATCACTCTATAACAGAATGTTCCCCATGGCGTAATGAATGTGGTCTTATCCATATCTTCAAGTGCCATTTTGATCTGATTATAACAGGAAAATTCGTCCATAAACGAAAAGGTTTTGAATTTATCTGTATTGTCTACCAACATATCAATGTGTGGCAGAGGAAAATCATCTTTCAGACTAGCTTTGTTCAAATCTCTATAATCAACACACATACGGACTTTTCCATCCTTCTTCGGAACAGACAAAATATTGGCCACCCACTGCGGATACTCAACGATAATAAGAAAACCAACATCAATTTGTTTCTGCACTTATTCTTTGATCTTCACTGCCATATCAGGATGAGTTCTCCTCAACTTCTGCTTGACTAGCGGGCATTCTGGCTTCAACGGAAATCTATGCTCCACAATCTCAGAATCCAAACCAGGCATGTCTTGATAGGACCAAGCAAACACATCTGAATATTCTCGAAGAAGATCAATCAACCCCTTCTTAGCCCCTGGACATAGTTGAGACCCAATCTTGACTTCCTTTACATCAGCATCGGAACCCAACTTGACTAGCTCAATCTGCTCTTCAAATGGTTGAATGGCTTTTTCCTTATGCCCAAGTAGACGAGATAATTCATCAGATACCTCTTCATCATCAGTCTCTTCCTCAACCTCAAACACAGGGAAATCAAAGTTTAGAGAGGGAGTAGGAATATTGTATTCAATGGGTTTGGGAACCAACCAGCATAATGATTTGATATTCTGATTTTAGAGAAGTGAATTGTGACCAAATATTATGCAGATGGACAATTATTACTTATTTATTTATGTTTTTTGTGATTACCATTTTCAGAAAGGCAAAAAGTAAAAATAAAACATCATAGTTGTGGATGAATAGAATTGCATTTTATTAATGATAATTGAAAATGCCTAACAATATTCACTTCTCCTTTAGGCATAGGAGAAGGATTTTTCTTAAAACATGAAAACAAATTACTTAGAGCGGTGAATGATAACAGGAACATCAACAGCAACCCAATTGTTGCAAGTCTTTCCATGCATCACAAAGTTGGCGCAATCTCCATCTTCATCATCCTCGATTACAGCAGCTTAGTGTTGTTCATTACCATGGATGAACCCTTCAATGCGGAAACTTGGTTGCACATCTTCAGCTCTGACACTGAATGGCCCTTGTTGAAATCCCAATCTGGCCCTATTCTTGTTCTCGACAACTTCTACCATGCGGCCTTACTAATCAGTGCAGCCAACCTCAATAGCTTTCTGAGCATCCTTGAAAGAAGACATGGGTGCCCCAACTTTCTTCACTTCAGCAATAGACAAGGCTTGGAACGGAGTTCCAACCTCCTCCTCAGCTTCAACATAAGAAAAGGATGACAAATGGCTCACTAAAAGTGCCTTCTCTCCACCCACAACGACAAGCTTGTCGTTCTTCACAAATTTAAGCTTCTGGTGCTGAGTAGATGTTACGACTCCAACTTCATGAATCCATGGCCTTCCCAATAAATAGCTATAGGCCGGGTGGATGTCCATTACTAGAAAAGTAATTTAGAAATCACTCGGACCTATCTTGACTAGAAGGTCCACTTCTCCAATGACGGTTTTACGAGAACCATCAAACGCTTTGATAATTACGCCACTATACCTCATCGGGGCACCCTGGTAGGAAAGTCTGGACAAAGTTGATTTTGGAAGCACGTTCAAAGATGAACTAGTATCGACCAATATGTTAGACAGCGCATCCTCATTGCAGTTCATTGAAATATGAAGTGCTAGGTTGTGATTTCTGCCTTCCTCAGGAAGCTCTTCATCACAAAAGCTCAGATTATTGCAAGAAGTGATGTTAGCCACAATATGGTCAAACTGATCCATAGTAACATTGTATTCAACATAGGCTTGCTCGAGCACCTTCTTCAATGCTTCTCTATGTACTTAGGAATTCATCAACATAGACAACACTAAAATCTTTGACGGAGTTTAGAGCAGCTGCTCCACCACATTAAACTCACTCCTTTTGATTAATCTTAATACGTCATCATCATCATTAGGCTTCAGCTTGCTGGATTCACCAGACTGACATACTAGAGCACTAACTGGATTCAACACAGGCACATCCACCTTTTTACTAGCTGAAACATCCTCTACCTCCTTCGTAAAGACCGGACCGAAGACACGACCACTACAGGTCACCTTTGCAATATCATCTATATTTACCATAAAATCTTCTACAGGCAACGGAACTTCTTGACCATTCTCCACCATTGTAGCATTATACTGATAAGGCATAGCTTTATCGGATGCATAATAGATAGGGCCCGTTAACCGTATTACCAATGGTGATACCGATTTATTGAAGATTTTGTTGCTGCTACTATCAAGTTGAATTACTACCCACTCAGGGGTCTTGAATACTGGCACTATCACATTAACATCATCTATATCTCTTGACTGACAAATTTGGATAAGCCATTCATCCATCAATCTCTGAATATCCCTTTTGACAACGACACATCCTCGGGGGTTCATGATGCATATCACACAACCATCATGGTCATGCTCATAATCACTGACCAAACAAATATCTCTATGAATTGCAACCAAAGACTATCTGATATGGTGAACATCACAAACCTTATACTCTCCAGGACAACCTTCTACAATGTTGACTGAATCATTACCATGAGCGGGAAACAAATTGGCTTTCACATTTGGTGCACGGTCCTCAAAGGACACCATCCCACTCTTCACAAGCTTATGTACCTCATACTTCAATGGGTAGCAGTTTTCAATGTCATGGCCGGGAGCTCCCTGGTGAAAGGCGCAACAGAGTTCAGGTTTGTACCACCATGGAAGTGGCTCAGGAATTTGAGGTGGATTTCTTGGTTGGAGTAGGTTCTTGAGAACCAAAGATGGATACGACTCTATATATGTCATAGGAATAGGGTCAAAGGAGACCTTCTTCATCTCAAAACTTTGCTGGTTATTATTATTGTTGTTGTTGTAGTTGGTTCTTTATTGCGGTTGTTGTAGACGTTGTTGTTGAATCGAAACTAGTTGAATGTTGGAATTCTTTGAAAACACTAGAATTACTGAAGAAACTTGATGTTGATGTTGATGCGGTTGAGAACTCCTTCTAACATGAGGCCTCCTCTGCCTCCCTACGTATACTGAATTGGTTTCCCCTTCCTTCCTTTTGGCAAAACCAATTCCATATTTCTTACTAGATGACACCTCTTCCTTACAGAGACGTCCTTCACGGACTCCTTTTTTTAACCTTATCCCCACGTTTACCATCTCGATAAAGTCACTGGGGGCACTGGCAGTCATACGTTTGTAATAAAATGAACTCAAGGTCTTCAAGAAAATCTTCGTCATCTCCTTCTCTTCCAAATGAGGATTAATCTGAGTAGCAAGTTCCCTCCATCTTTAAGCATATTCTTTAAACTTCTCTTTATCCTTATGAGACATAGACCTTAGCTGGTCCCTATCAAGCTCCATATCCACATTATACTTGTACTGCTTCACAAAAGCTTCACCTAAATTGTTGAACGTATGAACACTTGCACTATCTAGCCCCATACACCATCTCAAAGTTACGCCAGTCAAACTGTCTTGAAAGTAGTGAATCAGTAACTGATCATTATCAGTTTGAATTGATATCTTACTTGCGTACGTAACAAGGTGCTAAATGGACAAGTATTTCCCTTATACTTTTCAAAGTCGGGGACTTTGAACTTCATCGGGATCTTCACATTAGGCACTTAGCAGAGTTCAACAGCACTCTTCCCAAATAAGTTCTTTCCTCTCAATCAACTCCTTTCGCAGCTCAAGGAATTGATCCTTCATTTCATCCATCTTCTCGTAAACATTTGGGCCCTCAGACGGCTCAGAATGGTAGATGATGTCCTTAACACGAGGCAAGGTATGAACAAATGGAGGTGGCACAGACATGACCGGGCTAGATGCCTACGTAGAAGCAAAGGTAGGTGAAAACCCTTCAGGCATGAAGTTTGGTGGCATTCCCCACGGGAATCCAGTAGGCATAGACGAATCGGATTGGCTGGCAGCAACGGGCATAATCGAGGTAGCAACCTCAGAAATGAAAGTCCTTTGGGGAGGAGTTGCGGGAGTTAGTGAAGACTGATTTTGCGCAGCAAGAACAGACTTCATTATGGCAGTCAATCAGGCAATCTCATCCTTCAGCTCTCTATTCTCTTGTTCCAAATGCTCCATAATTCTGGGTTGATTGGCACGAGTGTTGTATCGGTGAGTCAGCTTGGCTGAAGCACAGAAGAATAACTAATAAGACATCTGGAAGAAGAAACCTACTATGCAAATGATGCATGAAATGCAATGTTTTTATTGTTTTAACTTGAAGGAACATGCAGTTTTATTTGCAAACATATAATAACAATTTGATTGACCATAAATTCTCTTTTATTCACATAATTTGGACGGATTACACTGAGTATAATTTCAGAAACCAAAGTACAAATACAAGAGAAAAGGAAACTAATCATCCTAAGGATCCCCTAGAAACAATTTCAAATGATTTGGCCCATGGCGCGTACTACCTTTGAATGCGTCGGATCTCGGTCTCAAAAGATGTCTTCATCTGAGCCTTCTCAAGGACAAGCTGATCAACAATCTTCTTCCAAGCACCAGAAGGTTGAGGCATACTAGAGGAAGGTGGGCCCTCTTGCTCTCTCTGTCTCTTCACTGCTCGGTCTTCAAGAAGTTCAATAAGCGCATATTTGTCCTTTGACTCAAGCTGCAACTCCTCATGCTTTCAGCTCAAAGCATGGAACCGCTCTTCCCACATATCTTTCTCTTGCTTCATCTTGGCGAGTGCGTCTTCCAACTCCTCTACATCTTTGTTAGGGAGAGTTAATGGCTCAGCCACAACCAAAGACATAGGTATTTCATAAGCATACGACATATTCAACTCTAAAGCTCTCTTCTTCACCCAAGTAGTGTAAGCTTCCAAAGCTACACAGTTGCGCAGACCAAGCTCGGATCTTCCTTTCCCATGCACATTATGCCAAGAATGTATCATCTTTGGCTTCAAAAGTTGGGGATCTTTACCCTCTTGATAGAAAAGACCTTCTAACTGAGTGTTATTAGGTTTTTCTCTCAAGGGGAACCCAAGTTGACGACGAGCCAAAGTAGGGTTGTAGTTGATTCCTCCTTGTGTACCAATGAGAGGCACATTATAGAATTCACCACAACTATCAATAATATCCACACTACTCAATATGGAATCATACCAAACAATATTATCATTAGTGAGAGCCATAAGTCCCTGAGACCACCGTAGACATTGTTTGTTCTCCAAAAAAGCAGGCGTCTGAGGCAAGTACGAAATAAACCACTTGTACAGAAGAGGAACACAACACACAATATTCCCACCACCTTTAGAATTTCTCAAATGCAAAGAGAAATATATATCACCCAACAGAGTAGGCACATGATTCCCAATCAAGACGATTCTAATGGCGTTAACATCAACAAAACCGTCAATGTTAGGGAACAAAGCCAAACTAATAGATGAGCAACACAACGATGGCTGCAAAAGCGTCCATACTACTGGCTTGAGAAAAGACAATAGCTTTCCCTATGAGGAACTCAGAAGTCAACCCAAACATTCCTCCTTTCTTCACCCAATGAGCCTCAATCTTAGACTTCTTCAGATGAAGAGCTTCAGCTATGATATAAGATCTGGGAATCTCCTCCAATCCACTAAAAGGCACCTTGTCAGAAACAGGTGTTCACAAGAGATGGGCATACTCCTCTAACATGGACATAAGCTGATAATCAAGAAAAGTGAAGCAACGGTAGAGAGGGTCATAAAACTGAACCAAAACACTCAGAATTCCTTCAACCACATCAGTAGATAACACATACAAGATCTTCCCATGACGTTGCTTGAAGTCCAAGGGATCTAGTACAAAAGATGACAACTTCCTTAGCTCTTTCAAATCAGGACATCTGAAACTGTACTTCTTAGTGTTCCTTCGTCCATAATCCATGGTCTGAAAATATTTGCAAATAAGACCTTAGTTCCTTGAAGTTATTTTCGTGTGATGAGTGCTATGATGTGCATAGATGCATGAATGCAACAATCACAAATAAGGGATCACACACAAGGCAAATACAAACAAAGGTCAAGGGATAAATCAAGTCATTGTCAAGATCAATCATGCATTTTGGTGAATTATGGTTTTCACCTTATCAACACTCAAGTTCCATTGATATTGACAAGACTTGATTGGATCAACGAAGAATCAAAGGGTTTGTTATGAGTCACGAGCATAGAGTCGGGTTAAGAACCACCCCAAAGGAGTGTAATAAGGATAAAACCTGTAGATCATGTTCTAAAAAGTTCCCCGAGTCTTAATTCCATCTATCCGATATTATAGGTTAGGATGACTGACTCATCAACCCATAATATTCTCAAGAGAAACTGGTCTGAGTGTAGTATCGCGTAACAACTGTTATCGAGTCTACACCTGAACAATCTTTGTACTACGTCCTAAATAGGCCAAGTTGGGTTAAATATTCTACGGTCCTCAGCTTCTCGGACCCCAAATCAGAGAAAGTAATGCCTAACCACAAATGACTTGTGTGACATGAATAGCTCAAAAAGGGTCTCCACTAAGTAGATGGGTCTCAAGCCAACTTGTTAAGGACTACTCCACACAAGTTGAACATGACAATACCATCCTCCTATCTTAATTACACTCAAGTTTGGGTTAGAAGTTATCTCAGCACTCAAAGATCATCAAGAACAACAAGCAGATTATATCACACAAACAAGTATACAAACAATCAAATATAAAATTATATACACATAAAAAAGTAGGCTAAACCCACTGAGGACTACTCCCCAGCAGAGTCACCACTTAATTTTTGTAGCGGTAAATTCATAACCATTAAGTTATGGATATATTTAACGTCAATAAAACCAGAGTCACCACCGCGCTTTTATTGTTTCCAAAGGAAAAGGGAAAAGTACGAACAAAACCAAAAGATAAGAAGTTTTCAAATCAAAACTAATAAAATGCCAGAGATTACAGGTAAGGGGGTTTGTTACACAAAGGGAAGGTGTTAGCATCCAAAGTGTCCTAGGTACTCCTAGGGAGCCCTTTTTATGTGTGTATGTGTTTTTGGTATAAAAGATGTTTGCAACAAATAGAGTGTGGGGATGAGAAAAGAATTCATTAATTATATTTTGTGTTTGACAAGACCTTCAGACTTGTGCCAACGTACCAACATAAAAATGAGGGATCAAAACCTCGTAGTTCGTGGTATCAATTTCAAAATGAGTGGATTGTTTTTAATCAAAATTTAAGTTTAAAAGAGACAAAAAGGGGCCTTAAAATTTGAGTGAGTGTTAGTTATTTTTTTAATTTTGAAATTTTAAGTCAATATTGTTAAGTTCATTTACAAGTTTGATTTAAGAAAAGAGTTAAAAATACAATGGCATAAGGCCAAAGTTTCTAATTTGCAATAAAATCTAAGTTTTTAAATCACAAGTAAAGAAAGTTTTTGAAAAGAGGGGAGAGATTTTAAAATTTAAGAAGTGGGAGGAGATGAAGCGACTAATCCTAAGCATAAAATTAAAATTTAAGAGTTGAAAAGATCTGACCAATGTGATGCAATCCAACAGACATGTATGTCATATAGAAAACCTACTTTCCCTTTTGATTTTGAATCAAGCAATAATCATCAAGCCATTAGCAATATGAAGATCAATGTATCAAATAGAGATGGCCACATCCAAGCAAACAACTTCATATCTAACAATCTTTTTTGTCTTCTCATGTATCAGATGAAATACTCCTTGATCAACTCAGAATAAGATATTAGACACAAGATCAAAATAACAGTTGCATCAAGACCATGGGGCAGATGAACTCAAGTGGATCCAAATACTTACATCAGATGAAAACCCAAATCACAATAACTTGGTCTCAGAAATGTTGGCATTGGCCAAGTCCCTTTTTGCATTTGGAACGTTGACTAATTCTAAGTCCAAAAGCTTAGATCAAACCCAACAGTCCACACAAACATTTTTTAGGGTTTTTTGTTGTTTATTAAGTATTTTTAAGGTCCTAAGACCACAAACAAAAGTCAAAATACACAGACAAATATATACAATCGCAATGAATGACTCAAATGAGCAAAGTGAAAATGACATAAACATAAACAAGTTAAATGATATGTAAATTACAAATGAATGGTAAATGACTTGAAATTAAATTGCATAAATTAAATGACTTGAAAGTAAAGCAAAGTTAATAATAGTTGGTGTTAGTCAAAGTTAATTAGATGTTAGTGGAGTTTTGCTTTTTCAATTGATTAAGTCATTCTTTGGAGAATACTCAACCCTCTATTCACAAGCATGGATCCTTGAACCTAGACATATTCCATAGGAAGGAAAAAAGTCCAAGCTTCCACACAATACGATGAAATGGGGAGACTTACAATCTCACTTACTAGAATGCTATGCCTTTAAGGTCAAATTTAACTTTATGTTAAGCAATCGTAATTGGACTTATGTAGAAGTCACAACTATCTGATGCCGAGCAATAAAAATTTAGGTGCTAATGCATGTTAGAGATTTCGTATAATGGACCAAACTCCTAAAACATACCATAAACTAAAAGAAAAAAAGATCAAAAGGATATACCTATCACATCCATACTTGTATTGGTTCATCTAACACAAGGTTGTTGATGAACCAATTAGCCTTAGGATGTTGAGATTTCATTGGTCAATAAAAGGGAGGGGAAAGAATGGGATTGAAGATGAAGAGGGAGGGGAGATGAGAGAAACACAAATTGGTCATGGGAGGAATTTTATCAAATTAAAATCATTCATTCATTTTGGGAGATGAAATTTTCATCAATCCCCCAAATCCAATGATTTTAATACAATAAAAGTCAAAGCAACCTTGACCAAGGCCCAAACACAAAGTCAAACATAACAATTCAATAAAAATGGCTCAACATAATTTCTATACAATTAATGAATTAAAAATCAAATATAAAATGCATTTAAATTAAATTTAGTTTGGTCAAAACCTAAAACCTCTTCAAAACACCAAATAAATGGCCAAGAGAATTATCCTAGGTCAAACAAGGTCAAAGGACCTTAGACAAAAAATTTCAAGATTTTTGAAAAGTCAGAAGTATTTTTAAATAATTAAAAATATGCACAAAAACAATTAATTCATGAAAAATATCAAAATTAATCCAAAAAATAATTTTAATTCAGAAAATGAAAGAGGAAAATATTTAAATATTTTTGGTGAAAGTCCCATATTTTTTGGATTAAAAATGAAATTAATATGAAATAATCAAAATAAGTGGATTAAATGAAAAATCAGAAAATACAAAAAATCAAGGGTCATCAGATCTCCCTCATTAATTGAGGTGGTAGATCTGAAGGCCACACACGCGCGTTCCAGCATACGCCTTGGTCAATACGTTGTACGCATGGTAATCATAATGAACGCTTGAGAATAAAACATTTGAACCAGATCAGATTGCTTAGACTTTGGCAACGCACCATCGGAGCCCTAACTCCAGTCATCTTCTCTGGTGATCACCACCGGTCTGGTTCAGGCTCACCTTCATGAAAAATGAAAAATGATACACTAATTTGAAGGAAAAATGCTCGGGAGCGCGAATCGAGCCTCAATTTTCTCCAATTCCAAGTATATAACAAGATACAGGGATTTGAATTTTGAGGATCATGAACTGAGTTGCTTCGATTTGACCTAAAAGCAACTCAATCTTCTTGCCTACATTGTTAGGACTTCAGCCAACCAAAAAGCACAAAGAATGATGAAGAATTGTTAGAGAATCAAAGAGATGAAGTTTCTGAAAAATCACCTTCGAGTTGATCCAATTTCACTTGATCTTGATTTGGATTTGCTTGTTTTCTCTTCCTCTTGCTTATAGAAACCAATTGAGATGAAAATGGAAGTAAATTTCTAGAGTATGAACTTCCAAACAGAAGATGAAGTTCAAGCTCGATTTCAAAAGAAATCTTCAAAAATTCTATTGAAATGAGGGTTTGGATCAGTCTAACAAAGCTTGGGCAGGGTGTTGATGAAGTTCTGATCACATTGCTTCTCTATTTATAGCCAATGCCATTGCTTTTCACACACTTCCTTTCAAATATCCAATAATAGCAATGACCTCATGCAAGCTTGCATGGGCGTGTGCAAGGCCCAAAGAATGATTGGAAAGGGTCCAAAATCGTGCACATGTGATGCTGAAAGTGTTGCATTAAACCATGCATTGTTGAATTGAATTAGATTATGAATTTCTTCCAAATGGTATCTCACATTGCACCCATCCGCAAGTCCTTATTTCTTTGGCCAAATGAGATGATCTTGTACTTTCTGGAAAGGTGAGATCAAGGGGAACAACTTTCATGTTGAACACTTTTTCATTTGAAGCTTGGATCGTGATGAATTTTGAGGTGGAAGTTTGGGAAATCAAACATATTTGAAAGTTTTCTAAGTCCCAAGTCAAATGTTCACTTCCTCCACCTTGAATAACTTTTTCTATGTACTTCAAATGAAACAAGTTCCTTCATCAAAGTTGTGGCTCTTTCAAACCTATTCAATTTGGTCACAAATATAACCTCATTTGGATTTGGAATGAAGTAGTTATGCATTTTACAAGTTGAGGAAAATCACTTGTTCAATGGTATTGGCCCAAAATGACCTATAATGTTCCCTCTTGGCACATGCATTTGCAGATTGAATTTGAACTTCCTCAAAACATCAAAGTTGAATTAAACATCTTGAATTAGATCATGGAATTTTAATTGCTTTCATCTCATAAGAATTGAGAAAGTTATGTTCTTGGGAAATTGACCTCCAAACTAGGGTTCAGACAAAATGACCTATAATCTTTCACCATAAAAAATGACTTTAAAAGTAAAACTAGATCTTGAACTCAACATGAAAGTTGTTTGGAATGTCAATTTTAGTAACTTTTCTCTTGGAATCATTTTCATATGACAAAAATTGTAGGAGATAGGGTCTAGGGAACCCCAATTTTTACCAGTTGAGTTTCTCTGGTCAACCACCATGAACCAACTTGCTAGCTTGATATTCTCATGACTTTTGGGACCCATGGAGGATCATATATGTGTAGGATGATGTAATATGAAGTACCCCTTGAAATATTTGATCAAATGTTGAAGAAACTTGTTGAAGAAGTTACATAAGATATCCAGATGAATTAGGGTTTCCAAGGCAAACAAACTTCAAACTCTTGATGATTTCTTGATCAAAATGATAGGTGAAGACCATCGGATCCATATATGATGCATAGAATCAATCTGTACCATTTATTGATTGAACTTCTTGCATTGAGGGTCTCAAACCATAGATATGAGCTTGATGGAGCATAGATGATCATACACACTACCTACAAAAGCAACAAACTATACATTGACATATTTTTGATATTTTGGTTAGTAAATAATGAAAAACAAAGTATGATACTGTAGCACCTCAAATTTGCACCTATCATTATGCATACATTTTCATATTAGGTCATAGCATATCATGGTCCATTGCATAACATTTGCATTGCCTCAGTTGCCTCTAGTGCAAGACAGTCAAGAATTAGGTCAAACTAATCTCCTGATCAGTCAACCAAGCAAGCAAAGGAATTTCTCATTGAATCAAGGCCTTGGGGTTTGTCCAACAAGTTCACATGGCTTGGAGGTCTATTTGAAGTATTTTGGTCAAGGGTTAAGGGCTCAGAGGTCAGCAGTTCATGCCCAGACAGTCAAAAACCCTAAAAAAGTCAACTGTCAGTCAAAGCAGTGGATGGTGGTCATTCTTGTGGAATTTGGGCACCATGGTCAATAATCAAGAGTTCATACAACTTGGGACATCATTTGAAGTCAAGTCCTCAAAGAATTAGGGTTTGGAAGTCATCAGTCAATGCATAATCAGTCAGAAACCCTAAAAGTCAACTGTCCATTTAATTAGTGATTGGATGATTGGAATCGGTTTGTGAGAGTTCATTCATGTCCAAATAGTCATCATACATCATGCCAAACACCATCATGGAAGAATTTGAAGCCAGATCAGAAATTTCCCAAAACAGAAACTGGGCCTGTAACTGAAACCTGCCATAAATGGAAAGTCTTGATCCTCAAACTTACATCATGATACAAGCCTCAAATGAATTTTTGCCCAACATGAAAGTTGAAGATCTTGTTCTCCCATTTCCAAAAAGTCCTAGAACTCTCAATTCCCATGTGTGGTTGGCAAGTTATGATCGAATCGATTTCAGAAAATCTTGAACTTCAAAGGGCCATATCTCTCAAACCGTTTGGCCAATTTTGGTGGGGTTTTTTCCTACAAGTCACATTTGATCCCCTCTTTCCAAAAATATAAATTTCATGTGCCAAAACTTCACCAATCAAAATGGCATATTTTGACCTTTTTCATTTAAGTGTAAGTTTGACCAAGAGTTGACTTTTTGATTTAAACATTTTTTCAACATTTGGCCAATTGGAACAGCTCATAAATGTCATTTAGAATGTGTTTGCAAAGTCAAAATATGCAGTACATAAGGCCATTGCTTGTTTGCTTGAATTGTAAGAAAGGTACAATTTCACCATACCACTCCATGCTATCCACCATACCATGATTTGTACTCATCAAAACAGAGTTTTTAGAGGATAGTTGCTGTTATTTTGAACACATATCTGCAGCCAAAAAACCAGTAGTACAAGGGGCCATTCCTTGTTTGTTTGAAATTGGGGAAAAGGTACTTTGCAGCCATTCCACACCATACCTCCACACTTTGCCTTGCACTATCCATAGCTGATTTTATGGATCAAATTTTCTGTCATTTGAGGGCTATTGGCTGCATAACACAGCAGACCTCATGCATCATGTTTTTTCTGTCATCACATACACAAATGCTCATTCTCTCTCATTGGACATGTTTGCCTCCAAATTGCAAATACTGTCAAGAAGGCATGGCACAAGACAACAGCAAGTCCTTTTCATCATACCTTTTTCTGCCACTTAACATGACCTAGCCAACATAATCAATTGCTACAGCAGCCACAAGCCACAAGACCACAAACAAAAACACTTCTCACTCATTTTCTCCAACATCATCCTTGCTTGCTTGCATTTACCATTGGCTGTCATAACAAAAAGGAGCAAAAACCAAAAGCCCAACAGACCTCACTTGGGATTTTTTTCAAAACCTGTAAAACACAAAACCACAAACCAACAGCTCCACCATCCTATTTCTGTCATGAAACTGCATGAACCAAACCAGAAAACTTCGCTGATGCACATACGCATCCTTGGCCATTCTTGAAAAATCTGCAGCAAGAAAACCCTTGCTCTCCCACCACAAAACAACACAGCAATGGCACACATGACACAGAGTTTCATTCATTAAAACTGCACCTTGGCTTTTCTTCCAAAGACCTGCTACCACCATCCAATTGCAGCCACAATAAGAGATTGCAACACAAGAAAGAGCATGGCTGGTACTGTCACAAAAAACAGCCATGAACCACACACCCTTGGCCATTCTTCCAAAACCTGTAAAAACTCAAGAAGAACAAAAAACCTGCCTTGCTAAATTCACAAAATCCAAGAGCTGCATTCAGTTTTTGTTTTTGCATTTTCAGTCCAAACTCCCATTGAACAAAACCAGCAGCAGCATCAAACACATCATACAGCAGGAGGCATTGGTTCTCTCACTCTCTAAAAATCCCTCTCACTGGCATTTGTTCTAAACAGTCCAAACCAACAAAAAGTAACAAACCTTGCCCTGCTTTGATAACAGTATCTCTTCATTTTTGCTGTCAAAAACAAAACCTTGCCTTGCAACCAACAAACCACAAATCATTGAACTTCACTCATTCAAAAACTGACTGGAACATTGTTTCAAGAACAGTAAAAACTTCCAAAACTCACAAAGAGACCAAAGGACCAAACCCTGCCACAAAGCAACATCCAATAACATATCCTTTCCTCATTTTTTCTGTCACCTCTACCTAGCAGTAGCAGTAACAATACAAGCCATCCCACTACAGAAGACTTCACTGATGGCTTTTGCTTTTGTATTTCAAGAGAACCTGTAAAACTCACAAAGGAATGAAACCTTGCCTTGTCCTGAACACAATCCCAGCATCCTTTTGAACCAACAGCAGACAGAGAACCACCTTCATTCATGCTCAAAAACACATCTTGGCATTTCTCCATTTTTCTGTCAAAAGCTCAAAGAGAACATGAGCCTGGCATTTTGTTGGCTTCAACATCCATTTGAACATCGTTTTCCTTTCATTACAAACCACTAATTGTAACAAGACCACAGCAAACAGAACCATTGTGCATTCATTCCCAAAAACTGCATTTGGTGCATTCTCCAAAACAGTCAAGACACTTCCAAAGAAAAACTTGGCCTTGTTTAAAAACATCATTCAAACAACACCTGGAGCTCATGGCAATCATCATTTCCCAACTGGAAGTCCCCTCCCTAGCACTGTTTTCAAAGAAGCTCAGCCATGGCAGATGAACCTTCCAGCAAAAACCAAGCATCCTTGAGTTTGAAACCTTCCACCAGTCACTTACTGGAGCTTGGACCTTCACCTATTTTGAGCATTTGGAGCCAAATAACAACTGAAGCAGCCACTGTCATCCAACTTGGTAAGATTTTGATTTGCATTCTTCTCTAAATCATGTGGTGGTTTGCATAGATCTTGCAATGCTGAACACAATGAGCTTTAGATCATAGAAAATGGTTTAGTATGTAGCAAGTTATGATGAGATAAAGTTTGATGCTTGAAGATGTTTCCATTGATTTCTTATTGCCTAGCTCGATTTAATGAAAACCCTAGTTGGATTCATATTGCTTGTTGTTTGCTGATCATTTTGGTGTATGAAATTGCATTTTTTTTTGGAGAAATTGGTGAAGTCGATTTTGAGAGGGATGAAGTTATGATGCTGTGCCACAAACCCTAAATTTCCAGAAAGTTTGAACTATTCACGTATGCTTGTTGTATGTTTACTGTGCCATGCCATAATTGACCAATCAGGACATTTCCTGAGTTCCCTTTAAGCGCAGTCGTTTTAATTAGTGGGAGGGGTATTTACAAGATTGCCACCCGTGCCCTATTTAAACCATTGGATTATGTTATTTTTTCTCATTATTTCACACAAACTTCCAAAAATCATAACTTGCTCATTTTTGATCCAAATTGAATGGGATTTTTTGTGTTGTGTTCATCATGATCTCTACTTTTTTATCATTATTTTTCCAGAATTTTTGGATGAATGGTTTTTAAATGGCCTTAGGGTTTGTGACATGTGACCAAATTTTGTACACCTTGCCAAATCAATTGTGAAATAATGAGAATGCATCCAATGGCTCCCAAAGTTTTTGTGCTTAAACTAGACACATTCATGGTGATTTTGGTATAAAGTTTGTGGATTTATCATTTGTGGTTTGTGAGATATGATTTTTTGAATTAGGGTGTGACAATTTGTGTCACACTATTGATGTCCAACTTCATGATTTTCATTACCATGCTTCTTGACCTCCAAATGACTTTATTTTTTGCATGAGCTTACTCTTGTATGTCTAGTTGACTTGTGAATTTTCTTGGATTTAATTGAACTATTTTCCATTTGTTTGAGATTTTTCCTCCCTGCCTAGTCAAATGTTGACTTTGTGTGACACATGTTCCCATTTCATTTGTGAAATTCTCATACTTTATTGGATGGACATGAAATTTTGCATGAGATAACTAGACATCCTCATCTTTACCATGGTTTTGATCCCATTCATTTATCATACACCATTCTTGACTTATGATTTTTCTAAGTTGATGCATGTTTGGTTGACTTCTATGAGCATGTTCAAAATTGCTTTGACTTTCTGATTTTCATTGACTGCCTTCCACTTGTCCAAATGAGATGAAATTTGACATGCTTATCATGCTATGTGTTAGGTTTGATCATGATTTATTTGGTGATTTTTGGAAAATGTTTAGATTGCTTTTGATGCAAGTCTTGCTGTTGACTTCTATGAGCTTCTAAATGCCATGCTTTGACCTAATTTGCTCATGAAATGATGATAGTGATTGATATGGATGTGAACCCAATTGGTTGTGTTTCTTGAATGTTTATACTTGACTTTGATTGGATATCCTTTGCTGTTTTGATTTTCTCATTCACTTTTGACCCTAGGCTTGTCCTAGTGGTCCTGTTACTCACCTTTGAGCTTGTGTTTTCAGGTTGACCATCAAATGGCCATTAAGACCAATTCTTTTGATTGAGCTTACTCAAGTATCATTGCCTAACCTCTTTGTTTTGTAGGTGGCTTGGCTCACATGCCCTAAGCCTTGTGCCTTGCACATCCTTGTGCCCTCTAATTGACTGTTGGTGTCTGTTTCTGTTTGTTTTGTTTGAAGTTGCATGCTAACATCTGCTTGACTGTTTCAGGTGCTTTAGTTGCTTAGTTCCTTGAGAACTTTTTTGCTTTGCTTTGCTTGTATAAGCAATTTGCATTGAGGTATGTCTCCTTTACTTCATGTAGTCTGGAAGACCTGGCCTGTTACTTGGCCAGGCAACTGTCTGAAGTCCTCCTTAAGAGGCAATGTTTGTGACTGTTTACTTTTGTCCTTGCATAGAGTCAAAGTCCTCCTAAGTGAAGAGGCAATTGGTGGAAGGTAGGGATATGCAATCTATCCCCCACTATTCAGTGTGTCATCTGCTTTGCTCACACCACTGTGTTGACGCATTGCAGATACAAACCCAAGATCTTGTGCAATTGCACAGTTGAGTCAGTTTTAAATGTGTAGAAGGGTTCCCACTTTCTGAACCCACACATTCTTGTCTTGAGCTCTCCCAGGCCAGGGATAAGAGCTGTGAGGTCTCATCCTCACTTCATCCTTTCATCTGCTTCACCTTAGCCCCTCAATGGCAAGGTTAAGAGCAACACTCACCCCATTCCAGAGGTTTGTTTGTTGAGGTTGACATGACCCCTTGACTAAAACCTAACCCTTGTTTGAGCCACTTGTTTGTGTATAGCGTGTGCTATCTGTGCTGGTAGGATTGTTTGACTTGCTTCCTGTGCAAGATAGGATTGTTTGACTTGCTTCCTGTGCAAGTTAGGATAGTTTGACTTGCTTCCTGTGCAAGATAGGTTTGTTTGACTTGCTTCCTGTGCAAGATAGGATTGTTTGACTTACTTCCTGTGCAAGTTAGGATTAGTTTAGACTTGCTTCCTGTGCAAGTAGGTTTTGCTTGGCTTGCTTCCTGTGCAAGTTAAGTGTGTGTGGTTTGCTTCCTGTGTGAGCCATGCTTAGGATAGGTTGGCCCTTGTGCCAGTTAGCTAGAAACCTTAACTTAGGGATGATTTGCATGATAACATCTAGGCTCGAGTCGTAGTCTCCCTAGTTGTGTCTCCCTCTGTTATCTGGTTAGGCTAGTCCTTTATCCCTCTGTAGGGGAACTACATCGCCCTGATCTTCACACCAGATGAAGTATGTAGGCAGGAGATTGAGCTGATCTCTCCGGGCGCCTTTTCTTTCTTTTGTGTGTGTTGTCTGACAGTTGCTAGGCTCGAGTGCCTGACTCCTTAGCAATTTGTTGTCTGTCTGTTTGAGTGTGTGCTTGACAGTTATAGGCTCGAGTCCCCGACTCCCTATCAACTTGTTGTGTTGTTGTGTGCTTGGAAGCTGATGTAAGTCCATCGAGTGGCAGTTAGGTTCCAGTGTGCGTGTGTTCGGTTCGGATGCTGATGTAAGCCCAGTAAGTGGCATTCGGGCTCCACGTTTGTCTGTTGTGTGCGTTTAGGTTCGGATGTCAATGTAAGTCCAGTGATTGGCATTTGGGCTCCGTGTTTGCCTCTTTGCGTGTGTTTTAGGTTCGGATGCTGACATAAGTCCAGTGATTGGCAGTCGGGCTCCACGTTTGCCTTTGCCTGTGTTTGTTTGTGCGCGTGTCAGCCGAGCTACGAATGCTCTGATTCTTCTCTCGTCCGAGAAGATACGTATGCATAGGATGCGACATCCTAGCGAGCATGTGTCGTCTCCCCAGTCCGAACTACTTCGACTCTGATGTCTATGCCTGATAGACTAAGTAGGCCCAGGATGCGATGTCCTGCCGAGTCAGTTTCAGTCAGTTTCTTTTGTCTCTTTTCAGCCAGTGTGCGTGTGTTTGAGCAGTGTTTAGCAACCAATATTCCTTCCTTTAGTGCGTGGATCCCGTGGAGTACTACGGATGCGTAGGGGTGCTAATACCTTCCCTTCGCATAACCGACTCCCGAACCCATTCTCTTTGGTCGCGAGACCATGTCTTTTCCCAGGTTTACTCTGAGCGTTTCCTTTCCCTCTTTTGGGATAAATAACGCACGGTGGCGGCTCTGTTGTTCTTGTTTTCCCGCCGGTTTTTCGCGCGATGCGACAGCTGGCGACTCTGCTGGGGAAATAGAGAAGTTGACCTATGCTGGTCCATCTTCCCTGAGCGAGTCTCTCCTAGCGCTCTTTAGGTTAGGGTTTTGGTTGCTTTGTGCTGTGTTTATTTATTGCATTCATTATTTACTGTTTGCATTCATTGTCTATTGTTTGCATTTATGTTTGCATTAATGTTTGCATTTATTCATCTGTTCACCTGGCTGGTTGTTTGTTTCTCTCTGTGTGGGGGGGGAAGAGTCAGTTGAGGTAAAAGGTCCAATACCCAGACCATGAGTGCAATCTAGGATACCTAGGAATAGAGTGATTCATGGGAAGCGGGTGGTATGGCGCCACTTAGCGGAACATTGATATCACGAGCAGTTCAGACCCTGGTGGGATGCTGTCGTTACATACTTCGGGTGTGTATATGACAGTATTCTGCGAAAGGTTATTTATGCTGCGTTTCTCTCAAGCTTTACCCTGGCCTAGACTACACCCGTGAGTGGGGAAGGGTTATTCATTACAGGTACCGTTGGTGACTCGGTTCTGTTGGTGACTTGATTCTGATGGTGACTTTGTGTTCAGACAGTTTTCAGTTGACCTTAAGTTGGATTTATGTTCTGATTTTGACTGAAGCTTCGACCTAGTATCAGAATCTGCACAACCAGCCAGCCGTGTCTGCATCATGTGCATCATAGCATATTTATTTTTCAAAAGAAACGCATTGAAAAAAAATATATATAAAAAAAAAATCAAAAGAAAAAAAAAAGAAGAAAAAAATTAATCTCTGCATGCATATCATTTCTCAGGTACATTCCCGAGCTTGTCTACTGATAGAGATGGCAACAGTTCCCGAGTTGAAGCGGAAGACCTGTTCCTACAGTTTCCACCGTGAGCCGTTGACTCCGCTAGTTGAGTTGGGTAGCCTCGTGACAGACGATCGACTGAAGAGTTTTGTTGGGCGGTACGGAGATATCTTGACAGTATTGAAGACAGTAGTGGATCCAGTGCCTCTGCAGACACTACTTCAGTTTTATGACCCAGAGCTCAGATGCTTCACTTTCCAAGATTACCAGTTAGCACCTACTCTCGAGGAGTATTCTATCCTGTTGAGTATCCCTATTCAGCATCAGACTCCCTTCTTGGACGTTCCAAAGGAGGTCGACTTCAGATTGATTGCCAGAGCTCTCCGGTTGAGTGTTGAGGAGGTCGGTAAGAATTGGAAACCCTGTGGGGAAGTTGTAGGTCTGCCATTGAAGTTCCTGTTGAGAGTAGCCAGAGTTGAAGCAGAAAGGGGAATTGGGAAGTTTTTCACGTACAGTTAGCTGCCATGATCTATGGTATCATCCTATTTCCCAGTATGCCAAATTTCATTGACTTCACTGCTATCAGCATTTTCATCAGAGGGAATCCAATCCCTACCCTTCTAGCAGATACTTACTATGCCATTCACAGCAGGCATGGTAAGGGAGGAGCCATCAGGTGTTGCCTACCTCTTCTGTTCAAATGGTTCATGTCTCTTCTGCCAGCCAGTGGACCATTTGTGGATACCCAGAGCACTCTTAAGTGGACTCAGAGGGTCATGTCGCTTACTTCCTACGACATCAGGTGGCAGTCGTACCGGATGGATGTGAAGAATGTTATTATGAGCTGTGGAGAATTCCGGAATGTGCCACTCGTGGGGACCAAGGGTTGTATAAATTACAACCCGGTTCTTTCTCTTCGCCAGTTGGGGTTTGTGATGAGCGAAAGACCGCTCGAAGCAGAGATAGCTGAGAGTTTTTGTTTTGAGAAGAAGGATGACCCTGTTAGGTTGGAGCAGATAGGGAGAGCCTGGAGAGATGTGGGAGTGAAGGATGGATCCGTCTTAGGGAAGAAGTTTGCCATTGCAATGCCCGATTACACCGATTGGGTAAAGAAGAGAGTGGAAACTTTGCTGCTACCCTATGATAGGATGGAGCCGTTGCAGGAGCAACCACCTTTGATCCTTGCTGAGAGTGTGTCTGCGGAGCACTACAAGCAAGCCTGGATGGAGAATCGCCGTTTGAGAGAGAAGGAGCAAGATACCCAGATGGAGCTGTACAAAGCTAAAGCTGATAAGCTGCACTTGGCCCATCAACTCAGGGAAGTGCAAGGAGAGGATGCTAGCAGAGCAAGGAACAAGAAGAGATCCTACGAGGAGATGGAGAGTATGTTAGATGCAGAACACCGGGAGCGCTTGAGGCTGCAGAAGGCTGAGGCCAGTTATCAGAAGAAGATCAGAGACTTGGAGAAGCAACTCAGAGACAAAGATGCTCAGTTGAAAAAGGAGATGGAGTTGAGACAGAAATCAGAGGACCACCTTGGAGGAGAAGTGGTAGAGCTTAGACGACAGTTGAAGGAGAAGATTACCCCTCTACCAGAATGTTCAGAATGCACACTGTTGATAGACCAGTGCCATTACCTGAAGACCCTCATTCCTGAAGACCGTCTGTCTTAGTTTGTATCTCTGTTTGTATTTTGTTGAGAATCACCTCCAGGCTTGTTGGATGGGATTCATTTGCGTGTAAGCCATCTCTTGGATCTTTTTGTTGAGAATCACCTCCAGGCTTGTTGGATGGGATTCTTTTTCTTTGTATGTTGTTTATTCAGATTTTCTGTTGACATTGGTTGTATGCCTTTTATCCTTATGTATATATAAGGATGTCAGCATTTCCTTGTATCTGTTTGTTCTCTTGTTGCTGCAGGTTGCCATCTTTTCAGGATGGGTCAGGCTCTTTGAATGCCTGAGAAATGAGCATCTCATGTGCATCATGCATATCATTAGCATCATACTCATATCATTTTGCATAACAGGTGTTCTTGATCGTGACTTCTCACTCTTGGTTCCTGTTCAGGCAGGATAGCTGATCAACGTCCGCACCGCTACTCAACAAGACTGAATCAACAGAGAAGTATGGATCAATTTCAAGCTGAGTTGGCTGAGATGAAGGCAAGCATGGCCCAGTTTATGAATATGATGCAAGGGGTTGCGCAAGGTCAAGAAGAACTTCGAGCTATGGTTCAACGACAAGAGGCTGCAAATCCACCGATCAACCATGCTCCGCCAGAGGGAGGCCCGGTCAATGATAACAATGTCGCTGCTGCTGTACCCGTCAACAACTATGCTGTAGGTGATGAATTGGGGGGTATTCGAATCAACGGTCAACCTATTGTTCCAGATGCCGCTAATGCCAGAGTAGTCCGTGCTCCGGCCCGTAATCCTGCTACGATTGTTGACAGACAGGAGGATATGTTCTCTCTGCTCAGTGAAGACGAAGACGTTCTGGGAAGGGTTAATGAGAGAGACCGCAAAGTTGAGGCTCTTGCTGAGAAGATCCGTGCTATGGAAAGTCAGAATTCTCTCGGTTTTGATGTTACTAATATGGGATTGGTTGAAGGTCTGAGAATCCCTCACAAGTTCAAAGCACCGTCCTTCGACAAATACAACGGTACTTCTTGCCCTCGCACCCATGTGCAGGCTTATTATCGAAAAATCTCTGCGTATACCGATGATGAAAAGATGTGGATGTATTTTTTCCAAGATAGTCTATCTGGGGCTTCTTTGGACTGGTACATGGAATTGAAGAGAGATTCTGTCCGCTGTTGGAGGGATCTGGGTGAGGCCTTTTTGAGGCAATACAAACACAACATGGACATGGCACCGAGCCGGACTCAGCTGCAGAGTCTTTGTCAGAAATCCAATGAAAGCTTCAAGGAGTACGCTCAGAGGTGGCGTGAATTGGCTGCTAGAGTTCAACCCCCTATGCTGGAGAGGGAGTTGACAGACATGTTTATTGGTACTCTTCAAGGTGTGTTTATGGAACGGATGGGGAGCTGCCCATTCAGTAGTTTTTCTGATGTCGTCATTTGTGGAGAGAGGACTGAGAGTTTGATTAAAACTGGGAAGATCCAAGATGCTGGTTCCTCTTCTTCTAGGAAGCCGTTTGTTGGGGCACCTCGTCGAAGAGAGGGTGAAACTAATGCCGTTCAACACCGCAGAAATCAGAACAGAATTGAATACCGTCAAGCTGCTGCAGTGACCATTCCGACACCTCAACCTCGTCAACAACAACAAAGGGTTCAACAACCACAACAACAACAACAACAACGTCCTTTCCAGCCTAGGCAGAAGTTGCAGGCTGATAGAAGATTTGATCCTCTGCCTATGTCTTACGCAGAGTTACTACCCGAACTACTCCGGTTAGGGTTTGTAGAGCTGCGTACGATGGCTACTCCGACAGTGCTGCCTCCTGGCTATGATGCTAATGTTAGATGTGACTTTCATTCTGGGGCACCAGGCCACCATACTGAGAAGTGTCGAGCTCTCCAGCACAAGGTTCAAGATTTGATCGATGCCAAGGCGATCAACTTCGCTCCAGTGCCTAATGTCGTAAACAACCCTATGCCTCAGCATGGTGGGCATAGAGTGAACAATATTGAGGGGAAAGAAGCTGAAGATCTGGTTGTTAATGTTGATGATGTTCAGACTTCTCTGCTAGTTGTGAAGGGCCGTCTGCTGAAGGGGGGTGTCTACCCGGGCTGTGATGAAGATTGTTTGGGCTGTGCAGAATCTGAGAATGGTTGCGACCAGTTAAGGACCGGTATCCAGGGTATGATGGATGAGGGTTGTCTGCAATTCAGTAGGGCTGTAAAAGATCGTGGAACAGCGTCAACTATCACCATTTACTTTAAACCGTCTGAAGAACGTGGACAAAGGGTCGTCAGTGCACCTGCAGCAAATGGTACCCCAGTTACCATTCCCGTGCCTGTAACCATCAGTGTTCCAACTACTACCGCTGCATCTGGAAGAAGGGCTGTTGAGAATAGTAGAGCTGTGCCGTGGAAGTATGATAATGCTCACCGCAATTACAGAAGGGCTGAAAGTCAGACAAGACCAGTGAGTCAAACTCCAGTGACGATTGGTGTACCAAATAGAGTTCCTGCAACTATTGGTCCGGCTGTGGATAATGTAGGGGGTCCAGGAGGTTTTACCAGAAGCGGTCGTCTGTTCGCACCGCAGCCTTTAAGGGACAATAATGCTGAGGCTCTCGCCAGAGCAAAGGGTAAACAAGCTGTGGTTGAGGAAGAACCTGTCCAGAAGGAGGCGCCCGAGGGGTCATTTGAGAAGGACGTGGAGGAGTTTATGAAGATAATCAAGAAGAGTGACTACAAGATTGTAGATCAGTTGAATCAAACTCCGTCCAAGATTTCTATACTTTCACTGTTGATGTGCTCTGAGGCACACCGTAATGCCTTGCTGAAGATGTTGAATCTGGCTTACGTACCTCAAGAGATTTCTGTCAATCAACTGGAGGGTGTGATGGCCAATGTGAGCACCAGGCATGGTGTAGGTTTTACCAATCTAGACTTACCGCCTGAAGGGCGAAACCATAACAAAGCCTTGCACATCACCATGGAGTGCAAGGGGGCAGTGTTGTCTCACGTATTGGTAGACACCGGGTCGTCGCTGAATGTGTTACCTAAGCAGATTCTGAGGAAGATTGATGCGGAAGGGTTTGCGCTTAATCCCAGTGTCCTGATCGTTCGTGCTTTCGACGGATCCAAACGTTCTGTGTGTGGAGAAGTTACCTTGCCTGTGAAGATAGGTCCTGAGGTATTCGATATCATCTTCTATGTTATGGACATCCAGCCCGCTTACAGTTGTCTATTGGGGCGTCCATGGATTCATGCAGCAGGGGCAGTCTCGTCGACTCTCCATCAAAAGCTCAAGTATGTCTGGAACGGTCAGATTGTGACTGTGTGCGGTGAAGAAGAGATTCTGGTGAGTCATCTATCCTCGTTCAAGTATGTTGAGGTGGATGGCGAGATCCACGAAACCTTATGCCAGGCGTTTGAGACTGTGGCTCTGGAGAAAGTGGCGTACGCTGAGCAGAGGAAGCCAGGTGCTTCAATTACTTCTTACAAGCAGGCTAAGGAGGTTGTTGATTCTGGCAAAGCTGAAGGCTGGGGCAAGATGGTGGATTTGCCGGTTAAAGAAGACAAATTTGGTGTTGGTTATGAGCCTCTCCGAGCAGAGCAGAATGGTCAAGCGGGTCCGAGTACCTTTACCAGCGCTGGGCTGATGAATCATGGCGACGTCTCTGCAACCGGTAGTGAAGACTGTGACAGCAATTGTGATTTGGACAACTGGGTTCGCCCGTGTGCACCAGGGGGGTCTATCAACAACTGGACGGCTGAAGAAGTGGTTCAAGTTACTCTTCTGACAGAGTAATTTTCTGCTGTTTTGTCATTTTGCATGAAAATCCTACGTTCTGCCCAAGGCGTAGTGATTCATTTTTGTAGGGCCTCATCATGTTTTAATGATTATCATTAATGAAGGACATTTTTTGAACAAACTTTGTGATCCTTGTCTTTCTATTTTTCGTTTTCATCTTTTTTCAAAACAATAAAAATGGCAATGTTTTTTGTTTTTTGTGACTTTATTGAACTCTTTTTCTAAAACAAAGCATCAAACATGCAGAAACGATCTTATGGCATTCACTATGAACAGTTCTGTTATGGCTCAGTATGATTTCGATAATCCCATTTACCAAGCTGAAGAGGAGAGTGAGGAAGACTGTGAACTCCCTGCAGAATTGGCCAGATTACTGAAGCAGGAGGAAAGGGTCATCCAACCTCATCAGGAGGAGCTGGAAACTATTAATTTGGGTACTGAGGACGCCAAAAGAGAAATCAAGATTGGGGCTGTTTTAGAGGACTCTGTCAAGAGGAGGCTGATTGAGATGCTGAGAGAATATGTGGAAGTGTTCGCCTGGTCGTATCAAGATATGCCTGGTTTAGATACAGACATTGTGATGCATCGATTACCTCTTAGAGAAGGATGTCCTTCGGTCAAGCAGAAGCTTCGTAGAACGAGTCCTGACATGGCAACTAAGATCAAGGAAGAGGTTCAGAAGCAGTGGGATGCAGGTTTTCTGGCTGTTACCAGTTATCCACCGTGGGTGGCCAACATCGTTCCTGTGCCGAAGAAGGATGGTAAAGTCAGAATGTGTGTCGATTACCGGGATTTGAATAGAGCGAGTCCGAAAGATGATTTCCCATTACCTCACATTGATGTATTGGTTGATAATACGGCTCAATCCTCGATATTCTCTTTCATGGATGGTTTCTCTGGATATAATCAGATCAAGATGGCGCCAGAGGACATGGAAAAGACGACATTCATTACACCTTGGGGCACGTTCTGCTATAAGGTGATGCCATTTGGGCTGAAGAATGCTGGTGCTACCTATCAGAGGGCAATGACGACTCTTTTTCATGACATGATGCACAAAGAAATTGAAGTGTACGTAGATGATATGATTGCGAAGTCGCAGACAGAAGAGGAGCACCTGGTTAATTTGCAGAAGCTGTTTGACCGGTTGAGGAAGTTCAAGCTGAGGTTGAATCCGAACAAGTGTACGTTTGGGGTGAGATCAGGGAAGCTCTTAGGCTTCATTGTCAGTGAGAAAGGGATTGAGGTTGATCCGGCAAAAGTCAAAGTTATTCAAGAGATGCCTGAACCGAAAACGGAGAAGCAAGTCCGTGGGTTTTTAGGGAGGTTGAACTACATTGCAAGGTTCATATCTCATCTAACTGCTACATGTGAACCAATTTTCAAACTGCTCAGAAAGAATCAAGCGATCAAGTGGAATGATGATTGTCAGAAAGCTTTTGACAAGATTAAAGAGTATTTACAGGAACCTCCAATCCTTATACCTCCAGTTCCAGGGAGACCTCTGATAATGTACCTGTCAGTGACGGAGAACTCGATGGGGTGTGTATTGGGACAGCATGACGAGTCTGGTCGAAAAGAGCATGCCATATACTACCTTAGCAAAAAGTTTACCGACTGTGAAACAAGATATTCACTGCTCGAGAAAACTTGCTGTGCTTTGGCCTGGGCTGCTCGCCGACTAAGACAGTATATGTTGAACCATACTACTCTATTGATTTCTAAGATGGATCCAGTGAAGTACATCTTTGAGAAACCAGCTCTCACCGGACGAGTTGCCCGTTGGCAGATGATTCTAACAGAGTATGACATTCAGTACACGTCACAGAAGGCCATCAAGGGTAGTATTCTGTCAGACTACCTCGCCGAACAACCGATCGAAGATTATCAGCCTATGATGTTTGAGTTCCCTGATGAAGACATCATGTATCTTAAGATGAAAGATTGCGAAGAGCCTCTCGTCGAGGAAGGACCGGATCCGGACGACAAATGGACACTGATGTTTGATGGGGCTGTGAATATGAACGGTAATGGTGTTGGGGCAGTGTTGATCAATCCCAAAGGCGCTCATATACCTTTTTCTGCCAGATTGACGTTTGACGTCACCAACAACGAAGCTGAGTATGAGGCTTGTATCATGGGGATAGAAGAAGCCATTGATCTGAGGATCAAAACTCTTGATATATTTGGAGATTCCGCTCTAGTGGTCAATCAAGTCAATGGAGATTGGAATACGAATCAGCCGCATCTGATTCCATATAGAGATTATACCAGAAGAATACTGACGTTCTTCAAGAAGGTGAAGTTGTATCATGTCCCCCGGGATGAGAATCAAATGGCTGATGCCTTGGCTACTTTGTCGTCTATGATCAAAGTTCATTGGTGGAATCATGTGCCACATGTTGCGGTGAATCGACTTGAGAGGCCTGCGTATGTGTTCGCAGCCGAGTCTGTGGTGATGGATGAGAAGCCGTGGTATTATGACATCAAGAATTTCCTCAAGACTCAGGAGTACCCTGAAGGTGCGTCGAAGAATGACAAGAAAACCCTGAGAAGGCTGGCTGGAAGCTTCTATTTGAATCAGGATGATGTGCTGTATAAGAGAAACTTTGACATGGTCTTGCTCAGATGCGTGGACAGACCCGAGGCAGACATGTTAATGCAGGAAGTTCATGAAGGTTCCTTCGGTACTCATGCCGGCGGACATGCAATGGCTAAGAAATTGTTGAGAGCGGGTTATTACTGGATGACTATGGAATCCGACTGTTTCAAGTATGCTCGGAAGTGCCATAAGTGTCAAATCTATGCTGATAAGGTGCATGTACCACCAAGCCCTCTGAATATCATGAATTCGCCTTGGCCGTTTGCCATGTGGGGCATTGATATGATTGGGAAGATCGAGCCTACTGCTTCGAATGGACATCGCTTCATCTTGGTTGCGATTGACTATTTCACCAAGTGGGTGGAAGCAGCTTCCTATGCTAACGTTACCAAACAAGTGGTTACCCGGTTCATCAAGAAAGAAATCATCTGTCGTTATGGAGTTCCCGAGAGAATCATCACTGACAATGGTTCGAATCTCAACAACAAGATGATGAAAGAGCTTTGTAAAGATTTCAAGATTGAACATCACAATTCTTCTCCTTACAGACCGAAGATGAATGGTGCTGTAGAAGCAGCAAACAAGAATATCAAGAAGATTGTGCAGAAGATGGTCGTTACGTACAAGGATTGGCATGAGATGCTGCCTTTCGCTTTGCATGGGTACCGTACCTCAGTACGTACGTCGACCGGGGCAACCCCTTACTCCCTTGTGTATGGTATGGAAGCTGTCCTACCTATTGAAGTGGAAATTCCTTCTCTGAGAGTTTTATTGGATGTCAAGCTAGACGAAGCCGAGTGGATTCGAACGAGATTTAACGAGTTGAGCCTTATCGAGGAGAGACGGTTAGCAGTTGTATGTCATGGACAGTTGTATCAGCGAAGGATGAAGCGAGCCTTTGATCAGAAAGTGCGTCCTCGAAGCTATCAGGTCGGTGATCTAGTTTTGAAGAGGATCCTCCCTCCCGGTACAGATAACAGGGGCAAGTGGACTCCTAATTACGAAGGTCCGTATGTTGTGAAGAAGGTCTTTTCCGGTGGAGCCTTGATGCTTACAACTATGGATGGTGAAGATTTTCCGTCTCCTGTCAACTCAGATGTAGTCAAAAAATACTTCGCATAAATTGACCCGCTGGACAAAAAAAGAGTCCAGGCAAAAATGGGCATCCCGGCGAACCAAAAAAAAACAGAAAGAAAAGGTTCGGGCAAAAATTAGGGATAAAATGAAAAAGAATTGTACACCCGGTAAGTCGAAAACCCGCAAGGGCGGCTTAGGCAAAAATGGGTATCCCGGTGGATCGAAAACCCGAAAGGGCGATCCAGGCAAAAATTAGGGATTAAAGCGAAGACTACAGTCTGAGTTGTCTGTACTTCATCAAGCTTTGTCGTCTGCCATCTCGAAAGATGTGATCTGTCCAGTCATTCTTCTCAGAAAGCAAGGAGTTGGGAGGAAAACTGATGATCTGTGAGTTATAACAGAATTGGGAAATAGTGGATGTCGTGTTCACATTGCCATTAGGATAGATTTTTTCCTTTTGTACGCAATTACCTCTTTCTAGGAATTGCTTCCTAATGTATTTGCCTCTTCAGGCACATTTTCAATCAATAAAAGTCGTTATTCAGATAAATAGCTCTTCTGCTTTTATTTTTACTGTTTTGTTTGCAAAATGTCCGAATTTTTGATAAGCATTGCATATAAAAAACATGAAGGCTACACAATAGCTTGCAGAAAGATAAAACATTCGAAAATCATTTTGAATGTTGAGGACACTTGAGCGTATCTTGTCCATGTATCCCCTGGGGGCATTTTGTTGTGCTGTTTTTCAGATTGGCATCTGTGAGGACGTTTCCTCAGCAGATTTTTTCCCCAAGCAAGTTTGGAAGCTATCAGAGCTATGTTCCCCTGCAGAGACGTCTGTGGATAGTGCCTTCTATTCCCCAACAGATCTAGGGATTGCCTACCCCCAGCAGGCCCTGTATTTGCCGATTTCCTCCCCGAGTGAGGCAGGTTCATTGAATTTATTTCCAACATTTATCCTACCTGTGGACTGAAGGATATCCCCAGTAGAGTTTACCTTTCCCCAGCAGCAGTGCTATTCTTCAACATGAGTGTGAAGTCGCTTTACCATTCTCCAAGCAGAGTTCCCCGCAGATTATTTCCCCAAGAGGAGTCTCCCCACAGAGTCAGAGTATCTGATCATTTCGGCTCCCTAGCCAGGGTTCATTTGCATTTTGCATGTAGTAATCATTGCATCCTCAAAAATTGCGTAGCATTCCCATTCAATATGGAGCATTACGCCATAGAAAAATTCAAACATATGCATTCATGTGTTAACTTCACCAGACCGTATCCCCGGTAGAGGCGGATCATTTCATTCAACATCAGCACGGCAAGACTGCTACAGTTGCTCTTGACAGCATTCAGAATTGTTTATTCCCCACAGAGGTTTATTTCCTCACCCGATGGTGACAGAGGTTTATTTCCTCACCCGATGGTGACAGAAAGTTTGTTTCTCCTCAGTGAGACCCCCAGCAAGTGGTCAACCTTGCCTTGACATATCTCAGATGTCGCTCTTTGTGATACCAGTAAGTGTCATGCTAGCACCCGCGTGTGTTTCTTTGTTTGGTGTCGGTAAACACCATTGTTTCGGTGTCTGTAAACATCGGATATTTTATCCAGTCATCAGTAAATGTCTGGTCATCACTTTTGGTGTCGGTAAACACCATTGTTTCGGTGTCTGTAAACATCGGATATTTTATCCAGTCATCAGTAAATGTCTGGTCATCATTGTTGGTGTCGGTAAACACCATTGTTTCGGTGTCTGTAAACATCGAGTTTTCTCTCCAGTCATCAGTAAATGTCTGGTCATCATTTTTGGTGTCGGTAAACACCATTGTTTCGGTGTCTGTAAACATCGAGTATTCTCTCCAGTCATCAGTAAATGTCTGGCCATCTTTTTTGGTGTCTGTAAACACCATTGCTTCGGTGTCTGTCAACATCGAGTCTCACCCCAGTCATCGGTAAATGTCTGGTCATTTTTTTGATGTCGGTAAACATCATCTTTCGATGTCGGTAAACATCGGGTCTTTCTTTCAGTCATCGGTAAATGTCTGATGATCCCCAGCTAGAAATCCCCAGTAGAGTCATCTGTAAATGTCCTATCTGGTTTCCAGTTGCGAATATTTGTTCGTATCTCCCCAATTAATTTCTCATTCCCAGTCATCGGTAAATGTCTGGTCATCATCTTTCGATGTCGGTAAATATCGAGTCTCATCCCAGTCATCGGTAAATGTCTGTTCGTGAAATCAAGATCCCCAGAAGTCGTCGGTAAACGTCTTGTCTGGTATCACCACAAAGATTTTGTTCCTCCCCAAGCGGAGATGCCATCGGTAAATGGCCCAGTTTTCTTCGATATCGGTAAATATCGAATTCCCAGTTGCAGCAGCCATCGGTAAATGGTCTTGCTAAGTTTGACATCGGTAAATGTCAGGTTTCTTTGAAGCCACCATCGGTAAATGGTCTTGCTTCCTTTCTACATCAAAATCCGTTCCCCAGCAGCCATCGGTAAATGGTCTGGCTGAAGTTGATATCGGTAAATATCAAATTCTAACCATCGGTAAATGGTTTTGCTTTTCAGAATTTTGTTTCCCAGCAGCCATCGGTAAATGGTTTGGCTGAAGTTGATATCGGTAAATATCAAGGTCCCAGTTTTAACCATCGGTAAATGGTTTTGTTTTTCAGAAATTTGTTTTCCCCAGCCGCCATCGGTAAATGGTCTCGCTGAAGTTGATATCGGTAAATATCAAGTTACAGTTTCTAACCATCGGTAAATGGTTTCGCCTTTCTGAAGTTGTCAATTGCAGGCGTCATCGGTAAATGACATGGTTCCTTTTGTATCATATCCAGTACTGTGCAAATTCTACGGTTCTTCGGTATTCAATCCCTGTTTACCCTGAAAGTCTGACAGCCGTTGCTATCATCCGTTCGGGTTCCCAGCTGATTGAATAGGGGCAGCTGTAGCACCTCAAATTTGCACCTATCATTATGCATACATTTTCATATTAGGTCATAGCATATCATGGTCCATTGCATAACATTTGCATTGCCTCAGTTGCCTCTAGTGCAAGACAGTCAAGAATTAGGTCAAACTAATCTCCTGATCAGTCAACCAAGCAAGCAAAGGAATTTCTCATTGAATCAAGGCCTTGGGGTTTGTCCAACAAGTTCACATGGCTTGGAGGTCTATTTGAAGTATTTTGGTCAAGGGTTAAGGGCTCAGAGGTCAGCAGTTCATGCCCAGACAGTCAAAAACCCTAAAAAAGTCAACTGTCAGTCAAAGCAGTGGATGGTGGTCATTCTTGTGGAATTTGGGCACCATGGTCAATAATCAAGAGTTCATACAACTTGGGACATCATTTGAAGTCAAGTCCTCAAAGAATTAGGGTTTGGAAGTCATCAGTCAATGCATAATCAGTCAGAAACCCTAAAAGTCAACTGTCCATTTAATCAGTGATTGGATGATTGGAATCGGTTTGTGAGAGTTCATTCATGTCCAAATAGTCATCATACATCATGCCAAACACCATCATGGAAGAATTTGAAGCCAGATCAGAAATTTCCCAAAACAGAAACTAGGCCTGTAACTGAAACCTGCCATAAATGGAAAGTCTTGATCCTCAAACTTACATCATGATACAAGCCTCAAATGAATTTTTGCCCAACATGAAAGTTGAAGATCTTGTTCTCCCATTTCCAAAAAGTCCTAGAACTCTCAATTCCCATGTGTGGTTGGCAAGTTATGATCGAATCGATTTCAGAAAATCTTGAACTTCAAAGGGCCATATCTCTCAAACCGTTTGGCCAATTTTGGTGGGGTTTTTTCCTACAAGTCACATTTGATCCCCTCTTTCCAAAAATATAAATTTCATGTGCCAAAACTTCACCAATCAAAATGGCATATTTTGACCTTTTTCATTTAAGTGTAAGTTTGACCAAGAGTTGACTTTTTGATTTAAACATTTTTTCAACATTTGGCCAATTGGAACAGCTCATAAATGTCATTTAGAATGTGTTTGCAAAGTCAAAATATGCAGTACATAAGGCCATTGCTTGTTTGCTTGAATTGTAAGAAAGGTACAATTTCACCATACCACTCCATGCTATCCACCATACCATGATTTGTACTCATCAAAACAGAGTTTTTAGAGGATAGTTGCTGTTATTTTGAACACATATCTGCAGCCAAAAAACCAGTAGTACAAGGGGCCATTCCTTGTTTGTTTGAAATTGGGGAAAAGGTACTTTGCAGCCATTCCACACCATACCTCCACACTTTGCCTTGCACTATCCATAGCTGATTTTATGGATCAAATTTTCTGTCATTTGAGGGCTATTGGCTGCATAACACAGCAGACCTCATGCATCATGTTTTTTCTGTCATCACATACACAAATGCTCATTCTCTCTCATTGGACATGTTTGCCTCCAAATTGCAAATACTGTCAAGAAGGCATGGCACAAGACAACAGCAAGTCCTTTTCATCATACCTTTTTCTGCCACTTAACATGACCTAGCCAACATAATCAATTGCTACAGCAGCCACAAGCCACAAGACCACAAACAAAAACACTTCTCACTCATTTTCTCCAACATCATCCTTGCTTGCTTGCATTTACCATTGGCTGTCATAACAAAAAGGAGCAAAAACCAAAAGCCCAACAGACCTCACTTGGGATTTTTTTCAAAACCTGTAAAACACAAAACCACAAACCAACAGCTCCACCATCCTATTTCTGTCATGAAACTGCATGAACCAAACCAGAAAACTTCGCTGATGCACATACGCATCCTTGGCCATTCTTGAAAAATCTGCAGCAAGAAAACCCTTGCTCTCCCACCACAAAACAACACAGCAATGGCACACATGACACAGAGTTTCATTCATTAAAACTGCACCTTGGCTTTTCTTCCAAAGACCTGCTACCACCATCCAATTGCAGCCACAATAAGAGATTGCAACACAAGAAAGAGCATGGCTGGTACTGTCACAAAAAACAGCCATGAACCACACACCCTTGGCCATTCTTCCAAAACCTGTAAAAACTCAAGAAGAACAAAAAACCTGCCTTGCTAAATTCACAAAATCCAAGAGCTGCATTCAGTTTTTGTTTTTGCATTTTCAGTCCAAACTCCCATTGAACAAAACCAGCAGCAGCATCAAACACATCATACAGCAGGAGGCATTGGTTCTCTCACTCTCTAAAAATCCCTCTCACTGGCATTTGTTCTAAACAGTCCAAACCAACAAAAAGTAACAAACCTTGCCCTGCTTTGATAACAGTATCTCTTCATTTTTGCTGTCAAAAACAAAACCTTGCCTTGCAACCAACAAACCACAAATCATTGAACTTCACTCATTCAAAAACTGACTGGAACATTGTTTCAAGAACAGTAAAAACTTCCAAAACTCACAAAGAGACCAAAGGACCAAACCCTGCCACAAAGCAACATCCAATAACATATCCTTTCCTCATTTTTTCGGTCACCTCTACCTAGCAGTAGCAGTAACAATACAAGCCATCCCACTGCAGAAGACTTCACTGATGGCTTTTGCTTTTGTATTTCAAGAGAACCTGTAAAACTCACAAAGGAATGAAACCTTGCCTTGTCCTGAACACAATCCCAGCATCCTTTTGAACCAACAGCAGACAGAGAACCACCTTCATTCATGCTCAAAAACACATCTTGGCATTTCTCCATTTTTCTGTCAAAAGCTCAAAGAGAACATGAGCCTGGCATTTTGTTGGCTTCAACATCCATTTGAACATCGTTTTCCTTTCATTACAAACCACTAATTGTAACAAGACCACAGCAAACAGAACCATTGTGCATTCATTCCCAAAAACTGCATTTGGTGCATTCTCCAAAACAGTCAAGACACTTCCAAAGAAAAACTTGGCCTTGTTTAAAAACATCATTCAAACAACACCTGGAGCTCATGGCAATCATCATTTCCCAACTGGAAGTCCCCTCCCTAGCACTGTTTTCAAAGAAGCTCAGCCATGGCAGATGAACCTTCCAGCAAAAACCAAGCATCCTTGAGTTTGAAACCTTCCACCAGTCACTTACTGGAGCTTGGACCTTCACCTATTTTGAGCATTTGGAGCCAAATAACAACTGAAGCAGCCACTGTCATCCAACTTGGTAAGATTTTGATTTGCATTCTTCTCTAAATCATGTGGTGGTTTGCATAGATCTTGCAATGCTGAACACAATGAGCTTTAGATCATAGAAAATGGTTTAGTATGTAGCAAGTTATGATGAGATAAAGTTTGATGCTTGAAGATGTTTCCATTGATTTCTTATTGCCTAGCTCGATTTAATGAAAACCCTAGTTGGATTCATATTGCTTGTTGTTTGCTGATCATTTTGGTGTATGAAATTGCATTTTTTTTTGGAGAAATTGGTGAAGTCGATTTTGAGAGGGATGAAGTTATGATGCTGTGCCACAAACCCTAAATTTCCAGAAAGTTTGAACTATTCACGTATGCTTGTTGTATGTTTACTGTGCCATGCCATAATTGACCAATCAGGACATTTCCTGAGTTCCCTTTAAGCGCAGTCGTTTTAATTAGTGGGAGGGGTATTTACAAGATTGCCACCCGTGCCCTATTTAAACCATTGGATTATGTTATTTTTTCTCATTATTTCACACAAACTTCCAAAAATCATAACTTGCTCATTTTTGATCCAAATTGAATGGGATTTTTTGTGTTGTGTTCATCATGATCTCTACTTTTTTATCATTATTTTTCCAGAATTTTTGGATGAATGGTTTTTAAATGGCCTTAGGGTTTGTGACATGTGACCAAATTTTGTACACCTTGCCAAATCAATTGTGAAATGATGAGAATGCATCCAATGGCTCCCAAATTTTTTGTGCTTAAACTAGACACATTCATGGTGATTTTGGTATAAAGTTTGTGGATTTATCATTTGTGGTTTGTGAGATATGATTTTTTGAATTAGGGTGTGACAATTTGTGTCACACTATTGATGTCCAACTTCATGATTTTCATTACCATGCTTCTTGACCTCCAAATGACTTGATTCTTTGCATGAGCTTACTCTTGTATGTCTAGTTGACTTGTGAATTTTCTTGGATTTAATTGAACTATTTTCCATTTGTTTGAGATTTTTCCTCCCTGCCTAGTCAAATGTTGACTTTGTGTGACACATGTTCCCATTTCATTTGTGAAATTCTCATACTTTATTGGATGGACATGAAATTTTGCATGAGATAACTAGACATCCTCATCTTTACCATGGTTTTGATCCCATTCATTTATCATACACCATTCTTGACTTATGATTTTTCTAAGTTGATGCATGTTTGGTTGACTTCTATGAGCATGTTCAAAATTGCTTTGACTTTCTGATTTTCATTGACTGCCTTCCACTTGTCCAAATGAGATGAAATTGACATGCTTATCATGCTATGTGTTAGGTTTGATCATGATTTATTTGGTGATTTTTGGAAAATGTTTAGATTGCTTTTGATGCAAGTCTTGCTGTTGACTTCTATGAGCTTCTAAATGCCATGCTTTGACCTAATTTGCTCATGAAATGATGATAGTGATTGATATGGATGTGAACCCAATTGGTTGTGTTTCTTGAATGTTTATACTTGACTTTGATTGGATATCCTTTGCTGTTTTGATTTTCTCATTCACTTTTGACCCTAGGCTTGTCCTAGTGGTCCTGTTACTCACCTTTGAGCTTGTGTTTTCAGGTTGACCATCAAATGGCCATTAAGACCAATTCTTTTGATTGAGCTTACTCAAGTATCATTGCCTAACCTCTTTGTTTTGTAGGTGGCTTGGCTCACATGCCCTAAGCCTTGTGCCTTGCACATCCTTGTGCCCTCTAATTGACTGTTGGTGTCTGTTTCTGTTTGTTTTGTTTGAAGTTGCATGCTAACATCTGCTTGACTGTTTCAGGTGCTTTAGTTGCTTAGTTCCTTGAGAACTTTTTTGCTTTGCTTTGCTTGTATAAGCAATTTGCATTGAGGTATGTCTCCTTTACTTCATGTAGTCTGGAAGACCTGGCCTGTTACTTGGCCAGGCAACTGTCTGAAGTCCTCCTTAAGAGGCAATGTTTGTGACTGTTTACTTTTGTCCTTGCATAGAGTCAAAGTCCTCCTAAGTGAAGAGGCAATTGGTGGAAGGTAGGGATATGCAATCTATCCCCCACTATTCAGTGTGTCATCTGCTTTGCTCACACCACTGTGTTGACGCATTGCAGATACAAACCCAAGATCTTGTGCAATTGCACAGTTGAGTCAGTTTTAAATGTGTAGAAGGGTTCCCACTTTCTGAACCCACACATTCTTGTCTTGAGCTCTCCCAGGCCAGGGATAAGAGCTGTGAGGTCTCATCCTCACTTCATCCTTTCATCTGCTTCACCTTAGCCCCTCAATGGCAAGGTTAAGAGCAACACTCACCCCATTCCAGAGGTTTGTTTGTTGAGGTTGACATGACCCCTTGACTAAAACCTAACCCTTGTTTGAGCCACTTGTTTGTGTATAGCGTGTGCTATCTGTGCTGGTAGGATTGTTTGACTTGCTTCCTGTGCAAGATAGGATTGTTTGACTTGCTTCCTGTGCAAGTTAGGATAGTTTGACTTGCTTCCTGTGCAAGATAGGTTTGTTTGACTTGCTTCCTGTGCAAGATAGGATTGTTTGACTTACTTCCTGTGCAAGTTAGGATTAGTTTAGACTTGCTTCCTGTGCAAGTAGGTTTTGCTTGGCTTGCTTCCTGTGCAAGTTAAGTGTGTGTGGTTTGCTTCCTGTGTGAGCCATGCTTAGGATAGGTTGGCCCTTGTGCCAGTTAGCTAGAAACCTTAACTTAGGGATGATTTGCATGATAACATCTAGGCTCGAGTCGTAGTCTCCCTAGTTGTGTCTCCCTCTGTTATCTGGTTAGGCTAGTCCTTTATCCCTCTGTAGGGGAACTACATCGCCCTGATCTTCACACCAGATGAAGTATGTAGGCAGGAGATTGAGCTGATCTCTCCGGGCGCCTTTTCTTTCTTTTGTGTGTGTTGTCTGACAGTTGCTAGGCTCGAGTGCCTGACTCCTTAGCAATTTGTTGTCTGTCTGTTTGAGTGTGTGCTTGACAGTTATAGGCTCGAGTCCCCGACTCCCTATCAACTTGTTGTGTTGTTGTGTGCTTGGAAGCTGATGTAAGTCCATCGAGTGGCAGTTAGGTTCCAGTGTGCGTGTGTTCGGTTCGGATGCTGATGTAAGCCCAGTAAGTGGCATTCGGGCTCCACGTTTGTCTGTTGTGTGCGTTTAGGTTCAGATGTCAATGTAAGTCCAGTGATTGGCATTTGGGCTCCGTGTTTGCCTCTTTGCGTGTGTTTTAGGTTCGGATGCTGACATAAGTCCAGTGATTGGCAGTCGGGCTCCACGTTTGCCTTTGCCTGTGTTTTTTGTGCGCGTGTCAGCCGAGCTACGAATGCTCTGATTCTTCTCTCGTCCGAGAAGATACGTATGCATAGGATGCGACATCCTAGCGAGCATGTGTCGTCTCCCCAGTCCGAACTACTTCGACTCTGATGTCTATGCCTGATAGACTAAGTAGGCCCAGGATGCGATGTCCTGCCGAGTCAGTTTCAGTCAGTTTCTTTTGTCTCTTTTCAGCCAGTGTGCGTGTGTTTGAGCAGTGTTTAGCAACCAATATTCCTTCCTTTAGTGCGTGGATCCCGTGGAGTACTACGGATGCGTAGGGGTGTTAATACCTTCCCTTCGCATAGCCGACTCCCGAACCCATTCTCTTTGGTCGCGAGACCATGTCTTTTCCCAGGTTTACTCTGAGCGTTTCCTTTCCCTCTTTTGGGATAAATAACGCACGGTGGCGGCTCTGTTGTTCTTGTTTTCCCGCCGGTTTTTCGCGCGATGCGACAGATACAATCAAAAATGCTTGGTGATCTCTCCTAATCCAAACCCAATGAATAAGGGGTAAGGAGGATGCCAAGGTGTGATCCCAAAATTAATGTATATAATGAGGTAGCATGAGGGGTCTTAGAGTCAAAATTGGGATCTTACAGCAGTCTATAAATAGTGTATTATTAAAAAAATGACAAAATCAAAACATTATTGTGATATAAACTATAGGCTATTTCTATAATGCTTATAAGTGTTTCCATTAGTCATAAACATGTTGCATATAAGGCATGACAAACCTTAAAAGTTGGAATTTCCGAAATGAATAGACACATAAATGAGATCCTGGCATAAATGGATATCTTTAATCTATTTCTATAAAATTTAGATCGTGAAGGTTACATTACTAAACTTTTTTGTCTATCGTGATTTTCTAATTAGGAATCACAATGTAATAACAATCATCTTGAATGTGTATAACATATGAGTATAACCTCTATACTAAGATTGGGTATTTAATTACTTAGCATATTATTTATTTACTTTAAAGGATTTTTTTCTTGCTTTCTGAATTTGCTAATTGTTATGTAATCCTATGCATATTATATTTCATACTTCTCATTGTGATAGACTGTTGTGATAGACTGATGGAATGCATTGGCCATGGGAAACTATAATACTAGGTAATTATTTAATTCTTCCTACTAAATGTGATAGTACACTACACAACTAGATAAAATTCAATCAGCTAGCTATTTAACTTTTACCAATGTGTAGCGGTGTATTCGTCGCTATATGATCTATTGGTTAAATCATAAGCTAAGAGATACATTCAATTTCGAGTCGCCACCGCACTTTTATTTATCCAAAGGATTGGCTAAAAAGCGAACAAAAGCCTAAGAAGTTTTACACGTAGAAAACTAATAAAAAGATCAGAGATTCTGGGTAAGGGGTAAATTACGCAATGGGAAGGTGTTAGGCACCCACTACGTCCTAGGTACTCCTAGGGAGCCCTTTTCACACTTGTTATGCAAAAATTATTATTTGTTATGACAAAAAGATTGTGCAAACATGATTGGGATGGTGAGAAAAGAATATACAAGTTTTATTATTATTGGGTATTGGGTTCGAACGGATGAACCCGTTGCCTACGTACCTTCCATCAAAGGTAAGGATCAGAACGCCGTAGTTCGGCTAAAAGATTTCCAAAAGTGGGTTAGGTTCAATTTTAAACACAAACCCTAGGTCTTACGTTATCCACGGGAGAAAACTCAACCTTATACAAACAACAACGTCCACCATGTGAGAACAGCTTCAACTTGCCAAGGAGGGGTTAACCCTATAATAGGCAAGGAAGGCTTACGATTCAATCACTAAAGACAGAAGGTGAGATTAACATCAACCACTAAGATAAATCAAACCTATAGCTCATGTATGAAAAGATTAATGGACAAAGCCAAAACAGGTGAATGAGTGGAATTACTGATTATGATTATGAAAATGGAGTCAAAGTATGATTAAGATCAATTCAGAGAAGTATTATGAAATGAAGTTTGAAAAAAAAAAAAAGGTCAAGGACTTGAGTCCAGGTTTTTAGTTAGAAAACATGAAGATGTTTGCACAACACTTACGTCAAGTTTGGAAAATAAAGTGTGAAAAGGTTTAGGACATAATAGATGATGAATGGATGAAGGATGAATAATAAAACTTCTTAGAAGGTTCACTTCTTGAGATCATATAGCGGATGATTCAAGTGTGTCCTTTGGAATAGCAATGGATAATAACAAACAAGCAAAACAAAGACGGATACCGGATGCCAATCAATGGTCTTATACCAGTCTCCTAAGACAAAACAGGATATCAGAGGCCACTCAATGGTCTTACACTAATCTCCACAGGCAAAGAAATAAAAGCGGATACCGGATACCAATATATGGATTTACACCAGTCTCCTAAAATAGAACAGGATATCGGATGCCACTCAATGGACTTACACCAATCTCCTCAGAAGAAAATGAAACAGGGAAGTCAACTGCCAATCTATCTGGACTTAGGTTAACTCCACAGTATGCTCACAGGAAATCCAATGCCACATCACAGGGACTTACAATGGATCCTCACATACAAGAACAAAAGCAACAATCATGATCACAGGAATGCAAATGCCAACTTACAGGGACTTATAATTGCAACCTCTCATACAAACAGATGAAACAAACTATGATCACAGGAAAACAGATGCCGACTTACAGGGACTTACAACTGCAACCTCACATACAAATCAAACAGATCAAATTATGATCACAGGATAACAGATGCCAACTTACAGGGACTTATAACTGTATCCTCACATACAAACAGATAACAGAAGATATGAGTGACCAGTGAGGTCTTACACTCTATCCTTCCATATCACAGGAGCAAATGCCAAAAGCAATGGACTTACAATTGTCCTCAACGGGCAAACAACAATGATAGCATCACAAAACAGATGAGATGATCATGCATTAATGGCAATTGATGATGATAATAAATGCATAACATATAAGCAAGCAAGTGCATATGAAGCAATCAATCAATCAATGAATAGCAAACAACACACTCTATAGCCAAACAATGGGGGCTCACACAAGAGGGTTTGACTTTAACAGTCCACTGTAATAGGTAAGTGTCGCTCTTAACCTGGCCATTGAGGGGCTCAGGTGAAGCAGATGAATAGGGAGATGAGGGGTGTGCCTCATTGCTTCTATCTCAAATCAGAGAGAGCATCAAAGAAAGTGTGGGAGTTCAGAAAGTAGGAACTCTCTCCACATTATTGACTCGATTAGATCTTGGGTATTTATCTCATTGCTTCAACCAGGTACTGGGAGCAAAGAGAGGACACACTGAATAGTGGGGGATAGATTGCTTATCCCTACCTTCCACCAATTGCCTTACTTGAAGGACTTTTCCTGCTTGGGACAATTTTAAACAAACACAGGCATTGCCTCTTAAGGAGGACTTCAGACAGTTTGCCCGGTCAAATAACAGACCGGGTCTCCAGACTACATGAAGAAGAAGTAATTATACCTCAAAGCAAATGCTAAAAAGCAAAGCAAGCAAGCAAGTTCAAAGAACTTAAGCAACTAAAGTACCTGCAAAAGTCAAACCAATTAGTAAACAGTTCAACAATTAAAACAAAGAGAAATGAACCAAAAGTCAACCAACAGAGGGACCAATTGTGCAAGGCACAAAGACTCAAGCATATGAGTCACCTACAAAACAAATGTTAGCACAATATAAACAATTCAAATCAGGCACATTAGAATGATCCTCAAAGCATTGATGCTTAACCTGAAACAGATGAACTCAACATAAGCTCAGAAGACCACTAGGACTAGCCTAGGGTCAAAGATGAAAGAAAAAAGTCAAGGCAGCAAGCACTATTCAATTAAAGTCAAACTCAATCATGTAGGAAGCAAACACAATGGATTCAAACTTATATCATGCATCAAGGTCATTTCATATGCAAAAGGATGCAAAGCATGGCAAGAGAAGCATACAAAAGTCAACAGCAAAGACTTCATTCAAAAGTCAACTCAAACATTCTCAAAAATATGAAATAAACCACACTCAATCCTAATATCTAACATGGTATACATGTCAAATTTCATGGCATTTGGATGAGAGGAAGGCAGTCAACAAAAATCATGGAGTTGAATCAAATTCAAGTAAGCATGGTGAAAGTCAACAAGCATGGGTCAACTTCAAAAAATCATATCAATTTGAAAACAGAAGAGAAATTAATGAGATTAACACCATTGCAAAGCTTGAAGTGTCTAGTTATTACATATGAAATTTCATGATCATACAAAAAGATTTGAGAATTTCATAAGGGATTTGGCAAGGCATAGCACAAAAAGTCAACAAATGACCACATATGGAAGAAATTCTCAATCAAATGGAAAACAGCAAGATTAATTCCAAGAAAATTCATACATCAATTAGACATACAAGGGATCATTCATGCAAAATTTCAAGTGATTTGGATAAGGGGAAGCATGTGAACAAAAATCATACATTTGCATATCATTGGTGTGACACAAATTGTCACACCCTAATTCAAAATTCATATCTATCAAACCACAAATGAGAAATCCACAAACTTTATATGGAAATGAAGATCAATGTGTCTAGTTTCACCACAAAAAATTTCAAGCTCATTGGATATGTCATAAGTATTTCACAAAGAGAATGGCACAAGGTATCAATTTGGCATACATGTCAAGAAAATAATTACCATAAAAAATCCAGCCAATGGAAAAATCATTAAAAATCACAATTAAATGAAGGACACATTCATGATCATGAGGACAAAATTTCAAGATTTTTGGATAACAATTGAATTGAAAAAGAATTGTTTAAGTTGAGTGGAATTATGGGTGAAATATGAACACAAGGCATGGCATGAGTGGTCAACATAAGTCAACAAAATGGCAATTGTGTGAATAGTGCAGTCACTTAGTGAAACGACTGCGCTTCAGGGGAGAAAACGGAATGTTCTCATTGGCTCCCAGCCAATGGAACAGTGGCATGCGCAGCAACAGCCAATGGGCTTCGAGTTTTCTGGGTTCATCATAACCCTTAGGGTTTGGCAACAACAGGGCAACAGGCTCCATTTCATAATTCATCATATCATCATGAAATTCAAACAAACATGGCAATGGTGATCGACAGCAACACAAAAACTTGACTAGCATACAACAGCATTCATCATCATTCATCATTTAAATCGACAGCACGTGAACACAGCAACATTCAATAATCAAACCAACAAAATCATGAGGAAAAATCTGGACATGGTAAGTTTCGAAACAGCCAGCATAGCATCATCATCATTCGACCAAACCAAAACAAATGACAGCATGGTATTATCAACATCAGCTTGATTAATCAACCAGAAACAACAGCAAAATGTAACAATACATAGGTCAAACATCCACAACCAACACAACCAAATATCAATTCTGTGGATGCTGCAAGCAAGTTTAAAGGTTTCTCAAACAGCAGGGCATTGACAGCATTGGTATTCATCATCATCATGTTTCAAAACAATAACACATAACAGCATAGCAGGCACACATTCATGTTTCAAAATTGCAGCAGAATTTTAGCAACAGCATGGATTTAGCAGCAATGGTATCATGTGACTTCATGCAATCAATTCAAACTGAAACCCAACAAGAGCTCACAAACAGCATGGCAAGGGCATTCTTCTCATGTTCATTAACAAATAAAACTCAAACAGCCACATGGACTCCACATGATAATACACACATGATGTTTATGCAACATATAACAGCAACTAACATCATTCAACAACAGCATAAGCACGATCATGGGGATTTCAAAGGCAAAGTTCTAGGTTCAAGCATAAACAGCATGATTGGCATTTGCAGCATGTGTTCATGTTCATCATGTAATCATCCAAACAACAGCAATCAAATAGCATGGTGCTCAACATGGTATCATCAACCTCAAAACAAAGTGACTTGACCCAACATACAATACATTATTCAGCAACAAATAATCAACCAACAAGTATAATTCCTGGACAGTTTAAGGTTTAAGAACAAACTGCAGCAGGGCACATTCATGTTGTCACCAACATTGGAACAAAATAACTTGACCAAACATACATCAGCATGGTATTAGCAAGCAATCAACATAAATCATATGGCTTTCTGGGAAAATATAGTTTTTTCATGAACAGCAGCAACAACATCATTCTGAACTCGTGAATTCGAGATGCTCAGAAAACAAAATCACACATACTAACATCATCATTAAACATCCATCAACACAAATCCAGCAATGGTTTTCAGTATATCACACTATAGAGTGAGATTCGAGCAAAGAAACAATGGTGTACAAAACTTCAGGTCAGCATATCTTCAAACACACACAACCATTTGCCACGATTCTAGTTGTAATAACACTAGCATACCAAGTTCTATCCTAAACCTAGCATGATTTGGTGAAAGGAAAGGGTCAATTACTTACTTGATTTTGAAGTCAAGTGAGATGCAGTGCTGGGGTTGATGTTGCAGCCCGATACAGATGTCCACAATGCCTTGCAATGATGGAAGCTTGAGGTCTTTTGGCTCAATGGTGCATGGAAAACCTCACAGCTCCAACTGCCATTTGAGATGCTTTGGAAAACAGGAAATGATGAAGGCTGGACAGATGATATTTGATGGTTCAAGAGAGCTCACCAAGGTGTTTTTTGTGGAGAAACAATGAAGGGTTACTCGAAGGCTTTCAAGGTTTTGTGCAGAAACCAATTTGATGAAAAATGGTGATTTGAGAGTAGAGAGAGTTCTGTGCTCGTGGCTGCTTCAAAACTGTCTAGGGTTTTGTGCAGAAAATCCACTTATATACCACTGTTTAACAATACTAAACCAATGCCTAAGCTTGCTTAGTTCAAAAGAAGGCAATTACACATTTGCTAATTTGGTCAAGTGTATAGTGGAGGTGTGAATTTGGCATGGTTTTGGGCCTGCTACAGCTGTACAGACTTTTGCCAATGCTGCTTTGGTTGTACATGAAAAGGCTGTACTGGCTTTGCTTCAATGAATCAAAAAATGCATTTGCCAAGTTTGTATATAAGTGGAAATGGGGGTGTGTGCTGCTGCGAATTGGGCCTGAGCATGCTGCAAATGGCCAGCACAAATGCTGTCTTTGGTCTGCTAAAGGAATGCTGTACTTGCTTTTGCTCTTCTCCAACCAATTGCTAAAATTGCCAAGATTGTACTATGGTTCAAAATGGTGGTAAAATGGTGATGTGATGATGGTTTTGGACTTTGAACAAATTACAAATAATATATGAAACATTTCCCAATTGGCAAAAATGAGAAAAAAGTCCTAAATCAAAAAGTCAACTATGAGTCAAACCTTGATTTTTAAATGAAAAGGTCCAAAAATGCCATTTTGAATGGTAAGGTTTTAGGTCATGAAATTTATATTTTTGGAAAGAGGATGAAAAATGTGGTTTGTAGGAAAAAAACCCCACCAAATTTGGCCTTATGGTTTGAGAGATATGGCTTGTTGAAGTTCAAAAATTGGTGAAAATGATTTGATCATATCTTGACAACCACACATGGGATTTTGATGTTCTTGGACTTTTTGAAAATGGGAAGACAAGATCTTCAACTTTCATGTTGGGCAAAAATTCATTTGAAGCTTGTATCATGATGTAAGTTTAAGATCAAGAAGTTTCCATTTCTGGCAGTTGAAATTACAGGTCCACTTTCTATTTCTGGAAAATTTTCTGATTGGCTTGATTTTCTTCCATGATGAGGTTGAACATGATAGATGAGACTTATACAAGTATGAATGAACTTCTTCAGATCAATTCTATCCATCAAATCTCTGATTAAATCCTCAGTTGACCAAGTTTGACTTTTCTAGGGTTTTGAGTGACTGGACCACTTCTGATGAATTCCAAACCCTAATTCCTTGAGAACTTGACTTCAAATGATGTCTCAAGATGTATGAACTTTTGATTATGATCATGGTGCCCAAATTCTGCAAGAATGGCCACCATCCATTGCTTTGACTGATCAATGACTGTCTTTGACCTAATTGCTGATGATTGCTTCCACTGCAAGCAACAAGGTTAGACTGACAATATTTTTGTACTTTTTGAATGATAAACATATGAAAGGCAAATATATACAAATGCAAAGTATGCTTGGTGATCAAGAAACAAACCTACAAGGCAATCTACCCACTAGGAGGGGACAAAGGCATGCAATGATCCTTGAGGCCATGATATGAATGATATGGGCCATGAGGGATCTTAGGGCCCAAAATTGGGGTCTTACAGATGCCCCTATTTAAGGTCATTCTAGCCGGAGAAGTGAAGTTTAGAAATCTTCAACTCGACGCGGTAGAATGGGCTTAAATAACAGTAATGAGACAAATTTTGGTCCCTAAGAGACCTCATGATGCAGATGTATGCATGTAAAAGACACAAAATTCTGTGGGGAATATGATTCACACAGAAGAAAAGACGATCCATCGGAGTAGTACACTCACCAGGAACAGAGACTCTAACTAGACTCTATGGGGATAATAAAAGAAAAAGAAATGTGTGGACAAGACACGACTCTAAACTGGGGAAGATAAAACTGACATAACGTGAACAAAACACGACTCTGATTAAGGAAAACAGAAAAAAAACAGACTGGATAACTCACTGGGGAGTGTAGGACTCACACTGGGAAAGAATTCCAAATGGAAAATAAATCCATTGGAGAGACACAAGTTGACTCCTGAGGAGAAGCAAAAGGAAATTCCACTGGGGAAGCAACAAAGAAATGAGATGTTACCAGGCATACGGGTAACAAACTCAGAGAAAATCTGACTCCACAGGGGGACCGAGGTCATAATAGGGAGCAGAAAGGAGGGAACACCAAGGATACCGATTACTGGGTATATAATAGGTGACCGACCAAAACGTGAATTGGTTTTCACTTCCAAAACACTCATCATCCTGAAGAGAGCTAGAAAAGCAAACTTGTTCAAAGGATGGACATTCAATTCCACAAGGAAAAAATCTTACTCTGAGGGGAAAACAACAAAAGATTGACCCAAGAGTGAACGAGATATAATATCCATTACCGTCAGAACGTGGATAGAATACTCAGATGAGACATATTATTCATTACCGGCAGACCGTGAATAATATACTCGAGAGGAAAATTATCCTGAACCGGTTACTGGGTTGTTTATAGGATAAAATCCGAAAACGTGAATTGGTTTTCACTTCCAAAACACTCATCATCCGAAAGGAGGGCTTGAAAAAAGCAAAACAACTTACAGGATGGACATTCGAATCCACCACGGGAAAACGAATCTTACTCAACTGGGGACACAAACCCAAAGAGTGCATGAGATATAATATCCATTACCGGCAGACCGTGGATAAGATACTCGCATGAGATATATTATCTATTACCGTCAGAACGTAGATAATAAACTCGCATGGTAAGAAACACCAGAGATACCGGTTACTGGGTATATAATAGGTGATCTACCGAAAACGTGAATTGGTTTTCACTTCCAAAACACTCATCATCCGAAACGCAAACTGGTTAAAGGATGGACATTCGATTCTACAAAGAATACGAATCTTGCTCAGTTGGGGAAAATCAACAAAGGATTCCAACTAAAGAGCGCATGAGATATATTATTCATTACCGGCGGACCGTGAATAATACACTCGAGAGGAAAAGACACCAGAGATACCGGTTACTGGGTATATAATAGGTGACTAACCGAAAAAAGAGAGACAATCGATACCAAGCATACGGGTAAACGAAAGACAACTCAAAGGGATAAATTGCAAGCATCCGGCAATTATCCAACAACAAGAAAATATTCGACTCCACAAAAGGGAAATAACGAATCTTACTCGACTGGGGAAACACAAAAGGCTTCGACTGAAGAGTGCATGAGACATATTATTCATTACCGGCAGACCGTGAATAATATACTCGCATGGAAGACTATCCACAACCGGTTACTGGGTTAACAAAGGATAAATCAACCGAACAGAAAGGCATCGGGATACCAAATTAGGTATATAATGATAACCAATCAAAAGGGCAACAGACATTACCGACAAAAGGGTAAATGAAAGGCGAACTGCTGAGGATAAATTGCAAGCATCCGGCAATTATCGACAGAAGACTAGCTGGGGATGCACTGGTAAACAACCAATGATCCGGGGAACAAATCACTAGCATACGGTGAAAAGATCCACTGGGGATAAAATTGCTAGCATACGACAATTATCCACAAAAAGACTTGCTGAGGATATAAGTGCTGATCTAAGCAACTTATACAAGCAAAAGGAAAATCAACATCAAAGACTTAGATGAAGATAACCACAAAAATTAGGGTTTACATCTACCGAATACGGGGTAGAAGACCAAAAACTCCGCGTGGGGATAGAACAAATCACAAATCCGCACGGGAAACCAAAATAGGGTTTGTAACAAACCACAAACTGCTGAAGAGCAGGAAAATAGGATTTACAACTACCGAGATAGTAGGTAGAAAACCAAAAACTCTGGCTGGAGAATAAAAGGTGTATAACCACAAATTCTAAGAAAGCCAGGAAAAGATAGGACTTACAACTACCGGTTACTGGGTAGAGGCCCAAAAACATTCCGCTGGGGAACAACCCACTGGGAAGAACAAGGTTTTTGACAAATAGTCAATTCGGGAATAATCCGAAAAGACAGACTGAATAAAGACACGTCCTAATGAGGATATAACTCAAATAGGAAAATCCATCCCAATATATGTGTTGGGAGGAAACGGAAGAAACCGTCATCCACGAGGATATATCTCGGTGGGGAACTGCAGAAGAAAAGACAGACATTTTCTGCTTATGGGGTTGACTCTATATGGAGAGATTTATAACACCCGACATCTGCTTGGGGAGATCTGTAAAGAGATCTATATCACCATAGCAGGAGACACGACAAACAAAAGATATATGGCGAGAAATGCAACATGAATATCTGAATGTTTATGAATATGCATGAATATGCGTGATTTATGTTTGATGAATGCTGACAAAACAGACAATTCTAACACAAACAGGTTCAGGAACCAAACGTCCGGTATTATACTTCCAGGGGAACAACCAACTGGAAAGCCAATCTGCGGAGATCTCTATGCTGTAAAGCAAAGATCTGCAAGTACTGCTGAAGAAGCAGAGAATCAGAGATATCAGGAAACAACCCAATCAGGGTACAGAAAGTCACAACGGGCGAAACGGCCACCAAGACGAATCTGTAGAGGAACAAGAGAAGTCCCAAAGCATATCTGCAGGGGATCCCAGTGTCAACTGAGAAACAAAGGTGCATAAGCACGAACTGCTGTAGAAGCAAATCCACATAACTCCACTGGGGGAACAACCCACTGAGGGGAATGATGTCATCCAAATAGAATCTTACTGCATAAGCAACTCTATTGGGGAAAACTGTCGGCTACTCTCTTGGGACAAAACCACTGAGGGAGGACAGATCAACACAAGTAGATTCTGCAACGAACCACTCCACTTGGGGAGAAAATACATAGCAAACTGATCACAACACGTAGATTCTGCAATATAAGCCACTCTACTGGGGATCACAAACAGTCAGGAAATCAATCCGTTCACTGGAGGCAAAAGCCATCATCCAACCATATCGGGGGATTGAAGGAGTATTCAACAGGCAAACTGCCACAACAAACACTCTGCAGACTAAGCTGAGGAAAAGATGATTGCAAAACTGGGATGTCAACCCAAACAACCACTGAGTAGGAAAATAAATCCTGCTCTGCCGGAGAGAATAACTCTGGTGGAGAGATAGCAACAATTCCACAGACGACTTCGCCGGGGAAAGGGTAAAGTACCGGGTATCAAACCACTGACCTACCGAGTCTTCAAAAGAAAGCGAACGTGCTGAGGAAACAGACAAATCCTGCTGGCACACTGTATGGGGAGAAGAGGTAACAACTCCACTTGCAATCCTGGTGGGGATATTAATAACAGCTCTACTCGCGACTCCGAGGGGAGCATCGGTCAATCAGTTGCACTCATGACTGTGCTGAGGAGACAAATAAAGTCTGGGGATATACGACCCACTGGAGAAAGTGACGGGGCACTAGGATGACAAACCATCAACCGCCGAAACTTCTCAAGAAAACGCCCATGCTGGGGGGAACTGCTGCTGGAGAGTACAAAGTCTTCAACAACACATCACTTGCGACTGTACTGGGGAACAACCCCAACAACAACTCTGTCTGAGGAACAGCCTCAACAAAGATCTGAAGAAAGAAAATACCACCAAGCCAGGAATATGAACGAATGTCTTACCTGTTGGGAATCATGCCACCCTCGGGAGAGCACTGAAATATTCTTGAGTATCCTTTCAATCTTGTGGATGTTCACTTTGTTTAAAACAAAAATTTTGAAAAATTTGATTTGTTTAACACAATGACATTTTATCAATTTAAAACATGCAAAACATTTGTTGAATTGAAACAAATAAGAGTGCAAATAAATTGGATAAAAAGCTCAAATTGATTTGATAGAATGGTAGTCTGCAAATGGCAAGACTCCATAGATCTGTACAAATTTGAAATCAGTGATATATATTGGAAGAGGGCTACATTGAACATAATGATCCTTTCTCTACCAATTTGAATCTCGATGTATCCGAAGCTTCAGTTGACGACGAATCGAGAACCTTCTGACGAAATGACGACTAATGAACAGAAAGTCTTGTCAGGATGCAGTTACTTGCCAAATCCCTAATTTTTGCCTAGATTGCCCCAGAGTGAGGTACTCAGTCTAGCGGGATGCAAATATATCTCTTTTTTTTTTCATGTCTCTAATTTTTGCCTGGATCACCCTTGCGGGTTCTCCACCGAGACGCTCATTTTTGCCTAAGCCGCCCTTTCGGGTTTTCAACTTAGCGAGCAATTCTGTTTTTTCATTCTTTTTTCATTTGCATATACTTTTTTTTCTATTAGGCAAAGTATCTCTTAACTGCATCTGAATTCACAGGACGAGTGAAATCCTCCCCATCCATTGTTGTAAGCACCAAAGCTCCGCCTGAAAAGGCTCTCTTAACAACATATGGACCCTCGTAGTTTGGAGTCCACTTGCCCCTGGAATCGGGCGCGAAAGACAAAACTTTCTTGAGCACAAGGTCACCTTCTCGGAACACACGAGGCTTGACCTTCTTGTCGAATGCTTTCTTCATTCTTTGCTGATACAACTGACCATGGCACATGGCAGTTAATCTCTTTTCTTCAATCAAATTCAGTTGGTCATAACGACTCTGAATCCATTCAGCATCAGTCAACTTGGCTTCCATCAAGACTCGCATTGATGGGATCTCCACCTCTACCGGGAGAACGGCTTCCATGCCATAAACAAGAGAGAAAGGGGTTGCCCCTGTTGAAGTGCGTACAGACGTACGATATCCATGCAAAGCAAATGGCAGCATCTCATGCCAATCTTTGTACGTGACAGTCATCTTCTGGATAATTCTCTTGATATTCTTGTTAGCAGCTTCAACAGCCCCATTCATCTTAGGTCTGTAAGGAGAGGAATTATGGTGTGCAATCTTGAATTCAGCGCACAACTCATCCATCATCTTGTTATTCAGATTGGATCCATTATCAGTAATGATCCTCTCTGGCACACCATAACGGCAAATCAACTGGTTCTTGATAAACTTCACAACCACCTGTCTGGTTACATTCGCGTACGAAGCGGCTTCAACCCACTTGGTGAAGTAATCAATTGCTACGAGAATAAAACGATGTCCATTGGACGCCTTCGGCTCAATCATACCGATCATGTCGATTCCCCACATAGAGAAAGGCCATGGTGATGAAATCACATTCAGGAGTGTCGGAGGAATATGAATCTTATCCGCATAAATTTGACACTTGTGACATTTCTTCACATACTTGCAACAGTCAGACTCCATTGTCAGCCAATAGTAGCCTGCTCTCAACATCTTCTTAGCCATGGCATGTCCATTGGAATGAGTACCAAATGAACCCTCATGGACCTCAGTCATCAACAGGTTTGCTTCGTGTCTATCCACGCATCTGAGCAAAACCATATCAAATTTCTCTTGTACAGCACTTCACCACTGAGGTAGAAACTGCCTGACAACCTTCTCAAAGTTTTCCTATCTTTGTTGATGCCCCAGGCGGGTAGACCTGGTTCTGGAGGAAATTCTTGATATCAAAATACCAAGGCTTGTCATCTTTCACGTCCTCAATTGCAAATATGTGAGCGGGTCTGTCCAAGCGCATCACAGTAATGTTGGGGACATCATTCCACCATCTGACAACAATCATGGAAGCAAGCGTTGCAAGGGCATCTGCCATCCGATTATCCTCTCGAGGAATATGATAAAATTCAACTTCTGTGAAGAATGTTGAAATTCTCCTTGCATAATCTCTGTATGGGATGAGACCTGGTTGATTTGTCTCCCATTCACCTTTGATCTGATTGACAACCAAAGCTGAATCACCATAGACATCAAGATATTTGATTCTCAAATCAATGCATTCTTCAAGTCCCATAATACAGGCTTCATACTCCGCCATGTTATTCGTGCATTTGAAAGTTAGCCTTGCTATAAATGGAATGTGCGATCCCTGGGGATTAACAATTACTGCCCCAATTCCATTTCCGTATTGATTAACAGCGCCATCAAACACCATCGTCCATCTGGAACCAGGTTCTGGACCTTCATCAAGTGTAGGCTCATCGCAATCTTTCATCTTCAAATACAGAATTTCCTCATCAGGGAAGTCATACTGAACAGACTGATGATCTTCAATCGGCTGGTGCGCTAAATGGTCAGCCAAGATACTACCTTTGATAGCTTTCTGAGCTCGATACTCAATATCATACTCAGACAACAGCATCTGCCAACGGGCAATCCTCCCAGTTAAAGCAGGCTTCTCGAAGATATACTTAATTGGATCCATTCTGGATATCAACCAAGTGGTATGATTTATCATGTACTGGCGCAAACGCTTAGCTGCCCAAGCTAAAGCACAGCACGTCTTCTCAAGCATAGAGTACCGAGACTCACAATCGGTAAACTTCTTACTGAGGTAGTATATAGCAAACTCCTTCTTCCCTGATTCATCTTGTTGACCGAGTACACAACCCATCGAGTCTTCAAGAACTGTCAAGTACATAATCAGAGGTCTTCCTTCCACTGGCGGAGACAAAATCGGAGGTTCAGACAGATAATCCTTGATACTGTCGAAAGCTTTCTGGCAATCCTCGGTCCAATCATGAGACTGATCTTTCCGAAGGAGCTTGAATATCGGCGCACATGTGGCAGTCATGTGGGATATAAATCTGGAAATGTAATTCAAGCGGCCAAGAAAACCTCGGACTTGCTTCTCAGTTTTGGGTGCGGGCATCTCTTGTATTGCTTTGACCTTGGCAGGATCAACCTCAATACCTCTTTCGCTTACCACAAAACCCAACAACTTGCCGGAACGGACTCCAAAAGTACATTTGTTCGGATTCAGACGAAGCTGGAACTTCCTCAAACGCTGAAAAAGCTTCAACAAATGCTCAATATGCTCAACTTCCGTTCGGGACTTCGCAATCATATCATCAACATAGACTTCTATCTCCTTGTGCATCATATCATGAAACAAGGTAGTCATAGCTCGTTGATACGTGGCTCCGGCGTTCTTCAAACCGAAGGGCATCACTCGATAACAGAATGTTCCCCAAGGTGTGATGAATGTTGTCTTCTCCATATCCTCTGGTGCCATCTTGATTTGATTATATCCGAAAATCCGTCCATAAAGGAAAAGACTTTGAATTTAGCTGTATTGTCTACCAACATGTCAATGTGTGGTAGAGGAAAATCATCTTTTGGACTAGCTTTATTCAAATCTCTGTAATCAACGCACATACGGACTTTTCCGTCCTTCTTAGGAACAGGCACGATATTGGCCACCCATTGAGGATATGTCGAAGTCACCAGAAACCCCGCATCAATTTGCTTCTGAACTTCCTCTTTGATCTTCACTGCCATATCTGGATGAGTTCTTCTGAGCTTCTGCTTCACAGGCACGCACTCAGGCTTCAAAGGCAGGAAATGTTGCACAATATCTGTATCTAAACCCGGCATGTCTTCATAGGACCAAGCAAAGATATCTGAATATTCTCGTAGCAAGCTGATCAAATCTTCCTTAACAGACTCTTCAAGAAGTGCCCCAATCTTCACCAGGCGCTCACAATCTTCAGATCCCAAGTTGACCGTTTCCAAGTCTTCGAGATGCGGCTGAATGATCTTCTCTTCGTGCTCAAGGAGACGGGTGATCTCATCAGGGATCTCTTCAACGTCATCTTCTTCTGCCTCAAATACAGGGAATTCAAAATTGGGAGATGGCGTTGGATCATTATGTTCAATGGGTTTTAGGATCAACCTGCATAATGATTTTGGTTAAGAAAAACTTCAGCATTTAAACAAGCAAATCATTATGCAGATGAAGAAAATGTTGCTTTTACAGCTTTTATTTTTGTTTTTATGTTTTTTTGTGATCACTGATTTCATAAAGAAAAGCAAAAAGTGAAAACAAAGGAAAAACAAATGTTTTGACAATGCAAAAATTGAATGAAAATATCATTGTATATATGCTTTGCCAACAATGTCATCACTTCTCCTTTTGGCATGGGAGAAGGGTTTTAAACAAAATGAACAATTACTCTGATCTATGGATAACTGTAGGAACATCCACAGCGACCCAATTGTGGCAGACACCACCAGGAATAACAAAATTGTTCAAGTCTTCTGCATCTTCTTCTTCAATGATAGCAGCAGCTTCCTCTTCAGCAGGTTGATCAGCATGGATGAATCCCCCACTTGTGAACAGACCTTGCCCATTGCATGCCCCAGAACCATAGCCAATGCCAGCCCGGGATCGGTTATCTTCAAGTTCAAGCACTTTCCCTAATCCAGCAACTGCACCACATTCAATGGCCAGCTTAGCATCTCGGTAGGAAGTGAATGAAGGAGACTTCTTCTCGATTGGTTTATCAATAGATAAAGCTTGGAACTGAGTTCCAACTTCATCCTCTGCATCAATATACGAGAAAGAAGATAGATTACTGACCAGGAGAGCCTTTTCTCCCCCTACTACAACCAATTTCTTGTTTTTCACAAACTTCAGCTTTTGGTGTAGGGTGGACGTCACGGCGCCGGCCTCGTGAATCCATGGTCTGCCCAAGAGACAGCTGTATGATGGGTGAATATCCATTACTTGAAAAGTGATCTGGAAATCACTTGGTCCAATTTTGATTGGGAGATCGACTTCCCCAATCACGGTCTTACGCGACCCATCAAAAGCTTTAACAACAACCCCACTCTGCCTCATAGGAGGACCTTGATATGACAATCGAGAGAGTGTGGATTTTGGCAATACATTCAAGATGATCCAGTGTCCACCAACACATTGGACATTGCATCAGATTTGCAATTCATAGAGATATGTAAAGCCATGTTGTGGTCTCTTCCCTCCTCAGGGAGATCAGCGTCACAAAAGCTCAGAGTGTTGCAAGCGGTGATGTTTGCAACAATGCTATCAAATTGTTCCAAGGTGACGTCGTGATCGACATATGCCAGGTCCAAGACTTTCTGCAGAGACTCCCTATGAGGCTCTGAATTCAGCAATAGAAAGAATAGAAATCTTGGAGGGCGTATGTAGAAGCTGGTCTACAATATTATACTCGCTCTTTCTGATGAGCCTCAGCATCTCATCAGATTCTTCATCAATAATGCCGCTCGGGCCACCTGAAGAAACAGGAGTCTTTGGTACAGACGAGGAGGGTTTGGCAACATCAAGTGCCGGATTCTGAACATTCACAGCATTCCCTACAGGGCGCTCAACAGTGTCAGAAGGAACAGCCTTGGCGGGCGCAGAAAATACACGACCGCTCCGGGTCAATCCACTAACATCAGCGATAGTGGTTACGGAAGTAGACGGCAGAGGTACCTCAACCCCATCCTGGACAGCAACAGGATTGTACCGGAAAGGTACGGCTTGATCAGATGAATACGGCACAGGGCCAGCTGGTTTGATGATCAAAGCAGGGGAAGCTTTAGGCTTGTTGCTATTATAACGAATAACAACGGGCTCTGGCAATTTGAACACCGGGGAGATAACACTCACTTCGGGCTCAACTGTATCCACATTGCGATTCTGGAGAATCTCAATGGTACCCTCATTCAACAACTTCTGAAGTTCACAGCGTACTTGGTCACAACCCAAGCGGTTGACAGAACAGACGCGGCACTGGTCATGGTTATGCTTCAAATAGCTGTGCTGACACAGCATTTATGTAATCCAACCAATGACTGCCGGATATGGCTGATGTACTTAACCTTGTACTTCCCAAGGTCTTCCTGGATCATATTCACAGATTTCCCATGCGAAGGCAATGGGTTCCTGGTGACATTCGGATTGGAGTCTTCGAAACTCAGAATTCCGCTTCTCATAAGGTCTTGAACCTTATTCTTCAGCGGGAAACAGTTCTCAACGTTGTGGCCCGGAGCACCGGAATGGTAGACACAATGCTGGTCTGGTTTGTACCACCATTGCGGGTTTGCAGGAATAGCAGGAGGATCCCTGGGTGAAACCAACTTTCTCTCCAACAAGGAGGGATAAAGCTCTGTATATGTCATCGGAATCGGGTCGAAGCTGACCTTCTTCCTATCATAGTTCGCATTTGCTTGATTGGTTGTACTTCCACGAGGCTGGTAAGCCTGTTGCTGTGGACGCTGCTGTTGCTGGTATTGCGGTTGTGGATATTGCTGTTGATGCTGATACTGTTGAGCATTATCCTTGAATACAGGCGCCACACTAGCTACCTGATGCTGATGTTGGAATGATGTGCAGGCTTCCTCTGAACAGAGGGTCTTCTATGCTTGGGCTGAGACTGCACGGCATGCGCTTCTCCTTCTTTCCTCTTAAACGCTCCATATCGTTTAGAGGAAGAACTATCATCTTTTGACAATCGTCCTTCGCGGACACCTTCTTCAAGACGCATCCCCATGTTCACCATCTCGGTGAAATCAGAGGGAGCGCTGGCCACCATTCTCTCATAATAGAATGATCCAAGAGTCTTCAGAAAGATCTTGGTCATCTCCTTCTCTTCTAATGGTGGAGTGATTTGAGCTGCCAGCTCACGCCATCTCTGGGCGTACTCCTTGAACGTCTCTTTGTCCTTTTTTGACATAGACCTGAGTTGATCTCTGTCAGGCGCCATGTCAACATTGTATTTATATTGCTTGACGAAAGCTTCGCCAAGATCATTGAAAGAGCGGATGTTGACGCTGTCCAGACTCATGTACCAACGGAGAGCAGCACCAGACAAGCTGTCTTGAAAGTAGTGGATCAAGAGTTGATCGTTGTCTGTCTGTGTTGACATCTTTCTGGCATACATGACCAAGTGTGCCAAAGGACAAGTGTTCCCTTTATATTTTTTCAAAGTCTGGGACTTTGAATTTAACTGGTATTTTCACACCGGGAACTAGACAAAGTTCGGCTGCTGACTTGCCGAAGAGATCTTTGCCACGGAGAGTTCTCAATTCCTTCCTCAGCTCAAGGAATTGGTCGTTCATTGCATCCATTTTCTCATGCACATCTGAGCCTTCAGAAGCTTCAGAATGATAAATGGTGTCGTCTACCCTAGGCATGGTATGCACGACAGGAGGCACAGGAATAGGGACCGGGCTAGATGCCGGCATTTGAGCGAATGTAGGAGCTGGCAGATCAGGCATGAAGCCAGGAGGCATCCCCCAAGGAAAACCGGGAGGCATGGCGTTTGGCTGCGAGGCACTAACGGCACCGTTGAGGTAGCTATCTCAGATATAACTGTCCGCTGAACCGGAGTTGCTGGCTGTTGGGAGCGGCTGATTCTGGGCAGCAAGAAGTTGCTCCATCAATGCGCCAAGTCTGGCGACTTCATCCCTCAGAGTCTGATTCTCTTGTTCCAATTGCTCCATAATCCTTGCAGAGTTGACCCTCGTATAATACCGGTGAGTCAGCTTGTCTTCAAAATAAATGAAGAGCAGATGTTAGAACCGGAAGACCAGAAAAATGGGTACCTGCTTTATGCAAGAATGATGCATGCAATGCTTGTGCAAATGCTTTAATTTTCAAGGAACCCTCAGGGTATTTGTTTGCAATATTTCGAATATTAAACATTTTGATTGTTCATGGAAAATATTTCATTCAAAATATTAAGACAAAGAGTACAGCATTCTTTTAAATATTACAAAGAGAAAAGGTAAATAACATCCTATGGATCCCTATTAGCTCGGGATGCTGGAAGACGAGAAGTGTACAACTTCTTGATCTCTCTCTCATAGGCGGCCTCCATATCAGCTTTCTCCTTTGCAAGTTGATCATACTTCCTTTTCCAGAATTTGGATGACTGAGGAAGCAGAGAAGTCCAAGTGTCGTTCGGATCATCGATCACTCGGTGCTCGAGAAATTCAATCATAGCATCCTTCTCCTTGAGCTGCTGCAGCAATTCCTCTCTCTCGCGGATCCAGGCACGCGAAAGGTCTTCTTCTCTCAACTCCTCTACACGTTGGGTAGGGAGGGTTGAAGGCCCAGCCACATCCAACAGTGTAGGTCTTGGATGATCATATGGCATCAGGTAGGTAGCAGCCCTCTGTCTGACCCAAGAGGTATAGGGCTCCAAAGCAATGCAGTTCTTTGGACCCAAATCATTCCTACTCTTTATGCGAATATTGCGCCAAGCGCGGACAAATCTGGCTTTCAGGCCTTGGGGATCTTTACCTTCCTGAAAGAATACACCTTCTAACAGAATGTTATGGGGTTTATCCTTTAGGGGGAACCCAAGCTGACGACGTGCAAGCGTAGGGTTGTAGGTAATCCCACCACATGTACCAAGAAGAGGCACATTGGGGAATTCACCACAAGAATTAATGATCTGGACGGTGTCATACACGCGATCATACCAGGTGATATCATCATTGGTGAGAGACATGAGTCTCTGAGACCACCGTAGACATCCCTTGTTCTCCTTGAAAGCAACTGTCTGCGGCAAGTGCGAAATAAACCACTTGTACAGCAGGGGTAAACAGCAGACAATGACTCCTCCATTCTTCATATTCCTCAGATGCATGGAGACATATGCATCACCCAACAAGGTCGGAACCGGATTAAGAACCGAAAAGATCCTAATAGCGTTCATGTCGACGAACTTGTCGAAGTTGGGAAACAGCACCAATCCATAGATGAGCAATACGAATAGAGCCTCAAAGGCATCCTCACTCATGGCCTTCCCATAAAAGGTAGCTTGAGCAATAAGGAACTCGGAAGGAAAACCTTGAATTCCGCCTTTGGTAGTCAGATTAGCTCTAATCAGATCTTCATCTATGTGCAACAAGCTGGAAATCTCTCGAGCAGATGGAATACTCTCTAAGCCACTGAACGGCACTTGATCCAGAATAGGAATCCCAATAAGGTGAGAGTATTCTTCCAAAGTTGGCAACAACTGGAAGTCCGGAAATAAGAAGCAATGATAGAGCGGATCATAGAACTGAGCAAGAGTGCTCATCAATCCCTCATCCACCTGAGTAGTCAGCAACGGCAGAAGCTTCCCATATCGAGCCTTGAAACCCAAGGGATCTAATACATACGATGTCAGATTCCTTAACTCTTTTACATCGGGCTGCTTGAAGCTGTACTTCTTTGTATGCCTTTTCGGTCTTTCCATGTCTGAAAATTTTGCAAATAACCCTTTAAGTTCCTTGAAAATTTTTCTTTTGATGACATGAATGCGGATGAATGCGTGAATGCATGAATGCAACAAACACACTCAAGGATCAAGCAAAGCACACCAAACAAAGGTCGTGGGAAAGCTCTATGTATCCCTAATATCAATCATCCATTTTGGTGGATTTAGGTTTTCACCTTATCGACACCCAAGTTCCATTGATATTAACGGTACATGAACCGGTTCAGACATTCTTAATATCAACCACCCGCTTTGATGGATTTTAGGTTTTACACCTGATCCGGGATCCATTGATATTAACAATGTTTGAACGACTCAACCACGAATCACGGGTTTGTTGAGAGTCACGAGCATGGAGTCTCGGTTAAGAACCACCCAAAGGGAGTGTACTAGGGTTTAAACCTGCCAGACATGTTCTATCAGAGGTTCCCATAATCATCGTTCCATCTTTCGAATATTATCGGAGGAACGAATACTCGTATTCCAAGAATATTCTCAAGAGAAACTCTTATGAGTGTAGTATCGCGTAACAATCGTATCAGAACTGACATCTGAACGACCTCCGCACTACAGTCCTAAAAATAGGCCAAGATGGGTTTGGTAAACTAAGGTCCTTGGCTTCTGCGGAACATGATTGAAAGAATAATGCCTAACCACAAATAACTTGTGTGACATTATTAGTTCAACATGACCTCCACCAAGTGAATGGGCTCGCAAGTCAACTGGCTAAGGACTACTCCACACCAGTCGACAAGACTATGCCATTCTCCTATCCTAGAGTGCACTCGAGTTCGGGTATAGAACTCATCTCACAGATCACCAAAGCAAACAGCAAATGTATATCAAGCAATTCACACATTACAAACAATACATTCATCCCAAATTGTACAAAAATATGTCAGATGAAGAATAATAACATATATCACAACAAGGGTGAAAAGTAGGCAATACAACCAGGGATGATGAAGGTCCCCAGCAGAGTCGCCACTTTTCTGTAGCGGTGTATTCGTCGCTATATGATCTATTGGTTAAATCATAAGCTAAGAGATACATTCAATTTCGAGTCGCCACCGCACTTTTATTTATCCAAAGGATTGGCTAAAAAGCGAACAAAAGCCTAAGAAGTTTTACACGTAGAAAACTAATAAAAAGATCAGAGATTCTGGGTAAGGGGTAAATTACGCAATGGGAAGGTGTTAGGCACCCACTACGTCCTAGGTACTCCTAGGGAGCCCTTTTCACACTTGTTATGCAAAAATTATTATTTGTTATGACAAAAAGATTGTGCAAACATGATTGGGATGGTGAGAAAAGAATATACAAGTTTTATTATTATTGGGTATTGGGTTCGAACGGATGAACCCGTTGCCTACGTACCTTCCATCAAAGGTAAGGATCAGAACGCCGTAGTTCGGCTAAAAGATTTCCAAAAGTGGGTTAGGTTCAATTTTAAACACAAACCCTAGGTCTTACGTTATCCACGGGAGAAAACTCAACCTTATACAAACAACAACGTCCACCATGTGAGAACAGCTTCAACTTGCCAGGAGGGGTTAACCCTATAATAGGCAAGGAAGGCTTACGATTCAATCACTAAAGACAGAAGGTGAGATTAACATCAACCACTAAGATAAATCAAACCTATAGCTCATGTATGAAAAGATTAATGGACAAAGCCAAAACAGGTGAATGAGTGGAATTACTGATTATGATTATGAAAATGGAGTCAAAGTATGATTAAGATCAATTCAGAGAAGTATTATGAAATGAAGTTTGAAAAAAAAAAAAGGTCAAGGACTTGAGTCCAGGTTTTTAGTTAGAAAACATGAAGATGTTTGCACAACACTTACGTCAAGTTTGAAAATAAAGTGTGAAAAGGTTTAGGACATAATAGATGATGAATGGATGAAGGATGAATAATAAAACTTCTTAGAAGGTTCACTTCTTGAGATCATATAGCGGATGATTCAAGTGTGTCCTTTGGAATAGCAATGGATAATAACAAACAAGCAAAACAAAGACGGATACCGGATGCCAATCAATGGTCTTATACCAGTCTCCTAAAACAAACAGGATATCAGAGGCCACTCAATGGTCTTACACTAATCTCCACAGGCAAAGAAATAAAAGCGGATACCGGATACCAATATATGGATTTACACCAGTCTCCTAAAATAGAACAGGATATCAGATGCCACTCAATGGACTTACACCAATCTCCTCAGAAGAAAATGAAACAGGGAAGTCAACTGCCAATCTATCTGGACTTAGGTTAACTCCACAGTATGCTCACAGGAAATCCAATGCCACATCACAGGGACTTACAATGGATCCTCACATACAAGAACAAAAGCAACAATCATGATCACAGGAATGCAAATGCCAACTTACAGGGACTTATAATTGCAACCTCTCATACAAACAGATGAAACAAACTATGATCACAGGAAAACAGATGCCGACTTACAGGGACTTACAACTGCAACCTCACATACAAATCAAACAGATCAAATTATGATCACAGGATAACAGATGCCAACTTACAGGGACTTATAACTGTATCCTCACATACAAACAGATAACAGAAGATATGAGTGACCAGTGAGGTCTTACACTCTATCCTTCCATATCACAGGAGCAAATGCCAAAAGCAATGGACTTACAATTGTCCTCAACGGGCAAACAACAATGATAGCATCACAAAACAGATGAGATGATCATGCATTAATGGCAATTGATGATGATAATAAATGCATAACATATAAGCAAGCAAGTGCATATGAAGCAATCAATCAATCAATGAATAGCAAACAACACACTCTATAGCCAAACAATGGGGGCTCACACAAGAGGGTTTGACTTTAACAGTCCACTGTAATAGGTAAGTGTCGCTCTTAACCTGGCCATTGAGGGGCTCAGGTGAAGCAGATGAATAGGGAGATGAGGGGTGTGCCTCATTGCTTCTATCTCAAATCAGAGAGAGCATCAAAGAAAGTGTGGGAGTTCAGAAAGTAGGAACTCTCTCCACATTATTGACTCGATTAGATCTTGGGTATTTATCTCATTGCTTCAACCAGGTACTGGGAGCAAAGAGAGGACACACTGAATAGTGGGGGATAGATTGCTTATCCCTACCTTCCACCAATTGCCTTACTTGAAGGACTTTTCCTGCTTGGGACAATTTTAAACAAACACAGGCATTGCCTCTTAAGGAGGACTTCAGACAGTTTGCCCGGTCAAATAACAGACCGGGTCTCCAGACTACATGAAGAAGAAGTAATTATACCTCAAAGCAAATGCTAAAAAGCAAAGCAAGCAAGCAAGTTCAAAGAACTTAAGCAACTAAAGTACCTGCAAAAGTCAAACCAATTAGTAAACAGTTCAACAATTAAAACAAAGAGAAATGAACCAAAAGTCAACCAACAGAGGGACCAATTGTGCAAGGCACAAAGACTCAAGCATATGAGTCACCTACAAAACAAATGTTAGCACAATATAAACAATTCAAATCAGGCACATTAGAATGATCCTCAAAGCATTGATGCTTAACCTGAAACAGATGAACTCAACATAAGCTCAGAAGACCACTAGGACTAGCCTAGGGTCAAAGATGAAAGAAAAAAGTCAAGGCAGCAAGCACTATTCAATTAAAGTCAAACTCAATCATGTAGGAAGCAAACACAATTGGATTCAAACTTATATCATGCATCAAGGTCATTTCATATGCAAAAGGATGCAAAGCATGGCAAGAGAAGCATACAAAAGTCAACAGCAAAGACTTCATTCAAAAGTCAACTCAAACATTCTCAAAAATTATGAAATAAACCACACTCAATCCTAATATCTAACATGGTATACATGTCAAATTTCATGGCATTTGGATGAGAGGAAGGCAGTCAACAAAAATCATGGAGTTGAATCAAATTCAAGTAAGCATGGTGAAAGTCAACAAGCATGGGTCAACTTCAAAAAATCATATCAATTTGAAAACAGAAGAGAAATTAATGAGATTAACACCATTGCAAAGCTTGAAGTGTCTAGTTATTACATATGAAATTTCATGATCATACAAAAAGATTTGAGAATTTCATAAGGGATTTGGCAAGGCATAGCACAAAAAGTCAACAAATGACCACATATGGAAGAAAATTCTCAATCAAATGGAAAACAGCAAGATTAATTCCAAGAAAATTCATACATCAATTAGACATACAAGGGATCATTCATGCAAAATTTCAAGTGATTTGGATAAGGGGAAGCATGTGAACAAAAATCATACATTTGCATATCATTGGTGTGACACAAATTGTCACACCCTAATTCAAAAATTCATATCTATCAAACCACAAATGAGAAATCCACAAACTTTATATGGAAATGAAGATCAATGTGTCTAGTTTCACCACAAAAAATTTCAAGCTCATTGGATATGTCATAAGTATTTCACAAAGAGAATGGCACAAGGTATCAATTTGGCATACATGTCAAGAAAATAATTACCATAAAAAATCCAGCCAATGGAAAAATCATTAAAAATCACAATTAAATGAAGGACACATTCATGATCATGAGGACAAAATTTCAAGATTTTTGGATAACAATTGAATTGAAAAAGAATTGTTTAAGTTGAGTGGAATTATGGGTGAAATATGAACACAAGGCATGGCATGAGTGGTCAACATAAGTCAACAAAATGGCAATTGTGTGAATAGTGCAGTCACTTAGTGAAACGACTGCGCTTCAGGGGAGAAAACGGAATGTTCTCATTGGCTCCCAGCCAATGGAACAGTGGCATGCGCAGCAACAGCCAATGGGCTTCGAGTTTTCTGGGTTCATCATAACCCTTAGGGTTTGGCAACAACAGGGCAACAGGCTCCATTTCATAATTCATCATATCATCATGAAATTCAAACAAACATGGCAATGGTGATCGACAGCAACACAAAAACTTGACTAGCATACAACAGCATTCATCATCATTCATCATTTAAATCGACAGCACGTGAACACAGCAACATTCAATAATCAAACCAACAAAATCATGAGGAAAAATCTGGACATGGTAAGTTTCGAAACAGCCAGCATAGCATCATCATCATTCGACCAAACCAAAACAAATGACAGCATGGTATTATCAACATCAGCTTGATTAATCAACCAGAAACAACAGCAAAATGTAACAATACATAGGTCAAACATCCACAACCAACACAACCAAATATCAATTCTGTGGATGCTGCAAGCAAGTTTAAAGGTTTCTCAAACAGCAGGGCATTGACAGCATTGGTATTCATCATCATCATGTTTCAAAACAATAACACATAACAGCATAGCAGGCACACATTCATGTTTCAAATTGCAGCAGAATTTTAGCAACAGCATGGATTTAGCAGCAATGGTATCATGTGACTTCATGCAATCAATTCAAACTGAAACCCAACAAGAGCTCACAAACAGCATGGCAAGGGCATTCTTCTCATGTTCATTAATAAATAAAACTCAAACAGCCACATGGACTCCACATGATAATACACACATGATGTTTATGCAACATATAACAGCAACTAACATCATTCAACAACAGCATAAGCACGATCATGGGGATTTCAAAGGCAAAGTTCTAGGTTCAAGCATAAACAGCATGATTGGCATTTGCAGCATGTGTTCATGTTCATCATGTAATCATCCAAACAACAACAATCAAATAGCATGGTGCTCAACATGGTATCATCAACCTCAAAACAAAGTGACTTGACCCAACATACAATACATTATTCAGCAACAAATAATCAACCAACAAGTATAATTCCTGGACAGTTTAAGGTTTAAGAACAAACTGCAGCAGGGCACATTCATGTTGTCACCAACATTGGAACAAAATAACTTGACCAAACATACATCAGCATGGTATTAGCAAGCAATCAACATAAATCATATGGCTTTCTGGGAAAATATATTAGTTTTCATGAACAGCAGCAACAACATCATTCTGAACTCGTGAATTCGAGATGCTCAGAAAACAAAATCACACATACTAACATCATCATTAAACATCCATCAACACAAATCCAGCAATGGTTTTCAGTATATCACACTATAGAGTGAGATTCGAGCAAAGAAACAATGGTGTACAAAACTTCAGGTCAGCATATCTTCAAACACACACAACCATTTGCCACGATTCTAGTTGTAATAACACTAGCATACCAAGTTCTATCCTAAACCTAGCATGATTTGGTGAAAGGAAAGGGTCAATTACTTACTTGATTTTGAAGTCAAGTGAGATGCAGTGCTGGGGTTGATGTTGCAGCCCGATACAGATGTCCACAATGCCTTGCAATGATGGAAGCTTGAGGTCTTTTGGCTCAATGGTGCATGGAAAACCTCACAGCTCCAACTGCCATTTGAGATGCTTTGGAAAACAGGAAATGATGAAGGCTGGACAGATGATATTTGATGGTTCAAGAGAGCTCACCAAGGTGTTTTTGTGGAGAAACAATGAAGGGTTACTCGAAGGCTTTCAAGGTTTTGTGCAGAAAACCAATTTGATGAAAAATGGTGATTTGAGAGTAGAGAGAGTTCTGTGCTCGTGGCTGCTTCAAAACTGTCTAGGGTTTTGTGCAGAAAATCCACTTATATACCACTGTTTAACAATACTAAACCAATGCCTAAGCTTGCTTAGTTCAAAAGAAGGCAATTACACATTTGCTAATTTGGTCAAGTGTATAGTGGAGGTGTGAATTTGGCATGGTTTTGGGCCTGCTACAGCTGTACAGACTTTTGCCAATGCTGCTTTGGTTGTACATGAAAAGGCTGTACTGGCTTTGCTTCAATGAATCAAAAAAATGCATTTGCCAAGTTTGTATATAAGTGGAAATGGGGGGTGTGTGCTGCTGCGAATTGGGCCTGAGCATGCTGCAAATGGCCAGCACAAATGCTGTCTTTGGTCTGCTAAAGGAATGCTGTACTTGCTTTTGCTCTTCTCCAACCAATTGCTAAAATTGCCAAGATTGTACTATGGTTCAAAATGGTGGTAAAATGGTGATGTGATGATGGTTTTGGACTTTGAACAAATTACAAATAATATATGAAACATTTCCCAATTGGCAAAAATGAGAAAAAAGTCCTAAATCAAAAAGTCAACTATGAGTCAAACCTTGATTTTTAAATGAAAAGGTCCAAAAATGCCATTTTGAATGGTAAGGTTTTAGGTCATGAAATTTATATTTTTGGAAAGAGGATGAAAAATGTGGTTTGTAGGAAAAAACCCCACCAAATTTGGCCTTATGGTTTGAGAGATATGGCTTGTTGAAGTTCAAAAATTGGTGAAAATGATTTGATCATATCTTGACAACCACACATGGGATTTTGATGTTCTTGGACTTTTTGAAAATGGGAAGACAAGATCTTCAACTTTCATGTTGGGCAAAATTCATTTGAAGCTTGTATCATGATGTAAGTTTAAGATCAAGAAGTTTCCATTTCTGGCAGTTGAAATTACAGGTCCACTTTCTATTTCTGGAAAATTTTCTGATTGGCTTGATTTTCTTCCATGATGAGGTTGAACATGATAGATGAGACTTATACAAGTATGAATGAACTTCTTCAGATCAATTCTATCCATCAAATCTCTGATTAAATCCTCAGTTGACCAAGTTTGACTTTTCTAGGGTTTTGAGTGACTGGACCACTTCTGATGAATTCCAAACCCTAATTCCTTGAGAACTTGACTTCAAATGATGTCTCAAGATGTATGAACTTTTGATTATGATCATGGTGCCCAAATTCTGCAAGAATGGCCACCATCCATTGCTTTGACTGATCAATGACTGTCTTTGACCTAATTGCTGATGATTGCTTCCACTGCAAGCAACAAGGTTAGACTGACAATATTTTTGTACTTTTTGAATGATAAACATATGAAAGGCAAATATATACAAATGCAAAGTATGCTTGGTGATCAAGAAACAAACCTACAAGGCAATCTACCCACTAGGAGGGGACAAAGGCATGCAATGATCCTTGAGGCCATGATATGAATGATATGGGCCATGAGGGATCTTAGGGCCCAAAATTGGGGTCTTACACAATGGTCAAGTTTATATAAAACCGCTATAATCCTATATGTTATCTTACTATCACTTAGGTTTTTAACTTTTAAATAACTTGACATGTCACAATCATTGGCCATATTTTCATACTTTATATAACATTGTATAATGCTGCTCCTGCAACTTTTTGATGGAAGTTTTTAAACATCATCATATTTGTACTTTATATAAAATTGTATATTGCCGCTCCTACAACATTCCGATGGCAGTTTTTTAACATCATCATATTCTTACTTTATATGATATTATACATTGCTGCTCCTCCAACTTTTGGATGGAAAATTTTAAACATCATCATATTGATATCTTCTTGTGTTAGTAGATATTGCAAGTCACTGCTGTAATGTCACTCTTAACCCAAGTGAGTTAGTTCCATGTCAAGTATCATTACTTTAGTTCCATGCATTTTTGTCTATGGGCTTCATGTATTTACAATATTAAGTTATCGAATAAATTTAACAGAAAAACAATAATTCATCTAATTTATTTTGACCATACTTAAGGTTTGTACTTTGACTTTTGACATATTTTCTAAAAGAAAAGTCATCCTACAAGTCAACCTACTATTTATTTTGTACAACTCACTCCATAGCAAAGCATATGTTGTTTCATGCTTACCTTCTACGGTCAATGAGCCCTACCTTATTCATTTAAAGATCATTTGTTAGACTTATGAAATTCTACCAATGTCACTTTATTTTGTCTTTTAATCTATCTAAACATTGCCATGGATGATTGGCTTTATATGTAGATTTGAAACTTTTCTCGTGTGATGTTTTACTATTTGTTTGGGCATTGGTCAAGGTTGATTTGACTTTTGTTGTATTAAAATTATTGGATTTAGGGGATGGATGAAATATACATTTCATCTCCCAAAATGAATGAATGATTTTAATTTGATAAAATTGCTCCCATGACCAATTTGTGTTTCTCTCACTCTAACCCCCCCTTCATCTTCATCCTTATCATTTCCCATTCCTTTCATTGGCCAATGAAATCCTTAATATCCTAAGACTAATTGGTTCATCAATGACCTTGTGTCAGATGAACCAATACAAGTATGGATGAGATAGGTCATCCTAACCTGTAATATTCGATAGATGGAATTATGACTCCGGGAACTTTCATAGAACATGATCTACAGGTTTTTATCCTTAGTACACTCCTTTGGAATGGTTCTTAACCTGACTCCATGCTCGTGACTCACAACAAACCCTTTGATTCTCGGTTGATTCGATCAAGTATTGTCAATATCAATGGAAGTGGGGTGTTGATAAGGTGAAAACCATAATCCACCAAAATGAATGATTGATCTTGATGATGACTTGATCCATCCCTTGACCTTTGTTTGTGTTTGCTTTGTGTGTGATCCCTTGTTTGTGATTGTTGCATTCATGCATACATGCGCATCATGACATTCATCACAGAAAAATAAATTTCAAGGAACTGAGGCCTTATTTGCAAATATTTTCAGACCATAGATTATGGACGAAGGAACACTAAGAAGTAGAGTTTCAGATGTCCTGATTTGAAAGAGTTAAGGGAGTTGTCATCTTTTGTATTAGATCCCTTAGACTTCAAGCAACGTCATGGGAAGATTTTGTCTATGTTATCTGCTGATGTGGTTCAAGGACTTCTGAGTGTTTTGGTTCAGTTTTATGACCCTCTCTACCGATGCTTCACTTTTCCCGATTGTAAACTTGTGCCTATGTTAGATGAGTATGCCCATCTCTTGGGAATACTCGTATCTGACAAAGTACCCTTTAATGGATTGGAGGAGATTCCCATATCTCATATCATAGCCGAAGCTCTTCACTTGAAGAAATCTGAAATTGAAGCTCATTTGGTGAAGAAAGGAGGTATTATGGGGTTGACTTCTGAGTTCCTCATTGGTAAAGATATTGCCTTTGCTCAAACTGGTATTGTGGATGCTTTTTAAGCCATCTTTGTATTGCTCATTTATGGTTTAGCTTTGTTCCCTAACATTGACAGTTTTGTTGATGTTAACGCCATTAGAATCTTCTTGATTGGGAATCTTGTTCCTACTCTATTGGGTGACATATATTTCTCTTTGCACTTAAGGAATTGATCGTTGTATTCGTAAGTGCACGAATCGCGTCAGAGTAATATAAAAGAATATCGATCCCACAGAGACCAAATCGTTAATCTATCGATTACTATCGTTACAATGTTTATCTAAGGTGGTATAAAAGAGATATTGATGTTTCAAAATAACAGTAAATAAAGAAAATACTAACTGCAGGTAAAGACAGGTTTGCACGTATTTCACGTCAGTTAAATGATGTTTCGATTGTCTAAATAGAACTACTCATGAGGAAATATTTTCTACTCTTGAAAAGAATCCATTTAACAGGAACTGTCGCTTTCGCGTATTTAGAACTGAGTTTACCCTTAAATTAAGGCCTTTTATTGTCACTTATAAAAGGTGCGCAGAACGCTAAAGTAGCAAACCTATTTTTAAGAAATAAGACTCGTAAACTTAGTTGAAAAGTGATTTTGATTTGAAAAGTTTACCCAAGGAGTTTCCTGATTATAAATCTATCAACGCGTCTGAAAACAGTTTCAAAAATCGTTTTTCCTTAAAGTGATAAAAGTTCCTAGTTATCTAAGCCAGGGTGCTTTCGCACTCATTGAATAGTTAAAACTAACCAAGTTTGTTTCAGAAAACTCGAGTTAAAAATCAAACAACCTTTAAAGCATTTCTACAGATTCAATATGTGAAACATATCTTTAACCGCGATCCTTACATTCTAACCTTTAAAAGATTTAGCCAGACATGGTAATACAAACAAACACAACGATATTGATCATGACGAAAAGTTGTTTTAGAATGTAAGGCGTAAAGAACAAGTAAAGCGTAGAAAGTTATTAAAACGAGCAATGAAGATAATGGCGAGAAATTTAAATAAAGTAAAGACAATGACAAAAATTAAATAAAGTAAAGCGTGGAGAGAAATTAAATAAAGTAAAGCGTGGCGAGAAATTAAATAAAGTAAAGCATGACAAGAAATTTAAATAATATAAAGCATGACAAGTAAAATAAATAAAAGCGATTAAATAAGAACCTGCTCCAAACGGAGGCTTTAAATCTGGTACAAGGAAAATAAACCTTCGACTCTGAAGATAAAGACGACAGCAAAATCGAAGTGCTCCAACACAATCTCACTAAGGTGCGAAAACCCCCCGATGTGACGGATTACCATTTTTGCAGTTGATAAATATAGTCTTAGTGTTGTAAACTAAGTTGGATGATTTGGAAATTAACTAGAACGACCTATTTATAGAGGAATTCAGCAGCTTGCAAAGACCATGGTTCCCTTCAACTTCTCCTTAGTGGGAACGTGAAATACAAAGGTGGTGCCCGCCACCCCTTCATGGCGCCCGACATGTGTGGAAATGGGAAAGTTCATGGGATTGTGGCGGTTACCTCCTGGTTAAGGGCTGATGAGTCATGGCCTCTCCTATAGCGTCCGCCATGCATAACGCCATGTGTACAATATTTGCCGAAAAACCCTAATATTTGGTCTTTTTGCTTCGTTTCTTCTAAAAGGGTCCCGAAAGAGCTAAATATCTTAAAACAACATAAAAGAGAGCATAACACAAGCAAAATGATAATAAAGACCTAATAAACATGTGAAATCCGAGTCAAAAACACGGTGTGATTCAGTGTGATCAAATTCTCCCACACTTAAACCTTTGCTTGTCCTCAAGCAAAACTATTTATAGCTCATGCAAGAAAAACAGTATTAACCAGAGTTAATTCAAGGCAAAATGGCTTATAAGTTCATTCAAGGAATGTATCGATAGGTACTAACGAATCAAACTAAGGATATTGTAGTGACACTTCCCGCAATTGCGATCATAGGCTTCGTTTCTATACAAATTAATCCACATCACCCCACCATACCCAGACCTTCTTTTCGTCTTCTTTAAGTCCTTTTCATTCAGGTGCAATCACATTAAGCCCGTTATCCGTACATACTCATAATAAGGTGACCCGTTAGTGATTATGATATTAAGCATGGGGCTCTGGTACATAAGTTAGTGTAACCCCTTTATTTAACCCAATTTGCAGTTGTGGGGAATTGGATCGTAATCCATCCTACCAAGTTCAGCACCAGATACCTCTGAACCAACCAACAATAGGCATATCATTATTTTATATATATATATATATATATATATATATATATATATATATATATATATATTATATATATATATATGTATATATATATATATATATATATATATATATATATTTTCTTCTGCATGTTTCGCGAATGTCTTTATTTTGCTGGGTTAAATGACCGTGTGAGAGTCACCTAGCCCGAATTTTCATACGACTAGAGAACAAAGCAGATTTTTTTTTGTGATCATTCACTTATTTTCATCGGTCCCTTACGGAGAGCATGCTTAAGCCGAAGCTGACTGCAAGGATAAACTACTTAAGGACTTATTTGAAATCAAAAATTAGGGCCACAACATATGGGGTATCGGGATCGACTCTTATAATCATGAAGCCTACGGTGTTAAGACAATATCGATTTTTAGAAAAAGTTTTCCCAAGTCTTTTACATCCCGTCATAAACCTGTCTTATAGGCTGAATATTCAAGATGCATTGTTGTCTTAGCTCACAAAAGTTTTTGGTAAGGTGAAAGAAGTGGGAGAAATATGGATACATTACACAGATGACTCGTCAAACACATGTTATTTTATTGAAAAGAAAAGGCAAACACTAAAACACACATAACATACTAAAAATAAGGAAAAGCGATAAAAATCTCCCACACTTAAACTGAACATTGTCCTCAATGTTTCGATATGAGATAGGGTAGGAGTAACCTGGAAGAGAGAGAGAGAGAACTATGGGTGATCACCGGTACCGTCACCGCCCTGGTCAGGATGCCTGGGTCGACGACGCCTGCTACGAGTACTAAGTCCTTCCTGCAGCTGTCTAGAGCGACCTAAGAGAGACCCTTGGGTGGCCTTGATAAGTGCGAAGTGACGCTCAGTAGCCTGTCGCTGGCGATGCTGCTCATTAGTGATCGCAAGTAAGGACTCAATGATAGTCTAATGTGCTTGCTCACTATGCTGCTGAGAAGCTACCATAAAACTCATATTATCTGTCAATTGTTGGTTTATGGTATTCAGAAGGGTATCACGCCTTTCCCCGTGAGCCAGGTGCTCGTGCCACATCTCCTTGGTGATGTAAAAACCGGGAGCGGTACCTGCAAAATGGTCAGAAGAAAAAGGTGCAGTGTGTGCAGGTGATGCAGTAGGAATATCATGAGTAGGTGATTGGTCGCGCCGGTCATACTCATCATCGGTCCCTTGCTCATCGTCCATAGGAACATTAGGTGGCAAAGGACCGGTAAAAGGTGGAGCATCGAGATCATACATCCAGTTCCTTGCATGTCACACATCTGTACACTGAGAGCAAGGTAAAACAACATTGGGTATAGCTACACCATGGATCATGAGGTGATAACCACCTACTCTCCGTACCTTGCATAATTTCATATCCTTCAAAAAATTTAAGTTAATGGTGCGGTGAGGGAGTGGTTCTAAGGTGGCTAACTCGGTGTTGAGGTTTAACACTCTAGCAATAGAAGTAATTAAACCACCAAAAGAAATGGTTCCTCCCTTTTTAAGAATGGAAGACATATGTGCAAGCATAAAAGGAATAGGATTGATCCTGCGATTAGTGAGGCAACCCTGTAAGAATAGCAACTCACGAGCATTTACTTTGTTATAATTTTCCCTACCAAATATAGTACATGCCAAAAGATATCGAAAAATACGTATGGTCGGGTTATGAATATTGGAAGCTAAAAATCCTTCAAAGGAAGTGACAACCACATTTGATAATCTATTCCAAAAAGTAAATGCTTCGAGTGCCCATTCAGCATCTAAGGGTGCCTCACAGATAGCACCCTCACTGTAAGGCATTCCTAACAAACCGGCTAAGGAATCGGTAGTGTACTCGTAGTCTACATTAAACATTCTAAAACAAACCGTACCAACCATGCTAGCAGTACCAGGGTAAACAGTGTAAATTAGGGAACTCAAAAATTCCCTAGTCAGCCTATCATAGGTGGGTGCTTTATTAGCAAAAATATCGTGTAATCCTAAAATATCAAGCATATGAAAAACACTATGGTATGTCCCTAAAGTATACAAACAATCTTCGCATACATACCTGGTAGCGAGAATTTCCCGAGATTGCAATTTTTGTAAAATATTGTTTTGTCGCTCTCCGGGTTTTCCTCCGCGGAGAATGATGTTGTCGAACTCCATTCTGGCCATTAATGGTGAGTGAAGAGAAAAATGGGTGTTTATGGAAAGGAAGTGAAAAAATGGAGTTTTAGTGGGTTTTTGGTGGAGAAATGGATGAGTGAAGTTTGGAAATGGTAATGGCTTGGAGTTAAAATGAGGAAGTTTGGGATTTTTCGTGGACTTTGGTGGAGTTGGGAGGAAGAGAAAATGAGTTTTGAGAGGTTGACGAAGGTGAAAATGGTGAAATTAGGGATTATGTCCCGTTAAGTGTTCAGACGTCATGGCGTCCGCCACAAGGCTTATGGCGCCTGCCATGGGTTCAGAATTGGTTAGGCCGGATTTGTTCATTGCACATAGGTTTCTATGGTATGCTTTTTTTTATTAAGCTTGACAAAATAAAATAAAATAAAATAAAATAGTAAAGTGAGATAAAATAAAATAAAATGGACATAAAAAACATAATAATAACAATGCATATATATATATATATATGTGTGTGTGTGTGTGTGTGTGTGTGTGTGGTGTGTATGTGTGTGTGTGTGTGTGTGTGTGTGTGTGTGTGAAGAGTTAGTAATAAGTCACGGGTCGAGAGATCCTAGGAAAGAAAAAGCAAGCATAAAGTCAAAAAGGAACAATAAAAACAAGCATAAATAATAAAAAATGGGAAATAGGTAAATCAAACGGCATCTCTCGGTCGGTGATAGCATCAACGCTTAGGGTATAGTGGAGTCTCCTCGACTTCGTATCCTCTGAGCTCTGTGATCTGGTGTCGGAGGTCGCCGATCTCATTATTTAGTATATCGGCTTCAGTGGCATATGTTGTATCTGATACTTAGACCTGCAAAGCAAGCTCCTGGTGAAGTTGGGCTATCTCCATACAGAGCTTAACCAGCTCAGAATGCATGCTTGGATTCTGAAGATTTGGATTATTGGTGAGCACTTTGATTCTGGTAGGTGCGATTCTCTGCTCATTTACTGTCTCGCCTTGGCCTTCTATGGCATAGGCCCAGTTGGCCTGATCAATAACACAAGTTACCTGAGGGTCCGGTAAAATGAAGTAGTGAATAATCTCACCCTCGATCAAGAGCCCTATATTGATCCAGTTGGAAGGAAGATCTCCTCATGAGACCACGGTCCAGACAGAAGTCAATATCCATCAAAGTATAGCTGCAGTAAGACGTCAGGTGAAATAGTCTTCTATCAAGTCCTAGGGAGGAGGCTATATGAGTCACCATGCTTCCAACGTGTATAGGGCTCATAGCGGAGCGAGCATTAAGATAGAGACTCTCGATCAAAAAAGCTCTGCAATCTACTGGGCGTGACTGAGTGGTACAGTACATGAAGAAAATCTCTTTAACACTCACATGTATATCAGGGTCACTCTTCCCCAGGAAGGTGTGGGCAATAATCATCTGAAAGTATCTGAAAGCAGGATTATGAATCTTGTTATAGATTTGGGTGGAAGGGTCAGGGCTACCTCCACATGTAATGTCACTCCAAAACTTCTCAACGTCTCTGCTTAGGAAATAGCTCATGGGGAGCTCATATGAGGCATCATAGGCAGTCTGAAACGCTTGTGGTTAAAGGTGTATTCTATCCCAAACAACCTGAAATTAATGTAGCCATCATCACTAGCGTGACCAACATAGGGTTCGTAGTTCAGCGAGCTCAAGAACTCCAAAGTGAGGTTCCTGTAAGTCATATGCATCGCATCAGTATATTCATCCCATTGCAACTGATTGCATAAATGCCTAACACTAGGCGCAATGCCTAATGCCTCCATGCAGCTTGAATTGGGATATCTGGTGGGTAGCATTGGACGCTGAGAAAGCATGGCGTAGCGCTGCTCCTGAACTGAGTCACGAAATATCACTAGCATAGTGTCGAAATTCTCCATCCTGAAAAGTTAAGTTACAAAACAGAGGACACCTGAAATCGCAAATATTGTAAATGTTAGTCTAAACATATATATATGTATATATATATATATATTATATATATATATATATATATAATATATATATATATATATATATATATATATATGAAAATATAAATTGAAATAGTAAAAGTAAAGCAAAGGAAAATAAATCATGGGTTGCCTCCCATCCAACGCTTGTTTAACGTCGTTAGTTTGACGATTCGAACTTTATATATCAGAGGTAGGAACTGGAGGGTCGACCAGAGTATGTCCAGGGCATTCTGTGGGGATGTCACCTCCTTGATATGGCTTCAGTCTTTGTCCATTTACCACAAACGGATTACAGGAATTGTTCCGGATTTCAACTGCTCCAGATTTTAAGATTTTGGAAACTTTAAAGGGGCTTGTCCATCTCGAACGCAGCTTACCTGGAAAAAGTCGTAATCTCGAATTGAAGAGGAGAACAGAGTCTCCTATATTAAAGTCCTTTTTCACAATCCTTTTTTCATGCCATGCTTTGGTTCTTTCTTTGTATATAATGGCATTCTCGTAAGCGTTCTGGCGGAGTTCCTCCAATTTATGGATATCGAGGATTCGCTTCTCGCCAGATGCTAGGTAATCCAAATTCAGGGTCTTAATGGCCCAATATGCCTTGTGCTTGAGTTCAAAAGGTAAGTGGCATGACTTCCCATAGACTAACTGGTATGGTGTAGTTCCAATAGGGGTTTTGTAAGCAGTTTTGTAAGCCCATAATGCTTCTGTTAGCTTTTCAGACCAATCTTTTCTGGATATAGAAACAGTTTTCTCCAAGATTTGCTTAATCTCTCTGTTGGATACTTCCACTTGACCATTAGTCTGGGGATGATATGGTGTTCCTACGCTATGTTTTACTCCATACTTTCTTAAGAGTTTGTCAAATATCCTGGATATAAAATGTGATCCACCATCACTTGTGACAAATCGTGGTACTCCAAATCTGGGAAAAATATTATATTTAAACATCTTGATGACTACTCTTGTGTCGTTAGTGGGTGAGGCTATAGCTTCTATCCATTTGGACACATAGTCAACGGCTACTAAAATATACTTGTTTCCCATAGAAGATGGAAAAGGTCCCATGAAATCAATACCCCAAACGTCAAATAATTCCACTTCTTGGATGTTCTTCAGAGGCATTTCATCGCGTCTTGAGATGTTTCCAGCGCGCTGGCACCAGTCACATTGGACAATATAAGTATGTACATCACGCCTTAGTGTTGGCCAATAAAGACCAGCTTGAAGGATCTTAGCGTATGTCTTGGATGTGCTTGAATGTCCACCATAGGGTGAAGAGTGACAATGTTCTATGATATTTCTGACTTCTTCTTCCAGGACGCAACGTCAAAAGATGTTATTTGTTCCTCTTTTGAAAAGGAGTGGTTCGTCCCAATAGAAATGTCTTATATTAGCGGCTAGATAATTCACAAAATCAGCGTACCATGGTAATCTGCTAATTTCTGAAACTGCCCCAAAGTTGTCTCTATCAGGTTCAAGGGGAACGGTATCTATCTTAGCTATCAATCTGTCATAGGTGAAATCATCATTTATAGGTAAATGGTCTGGCTTCAAATGCTCTAGTCTGGAAAGATGGTCAGCAACTATGTTTTATGTTCCTTTTTTGTCTCGAATATCTAAGTAGAATTCTTTTAGCAAAAGGATCCATCTTAATAATCTAGGTTTCACGTCCTTTTTTCTTAGAAGGTAACGGATAACTGCATGGTCTGTATAGACTATAATCTTAGATCCGACAAGATAAGACCTAAATTTATCAATTGCAAAAACCATAGTTAGGAGTTCCTTCTATGTTGTTGTATAATTTAGTTGAGCAACATCTAGGGTTCTACTAGCGTAATATATTACATGTAATTTCTTATCTTTTCTTTGCCCTAAAACAGCTTCTATAGCGAAATCGCTAGCATCACACATTATTTCAAAGGGTTTAGTCCAATCCGAAGTTTGTAGAATGGATGCTGAAATTAGTGCTTGTTTTAAACGATTAAAGGCTTCGATACATTTTTCATTGAAAATGAATTCAATATCTTTCATTAGCAGGCCGGTCAGGGGTTTTGTTATTTTAGAGAAATCTTTGATGAAGCGTCGGTAGAAACTGGCATGTCCAAGAAAACTACGGACTTCTCTAACTGTCTTAGGAGGGTTAAGGTTTTCTGTAACTTCTATCTTTGCTTTGTCGACCTCAATGCCTCTTTCAGATATTATATGTCCTAACACTATGCCTTCTCTAACCATAAAGTGACACTTCTCCCAGTTTAACACAAGGTTAACTTCTACGCATCTCTCTAGGATTTTCTCAAGATTAATGAGGTACTTCTAAAAGTCGAACCCACATACCGAGAAATCGTCCATAAATACTTCCATAATTCCGTCGAGATAATCTGTGAAGATCGACATCATATAACGTTGGAAAGTAGTTGGCGCATTACAGAGTCCAAACGGCATTCGTCTGTAAGCAAACGTTCTGTAAGGACAGGTGAAGGTTGTTTTCTCTTGATCCTCGGGGTGTATCAGTATTTGGAAAATCCAGAATATCCATCCAGATAACAAAAGTAAGAGTGTCTGGCAAGACGCTCAAGCATTTGATCTATGAATGGAAGGGGGAAATGGTTTTTCCTAGTTCCCTTATTTAGTTTCCTATAGTCTATGCACATACGCCATCCGCCTTTTATACGTTTAGCTACATGCTCTCCCTTCTCGTTCTGCACAACTGTGATGCCTCCCTTTTTGGGTACCACATGTAGAGGACTTACCTATTTACTATAGGAAATCTGATAGATTATACTAGCTTCTAGCAGTTTAAGGACTTCCTTCTTTACCACCTCACTCATTATAGGGTTGATTCTTCTCTAATGTTCTCTGGACGGTTTTGAATCCTCCTCTAGCGAGATCCTGTGCATACAAACGAATGGGCTTATACCTTTTAAATCAGAGATGTTGTATCCTAAGGTAGAGGGGTATCTTCGTAAAACATTCAGGAGTTGGTTCGTCTCGTCATGGTTTAAGGTGGCATTAACTATTACTGGGCGGTTCATTTCTTTATCCAAAAACTCATATCTTAGGTTCTTGGGCAGTTCCTTAAGTTCTTGAGCTGGTTTTCGGGAATTTGGTGAAGGGTCTGGAGTAAGATCCAAAAATTCGTTAGTGTGAGGTTCTGTTTCCTCTAGCTCGTCATCCTTTTCATTCGGGTTTGAAAATGGTTCAATCATAGGTTCTTCTTGATCAAATTCCCTTATGCATTCATCTATGATATCGATCGCGTAACATGCGTCTCCTATGATTGGTGCCATCAGGAACTTTGAAAGAATGAACTCTATCTTTTCATCCCCTACTTCTAAAGTTAATTTTCCTCTTTTAACATCTATTATAGCTTCGGTTGTTGATAGAAATGGTCTACCTAAAAGGATAGGGATATCATCGTCTTCCTTGATATCCATGACCATAAAGTCTGTTGGGATATAAAGTTGACCGATCCTAACTGGGATGTCTTTTAAAATGCCTACAGGATATTTAACAGACCTATAGGCTAATTGAAGGGACATCTTAGTTGGTTGTAATTCTCCTAAGTTTAACCTTTTACACACAGCTAAGGGCATTAAACTCACACTAGCGCCTAAGTCTAGGAAAGCTTTGTCGATCACATGACTCCCTAGAATGCAAGGTATAGAAAAACTACCAGGGTCTTTCTCCTTCTTAGCAAGTTTATTCTCGGAAATAAAGTTGCATTCCAAGGGTTTGGGATCTTCAAGCCTACTCTTGTTGGTTAAGATGTCTTTGAGAAATTTGACGTAAGATGGAATTTGGGTGATGGCTTCGGTGAAAGGAATCTCTACATGAAGCTTCTCTATTACTTTTATAAATTTTTGGTATTGGTTATTGATTTTGGTTTGCTTAAGTCTTTGTGGATATGGGATTGGTGGTTTGTACGGGGGTGGTGGTTTGTATGTTTTATCCTTGGCTTCTCCTTCTTGATCGGTTTATTTTTTGGGTTCCACCGGTTCCTCTTCTTGGTTGGTAGTTATATTTTCTTTAGAAGCTTTGGACTCGCTCATTGCTGGGTTATGAGGCCCTTCGTAAGCAGTCCCACTTCGTAATGAGATAGCGTTAGCTTTCCCTCGAGGGTTGAGTTGAGGTTTTCCAGGGAATTATCCTCCAGGTGTAGTTTGTGGGGTTTGGTTTTGTGCTACCTGGGAGATCTGGGGTTCAAGCATCTTGTTATGAGTGATTATCTGATCAACCTTGGTCCCTAATTGCGTTATCAGTTAGTTTATGTGAATGTTCTGGTTTAGGAATTCTTTATTTTGCTGAGTTTGGCCTGATATAAATCTCTCCATGATCTTCTCAAGGTTAGGCTTCTAGGGCACAACTTGCATAGGTTGACTTGGTTTTTGGGCTTGATAACCTTGTGGTCTCTAAGGTGCATAATTTTGGATAGGGTTCTGGTTTTTATAGGAAAAATTCAGGTGATTCTTCCATCCAGGGTTGTAAGTGTTTGAAAATGGATTACCTTGGGCGTAATTCACTTGGTCGGTATTCAGGTCGTTTAAAAGGTTACACTTCGCAGATTCGTGTCCTTTAGATCCATAAAGTTCACACTCTGTGTGGACTACCGCTGCGGTGTTAGTGTTTGTAGACATATGTTTGACCTTAAGGGCTAAAGCGTCTATTTTCGCCAACATCATATCCATAGAGCTTATCTCATGTATTCCATCTTGGGTCTCCTTTTTCTCTATTGATGCTCATTCAGTTCCCCATTGGTAATGGTTTTGGGCCATATCCTCAATTAGGTCACAAGCTTCAGGGTAAGGTTTGTTCATCAGCGTGCCACCTGCGGCAGCGTCGATGCTCATCTTTGTGTTATAATGGAGTCCATTGTAAAAGGTATGAACGATAAGCCATTGTTCTAGGTCATGGTGTGGACAGACTCTTAATAGCTCTTTGTATCTCTCCCAAGCTTCAAAAAGTGATTCTCCTTGGTTTTGAGTAAATCTAGTTATTTGGTTTCGAAGAACAACAGTCTTACTAGGGGGAAAATATCTAGCAAGGAATACTCTCCTAAGGTCTTCCCAGGTAGTTATTCAGTTAGCTGGAAGTGAATCCAACCATGAACGTGCTTTATCCCTGAGGGAGAAAGGAAATAATCTTAAACGGATCGCATCAGGTGAAGCACCGTTATATTTAAAGGTGTTGGTCAGTTGGATAAATACTTTTAAATGTTGATTTGGGTTCTCAGTAGCGAGACCCGCGAATTGGTTTTGCTACACATATTGCAATAAAGATGGTTTTAGTTCGAAATTGTTGGCAGGAATGAGGGGATTTACTATACTAGAACTAGGTTCCTCGTCAGAGGGTTGGGCAAATTCCTTAAGAGATCTCCGGTCGCGATTCTCGGCCATAGCTTTCTTGATTCAGATGAGTAAGAAGCGTGCACGAGTGTAACATTCGGGTTCCGCTAAAGGATCTACTAAATTTCCGGTACTATGGGTTCTTCGCATTTACCGGCTAATAATGCCTTAGTCTAGACAATGTAACAATAGGGTATGCAATTTGACGAAGTTGGTCCCCGACAACGGCGCCAAAAACTTGATCGTTGTATTCGCAAGTGCACGAATCGCGTCAGAGTAATATAAAAGAATATTGATCCCACAGAGACCAAATCGTCAATCTATCGATTACTATCGTTACAATGTTTATCTAAGGCGGTATAAAAGAGATATTGATGTTGCAAAATAATAGTAAATAAAGAAAATACTAAGTGCAAGTAAATACAGGTTTGAATGTATTTCATGTCAGTTAAATGATGTTTCGATTGTCTAAATAGAACTACTCATGAGGCAATATTTTCTACTCTTGAAAAGAATCCATTTAATAGGAACTGTCGCTTTTGCATATTCAGAACCGAGTTTAAATTAAGGCCTTTTATTGTCACTTATAAAAGGTGCGCAGAACGCTAAAGTAGCAAACATATTTTTAAGAAATAAGACTCGTAAACTTAGTTGAAAAGTGATTTTTATTTGGAAAGTTTACCCAAGGAGTTTCCTGATTTTAAATCTATCAACGCGTCCGAAAACAGTTTCAAAAATCGTTTTTCCTTAAAGTGATAAAAGTTCCTAGTTAACTAAGCCAGGGTGCTTTTGCACTCATTGAATAGTTAAAACTAACCAAGTTTGTTTCAGAAAACTCGAGTTAAAAATCAAAACAGCCTTTAAAGCATTTCTACAGATTCAATATGTGAAACATCTCTTTAACCGCGATCCTTACATTCTAACCTTTAAAAGATTTAGCCAGACATGGTAATATAAACAAACACAACGATATTGATCATGATGAAAAGTTTTTTTAGAATGTAAGGCGTTGTCGCAACCTAAAAAAAGAGATGCGAAAAAAACAATCGGCGAAAAAAGCAATGACAGAAGAGTCACCACCGTGCGTTATTTATCCCAAAGGAGGGAAAGGAAACGCTCGAAGTAAACGTGGAAAAGGGAAAGGAAAAGACAAGGTCTCGCAACCAAATCTTGGGTTCGGGAGTCGATTATGCGAAGGGAAGGTATTAGCACCCCTACGCATCCGTAGTACTCTACGGGATCCACTCTTGTAGTTCTTGTCTAAAGGGTGTGGGTTTATCTAATGTACTATTCCTAAAAGAGGGGTCAAAAGAAAATGACTCGCACGGATGTCACATCCACTGCATACGTATCTCATCTGAATATGAGAATCAGAGTCTTCTTAGCTCGGCTACCTATGGGTTAAAGAGGAGTGTGCTCGCTAAGACATCGCGTCTTATGCCTACGTATCTCATCTGGAATGAGAATCAGAGCAAGTCATAGTTCGGCTAACCTATTTGTTTGTTTTGTGTTTTTTAGGTGAACGACGTTACTACATAATCTACCGGATGCTCGACCTTTGGAGACTTACTCGCCTGTAGTAGAAGGAGTTAACGTGTTCTTAGGAGAAGAAAAATCAATGAGTTTGTTTGTGTTTTAGGAATGCTCATGCAAAAAAGGAAGTCTTAAACGAAGGAATCGTGCTACCTTAATCGACATGCAAGCGAGAGACTATACGAAGCCTAGCAGTCCTATGGGCGAGACGATCACACCATACAAAACAAACATGCATAAGGTAAACAACCAACAAGGGGGCTCAAACATACATGGGTAGGGCTTTAGTCAAGAGGGGTCATATCAACCTCGACAAACAAGCCATGTAAAGGTAATCAAATGGGCTCTTAACCACTGACACTGAACGTCAGGGTAAGCAGATCAAAAGGGTAATGAGGATAAGACCTCATAGCTCTTAACCCTGGACAGGGTGAGCTCATGACAAAAAGTGGGGATTCAGGAAGATGGAACCCTCTCCACTGACGACCAGACAAAAGATCTCGGGCTTTGATTCTGAAGCATCGACACGTAGTGCGAGCATGAAGAACGACACACTGAATAACGGGGGATTGACTACTAATCCCTTTTATCTGTCAATTGCCTCTTCATGGAGGTCTTTAGCACTGGTGCCTCTTCTTGGAGGTCTTTGGGAACAAAAGTAAACACAAAAAAATATCGCCTCCTATCGAGGTCTTCCAGCTAAGAAAGCGGTAAAATGCGGGAAAGATGCAAAAGGGATCAAGAGATCTACCACACGGATAAAGATCCGAAGTAACAGCAACTAAAGAAATAAGGAACCCGGAGACCTCTCAGGCTAGCACCATCAAAGAAAACGAGTCAGCAAAGCAATCATAATAAATCTCCAAATGGTATCCCACAAATAAAGTGGAATACCAAGCAAGCTATCTCTTCGAGAGTCATGTGAGCCCTCACAAAAACTCAACAAACAAGTTAGAATAACAAGATGGGGTGCAATCAAGAGTTGCACCAAACAGACGGATCATAGCAACCACATGAATCATGCTGTTAAAGTTCACAAAAAAGCTCACAAAAAGCAATCATGGATAGGAGGCCTAAACCTCTTGTCAAACAAATGCATCAAAAAGGTATCAAAACTCAAAGTCAGGGGTAAGGATCCTGTAATACCCCAAAATTTACCCTTCATTTTTCCTGGAAACATACGCTTTAAGAAAAAAAAACGAATAACGAAAAAAATAAAAAAAAAACGGGAAAACGGAAAAAGAAAAAAATAAAAAATAAATAAATAAATAAAAGAAAAAATCTTGGACTTGGACCTCTCTTATTTGAGCCCACAGGTCCACCAAAATCAGGTTATAAATTCAGAGTTTCAGTGAAACAAAAGAAAATTCTATTCCTATTACCCTGACTAGAAAAAGATAGTGAGAGAAGAGCTAACAGAGTTCAGAGCAGCCTCCAAACCCTGAAGAGAACTCAACTGCACAGAATCACCTCTGTCTCACATAAACCCTAAAGATTGTTTTGTAAACCTCACGGGTGCAACTCAATTTCAATCAAGCTCTCCAATCAGGTTTGCCCTTATTCCCATTACCTTTGAGCTTTGAATTTGAATACTCTGAATGTTTGAGGTATTATGGGTGAATTTGACACCCTTTTGATGCATGTCTTTTTTGTGAATTTTAATGGCATGATTCATGTGGTTACATTTTGATTTGGGGGCAACCCTTGATTACCCTATTTTTTTGTCTCTAACCTGTTTGTTGAGTTTTTGTGAGGGCTCACATGACTTTTGCAGGGATAACTTGCATGGTTTTCCACTTTATTTGTGGGATACCGCCTGGAGGTTCATTCCGGTTACCTGTACTGACCCACTTCCTTTGATGATGTTAGCTTGGAGGGATCTCAGGGTTTATCGTTCCTTTAATTGTTGTTACCTCGGATCTTCATCCGTGTGGTACCTTTTACATTTTTCCCGCATTTTACTGTTTTCCTAGCTGGAAGACCTCGATAGGAGGCAATGTTTCTGTGTGTTTATTTTTTTTATAGGTTCCTTCGTCAAGGACTGCCTTTTTGCATGAGCATCCCAAACCCTAACCCTTCATTGGTTTTTCTTCTCCTAAACACACGTTTACTCTTTCTACTATAGGTGAGTAAGTCTCCAAAGGTCGAGCATCTGGTAGATTGCGTAGTAACGTCGTTCGTCCAAAACCCAATCCATAACCCCGTAGTTAGCCGAACTACGGCTTGCTCTGATTCTCATTCCAGATGAGATACGTAAGCATAAGACGCGATGTCTTAGCGAGCACACATCTCCCCAACCCATAGGTCAGCCGAGCTACGAAGACTCTGATTCTCATATTCAGATGAGATACGTATGCAGTGGATGCGACATCCGCGCGAGTCATTTTCATTTAACCCCTTTTTTTAGTAAACATCACAAGATAAACTCACACCCTTTAGACAAGAACTACAAAAGTGGATCCCATAGAGTACTACAGATGCGTAGGGGTGCTAATACCTTCCCTTCGTATAAGCGACTCCCGAACCCAAGATTTGGTTGCGAGACCTTGTCTTTTCCTTTCCTCTTTTCAGATTTACTTCGAGCGTTTCCTTTCCCTCCTTTGGGATAAATAACGCACGGTGGCGACTCTTCTGTCATTTTCTTTCGCCGGCTGTTTTTTTTCGCACACTGTATTTTTCAGGTTGCGACAGCCGGCGACTCTGTTGGGGACCCGGTTTCCCTAAGCGAGTCCCTCCTAGCTTTTGTAGTTTGTTTGTTTATTGGGTGTTCATGCTTTTGTACAGTTATTTATTTACCTGCTTTACCTTATTGCATTGTGTACATATCATTGTTGTATCTATTGGCTGGCTATGGCTGCTTGGTGATCTTTGTGATTTGAGTTCTATACCCGAACTCGAGTGCACTTAGGATAGGAGAATGGCATAGTCTTGTCGACTTGTGTGGAGTTATTCCTTAGCAAGTTGACTTGCAAGCCCATTCACTTGGTGGAGGTCATGTTGAGATCAATAATGTCACACAAGTAAGTTGTGGTTAGACATTACTTTTTCCAATATAGACCTTAGAAGCCGAGGACCTTAGTTTACCAAACCCATCTTGGCCTATTCGTAGGACGTAGTGTGAAAGTCGTTCAAGTGTAAGATTTGATACGATTGTTACGCGATACTACACTCATAAGAGTCTCTCTTGAGAATATTTTTGGAATACGAGTAGTCGTTCCTCCGATAATATCCGAAAGATGGGATTATGACTATGGGAACCTTTTGTAGAACATGTTTGGCAGGTTTAAACCTTAGTACACTCCTTTTGGGTGGTTCTTAACCTAAACTCCATGCTCGTGACTTGCAACAAACCCTTGATTCATGGTTGATCCGATCAGGTATCCTTAATATCAATGAAACTTGGATGTTGATAAGGTGTAAACCATAATCCACCAAAATGGGTGGTTGATATTAAGGATAACATGATCCATCCCATGACCTTTGTTTGGTGTGCTCTTAATTTCTCTCCAGACAGTGCAACCTGACAGATGTTCAAGCAGATACAGTGATCCTGATTCCCATGCCATTGCACTGCATTCACATCATTTTGCATCACATCATTTTGCATTCATAATCATTCACACGTGTTTATCCATTTCTGTGGGGTTTATATCTTCTACTTGATTCTAGTCGGAATTTTCTTGGTTCTCATCAACGGCTTAGTCTTTTTTTTTACATTGTTTATCTATTGAGAGACTGGAATCAAGGGGGTAGAATACCTTTGGAATTGATAAACATGTCATTGCATTTACATATTCATTAGCATGTCTTGCATAACAGGTACCGCCATAGTGTTCTCAGTTTGTTTGGTGTTCCATCAGCAGGATAGCTGACCCAGGCATTCACCGGTACGGTACCCGCAGAAACCAACAGAGAATAATGGAAATCCTACAGGCAGAGTTCGCCGAGATGAAAATCCGCATGAATCAATTCATGGATGTGGTTCAAGGGGTGGCTCAGGGACAGCAAGAGCTCAGGCAGATGATATAGAGGAATCCCCCTGCTTAACTAGAGACGGTGGTTGATCCTCCAGCTGGAGAGGTTAATGGACCCAATGGACTGGGGCCTATCCCAATCCTACATGTCACCTCCGGTCAACAGCCCGTTCATGATGATCAGGACGATCAGCTCCCCCTGCTGCAGGAAGACTTTGGTATGGGTCATGGTGTGGACCCCATGTTTAGAAGATTGGAAGAGAGGTTGAAGGCAGTGGAAGGACAAAATCCTCTAGGAGTAGATGTTGTTGACTTGGGGCTGGTCCCAGGTGTGAGAGTGCCACCGAAATTCAAGGTCCCGATATTTAACAAATACAATGGCAACTCTTGCCCGAAGACCCATGTGCAAGCCTATTTCCGTAAAATGGTTGCATACTCCGATGACGAAAATTTGCTTATGTACTTTTTCCAGGACAGCCTAGCTGGGGCATCCCTGGAATGGTATATGAGGCTGGACAGAGCCCACATCCGTTGCTGGAGGGATTTGGCTGAGGCTTTCGTGAAGCAGTATCAGTATAATGCAGACATGGCTCCGGACATAACTCAACTTCAAAATCTGTCTCTTAAAAGCAATGAGTGCTTCAGAGAATATGCTCAACGCTGGAGAGAAACAGCTTCCCGTGTTCAACCTCCTATGTTGGAGAAGGAAATGGCTAACATGTTCATGAACACTCTGCCAAGACCTTATTTGGAGCGCCTGGTGGGTTGCAATGCCTCCAATTTTGCTGATGTAGTCTCTACCGGAGAGAGGGTGGAGAATTATCTAAGGACATACGAGACCCAGAGTGGAGGTGGATCCTCATCAGGGGTGAAGAAACCATTCATTCAGGGACAGAAGAGGAGAGAAGGGGATGCAAGTGCCATATCTTCTTATCAGAACAGGGATAACCGGAGGAATAACTTTCAGAACTATCATCAGCAACCGTGTGTTGCGGCTGTGACCATTCCAGCTGCAGCACCACTACAACAACAACAACCACAGCGTCAACCAGCTCAGTACCAACCACAACAACCGGGTAACAGACCCGCCTATCAACCGAGGCCAAGGACGATGGACCGGCGTTTCGACACTCTTCCAATGTCATATGCTCAGTTGCTTTCTAGTCTTCGACAACTACAACTTGTGCAGTTGCGCACTCTGGCTCCTCCCGTTGGTAGGCTTCCGGTGGGTTATGACGTCAACACTAGGTGTAGCTTCCACTTTGGGGCACCTGGCCACAATATTGAGAACTCCAAAGCTTTTAAGCACGTAGTTCAGGACCTCATTGATTCAAAGGCCGTTAACTTTGCACCAGCTCCTAATGTCGTCAACAATCCCATGCCCCAGCATGGTGGAGCCAACGTTAACATGGTTGAAGGAGAAGTCAAATTAGTCTCTGCGGTCAACAATGAAGATGGGGATAGTGATTGCGACATCGATAACTGGGTGCGTTCGAGGATCCCGGGTGAAGTTCTCAACAATTGATCTCTGAGGAGATTGTCCAAGCCACTTGTCTGGAGGAGTAATTTTCTTTGTTTATTCATGCATATCCAAGTCTTACGTTCCTCCAGGGCGTAATGACTCATTGTAGGGCTTATCTATGTGACATTTGCATTTTTTATCATAAATAAAGGACGTCTTTTGGCATTCAAATATTTCGTTCCCTGTCTTTCTATTTTTGCAGTTTTTCAAAAAAAATGGTAATGTTTTGTTTAGTTTCCGTTTTTTTTTCTTTTTTTTTACACTCATAAGCACATACCATCACTCATGCAGATGCACATCACCGGATCCTATTGATAACGGTTCTGCTATGGCTCGCTTCGACTTTGAAAATCCAATCTTTCAAGCTGAAGAAGAGGGTGATGAAGACTGTGAACTCCATGAAGAACTTACCAGGTTATTAAAACAAGAGGAAAGGGTCATTCAACCGCATCAAGAGTCTGTTTAAGTGATTAATCTCGGCACCGAGGACGCCAAGAGAGAAATCAAGATAGGGGCTGCTTTGGAAGACAATGTGAAGAAGGGGTTGATTGAATTGCTGCAAGAGTATGTTGACATCTTCGCTTGGTCTTATCAGGACATGCCAGGGCTTGACACATACATCGTGGTACATCGCTTGCTGCTCAAAGAAGGTTGTCCTCCGGTCAAGCAGAAGCTCAGAAGAACAAGACCAGAGATGGCTGTCAAGATAAAGGAAGAAGTGCAAAAACAGTTGGATGCAAGGTTTCTAGCAGTCACAAATTATCCGCCATGGGTTGCAAATATCATTCCGTACCTAAGAAGGATGGAAAGGTACGGATGTGTGTTGACTACCGGGATTTGAACAGGGCTAGTCCTAAAGATGATTTTCCCTTACCTCACATTGACGTTTTGGTGGATAACATGGCTCAGTTCTCGGTATTCTTCTTCATGGATGGCTTTTCTGGCTATAATCAAATTAAGGTGGCACCAGAAGACATGGAGAAGACAACATTCATAACCCCATGGGGCACCTTCTGCTACAAGGTGATTCCGTTTGGTCTGAAAAATACCGGAGCAACATATCAGCGAGCGATGGTGACTCTGTTCCATGATATGATTCATCATGAAATCGAGGTTTATGTTGATGATATGATTGCCAAATCTCAGACAGAAGAAGAACATTTGGTGAGTTTGCAGAAACTGTTTGAGCGTTTGAGGAAATTCAAGTTGAGGTTTAATCCGAACAAGTGTACTTTTGGGGTGAGATCTGGAAAACTACTGGGTTTTGTTGTTAGCGGAAAAGGGTTTGAGGTGGATCTGGCCAAAGTGAAAGCGATACAGGAAATGCCTAAGCCAAGAACAGAGAAACAAGTCTGTGGTTTCTTAGGGAGGTTGAACTACATTGCAAGGTTCATCTCTCACCTAACAGCCACGTGTGAGTCAATATTCAAATTGTTGAGAAAAGATCAGGCTATCAGGTGGAATGATGATTGTCAAAGGGCGTTCGAGAAGATAAAAGAGTATTTGCAGAATCCTCCTATCCTTGTGCCTCTGGTCCCAGGGAGACCGCTGATTATGTATTTGACAGTACTGGACAATTCCATGGGTTGTGTTCTTGGTTAACACGACGAGACAGGTAGGAAAGAGTATGCCATCTACTACCTGAGTAAGAAATTCACAGATTGCGAGTCGAGATACTCAATGCTTGAAAAAACATGTTGTGCACTTGCATGGGCTGCTAAGCGATTGAGACAATACATGCTATCTCACACAACCTTACTGATCTCCAAAATGGATCCGGTCAAGTATATATTTGAGAACCCAACTCTCATCGGAAGAGTTGCTCGTTGGCAAATGGTACTGACAGAGTAGGATATCTAGTATACTTCCCAGAAAGCCATCAAGGGGAGTATTCTGTCAGACTATCTTGCTCAACAGTCGATTGAAGATTATGAGTCGATGAAGTTTGATTTTCCAGATGAAGACATCATTTTCCTCAAGATGAAAGACTGTGAAGAGCCAGTTGTTGAAGAGGGACCTGATCCAGACGAAAAGTGGACTTTAATGTTTGATGGGACCGTCAACGCCAGAGGAAGTGGAATTGGTGCTGTCATTACAACTCCGAAAGCTGCCCACATTCCTTTCACCGCTCGTCTGACTTTGAGTGCACCAATAATGAAGCTAAGTATGAAGCATGTATCTTGGGTATTGAGCAAGCCATTGATTTGAGAATCAAGACTTTGGACATCTTCGGAGATTCAGCTCTGGTAATCAATCAAGTGAATGATGATTAGAACACTCTCCAGCCTACTTTGGTCCCCTACAGAGATTACACGAGAAGACTGTTGACTTTCTTCACAACCGTAAAGTTGTACCATATACCTCGTGATGAGAACCAGATGGCAGATGCTCTTGCTACTCTATCCTCCATGATCAACGTGATTCGGTGGAACCACGCTCCCAAGATCAATGTGATGCGCCTCGACAGGGCCGCGTATGTGTTTGCTGCTGAACTGGTAGTTTACGACAAGCCCTGGTATCACGACATCAAGCGCTTTCTGAAGAATCAAGAGTACCCTGCAGGGGCATCCAACAATGATAGAAAGACTTTGAGAAGATTGGCAGGCAGTTTCTTCTTGAACAAAGACGATGTGCTGTATAAGAGGAACTTCGACATGGTTTTGCTCAGATGTGTGGATAGACACGAAGCAGACATGTTAATGCAGGAAGTTCATGAAGGCTCCTTCGGTACTCATGTCGGCGGACATGCAATGGCTAAGAAATTGTTGAGAGCAGGTTATTACTAGATGACCATGGAATCTGATTGTTTCAAATATGCTCGGAAGTGCCATAAATGCCAGATTTATGCTAATAAGGTGCATGTGCCGCCAAATCCTTTGAATGTGATGTCTTCGTCGTGGCCTTTCGCTATGTGGGGGCATCGATATGATTGGAAAGATTGAGTCGACCGCTTCCAATGGGCATCCCTTCATCCTTGTTGCCATCGACTATTTCACCAAGTGGGTCGAAGCAATGTCATTTGCGAAGGTCACCAGACATGTGGTTTCCCGATTCATCAAGAAAGAAATCATTTTCGCTATGGGATTCCCGAAAGAATCATTACTGATAATGGTTCTAATCTCAACAACAAAATGATGAAGGAGTTGTGCCAGAACTTCAACATTCAGCATCACAATTCTTCCCCTTACCGCCCTAAGATGAACGGTGTTATTGAAGCGGCAAATAAGAACATAAAGAAGATTGTGCAGAAGATGGTCGTTACATACAGAGATTGGCATGAGATTCTACCCTTCACCTTGCATGGGTACCGTACTTCAGTACGTACATCGACTGGGGCAACCCCTTACTCCCTTGTGTATGGTATGGAAGCAGTCCTACCTGTTGAAGTGGAGAGTCCTTCTCTAAGAGTCGTGTTGGATGTCAAGTTAGACGAAGCTGAATGGATTCGGACAAGGTTTAATGAGTTGAGTCTTATCGAAGAGAAGCGAATGGCAACCATTTGTCATGGGCAGTTGTATCAAAGTCGGATGAAGAGAGCCTTTGATCAGAAAGTGCGTCCTCGATGCTTCCAGGTCGGAGATTTGGTGTTGAAAAGGATCCTTCCTCCTCAGACAGATCACAGGGGAAAGTGGACTCCTAACTATGATGGATCGTATATTGTCACCAAGGTTTTTGATGGTGGGGCCTTAAGGCTTGCAACGATGGATGGTGAAAACTTCACTTCCCCTGTGAACTTAGACGCAGTTAAAAAATACTTCGCATAAAATAGACCCGCTGGACAGTAAAAAGAATAGTCCAGGCAAAAATGGGCATCCCGACGAACCAAGAAAATGAAAAGGTTCGGGCAAAAATTAGGGATTAAAAGTGAAAAGATTGTACACCCGGTAAGTTGAAAACCTGAAAAGGCAACTTAGGCAAAAATGGGTATCCCGGTGGATTGAAAACCCGAAAAGGGCGATCCAGGCAAAAGTTAGGGATTAAGCGAATGACTGCGTTCTGAGTAGTTCTGAATCTCATCTCGTGTCAATGACTGGAAACTTTTGAAGGATAGGAAACAGTCCAATCACTCTTTCAGAAAGCTGATCATCTGGAGGATCTTGAAGACGAGTAAGTCATAGCAGAATTGGAACCCAATAGAAATCTATTTCACATTGCCATTAGATTAATGTCTGTTTTTATCTGTTGTGCGATTACCTCTTTCCAGGGATTGCTTCCTGATGTAAATGCCTATTCAGAGGCCGTTCAATCAATAAAATCATGTTATTCAGTATATCTCTGTTTTCATTTTCATTTTTCTATTTTGTTTGCAAAAATGACGTCCGAATTTTTTGATAAACATTGCATCATGACACATAAGAGCTTTACAGGTACATGCTTAATAAACATTTAAAATTACTGTAAATTTTAAGTGCTTTGGATCATCTATCCAGAACAGGTACCCTCGGGGCATTTCCTTAAAATCCCCTGCAGATGATCGTGAATGTTTTCCACCAACAGACGAATTCGGTATCTTATCCCTGCAAAGCTGATCAGAGTGTTGGATTCTTCAATCCCCAGCAGGTTCTCACCACTGTACCTCCCCCCAAGCGGTGGTTTCAGATTATACACTCCCCAGTAGAGTTGACATTGTCAGACTATATACCCCCAGCGGAGTTGACAGTGCAACACTGTATCTTCCCAGCAGAAACGGCTGCTCCTCAGAGTTCGAGGCCAGATCGATAATCCCAATGCCAGATCCATGGTTTCTTTCCTTGAAGCAGAACCTCGGTACCGTATCAGTGTTTGCTTCCCCTGCTGATTCATCTCTCGCAGATCGTGGTTGCCAGAACCATTATCGCTTTCCCCAACAACAGGTTTTTAATGCCGTTCTCTCCCCAGTCAGAATCTCAGTATTTCGTCATTGCTAGAACACCGTGTGGCGGGTCATTTCCCCACAGAATTCTTTGCGTTGTGCATCTCCAGCAGTCTTGCCAGGGTCCAGAAGATGGTGATCATTTCCCCAGCAGATCCCCTTGCCTTAGCTTGGCATTCTACCCAGAATTTCGCATCCCTGCATGTAGAATCATATTGCATTACATCCTCCCAAATCGTGTAGCATTTCCATTTTCAGTCTTTTCAAAAGAAATAGAAGATGTTTCCGCAATTAAGAAGGCAGAGATTCCAGTAACGAATCTGTTTAGTGCTCCAGTGTGTTAGTCTGGTGAATCCAGCAAACTGAAGGCTAGTGATGATGATGAGGTGTTAAAATTGATAAAGAGAAGTGAGTTTAATGCGGTGGAGAAGCTGCTCCAAACCCCGTCAAAGATCTTCGTGATGTCATTATTGATGAACTCTAAGGCACATAGGAAGGCGTTCTAGAAAATGCTCGAGCAAGCTTATTGATGAACTCTAAGGATCAGTTTGACCACATTGTTTCCAATATTACTTGCAATAATTTGAGTTTTTATGATGAATATCTTTTTGAGGAAGGCCGAAATCATAATTTGGCGTTGTATATTTCCATGAATTGTAAGGAGGACGATATGTCCAATGTGTTGGTCGACACAAGTTCGTCTTTGAATGTACTGCCAAAGTCAAATCTATCCAGACTTTCCTACCAAGGCACCCCAATGAGATATAGTGGCATGATTGTTAATGTGTTTGATGGTTCTCGTAAGACTGTCATTGGTGAAGTGGACCTTCTAGTGAAGATAGGTCCAAGTGATTTCCAGATAACCTTCCAGGTAATGGATATCCACCCGACCTACAGTTGGCTATTGGGAAGGCCATAGATTCTTGAAGTTGGAGCAGTGACGTCTATTATGCACCAAAAGTTGAAATTTGTGAAGAAGGAAAAGATTGTCATTGTTGGTAGAGAGAAGGCACTTTTGGTGAGCCATTTGTCATCTTTTTCTTATGTCGAAGTTGAGGAGGAGGTTGGAACTCCGTTCCAAGCCTTTTCTATTGCTGATGAAGTAAAGAAACTAGGGCACCCATGTCTTCTTTAAAGGATGCACAACAGGTTATTGAGGCTGGCAGCATTGACCAGTGGGGCCAAGTAATAGAGATTTCTAAGAACAAGAATAGAGCTGGATTTGGATTTCAACCAGGGTCGTTCAACGTCAGAACTGAAGATGTGCAATCGAGTTTCCGTAGTGGAGGCTTCATTCATGGGAATGATCAACACTCAGCTGATGTGATTGAGGATGGTGACGATGAAGACGAAGCTTGCGCCAACTTTCTGAAGCATGGCCAGACTTGCAACAATTGGGTTGTTGTTGATCTTCCTACTATTATCCATCTCTTTAAGTAATTTTGTTTTTCATTTTTTAAAGAAAAATCCTTCTCTTATGCGTAAGGGAGAAGTGACCATTGTTGGACATTTCTATTATCATCAATAAAATACAATTTTATTCATCCACATCTTTGATGATTTATTTTTACTTTTTGATTTTCTGAAAATGGTAATCACAAAAAACATAAATAAATAATAATCTTCCATCTGCATAATATTTTGTCACAATTCACTTCTCTAAAATCAAAATATCAAATCATTATGCAGGTTGGTTCTCAAACCCATTGAATACAATGATCCTAGTCCCTCTCCAAACTTTGATTTCCTTGTGTTTGAGTTTGAGGAAGAGACTAATGATGAAGAAGTATCTGATGAATTATCTCGTTTACTTGAGCATGAGGAAAAATCCATTCAGCCGTTCGAAGAGCAGATTGAGCTAGTCAACTTGGGTTCTGAAGATGATGTGAAGGAAGTCAAGATTGGGTCTCAACTATGTCCAGAGGCTAAAAAGGGGTTGATTGATCTTCTTCGAGAATATTCTAATGTGTTTGGTTGGTCCTATCAAGACATGCCTGGTTTGTATTATGAGATCGTAGAGCATAAATTGTCGTTGAAGCCAGAATGCCTGCCGGTCAAGCAGAAGTTGAGAAGAACTCATCTTGATATGGCAGTAAAGATCAAAGAGGAAGTGCAGAAACAGATTACCGCTGGTTTACTTGTTACCTCTGAGTATCCGTAATGGGTGGCCAATAATGTGCTTGTTCCTAAGAAAGATGGAAAAGTCTGCATGTGTGTTGATTACAGAGATTTGAATAAAGCTAGTCCGAAAGATGATTTTGCTATGCCACACATTGATATGTTTGTAGAAAATACAACTAAATTCAAAGTCTTTTTGTTTATGGATGGATTTTCCGGTTACAATTAAATCAAGATGGCACCTGAAGAAATGGAGAAGACCACATAAATTACAAACCTGGGGAACATTTTGTTATAGAGTGATGCCTTTCGGTTTAAAGAATGTCGGTGCAACGTACCAGAGGGCTATGACTACTCTTTTTCACGATATGATGCATAAAGAGATTGAAGTCTATCTTGATGATATGATTGGCAGATCAAGTGATGAAGAAGGACATATTGAGCATTTGTTGAAATTACTCCAGCGTTTGAGGAAGTACAAACTTCGTTTGAATCCCAATAAGTGTACTTTTGGTGTTCGTTATGGTAAGTTGTTGGGCTTTATTGTCAGTGAGAAGGGTATTGAGGTTGATCCTACCAAGGTGAAAGCAAAACAAGAAATGCATGCGCCCAAAACTGAGAAGCAAGTAAGAGGTTTTCTCGGCCACATGTGCGCCTATTTTCAAGCTTCTTTGGAAAGATCAGTCGTGTCATTGGACCGAAGATTTCCAGAAAGCTTTTGATAGTATCAAGGAGTATCTACTTGAGCCTCCGATTATGTCTCCGCCTGTTGAAGGAAGACCCTTAATCATGTATTTGATTGTGCTTCATGAGAGTATGGGTTGTGTTCTTGGTCAACGAGATGAATTTGGAAAGAAAGAGTATGCAATTTACTACCTCAATAAGAAGTTCACTGACTGTGAGACTCAGTATTCTATGCTTGAAAAGACTTGTTGCGCATTGGCTTGGGCTACTAAGCATCTGCGCCAGTACATGTTGAATCATACTACTTCGTTGATATCCAAAATGGACCCAATCAAGTATATCTTTGGAAAGCCTGCTTTAACTGGGAGGATTGCCCGTTGGCAGATGTTGTTATCAGAGTATGATATTGAATACCGATCTCAAAAAGCTATTAAAGGTAGTATCTTGGCTGACCATTTGGCTCACCAACCGATTGAAGACTATCAATCAGTGCAGTATGATTTTCCTGATAAAGAGATTTTGTACTTGAAAATGAAAGATTCTGATGAACCATTGCTTGGAGAAGGGCCAGAACCTGGTTCCTGTTGGGGCATGGTATTCGATGGAGCTGTTAATTTGTATGGTAATGGCATTGGGGCAGTAATTGTTAATCCACAAGGCACCCATTTTCCGTTTATAGCTAGATTGACTTTCAAGTGTACAAACAACTTGGCTGAGTATGAAGCTTGCATTAAGGGGTTTGAAGAGGCCACTGATCTCATAATAAAATATCTTGACATCTATGGAGATTTGGCTTTGGTTGTGAATCAGATCAAAGGTGAATGGAAGACGAATGAACCCGGTTTGATACCATATAGAGACTACGCGAGGAGGATTTCAACTTTATTTACAAAGGTTGAGTTTCATCATATCCCTCGAGATGAAAACTGGATGGCAGATGCTCTTGCAACGTTGACTTCAATGATCATGGTAAAATTTTGGAATGAAGTTCCCAATTTGACTGTGATGCGTTTTGATAGGCTAGCTCATGTGTTTGCTGTTGAAGATGTCAAAGATGAAAAGCCATGGTATTTTGATATCAAATGTTTCCTTCAAAGTCAGATTTACCCGCATTGGGTATCTTTAAAAGATAAGAAGATTTTGAGAAGATTAGCTGGCAACTTCTACTTGAATGGTGATGTGATTTACAAGAGAAATTTCGATATGGTTCTGCTTAGATGCATGGATAGACACGAAGTAGACATGTTGATGACTGAAGTCCATGAAGGTTCCTTTGGTACTCATTCCAGTGGACATATGGAAAAGAAGATGTTGAGAGCAGGTTAATATTGGATGACAATGGAATCTGAGTGTTGCAAGTTTTTAAAGAAATGCCACAAATATCAAATTTATGCAGATAAGATTCATGTTCCTCCGATACTGTTGAACGTCATTTCCTCTCCATGGCCCTTATCCATGTGGGGAATTGATATGATTGGCATGATTGAGCCCAAAGCGTTAAATGGACATCGTTTCATTCAAGTGGCTATTGACTACTTCACAAAGTGGGTTGAAGCGGCATCATATGTGAATGTAACTAAGCAAGTTGTTGTAAGGTTTATCAAGAATCAGATTATATGTCGCTATGGTGTGTCGTGTAAGATCATTACTGATAATGGATCTAACTTGAACAATAATATGGTGGAAGCTCTTTGCAAAGACTTCAAGATTGCACATCATAATTCTTCTCCCTACAGACCCAAGATGAATGGGGTTGTTGAAGCTGCAAATAAAAATATCAAGAAGATCATTCAGAATATGGTTGTGACATACAAAGATTGGCATGAGATGCTCCCATTTGCTTTGTATGGGTACCGTACATCCATCTGCACTTCAACAGGTGCAACCTCTTTGTCTCTTGTCTATGGTATGGAAGTTGTGCTCCCAGTAGAGGTTGAGATCCCAACATTGCGTGTTTTGATAGAAGCCAAGTTGACTGAAGTTGAACGGTGCCAGACCAGATATGATCAGTTGAATTTAATTGATGAGAAGAGGTTGACTACCATGTGTCATGGTCAGTCATATCAGCGAAGAATGAAGAAGGCATTTGATAAGAAGGTCAGGCCTCGTGTGTTTAGAGAAGGTGACCTTATGCTTAAGAAGATTCTATCTTTCAAACCTGATGCTAGGGGCAAATGGACTCCTAATTGTGAAGCCCCATATGTTGTGAAGAAAGCCTTTTTAGGTGGTGCTTTGATTCTTACCACTATGGATGGTGAAGAGTTTACTCGTCCTGTGAATGTTGATGCAGTCAAGAAATACTTCGCCTAAAAAGAAAAGAACATCTCGCTAAGTTGAAAACCCGAAAGGGAGGCTTAGGCAAAAATGAGAGTCTCGGTGGATTGAAAACCCGCAAGGGCGATCCAGGAAAAAGTTATAGACATAAAACAGAAAATTTATCCCGGTAGATTGGGTGCCCCACCTTGGGGAAATCTAGGCAAAATTAGGGATTATGGCATGTAACTGCATTCGGTTGGTCCTGATCATTGGAGGCAGCTTTGAGCGGGTCGTTTGGTTCTTATTCGTTATTCTCAACCAAAGCCAAGAGCACAGTGGATATTGAAGAAGGTCGAAGGATTAGTGATCATTGTATTCAATGTATCCCTTTTCCATGTAAATTACCATTTTCAAATTTTGTAAACATCTATGGAGTCTTGTCAGTTACAGACTACCATTCTATTAAATAAAGTTGAGCTTTTTATCCAATTTCTTATACTCTTATTTATTTTCAGCTAAATAAAATTGGATTAAAATGATGATAATTTTGAAAGGAATTAATAAGTTAAAATCATTTTTCTTAAGAATATAAAAGAAATCACTTTAAAAGCGATCGATTTCAGTAAGGAACATCAACAGCAGTTTGAGAACAGGTAAGTCTTGAAATGCGAAGTTTTATTGGTCTTCCCCAAGCAATTGGTTTGGTAATTTTCCCCAAAATAATTCATCACTTATCCCTAGTAGAGTTGAACTGGTGATGGTCCTTTTTCAAACTTTTACCCCAGCTGAGTTGTAAGCTCATAGCCTCAACAGTTTGCCTAGATCCTCTGTGCAGGGTTTTATCTCTTGTACTCCGCGATGGAGTTCAGATTCAGACATGGCAATTTTATTTCTGAGCAGTATTTGACTTGGTCCACTGTGAGGTTCTCTCCCATTTGATATGGTGTTGACCTAAAATTCCCGCAGAGTTGAACCCTTAGCAGATCTTTTCTCTCTCCCCAGCCATGATTAAGTTATTCAGAACCAAATTATTTGTGTTCATCCCCATCATCTTTTCTCTAGTCGATGTTTCCATCTTATTGAGATTAGCCGAGTGTTGTAGTGGTGATTCAGATCTGTGATATTTATATCCTTTGTGATTGTTTTGTCAGCATAATCATCAATCATATACATACACATTCATACATCAGATATTTCATTATGAATTTTATTTCATTTGATTCCTTATTTCTGATCCCCTGTTATGGTGATATTATTTCCCTATGCATATTTGGTGCGTTTGTCCTCCTTCAATAGTAGAGTGTTATCCCCTTAAGCAGAAAGAATTAAACCTTTCTCATTCCCCACTGAGTTATTCCCTCGTGGCTGATTATTATTTCAATTTCCTCCCTAGTTAATTATCTGGATGGAACCATTCCCCTTGAGATATATCCTCATTGGGTTGAGTCATTTGTTTGATCTTTTCTTTCTAGTTATTACCTAGTGTAGTGGGGTATTCGTTACCTTATGGCTTATTGACTACACCAAAAGTAAGCATACAATTCGAGTCGCCACCGCACTTTTATTTGTCCAAAGGAAAGGCTAAAAAGTGAACAAAAGCCAAGTAAGAAGTTTTATCAAATAAAAAACTAATAAAAATGGCAGAGATCTGGGTAAGGGGGTTGATTATGTAATGAGAAGGTTTTACGCACCCAAAACATCCTTAGTACTCTAAGGGAGCCCTTTTTGCAAATGTATGTTGTAGGTTGGTATTTGTGAAAATATGTGCAAAAGATTGGGGGGATGAGAAAATAATATTATATTTACAATTTTGTTGTTTGAATTGATGAACACATTGCCTACGTACCATCACAAAGGTGGGACAAAAACCTCGTAGTTCGGGGTAAAAATCTCCAAAATTGGTGAATTGATTTAACCAAAAGCCTTAAGGTCTTTTGTTATTAAAGGGAGAACACTCAACCTAAACCAACAATCCACCATGTGAGGAGAGCTTCAACATACTAGTGAGGGGGGTTAACCTTATAATAAGTATGGAAGACTTATAATCCAATCACTAAGGATAAGGTGAGGTTTACATCAACCACTATGATAACTCAAACCTATGACTAATGTTTATGAAAATGTTTTAACAAAGGTGGCCATTGGAACCCCAAAAACAACTTGAAGTGAGTTGTATTTACAAGTTAGAAGTGTTTACAAAATGAAGTCAAAGTTGAATTAAGATTTCTTCACAATCAGTATTAATGAAAAGAGTTTGAAAAATCAAAGGCATAAGGCCTAGGTTTCTAGTTTGAAAATAATGTCAAAGTTTGCACAAAATGAGTTCGGATTGGGTTAGAGTGGAGAGAAGAAGAGAAGGGTTAGTCCTAAACATGCAAAGATAAGAGAAGAGATAAAACCCTTGGAGTTCCTTTTCTTGAAATCATAAAGATGATTCAAGATGCTCCTTTCCTTTGGACTTACCAATCATTCAAGCAATCAAACAAATATGATATTCAAGCTCCTAGGATCTCCATCTGGCTTGTCTCTCTTAACTTGGCTACTCATGACAATGGTCCTTCTTACTATCTCAAGATGGAATCCCTATCACACAAGAGCAAACATCAAAAAGTTTACAACACAATAAGAGGAATGGACAAGAAATGAGTTTAGATTAGGGGTCCTTTGAAGTCAACTTTAAGATTTAGCATTCTAAAGGCATGAGGCCTAGTTGCTCTTCAACAAATTTAGCATTCTAAAGGCATGAGGCCTAGTTTCTCTTGAACTCCTTTAAGCATAGGTAAGGTCCTAATTCTAAGTCCTTTCTTCTTTTTGCATTGGGTTCACACAAACAAAGACAAAACAAACACAAAGCAACAATATATTTATATACAATAATGAGCTCAAATGAGGAAAAGGAAAATGGCATAAACATAAAATATGAGCTCAAGTGAGCAAAGTGAAAAGGCAATATGAATAAATGAGCAAGAAAGTAAATTGCATTAAATTAAATGCTCAAATTAAAGTTAGTAGTTAGTAGTCAATGTTAGTGTATTATGAGACAATTTAGCGCTATGTTAAGCAATCGTAAGTGGACTAATGTAGTATTCACACATATCTGAGGCTGGTCAATAAAACTATAGACAAATAAACACAAGTTAGAGATCATGACTCGTAAGCCAAGCTCCTACAACTTGCCATGCCAAAAGAAAAGAAGGAAAGCCTTGTATGGACTTTAGGTTTTTTGCTTGACCAAGAAGAAACCTATCTTGGACACAAAGTAATTCACTTGATATTTGATCAAGTTGAATTTGATTTGGATCAAAGAAGGTTAACCCTCTCATATGTCAAGACTAACCACAAATCATTAACTCATTGGCCAAAATAAAAAAGAAGAAGTGGGATGAAAATGAAATGAATAAAAGGAGAATTCAAATGAAATATCAAAACACAATGATCAAATATGAATCAAATCATCATCAACCAATGTAAAACAGAAGAGAAATGAAGATTAGAAGTCAATAAATCAAACATATTTTTTGGTATTTTTGAGATTAAAATAAATGCAAAATTAAAATGGACGAAATATGGTCAAACCTCAAATTCAATTCAAATCAACTTCAACAAGTCCAATTGAATCATCATAGGTCTAAGATGGTCAAACAAGGTTTGACAAATTTCTCAACAATTTTTGAAAACATAAACTATTTAAAATCAATTAAAAACAATGAAAAATAACACCAATGAATTAAAATCTCAAATAAATCTCAAATCAATTAAGAAATTGATGAGACTATTTTTCATAGACTTATCATGATCCATATGTGTTAAGAAAATATTTTTGGAATTTTCAGATATCAAAAAGTATTTAAAATGAATTAAAAACTATTAAAAGCAAAATAATTCACAAAAAATATTAAATGAAGTCACAAAAATAATTAAAAATCAGATTATGAAACTAGATTTTTCAAGAATTTTTTTGCCATTGGTCTCATATTTTTGTGACTTCAAATAAAATAGTTATGAATTTTTGAAATTAAAAGGAATTAAAAGAAATTAAAACAGAAAATAGAAAAATAGGAAAATCAGGAGCGCTTGGATCTAATTCATTAAATGACGTGACATTATCCAATGGCTCAGAAGCGCTGTCAGATGGTGTTCTGGAGTCAAGCGCGCAACATGAATATTTAAAATAAGTAAACATAACGCATGGCCACGATTAGATAATTTGAATGGAATCCAAGGACTCAGATGCATCCACGTGGGGACGGTGGTGGAAACCACCATCTTCTCCGGCCAGAGAACAAACTCCGGCCACCACGCGCAGGTTTTTGAAAGTTAATAATAATAAACAAACATGGTACAAAAATGAACCTAGGGTGATGTACATCACCCCTGTAACCTTGGATTATCCTCAATATTTCTATTAAGTGAGAAATCTGAGCTTGAAAGTCAAGGTATGCAAACTGAAATGGTTCAAATCATGAAATCAAGACCACCACTGGCCTGCCTCTTGCTCGAGGACTTCAGAAAACAGTTCCAATCAAAGCAATTCACATTGTATGATAAGATTCAGATCAAAATAGTTGAGTGATATACCTTTGAAGAGCAGCTTTGAATAACACGATTCCTTCAAGCTTTTGCTTCCAATTTGATCAGGAGATGATGAGGATGCAAGGCGAAGGAATTAAGACTTGAAGACCAACTGATTGTGTTGAAATTCAAGCTCGAACTTAAAAAATGAAAATGGAAATTCCTTTGAGTAAGGTTAGGTTTTCACTTCAGCAGCCTTTCAGATCACCTTAAGGTTCCTATTTGAATGAGCAAGGCCATGTATTTATAGTTGGAGATGAAGCAAGGCAATGAAATGCTCGTGTGCATGAGAATTGGATCCTCCATGCATGGGCCTGTACAGGCACATGTGAGGCCTAAAATTGAGTGGAATTGTAAGTTGAGATCATTTGCAGATGGTTTGGACGTGTACAAGTCCTGGCATTAGCTTTCACTTCAAGTTTCAATGTGAATTGCATAATTGAACATAAATCTCAAGCCCTTCGAAAATCATACATGGAAAATCCAAACATGGTAGTGTGAGTAATGGTTGGAAAGCTCTTAAAATAAGGAACAAAAGCTATGTTGGGAAAAAATCCATTTGGAGTTTGGAAATTTATGAAAACTGGCCTTGAAGTTTGAGGTGCAAAACATGTCTAGGGTTCCTTTAATTTTTTTGTCAAAAGTGATCAGCTTCAAGCCCTTAGGTTTTAATGATTAAAGCCTCAAATGGAAAAACCTTCAACATCAAAGTTGTAGATATTTTCAAGATGATAAATTTGGACTTAAAGTTTGCATCATTTGGGTTTTTAATGAGAAAGTTATTAGCACTTGAAGTTGGACATTTTTCAAACTCAATGGTTTTGGTCCAAAGTGACCTATAATGTTTTGAATTATCACATGTGTTTCTTTTAGGATTATGAAATTTTGTCCAACATAAAATTTGAATTAGACATCTTAATATTTCCAATTCAATTGGTCTCACCTCAAAATCATAAAAAATAAAGAAGTTAGGTCCTTGGGAAGTTGACCCATAATTAGGATTTCAGTCAAAATGACATATAATGTTTTGAAATGAATGATGACCTTCCAAGTTTCAAATAGATTTTTGATGAACATGAAAGTTTTCCATATGGTTCTTTAGAACATATTTTCTCTTGGGGTCATCTTCATTTGACAAACACATCAAATGTTAGGTCTCAGGTATTCTCAGTTTAGTTAGATGATTTGACTGGTCAACTTCTCAAGACCAAACTTCAAATCTTGATGAATGAATGAGTGAGGATACTCACATAAGCTCATATATGCATAAAATAATGAATGGAGGAACTTCCCTTGATAGAATTTGGTCATAGGTTAAGGTTGCTTCATGAGCAATGCACAATTGAATTAGGGTTTCCTTGGGAAACAATCCTCAAGCCCTTTGAATTATCTTGATCAAATTGGAAAATTGAGATACTTGGGAGACATATATGATGATTAGGAACTTTGTGGACCATTTTCATGCTTGTTCTCATCTTCATCTATCCATTTCATTGAGCTTAGGAGCCTCCAAGGAGCATGGTGTCGCAACGCGAAAAACAACCGGCGGGAAAAATACAGAGCCGCCACCGACGCTATTCATCCTATGACGGAAAGGGAGCGCTGGACTAACCTAAGAAAGGGAAAGGAACGGTCTTACGACCAGAGATTACAAGGTACGGGAGTCGGTTACGCAAGGGGAAGGTATTAGCACCCCTCACGTCCGCCATACTCGACGGGATCCACGCTCAAAAGATAGCTCAAAGGAAAGGAAAAGGGTTGTTAGTAAACTGCTCAAAGAAACTGCACAAACTGGAACAATAAACAGGTGAAAGAAGAAGGAAGACGGAGGAAATGGACTCGGCAGGATGTTGCATCCTGGCCCTACGTAGTTTGTCAGAAACAAACATAAGAGTCAACGTAGTTCGGGAAAAGGGAGACATGCTCGCTAGGACATCGCGTCCTATGCCTACGTATCTTCTCTATCCAGAGGAGAATCAGAGCACTCGTAGCTCGGCTAACGCACGCCAAAACAAAACACCAAAAAGAGACGCTGAGACGTCAAAAGAAACACCCAAAAGGGAACAGAATGCCAATACATGGACTTACACCCAACTCCTAACAACAAAAAGGAAACAGAATGCCAATACATGGACTTCTATCCGACTCCTAACAATAACAAACAAACAGGAAACAGAATGCCAATACATGGACTTACACCCGACTCCTAACAACAAAAAGGAAACAGAATGCCAATACATGGACTTATATCCGACTCCTAATAATAACAAACGCTAATCAGCGTACACCAAAGTGACTATCAATCGTCACAAATGAACCCCAAGTGAGTGACAACCGTCACAAATGAACCCCAAAGATGATAACCATCATCACAAATGAACCCCAGTGTGAACCCCAAATGAATATCAATCATCACAAATGAACCCCGAATAGTAATAGTAGAAATCCCCAAGGTATGAACAGGAAACACACATGCGCTGAACAAACGGGTACTCACATAAAAGAAAACAAATAAAGGGTGAACAAACAGAGACTCGAAGAAAAAAGGTGCCCGGAGAGATTGCTCACAACCTCCTGCCTACGTATCTCATCTGGTATGAGAATCAGGGCGACCTAGTTTCCCTTAACAGGGGTACAACACTCTCCTAACCAGAGACCAGGGAGACAACAAACTAATAGGGAGACTAAGACTCGAGCCTAATAGTTGCCATGCAATCAAATATCCCTAAGTTGAGGTCCCTAACATGCATTCAACTTCCTCAGAAATCAATCATACAACTCCTACAGAAATGGAGGTGAGAAGAGGAAAGTAGATAAACACATCACCACAAGTAAACAAGCATCACACTCTATATCCATACAAGAGGCTCAAATAATGGATGGGCTTTAGTCAAGAGGGGTCATATCAACCTCGACAAACAAGCCAAACTGTAAGGGTAATCAACTGGGCTCTTAACCACTGACATTGAACGTCAGGGTGAGCAGATCAAAATGGTGATGAGGATGAGACCTCATAGCTCTTAACCCTGGCCAGGGTGAGCTCATGACAAAGAAAGCGTGGGGATCCAGAAAGTGGGATCCTATTCCACTTGACAGACTCTGGACAAAAGATATGGGGCACATGTTCAGAAGCATCAACACGTAGTGCGAGTATAAAGAACGACACACTGAATAACGGGGGATTGGCTGCTAATCCCTTTTATCCGTCAATTGCCTCTTCTATTGGAGGTCTTATCAAATATCCATGCCTCTCCTTGGAGGTCTTTGGGCACAATGCTAAACAAACACAAACAGAGCCTCTGAAGGAGGACTTGCCAGCAAAATGCCTGCCAAAAAGGTGACAGGACTTCCAGACTACGTGAAGTAAGAAGCTAACTACCTGAGTGGTGTGTCAACCACAATCCAAAGCTCAAGCAAGAGCTAAAGCAAGCAAGCAACTAAGGTACCTGTACAAAGACTAAACAGTCAGTACCTCAGTCATAAAACCAGAAAACAAACAGTGAAACTCTCCCACAGTTTTACATTTCAGTGCATAAGTGCCATTGCACTCAAATGAGCTCATAAGTTCACCACATCAATTAAAACCCTACAAAACAAACATAGGTCAGAACTCAATGCATTTTGTATTCCATAATATCTATCATCAATGAGTATCCAAACCTGAAACACAAGACAAAGTTAGTTTATGTGCATTTAAACAACACAACAAAACACCAACAAACAAAGGCAAAAGAGATGAATTCAAAACCTAACCAAATAACCAAACCAGAACCCAATCTTTTACACAATGCACATTCAAACATTCCATAAAATGTCCTCAAAAGGACCAGCATCAAATCCATAAGCAAATACCTCTAATGATTTATGTCATGCAAGGACAAAAAATGTGCACAAAATGAACTTCGAACTTAGAAAATCCATATCAAATTAGAAATGCATGCAATGACTTTGATATTTTTTATGCAAGTTTCTCATGTCATGAACAAATAATATGCAAAAGATCAAATCCAGAAAGGCTCAAATGATATATGAACAAAAATGCAACAATTCAATGTCAAAAATGTGACACAAATTGTCACACTTTTCTCTATGTGTCAAAAGTGATGATAACATATGAGAAAAATTCCAAACCAGTGATCAAAAATTCATATCATGTGTGAATGTCAAGCATACAAAAAATTGGATCAACTGGTTCAACATAGAGAAATTCACAATGCATTGAACACAATATATCAATTTGGCACCACATTGATTCAAAATTTCACACATAAAAATCCAGACATCCAAAATTCATGAAACTAATACCAAAAAATAGTAGACATCCATACAAATCTATGAAAAACACTTGGGATTCAATTGGACTATTTTTGGATTTTTTATGAATTTTACAAAATGAGCTAAATAATTGGATACACAAATGGAATTGGAGGGAAAAGAATATTTGAATTAAATCCAGAAAAAACCCCAGCCCTCAGATTTGGCGTGCCTTGCAAATCAATGGTCCACGTTTGAACCAATGAAACGATGCGTTTCATTAAAACACATCATCCGCCTAATCACCAGTCAAAACACGCGTGTCCCTGGTCAATGCAATCTCAACCAATCATCTTGCCACGCAGTGCCACGCACACAGCCTACATCAGCAAACCCTAACAGAACTTCACGAAATCTATACCGTTCGAATCCTCTTTCAATGCTGAATCCAAATATCACATCAATTTCATCTAATTCCTCATGGATTTTCCAGATCGAAGGAAAACATTTCTGAGATCTAAACTTACAGTTAACCTAACATGCTCAATACTCAACCATTTTCAATTCTAATCATATGTACATGACCTATGCATCAAGATCTACATTTCTATAACCTTAAATCAGCAAAATGAGAGGACGAAAATTTGGTCACCTTGAAATGGAAGCTTCTAAAATCGTGCTCTCACAAGCTCATATGCTCCAGATCATCTCCTTTACACTTCCTTTGAAGCTTTGTGCAAGAAGCAATGCTTGAAACCTTCTGAATTCACCTCAATTTCCAAAATCCATCAACATGATAATGCACATGAACTGCTTGAAATCCCGATGAATTGCACCAAATAATACTTGATTCTTGCTCAGTGAAGCATGAGGATCAAGAATATGCAAAGAGATTTGAGAATTGTGTGGAGAAAATGGAGATTCGAAGAGAGAGAAATTTGAGAGTGTTCTTGATTTTCAGATCTAAAATGTTAGTTATGGCAGTTATGGCTAGGGGTCACTATTTATATCTCATGCTAATTACAATGCTAGTCCTCTTTTCCATGTACTAATCATGATTAGTGACTTATGAAGCATCATGCAAAAATGCACATTAAGCTCTCCTTGCCATAATACGCGTGCACATCTTCATGCAATGGCTTATTTCCACTCAAATATGGTCCATGAAGCATGCTGAATTGAAGTCTTGCCTTGATTCTTTGTGAATTTTGATTTGTGGCATGGTATCATCCTTAAGGCAAATGTGAAATAATGAATATTTTGGCCATGATTCCTCTTCCACAATTGAGTCAAATGATGTCAAATTGAGATGCCTTGAACATGAGAAGCATTTTGCAAAAAGAATGAACCAATTTGGAGCATTGTATCAAAAGTTATGCCATTTTGAATTTCCATGCACACCTTGTGATCAAATGACCATAACTCTTCAACCATTCACCACATGGACATGAAGTAGGACTTTTTGGAAAGGGGAGACAAAGATCTACAACTTTCATGTTCACCAGAAATCCATTTGAAACATCTTTGGTATTGAAAAGTCAAGTTGAATGTGGACCAAAAACTTGCCAAATTTGGAAACTTTGAATTATAGGTCACTGTCCATTTTTGGTAACTTTTGCCATGACCTCTAAATCTTCAAGATGGATGCTTTAAAATGATGAATGGACCCCATTTGAACATGATTGAGGTGTCTCAACTCATTTCCCCACCTCATAGCCCTCAGTTGACTGCACAGTTGATTTTTTGGTCCTTAGATGACCTTGAAATGCCTTGATCCACTTGAGCCTCTACCACTTGGGGAAATTGCTTCAAAATGAAACCCTAGCTCATGTAAGCTCTTCATAACAATCATGTGATCCTCATCCCAAGAAAATACCTCATCTCTTTGAGAAGCCCTGGTTGGAAGAATTGCATTGATTAGGGTTGACCAGAGGTCACAACCCTAATCCAAAGGAACTTGAGAATGAACTATGAAACCCTTGATGCTGATAGAACCATGATGATGGTAATATATCCTTGCAAACAAGATGATGCTCAAGACCTTTGAAGAATCAAGAAACCCTAATGAAAAGCAAACCCTCAGATGGTTGATAATCAATTCATAGAGACCCTAAGGCTTGAATCACTTAACTTCTCCATCTTTTGAAAAGACTTTGGAGGATGACCTTCTTATTTCACATGAGATGCAAAACGCAATGCCTAATGCTCTAAAATATGAAATGTAATGTGTCAAACTAGTATCAAGAAGAGGAGGGAAAAATTTTAGGTGTTACAGCTGCCCCTATTCAATCCACTGTGAACCTGTCGATGTGAACAGCCTCGGCTTTTCAGATGATCAGGGTGAAGAGTGGTTGAATACAAAGAACAGACGAACAATTTGCGCTCCCGCTGGGAATTAAGTAACAATGCCTGTCAGAATCGGCAAAGAGGTGGTCCTGAAAGGAAAATTTGTCTGGTACGGTGAGATTTGGTCTGAATACCGAAAAAGAATGTTAACCTGGATACCAAAATAAATGGTAACATAGAAATAACCATGGCCTGAATGCCGCTCATCAGTCTGAATACTGTAAATGACTTCGATCTGAGCATCGGAAGATATGAGATTATTAATATCGGCCTGAACACCGAGAGACTGGCCTGAATGCCACTTCGGTCTGAATACCGGAAAATTGGCCTGGATGCCACTTCGGTCTGACTACCGGAAAGCTGGCCTGAATGCCATAAGTTGCATCGACCTGAATGTCGGAAACTTTTTCGATCTGAACATCGGAAAATCTGGCCTGAATGTTATTTCGGTCTGAACACCGGAAAGCTGGCCTGAATGCCAATTCGGTCTGAATACCGGAAAAACTGGCCTGAATGCCACATCGGTCTAAATACCGGAAAGCTGGCCTGAATGCCATAAGTTGCATCGACCTGAATGTCGGAAACTTTTTCGATCTGAATGTCGGAAACTTTTTCGATCTGAACATCGGAAAATCTAGCCTGAATGCCATTTCGGTCTGAACACCGGAAAGCTGGCCTGAATGCCACTTCGGTCTAAATACCGGAAAAACTGGCCTGAATGCCACATCGGTCTGAATACCGGAAAATCTGGCCTGAATGCCACTTCGGTCTGAATACCAGAAAGCTGGCCTGAATGCCATAAGTTGCATCGACCTGAATGTCGGAAACTTTTTCGATCTGAACATCGGAAAATCTGGCCTGAATGCCATTTCAGTGTGAACACCGGAAAGCTGGCCTGAATGCCACTTCGGTCTGAATACCGGAAAAACTGGCCTGAATGCCACTTCGGTCTGAATACCGGAAAATCTGGCCTGAATGCCACTTCGGTCTGAATACCGGAAAGCTGGCCTGAATGCCACTTCGGTCTGAATACCGGAAAGTCTGGCCTGAATGCCACTTCTGCTGGGGATTTTCTCTTTGTTATTATTATTATTATTTTTTTCCTTGAACCCCCAAAATTTCTTTGATTTTTCTTTCTTGGACCCCTATACAAATATTTTCCTTTTGCGCGGATGATCCTTGATCACCGCATTTGAACCCCGACAACTTCATGTCACTCTCACTACCAAACAATGAACCTCGTTCTCCATTTGAACCCCGTTCTCCAGAAGACACTCTGCGTCTCCTTTTCTCCTGATGGACCCCGATCTCCGCGCTGATCGCGTAACGTTCTCTAATCTTCACTCCCATCTCCGAATGACGGAAATTTTTTCCCCCAATATCGCGCTACTGGGGAATACGGTTGACCCAACGTCACGATGCCAAACTCCTCAGAGTAACATCTTCACCAACCAGCCAAACCAATTCTCAAACGGTAACCACGGCTCGAGACTAGTTTATGCTTGCAATGCCGATGCATGAACCTTACAGCGTAATGCTCCATAACCATTGAAATGCTACGCGATTAATTATGCAATATGCTATGCTTCTCTAAATGATGAATGCATAAAAAACATCCCCCTTTGGGGACGACACGAGCAACTCTGCTGAGGAACTCGATATCACTCCAATCTCCAACCCTGCTTGGGATAACACTACTGCTGGGGAAAGGACAATCCTTAATGGGGATGACCTCCACTGAACTCGATCCGCTTGGGGACTTTACTGGGGAAAAACTACCAATTCACACCCCTGCCGGGGGAACAACAACCTTCAGACCTGCTGGGGAAATAACAATCTCCACCCTGCTAGGGGAAACGGCAAACTTCAGGCCTGGCTACCGAGGAAACACCGACCTCAAACTTGCTAGGGAGATACGGGATCTTTCGACACGAAACACCCGTCGACTTGTCGAACATTGGTATTCCCCCTCTAACCACAGTGTCAACTTCCCACTTTTGAGAGCTCCCAGACTCATCCGGTCTTTTCTGATTCATCACCTTGTATTCTCGACTTCTCCCTACTTCGACCTCCTTAGATTCGTACCAACTCTCGAGTCCTCAGACTTTGAAGAGTCTTCCTGATTAACCCCCTAGGATCGTCGCAATTCTTTCGCCGTCTCTACACCATTCCCGAACTCCTTGTCCCTGATTGGACTTCAAAGGAATCTTTTGTCAAAAAGAAACGCTTCATACCACAACCTGCAAGTGAGTGAAAATAACCAACAGCACCTACAAAAGAGATCGTTAGATAAAACGTGCCCCAGGCGTGCCAAAATTTCAACACCCAGGTCACTCAACCTTCCGAATAAGATTTCAGGTTTTCAATCCTATAAACATGCATTGGAAGGGACCCTACGTCTCAAAACGCAAAGATTCTTTATCAAAAATAAACGGATGTTTTTGCAATCAAAGCGGTAATGAAAATAAAAACAAAATTATTTGACTGAATATGCATTTTATTAATTGAAAAAGGTGGCTCGTAACTGAGCAATACACAGGAAGCAATCCCTGAAAAGAGGTAATTGCGCACAAAAGGAAAATCTATCCTAATGGCAGTGAGAACACGTGATCTCATCGAGTTCCAACCCGGTTACAACCCATATGTCCTCAAGACTTGCCGCACTTTCTGCCTTCCGAAACAAGACGCTTCCGACCGATCTCCGCTTTCAGGTTTATCCATGTGTCTTAACCAAAGTACAAACGACCATGCTAGACGCAGTTGTTCGTTTCACTCCCTCTTTTGCCTGGACCGCCCTTTCGGGTTTTCAGTCCACCGGGATACCCTTTTTTGCCCAAGCCGCCCTTGTGGGGTTTTCGACTTGCCGGGTGTACAGTTTTTTCCTTTTTATCCCTAATTTTTGCCCGAACCTTTTTCATTTTTTTGGTTCGCCGGGATGCCCATTTTTGCCTGGACTATTTTATTCTTTTCGTCCATCGGGTCTTTTATACGAAGTATTTTTAACTACGTCCGCATTTACAGGGGATGGAAATTTCTCACCATCCATGATCGTCAACAACAAGGCTCCGCCAGAGAAAACCTTCTTGACCACGAATGGACCTTCATAATTGGGTGTCCACTTGCCCCGATGATCGTTCTGAGGAGGAAGGATCCTTTTCAACACCATATCTCCCACATGGTACACACGAGGTCGCACCTTTCGGTCAAAAGCACGCTTCATTCGCTGCTGGTACAACTGCCCATGACAAATGGCTTCCAGCCTCTTTTCCTCAATCAGGCTCAACTCTTCATACCGAGTCCTTACCCACTCATCAGGGCGGCTGTGCTGCCTCTTTTCACATCCATCAGGACTCTCAGTGACGAAATCTGGACCTCAACTGGCAGCACAGCTTCCATCCCATACACCAGCGAGAAAGGCGTTGCCCCAATAGATGTACGCACCGAGGTTCGATACCCGTGCAATGCAAACGACAACATCTCGTGCCAATCCTTATAGGTCACGACCATTTTCTGCACAATCTTCTTAATATTCTTATTAGCCGCCTCGACCGCCCCATTCATCTTCGGAAGATAAGGAGAAGAATTGTGATGCTCGATCTTGAACTCCCGGCACAGTTCTGCCATCATCTTGTTGTTGAGATTAGAACCATTATCCGTAATGATTCTTTCGGGAACCCCATATCTGCAAATGATGTCTCTTTTCAAGAACCTGGCAACAACCTGTTTTGTCACGTTTGCATAAGACGCCGCTTTCACCCACTTGGTGAAGTAATCAATAGCCACTAATATGAACCGGTGCCCATTCGAAGCCGTAGGTTCGATCTTTCCGATCATATCGATGCCCCACATAGCAAACGGCCACGGAGACGACATCAAACTCAATGGATTTGGAGGCACGTGCACTTTGTCAGCATAAATCTGGCATTTATGACATTTCCGCACGAAATTGACACATTGAGCCTCCATTGTCATCCAGTAATATCCAGCCCTTAGCAACTTCTTCACCATCGCATTCCCGCTGGCGTGGGTACCAAACGACCCCTCGTGCACTTCTTTCATCAATTGGCCTGCTTCTTTGTTATCAACACACCTGAGCAAAACCCAATCAAAATTCCTCTTGTACAAAACTCCATCTTTGTTCAGATAGAACGCATGGCCAACCTTCTCAGAGTCTTTCGGTCCTTCTTAGACGCTCCCTCGGGATACTCTTGGGTCTCCAGATACCGCTTGATGTCATAATACCACGGCTTTTCATCATCAGGCACTGTTTCGACAACAAACACATAAGCCGGCCTATTCAATCGTCCCACCTCAACACTAGGAAATTGATTCCACCATTGCACTTTAATCAAAGCGGCCAGAGTAGCCAAAGCATCTGCCAAAGGATTTTCTTCTCTCGGCACATGGTGTAATTCCACCTTGGTGAAGAACGTCAACAATATCCTCGTATAATCCCGATGTGGAATTAAGTGAGATTGATGCGTAAGCCATTTCCCATTAACCTGGTTCACAACCAAAGTTGAATCTCCATAGATAACAAGGTTTTTGATTCGCAAATCAATCGCCTCTTCGACACCCAAGATACAAGCTTCGTATTCAGCCACATTGTTGGTGCATTCAAACGTTACCCCGGTAGCAAAAGGAATGTGGGATCCCTTCGGCATAACCAAAACAACACCAACTCCACTACCATTCACATTAACGGCCCCATCAAACATCAGAATCCATTCGGACTCAGGGTGAGGCCCCTCCTCCGGGATAGGTTCCTCACAATCTTTCGATTTGAGAAACATGATGTCCTCATCAGGGAACTCAAATTTCATCGGTTGATAATCCTCAATGGGTTGTTGGGCGAGGTAATCAGACAATACACTTCCCTTTATTGTTTTTTGGGAAGTGTACTGGATATGGTATTCAGTCAAAATCATTTGCCATCTCGCAACCCGTCCGGTCAATGCTGGCTTCTCAAATATATACTTGACCGGATCCATCTGGGAAATCAACAAAGTGGTATGAACCAGCATATACTATCTCAGTCGGCGAGCAGCCCATGCCAAAGCGCAACAAGTTTTCTCGAGCAGTGAATATCTTGTTTCACAGTCGGTAAACTTTTTGCTAAGGTAGTAAATTGCATGCTCTTTTCGACCAGACTCGTCATGCTGACCCGGTACACACCCCATAGACCCCTCGAGGACTGTCAAGTACAGGATTAACGGTCGCCCTTCCACAGGAGGCATCAGAATCGGAGGCTCCTGCAAATATTCTTTTATTTTTTCAAATGCCGCTTGGCAATCATCATTCCACCTGACCGTTTGATCTTTTCTCAACAACTTGAATACGGGTTCATACGTGGCTGTTAGATGAGATATGAACCGTGAAATGTAGTTCAATCTACCTAAGAAACCACGAACCTCTTTTTCTGTTCTCAGTTCAGGCATTTCTTGTATCGCTTTTACTTTAGCAGGATCAACTTTGATTCCCTTTTCACTTACAATAAACCCCAGCAACTTACCAGACCGCACTCCGAAAGTGCACTTGTTCGGATTCAACCTCAATTTGAATTGTCTCAATCGGTCAAACAACTTAGCCAAGTCTACCAAATGCCCCTCTTCCATTTGGGACTTCGCTATCATGTCATCAACATAGCATTCGATCTCATGATGAATCATATCATGAAACAAAGTCACCATAGCTCTTTGATACGTGGCATCGGCGTTCTTGAGACCGAATGACATCACCTTATAACAAAAAGTGCCCCATGGTGTGATGAACGTCGTTTTCTCCATATCATCTGGCGACATTTTAATCTGATTATAGCCAGAAAAGCCATCCATGAAGGAAAACACCGAGAATTGAGCTGCATTATCTACCAACACATCGATGTGAGGTAATGGGAAATCATCCTTCGGGCTAGCTCTGTTCAAATCCCGGTAGTCCACACATATCCTCACCTTTCCATCCTTCTTTGGCACCGGCACAAAGTTCGCGACCCAAGGCGGATAGTTAGTGACAGCTAGGAAACCAGCATCCAACTGCTTTTGAACCTCCTCTTTAATTTTCATGGCCATCTCGGGTCGAGTTCTGTGCAACTTCTGCTTCACTGGAGGACAGTCTTCTCTTAATGGCAACTTGTGTACAACAATATTGGTGTCCAACCCTGGCATATCTTGATAAGACCAGGCGAAGATATCAACATACTCTTTTAACAGTGCTACCATTCTGCTCTTGACATTCACCTCCAAAGCGGCCCCAATTTTTACTTCCTTTCTGACCTCTTCAATGCCCAGATTGACAACCTCAACTTGCTCCTCGTGCGGTTGAATCACCTTCTCCTCTTGTTTCAACAACCTGGCTAACTCCTCCGGCAGTTCACAATCTTCTTCGCTTTCTTCTTCGGCATGATAGATCGGGTTGTCGAAGTCATATGAGGGTGTAACAGGATTGTTATCAATGAGATCCGGAGAATGATCGCATCCGCATGAATGTCGATTCATGCATTGCTTTAGAGTCGGGACGAGACAAATTAAAAGGAAGAAAAATGAAAATAAACATTGCCATTTTTATTTTATTTTTATTAACTGCAAAAATAAATGAAAAACAGGGAACACCGCTTTTAATGTGAAAACTTCCGTTTATTAATGATGCAAATATTGCAAAATGAAACACATGATGTGGCCCTTACAATGAACCATTACGTTTTGGGCAAAACGTATGGCTTTCATGCAAACAGAATTAAAAAACAGAAATATTACTCTTCACGCAGAGTGACAGTGATGATCTTTTCGGCCTTCCAGTTCTGGATCTCCATCCCTGGTACGCACGGTTTTATCCACGAGTCGAGCTCGCAGTCACTGTCAGTCTCTTCACCCACCGCACAGATGCGATCTGGATCTAGCATTCCAGCACTGGTGAACGTGAACGGTTGACGACGTCCTCTATTCTGTCCAGACGAGCCTTGGCCCGACTGATAACCAATCCCAAACCTGTCCTCTTTCGCCGCAATGTCTATCATTCTTCCCCAACCTGGGACCTCTCCACTCTTCACCACTTCTACAACCTGTCTATAAGAAGCAATGGACGACTTCTTCTCTTTCTCAGCAAAAATGGCATTCTCCACCTTGACGGTTTCAAACGCCTGACTCGGTGTTTCAAATATTTCACCGTCCATTTCCACATATTTGAATGATGACAACTGGCTGACAAAAATATCATCCTCTACACAAACCGTTATGACCTGCCCATCCCAGATATACTTTAACTTCTGGTGCAAAGTTGAAGTTACCGCTCCAGTAGCGTGTATCCACGGTCGACCCAACAAGCAACTGTATGCCGGCTGAATGTCCATGACATAGAACACAGACTTGAACACCTCGGGACCAATCTTCACAGGGAGCTCAACTTCCCCAAACACAGCCCTCTTAGAGCCATCAAATGCTCTAACCACCAAATCAGTCGGCCTCAAAACCACTCCTTCGCAGTCTAACTTAGCCAAGGCCTTCTTAGGCAACACATTGAGTAACGAGCCTGTATCAACCAGAACATGCGAAAGCACGGCTCCTTTACACTCCATCGAAATGTGTAATGCCTTATTGTGATTACGCCCGTCCACATTAAGATCGAGATCAGTGAAACCCAACCCATGGCTGGCATTGACATTTGACACCACTATCTCCAACTGATTAACCGTAATCTCCTGCGGGACATAGGCCCTCTTCAAGATTTTTAACAAAGCATCTTTATGCCCTTCTGAGCTTAACAGCAAAGATAAGATTGAAATCTTGGACGGAGTCTGCTGCAAATGATCAACAAGTTTGTACTCAGACTTCTTGATAATCCTTAAAAACTCCTCGGCTTCATCATCAAGCTCATTCTCCGACCCAACAGGCGCCGATGCCGCTCTAGGAGTACCCTCATTCACCACCTGTTTACCTTTTTCCCTGACTAAAGCCTCGGCCTTATCTCTCTTTTCTTTTTCTGCATCCCCACTCCTTAACGTGCCAGGCGCAAACAACCTCCCGCTGCGAGTGAAACCACTAAGTCCGGCATTATCCACCTTTGAAACGGTGGTATCACCTGCAGCCTGATCTTCCTGCTTCTTTCCATTACAATACACCTCCCTACCATAGTCCCACGGCACAACATCATCATTTTCATATGGAATGGGTCCCGGTACCGTGATGGTAACTGGAGTCGCATCTGCCGGCGCTGACAAGTGGACAGGATCAAAATAAATCGTTATTGTTGAAACATCCTCCTTCTCCAAATCAACTTTCTCAAATCGGAGACTTCCCTCATCCATCATTCTCTGAACCGTCTCCCTCAATATTACACACCCATTTGTAGCGACAGTGTAAGCAGCACAACAATTATCACAACCCGGAAAAACTCCATTTTTTAACAACTGTCTCTTGACCACAGACATTGGAGTCCTTAACTGATCCACGTCCATCACCCCAATTTTCCTCTTATCCTCCGAAATTGCATTCACCCCCATCTGACCATGCGTTGGCATGGGATTAGCATTAACATTCGGCGATGGTGCAAAATTGATGGCCTTGGAGTCCACCAGGTCTTGAACCACATGTTTAAAGGCCTTACAACCCTCAACATTGTGCTCGGGAGCACCAGAATGGAATTTGCACTTGGCATTCTCATCATAATTGGCAGGTCTCTGATCTGGTCTTAACGGAGCTAACGTCCTCAGCTGAACCAACCCAAGATCCTTCAACTTCTTCAACAGAAAGGCATACGTCACGGGTGGCCTATCAAACTGACGATCTTCCATCCTTCCTCTCACTTGGTACCCAGCTCTCTGTGTTCTCTGTTGAGGTGGCTGTTGTTGCTGTTGTACAGATTGATTACCAGCAGGAATCGTTACTGCAGTAGTGTGCTGGTAGTAATGATCCCTACCATGTCCCCTTTGGGCATACACAGCACTCGATTCACCCTCCTTCTTGCGCTGACTATTATCAAAGGGCTTCTTTACTCTAGACGACAGAGCATTTCCCTGTATTTTCCCCATTCTCAGCCAGCTTTCAATCCTCTCACCAGCCACTACTATATCTGCAAAGCCGGTAACCGGACATCCCACCATCCTTTCAGCAAAAGTCCCCTAAAGGGTACCCATGAACAAATCCGACATCTCCCGATCTACCAACGGAGGTTGAACTCTGGCAGCCAACTCTCTCCACCTTTGTGCATACTCTTTAAACCCTTCATTCGGCTTCTGAGACATACCCTGCAACTGGGTACGGCTTGGCGCCATGTCAGCATTAAATTGGTATTGTTTAAAGAAAGCATCCCCCAAATCCTGCCAGCTCTTAATATCTGATGATCTCAACTTGGTGTACCACTCAAGAGACCCACCAGATAAGCTATCCTGGAAGAAGTACATCCAGAGCTTCCGATCCATGGTGTAGGCAGATATCTTTCGAACAAAGGCCTGAAGATGAGTTTCCGGGCAAGAACTCCCATTGTACTTATCAAACGTGGGCACTTTGAACTTCTGTGGAATCACAATCCCCTCAACCAGCCCCATGTTTGTCATATTAATAGTCCCAGGAGAGGTATGGCTTTCCAGAGCCCTGATCTTTTCTGCCAATACTTGAATCTCTTTATTCGGCGGTTGAACACCATATTGACCTAACTACTCATTCAACATAGAGAACTAATCCTCTTCCTTATCCTCCACAGCCCCAAAGAAAGGAGGAAACTGAGTGTCCTTCAGAGTGTTGCCCACAAGACCTAGTCCACCGCCTACAGCAAAACCAAAACCACCACCATTGTTGAGGACTACACCAGCAGTAGCTGCCTTTCTTCTGGGATCGCCACCATCCCTAGAACCACCAGGACCATTGTTGGAGGTACCCTCTTGATTATTGCCACTATTGACAACCGAAGCCCTCTCAAGCATGACGTTGATCAACTCACTCATCTTCTCTTTCAGCTCGAGAATGTTAGCATTGGGTGGATCCATCATTCTGGGTTTGTTGCGTCTGGTAAAGTATCTATGCGGACGAGCTACGTGTAGAGGAATGACTCGGCGTGCGCGAGCAATGATTCCTGTCACAATCAAACACGTTAGAAACCGACACCTGCAAAATAGATGACAAGTTATTATGATTCATGCATGAATGCAATGCCTATCCATATGAGGAACATTCTGTCTTTCGATCCTGGTTTCGTCGAGACGGGTAACAATCCGACAGCAACATTCTGACATCAATCATCTGGTTTTACCATACGGAACAGATAGTTATGATTTAGCAAAGACATCACCCGACCATGTGTGTGTTATGAGAGTGTACACAGAAAAGCAAATAAATCTTGAAGATCAATCATTGACTGATAATAACCACTGTATAGCAAAAGTGCGCTACACGTGCGAGAATCATACATCATGTTTGATACAAATCAACTTTACAATCCTCCAGAATCGGAAAGAAATACAAGCAAGTGAATTCCGTCAACATGCCTGACGCTAATCCAACACATGATAACACTGCAATAAAAGTCTAAACTGAAGAAGGTCTCACAGAAGGCTCTGCACCATCAACCATCCTGGTAAACTTCATAGCGAACCTGAGCTCAGTGTTCTCCAACCGAAGTCTTCCCACCTCTTTCTGATGAATCTTCATCTATCGGAAATAATGGTCCCTCTCAGCAAGATAATGATCTCTCTCGGCCATAATCTTCGCTTCCTCTTCTTGCTTAATCCTTAGCTTCGCTTCCCACTCTGCGGTAAGGGCTTTGGCTCTAGCTTCCCTCTGAGCCTTCACAAGGACTTGTCTCTTCTTTTCATCTTCAATAATCCTCAAAGCTCTAGCCAACTGCTCTTTGGTAAGTTCATGCTCCTTCGTAGATGACTCTAAAGCTTGGCTGATCTTACAGTAATAAGCGGTGTCTTTCTCAAAACGCTTCACCTCCTGAGCATGTATCCTAGCCTGGTCTTCTGCTTTCCCCTTGATTTCCTGATTAGCCATTTGAATTCTAGCAACACTCATTTCTATCTCCGTCTTCTCTGCTTGCAGTTGATCTCTCTCCCTCCTCATCTCAAGAAATTCTTCCATACTGACAGCAGAACGTGGTTCCTCAATCAACGGGTACCAAAGATCACCCACAGGAAATGGTAGACGAGTGAGCTCAACCCTCTTTCTGAGTCAATCATCAAACGGAGGAAAAGACCTATTATTAGCTCTACCAAAAGGAATCTTGCCTTTCCTTTGAATGTTACACCACGCCTCAGACACTTGCCTCAACGATGACTGATTACCCTCAACCGGGAAGTAGAAAGACTCCTGAATCTCGCGCTCGAGAGGAGGAACCTCCATAGCAAACCCCATTTTCCTCTTAAGAAGCGTCGGGTTATAATTAATACAACCTTGAACTCCTATAAGAGGCACATTGGGAAAACTCCCACAACTGCAAATGAAATCTCGTCCAGCCTCATCAATGTGAGTCCAAGCTATGTCCTTGGCTCGCAAACCCATCAACTTGGTTGCCCAATTAACCGTATGGTCAAGAAAACCAAAGGCACCTCTGGAAGGCAAATATCCCATGAACCATTTATATAACAGTTGAGCACAACACCTAACCAATCCTCCGTGCCGCTTCTCGTTCCAATTATGGACCGAGTAATAAACATCCCCGATCAAGGTAGGAATGGGATTCTTCTGAGCAAACACCTGGATGGCATTAATGTCCACAAAGTTCTTCTGAGTAGGGAACAGAATAATTCCATAAATGCTTACGGCAAGTAAAGCACAAACGGCCTTCCAATTACCCAAAACACCATGCTCCTTTGCTTTAGCCTCCAAGAAACTCAGATGAAAACCAGGAAACTTTCCTTTCTCCTTCAAACCTCTCTTAGTCACTTCTGGGCTCAAATAGAGAGCACGAGAGATCTTACCAACATCAGGTTCTTCCTTAGTGACATAGAAAGGAATCTGGTTTCTGACCTGAATACCCAGGATACCGGCATAGTCCTCCATCAAAGGTCCCAACAAGTAATCCGGAAAGACAAAACATCTCAAACCCGGATCATAAAACTGGAGAAGAGTATGGATGACACTCCTATCCCCATCTGTGATCCTGAAAACCATCTTCAGAATACCATCATAAGCCTCACGGAACATCCCCACATGGTCAGGCGTAATCAATGCTATCATATATTTTAACATGCCAATCTCTGGATCGAAGAAACTGTAGACAACATCAGCTTTCAAGTCGGTCCTCATATCTGGAACAAGGATGCCTCTCAACCAGAATCTCCAACAAGAATGTACCCTGCATATGGATAAACATGAGTTAGATGCGGATAAATGAAAAATGGGAATGATGTAGATGCATGTATGCAATTCATGGTGCCATCCTCCAAGTCATCTGAACATCAACTGTACTGGATTCCGGTCTTAGAACTGATCACAACCATCTGAGGGACCGAGTAACCACAAATTCAACTTGGGAGTTCCGAAATAAACGGAACCGGAGGATACATCACCATCATCACAGGTAAATCACTAACCAAATAACAACAAGATCATCTGGACAAGCAACCCCAAATTCAACCTGGGGAATTCGAAATAAACGGAACCCACTGATAAATACCACGGGCAGAACTCCGGTGTATCAGAAAAAAACATCCATAAATCCAACTGAACCAAAGTCACCATCACAGAATCACCGACAGAACCTGTACCTGTAGGAACCAAACCCTCCCCTCACAGGTGAATTCTAATAAGGTCATCCTAAGGCGGATAATCGGTCTCGATAATCGGATAAGATACTCAACGGGTTTGCCCTTTCGGGTGTGTCGTGCAGCTCAAAAGAGATAACCCAACCATAGTGGAAACTCCACAAGGAAGAGCTCTCTCAGAAGAACCTCGTCCGGCTGTGGTATGTCACGTCTCAACATCATGTTGATCCAACATAAGCAGAGACATGAGACCACGCTAATCCTAGGTGTATACTCGGGCCTGGGTTTTAGCCCCACTCAGAACACCCACCCCCAAATCATAGGAACCACACCTGTCCAGAATCCAACACGGTGATAGCATGATGCATGCAAACACATATGCAAATATATACAATCACAGTATAATAATCACAAATGCAATAAATAAGCAGTAAAAGCAACCCAAACTACCCTAAAAACTACGCTAGAGAGCGCTAGGATTGACTCGCTTAGGGAAGATGGACCAGCAAGAGGTCTACTTCAGTCCCTAGCAGAGTCGCCAGCTGTCGCAACACGAAAAACAACCGGCGGGAAAAATACATAGCCGCCACCGACGCTATTCATCCTATGACGGAAAGGGAGTGCTGGACTAACCTAAGAAAGGGAAAGGAACGGTCTTACGACCAGAGATTACAAGGTACGGGAGTCGGTTACGCAAGGGGAAGGTATTAACACCCCTCACGTCCTCCGTACTCGACGGGATCCATGCTCAAAAGATAGCTCAAAGGAAAGGAAAAGGGTTGCTAGTAAACTGCTCAAAGAAACTGCACAAACTGGAACAATAAACAGGTGAAAGAAGAAGGAAGACGGAGGAAATGGACTCGGCAGGATGTTGCATCCTGGGCCTACGTAGTTTGTCTGAAACAAACATCAGAGTTAATGTAGTTCAGGAAAAGGGAGACATGCTCGCTAGGACATCGCGTCCTATGCCTACGTATCTTCTCTATCCAGAGGAGAATCAGAGCACTCGTAGCTTGGCTAATGCACGCCAAAACAAAACACCAAAAAGAGACGCTGAGACGTCAAAAGAAACACCCAAAAGGGAACAGAATGCCAATACATGGACTTACACCCGACTCCTAACAACAAAAAGGAAACAGAATGCCAATACATGGACTTATATCCGACTCCTAACAATAACAAACAAACAGGAAACAGAATGCCAATACATGGACTTACACCCGACTCCTAACAACAAAAAGGAAACAGAATGCCAATACATGGACTTATATCTGACTCCTAATAATAACAAACGCTAATCAGCGTACACCAAAGTGACTACCAATCGTCACAAATGAACCCCAAGTGAGTGACAACTGTCACAAATGAACCCCATGGATGATAACCATCATCATAAATGAACCCCAGTGTGAACCCCAAATGAATATCAATCATCACAAATGAACCCCGAATAGTAACAGTAGAAATCCCCAAGGTATGAACAGGCAACACACATGCGCTGAACAAACGGGTACTCACACCAAAGAAAACAAATAAAGGGTGAACAAACAGAGACTCGAAGAAAAAAGGTGCCCGGAGAGATTGCTCACAACCTCCTGCCTACGTATCTCATCTGGTATGAGAATCAGGGCAATGTAGTTCCCCTTAACAAGGGTACAACACTCTCCTAACCAGAGACCAGGGAGACAACAAACTAATAGGGAGACTAAGACTCGAGCCTAATAGTTGTCATGCAATCAAATATCCCTAAGTTGAGGTCTCTAACATGCATTCAACTTCCTCAGAAATCAATCATACAACTCCTACAGAAATGGAAGTGAGAAGAGGAAAGCAGATAAACACATCACCACAAGTAAACAAGCATCACACTCTATATCCATACAAGAGGCTCAAACAATGGATGGGCTTTAGTCAAGAGGGGTCGTATCAACCTCGACAAACAAGCCAAACTGTAAGGGTAATCAACTGGGCTCTTAACCACTGACATTGAATGTCAGGGTGAGCAGATCAAAATGGTGATGAGGATGAGACCTCATAGCTGTTAACCCTGGCAAGGGTGAGCTCATGACAAAGAAAGCGTGGGGATCTAGAAAGTGGGATCCTATTCCACTTGACAGACTCTGGACAAAAGATATGGGGCACATGTTCAGAAGCATCAGCACGTAGTGCGAGCATAAAGAACGACACACTGAATAACGGGGGATTGGCTGCTAATCCCTTTTATCCGTCAATTGCCTCTTCTCTTGGAGGTCTTATCAAATATCCATGCCTCTCCTTGGAGGTCTTTGGGCACAATGCTAAACAAACACAAACAGAGCCTCTGAAGGAGGACTTGCCAGCAAAATGCCTGCCAAAAAGGTGACAGGACTTCCAGACTACATGAAGTAAGAAGCTAACTACCTGAGTGGTGTGTCAACCACAATCCAAAGCTCAAGCAAGAGCTAAAGCAAGCAAGCAACTAAGGTACCTATACAAAGACTAAACAGTCAGTACCTCAGTCATAAAACCAGAAAACAAACAGTGAAACTCTCCCACAGTTTTACAATTCAGTGCATAAGTGCCATTGCACTCAAATGAGCTCATAAGTTCACCACATCAATTAAAACCCTACAAAACAAACATAGGTCATAACTCAATGCATTTTGTATTCCACAATATCATCAATGAGTATCCAAACCTGAAACACAAGACAAAGTTAGTTTATGTGCATTTAAACAACACTACAAAACACCAACAAACAAAGGCAAAAGAGATGAATTCAAAACCTAACCAAATAACCGAACCAGAACCCAATCTTTTACACAATGCACATTCAAACATTCCATAAAATGTCTTCAAAAGGACCAGCATCAAATCCATAAGCAAGTACCTCTAATGATCTATGTCATGCAAGGACAAAAAATGTGCACAAAATGAACTTCCAACTTAGAAAATCCACATCAAATCAGAAATGCATGCAATGACTTTGATATTTTTTATGCAAGTTTCTCATGTCATGAACAAATAATATGCAAAAGATGAAATCTAGAAAGGCTCAAATGATATATGAACAAAAATGCAACAATTCAATGTCAAAAATGTAACACAAATTGTCACACTTTTCTCTATGTGTAAAAAGTGATGATAACATATGAGAAAAATTCCAAACCAATGATAAAAAATTCATATCATGTGTGAATGTCAAGCATACAAAAAATTGGATCAAATGGTTCAACATAGAGAATTTCACAATGCATTGAACATAATATATCAATTTGGCACCACATTGATTCATGAAATTAATACCAAAAAATAGTAGACATCCATACAAATCTATGAAAAAAAATTGGGGTTCAATTGGACTATTTTTAGATTTTTTATGAATTTTACAAAATGAGCTAAATATTTGAATTAAATCCAGAAAAAACCCCAGCCCTCAGATTTGGCGCGCCTTGCAAATCAATGGTCCACGCTTGAACCAATGAAATGATGCGTTTCATTAAAACACATCATCAGCCTAATCACCAGTCAAAACACGCGTGTCCCTGATCAACCCAATCTCAACCAATCATCTTGCCACGCAATGCCACACACTCAGCCTACATCAACAAACCCTAACATACTTACAGACGCCGGAGCTACAGCTCCGGTCGTCTTCTCCGGCGAACGCCACGGTGGCGCCGCCGTGAGATTTTCCAGAACTTCGCGAAATCTATACCGTTCGAATCCTCTTTCAATGCTGAATCCAAATATCACATCAATTTCATCTAATTCCTCATGGATTTTCCAGATCGAAGGCAAACATTTCTGAGATCTAAACTTACAGTTAACCTAACATGCTCAATACTCAACCATTTTCAATTTTAATCATATGTACATGACCTATGCATCAAGATCTACATTTCTATAACCTTAAATCAGCAAAATGAGAGGATGAAAATTTGGTCACCTTGAAATGGAAGCTTCTGAAATCGTGCTCTCACAAGCTCATATGCTCCAGATCATCTCCTTTACACTTCCTTTGAAGCTTTGTGCAAGAAGCAATGCTTGAAACCTTCTGAATTCACCTCAATTTCCAAAATCCATCAACATGATAATGCACATGAACTGCTTGAAATCCCGATTAATTGCACCAAATAATAGTTGATTCTTGCTCAGTGAAGCATGAGGATCAAGAATATGCAAAGAGATTTGAGAATTGTGTGGAGAAAATGGAGATTCGAAGAGAGAGAAATTTGAGAGTGTTCTTGATTTTCAGATCTGAAATGTTAGTTATGGCAGTTATGGCTAGGGTTTCACTATTTATATCTCATGCTAATTACAATGCTAATCCTCTTTTCCATGTACTAATCATGATTAGTGACTTATGAAGCATCTTGCAAAAATGAACATTAATCTCTCTTGCCATAATACACGTGCACATCTTCATGCAATGGCTTATTTCCACTCAAATATGGTCCATGAAGCATGCTGAATTGAAGCCTTGCCTTGATTCTGTGAATTTTGATTTGTTGCATGGTATTATCCTTAAGGCAAATGTGAAATAATGAATATTTTGGCCATGATTCCTCTTGAACAATTGAGTCAAATGATGTTAAATTGAGATGCCTTGAACATGAGAAGCATTTTGCAAAAAGAATGAACCAATTTGGAGCATTGTATCAAAAGTTATGCCATTTTGAATTTCCATGCACACCTTGTGATCAAATGACCATAACTCCTCAACCATTCATCACATGGACATGAAGTAGGATGTTTTGGAAAGGGTAGACAAAGATCTACAACTTTCATGTTCACCAAAAATCCATTTGAAACATATTTGATATTGAAAAGTCAAGTTGAATATGGACCAAAAACTTGCCAAATTTGGAAACTTTGAATTATAGGTCACTTTCCATTTTTGGTAACTTTTGCCATGACCTCTAAATTTTCAAGATGGATGTTTTAAAATGATGAATGGACCCCATTTGAACATGATTGAGCTGTCTCAACTCATTTCCCCACCTCATAGCCCTCAGTTGACTGCACAGTTGACTTTTTGGTCCTTAGATGACCTTGAAATGCCTTGATCCACTTGAGCCTCTACCACTTGGGGAAATTGCTTCAAAATGAAACCCTAGGTCATGTAATCTCTTCATAACAATCATGTGATCCTCATCCCAAGAAAATACCTCATCACTTTGAGAACCCCTGGTTGGAAGAATTGCATTGATTAGGGTTGACCAGAGGTCACAACCCTAATCCAAAGGAACTTGAGAATGAACTATGAAACCCTTGATGCTGATAGAACCATGATGATGGTAATATATCCTTGCAAACAAGATGATGCTCAAGACCTTTGAAGAATCAAGAAACCCTAATGAAAAGCAAACCCTCAGATGGTTGATAATCAATTCATAGAGACCCTCAGGCTTGAATCACTTAACTTCTCCATCTTTTGAAAAGACTTTGGAGGATGACCTTCTTATTTCACATGAGATGCAAAATGCAATGCCTAATGCTCTAAAATATGAAATGCAATGTGTCAAACTAGTCTCAAGAAGAGGAGGGCAAATTTTGAGGTGTTACACATGGGCACACCTGATCACTTGAGCTTCAAAACAAAAAAGGTTAGTGGCATATTTTTGTGCTTTTGGTTAGTAAACAAAAGAAGAAAAGAAATCATGTACAATACAAGCATGCTTGGTGGTCTCAAACCACTCTCACAAGTCCCAACCCAAGGGTTAAGGGGCCAAACATGCTATGATCCTTGAGGCAATGCAATGAGCAAATGATATGATGCCATGAGGGATCTTAGGGTCAAAATTAGGGTCTTACACCTAGATAGATATTTTGATCTCCTGAGAGTCTATTACCCAATAACTGGTAATTTTCTTCTCGTTTTTCGAGTACATTACTTCTGCCCAATACTTGGTAAAATGTAATCTACTTCCTTTGTTTTCTCCAGCGGATTCATTTTCACGTTTCCCCAAGTAGTCTATCCTTGATATGTTCATCCTAACCGGTGACAAATATTCTCCCTTTGTGGCTTTCTACCCAGTAAAAAGGTAGTTGTAATCCCTATTTCATTTCCCCAAGTAGTCTATCCTTGATATGTTCATCCTAACCGGTGACGGATATTCTCCCTTTGTGGTTTTCTACCCGGTAAAAAGGTAGTTGTGTCCCTATTTCATTCCCCAGAGAGTTAATCCTTTATATGTCCATCTTAACTGATGACAGATTTTCTCCACATTGTGGTCTTCTGCCCAGTAACCGGTAGTTATAAATCATGCTTCCCCCTACTGAGTATATCCTTGATATGTTCATCTTAACCGATCACGTATATTCTCTTTTTGGTATTCTTTCCAGTAACTGATAAATATGATTCCTATTTTTCCCCAGCAGTTTATCCTTGATATGTTCATCTTAGCCGATGACGGATATGCTTCCTTTGAGTCTATCCTTGATATGTTCACTTTAACTAGTGACATATATTCTCTCTTTGGTCTTCTGCCCAGTGACAGGTAGTTATAAATCCTATTTTCCCCAGCAGGTCATTCTTACCTAGTGACCGGTAACGAATACACCTCCTTTTCCTCAGCAAGTCATCCTTGATATGTTTACCCTAACCGGTAACGGATGTCCGTCTATCAGGGTATATTGTCTTCCTACCCAGTAACTGGTAATAGATAATATACTTCTGGTACTCCTGTGTTGAAGTTCATTCTTCCCTAGTTGAGTTTAAGTGCGTATTTCCTCAGAGAAGTCGCCATTCCCCTATTTGGTTCAGGTATTTCAGTTTTGTTCTGATCTACCCGTTTCCCCTGCATATTTTCCCTTATCCCCAACCAAGTCTTTCCATCGATTTATTTTCATGGAATTCCTCTCGCGTCTCCAGCAATTTTTAAGTCTTAGCCTGGCCTACGCATAACCTTTCATCCCTAGAGTCTTTGTCTCCCCAGTGAGCTTTCCTTATGGAATGAATCATGCTCCTGTGGACTTTCAGTCTCTCCGGATTCTTTTCCTTTGTGGCGATATTTTCCCCACAGAGATTAGTTTTAACATTCATATCATATGCATCATGAGTTCTCTGAGGGACCAAAATTTGTTTCTATGTTATTATTTAAGTCCGCTCTGTTGAGTTGATACGAAGATTTTAACCTATACATCCTCAGTCAAAATGTCCTTAAATAGGGGCAGTTGTAAGACCCCAATTTTGACCCTAAGATCCCTCATTCATCTCATCATTTTCATTGACTTTGGGATCACACCTTGGCATCCTCCTTACCCCTTATTCATTGGGTTTGCACTGGGAGAGGTCACAAAGCACATTTGATTGTATCATACTTTGTTTTTCATTATTTATTAACCAAAATGCCAAAAATATGTCTATGTATAGTTTGTTACTTTTGTAGGTAGTGTGTGTGTTCACCCATGCTCCATCAAGCTCATATATAGGGTTTAAGACCCTCAATGCAAGGAGATAAATCAAGATATGGTTTAAATTGTTTCTAGACATCATATATGGTTCCCCATGGTCTTCACGTATCATTTTGATCAAGAATTCATCAAGGGATTGAAACTTGTTTGCCTTGGAAGCCCTAATTCATCTAGGTATCTTGTGTGACTTCCTCAACAAGTTTCTTCAACATTTGATCAAATATTTCAATGTATACTTAATATTACATCATCTTACACATAAATGATCCTCCATGAATCCCAAATATCAAGAGAATGTCAAGTTTGCAAGTTGGTTCATGGTGGTTGACCAAAGAAAGTCAACTGGTCAAAATTGGGGTTCCCTAGACCCTATCACCTACAATTTTTGTCATATGAAAATGATTACAAGATAAACGTTACTCCTTATGACATTGCAAACAACTTTCATGTTTAAGTCAAGATCTAGTTTTTCTTGGAAAGTCATTTTTTATGGTGAAAGATTATAGGTCATTTTGTCTGAACCCTAGTTAGGAGGTCAACTTCCGAGGACCATAACTTGCTCAATTTTTATAATATGAAATCCATTAAAGTTCCATGATTAACTTCAAGATGTCCTTTTCAACTTTTATGTTTAGAATAAGTTCAAACTCAACTTGAAAATACATATGCCAAGAGGAAAGATTATAGGTCATTTTGTGCCATTACCATTGAACAAGTGATTTTCCTCAACTTCTAAAATGTATAACTCCTTCATTCCAAATCCAAATAAGGTCCAATTTGTGACCAAATTAAATAGGTTTGAAATATATACAACTTTGATGAAGGAACTTTTTGCATTTGAAGTCCATAGCAAAAGTTATTCAAGGTGGAAGAAGTGAACATTTGGCTTGGTACATAGAAATGTTTTAAATATATTTGATTTTCCAAATTTCCACCCCAAAATTAATCATGATCCAAGCTTGATACGGAAATGTGGTCAACATGAAAGTTGTTCCCCTTGATCTCACCTTTCCAAAAAGTCCAAGATCACCTCATTTGGCCAAAGAATGAAGCACTTGTGCATGGGTTCTTTTCAAGGGACCAATTGGATGGATTTCACCTTCACATTTCAAATTCAAATGCATGGCCACATGACATCATTTCAGCTGATACACAAGCATTTTTGGACTTGAATACATCACTTGATGGGCCTATCTAATGCCCATGCAAGCATGCAATGAAAATTGCTAAATTTGGCAAAATTTGGAAGTGTGTAAAAATGAATCACATTGGCTATAAATACAACCCTCATGGCTCAGACTTAAGGACCTCATGCCCAAGCTTTGAACCTACAATCCAAACCCTTACCATTAAAGGATAATCTTGAAGGTTTTCATTTCAAAATCGAGCTTCAAATCTCATTATGTTTTTGAGATTGAAACTCCAAGAGTCCAAGCCTCTCTTCGATCTTAATCATCTCATACAAACTTCTGAAGCCAAGCCAAGTACAATTGGGATCAAGATCAAGCAAGGTTGAAGCTCCTTCGAAGGTAATTTTTCAGAATTTTCATCTCTTCGATTTTCCCTCAATTATTCACTATTCTTTGTGATTTTTGGTTGGCTGAAGTCCTACCAATGTAGGCAACAAGATTGAGTTGCTTTGAGGTCAAATCGAAGCAACTCAGTTCATGGTCCTCAAATTTCAAATCCCTGTATCTTTTTATATATTTGGAATTGGAGAAAATTGAGGCCAGATTCGAGTTCCTGAGCATTTTTTCTTTAAATCCATGTCCTTATTTTTCATTTTGGTGGTGGTTGGTGGTGGACCAGTCCGGTGAGGTCCACCGGAGAAGACAACTAGAGCCCTAGCTCCGGTGGTGTGGTGGCATGCTCTTATCCATCAGATCTTCTCCCCATCTTCTAATCCTAGCCTTCGCTTCTGATTACCACGCGTGTACACGCATTGACTGCGGTACATGATGGAACGTGCGTTTTGACCATCAGATTTGCCACCTCAATTAATGAGGGAGATCTGATGGTTCTTGTTTTTTTGTATTTTTTGATTTTTCATTTAATTTCTTTATTTTGTTTAACTCATAATAATTTCATTTTTAATCCAAAAAATATGGGACTTTCACCAAAAATCTTTAAATATTTTCCTCTTTCATTTTCTGAAATAAATTATTTTTTGGATAAATTTTGATATTTTTCATGAATTAAATGTTTTTATGCATATTTTTAGTTATTTAAAAATACTTCTGACTTTTTAAAAATCATGAAATTTTTTGTCTAAGGTCCTATGACCTTGTTTGACCTAGGATAAATCTCTTGGCTATTTATTTGGTGTTTTGAAGAGGTTTTAGGTTTTGACCAAATTAAATTGTATTTTAATGCATTTTTTAATTGATTTTTAATTAATTAATGATGTAAAAATTATGTTGAGCCATTTTTATGGTCTTGTGATGTTTTTTCTATTTGTTTGGGCCTTGGTCAAGGTTGATTTGACTTCTGTTGTATTAAAATCATTGGATTTACGGGATTGATGAAATATAAATTTCATCTCCCAAAATGAATGAATGATTTTAATTTGATAAAATTGCTCCCATGACCAATTTGTGTTTCTCTCACTCCAACCCCCTTCATCTTCATCCCTATCCTTTTCCATTCCTTTCATTGACCAATGAAATCTCAAATATCCTAAGGCTAATTGGTTCATCAATGACCTTGTGTCAGATGAACCAATACAAGTATGGATGAGATAGGTCATTCCCTCTTGATCTTTTATTTTAGTGTGTGGTATGTTTTAGGAGTTTGATTCATTATACCAAATATCTAACATGCATTAACACATAAATTTTTATTTCCTGGCCTTAGATAGTTGTGAGTTCTACATAAGTCCAATTATGATTACTTAACATAGAGCTAAATTTGACCCCCAAAGGCATAGCATTCTAGTAAGTGAGATTATAAGTCTCTCATCCTTCATGGTATTGTGTGGAAACTTGGCATTTTTTCCTTCCTATGAAAGATGCCTTGGTTCAAGGATCCATGCTTGTGAATGGATGGTTGAGTGTTCTCCAAAGAATGACTTAATCAATTATAAAGCAAAACACCACTAACACTTAACTAACATTTGATTAACTCTTATTAATATTGCTTTACTTTTCAAGTCATTTACTTTATTCAATTTAATTTTTAGACATCTATCATTCATTGTCATTTACATTTCATTAAACTTGTTTATGTTTATGTCATTTTCACTTTGCTCATTTAAGCCATTTCTTGTGATTGTATATATTTGTTTGTGTATTTTGATTTTGTTTGTGGTCTTAGGACCTCAAAATACTTAATAAACAACAAAAACCCTAAAAATGTTTGGTGGACTGTTGAGCTTGATCTGAACTTTTGGACTTAGAATTAGGCAACATTCCCTAAGCAAAAAGGATTTGGCCAATGCTGACATTCTGAGACCAAGTTATTCTGAACTGAGCCTTCATCTGATATAAGTCTTGGGATTTATTAGAATTCATCTACTACATTGTCTTGATGTAAACTATTATTTTGATCTTGTGTCTAATGCTTTATTCTGAGTTGATCAAGGAGTATTTCATCTGATACATGAGAAGACAAAGAAGACTGCTAGCCATGGGATTTTCTTACTTGGATGTGGCTATCTTTACTTGATGCCTTGATCTTCATGATGTTTGGATATTGCAAATTGCTTGATTGATTATTGCTTGATTCAAAGTCCAAAGGGAAAGTATGTTTTCTATATGACATTCATATTTGTTGGATTGCATCCCATTGGTCATGATCTTTTCAACTCTTAAATTTTAATTTTATGCTTAGGATAGCCTCTTCATATTCTCCCACTTCTTAAATTTTAAAATCTCTCCCCCTTTTCAAAAACTTTCTTTGCTTGTGAAAACTTAGACATTTTTTTTTAAAATTAGAAACTTTGGCCTTATGCCATTGAATTTTCAAATTCTTTCTTAAATCAAACTTGTAAATAAATCTAATCATATTGACTTAAAATTTCAAAAGACAAAAAGAACTAACAACTTCATTCAACTTTGTGGCCCTTTGTTCCATTAAATTTTTTTTTGTTAAAAGCAATTCACCAACTTTGAAATTTTTACCATGAACTACGAGGTTTTGATCCCTCATTTTTATGTTGGTACGTAGGCACAAGTCTGAAGGGCTTATCAAACACAAAATTATAATCAATGAATTCTTTTCTCATCCCCACATTCTATTTTTCTCAAACATGTTTTATACCAAAAACACATACACACATAAAAAAGGGCTCCCTAGGATTACTTAGGACACTTTTGGTGCTAACACCTTCCCTATGTGTAACCAACCCCCTTACCTGTAATCTCTGGAATTTTATTAGTTTTGATTTGAAAACTTCTTATCTTTGGGTTTTGTTCGTACTTTTCCCTTTTCCTTTGGAAACAATAAAAGCGCGGTGGCGATTCTAGTTTTATTGATGTTAAGCTTATCCATAGCTTGATGGTCATGAAGTTACCGCTAAAGAGTCTTGTGTTTTTCAACAATTGCTTACTCCATTAAGTTGCTTGCTCCCTCATTTGCTTTCTCCCTTAACTTTCTTATGGATTTCGACGTTTTAATGCATGTCATTATGTTAATGTGTTCTTGTTGTTATGGTTATTGTGATTGTATCTCATACTACATGCTGGTGATGCTAGACTGTTAATCGTTATTGTATATGTGATTGTGGTTGATTTTGTTGGCTATTTTTTTCCTAAATCTATAGAAATTCATGTATAGAATGTTATGCTTTCTCCCTCACTTGCTAACTCCCTTAAGTTGCTTGCTCCCTCATTTGGTTGCTCCCTTTAGTTTCTTCTGGATTTTGTGTTTTTTATGTCTGTCTATGTGTTTATGTGTTCTTGTTGTTATGGTTATTGTTTTTGTATCTCATACTATTATGACAACAACAACAACAACTGAGTTGGTTTTATCTTAATAATTTGTTTTATATTACCATTAGGACAACAACACCACATACCTTCATTGATGAGCCATTCTATTGGATGAAGTTTCCAGCTAAAAGAGCACGATTGCACAGATTCTGCATACTTAAACAGAAAAAGATAAAGCACTCTAAAAAGGATATAACGTCAAATGAAACTACACCTCCCACCAATCAAATTCCCCTATTGGATATTATAGTAGCGAGTTCAAGACAACAAATTATTGATAAAATTGTGTTAGATGGAAAGCACATAAATTCCATTTTACAACAAACGCAACCCATGGACTCGACACATCCTATCCATACTCCATCGAGGCTATTCAACCTTCATAACATGAGAAAAAAACCTTTTCCAAAAATTCATCATAGTCGCCACTCATACAGGAATTGAAAATATAAATCCATATGTACTTTTTCCCCTTGCAAACACAGAAATGCTTCACCCAATTCGACATCACACATCTACGACTATCATGTAAGAATTCCTAAGTCATAACTAACTTCTTTTGTGAAAAACCTTTCTTTAATAGAATTACTATTATTTTCACGAGAATGGTGTTTCCAAAATATTAGGAGTACACCATTTTCCTTGAAACGTAGTAGGGGTTGCCCGAATAAGGATCTTCGAGTTCCAGATAGAGCTTACAACCTTACAAAAAATGACCAAGCAAGAATTATACCTCCATATCCAGTAACTACACACCTGACTCCTATTTCAACTAGGTAGGATCACATGATTTTGTACATAATTACACAATTTGTATGTTCGTTCCATACTTACATTTTATAATTGATTCATCGATAAGTAGTAGCTCCAAATCTATGGAGAATCTGATAAGGACCAATGAAACATGAAGTAATCTTTTGTGACTTCAATGCACAATCAAACCTTGTCACCAGAGTGACTCTCAGAAACACATGGTCACCCTCTTGACACTCAATATTCTTTCTTCTCTTATCATGGTAACTCTTCTGTCTATTATGTGATACTTTCGCTAGATTCATATAAACACAAAGGTGTCCTACACCTCCTACCATACAAAGCCTCGAAGGATGTCATTCCAATACTAGAATTATAACTATTATTATAAGTAAACTTAATCAACAGCAAGAAACCATCCTAAGCACTTCCCAGTTTTAGGACACAATATGACCGTCCGTATGCGGATGGTAGTAAGAACTCAACCTTAACTTGGTTCCCAGGGATACCTGCAAACTCTCTAAAACCTCGACGTGTATCTCGTGCCTCTATCAGAAATAATACTCGATGGAATACCATGCAGCTTCACGACCATACTAATGTAGATCTCATCCAACTTCTCTAATGGAAAACTGATCTTAATCGGAATAAAATGAGACGACTTAGTCAGTCTATCCAAAACCACCAAAATCACATGATTCCCCCTCGAAGTCTTCAAAAAACTGTAGTGAAATTCATATAATTGTTATCCCACTTCCATTTAGGAATACTCAACGATTGCATCAGCCCAGATGGCTTATGATGCTCAATCTTTAACTTCTGACAAGTCAAACAATCGTAAACGAACTTTGTGACATCCTTCTTCATACTAGCCACCAAAATATTTTCTTTAGATCTTGGTACATTTTAGTGGCTCCGAGATGAATACTCAGACTGCTTTTGTGGCTCTATTCCAAAATCATCTTCTTAAGTTCTGTAACATCCACCACATGAAATCTATATCGAAACTTCAAGATTCCATTCTCATCAACCCTAAAGTCTACTTTTTACCTTGGTTAACTAATACTCGACAGTCAACCAATTATACGTCCATCTTATGACCTTATCTTATTTCATTAAGAAAATTGTTGGTCAACTTCAGCATTCCAAACTTCACATTAACAGGAGTTGCCTCACATACCAAGACAAGATCTCAAAACTAGTTAATCAAATCAAATTCTCTAATCATCAATGCTGACATATACAAGGACTTCCTGCTCAGCGCAGCTACTACCACATTGGCCTTTCCAGGATGGTAACTCAACTCAAAATCATAGTCCTTCAAGAATTCCAACCACCTCCTCCACGTCATATTCAATTATTTCTTATGAAATAAGTATTTCAAACTCTTATGGTCGTTGAACACTTCAAACCTCGATCCAAAATGATAACGCCTCCACACCAGCAACATAAAAACCATCGTTGCTAACTCTAAGTCATGGGTAAGATAATTCCTCTCATGAATTCTGAGTTTCCTCAAAGCATATGATAGAACCTGTTGATTCTACATAGGAACACCTCCTAAACCCATATTGTAAGCATCACAATACACAACAAATGACTCCTTTGCATCTGGTAAGATCAACATTGGTTCCATTGTTAACCTCTTCTTCAGCTCTTGAAAACTTTCCTCGCATTGGACATCCCACACATAAGCTTGACCCTTTCGAGTCAACTTAGTCAAAGGCAATGCTAACTTTGAAAATCCTTCGATAAATCTTATGTAGTAACCAATAAAACCCAAAAAACTTCTGATCTCTGTAACAGATTTAGGAGCCTCCCGGTGTAACACAATGTCTACTTTAGACGGATTAACTACTATACCACCACTGGAAATTACATGGCCAAGAAAACCCACTTCTCGTAACCAAAACTCACACTTAGACAACATGGAGTACAACTTCTTATCTTGCAAAACCTATAACATAACTCATAGATGTCCCACATGCTCTTCATCTAATTTAGAGTACACCAGGACGTCGTCTATGAACACCAGGAAAAACTGGTCCAAGTAGGGATGGAAGATCATATTCATGTATTCCATGAACACACCCGGAGAATTAGACACACCAAACGACATCACTGAATACTCATAGTGACCGTATCGAGTCCTAAATGTTATCTTCAGAATATCTTCAGCCTTCACTCGAATTTGATGATATCCTGATCTCAAATCAATCTTACTAAACACACAAGCACCAACCAAATAATCCATAAGATCATCAATTTTAGGAAGAGGGTATTTGTTCTTTATAGTCACCTTATTCAACTATTGATAATTAACACATAACCTCATACTACCATTCTTCTTCTTCACCAATAACATTGGTGCTCCCTACATTGGTACACTTGGTCTAATAAATTTCTTTTCCAGAAGCTCTTCTAGCTAACTCTTTAGCTCACCCAACTATGAATCAGACATCCTGTAAGGTGCCATCAACATAGGTCTAGTACTAGGTACTAAATCTATGGAGATCTCAACTTCTATCTCTAGCTGTAAATCACTAATGTCATATGGAAACACATCTGAAAACTCGCACATCATTCGCAGGTCAATAATCATAACTTTAGCCTCGATTTTCAAAGAAGAGAACATAGAAAACACTTGAGCCTTGTCTTTTAAGAACTCTTCCACTTGGTTAGCAGATATTGAAGGTAGAGAAAAATAAGAAAGGGGGGTTTGAATTATTTTCACGGACAATAAAAACTTTTGGGAAAGCAACACATACAAAAATAATAACAAACAACACAAAAGTTTATCCTGGTTCACTTGAAAATCAAAGATACTCCAGTCCACCCAGCCAAGGTGATTTCGCCTTCAATAAGGACTTAATCCAATAATCTAGAAAGATTACAACAAATGTCTAAGAGTACAATGATCTCTTAGTCCTCTCAAGTCTACAGACTTCACAAGTCACTTAAGGAATTTTACACCAACTATTTTAGAATTACAAGAATGTGTTTGGTGCTTCTAGATAAGCAATATTAACACAGTAAGAACAAGGATCAATGATCACACTTAGAGCAACAACTTGTGTGATAACTTAAAACAAGAATTAGTATATGACTTGATTTTGATATGCAGAATTCTTGTATGATAGCTTTGCGTTTGGTATGATGATAGTGGAGCCTTTTTGTACTACTTAGAGATGACACCGTTGGAGAGAGCATTGATGTTGATATCTTGCCAATTATGGGACTTAATGACACTAAGTTTCTTGTCTCTTTCCATAGCAGTCTTGGAGAGTATTAAGTATTATCCATATAGAGATTCATACCATATTTGTAATACTTATTTGTTAAGTGAATGATTCTTGATCTGCTGGGTGTGATTCAGAGTGCGCGAAATTCAAATTCTTTTATCAGATCTTGTATTCTTCAGATGGTTGTCTGTTATGTCTTCTTCAGAAGTTCTTGGTTGATCTTTAATTTGACAGTCTTCTGATGTAAGGATCATCAGATTTTTCATATGTGGGATCTTCATAAGTATTCAGATATGGATATTCTTCCAGAGTCTTCAGATGACAGTTTCTGTGAGTGATTCTTTTGGCCATGCTTGTCTTCAGCGTCAGATAAGGTAGTCAACACTTCTGGACTTAGTGTGATGTCATATGTTGTTTCATTAAATACATTTTTCGTTAGAGTCCTGCATACTTAGAAGATTTTATTAGGGTACCAAAAAGGTTTCACTATTCTAACAATCTCTCCCTTTTTGATGATGACAAAACTTCATACTGATGGTGAAACAATGATACTTCACAATATTTAGAGAAAATTAAATTCAGCGTTAGATATAATATGACTCCCGTGAGATTAACAAGCTCCCCCTAAATCTGATACATAAAGAGTTTAGAGTTTCTTACCAGAGACTGTTATGTTGCTTACCTTGTTTCTCAAATGTTTAATTTGATACTTCTTGCAAGAAAACTTAGACTGTGCAAAATATTTAAAGTTTTAGGATGTTGTAGCGGGGTATTCGTTACCTTTAGATTTATTGACTAAATCAAAAGTAAATCATATAATTCGAGTCGCCACCGCACTTCTATTTATCCAAAGGAAAGGTTAGAAAGCGAACAAAAACCGAGAAGTTTTATCAAATCAAAAACCAATAAAAATGTCAGAGATCTGGGTAAGGGGGTTGGTTATGCAATGGGAAGGTTTTAAGCACCCAAAACATCCTTAGTACTCTAAGGGAGCCCTTTTTACAAATGTTGTATGGTAGGTTGGTATTTGTGAAAAGATATTTGTGCAAACATAATTGGGGAGATGAGAAAAGAATATACAAATTATTTACAATTTGTGTTTTAATGGATGAACCCATTGCGTACGTACCATCTTAAAAAGGTAGGATCAAAACCTCGTAGTTCGGGGTAAAAATTTCAAAATGAGTTGGTGAATTGATTGGTCAAAAGCCTTAAGGTCTTTTGTTATCAAAGGGAGAAAACTTAACATAAACCACAAATCCACCATGTGAGGAGAGCTTCAACATACTAGTGAGGGATCCACCCTATAATTAGTATGGAAGACTTATAGTCCAATCACTAAGGATACAGGTGAGGTTTACATCAACGACTATGATAACTCAAACCTAATAGCTAATGTTTATGAAAAGCTTTGGCAAAGGTGGCCATTGGAACCACAAAAAGGTTTGAAGTGAGTTGTATTTACAAATTAGAAGTATTCACAAAATAAAGTCAAAGTTGACTTAAGATTCAATTCAAAATAAGTATTATGAAAAGAGTTTGAAAAATCAAAGGCATAGTGCCTAGGTTTCTAATTTTGAAAGCAATGTCAATGTTTGCACAAAAAGTTTGGCTTGGGTTAGAGTGGAGAGAAGAAGAGAAGAGCTAGATCCTAAACATGCAAAGATGAGAGAAGAGAAATAAAACCACTTGGAGTTCCCTTCTTGAGATCATAAAGATGATCCAAGTTGCTCCTTTCCTTTGGACTTAGCAAGCAATAAGCAATTAACTCAAGCAATCAAGCAAATATTCAATCAAGCTCCTAGGCTCCTCCAATTTGGATTTGTCTCTCCTATCTTGGATTCCCATGACAATGGTCTTTCTAATAGCTCAAGTTGGGTATCCCTATCACAAGAACACACAAATCAAAAAGTTCCACAATGCAATAAAAAGAATGGACAAGAGTGAGTTTAGAATAGGGGTCCTTTCAATGTCATCTTCAAGATTAAGCACTCTAAAGGCATGAGGCCTAGTTGCTCTTCAACATATTTAGCATTCTAAAGGCATGAGGCCTAGTTGCTCTTGAAACTCCATTTAGCATAGGTAAGGTCCTAAATCTAAGTCCTTTATCCATTTGCATTGGGTTCACACAAACAAAAATAAAACAAGCACAAGGAAATAGTATATACACAATAATGTGCTCAAGTGAGCAAAAGGCAAACTGCATAGGCATAAACATGAGCTCAAGTGAGCAAAGGGGCAAAGACAAATGAATTAATGAGCAAGAAATTAAATTGCATTAAAGTAAATTGCAAGAATTAAATGCTTGAATTAAAAATTAGTAATTAGTAGTTAGTGTTAGTGTGCCATAAGGCAATTTAGCGCTATGTTAAGCAATCGTAAGTGGACTAATGTAGTAGTCACACCTATCTGAGGCCGGTCAATAAAACTATGGGCAAATAAACACAAGTTAGAGACCATGACTAGTAAGCCAAGCTCCTACAACTTGCCATGCCAAAAGAAAAGAAGAATGGCCTTGTATGGATTTAGGTTTTTTGCTTGACCAAGAAGTAACCTATATTTAATGCAAAGCAATTCACTTGATCTTTGATCAAGATGAATTTGATTTGGATCAAAGAAGGTTAAGCCTCTCATATGTCAAGGCTAACCACCAATCATTAACTCATTGGTCAAAATGAAAAAAGAAGAAGAAGAAGATGGAAATGGAATGTACAAAATTAAAAGTCAAACAACATAACCAACACACATTGACCAAATATGAATGGCATCAACATCAATCAATGGTAAACAGAAGTGGGATGAAGATTAGAAGTCAAGAAATAGCAAAAATATTTTTGGTATTTTTTTGGAATTAAAATAATACTTGAAATAAAATGAACAAATAAAGGTCAAACTTGAAATCCAATACAAATCAACTTGGAAAAGTCCAATTGGATCATCATAATTCTAACATGGTCAAACAAGGTTTGACAATTTTTTTTGTCATTTTTTTAAAACAGGAACTAATTTTAAACAATTAAAAATGAAGAAAAATAACATGATTGGAGTAAAATCTCAAATAAATCTCAAATCAATTAATAAATTGATGAGAATATTTTTCATAGATCCATCATCATCCAAAGATGTTAAGAAAATATTTTTGGCATTTTTGAATATCAAAGGGTATTTTAAATGAATTAAAAACAACCAGAAATGAAATAATTCACAAAAAATATAAAATAGAATCACAAAAAATATTAAAAATCATTTTATGAAACTAGAATTTAAAAGATTTTTTTTGCAATCGGTCCCATATTTTTGTGATTAAAAATAAAGAAGTTATGAATTTTTAAAATAAAAGAAAATTAAATGGAAATTCAGAAAATAGCAAAAATCCACAGCGCTTGGATCCCACTTCATTAATTGACGTGGCTGATCACAAGGTTGGGAAACGCGCGCGCATGATGAACCTTGGTCAACAGCGAAACACATTGCATTAAATAAAGTCAATCAAACCAAGAGCCAAGATTAGATATAGAAGAGTGAATCCAAGGGCTCAGGTTCAAACGCGTGGGGACGATGGTGTACACCACCATCTTCTCCGGTGAGAAGGCCAGTTCCGGCCACCAGTTGCAGGTTTTCAAACCTCAACTAAAACACGCGATCTATATAGCATTGGAAAGCTGGGGTGATGTACATCACCCCTGTAACCTTAATTTCTACTCAAGATCCCTATAGAGAAAGAAATCTGAGATAGAAAAATGAGGTGTTCAATCTGAACTTGTTCAATTCACAAAATTAAGATCACAAATCAATTGCCTCTCACATGAGGACTTCAGAGATACCAACCAATACAAAAAAGGAATGCGAAAAAACAACCGGCGAAGAAGGAAATGACAGAAGAGTCGCCACCGTGCGTTATTCATCCCAAAGGAGGGAAAGGAAACGCTCAAAGTAAACCTGGAAAAATGAAAGGAAAAGACAAGGTCTCGCAACCAAATCTTGGGTTCGGGAGTCGATTATGCGAAGGGAAGGTATTAGCACCCCTACGCATCCGTAGTACTCTACGGGATCCACTTTTGTTGTTCTTGTCTAAAGGGTATGTGTATATCTAATGTACTATTTACTAAAAGAGGGGTTAAAAGAAAATGACTCGCACGGATGTCGTATCCACTACATACGTATCTCATCTGAATATGAGAATCAGAGTCTTCGTAGCTCGGCTGACCTATGGGTTAAAGAGGAGTGTGCTCGCTAAGACATCGCGTCTTATGCATACGTATCTCATCTGGAATGAGAATCAGAGCAAGCCGTAGTTCGGCTAACTACGGGTTAAGGGTTGTGTTTTTGGGTGAACGACGTTACTACGCAATCTACCGGATGCTCGACCTTTGGAGACTTACTCACCTATAGTAGAAGGAGTTAACGTGTTCTTAGGAGAAGAAAAATCAATGAGTTGTTGGGGTTTTAGGGATGCTCATGCAAAAAGGGCAGTCCTAGACGAAGGCACCGCGCTACCTTAATTGTCATGCAAACGGGAGACTATACGAAGCCTAGCAATCCTATGGGGGAACAATCAACCATATAAAACAAACATGCATAAAGTAAATAAGCCAGGCAGGGGGCTCAAACATATGGGTAGGGCTTTAGTCAAGAGGGGTCATATCAACCTCGACAAATAAGCCATGGAAGGGTAATCAAACGGGCTCTTCACCACTGACATTGAACGTCAGGGTGAGCAGATCAGAAGGGTAAGGAGGATAAGACCTCATAGCTCTTAACCCTGGACCGGGTGAGCTCATGACAAGGCGTGGGGGTTCAGAAAGATGGAACCCTCTCCACTGACCGACCGGACAAAAGATCTTGGGCTTTTGTTCTGAAGCATCGACACGTAGTGTGATCTTAAAGAACGACGCGCTGAATAACGGGGGATTGACTACTAATCCCTTTTATCCGCCAATTGCCTCTGCATGGAGGTCTTTGGGCACAAAAGTAAACAAACAAAAGAAAACATTGCCTCCTATTGAGGTCTTCCAGCTAAGAAAACGGTAAAATGCGGGAAAAAATAAAGGGATCGGGAGATCTACCGCACGGATAAAGATTCGAAGCAACAGCAATTAAGGAAATAAGAAACTCGGAGATCCCTCAAGCTAGCACCATCAAAGAAAGCAGGTCAATACATGTAATTGGAATAAACCTCCAAATGGTATCCCACAAATAAAGTGGAACACCAAGCAAGCTATCCCTGCAAGAGTATGTGAGCCCTCACAAAAAACTCAACAAACAGGTTAGAGTGACAAGATGGGGTGCAATCAAGAGTTGCCCCAAATCAAAATGTAACCACATGAGTTATGCCATTAAAATTCACAAAAAGCTCACAAAAAGCAACCAAGGGTAGGAGGCCTAAACCTCTTGTCAAACAAATGCATTAAAAGGGTATCAAAAATTTCAGGTTGAAAGTATAAAGTAGTGGAAATAGGGCATACCTGATTGGGGAGGATCGATTGAAATTGAATGGCACCGTTGGGTTTGCAAAGCACTCTTAGGGTTTATATGAGAGGGAATTGGTTCTTTGCAGATGAGTTCCCTTCAGTCTCTGGAGGTTGCTCTGAACTCTGTTAGCTCTTCTCTCACTATCTTTTTCCCAGGGTTTTTTTGGGAGATGGAAGTCTAGAATTTATAACCTGATTTTTGTGACTTTGTGGGCTCAAAAGAGAGAGGTCCAAGTCCAAGATTTTTCTGTTATATTTTTTTTATTATTTTTTATTATTATTATTATTATTTTCTTTCTTTTTTTTCGTTTTTTCGGATTTTTTTTTCTTTATTTTCAAAACGCGTTGGCTTCGCCTAGCGAGCATGACAGTTCAGTTCGCCTAGTGAACCATGCTGCTCGCCTAGCGAGCATGACAGCTCAGGAACAAACTTTTGCTCCTTCAAGATTAACGTTTTGACTGATGAATAGACCCCATTTGAACATGTTGGAAGTATCTCAAGTCTTTCCCTTGTGTTGACTGATCACCTGGATAGGACCCACAAAGTGTCTTGGATGATATTCAAGCTTCTTGGATCTAATTCCGATTGACATGATGAAATGCAATATGAAATGTTAAATGACCTAAAAATGAATGCATGAATAAGGGGGGCAAGTTTTGGGGTGTTACAGCTGCCCCTATTCAATCATCAGCTAACCCGAGAAGGATGAAAGCGAACAGCTTATCAGGCAAACAGGGTGGGCTGTGATTGAATACCAAAGACAGACCGAAAATTTGCACTCTGAGAACACCACAAAAAAGGCCGAAATACACCGCGCTGTTTATATTTTGTCTGATCCTCTGGCTGAATCTGAATCTGGAGTTTCGATCCTCTGGCTGAATCTATACTCAATTTAGTCCTCTGGTTGGATATTAATTTTGATCCTCGGGCTGGATACGATTTTGATCCTCGGGCTGGATACGATTTTGATCTTCTGGCTAGATCTTCTTTGTTGCGATTCTCTGGCTGAATCTATCCTCTTTGATTCTCTGGCTGAATTTATTTTCGATCTTCGGGCTAGACCTGACTTCGATCTTCTGGCTAGATCTTCTTCGATCTTCTGGCTAGATCTTCTTCGTTTCGATTCTCTGGCTGAATCTACTCTCGGTCTTCGGGCTAGACCTGACTTCGATCTTCTGGCTAGATCTACTTCGATCTTCTGGCTAAATCTACTTCGTTTCGATTCTCTGGCTGAATCTATTCTCGGTCTTCGGGCTAGACCTGACTTTGATCTTCTGGCTAGATCTGGATTGTTTTTATGATAAAATCCCATCATCAGGATCTCGCATCTGAGGCATGCGCTGGTTGACCCTCTTTCGAAATCTACACCCAACCTTCATGTTAGATATGCAGCTTCGAGAATATTCTGCTTTCTGGGCTTCGTACATATTCTTCAGGCTAGAACATGTTGTAACAACTCTTCAAATAGACCCTTTTTTAAATCGCGATCCGCGGGCTGGATCCTCTTGTAGGTTGATTTTCTGTTGAATTGTCAATCTACTCCTCTAGCTGGCTTGCTGGGGAATAACGCTTGTAGGCGACTCTCTAGCTGAATCTTCAAATTGAACCTTAGGACGGCTCTTTGGAAAATGATTCTCAGGCTGAATCTTCGAAATGACCCTCATGCTGGATCATACACACTTGATTCTCTGGCTGAATCTCATGACTTTGGTTGTAAAGTAGTTCTTCAGATCACTTTGAAGAACCTGTTTATATACTTATGTGTATGCTTGATATGTATGCAAATGCAAATGCTATGCATGGTGCAAAAAGAAATCTGCTTGGGGAAGCAAACTCCGGTAGGGAACGGATCGCTGTATCAATCCTTGAATGCTCTGTGGGGAATGATTCGTCTGCCGGGACCGGGGAGCCATCGAAAATAAATCGGCTTTTTTGAAAAGTTGACCTTGCTGGGGGAGTATCAACTATGAGAACTTTGCTTGGCGAGGCTCTGTGAGGAGAGTCTGTGGGGAAAGCACTTCCTGGGGAATATCGTAGGAATCGACCCTTGCTGGGGATATGAACTTGCTAATCGTCCTCAGGCTGGGGATCAAAACAAATCTGTTAAAAAAATATCTGTTGGGGAATGAGATGAACACTAGGGACACCCTCTTGTTTTTTGGGTATGCAACTACTCCGCTGTTGCTGGGGATACAAGGTGAAACTCTACTGGGGGACATGCTCTGCTGAGGGGAGACTTTGTCAACCGCTCGGGGATGAGGGTTCATGACTTGGCATCCGGTTCCTGTGACCTGAAAACACACACGTATGTCCCGGGGGAATTACTCGGTTTGAATTCACCGTCCGGGATTAAGCACATTCAAAGCAATTTTAAATGTTTTCCTGTGCAAATCATTTGCAAAAGCCACCATTATGTTCAGATGCAATATGTTTAATCAAGAATTCATACATCTTTTGCAAACAAACTGATAAATGAAGAATAAAAAAGCTCTTTAACTGAATTATTCGACTTTTATTGGTTGAAAAAATGTGCCAGGAATAGGCGATTACATCAGGAAGCTGATCCCTGAAAAGAGGCGATCGCTATAAATTGAACAAAATAAAACTATCCTAATGGCAATGTGAATACGGGGTCCCACTGAGTTTCGACTCTGCTATGGCTCGTATGACCTCAAGACGCTCTGCTCATCTTGCCTCCTAAAGTGGATGATTAGTCGATCTTTAACCTTTGAAGATCGCCGGATTGAATGAAACAGTGATATAACACGGATGAACTCAGATCGCAATCATTCGCTTATTCCCTCTTTTGCGTGGACCGCCCTTTTGGGTTTTCAATCCACCGGGATACCCTTTTTTGCCTGAGCCGCCCTTTCGGGTTTTCGACTCACCGGGTGTACATTTTTTTTTTATATCCCTAATTTTTGCCCGAACCTCTTTATTTATTTTTTGGTTCGTCGGGATGCCCTTTTTTGCCTGGACTCTTTTTCTTTCATCCAGCGGGTCAATTACGCGAAGTATTTTTTAACTGTGTCTGAGTTGACAGGGGATGGGAAGTCTTCTCCATCCATGGTTGTTAGCATCAAAGCTCCGCCAGAGAAAACTCTTTTAACCACGTATGGACCCTCATAGTTCGGTGTCCATTTGCCCTTGTGATCTGTGTTGGGAGGAAGAATTCTTTTGAGTACCAATTCACCAACTTGATACTCCTGAGGGCGCACTTTCTGATCAAACGCTCTCTTCATCCGTCTCTGATATAGTTGGCCATGGCATATAGCTGCCAGTCTCTTTTCCTCAACTAGGCTTAGCTGATTGTATCGGGAACGGACCCATTCTGCTTCGTCCAGCTTAACATCCAGGGTTTTAATCCATAGGTTGATGGCTTCCTCAAGTCCTAGGATACGAGCTTCGTATTCGGCTTCATTGTTAGTGCAGGGGAAAGTTATTCTGGCACAAAATGGCATATGAACCCCCTCTGGCGTGATTAACACTGCATCAACTCCGCGACCATTGACGTTGACCGCCCCATCAAACATCATAATCCATTTGGATTCAGGGTCAAGCCCCTCCTCCGGGATTGGTTCCTAGCAATATTTCGATTTGAGAAACATGATGTCCTCATCAGGAAAGTTGAACCTCATAGGTTGGTAATCATCAATCGGTTGCTCTGCAAGATAGTCTGACAAGACACTTCCTTTGATGGCCTTCTGCGAAGTGTATTGGATGTCATACTCTGTCAGTATCATTTGCCACCTAGCAACCCTTCCGGTAAGCGCTGGCTTTTCAAACATATACTTGACTGGATCCATTTTTGATATCAATAGAGTCGTGTGAGTCAACATATACTGTCTTAGTCAGCGAGCAGCCCATGCCAAAGCGCAACAAGTTTTCTCGAGCACTGAGTATCTTTGTTCACAATCGGTGAACTTTTTGCTAAGGTTTTCTTTGGAAGAACATTCAGAGAAGAGCCTGTATCAACCAAAACATGGGAAAGCACCGCCCCTTTGCATTCCATTGTGATATGCAAAGCTTTGTTGTGACTCATGCCCTCCGATGTCAGGTCGTAGTCGGTGAAACCTAGCCCATGGCTAGCATTTACATTTGAAACTACCGACTCCAGCTGGTTAACAGTTATCTCTGGTGGAACATAGGCCATATTCAGTACTTTCAACAAGGTTGCTCTGTGCGCCTCATAGCACATCAATAGTGAGAGAATAGAGATCTTTGAGGGTGTATGATTTAGCTGGTCGACTACCTTGTAGTCACTTTTCTTGATAATCCTCATAAACTCATCCACTTCCTTCTCGAATGCGGTCTTAGGAGGAGCTTCCTCAGTAGTAACCTCTTCGGTGGCTACCTGTTTTCCTTTAGCCTTTGCAGCTGCCTCAGCTTCAGTATTCGTGCGCAATGTTGATGGTGCAAATAGGAATCCACTGCGGGTGAAGCCACCAACCCCTCCAACATTGTCTATAGCGGAGCTACCAATGTCAATGTCTTCATCGTTAACTTTCCGCCCCTGGAAGTAGATATCATCCCCATAGTGCCACGGGATAGCACTGTCTTTCTCATACGGAACAGGTCCTGGTACCGTGATGGTGACCGGGCTAACCAAAGTCGGTTGAGGGCTGTTAGAGTAAACTGTAACTGGTGCTGGACTTTCGACGTTCACCGTTGATGGTTCTGTACTTTCTGGGAAATATACTGTTATCGGAGCGGGTCTCTCGGGAACATATATTTCTTCAGGAGTGAAATAAATCGTCACTGTCGACACATCATTCTTCACTGGACAGGTCTGGTCGAACTGAAGACAACCTTCATCTATCAGTTGCTGGATACCCCTTCTCAAACTGTCACATCCGTTCTCGGCAGCTTGACAATCTCTGCACTCTTCCCCACAGCCCGGGAAAATTCGTCCTTTCAAAAGTCGGTCTTTAACCACCGCTAGCGAAGTCTTCACTTTAGTCACATCAGAAACCAAATTCAAAGTTTCCCCACTATCAACAGCGTTAATCCTCTGCCCGCCGTGGGCTGGCATCGAGTTTTGGATAACATTAGGCACCAGAGAAAAATTGATAGCCTGGGCATCTCTCCAATCTTGTACCTTTAGTTGGAGAGCCTTGCAATTATCTGTAGAATGGCCAGGTGCGTTGGAGTGAAAAGCACATCTGGCATTGACATCATAACCTCTAGGCAAATTATTGGGATCGCTTGGTGGGGTCAGAGTTCTTAACCTAACCAGATTCAGGTCAATCAGCCTGGGGAGTAATACAGAATAAGGCATTGGGATTGGCTCAATGACCCGGTCCGTCTGCCTTGGACGTTGTTGATAGTGTCTCCGCTGACCCGGATTACCTCCTTGTTGTTGATTGTTGTACCTAGGTTGCTGTTGCGGATGATATTGCGGTTGTTGTTGAGGAGCAGATGTAGGAATAGTGACTGCGGCCACTTGATCTTGATAATAATTAGGGCGTCCTCTGCCCCTACCTCTGCCGGCATACACAACGCTTGTCTCGCCTTCTCTTCTTCGCTGACCGTTACCACCAAACGGTTTCTTGGGAGCACTGTTGTCTTGAATTTGGCCCATCTTCAACAGACTCTTGATTCTTTCTCCAGCAATTACTATCTCTGCAAAGCTGATTGACGGGCAAGCAGCCAACCTCTCAATATAATTGCCTTGAAGCGTGTTCATGAACATGTCCGCCATCTCCCTTTCAGACATAGGGGGTTGGACGGATGCAGCAATTTATCTCCAACGCTGAGCATATTCTCTAAAGGTCTCCTTGGCAGTCTGAGACATTTCTTACAACAAGGTCCGATTTGGAGCCATGTCCAAGTTGTATTGATATTGCTTGACAAAGGCCTCTGCCAAGTCTTTCCAGCTCTTGATGGTAGTACGAGACAAATGAGAATACCATTCACGAGAAGCTCCAGTTAGACTGTCTTCAAAATAGTACATCCACAGCTTTTCATCTTCCGTGTGAGCTCCCAACCTTCCCAAGTAAGATTGGATATGAGTGTGTGGGCAAGAAATCCCGTTGTATTTCTCAAAAGTAGGGGGTTAGAACTTGTGAGGAATCCTTACTCCCTGAACCATACCAAGATTTGTGACATCAAAACCTAAGGAACTTTGAGACTCCAAAGTTTGAGCTTCTCAGCAAGCTCATCCATACGACGAGTGGTCTCATGGGCTTCGTCGTGCAAAGAGAATTGATCATACTGATAATCTTCAGTAACAGGGCCCCCGTTAATCCGAATTCCTTGATTCAAATTGTACCTTCCGCCAATACCATTTCCAACATTCCCCGTGTTGCCAACATTACCCGGGTTTCCATAAGCATTTGCGTTACCCACGTTACCAGCGTTCACAGGTTTATCAGCGTTCCCAGGGTTACCAGGGTTTCCCTCAGAATTTGGTATCTCTACCTCTGGATCGGGCCTCGGTTGCTCAACCAATTCCCTCAGCTTTTCCTAGCCTTCTTCCATACCAGTCATCAATGTCATGAACTGATCCATCCTTTCACGCATATCAGCCAGTTCTTTCTGTACCTGGTCCATCGCTAGCTGCGGACGATTTTCCTTTGTCAGGTACCTGTGGACTCGCTTGGGACCAATAATGCCTGAAATAGGGAACAAACATTAGACACTGCGGTGGCACCTGCAAAACAAACAAGGGTTAGTATGCATGGTATGCGATGCACTGCTTATTCAATTTCAAGGCACCCCCCTTTAAAAAAGGAATACCCGCAAATGAATAAGCATGAGATGTTGGATGCAAATATGCAGATGATGTTATGCAATGCATGTGACATGGGAATCAGGATTGCTGGATCCGCTTGAACATATGTCAGGTTGCACTATCTGAAGAGAAAACCACTGAGGAACACAATACAAGATCAGAACTCTGCTCCAGAAAGTCGGGTTGGTTGGAGGTTAAGGTTTCCTAAATTTAGTCCGCCCTTCACTGGTAGGTTCTAAGAACAGAAGTTCGTCAACTTCAGCCCTTCGGTCGAGAATAATACGTTTACCACTGAAGGTTTGGTATTATTACGGGATAAAAGACCTCCATTGACTCCCCTCAATAGGATATCCTAATAGCAAGTTCCCAACCTCGGGGTCCTCGGAATGAGCAGCGAGAATGCGCCCACCAGAGCTAACATAAACGCGTCTCGGAGGAGAGGCCTCGATTGAGTTCTCGGGAAATGGTCACCAGAGTCGACGACTTCTAGAGGAACGTCGTGTCGTTACGAAACATCCGTAGGATAGAATATATCCAAAAGAAACCTCGTCTGGGTGTGGGTCTTCATGAACGACTTAACATAGCAACATGCCACGCAAGCCTCATGACTATCCACTCTAAAACCTGTGTGTACACTCAAGCCTGGGTAATAGGCTTATCTCTCACAGAACATCCCATCCCAACAAATAAACCAACAGAGCCAACAGACACAGCAATGATATGTACACAAGTGCTGAAAAATAAATAACTGTACAAAAGAATAAACACCCAACAAACAAGAAACCTACAAAAGCTAGGAGGGACTCGCTTAGGGAAACCAGGGTCCTCAGCAGAGTCGCCAGCTGTCGCAACCTGAAAAAAGGAATGCGAAAAAACAATCGGCGAAGAAGGAAATGACAGAAGAGTCGCCACCGTGCGTTATTCATCCCAAAGGAGGGAAAGGAAACGCTCGAAGTAAACCTGGAAAAATGAAAGGAAAAGACAAAAATAAATAAATAAAATAAATAAATAAAATGTAACAGAAAAATCTTGGACTTGGACCTCTCTCTTTTGAGCCCACAAAGTCACAAAAATCGGGTTATAAATTCTAGACTTCCATCTCCCAAAAAATCCCTGGGAAAAAGATAGTGAGAGAAGAGCTAACAGAGTTCAGAGCAACCTCCAGAGACTGAAGGGAACTCATCTGCAAAGAACCAATTCCCTCTCATATAAACCCTAAGAGTGCTTTGCAAACCCAACGGTGCCATTCAATTTCAATCGATCCTCCCCAATCAGGTATGCCCTATTTCCACTACTTTATACTTTCAACCTGAAATTTTTGATACCCTTTTAATGCATTTGTTTGACAAGAGGTTTAGGCCTCCTACCCTTGGTTGCTTTTTGTGAGCTTTTTGTGAATTTTAATGGCATAACTCATGTGGTTACATTTTGATTTGGGGCAACTCTTGATTGCACCCCATCTTGTCACTCTAACCTGTTTGTTGAGTTTTTTGTGAGGGCTCACATACTCTTGCAGGGATAGCTTGCTTGGTGTTCCACTTTATTTGTGGGATACCATTTGCAGGTTTATTCCGATTACCTGTATTGACCTGCTTTCTTTGATGGTGCTAGCTTGAGGGATCTCCGGGTTTCTTATTTCCTTAATTGTTGTTGCTTCGGATCTTTATCCGTGCGGTAGATCTCCTGATCCCTTTATTTTTTCCCGCATTTTACCGTTTTCTTAGCTGGAAGACCTCAATAGGAGGAAATGTTTTCTTTTGTTTGTTTACCTTTGTGCCCAAAGACCTCCATGCAGAGGCAATTGGCGGATAAAAGGGATTAGTAGTCAACCCCCCGTTATTCAGCGCGTCGTTCTTTAAGATCACACTACGTGTCGATGCTTCAGAACAAAAGCCCAAGATCTTTTGTCTGGTCGGTCAGTGGAGAGGGTTCCATCTTTCTGAACCCCCACGCCTTGTCATGAGCTCACCCGGTCCAGGGTTAAGAGCTATGAGGTCTTATCCTCATTACCCTTCTGATCTGCTCACCCTGACGTTCAATGTCAGTGGTGAAGAGCCCGTTAGATTACCCTTCCATGGCTTGTTTGTCGAGGTTGATATGACCCCTCTTGACTAAAGCCCTACCCATATGTTTGAGCCCCTTGGCTGGCTTGTTTACTTTATGCATGTTTGTTTTGTATGGTTGATCGTTCCCCCATAGGATTGCTAGGCTTCGTATAGTCTCCCGTTTGCATGACAATTAAGGTAGTGTGGTTCCTTCGTCTAGGAATGCCCTTTTTGCATGAGCATCCCTAAAACCCCAACAACTCATTGATTTTTCTTCTCCTAAGAACACGTTAACTCCTTCTACTACAGGTGAGTAAGTCTCCAAAGGTCGAGCATCCGGTAGATTGCGTAGTAACGTCGTTCACCCAAAAACACAACCCTTAACCCGTAGTTAGCCGAACTACGGCTTGCTCTGATTCTCATTCCAGATGAGATACGTAGGCATAAGACGCGATGTCTTAGCGAGCACACTCCTCTTTAACCCATAGGTCAGCCGAGCTACGAAGACTCTGATTCTCATATTCAGATGAGATACGTATGCAGTGGATGCGACATCCGTGCGAGTCATTTTCTTTTAACCCCTCTTTTAGTAAATAGTACATTAGATATACACACACCCTTTAGACAAGACCAACAAAAGTGGATCCCGTAGAGTACTACGAATGTGTAGGGGTGCTAATACCTTCCCTTCGCATAATCGACTCCCGAACCCAAGATTTGGTTGCGAGACCTTGTCTTTTCCTTTCATTTTTCTAGGTTTACTTCGAGCGTTTCCTTTCCCTCCTTTGGGATGAATAACGCACGGTGGCGACTCTTTTGTCATTTTCTTTCTCGCCGGTTGTTTTTTCGCATATCCTTTTTCAGGTTGCGACAAGTTGGAGGGAAAACCTTTGAAGTGCAGTTTCTATGAGCTTGATCCAATCCAAGTCTTCAGTGCAGCTTGATCTTGAAGTAACAAGGAAGCAAGGCTAAGGAATTTGGAAGCTAAAAATCAACCAATAAAGTTGAAATTTGAACTTGAAAAATGGAGAAAAAATTCAGAATTCCTTTAATGGAGGGTTGGGGAATCAGTTGTGCATAGCTTCAGGCGCCTTTAGGTTGAGATTTGAAGTGAGCAGAGCATCCTATTTATAGCCAAGGCTGATGCAATGTCATGAAGAATTCGTGTGTGCATGAGCTTGGGTCCTCCATGCATGGGCCTATACAGGCGCATGTGAGGCCCGAACTCAATTGCATTTGAGTGCTGATGGTCAAAAAATGGATTTGGACGTGCAGATGGCAATGCATTGGCTTGTGCATGGAATTTTAACATGTTATGTATAATTGAACCCAAAACTTCACCTTATCGAAAATTCCATTTGGAAAATTGAAAAATAAGCATGTGGGTAATGGTTGGAAAGGTATTGACATAAGGAACAAATGTTATGTTGAACAAAAATCCATTTGGAGTTGGGAAAATACTGAAAACTGGCCATGAAGTTCAAAGTACAAAACATGTATATGGAAAATTTGCCAAAGTGGGCCAACTTCAAGCCCTTATGTTTTAATGATGAAAGCGTGAAATGACAAAATCTCTAACATAAAAGTTGTAGATAGTTTCAAGGCAATCAATTTGGACTTAAATTTTGCATCATTTGGATTTTGGATGAGCAAGTTATGGGCACTTGAAGTTGGACTTTTTCACATTTCAATGACTTTGGTCCAAAGTGACCTATAATGTTTTGTATTACCACATGTCTTTATTTTAGGATTATGAAACTTTGTACAACATAACAATTGAAGTAGACATCTTAAAATTTCCAATGAACTAGGTATCACCTAAAAATCATGAAAAATGAAGGAGTTAGGTCCTTGGGAAGTTGACCCAAAATTCGGGTTTCAGTCAAAATGACCTATAATGTTTTCAAATGAATGATGACCTTACAAGTTTTAAATGGATTTTTGATGAACATGAAAGTTGTTCATATGGTTATTAAGAACATTGTTTCTCTAAGGGTAATCTTCATTTGACAATCACATCAAATGTTAGGTCTCAGTGGATTTCAAAATAGTCAGATGAATTCACTGATCAACTTCTCAAGTCCGAACTTCAAATCTTAATGAATGGATGGTTGAGGACACTCACATAGGCTCATATATGCATAAAATTATGAATGAAAGAACTTACCTTGATTTAGTTTGATCAAAGATTGAGGTTGCTTCATGAGTAAGGCACAGACAATGCACAGATGAATTAGGGTTTCCTTGGGAAACAATCCTCAAGCCCTTTGGTTTATCTTGATCAAATTGACAAATTGAGATAATTGGGAGGAATATATGATGATTGATAGCTTTGGGAACCATTGTCATGCTTGCTTTCACTTTCATCTGGCCACTTCAATGGGTATAAGAGCCATCCTAGGAGCCTTGGATCAAATGACTGCTTGAGCTTCAAAACAAACAAAGTTAGTGACATATTTTGTGCTTTTGGTTAGTAAACAAAATAAGAAAAGAAATAATATACAATTCAAGCATGCTTGGTGGTCTCAAACCAACTCACACAAGTCCCAACCCAAGGGTAAGGAGCCACACATGTTATGATCCTTGAGGCAAATGCAATGAGAAATGATATGATGCCATTAGGGATCTTAGGGTCAAAATTAGGGTCTTACAAATGCCCCTATTAAAGATTATTCTTGCCGGAGATATGAAGGTTAAAATCTTCGTCTCGATGAGGTAGAATGGGCTTAAATAATAACAAAGAGACGAATTTTGGTCCCTAAGAGACCTCATGATGCAAATGTATGTATGCAAAAGTTAATACTCTGCGGGGATATATGTCCATAAAGGAAAAAAGAAAACCAGGAGAAACTGAGAATCCAAAGGAGTAATACACTCACTAGGGATACCGAGACTCTGGGGGAGTAAAGGGTAAAAATGGGTGAGCAGGTCACGACTTGAAACTTGCTGGGAGACACAAAGGGATTCCATGAAAATAAATCAATGGAAAGACTCGAGCTGACGCAAAGATGCATGTATTGGGGAATATGACAATACATCACACTATCCACAAAGGATACTTCGGATAAAAATCCGGACTCAGGCTTTGAATGTCCATAAAAGGACTCAACTGAGGAAGAAACAAATGAGTTATTACCGGTTACTGGGTAATAAGCTCAAAGAGACATGTGATCCTACACCGGTATAAGGGTGAAAGAGGCAAGATGCTCAGGGAGAAAATATATCTAAGATCGGTATAAAGGTGAGAGATATCGATCGTCCGAACATCTGAGGAAAACCTAAAAGGTATGTTACAACTCAGGAAAATCTGACTCCACCGGGGACAAAAAGTCATAATAGGGAGCAAAAAGGAAGGAACACCAGGGATACCGGTTACTGGGCATATAATAGGTGACCAACCAGGCGTGAATTGGGGAATATTTCCAAGACACTCATCATCCGAAAGGAGGGCTGAAAAAGCGAGCTCGCTTACAGGATGGACATTCAATCCCATAAGGAAATACGAATCTTACTCTATTGGGGAAGAACAAAGGCTTCGACTGAAGAGCGCATGAGATATATTATCTATTACCATCAGAACATAGATAATATACTCGCATGGAAGATTATCCACAACCGATTACTAGGTTAATAAAGGATAAATCGACCGAAAAGAAAGGACATCGGGATACCGGATACTGGGTATAAAATGATGACCAATCAAGGGGAGAAACAATCATTACCAAACAAGGTTAAATGAAAGATGACTCGCTGGGGATAAATTGCTTAATTAGAGCAATTATCCAAGATATATATCACCGGTTACTGGGTGGTAAACTCAAAACTTAAGGAATATCAATACCGAATATTGGATAAAGATAACCCACTATGAGGGGATTACATCTACCGGTTACTGGGTAGAAAACCACAGAAGAGAGTACCTGTCATCGGTTAGGATGAACAACAATCAAGGTTTAACTCTGCACGGGGATAAAATGGGGTTTAGAACTACCGATTACTGGGTAGAAAACCAAAGAAATAGGAGTTATAACTACCGATTACTGGGTAGAAGGCCACAACATCCGCTGGGAAGAGAATGAATAATTACTGTTTACTGAGTAATTGATCACCTGAACCACAGGGAGGTGCAGGGGAAATAACAAGAAAAGGAGTTAGTCTAGGAACAAACTAGAGAGACGCAATGAAGCAAGACTCAACCCAAATGAGGACATAACTCAGGGGAGTAATTCCATCCTAATACATATTTAGGGAGGAAACTGAAACAAAAATCATCCACGAGGACATAACTCAGTGGGGAATATGGAAGAAAGGATAGACACTTTCTGCCTATAGGGTTGACTCTATATGGAGAGGTCAGACACAACCGTCTGCTTGGGGGGAATTATGTATCACCCAACTAGCAGGAGATGACAAGCAAAGATATATGGCAAAAAAAATGCAACATGAATATCTGAATGCTATAAATATGCAAGTATATGCATGGTTTATGTATGATTAATGCTGACAAACAGACGTATCTAACCCAAACAGGTCCAAGAATCAATGGACAGACATCCGGTACAGCATCTCAAAGAAAAAATCCAAGCCCACAGGAGAAATCCAATCTGGTGGGGGCAACAAGTACCAGGAAACACCAATCACCGCTGAGGAACAAGCGATGTCGCTGCTAGGGACAAAGACCACTGCTAGGGGAACAAGCAGGATCACCGGGGATCAGAGACCGCTGTTGGGAATAAGCAAAGGGTCACAACTACCAAAGTTGGGGATCTTCCAACAGTACGCGGAGACATGGATAAGATCGGTCATAGAAGAACTATATTAGGGATCTTATCGGGGGTGATGTGGAATTTTGTGGGGAACAACCACCAAACAGAAGCACGTCAAATCAAACATTCACTTCTATCCACCGAGGGAAACATTTCTGCTGCAGAGAAGGAGAACCAGACACTCCACTAGGGAAGGAATCAACACATCTTCCTCGAAGTTCCAAAGCCAAACTAGGATCAGGTAAAGCCTTAGCTGGGGGAAGCTAACCAACCATTACCAGGGAGCTTAACATGGCTAAGATCTACCATAGAAGTAACTCTACTGGGGAAAAACCAAGGAAAGATATGAAACTCTATGGGGAATAACCACCAAGCAAAAGTTCTAATAACCAACACATTTCCTCATACTGCTGGAGAAATAATCTCTACCGAGGAGAAGAGAAACACCGCTCCGCTGGGGATATAAAATAAAAAATTTCATCGTCCACTCTGCTAGGAGGAAACTATCCAAGAAGGAGTAAGTATCAACAAACAGGCTCCGATCAGGCAACTCCACTGGGGAAAAAGCACTGATGACTGAACCGAGGATAGCCAGTAGGCGATCAGCTGGAGATAACCTGCCGGTGACTAAACTGGGGAAGTCTAATGTGAGCAACCCTATTGAGGATGAACGGCAGGCAAACCTGCTGGAGATCAATGTATGCGAATCCGCTGGGGATAAGCTACAAACCAACTTGTTGAAAATCCCCCTCATGTTGGGATTTCTGCTCACTCTGCGGGAGATTTCCCATCTGAATGAGGGAAGACCAACTTCCTCGAAAAAGATAGCATGTAAATTTATCAATCTATAAGGGATTTTAGGTCAATCCACACAAGGGATGACAACCATATAATTGATAAAACACAGATGCTAGATCCAGACTCACTAGGGAGCTAGAAGACTGAGACCAAACTCCAGACTCTCTGGGAACTTTGGTGGTGTATTACCTTTCCGCGCTCATTGAGGAGACAACCTGAAAGATGATGAAGAGTATACAGATATGCTAGGAAAATGAACACATGTCTTACCCTTTTAGAGATCGTACTATCCTTGGGAGAGCACTGAAGACATTTCATTTATCCTTTCAATCATTGTGAATGTTCACTTTGTTTAAAAACAGTTTATAAAAACTTTATTTGTTTAAAACAATGATATTTATCAATTAAAACATGCAAACATTTGTTGAACAGAAACAAATAAGAGTGCAAAGAATTGGATAAAGGCTCAAATTTATTTGATAGAATGGTAGTCCGCAAATGGCGAGGCTCCATGGATCTTTACAAATTTGAAATTGGTGATATATATTGGAAAAAGGGCTACATCGAACATAATGACCATTTCTCCACCAACTCTGAATCGAATGTATTTGAAGCTTCAGTTGATGATGACTGAGCGAGAATCTTTGACAAATGGCAGCCGGTAGAACAAAGTCTTGTCAAGATGCAGTTACTTGCCAAATCCCTAATTTTTGCCTAGATTTCCCCAAGGTGAGGTACTCAATCTAGCGGGATATATATTCATTTTTTATGTCTCTAACTTTTGCCTGGATCGCCCTTTCGGGTTTTCAATCAACCGAGACGCTCATTTTTCCCTAAGCCACCCTTTCGGGTTTTCAACTTATCGAGCTATTCTGTTTTTATTTTAGGCGAAGTATTTCTTGACTGCATCTGAATTCACAGGACGAGTGAAATCCTCCCCATCCATAGTTGTAAGTATCAAAGCACCGCCTGAAAAGGCTCTCTTAACAACATATGGACCTTCATAGTTTGGAGTCCACTTGCCCCTGGAATCGAGCAGGAAAGACAAGACTTTCTTGAGCACGAGGTCACCTTCTCGGAACACACGAGGCTTGACCTTCTTATCAAAGGCTTTCTTCATCCTTTTCTGATATAACTGACCATGCACATGGCAATTAATCTCTTCTCTTCAATCAAATTTAGTTGGTCATAACGACTCTGAACCCATTCAGCCTCAGTCAACTTGGGTTCCATCAAGACTCTCATTGACGAGATCTCAACCTCCACGGGGAGCACATCCTTCATGCCATATACAAGAGAGAAAGGGGTTACCCCTGTTGAAGTGCATACGGATGTACGATAGCCATGTAAAGCAAATGGTCGCATCTCATGCCAATCTTTGTACATAACAACCATCTTCTGGATAATATTCTTGATGTTCTTGTTAGCAGCTTCAACAGATCCATTCATCTTGGGTCTATAAGGAGAAGAGTTATGATGTGCAATCTTGAACTCTCTACAAAGCTCTTTCATCATTTTGTTGTTCAAGTTAGATCCATTATTAGTAATGATCTTATCCGGTACACCATAATGGCATATGAGTTGATTCTTGATAAACTTCACAACCACTTGCCTAGTCACGTTTGCATACGATGTCGCTTCAACCGACTTGGTGAAGTAATGAATTGCTACGAGAATAAATCTGTGACCGTTGGACGCCTTTGGCTCTATCATGCCAATCATGTCAATTCCCCACATGGAGAAAGGCCATGGTGATGAAATCACATTCAGAAGTGTCGGGGGAATATGAATCTGATCCGCATAAATCTGACACTTGTGGCATTTCTTCACATACTTGCAGCAGTCAGACTTCATTGTCAGCCAATAGTAGCCTGCTCTCAACATCTTCTTTGCCATGGCATGTCCATTGGAATGAGTACCAAATGAACCCTCATGGACTTCAGTCATTAACAGGTTTGCTTCGTGTCTATCCACGCATCTGAGCAGAACCATGTCAAAATTTCTCTTATAAAGCATATCGCCATTGAGGTAGAAACTGCCAGATAATCTCCTCAAAGTCTTCTTATCTTTGCAGATGCCCCGGACGGGTAAGTCTGACTCTGAAGAAAACACTTGATATCATAATACCATGGCTTATCATCTTTCACTTCCTCTACTGCAAATACATGGGTTGGTCTATCCAAGCGCATCACAGTAATATTGGGGACTTCATTCCAGAATTTCACCACAATCATAGAAGCAAGTGTAGCAAGCGCATCTGCCATCCGATTCTCATCTCGAGGGATATGATGGAATTCAACCTCAGTAAAGAAAGTTGAACTCCTCCTTGCATAATCTCTGTATGGGATGAGGCCAGGCTGATTCGTCTCCCATTCACCCTTAATCTGATTAACAACAAGGGCCGAATCACCATAAACATCAAGATGCTTGATCCTAAGATCAATACACTCTTCCAAACCCATAATACAGGCCTCATACTCCGCCATATTATTCGTGCACTTGAAAGTTAGCCTTGCTGTAAAAGGAAAATGTGTGCTCTAAGGAGTAATAATAACTGCCCCAATACCATTTCCATATTGATTTACAGCGTCATCAAACACCATGCTCCATCGGGAACCAGGCTCTGGCCCTTCATCGAGCGTAGGCTCATCGCAATCTTTCATTTTCAAATACAGAATCTCCTCATCTGGGAAGTCGTACTTAACAAACTGATAATCCTCAATTGGTTGATGTGCCAAGTGGTCAGCCAAAATACTACCTTTAATAGCTTTCTGAGCTCGATACTCAATGTCATACTCAGACAACAACATCTGCCAACGGGCAACCCTCCTGGTTAAAGCAGGCTTCTCAAAGATATACTTAATTGGATCCATTTTGGATATCAAGCAAGTCGTATGTTTCAACATATACTGGCGTAAGCGCTTAGCAGCCCAAGCCAAAGCACAACATGTTTTCTCAAGCATTGAGTATCGAGACTCACAATCAGTGAACTTCTTACTCAAATAGTATATAGCATATTCTTTATTCCATGATTCATCTTGCTGACCTAATACACAACCCATAGAGTCTTCAAGAACTGCCAAGTACATAATCAAGGGTCTCCCTTCCACAGGTGGAGACAGAATCGAAGGCTCGGACAGATACTCTTTGATACTGTCAAAGGCCTTCTGGCAATCCTCGGTCCAATCATGACGTTGATCTTTCCGGAGGAGCTTGAGTATAGGCGCACATGTGGCAGTCATGTGGGATATAAATCTGGAAATACAATTCAAGCGGCCAAGAAAACCTCGGACTTACTTCTCAGTTTTGGGCGCAGGCATCTCTTGTATTGCTTTGACCTTGACAGGATCAACTTCAATACCTCTTTCACTGACAATAAAGCCCAATAACTTGTCGGAACGGACTCCAAATGTACACTTGTTCGGATTCAGATGGAGTTTGTACTTCCTCAAACGCTGAAAAAGCTTCAACAAGTGCTCTACATGTTCAACTTCCGTTCTTGACTTTGCAATCATATCATCCACATATACCTCGATCTCCTTGTGCATCATATCATGAAACAAGGTAGTCATAGCTCGTTGATACGTGGCTCCGGCGTTCTTCAAACCGAAGGGCATCACTCGATAATAGAATGTTCCCCAAGGTGTGATGAATGTTGTCTTCTCCATATCCTCGGGTGCCATTTTAATCTGATTATAACCGGAAAATTAGTCCATAAATGAGAAGACATTGAATTTAGCTGTATTATCTACCAACATATCAATGTGTGGTAGAGGAAAATCATCTTTCGGACTAGCTTTATTCAAGTCTCTATAGTCCACACACATTCGGACTTTTCCATCTTTCTTAGGCACGGGCACAATATTGGCCACCCACTGAGGATATGTAGAAGTCACCAGAAACCCCGCATCAATTTTCTTCTGAACTTCTTCTTTGATATTCACTACCATATCAGGATGAGTTCTTCTGAGCTTCTGCTTCACAGACAGACACTCGAGCTTCAAAGGCAGGAAATGTTGCACGATATCAGTATCCAGACCAGACATGTCTTCATACGACCAGGCAAAGACGTCGACATATTCTCGTAGCAACTCAATCAACCCCTTCTTCACATACTCTTCAAGGAGTGCCCCAATCTTCACTTCTCGAACACAATCTTCAGACCTCAAGTTGACTGTTTCCAGATTCTCAAGATGCGGCTGAATGATCTTTTCTTCGTGCTCAAGTAGACAGGTGATCTCATCAGGAATCTCTTCAACATCATCTTCTTCAGCCTCAAATACAGGGAACTCAAAGTAGGGATATGGTGTTGGATCATTATGTTCAATGGGTTTGATCAACCTGCATAATGATTTTGGATATAAAAGAGATTTTAGAATTCAAACAAAGGAAAATCATTATGCAGATGAAAAGATTGATTTTATTCTATTTTTAGGGTTTTATGTGATCACCAATTTCATGCAAAAAAGAAAAAAGTGAAAATAATTTGGAAAAATAAACATTTAACATGTAATTTTTGAATGAATATCATTGTATTTATGTGCCAACAATGTCATCACTTCTCCTTTTGGCATGGGAGAAGGGTTTTTAAACAAAATGAACATTACGTGGACTTATGGACAACTGTTGGAACATCAACAGTGACCCAATTATTGCAGACTCCTCAAGGGATGACAAGTTGCTAAAATCTTCCTCTGCATCATCTTCCACTATAGCAGCTGCCTCTTGGTCTTCGACTGTGTGGATGAAACCACCACTCTAAAACAAACCGTGCTTGTTGAAAGTGCCTGAAGAGTACCCTATTTCAGCCCGGGATTTATTTTCTTCCAGCTTAATCATTTGTCCTAAACCAATAGTTTCCCCATGCTTAATGGCCAACTTCGCATCATTGTAGGACGCAAATGAAGAAGTTCCTTTCTTAGAAGGCTCAACAATAGATAAGGCTTGGAATGGCGTTCCAACCTCATCCTCAGCATCAATGTAAGAAAATGAAGACAAATGGCTTACCAAGAGAGCCTTCTCTCCCCTACCACCACCAACTTCTTGTTCTTCACGAACTTTAACTTTTGGTGTAAGGTGGATGTCACGGCGCCTGCCTCATGAATCCATGGTCTGCCTAACAAACAGCTATACGATGGGTGGATATCTATGACCTGGAAAGTGATCTGGAAATCACTAGGTCCTATCTTGATTGGGAGCTCAACCTCGCCAATCACAGTTTTCCTGGATCCATCAAAAGCTTTGACAACTACTCCACTCTGCCTCATGGGAGGTCCCTGGTATGAAAGTTTAGCCAGAGTGGATTTTGGCGACATATTTAGCGATGATCATGTATCTACCAGCACATTATACAGGGCATCATCCTTGCAGTTCATAGAGATGTGTAGTGCCAAATTGTGGTCTTTTCCCTCCTCGGGAAGATCAGCATCACAAAAGCTCAAGTTGTTACAAGCAGTAATGTTTGCAACAATGATATCAAACTATTCTATGGTGACATCGTGATCCACGTATGCCACGTCCAACACCCTCTACAAAGCTTCACGGTGTGGCTCGGAGTTCACCAACAAAGATATCACAGATATCTTTGAGGGAGTTTGAAGCAGCTGATCTACAACATTATATTCGCTCCTCTTGATGAGCCTCAACATCTCATCATAGTCCTCTTTTAATATGCCATTCTGGCCAACAAGGACAGGAGTTCTAACAGCAACGGCAGGTTTGTCAACAACAAGTTCCGGATTCGGAAGAGTAGAAGAAGTCCCTACAGAATGGGCAGCATTATCAACAGCATCAGTTCTTCTGGTGTCAACCTGGGGTTTCGGCAGCACCGAGAAAACACGACCACTGCGGGTCAAACCACTAACATCAGATATACTAGTCACAGAAGTGAAGGGTAGAGGCACTTCCTTCCCATCTTCTAATGCAACCGCATTATATCTATAGGGAATAGCCTTGTCTGAAGAGTATGGAACAGGGCCAGCTGGCTTAATAACGAGAGTAGGAGAGGCCTTTTGCTTGCTGCCATCATATTTGACGACAACAGGTTCAGGCATTCTGAAGACAGGGGATATAACATTAACTTCATCCTCATCACGATTCTGAAGTATCTCGATCACACCCTGATCCAGCATTTCTTGGATATCTTTCCTGACTTGGCGACATCCCCTCTCATTGATAGTGCATACACGGAAGCTGTCATGGTCATTCGCATAGTGACTGTATCCACATAACAGTCTATGCATCTCGACCAATGATTGTCTGATATGGCTGACATATCTGACCTTGTACTTGCCAGGACAACCCTGAACCATATTAACAGCAGATTTCCCATGCTCGGGCAATAGGTTCTTCTTCACATTAGGACCTACGTCCTCGAAAAACAAGATATCGCTTCTAACAAGGTCTTGAACCTTGGTCTTGAGAGGGTAACAGTTCTCCACATCATGTCCGGGAGCACCAGAATGATAAACACAATGAAGCTCGGGCTTATACCACCACTGAGGGTTGGTTGGTATAGCAGGTGGGTCACGTGAAGTAATCAATTTCCTTTCAATCAGTGAAGGATGTAGCTCTGTATAAGTCATTGGAATAGGATCGAAAGTGACCCTCTTCCTATCATAGCTAGTGCTGGTTTGATTGTTGTTTCAAGGATGGTAGGCATGCTGTTGCGGACGATGTTGTTGTTGTTGATATTGTTGATGTTGTTGTTGCTGGTTCTGATGCTGATAATGTTGATTTTCCCTGAATGCAGGTGCTATATGAGCCACCTGGTGCTGGGTACTGGCCGGGCGCATAGTCTTCCTCTTCACAGAGGGTCTTCTTTGTTTGACATGGGAGGACACAGCATGTGCCTCTCCATCTTTCTTCTTGGAAAACGCCCCATAACGTTTGGCAGAAGAGCCTTCTTCTCTGGTCAGGCCTACTTCCCTGACTCCCTCCTCTAGTCGCATCCCCATGTTCACCATCTCGGTGAAATCAGAGGGAGCGCTAGCAATCATCCGCTCGTAGTAGAAAGAACTTAAAGTCTTGAGAAATATCTTTGTCATTTCTTTCTCTTCGAGCGGGGGCACAATCTGTGCAGCCAATTCACGCCACCTCTGGGCGTACTCTTTAAATGTTTCTTTCTCCTTCTAGGATATAACCTTCAGTTGGTCCCTATCTGGAGCCATATCAATGTTGTACTTGTATTGCTTGACGAAATCTTCGTCAAGGTCGTTGAAGGAGCGGATGTTTACACTATCCAGACCCATGTACCATCTTAATGCGGCACCGGATAGGCTGTCCTGGAAGTAGTGGATCAAGAGTTAATCGTTGTCAGTCTGAGTCGACATCTTGCGTGCGTACATCACAAGATGGCTGAGCGAGCAAGTGTTTCCTTTGTACTTTTCAAAGTCAGACACTTTGAACTTGATAGGAATCTTGACGTTTGGCACGAGGCACAGCTCAACAGCAGATTTGCCGACGAGATCCTTCCCTCTTAGAGTTTTAAGTTTCTTGCGCAGCTCAAGGAATTGATCATTCATAGCATCCATTTTCTCATACACATCTGGGTCCTCAGATGGCTCAGAGTGATAAATGGTGTCATCAACTCTCGGCAAAGTATCCACAACTGGAGATGGCACAGCAAGGACCGGGCTAGATGCCGACAGAGAAGCAAATGTAGGGGCGGGACCCTCTGGAACAAAATTTACGGGCATCCCCCAGGGAAACTCGGTTGGCATAGCAGACGAAGAAAAATGAGCACTGGCAGCAGGCACGGTAGAGGAAGCAACCTCTAAAATGACCGTCCTCTGGGGAGGAGTTGAAGGCGTTGGAGAAGACTGGCTTTGGGCAGCCAAGAATGACTCCATCAGGGCAGTCAATCTTGCCACTTCCTCCTTGAGTTCTCTGTTTTCTTGCTCGAGGTGATCCATTAGCTTTGAAGAGTTGGCTCTGGTGTTGTACCGGTGCATTAGCTTGTCTTCAAAATAAATGAAGAACACAGAGTTAGACCACTGATCAAGAAGCCTGGAACAAAACTTGCTTATGCATATGATACATGCAATACTTGTGTATATGATTTTATTTTTATTAGAGGACCTTTTAGAGATCTATTTGCAAATATTTGGAAATATTAAACATTTAGACATATAATGGAATGATCATATCAATAATATCTGGAAAAAAATTTACACCAAAGAAGTACAGTCTTGGTAACCAAATACAATACAAGAGAGAAGGAAAGTGAACATCCTATGGAACCCTAGAAACAATCGTCCAAAGCTCTCGAGACCGGAAGATAAGCTGTACGAAGCCTCTTCACCTCTCTTTCATAGGCTACCTCCATATCTGCCTTCTCCTTGGCGATTCGATCATACTTCCTCTTCCAAAACCTAGATGACTGAGAAAGAAGAGAAGTAACCACATCATCAGGCTCGTCGATAACTTGATGCTCCAGAAAAATCTATCAAAGCATCCTTATCTCTGAGTTGTTGAAGTAGCTCCTCTCGCTCACAGATCCAAGCACGCGAGCGGTCTTCATCTCTCAACTCCTCTACTTCTTGGTTAGGGAGGGTTGAAGGCCCAACCATAACCATAGGTGTAGGTCTCCGGTAATCATAGGGCATGTGGTACTCAGAAGCTCTCCTCCTTACCCACGAGGTATAGGGTTCCAAAGCAATACAATTCTTCGGACCAAGCTCTTTCCTTCCCTTCCTATGAATCTTGCGCCAAGCGCTGACCAACCTGCCCTTCAAGTTTTGGGGATCTTTACCCTCTTCAAAAAAAACACACCTTCTAACAGAATTTTATTAGGTTTATCCTTTAAGGGGAACCCAAGCTGACGACGTGTCAAAACAGGGTTGTAGTTAATCCCACCACATGTACCAAGAAGAGGTACATTGGAGAATTCACCACAAGATTCAATAATTTGCACACCATCATATACACGGTTATACCAAAAGATATCATCATTAGTGAGAGACATAAGTCTCGTGGACCACCGTAGACATCCTTTATTCTCCTTGAAGGCGAGCGTCTAAGGCAAGTGCGAAATAAAGCACTTGTACAACAGAGGCAAATAGCACACAATGGTACCACCACCCTTTGCATTCCTCGTATGCAGAGAGAAATAAGTGTCACCCAACAGAGTAGGAACAGGATTAAGAGTAGAGAAAATCCTAATAGCGTTCACATCCACAAAGTTGTCGATGTTGGGGAATAACACTAGCCCATAGATGAGAAGTACAAATATGGCCTCAAAGGCGTCCTCACTCATGGCCTTCCCAAACAGAGTAGCTTGAGCAATGAGAAAATTAGATGGGAGACCTTGAATTCCACCTTTGGTAGTCATATGAGCACCAGTAACAGCTTCATTTAGATGTAACAAATCAACAATCTCTTGGGAAGAAGGAACTATCTCCAAGCCACTGAATGGCAACTGATCTAAGATAGGTATACCCACAAGATAGGCATACTCCTCGAGTGTAGGCAAAAGCTGGAAATCCGGAAAAGTGAAGCAACGGTACAAGGGATCATAGAACTGCACCAGCACACTCATCAGACCTTCATCCACCTGAGTAGCAAGAATAGACAGAAGCTTCCCATGGCGAGCTTTGAACTCCAAGGGGTCTAATACATAGGATGTCAAACCCCTAAACTCTTTAAAGTCGGGTTGTCTGAAATTGTACTTCTTCGTATTCCTTCTTTGCTTATCCATGTCTGAAAATTTGCAAACAGGCCTCTTAAGTTCCTTAGAAATTTTCTCATTCTTGATGATATGGATGTGTATGAATGCATGAATCCATGGATGCAACAATCACACTCAAGGGTCAAGCAAAACACGCCACACAAAGGTCCCGGGATGGATCAAGTTATCCTTAATATCAATCATCCATTTTGGTGGATTATGGTTTACACCTTATCAACACCCAAGTTCCATTGATATTAAGAATATACGAGAACGGATCAACCGCGAATCAAGGGTTTGTTGCGAGTCACGAGCATGGAGTCTCGGTTAAGAACCACCCAAAGGGAGTGTACTATGGTTAAACCTGACAATCATGTTCTAAAAGAGGTTCCCATAGTCATCATCTCGTCTTTCGGATATTATCGGATAAACGACTACTCGTATTCCAAAAATATTCTCAAGAGAGACTCTTATGAGTGTAGTATCGTGTAATAATCGTATCAAATCTTACACTTGAACAACCTTCGCACTACGTCCTAAAAAAGGCCAAGATGGGCTAGGTAATCTAAGGTCCTTGGCTTCTAAGGCATATATTGGAAAGAGTAATGCCTAACCACGACTACTCGTGTGATATTATTGATCCCAACATAACCTCCACCAAGCGAATGGGCTTGCAAGTCAACTTGCTAAGGAATAACTCCACACAAGTCAACAAGACTATGCCATTCTCCTATCAAAAGTGCACTCAAGTTCGGGTATATAACTCATCTCACAAGAGACCACCAAGCACACAAGCAATTGATATATATCAAGCAATTCATATATTACAAACAATACAGTCATCCCAAATTTGCACAAAAATATGACACAAAGAAAATATAAACATACAATACAACAAAGGTAAAAAGTAGGCTAAACCCACTAGGAAACAGAGACAATTCCCCAGCAGAGTCGCCACTTTTCTGTAGCGGGGTATTCGTTACCTTTAGATTTATTGACTAAATCAAAAGTAAATCATATAATTCGAGTCGCCACCGCACTTCTATTTATCCAAAGGAAAGGTTAGAAAGCGAACAAAAACCGAGAAGTTTTATCAAATCAAAAACTAATAAAAATGTCAGAGATCTGGGTAAGGGGGTTGGTTATGCAATGGGAAGGTTTTAAGCACCCAAAACATCCTTAGTACTCTAAGGGAGACCTTTTTACAAGTGTTGTATGGTAGATTGGTATTTGTTAAAAGATATTTGTGCAAACATGATTGGGGAGATGAGAAAAGAATATACAAATTATTTACAATTTGTGTTTGAATGGATGAACCCATTGCCTACGTACCATCTTAAAAAGGTAGGATCAAAACCTCGTAGTTCGGGGTAAAAATTTCAAAATGAGTTGGTGAATTGATTGGTCAAAAGCCTTAAGGTCTTTTGTTATCAAAGGGAGAAAACTCAACCTAAACCACAAATCCACCATGTGAAGAGAGCTTCAACATACTAGTGAGGGATTCACCCTATAATAAGTATGGAAGACTTATAGTCCAATCACTAAAGACGTGGTTGATCACAAGGTTGGGAAACGCGCGCGCATGATGAACCTTGGTCAACAGCGAAACACATTGCATTAAATAAAGTCAATCAAACCAAGAGCCAAGATTAGATCTGGAAGAGTGAATCCAAGGGCTCGGGTTTAAACGCGTGGGGACGGTGGTGTACACCACCGTCTTCTCCGGTGAGAATGCCAGTTCCGGCCACCAGTTGCAGGTTTTCAAACCTCAACTAAAACACGCGATCTATATAGCATTCGAAAGCTGGGGGGATGTACATCACCCCTGTAACCCTAATTTCTACTCAAGATCCCTATAGAGAAAGAAATCTAAGATAGAAAAATGAGGTGTTCAATCTGAACTTGTTCAATTCACAAAATTAAGATCACAAATCAATTGCCTCTCACATGAGGACTTTAGAGATACCAACCAATACAAAAAAATGCTCAATATCCAAAGAGTTTCGAAGGAAAAAAGTTGGAGGGAAAACCTTTGAAGTGCAGTTTGTATGAGCTTGATCCAATCCAAGTCTTCAGTGCAGTTTGATCTTGAAGTAACAAGGAAGCAAGGCTAAGGAATTTGGAAGCCAAAGATCAACCAATGAAGTTGAAATTTGAACTTGAAAAATGGAGAAAAAATTCATAATTCCTTTAATGGAGGGTTGGGGAATCAGTTGTGCAGAGCTTCAGGCGCCTTTAGGTTGAGATTTGAAGTGAGCAAAGCATCCTATTTATAGCCAAGGCTGATGCAATGTCATGAAGAATCGTGTGTGCATGAGCTTGGGTCCTCCATGCATGGGCCTATACATGCGCATGTGAGGCCCAAACTCAATTGCATTTGAGTGCTAATGATCAAACAAATGGATTTGGACGTGCAGATGGCAATGCATTGGCTTGTGCATGGAATTTTAACATGTTATACATAATTGAACCAAAAACTTCACCTCTTCGAAAATGCCATTTGGAAAATTGAAACATAAGCATGTGGGTAATGGTTGGAAGGTTCTTCACATAAGTAACAAATTTTATGTTGAACAAAAATCCATTTGGAGTTGGGAAAATGTTGAAAACTGGCCATGAAGTTCAAAGTACAAAACATGTATATGGAAAATTTGCCAAAATGGGCCAACTTCAAGCCCTTATGTTTTAATGATGCAAGCCTCAAATGACGAAATCTCCAACATAGAAGTTGTATATCTTTTCAAGAAAATCAATTTGGACTTAAAGTTTGCATCATTTGGATTTTGGATGAGCAAGTTATGGGCACTTGAAGTTGGACTTTTTCACATTTCAATGACTTTGGTCCAAAGTGACCTATAATGTTTTGTATTATCACATGTATTTATTTTAGGATTATAAAAATTTTGTCCAACATAAAAATTTAAGTAGACAGCTTAAAATCATAAAAAATGAAGGAGTTAGGTCCTTGGGAAGTTGACCCAAAATTAGGGTTTCAGTCAAAATGACCTATAATGTTTTCAAATGAATGATGATCTTCCAAGTTTCAAATGGATTTGTGATGAACATGAAAGTTTTTCAAATGGTTCTTAAGAACAATTTTTCGCTTGGGGTCATCTTCATTTGACAATCACATCAAAAGTTAGGTCTCAGTGGATTTCAAAATAGTTAGATGAATTGATTGATCAACTTCTCAAGTCCAAACTTCAAATATTAATGAATGGATGGTTGATGACACTCACATAGGCTCATATATGCATAAAATGATGAATGAAAGAACTTCCCTTGATTGAATTTGATCAAAGATTGAGGTTGCTTCATGAGCAAGGCATAGTCAATGCACATATGAATTAGGGTTTCCTTGGGAAACAATCCTCAAGCCCTTTGGTTTATCTTGATCAAATTGAAAAGTTGAGATACTTGGGAGGCATATATGATTATTGAGAGCTTTGGGAACCATTGTCATGCTTTCTTTCACTTTCATCTGGCCAATTCAATGGGTATAAGAGCCATCTTAGGAGCCTTGGATCACATGACTGCTTGAGCTTCAAAACAAACAATGTTAGTGACATATTTTTGTGATTTTGGTTAGTAAACAAAATAAGAAAAGCAATAATATAAAATTCAAGCATACTTGGTGGTCTCAAACCAAGTCACACAAGTCCCAACCCAAGGGTAAGGAGCCACACATGCTATGATCCTTGAGGCAAATGCAATGAGCAATGATATGATGCCATGAGGGATCTTAGGGTCAAAATTAGGGTCTTACAGATGTAAGCAATGTATTATGAGAATCCGATATTTATTTAATCAGAAGGTTGTTTATTTATTTCTCCCCCTTTTTGTTAGACTCAAAAAGACATAAGAGAGAAAACTAGTAGAGCAAACAAACTTTCATTTAGATAATCTGAGAGAAGTACAGAGAAGAAAAACCATAGAGGCCAAAACACTTAATAGAAATATCAAAACGTAAAGCCTAAGGTGCCTAAGGGTTTGGAGGAGGAGGCATCCTCTGAAGCAGCTGGGTGAGAAGATTCTGGATGCTGGAGTTAACTGAATCTTGCTTGTCATGTCTGGCTCTCACAAGATGTTGATCCTTCTGAAGTTCTTCCAGAGTATGGAGCACCAACGGAGTGATGTCAGATGTCGGTGTCTCACCTTGAGTCAGAGCAACTTCTTTTTCCTTAGCAGCTTCCTCTACAGCAATGTGTTTTGCTTCTTCAGCATCAGCCTTAGCTTTAGCTTTAGCTTCAACAGCAGCAATAACAACTTTTTCTTCGGCTTCCTTTCTCGCCTGCTCTTCAGCTTCCAGTCTTTCTTTTTCTTTAGCTTCCTGGCATGCTTTCTCTTCGGCTTCTTTGGTTAGACGCGTCTCCATCCTCTCCTCAGCTTCTCTGGCATAGTCATTCCTGACTTGTTCAAAGAGTCCTTTCAGCTTTAAAACCTCAGATGTCATCCATCTGAGAAATCCATTCCAGTGAGTCCTTACTTCAGAAGGATTATCACTTAGGCTGGATCGTTCAGACGGTGTTATGAGCTTCATAATTGAAGATTCTGAAAATAAAGCAAATGACTCTTCTAGGGTTAGGAAGGTTCGTTCAGGTTCAGATGTTGGATTAATTAGTTCAGATGGAGTGTGAATGGTTTCATATGCTTCAGTGTAAGGTTCAGAGGGAGGTACAGTGGGAGATTCAGAGGGAGGTTCAGCAGGTGGTTCAGTTTGAGGTTCAGAAGGTGGATATGGAGGTTGTTCAGAGTGTGATATGGCTTGGAGTTGGGCCAATGTTGGAGAGGAATGGTCAGGGATTTCTGATCCTTCAGAGCTTCCCAGGATATGTCCAGAGTTGGCTTGACTGAGACTCTTTCAATAACCCACATGCTCTTCAAATTTCTGGCATTCAGAGGCTTGCCAACATCTACAATCACATCTTCCATCAGGTTGATGGATATCATATGGTCCACCAGCCTACTTTCGATCAGAACGCAAGAGATGAGCCTCCCTAGAGGGATGCAGTTTCTGGGTTTCATGTGGTTCCTTGTATCCCTGACTGAATCCCTCAGATACTTGAAGAGTAACGCGGGCAGGTTCAGCTTCAGTCCCTTGTAGAGACAATACAAGATGCACTTCTGATCTGTGTTGATATAGTCAGAAAAGTTTGAAGTTGGACGGTGGTGGATGGTACCCAAAATGATCTTCAACGAGACCCTCAGATTCTGGTGAAGTTCTTTGTTCTTGAATAATTTCCCATCTGAGTTTTGTTTGAAAATAGTGGGGATAATCTCCTGGGACATGTATCATGCCCTAGGGTTTATGTTATAAATCCTTTTGCCCCTAGTTTTCTCCATATCCATAAGTTTGGCAATTGACTTCTCTATGATGACCATCTTGACTCCCAGGACATAGGAAACTATGTAATGGTCATCACTGTCTGTGAATCTCCAGAACACTTTGATGAGGAAGGTGTAGAATGGACCGTAGAGTCTCTGGAAGTAATTTCTCCACCCTTGTTTCTTCAGATCTTCAATGAGATCAACTCTGTTTCGCTTCATGTTTTCAAAGTCCACTAGTGATTCACATAGAACCTCCAGCTTTTTAAAAGGCGTGGCAAGGTTTATGTGAGGGGGACGATCAAGGACGTGGGGTTCCTTGTAAACAGTTGTTGAGGTTGTAGTAGTTTGAGTAGTGGTTTGTTGTGAAGCTTCAGCAAGTTGTTCATTTGCTTCCATTTATTGAGAATAGTTGTAGACCTGTTGTTGTTCAGAATCCATTTGGTGAAGATGAAGATTATTGTTGAATTTTGATGAAGGTTGAAGAATGCTGATGAACTTGTAGAGAATTTGAGAAAAGGAGGGTTTATGTAGGTTTGTGAGTGAAATTTTTGAAAGTGAGAAATGTGAAAAATATATATACGCAACATTTAGCATGCAAAATGACAGTGTTAAAGGAGAATAGGAAACACCAAAATTAATTAGTTTAGAAATCTGAGTTGACACGCTTGGAGAGAATTAATTGTAGCTAATGATGGTTGTCTAATCTCAAAAATATGCATACTGCTCGAGGAGATCTCAACAGTTTGGCCCTTGAGTTCTGAATTAGACAATTGTCTAGAAGATTCAAGGCCACACATTTGAGAAACCGCGTGTTGATGTTTATGACATCACGAATACCAAAGGGTTTCTGATTCAGAGGGATTCTAATCAAGATAAAGTCTAACTGGTAGAAGTATCATAACCAGAACCAGATGACCAACATGATTAAGTCAGAGCCTATTTTAACATATCAGAAGAGAAGCACGAGTTCAGAATCATTTTGGGCAATCTGCCATGTTTAAATGTTTCAGAATCAAGGAAAATATATCTTCAGCTAAGGGTTTTGTGAAGATATCATCTCATTGATGGTCTGTATCTATGAATTTAAAACTTATTACCCCTTTCTGAACATAGTCTCTTATAAAATGGTGTTTAATTTCTATGTGCTTCACTCTAGAATGTAAAATAGGATTCTTACTTAAACATATGGTAGCAGTATTTTCACATAAGAGAGGGATGTTACTCTAATATGTCTGAAAGTCCTCAAGCTGGTTTTTCATCCAGAGCATCTGAGTGTTGCATAGTGAAGCTGAGATGTATTCTGCTTCTACAGTTGAGAGTGCAATGATTGATTTTCTTTTGCTAGCCCAAGAGATGAGGTTTCCTCCCAGAAACTGACAGTTTCCATATGTGCTTTTGCGCTCAAGTCTGACTCCAGTGTAATCTGCATCACAATACCCATAAAGCCTATACTCTAATGTTTTCTTATACATCGGGCCCATGTTAGGTGTTCCTTTCAGATACCTTAGAATTCCCTTAACAGCGGTTAAATGAGATTCCTTTGGATCTAAATGGAATCTGGCACAGAGACAAACGCTGAATAATATATTTGGACGTGTAGCAGTCAGATAGAGAAGAGAACTTATCATACCACGATAGAGTTTCTGACAAACCTTTTGACTTACCTCTTCTTTCTCCATAATCAAGTGGGGTGCATATGAGTCTTTGATGGTTTGCTTTCTGACATTTCAAACTTATTCATAATGTCTTTTATGTATTTTCTTTGATATACATAAGTAGCATATGATGTTTGATTAATTTGAATTCCCAGAAAGAACTTTAGTTCTTGCATCAGACTCCTTTCGAATTTAGCCTGCATTAGCTCAGAAAATTCTTGACAGACAGAGGGGTTAGCATAACCAAAAATAATGTCATCAACATATATCTGACAGATCATAAGGTCGTTTATGATGTTTTTACAGAAGAGAGTAGAATCGACTTTACCTCTGAAAAATTCATTTTCCAAAAGAAAAGAACTCAATCTTTCATACCAAGCTCTGGGAGCTTGTTTCAGACCATAAAGAGATTTTTTCAGTTCAAAAACATGTTATAGACATTTTGAATTTTCAAAACCAGGAGGTTGATTAAGATACATCTCTTCAAAAATATATCCATTCGGAAACGCACTTTTGACATCCATCTAATATAGTTTTATGGAATAATTTACATCAAAAGATACAAATAGACTGATAGATTCTAACCCAGCGATTGGAGCAAGGGTTTCATTGTAGTCAATACCTTCTTGTTGACTATAACCTTGTGCCACCAGTCATGCTTTATTTCTGACCATTTCACCATTTTCATTGAGTTTGTTTCTGTACACCCATTTGATTCCAATCACATGGGTTCCCTTGGGTTTTGGTATAAGATCCCAGACATCGTTCTTTGCAAATTTATCAAGTTCTTTTTCCATTGCCAGAATCCATTCTTTGTCTTGAATTGCTTCTTCACGGGATGTTGGGTCTATCAAAGATACTAGTCCCATAAATGTTTCTTCAGAACCTTTGAATGTTGATCTTGTTCTGACAGGTTCATTTTTGTTCCCCAGAATCAATTCTTCAAAAACGGTTTGTCTATTTCTTGATCTTTTCTGACTAATTATGACTTCAGGTGCTTCTGACGTTCCCTTTTTCTGCTTCTTCAGATTCTTTAGCTTTTTCATCAGAACCTAAAAGTGTTATCTCCAATTCTGCAAAATTCTCAACTAGCTTTGACTTTTCAGAGTCAAGCTTATCATCAAATCTGACATGTATTGATTCTTCCACAATTAGTGTTTATGTGTTGTATGATATATAGCCTTTAGAGTGTTATGAGTATCCCAACATAATACACTTTTGTGCTTTAGAGTCAAACTTGTTCATATTATCTTTAGTATTCAGAATAAAACAAAAACATCTAAAGGGATGAAAATAAGAAATGTTGGGTTTTCTTCCCTTACACAGTTCATAAGGAGTCTTCTCCAAAATAGGACTAATAGAGATTCTATTCTGAATGTAGCACGTTGTATTCACTGCTTCAGCCCCGAAGTGCTTAGCCACATTTGTTTCATTGATCATGGTTTTGGTCATTTCTTGGAGAGTCATATTCTTCCTTTCTACAACTCCATTTTGTTGTGGAGTTCTAGAACAGCAGAAATCATGGGATATTTCATTAGAGTCAAAAATCTCTTCAAAAAGTTTGTTTTCAAATTCCCCACATGATCACTTCTGGCTCTGATGATTTAGAGTCAAATTCATTTTTCACTTTTGAGCAGAAACTAGTGAACACATAATATGACTCATTCTTGTGTCTTAGGAATATTACCAATGTCCAACGACTATAATCATCAACAAGAACAAGTACATACTTCTTACCATTGATTGATGTTGTCTTAACAAGTCCAAACAAGTCAATATGAAGAAGTTCTAGTGGCTTAGAGGTAGAAATAACATTTCTATTTTTGAAAGTTGTTTTAGAAAATTTTGCCTTCTGACACGTTTCACAAAGAGCATATGAAGAAAACTTCATCTTAGGTAGGCCTCTGACTAACTCAAGTTTATTTAGCTGAGAAATCCTCATCATGCTAATATGACCCAAGCGTCTATGCCACACCCATTGCTCTTCATTTTCAGACATTAAACATTTTACATTTTGATTCTTTGAATCTGAAAGTTTAATTTTGTAAATGTTGTTCTTCCTCTTACCCGTCAAAAAGATTGTGCCATTTTTCTGATTAATAGCTTTGCATGTAACCGTTATCACTTAATTGACTTATGGATAACAAGTTATGCATTAATCCTTCAACATAAAGGACATCATAAATAGAGGGAAGAGATTCATTACCAACTGTTCCAGATCCTCTGATTCTTCCTTTCTAATTTCCTTCAAAGCCTACGAAGCCAGCATTTTTAAGTTCCAGGCTTTGGAACATATGCTTTCTTCCTGTCATGTGTCGTGAGCATCCAGAGTCCAGGTACCATGATTGGTGTTTTAACTTTGCTGCATAAGATATCTGCAACATATACTATTTTATCTTTTGGTACCCATAATCTTTTGGGTCCTTTAAGATTAGTTCTCCCAGAGTTTCTGGAAACTTTGGGTTTTCAGGCATTATTAAATCTTTGTGTTTGTGCATGTGTGTAATGATAAGAAAAAGGAGATTTAGGTTTGTCTTTTGCAGGAGGTATTTACTCATCTTTATCAGAGTAATATCCAATTTTCTCTTTTCTTATTGTGACTAACACCATTAATCATATAGGCTATTTTACTTCTTTCAAGCCCATTTTTTAGAAATTTCTGAAAAGCCTTTTTCATATTTATATATGATGGTATCAGAAGTTGGTGGAGCTTTGGAAAGAGTTTCTTCAAGTTTTAAACAATTTTTGGTTGAAAATTCATTTTCTTTTTCTAGGACAAAAATGTTTCCTTTAAGTTAAGAAACTTCTTTCTTAAGCTTATCACACTCTTCAACAGTTTCTTCATGGACCCTTTTTAGGATCTTGAATTTTAGCCGAAGCTTCTGATAAGAGCTTAGAGATTCTGATAAACAGGCTTCCAGATCAGAGCGAGAGAAATCAGAAAATACCTCTTCATAGTCAGATTCTTTTTGGATGAACTTCTGGATATGGTAGCCATGAATGCAACACTTTCCTATTCCTCTTCAGAGTCTGATTCTGAAGCGTCTAATTCAGAGTCATCCCAAGTTTCCATGAGCCCTTTCTTAGTTTTGAAGGAGTTTTTCTTGAATCCTTCTTTTCTAGAATTATCTTTCTTGAGATTTTGACATTCATTTCTGTAGTGTCCTGGTTCTTTACATTCATAGAAGGTTACCTCTTTGTTTGGTCTGCCTCTGGAATTTGACTCAGAACGATCTTCCTTCTGTGTGGGTCTTCTGAAGTTTTTATTCCTTTTTCTCCAGAGTTGGTTGACTTTTCTGGATAAAAGAGATAACTCTTCTTCATCATCAGAATCTTCCTTTTCAGAGACATCGCCATCTTCTTCTTCAGCTTGAAGGGCTTTGTTCCTTTTCGGATTTCGTCTTTCTGATCTGGACTTCAGAGCCACTGATTTGCTTTTCTTTTGAGGTTCATTTTCCTATAGCTTTATCTCATGACTCTTGAGGGAGCTGATGAGTTCTTCCAGGCTTATGTTGTTTAGATCCTTGGATAGCTTTAAGGCAGTAACCATAGGTCTCCACCTTTTTGGAAGACTTCTGATTATCTTTTTGACATGATCTGCAATTGTGTATCCTTTATCCAGAACCTTGAGTCATGCAACTAAAGTTTGGAATCTAGAAAACATTACCTCTACAACTTCATCATCCTCCATTCTGAAGGCTTCATATTTTTGGATTAAGGTCAGAGCCTTAGTCTCTTTGACTTGATTATTTCCTTCGTGAGTTATCTTTAAGGAATCAAGGATCTCTTTCGTTGTTTCCTTGTTGGTGATTTTTTCGTATTCATTGTAGGATATAGAATTCAACTAAATAGTTTTGGCTTTGTGGTGATTCTTGAAAACACGCTTCGGATCATCTGTCATTTTACTTCTGGTAATGACAATACCAACATCAAATACAGGTGGTTCATAACCATTTGTAACGATGTCCCATAGGCCAGTGTCATAGCCTAGGAAGAAGCTTTCAATTTTGTCCTTCCAATAGTCGAATTTCTCTCCATCGAACACTGGAGCTTTAACGTTGTAGTTATCTCTTTCATTTGTGTTAGCCATGATGTTTTTCTCACACTGGATCTCTCTACATTGTTAAGTGTTAGATTTAAAAAATCAATAGTAGTGTCGAAGCTCTAATACCAATTGAAGATAGAGAAAAACAAGAAAGGGGGGTTTGAATTGTTTTCACAGACAATAAAAACTTTTGGGAAAGCAACACACACAAAAATAATAACAAACAACACAAAAGTTTATCCTGGTTCGCTTGAAAATCAAAGATACTCTAGTCCATCCAGCCAAGGTGATTTCGCCTTCAATAAATACATAATCCAATAATCTAGAAAGATTACAACAAACGTCTAAGAGTAAAATGATCTCTTAGCCCTCTCAAGTCTACAGACTTCACAAGTCACTTAAGGAATTTTACACCAGCTATTTTAGAATTACAAGAATGTTTTTGGTGCTTCTAAATAAGCGATATTAACACAGTAAGAACAAGAATCAATGATCACACTTAGAGAAATAACTTGTGTGATAACTTAAAACAAGAATTAGTATATGACTTGATTTTGATGTGCAGAATTCTTATGTGATAGCTTCGCATTTGGTATGATGATAGTGGAGCCTTTTTATACTGCTTAGAGATGATAGCGTTGGAGAGAGCATTGATGTTGATATCTTGCAAATTATGGGACTTAATGACATTAAGTTTCTTGTCTCTTTCCATAGAATTCTTGGAGAGTATTCAGTATTATCCATATAGAGATTCATACCATATTTGGAATACTTCTTTGTTAAGTTAATGATTCTTGATCTGTTGGGTGTCATTTAGAGGTCGCGGAATCCAAATTCTTTTATCAGATCTTGTATTCTTCAGATTGTTGTCTGTTGTGTCTTCTTTAGAAGTTCTTGGCTGATATTCAATATGACAGTCTTCTGATGTAAGGATCATCATAGTTTTCATATGTGGGATCTTCAGAAGTCTTCAGATATGGAGATTCTTCCAGAGTCTTCAGATGACAGTTTCTGTGAGTGATTCTTTTGGCCATGCTTGTCTTCAGCATCAGATAAGGTAGTCAGCACTTCTGGACTTGGTGTGATGTCAGATGTTGTTTCATCAGATTCATTTTTTGTTAGAGTCCTGCATAATTAGAAGATTTTATTAGGGTACCAAAAACATTTCACTCTTTGTTATCATCAAAACTTAAAGATAAATTGCAAAACCAAAATCTTGTTCTAACAAATATAAACCTCTAATCTTCTTCTTCACCAAACTTAGGAAGCAACATTCTCTCATCCAATGACATGCACTCTAGCAATCAGCGGCACTTTGAACCAACCCTCTACACCTGAAACATCTCATAGAAGCATAAGCTCCTCCCTCACTTGATTCAATCCCACTCCTACTGGAAAGCGGTTAGGAAAAAAATAAGCATCAACAATGTTCACACACATGTTGTATGTCAGGGAAATGAACAAATTTCACAAACCTGTGCGAATGTACCGACCAATTCTAATACCAATTTTGTAACACCCTAAACCCGATGCGCAATTTATAAAATAAATTAGAGTATTTTTCACCAAAGGATGTCACAGATTCTCAAAATAAAACATCTTTCGTCAATTTAAACATATCCCAGCAGAAATTGTAAAACATTTAACAACATATTCTCATGGTCTCATAAAACGAAATTACTCAAATAAAACATCAGATTGATAACAACTCAACAATTATAAAAATAAAAGGAAACAAGAGTATCACCCCATGTTTTATATTATCATAGCGACACAAGGTTCTAAAAAAAATAGACGGTAAACGAAGAAGCCTCAATGCCATCCTCCAGCTCAAAGAAGTTACTCCTCTACCTAATTATATGTACTCCATGAGAGTGTATATATATATATATATATATATATATATATATATATATATATATATATATATATATTTATATATTTATATATATATATATATATATAATATATATATATATATTTATATATTTATATATATATATATTATATAATATATATATATATATATATATATATATTTAGATTTATATTTATATATAATATAATATATATATCTATGTATATATATATATATATATATATATATATATATATATATATATATATATCTATATATATATATATATAGATATATAGATATATATATTATATATATTATATATATATATATCTATATATATATATATATATATATATATATATATATATATATATATAAGTTATTAACATTTATTCTACATGTCACAATTAGATTTAAAATTGAATTATATAATCATTTGATGATCTAAGTTGGTATGTTTTTAATTGATCTGTTTGTTTGAAAATAATTTTTAAATATTAAAAAAAAAATATTTTAATTCTTAAAATAAAGTTCGTAGGAAAATGTGTGAGTTTCCTTGCGGATTTTTCTATAAAGTTTCATATGAATTTAAAATCTGCAAAAAAAATTGCGGAGTTTTGTTCGAAGTTTTTATGGATTTTCATTTTAGAAATTAAAATAAAAATGATTTTAATATTTAAAAATTATTTCCCAGAAAAAAATATGAGATCAAATTAAAAAACACATCAACTTGTAGGAATTAAATAATTATTTAAACCTTTAAAATTTATAAATTCTCAACTATAAGATGAATTAATTTTTGAGAAAATTTAATTCTATTTTAGAGAAATTAAATATATCAAATTTAATTTTATACTTCTAAAATCACTTTTATCTTTTCTTAAAATGAAACCAATATTTTTTTTTCAATAGTAAGAGTTTAATTTTATAATTTTGAAACATAGCATTTAAATATATTCAACAAAATTGTAAAATAGTGTGTCATTTTAATTAACAATTTTTTTATAAATATTTTTATCCATAGATAAAATGGTGATAACTATTAAATGTTTTTGCAACCAAACTTTAACTAAAACATTCAATTTAATGATATCAAATTTTGTGAATTTAAATTAAATTTTGTGGATTATTAAAAATAATATGTTTCAATAGTGATAAATAAAAATAGGGATAGCAAAAAACTCGTATCCGTGAATATTCGTGGGTAAAATCAATCCCAAAATGGATTACATAATCTAATGAATATCCATGTGTAAAATATACCGATACTTAATTATCAATTTTTTTTACGGAAACATATATAGATTTGATGATAATCGTCTTTGTGAGAATCCCTTAATAAACAAAATTATTTAAATATTAATTTATTTAATCTAAAATTATTATTATTATTATTATTATTATTATTATTATTATTATTATTATTATTATTATTTTGTTAACTATAAACTATTATTATTATCATTATTATTAACATTATTATTATTATATTGAATATAAAATTATTATTATTTTTCTAAATTTAGTATAGTTATTTGATAAAATAAAAAATAAAGTGAATGTGATTTACTTTTGTTGTTATTATTATGTGTTAAATTTGAATTTTTTAAAATGGATAAAAAAAATATTTAATTATATTATTTTTTAAAAATAGTATTTATGAATATTCTTAAATATTTGTGGATATCTCAAAATGATAGATATCCACATAAATATGTGGGGATACAAATATCATATTTATTAAATAGGTGGATAGTAGGGAATTAATACTCGTGCCTAGAGTTGTTAAAATGGGCTTTTCGATCCTAAATGGTTGGCCATGACAAGTCTCAGGTTTTTTAGGGTCAAGTCAAGAAATCATGTTGTAAAATGGGTTCAAAAGTTACTACTCGAATTCGGGCTTATACAAGCTTTGAGCTACCCGATCCTATATAGACTTTTTAAATAATTTTTTTCAATAAGAATTAATAGAATTTTTTTATAATATTTATTATAAATATAATAAAAAATGATTATTTTAAAGATAATACATTTTTAAGTACTATATTATATTTATAAAATACTATAATGCATTTTTAAATACATTACATGATTAAATTATATATAATAATAATTAAATATTTAAAATAAGAGAAACTAATAAAATATGAAAAAATTATAAAGTAAAATACAAAACAATTGAATATTTAAATTGGTTATATTAATGTATAATACTTATAAGAAAAATGTTTAATAAAGTATATAAAAAAATTAGTGAGATGAGAGATTTTGATGTGAGACAATATAAGTATTAATTTATATTTTTTAAGTTTATAGTTATCCGAGTTTGACATATTATCCACGAATCATACTGATTAGTTTTAATGGGTAGCAAGTTTTTTGAGATCAGGTTAAAAAAGAATCCTTAAAAATATGAAGTCTAATTTTTAGGCAATTTTTAATGCACTCTATACCTTACTAGTACACTACGTGAAAATACTTAAAGTTTCTCCGATTTCGGAGAAGGGTCTCTGAACGCACCTTGAAACGTTAAATGATCTGGAGATGTATCTTCGTAATATTTTAAAAACCATACACCATGCATTAACCCAAAAAAGCATTTAACACACATTATGTTCAGATGAAGATTTACAAACGTTATGTACCATGTTATGTGACGAAATTTAAACTATACAATCAATATGCAAAAAATGATGTATATAAATCTAGATGGTCCAAAAATGTCATATATAAATAAAGTCGAAATACACGATAAAGTAACATGACGTGAAAAACATACAATCCATAATGAATCCAAAGTACAATTTCTATATACTTCTGCATTATTGTGTATGTCATACTACATCTCATCTGCCTCCACTAGCTCTTCGGCCTCCTCGGCCATCAATCCCCCCGCCCTCTAGAGTCATCTCAGGTACATCGGTGCCCCTCGTCCCTCCATCATGATGGCATATAGGATTTTCCTCACATCAGACCCATCAGGGAAGATACCTCTATCAATGTCTGTCTATGCAATCTCCAATATGCAATGGCATCTAGGCAAGACATCCTTAATATGATTTAACTGTGCCTACTCCTCCTCTAGTATCTCCTATATAAGTTGGCCTATATGGATCTTCTAGAGCAACCTGCACCATATACGGATGTGACACCCTTAAGAACCACTTGATGTACCCATCGACGTAGCTCTAATCACTCTCAGCTATGATACTTCATGCCTCCTCCGGTACCAGATGACTCACATAATCATCAAACATGGCATCCATTTGTTTACATGTCAAAGCAGGAGGAGCAAAGACAATATGGTGTCTGGGAATGCTATGAGTGTAGCTGAACTTTTGCATCACGCGCCCGTGCATATAAGGAGTAGTGAGACGTGATCCACAAGCCAACCATCATGAGTATAGCATTATCTCGTCAATTGGTTGCGTCTCACGGTGATCGACATAGCTGTTGAAGTGCATATCCTTGATAACCAAGTGATCAAGATATAATTTGAGTGACTCTATTTATTGGTTCCCTCTGAGCAGGACAAATGCAGTAGCACGCAACATATCCTCAGTGTAACTTACTACACTCTCCCAACCGGAGATGCACGGGAATTACTGAAGGATCCAAGCCTGAAAAGTTTGAAACACACGAATCATCAGTAATGGCGTTGTAAAGATGAAATGAAAAGGACATAAAAACATTAAAATACCAATAAATATTAACGGCAATAGTGTAATACTGCCTATGACCTGCTTCGTCTTCCACCTACAGCCCTTTGATAACTTCGAGTACAAGTAGACCAAACAAGCGCCCCCAATTGTACTCATAGATCCGCTTGAAATCCTTGAAGTACCTTCGGTACCACTTATGACCCAAGTACCTCTGGTGCATGAATAGGTCAAACTTGGTTCCTGCAAGAGGATGGAGGGAGTGATATGTCGGTAGGTGAACCCCGTCTCCTACGAGATGAAGAATATGGAGAAGCACGAGGAGAAACATGAGCCCCAAATGTAGATATCTTTGCATGGCCAAAGTGAATATGAGCCTTCAAAACCTGACTCTTCTCCCACGACACTGATGCATGCTATGCAATCCTCTCGTGCCTTAACCTATCGTGTCTATTAGCCATAATGCTTGTAAGTTATAGGAAACTAGAAAATTAGTGCAAGCAAGCAACACTACAAACAAGAAAATTAAAAATAAAACAGACTGCTAACTTACATAGATGCATATTCCTGTAATATGAATCCAAGCATTGAAAAATTCTAGAGATGCTTCTTCGAAATTTTCTGCAACTCTTTAGTTCATTAATGGAGGTAATGCAAAAATGCAAACCTCAAAATAAACTGGTTGATCGTGACTTTCAACAAACAAACATGTTTTACAGCATGTATAAACTAACATTTTTGCATTTCCTACTCATTTGATACCTAAATCATCATTTTCTACTCATTTACACAAAAACTCAAAAAACTAATCAAAACATAAAAACTTATAATTGTTTACTTTGTTTCAGTGTTGGATGATGTTTCTGATGTTGATTGAAGATCCTTTGAACTTAGTTGTTATATTTTGGACTTGGCGATGAAAACAATTTGAGAGAGTTTGAAGAGGTTTTGAGATTTTTCATAAATGAGGAAGGAGAAGGGTTCTGACATGATTTAAGCTCCAATACATTATGGAGATGCATCTTTGAAATAAGTTTGAAGATACATCTTCGGGATATTTTAACGTTAACTCGGAATTGGGTGCGCCCAGAGATGTTTCTCATAAATTTTGGGGCATTTAAGTATTTTCACGTGGTGCCTAAGTAATATATACGGTGCATTAAGAAATTCCCAATTTTTAAGGCCAAAGCCTTATGATTTTTCGAAACGAATTTCTTAATGCCCCATATATGTTTCTTAGCCACCATGCAAAAATACTTAAATGCCCCCAGATTTCAGAGATGCGTCTCCAGATGCATCCAAGTCTCAGTTAATGTTAAAATATTCTAGAGATGCATCTTCAGAACAATGTCGGAGATGCATCTCCGAAATATTTTGGAGCTTAAATCATGCCAAAACCCTTCCTCTTTCTCATTTTTCATATTTATCAAAGACACTTCAAACTCTCTCAAATTTATTCTCATCAACAAGTCTAAAATCAAACAACAAAGCTCGAAGGAACTTCAATCAGCATCATAAACATCATCCAACACTTATGCAAAGTTGAAATTTGTAAGTTTTTTGATGTTTTGAAAAGTTTGAGTTTTTGTGTAAATGAGTAGAAATTGATGATTAATGTTAGGAATGAGTAGAAATTGCATGTATGATAGTTTAGATAGAGTGTAAAACATGTTTATTGGATGAAAAGGATGATCAAAACATTTTGTGATTTCATGTTCACATTGGCGCCATTAATGCAATCTATGTTGCAGAAAATTCTGAGGATGCGTCTCTAGAATTTGTCAATGTTTAATTTTCCCAGTAACTGGAGATGCATCTCTGGAATTTTCTCTGTGTTTTTTTCTTGTTTGTAGTGATGCTTTCTTGCACTAATTGTCTGGTTTACTTTATCTTTCAGGAATTATGGTTGATAGACACGATAGACTGCGGCACGAGAAGGTTGGACAACATGCATCAATGCAGAGGGAAAATAGTTGGGTTTTAGAGGCTCTTGTTCCATGCAGAGGCATCTACTTCTAGGGCTCGTTCTTCTCCTCATGCTTCCTCATATTCTTCTTCCCGTATGAGAAGGATTTCACCTACGGATGCATATCTCTTCTCCATCCTCACGCAGGCGCCAAGTTTCACCTATTTAGGTGCCAGAGGTACCTGATTCACCAGTACCTCTTACTCCTAATGCTTCTACGCCAGTGCCACCTCTTATTATTGATACTGCTGAGCTAGTGCCACCCCTAGATGGTGAGGCTACTCATGATGTTAAGCCAAAGGCATTTGGAGGAGGCTCTGTAAAGTTGTCATTACTGCCTCTGTACCCAGACCATATTGTCAGACAAATATGGGACGGAGAGGTATCATTTGTTGGATTCATTATTTTTAATTTACGTTTATTTTAATTGACAACTTTCTGACATTGATTCTTATTTTATGCAGGATCGTGACCCGTTGAAATTTATTAACCACGGGCGGGAGATTAATGGCTTGTCTCAGCCTAATGAGGATTGGTTTCAGACATCTTTTCCCCTATATGGGATGAAGGACTTGTGCATGACCGGTTATACTACAGTCATCCACGAGATGCTTAATGAATTCGTGAAGAGATGGCACTCAGAGACCTTGTCATTTCACCTCTCGCTTAGTGAGATGTCTATCATACTCGACGATATCTCGTGTTTGCTACATCTTTCAATTAAGGGGAGACTCCTAGATCATGAGAGGATTACCAAAGACAAGGCACTCGAGATGATGGTAGACTATCTAGGGGCCAAGCCGGCGGAGGCGAAGAAGGAGTTGGATAGGACCAAAGGGCTCATGCTAGGTGTGAATACCTAAAAAAGGTATATACATAGTGTAACACCCCTTTTTCTACCCCAAAATACTTAACATATAATCAGATCAAATAAGCACGCATATAAACAAAAGGGCGTCACATCGACGTTTTCAAAAACTAAAAGCTTTCAAAAACCAACATCATTCATCATCAATATACAATACACTTGGTCATTTAAAATAACACATTTCACTTCTCATGAATATTCAAGAATATGCGTTCGCAGCGAAAAATAATGAATACTCATGCATTTCATAAAATGATCCATGTCCCATACCATGATCATCTCTCAATAATCTCTTCAAGATAAGATAAAACCATATCCAGAATATTTGGCACTATGACCTCTCAAACAGTAATTGCAAATAAACATGTTCATAAGTAATAGCATAATGCATATCCAAATAAGATATGAGTTCAATACTACTAATCTACCCCGTGTTACATGACCAGAGCATTGACTCACTACCTAGTCTTCAAACTAAAATACGGAAACTCTCCGGATAATCTCGAGTGAGCTACCGTCCACTTACTTCAGCAATACTACTCCGGAGTATCTGTACGATACCAATGTAAAGGTAACATTCAAACAGAAAGGGTGAGAATTCAAATCATTATGAAGAAGTATAATAAGGCACAATGATTAAATCAACAATTAAAGGAATTCATCACACTTCATATAACCATGTAAATAACACTAACCAATATTTATTTCACATGTTTCAAACATCCATCAAACTCAAGAAGTATAATATTTAAATCCAATATTATATTCACAAATATACACACAACTACAACTATCCCATAATCACATATTTTGCCAAATTATGTATCCAAACATCACCAAATTCAATTACTAAATCTCATACACACCTCACAATCACATTAATGCAAACATTCAATTATCACACGACTCTAATGTGACTCAATGCAAGACATGTGAATCTATGCATGCGGTACCTCAATGTGAACCCAACGTTTCACCGCTTTCCGATTCAATATCTAGAATCCAAGCCACGCTTCCGATCCGGACAAGATCAAAGCAACCGCGCCTATTTCCAATTAAGGATCCACGTCTGCTACGCCTATTTCCAATTAAGGATCAACGTCTATCTACCACGCCTATTTCCAATTAAGGATCAACGTGTGCTACGTCTATTTCCAATTAAGGATCACCGTCTATTGTGAACCCACAGTTTCACCGCTTCCACTATGAAGCCGACCATGCCATGAATGAATGTACAAACACCAATACATATGCAATTAAGATCATCTCTACCATCTTAACATTCCACATATCATCATAATTCAACTCTATGAATTATCCACCAATGGTACATATACACATTCATAACAAATACACCATTCACATAATATGCAATTAAGATCATCCCTACCATCTTAATCATTCTACATATAACCATAATTCAACGCTATGAATTATCCACCAATAGCACATATACGCATTCATAACAATATATCATTCACAAATATAGGCTAATTATCAAATGCGCCCACATAGATTTCATTCCAAAACGAATACAGCATTTAAATATCAATTTTTTACTTTTCAAACAGTGTTAACCGATTAACGCATACGGTTAATCGGTTAACGCGTAACAGAATGCACTTCCTAGTAATTTTCAACAGTGTTAACCGGTTAACACATTTGGTTAACCGGTTAACGCAAGACAGAACACAATTCTAACAGGTTTTCAACAGTGTTAACCGATTAACGCTTTTGGTTAACCGATTAATGCAAAACAGAATGCTATTCCTGCGTTAACACATAACAGAATGCAGAATTTCCTGCGTTTTTCATCGTTGGAGGACCTTCGGACCTCCGATTTCAATTCCGCAAAAAGCCAAACGTTCAGAAAATTATAACTCACACAATACTCTCAACATATAACGTTAATTTGCAGTTTTAACACAATGATTCACCACAATTCAAGAATAATCATCAAAACCTAATAATTTCAAACAACCATACAAAATTAGGGATTTTTAACCTAAACATACTTCTACCCATTGACCCCATCATGCTAACCCATAATAATAAGGATTCCCCCCTTACCTCTTCAATTTTTTGGAAACCCTAGCTCCTCTCTTGTTCTTCCCTTCTTCTCCTCACTTTTCCTCTTCTCTTTCTCTATTGTTGTCAAATAATTAAATGAATCCTAATTCTCACTCTCCTCACCTCTTATATACTAGTATCATATTTGGGCTTAAAGAGTTACTTCTAATTTAATTAATGGGCCCAATAAGACCTAATATTTAAACATCTCTAATTAGTTCAATTAAATTAAACTAGCACAATATACCCACCAAGTTAATTAATTCAATTATTCAATTATATCTCATATCAACTAAATAATTAATTAACACACCAAATTAATTAATATAATCAATTATTATACTACTTAACAACCAATTAATTAATTAACACTCCAAATAAATAAAATAAAGTATAATAATAATAGTATAATAAGTAAATACTAAAATTGGGTTGTTACAACTCTCCCCCACTTAAAAGATTTTCGTCCTCGAAAATACCTCAAACGAACAACTTCGGATACGATTCCTTCATCTTATCCTCGAGTTCCCAAGTAATATTGCCATTGACGACTCCGCCCCATATTACTTTCATCAAAGCAATCTCCTTACCTCGAAGCTTCTTCACTTCTTGATCTTCAATTCGCATAGGTGATGTATCAACCGTCAAATTATCCCTCACTTGAACATCATCTAATGGAATAACATGCGATGGATCCGCAATGTACCTCCTCAATTGAGACACATGGAACACATCATGAAGATTAGAAAGTGATGGTGGTAATGCAATCCGATATGCCACTTCACCTACCCTCTCGGAAATCTGATAAGGACCAATGAAACACGGCGTCAACTTACGCGACTTCAAAGCTCTACCAACACCCGTTATTGGCGTAACTCAAAGAAACACATGCTCATCTTTCTCAAACTCAAGAGCTTTCCTCCTCTTATCATGATAACTCTTTTGACGACTCTGAGAAGCCTTCATCTTCTCTTGAATCATCTTAATCTTATCTGTAGTCTCTTGAATCAACTCGGGTCCAACCACAGCACTCTCTCCCGATTCGTACCAACATAGAGGAGTTCTACACCTTCTGCCATAAAGAGCCTCAAAAGGTGCCATTCCAATACTCGAATGGAAACTGTTGTTATACATAAACTCGACCAAAGGCAAGAAACTATCCCAATTTCCTCCTTGTTCCAAAACACAAGACCTCAAAAGATCTTCAAGTGACTGAATAGTCCTCTCCGTTTGACCATCAATTTGCGGATGATATGCCGAACTCAAACGCAACTTCGTACCCAAAGCACTTTGCAAACCTTCCCAAAATCTCAAAGTGAACCTCGGATCTCTATCCGAAACAATGCTCGATGGAATACCATGCAAACACACAATCCTTTCGATGTACAACTTAGCAAGTCTCTCCATCGAATAATCCATCCTCATCGGAATAAAATGAGCACACTTCGTCAACCTGTCCACAACGACCCAAATCACCTCACAATTACTCGATGTTCTCGGTAAACCCGAAACAAAATCCATAGAGATACTATCCCACTTCCACTCGGGAATAGATAATGGTTGCATCAAACCAGACGGTTTTTGATGTTCAATCTTTGACTTTTGACAAGTCAAACATGAATACACAAATTCCACTACATCCTTCTTCATACCTTGCCACCAAAACATCTTTCTCAAGTCTTGATACATTATAGTAGCACCAGGATGAATACTCAGACCACTTCTATGCCCTTCCTCGAGAATTCTTTTTCTCAAACCCGCAACATCCTGAACACAAACTCGATCACGACACCTCATGATACCATTCTCATCAATCCGGAAGTCACCACCTTTTCCTTGATTAATCAATGTCATAACATCGACTAATTTCAAATCTGACTTCTGACCTTCTCTAATCTCGTCAAGAATGCCACACGTAAGCTTTAACATACCAAGTTTAACACACGACGACGTCGCTTCACAAACCAAACTCAAATCTCTAAATTGCTCCAATAATTCAAACTCTCGAATCATCAACATAGACATGTGCAATGACTTCCTACTCAATGCATCGGCTACAACATTCGCCTTTCCAGGATGATAATTCAAACCAAAATCATAATCTTTCAAGAATTCCAACCATCTCCTTTGCCTCATATTCAATTCTTTCTGATCGAACAAGTACTTCAAACTCTTGTGATCACTAAACACATCAAATCTCGATCCAAACAAATAATGTCTCCAAAGCTTCAACACAAACACAAATGGCGGCCAACTCTAAATCATGCGTCGGATAATTCCTCTCATGAACTTTAAGTTGCCTTGAAGCATAAGCTACCACTTGCCCTTTTTGCATCAAAACACCTCCCCAAACCCACCAAAGAAGCATCACAATACACAACGAAAGGTTCGAATGGATCCGGTAAAATCAAAATAGGAGCCGTAGTCAATCTTCTCTTAAGCTCTTGAAAATTCGCTTCACACTGCGAAGTCCAAATGAAAGCTTGACCTTTCCTAGTCAACTGCGTCAATGGTAACGACAACTTAGAAAATCCCTCAATGAACTTCCTATAATAACCAGCCAAACCAAGGAAACTTTGAATCTCTGCAACAGACTTAGGAGCTTCCCATTGAGATACAGCTTCAATCTTCGTAGGATCTACAGAAATACCACCACTCAAAATCACATGTCCAAGAAAACTTACTTCACTCAACCAAAATTCAGATTTGGAGAGTTTAGCAAACAACTTCCTCTCTTTCAACACCGATAACACAACTTTCAAATGCTCGGCATGATCCTCTTCGCTCTTAGAATAAATCAATATATCATCGATGAACACAACAACAAACTTATCCAGATAATCATGAAAATTCTATTCATATACTCCATAAATACACCAGGTGCATTAGTCACACCAAAAGGCATCACGGAGTACTCGTAGTGACCATACCTTGTCCTAAAAGCATTCTTTTGAATTCCTCATCCCTTACACGAATCTGATGATACCCAGACCTCAAATCAATCTTGCTAAACATACAAGCTCCAACCAACTGATCCATCAGATCGTCAATCCTCAGAAGTGGATACTTGTTCTTAATCGTCACTTTGTTCAGTTGTCTATAATCAACACATAATCTCATAGAACCTTCTTTCTTCTTGACCAACAGAACAGGTGCACCCCACGGCGACACACTAGGACGAATAAACCTCTTCTCGAGCAATTCTTCAAGTTGACTCTTCAACTCTTTTAACTCACCAGCAGACATCCTATAGGGAGCCATCGATACAGGACTAGTTCTAGGAACTAAATCAATCGAAAACTCAACCTCACGTTTCGGCGGTAAATCACTTATATCTTCAGGAAATACCTCCGCAAACTCACAAACTATCGGCAATTATTCAATCGTCCTCTTCTCACGAATGTCCAAAGTTGCCAACAACATAAACAACTCGGCACCATCTTGCACCGATTCCTCAACTTGCTTAGCAGACACAAACCAATCTTCCTTCGCACCAACCTCAGGAAAAATAACGTCTTCTTAAAACAGTTGATATACACCCGATTAAATTCTAACCAATTCATACCCAAAATCACATCAAGTTGCTCTAAAGGAAGACAAACTAAATCAATTCCAAAATCCCTACCAAAGATACTCAACGGACAATTCCGACACACATAGGAAGTAGAAACAGAACCCATAACAGGTGTATCAATAACCATACTTCCACGCATATCAGATAATATAAGATTCAATCTCTTAGCACAATCCAAAGAAATGAAAGAATATGTTGCACCGGTATCAATAATGGCGGTCAAAGGTGTACCATTAATAAAGCACGTACCTTGGATTAGTCTATCATCGGTAATGGCCTCCGCACCAGACAATGCAAACACCTTTCCTTTCGCTTGCTCCTACTTTGGCTTATCACATTTGGTACTAATGTGACCTTTCTCACCATAATTGAAACAAGTCACGCTCGAACCAACTCCATAATTGTTTGCTCTGTGACCACTCTTGCCACACTTGAAACACGTCGCAGGATCCTTACTACAATTAACAGCACGATGACCTTCAACGCCACAGTTGAAACACTTAAGTGGAGTAGAAGATCCTTCCCCACTTGGCCTCTTGCCAAAACCAACTTGTCTCCTCTCGTCATCATACGGTTTCCCACGATCTTGGTTTTTCCCCTTCAAACTCTTGTAGAAAGAAGCACTCTCCCTACTATCCTCATCATAAATCCGACTCTTGTTAACCAACTCCGCAAAACGAGTAATCTGTTGGTAACCAATGGCCTTCTTGATATCATGTCGCAAGCCATTCACAAACTTCAAACATTTTGATCTCTCAGCATTAGTAGTATTGTAATGAGGACAATACTTGATAAGCCCCTGAAATTTAGCAGCATATTCCGCAACAGTACCATTTCCTTGCTTCAATTCAAGGAACTCCACCTCTTTCTTCCCACGACAATCTTCTGGAAAATAGTTATCCAAGAAGACATCACGGAAAAGAGCCCAAGTAACCTCAATGCTATCTTCTTCAAACCTTTGAAGAGTGTTATTCCACCAATCTTCAGCTTCCTTCTCAAGTATATGACTACCAAACTGCACTTTCTGAGCATCAGTACAGTTCATGACTCTGAAGATCTTCTCAATTGCCTTCAGCTAAGCTTGAGCTTTATCAGGTTCATGCTCACCCTCAAAGACAGGAGGATTGTTTCGCTGGAATCTCCCCAAAGCATGAAACTCATCATCATCTCCATTTCGGTTACCAGCATTCGCTTGAGGGATATGACCAATGGATTCAGCCAACAACCTCAGTGCCTCAGCAATGGCATCATCATTCCTGCCTGCAACCATCTTCCTGAACAGTCCGAACAATCACTACGCCAAAAACTGGAATAGACAGTGCACCTTAGAGGGCGCTTTATTACAAAAGCGCACTCTAAAGTGAAGCGAAAAAATAAGAAGCGAACAACTGGAATAGACAGCGCACTTTAGAGGGTGCTTTTGTAATAAAGCGCCCTCTAAGGTGAAGCGAAAAAATAAGGAGGAGATAGAGGGACAACAATACAGGGCGCTTTTTAGAAAGCGCCCTCTAAGGTTACCCTTAGAGGGCGCTTTTAAAAAAGCGCTCTATAAGTCCATGTGCATTTCCAGTTTATAAAGCGCTTTTGGAAAGCCTTAGAGAGCGCTTTCATAAGCGCCCTCTTAGGCCCCCTTTAGAGGGCGTTTTTTTTTCCACAAGCGCCCTCTAAGGTCCCCTTTAGTAAACATTAAAATTATAACATACTGCGCGTTTTGTTATTTCACTCTCTGTTATTTTCGTTCTTTTTCACGTTAGGGTTCTCACTGCTACGATTTTCGCTACTTCTAAGGCGTTCTCCTTCCACCTTTGTTAGATCTACGACGTTTCCTCCTTCTATTAATTCGTTGTTAGCTGTTCGATTTTGACACCATAGGTATTTTTCTAATCTTCATATTACTTGGTTTCTCTTCTGACGTTCGCTATTGTTCATTTTTGGTTTCATTTTTCTTGGTTCATACATTTATTGAGTATTCTCAGCAATAATTATTGTGTTGCAATGCTAGCAATGGAGACTAGGCATTATGGGTTAAATTTCACCAACTGTTCCATTTGTTTCTCGATGTAGAAAAAGGAGGCAGCAATATCTAAAACACCTTCTACCAATCAAAGGTACACTATGCAGCTTATGAGTGTATTTATTCTAGCATACATAGCGTAGCTAGTAACTTAAGAAGTTTAGGTATGGATGTTATTTAATAGAGTAAATTAGAGTCGACTATTCTTCTGTTAGCTTTCAGTTAGACCATTATACAATTCTACATATATATTTTCTAGTCAATGTTTATCTTTTGTAAAAACTATATGATGATATATAACTATGCTACAAATTAGTGCATACCACTAATGCTTAATGCATGGTTCATACATTCTCATGCTATTGAAGTCAGAGATATCTGAAAATGTTGAGAAACTAACTCAATAAACCAAAATTGTTTTGGTTTTGGGTTGTTGTTGGAGACATGAATGCCCTGCACAGAGACTAACTCAATAAAGCGAAATTGTTTTGTCTCATCCCATTTTTTGTTTCTCTTCTGAAATTGTTTTTTGTTTATTCTAATTAGTAATGGATAATACATGGATGTCTTCCAATCGATTGTCGAGAGAGTACGAGAATGGGGTATCAGAATTCGTTAAGTTTACCGTTGCGCCACTATCAGAATGGTTGCACTAAATTCACAAGATTGTCTGCGGTATTAAAGTCACAGTGGTAGCTGAAGCAATGCACATATCAAGTGTGAAGGACTTAAACCCCAAATTTGAAAATCTGTCATATTTTGGTGTTATCGAGCGCATTTGGGTGTTTGATTATGAGAAGTTTCAGATTCCTATATTTGGTTGCAAGTGGGTTGAAAATAATAACGGCATTGGAATGGATAAGTCAGGATTTTTGCAAGTGGATCTTAATAGGGTGGGATACAAAGATGAGTCTTTTATTCTAGCCTCTCAAGCTAGACAAGTGTTCTATGTCAATGATCCGAAAAGTACGAAATGGTCTATAGTTCTTTTTTCCAACAAAGTAATTGATGAAAACACTGGAGATCAAGGTGATATTGATGTTGAGATTGAATCGTTTACCAGAAATGATCAAGATGAGAATATTATATCAAATGATTCATATATTAGAAATGATCATAATGAGGGTATTTGAATCAATCCAACCGTCCGTGTTGTTAAGAGACATGTAGAACATATTCCAACCAAGAAAAGAAAGAGAACTTAGTGAAAAAGGTACAGGTCAAATGATTTTAATTGTTTTCTTTATTACAGGTAAAATGGCTTTTATTACAGCAAATCGAGTCAGCTGCATAAAAAAAAAAGGTATAAACACAATTATATGATATTTATGCATAGAAAATGTTAATTCTTGATCTTATACTTCACCTAACTAATTTTATGACATTTTAGGTTCATGCTATTGATATTGAACAAAAAGAGGTTGTTGCTAAGAAGACTGCGGCTAGCAAAAAAAACATACATCTCAGAGATGCTTTTGCTACTTAGTTTTATTTCTTTTTAAGTTATGAATTGGTTGTATATTTAGAATCTTTAGAAGTTAAACGATTATATATCATTGGATTGTTGTATATGTATGGATTGTTATATATAAGGCTTGTTGAATGCAATGTGTGAAAAAGGGCTTCAAATTATACAGTTTTAGGTGTACTGCTTCAATATACAGGTTGTCTAAAATAAATAAATAAATATAGCGCTTTTAAAAAAAAAAAATTAAATAACCACCCACTTTAGAGGGCGCTTTCCAAAATAAGCGCCCTCTAAACCCTTTAAATTTCTACTTTAGAGAGCGCTTTCCAGTAAAAGCGCTCTCTAAACCCTTAAAAGTTTCCACTTTAGAGGGCGCTTTCCAGTAAAAGCGCCCTCTAAACCCTTAAAAGTTTCCACTTTAGAGGGCGATTTCTTTAAAAAGCGCCCTCTAAAGTGGCCCTTAAAGGGCTTAAAGAGCCACTTTAGAGAGCGCTTTCACCAGGAAAAAAAACGTTGTCTTTACCTATGCCAGCGCCAGATTAGAGGGCGCTTTAAAGCGCTGTTATAGGCCAAAAAAAGCACCCTCTTTTCCCTTATTTGGCGTAGTGAATCAGACAAACAGTATCGATCGTGTCAGATACACAAATCAAATACAACGGGATGGAAAACCCTAACGACTATTGACCAACTGGTCGACCATGCTCTGATACCACTAATGTAACACCCCTTTTTCTACCCCAAAATACTTAACATATAATCAGAGTAAATAAGCACGCATATAAACAAAAGGGCATCACATCGACGTTTTCAAAAACTAAAAGCTTTCAAAAACCAACATCATTCATCATCAATATACAATACACCTGGTCATTTAAAATAACACATTTCACTTCTCATGAATATTCAAAAATATGCGTTCGCAACGGAAAATAATGAATACTCATGCATTTCAAAAAATAATCCATGTCCCATACCATGATCATCTCTCAATAATCTCTTCAAGATAAGATAAAACCATATCCAGAATATTTGGCACTATGGCCTCTCAAACAGTAATTGCAAATAAACATGTTCATAAGTAATAGCATAATGCATATCCAAATAAGATATGAGTTCAATACTACTAATCTACCTCGTGTTACATGACCAGAGCATTGACTCATTACCTAGTCTTCAAACTAAAATACGAAAACTCTCCGGCTAATCTCGAGTGAGCTACCGTCCACTTACTTCAGCAATACTACTCCGGAGTATCTGTACGATACCAATGTAAAGGTAACATTCAAACAGAAAGGGTGAGAATTCAAATCATTATGAAGAAGTATAATAAGGCACAATGATTAAATCAACAATTAAAGGAATTCATCACACTTCATATAACCATGTAAATAACACTAACAAATATTTATTTCACATGTTTCAAACATCCATCAAACTCAAGAAGTATAATATTTAAATCCAATATTATATTCACAAATATACACACAACTACAACTATCACATAATCACATATTTTGCCAAATTATGTATCCAAACATCACCAAATTCAATTACTAAATCTCATACACACCTCACAATCACATCAATGCAAACATTCAATTATCACACGACTCTAATGTGACTCAATGCAAGACATGTGACTCTATGCATGCGGTACCTCAATGTGAACCCAACGTTTCACCGCTTTCTGATTCAATATCTAGAATCCAAGCCACGCTTCCGATCTGGACAAGATCAAAGCAACCGCGCCTATTTCCAATTAAGGATCCACGTCTGCTACGCCTATTTCCAATTAAGGATCAACGTCTATCTACCACGCCTATTTCCAATTAAGGATCAACGTGTGCTACGTCTATTTCCAATTAAGGATCATCGTCTATTGTGAACCCACAGTTTCACCGCTTCCACTATGAAGCCGACCATGCCATGAATGAATGTACAAATACCAATACATATGCAATTAATATCATCTCTACCATCTTAACATTCCACATATCATCATAATTCAACTCTATGAATTATCCACCAATGGTACATATACACGTTCATAACAAATACACCATTCACATAATATGCAATTAAGATCATCCCTACCATCTTAATCATTCTACATATAACCATAATTCAACGCTATGAATTATCCACCAATAGCACATATACGCATTCATAACAATATATCATTCACAAATATAGGCTAATTATCAAATGCGCCCACATAGATTTCATTCCAAAACGAATACAGCATTTAAATATCAATTTTTCACTTTTCAAACAGTGTTAACCGGTTAACGCATATGGTTAATCGGTTAACGCGTAACAGAATGCACTTCCTAGTAATTTTCAACACTGTTAACCGGTTAACGCATTTGGTTAACCGGTTAACGCAAGACAGAACACAATTCTAACAGGTTTTCAACAGTGTTAACCGGTTAACGCTTTTGGTTAACCGATTAACGCAAAACAGAATGCTATTCCTGCGTTAACACATAACAGAATGCAGAATTTCCTGCGTTTTTCATCGTTGGAGGACCTTCGGACCTCCGATTTCAATATCGCAAAAAGCCAAACGTTCAGAAAATTATAACTCACACAATACTCTCAACATACAACGTTAATTTGCAGTTTTAACACAATCATTCACCACAATTCAAGAATAATCATCAAAACCTAATAATTTCAAACAACCATACAAAATTAGGGATTTTTAACCTAAACATACTTCTACCCATTGACCCCATCATACTAACCTATAATAATAAGGATTCCCCCCTTACCTCTTCAATTTTTTGGAAACCCTAGCTCCTCTCTTGTTCTTCCCTTCTTCTCCTCACTTTTCCTCTTCTCTTTCTCTATTATTGTCAAATGATTAAATGAATCCTAATTCTCACTCTCCTCACCTCTTATATACTAGTATCATATTTGGGCTTAAAGAGTTACTTCTAATTTAATTAATGGGCCCAATAAGACCTAATATTTAAACATCTCTAATTAATTCAATTAAATTAAACTAGCACAATATACCCACCAAGTTAATTAATTCAATTATTCAATTATATCTCATATCAACTAAATAATTAATTAACACACCAAATTAATTAATATAATCAATTATTATACTACTTAACAACCAATTAATTAATTAACACTCCAAATAAATAAAATAAAATATAATAATAATAGTATAATAAATAAATACTAAAATTGGGTTGTTACACATAGGAGCTCTAAAGAGCACATTAGGCTACAGGTGATGGTGAGCAGGTGGGGCTCCACGGAACGCGTGTTATGAGGGCATACTTGTTATATTTGGTTGGCACTATGATTTTTATGGATAATAGTGTCACTTTTATAGATGTTGTCTACCTACAGTACTCCTAGGATTTTGAGCGGATCCATGAGTACAACTAGGGGCCGCATGTTTGGTCTACTTGTACTCGAAGTTATCAGAGGGTTATAGGTGGAAGACGAAGCAAGTCAAAGACAACATCACACCATTGACGGTAATATTTGTTGGTCTTTTAATCTTTTTGTGTCATTTTCATTTCATCTTTACAATGTCATTACTTATGATTTGTGGGTTTAAAACTTTTCAGGTTTGGATCCTTTAGCACTTCCCGCACATCTCCGACTGGGCAAATGTACCGACTTACATAAAAGATATGTCGCGTGCTACTGCATTTGTCCCGCTCAGTGGGAACCATACGACTGAGTCGTCCAGAGTGTATCTTGATCGCTTGGTTGCCGAGCACATGCACTTCAACAATTGTATCAATCACTGTGAAACGCGACCATTTGACAAGATAGTTATATACTCTGGATGGTTGGCATGCGGATCACGTCTCACAGCTCCTCATCAGCCCGAGCGCGTGATGTGGCAGTTTGGGTACACTCAAACCATTCCAAGACATCCTGTTGTATTTGCTCATACTACTTTGACATGTGGACAGATGGATGACATGTTTGATAAATATGAGAGTCATTTGGTACTGGAGGAGGCGCAGAATACCATAGCCCCGAGCGATTGGAGCTACATGGACGAAAACACAATACAATATGCACTATTTATGGTTTAAATCTTCATCTAAATACACGAAAACACAATACAATATGCACTATTCTGTTCTGATATGTTATAGAGATATGTCTCCGAAAATAATCAGAGATACATCTCCAAAATATTTTAACGTTAACTAAGAACTTGATACATTCGGAGATGCATCTTTGAAATCTAAAAACATTTAAATATTTTCGCATACATTAAAAATTTTCTTTTTCAGACTTAATATACTGATCCATATGAATTAATCAATTTTGACAGCTCTATTCGTGTACATAGACACCTATTACCATCTCTATTTAGGAAGCCGTTAGCGTTGCCGGCCACAAAATAAAAAGTCAACTTCGTGGGATCCACATATGACATGGTCTAACTGGTTTGGGTCTAATGTGGTCAACATCAATCGAGTCGAATAAGAAATTGTTGTTATAAGGACCACGGTTTTAATAATTAAATGAATGGGCCAAGTTCACACAAGAACTTCTTTCCGTTATTGATAATTTTAAAAACGTAAGATGCAGAATGGTTTCATATTAGGTAATTCATCAACATCTATAGACTCTAGCTATGGCTACGGCACATGCAGCTACACTCTCTTTATCACCATCTCATTCTCCCTTCATCATCAATGTGCTACTGTTACTTTCCCTTATGTTCCCGGCCACCACTACCTCTAACATGTTCTTCCAACACCATTGCCGTCTGCCAGCTCAAAGGACTTCGTGAGGTTCATGACTGTGTTTATCCCCGGAACATTTGAATTGACGGTTTTAAATATTACTCTTTTATTCTTTTAAGTACATCGACAAATCTCAAAGGTGATTTTCCTGAGTAGTTGTTATTACCTTATAGTAAAATTAATTTTATTAAAGTGCAGTGGTCGCATGGATAATTTTATTTATTAAGAAAATAAGATTGTTCGGAATTAAATTGTATGAATGCAGTAATTTTAAAGAAATATAATATTTGGTCAAATATATTATGAGTTAGATATAATTCAAAGTATTGTTGTTATATAAAAGACATGTCTGATATAATTTAAGGTGTTGTTGCTAAATTTTATTTTTGTTTGTTATGAATTTTTAATTTTTTTTACTGATTTTAGAAAATACAACATATTATGATTAAATATCTTATTTGACAAGTATAATCTATACTCTCAACATAGTCTAGTGTCTACCTTTCAAATTTGTTAATGGTCATGAGAAAAGAGAGTATAATTATTTTGAATGACGAAAGCGATTGGGAATTATAGATAAATATCTTTTAAAATATAAATTATATTTTCAATACTTTTGCTTAAAATAATTTTATCTTTGATAACACGAATAATAAGTCTAGCAAGCATCAATCTTATATCATTGCATAATCCTTTAGGTTGATACAAATTTACCAACAATAGTTGTTACCATCTTCAACATAATTAAATGATTTGGCAACCAAATATTTTTGAAAGAATTCAAAAATTAAAAGTTAGATGTTAAAAAACATCAAAGTTATTTGTTTCAAATTTGTCGATGGAATCATTAAGTGATATTCATTTTCTTCTCATTCTCATGTAAAACATATAAGAACATACTTACCAAAATTTGGAGAGACTTTTGTAATAAAAGTTATTACCTCTCTGACATAATCATTTATATAATCTATAATCTCAATGGTTGAAATCAAGATTGACATATTTTAAAGATAACTAAAATATTTATAGTTGCTAACTATTTCAAGATATGTATTTATAATAATGCATAAGCGGGAATAACAAAAATTTCTTCAAATATTGGTTTGATTTTTATCTTGTTTTTTTTAGAAAATCTCATAAATAAATAAATTAGATTCATTTTGTTATTTATATTCAAAATTTAAAAAAAAAACATTTTTTAGAAATTAAGAAAAGTGTAATTAAAAAATATATTTATTTGCTTAAATGTTTTAACTTTATTATTGTTTTTCTTTTCATCCTAATAAAAAATCCCCCAAAAAATTATTTAATTCGTTTTCAATTAAAAAAATCAATGACATTAATTTTTTAAATTTGCATTTAGTATTATCATTATTTATTTTTAAGTTAATTGAATTAGACCCGTAATTTCTAAGTATAAATGGAGAGGTTTTTTTTTGGGAGATGGAAAGGGAAAAAACTTGAGCAAGAAAATACATGCATGATCTCCCTCAATTTCACCTTCCTCTCCATCATCCTCCATAATCACCCATTCCTCGACCTCTTTTTATCATCACTAGCCTTTTCCTCCATGTTCATTCATCATCTTCACTCAAACAAACAAACAATTGCTACCTAGAACTATGCAACTTTGAGTTTCCTATCGCACCTGCGATACGTAGGAGCAAGATTCACAATCTTGTCAAACACCCTAATAAAAAATCTTTTTTTAGTTTTTTTTTTCATTTCTTGTAAATATTTTAATAATCAGAAGAGACTTAACACTTTAAGCTAACATTTCTTTCAAAATTAATTACGTGGTTCACGTTGAGTACAACGGATGTCGGGATGCTAATACATTCCCCGCACATAATCGACTCACAAACTTGAATTTGATTGTGATGACCATATTTTTATTCTTTAAGGGTTTTATTGACGTTTTCCTTTAAAAATAAAACTTTGATGGCGACTTCATTGTTCATTCGATTGTTTGTTCGCTTAGGTATTTTTTGCGTCGCGACAACTGGAAACTTTATTGAGGATATTAGAGAGTCAAACATAGTGTAATTAGTTGTGATGTGTATTAGCTTTGTTTATGTTTCCTCTTGTATTTTTTGGTTTTCTTACTATCTTGCTTTATTTTTATTGCTTTATATAGTTTGTCATATATATATATATATATATATATATATATATATATATATATATATATATATTATCTATGAGATTGGGAAATGTTGTTTGAGTGAAGCTTTATACCCGTCATAAAAGGGCTAGATCGTTGCATGGTGAAGATCCGACTAAGGTTTGTGACTCTAGGAACCTGTTAGAATCGATTTGAGTATGGAAGTTGCGTAGTGTTGGCCCCTTAGGTGCATACCTTGTATGATTAGCATGAAGTCTCCATTTAGAGTAGATCTTTTTTGTGAATCTCATCATAAAATGGTCAGGCTGTTGCATGGCGAAGTTCCGGCTAAGACCCGTGATTCTAGGAACCCTTTGTCAAAAGACCTAGAGATAACCTTTGTGAGTGGTTTGGGTAGTAAGTGTAACACCCCATTTTTCTAATTTATTTATTTAATTGAATTTGTGAGTATTTAGATATTTAAATCAATTCTTATGCATTGGATTGAGTTTGGATGATTAATATTAATATTTGGTGTTTTGGGTTGGTGGTGCATAGTTCTAGTTATCCAAATAAATAATAGAATTAATAATATGAGAATAATGAGAATTGTTATTAAAATAATTAGAACATAACCATCTTATTTAATTTGTTGGGGAATAGGGGAAATAAGTGAGGGTAAGGTGGGAAGTCACTAATTAGGGAGATTAATACGAAGAAGTTAGTAAGGGTTTGAGAATTAGTACGTGAAAAACAGAATTGAGAGAAAGAGACGAGGTTATAACTTGAAGGGGAGAGAATAACTTGGGGCAAATTCTAAATTTCTCAAGCAATCTAAGGTAATAGGGTGTATATTGCATGTTCGGATAGAGGGAAATCCTTAATCCTATTAGATTTTCCTTACTTCTTCCCTTTTGATGAATGTTGGATGAATATGTGTTAAATTCTGTAATTGTATGGTATCTTTGATGTAATATGTGAAATTCGTCCACTGCCATACCATGAAAAATTATGGGTTCTTGTTGATGAAATTGCTATGAATGTATGTTCATATGTTGTTGTGAAAGTGATGAACAAATCATGTAAAATCTATGACTAAATGAGTGAAATTGCATGTTAATTGATGGATAGTTAATGTTTGAACGCCAAATGTTATTTCCTTGATGTTGATGTGCGATTTAGGGTCATGGGATGTGAAATTAGAGTTATGATTAAAACTCTAAAGCAGAAAATGCAGGTTCTACTTTTGGTTCAGGGTCATGGGCGTCACCCTAATGACGCCTTAGTCATCATCATTTTGAAGGTGCTAACAGGCGTCATCTTTTTGACAGGTAGACCATCATGGTCCCCAGGCAGGGTTGGTTGAGACGACCGTCACTAGTACGAAATGTGAGGTGACATGTAGGGTGACGGGAATCAACTTGGTGACGGGTGACCCGTCACGCTGCCAGAATGCGCGTCATTCGCTTAGTTGTATGGAGTTGACTTGTGGTTCCGATTTTTGTTATGCTACTGTGACTAGGTTACTGTTTGGACACTTCTTGGAGGTGAATGATGTTGTTATTATGTTGTTATGGATTCAATCCACTTGTTTTGTGTGGAGAATAATATTGTTGTTTTTTTTATGGTGATTACTTGGGGATATTCTTATGGTGATCATTTTTTGTGAGGTTGCATGTTATGGTAAATCATGCATCATGATGTACGGGCTTTGGTCCGGTTTTGCTGTGCTCTGGTCCGATGGTATGGATTCAGGAGCGAGTAGTTAATTCTAATGAGGAATTAGTGAAGCGTTACCTATGGTGATGGTAATAAATTTGGTGTGCTCTGGTCCGATTGTGCGATTTAGGAGTAAGTAGTTGGTTCCATATGGGAGTCGGTGAAGTGTTACTTATGGTGATAATAGCAATTTGGTATGCTCTGATCCTATGGTGGGGATTCAGGAGTGACATGGACCTATGTTGTCCATAACAGTACCGCATGCATTGACGAGTCATTGTGTCGAGTACATTGCATTCATTGTTGCATTTGTAATTGTTGATTATGTTGGCATTGATGATTGAGAATACTCAAATTGTTGATGTGAATGATTTGTGATTGAATAATTATTGATGTTTGTTTAGGCTACCCTTTCATACCTTTGCACCATTATATATAATGAGGGTATTCTCACCCCTTTGTTGTTTGTGTGGTTTTTCTCCCTCTTAGGATACAAACGAGAAAATAAATGAGTAACTGCTAAGAAGCTGAAGGATGACGTTGAGGATATTCTTCTTTCTTTTCCTTTTTATGCGATTATTTAGATTTCATTGCTCTGATCTATAACACTGGGAGGGCAAACGTTTTGTTTTGCTATTTGCTATTATTTTTTATGTTTCTTATGTTGACGGAATTTTCCATAACCATGTTGATGTTATGAGACATATTTGGATGTTGAATTATTTTAATTTAATTATTCCACTACGATGAGCCTATGTAAAGGAGAGTATGTGATGACAGATGTTTAATTAATGCATGTTTTACATAACCCGTGTTACATATCAGGTTTCTGTTGTGTTTGAGTGACACCCTATATGTGTAGTTGTTATATATTTGTATTATTTTGTGTTTTGGGGTTTAGGGTGTTACAGTAAGTACTTAGAACTATCCTGTCATAAGGAGCCTTCCTATGTAGGTTATTCTATCACAATTATCCATATCATCCCAAATCCATATATTCCTGAGCCCACACATGACATGACATGTCATTTTCATAAAAATCTTTTGCATATAAAAAAACTCATGCATCCACATTCATCAACATTTATGCACATTTTTCCTAAAAAAAAGACCCATCCCACCTTATGACCTTAACCCGCAAGCTAATTCTATAACACTCGCTTGGAACTCAAAGTGACTCTAAGAGAACCATGAACGAAATTTAGTTAGGCCAAGAAATGTTAAGAGATGAAGTCAACTACTTGAAAATCCATATGGGTTAGGTCTTGGAAGTCTAACAAGCTTTAATAAAGAGAGAAGACCACCTTACACCAATTGTTACAGCAGAAACAAATACCTCTCTACATCCACCCGACTTTACCTTAGGTCCACAACAGACCCATGCAACGACCACTCATTTTTTGGTGTATGGTCCTCCTCCCCAATATCATCCTCAACCCTTACTTTCAAGGCTTCCTTACCATCAATCTTTGTCTATCCCTCAACAAATTCAATGGGACTAGGCACAAAATAGGAATCGGTGCAGGCCAGGGAGTAACCAAGAGGAAAGTACTCGCCAGTTTGACCAAATTCTAATGACCTACAATCAATTATGGCTTCATATGGTCCAAAACTCAATGGTTACTCCTAGAAAAACTAGACCCATTAGATGCCCGTTTCCTCCTTGTTACAACCCAGATGCCAAATGTGAATATCATGCTGGAATAGTGGGGCACTCAGTTGAAAATTGTAGTAGGCTCAAAGCTAAAGTATAACAGTTGATCAACAGCAAGAGCTTAACCTTCAAGGAGGATGACCTAAGTATAGACATTTTAATTGTAGGACCATGTAATGAAGAAGGCAAAGGACTCCCTAAACCCCTTGTTAGTTTTTATCACAAGGAAATTGGAAACCAACTCCACCATCATCATGAGAGCTAATATATTGACTCAGAATGATCAAATGTTTACTTCAGAAGAATTCAAGGAAGAGATTGATGAAACATTATTGGTATCCTTGAATGGAAAGGATATTCCATATCTTAGCAAGGGGCAGAATCTATCCAAAGAGACCATAATTCATAAGAAGTCAGAAGAAGAATACTCGTGGAATCATCACATCATATTTGACAAGCATGATAACCCCAACCTTTGGGTAGGGAAAGGTCAATAAAACATAAATTAAGAATGAGATGTTACCTCGAAAGCTGGTGATCATTTGGCTTCTTTCACTTGTAATTTCTTTTATTGTTAAGTACTCAGTTGCTTTTAACCTTGTTGTTCTTTGAATGGTAAGATTAGGGAATTAATAATGCATCTTTTGATTGTGTGTATGCATAGATTAAATTGAAGATGATGAGATGCTTTGAAATCTTGGATTCATGTAGGTTTTACTCACTCTAGAAACCTTACTAGAGAATGATGCATGTATGAAGTATGTATATGCATGGGTGATTTAGGGCAAAAAGGAAAGTAAAGGACTTGAGAAAAATAGGAATTTTTGAAAAATTACATCGGATAGATCGACCTATAAAAGTTATGTCTTGACCTAGATTGATTTGTCTAAAGTCATGTGTCGACCTGTTTGATGCATAGGTCGACCTATAACTGTTATGCGCTCCTTATGTGTTGACCTAAAGACTCGACACATGAAACAAAAGCTACAGACTTTAAAACTACAACATATGTGTCGACCTATAGAATACATGTGTCGACCTATAGCTAGGAAATTTTTTCCATAGGTCGACTTGTAATTGCATGTGTCGACCTATACTGTAGTTTTTTTTCACAAAAATTGATTTTTCATGCATGTTTGATGCATGAGACCTTTTCCAAGTTGTTTCTAAATACTTTTATGCTTCCTAATGCTAAGATGCACATGAAGAATCAGAGGATACCGTCCAATATAAATTAACGCTAAAGTATCCTATTTTTGATATCATACAAAACATATCTAACGAAAGTTGTACTCACAAAGTCCAGTACCTGTCTAGCAATTTAATTATTTTTAAGTCCAATACCTGTCTAGAAGTTTTATCGTTTCAAGTCTAGTACATGTCTGGCAATTTAATCATTTTCAAAGTCCATTACCCACCTAGAAATTTAATCATTTTTAAGTTCTGAGGATTTTTGGATACTGTTTATTTCGTTCTGAGGATTTCTAGAACTCACCTTTTTGTTGCGAGGATTTTCGTAACTCATCTTTTTTGTATCTGAGGATTTCTGATATCACCTTTTGTTACGAGGATTTCCGTAACTCACTTTTTTTGAATCTGGGGATTGCCAGATGTCATCTCATTTTGTTATGAGGATTTTCATAACTCGCATTTTTTTAATCTGAGGATTTCCGGATGTCACACTTTTGTTTCTGCAGATTTCCAGAACTCATTTTTTAAACAAAATTGAGTATTTTTTAATGTCATCTCATTTTGTTACGAGGATTTCTATAGCTCACCTTTTTAAATCTGAGGATTGTAGTAAGTCAGCCTTGCGTTCTGAGGATTCCAGAACTCACATTTTTTAATTCGAGGATTTCCAAATGTCATCACATTTTTTAGGAGAATTTTTGTAACTCACCTTTTTGAATATGAGGATTCTCGAATATCACCATTTCGTTATGAGGATTTCCAGAACTCACCTTTTTGAATCCGAGGATTGCCAGATGTCACCATTTTATTACGAGGATTTCTATAACTCACTTTTTTGAATCCGAGGATTGTCGAATGCCACCATTTTGTTACGAGGATTTTCGTAACTTACGTTTTTGAATCCGAAGACTTCCGAATGTCACCCTTTCGTTTTGAGGGTTTCCAGAACTCACCTTTTTGAATATGAGGATTGTCGAATGTCCCCATTTTTCGTTACGGGAATTTCTGTAACTCACCTTTTAAATTTGAGAATTGTCGGATTCCATCTCATTTCGTTATGAGGATTTCCATAACTCACCTTTTCATTACGAGGATTTCTGTAACTCGCCTTTGAGTTCGAGGATTGTTGAATGCCATCTCATTTAGTTATGAGGATTTGTAGAACCCATATTTCCATTACAAGGATTTATGTTACTCACCTTTTAAATTTGAGGATTGTTGAATGTCATTTATCTCATTTGTTTCGTTCTGAGGATTTTTGAAACTCACCCTTTGAATCTGAGGATTTCCGAATCTTGTTGGTTTCGTTCAAAGGATTTCTAGAACCCCTTGTTCTTGAAGTGTCCCTAGCAACTACTCTCCCCATTGAATATAATCACTAATCTTCCTCAGTTGATCTTCTTCATAAAACATCCATGGTTAATCCCCAATGAGTCTCTCTTATAGCCATTCCTTGGTGAGTCTCCCTTGTAACTTTCCTGAAAACTCCCGTTGTGTATTTCCAACAATATTTTAACTTTCTCGATATAGGTATCAACTCTCATGTTTATGACGATCTTGTTGTCTATCTAGGCAACAACTCTCGTGTTGGAGATGATCTTTTCATTCCCCGATAAAGGAAAACATTCAAGATTCATGTCATTTCTTTTCTTTCCGTTCATCGAAGGATAAAATTCGAGTCCTTCATACTTAGTTATTTTTCAAAACGATTATATGAATACTTTCGTCATTCATATTCTTTAAGATAAAAATAATTAAGTAGGAGCATTTGTAGCATCCTAATTTTGTTTGGGAATAAAAACTTTTTCCTTCAAATATTGGTTTGATTTTTATCTTGCTTTTTTTAAAAGAAAATCAGAAAAATAAACAAATTATATTCATTTTGTCATCACATTTAAGTAGAAAAAAAATCAAAAAACATTTTTTTAGAAAATAAGAAAAGTGTAATTAAAAAAATATATCAAATTTTTAAGTGTATTTAACTTTATTATTGTCTTTCTTTTAATCTTAGTAAAAAAACCCAAAAAAAGCTTTTCATTTAATTCATTTTCAATAAAAAAATCAATGAAATTAATTTTGTTAATTTTCATTTAGTATTATCATTATTTTTTTTAAAGTCAATTGAATTTAAACTATAATTTCTAAGCATAAATAGAGAGGTTTTTTTAGGGAGAGGGAGAGGGAGAAAATCAGAGCAAGAAAATTCACGCATGATCTCCCTCGAACACCTTCACATTTCTCTCCATCATCCTCCATAATCACCCCTTCCGCAACCTCTTTTTATCATCACTAACCTTTTCCTCCACCTTTATTCATCATCTTCACTCCAACAACTAAATATTTGCTATCCAGAATTATGTAGCTTTGAGTTCCTCATCGCACCTAGGGATACGTAAGAACAAAATTCACAATCTTGTCAAGCAACCTAATAAAAAACCTCTTTTAGTTCTTTTTTCATTTCTTATAAATATTTTAGTAACCAGAAGTAACTTAACACTTTAAGCTAATATTTCTTTCAAAATTAATTAAGTGGTTCCTGTTGATTACAATAGATGTGTGGGGGGTACTAATACATTTCCCGAGAACAATCGACTCCCAAACTTGAATGTTGTTGTGATGACCATATTTTTGTTCTTCAAGGGTTTTACGACGTTCCTTTTAAAAATAAAACTTCAGTGGCAACTTCATTATTTATTGGCCATACACTCCTAATATTTATAATAATTAAATCCATTGACAAATCTAGTCTAAAATATTAAGAGGGGGCAAGTACTTCTTAAAATTCATAAGAATTATATGTAATTATTTTTGAAAGATTTTCTTTTAAAAACATTAATTTTCTTATCTTCAACCATTATATGACTCTTATAAAAATATACAAATCAATTACTAGTAACTATATAGTAATAATTTAACTTGTAGGGTGAGAATGTGGACACAAAAAGGTCTAGATGATGGAGGGGGGGTTGAATAAACCAATCTCCAAAAATATAATTTAAAAAATATTTTAGGTCTCATAAAATGAAATCAGATATTTTAAAATACACAGAAGCAAAACACAACATAAAGATAGTTTGGAAGCATCTCAATGAAATAATCCAATACGAATACTACAAGATATCACGAAAGGTGTGATTCTATCTAATGTAAATCGATTATAAGATAACCAAAACCACTTTAAACCAGGAAATTTAAAAACCTTTACATATAATTTCATTTATGTCATACTTGGATTTATGATGATCCAATAGGTTTGATGCATCACATGTCTAAGCTTACACATTAAATTTCTAACATAAATGATATACAAACGATGCAATAATGCAATAGCTATACTAATAAATGCAGAAAGTTAAAGGAGATAAGGGTGAAAAAAAGGTACACACATACATATATATATATATATATATATATATATATATATATATATATATATATATATATATATATATATATATATATATATATATATATATATATATATATATATATTGAGTCGGCGTTCGTTCTTGTTTTACCTACTCCACTCTTCAATGGTGTTAAAACCATCAAAAAATAATCCTGATCTTCCAATATTTCGTCTATTTTAGATACATTCATTTTGGTTATAATCAAATATCACACACGACCATGTCCTCTCTTGATGCAGATACTCAAACTGCTAACAAATACAACATCCCCATGATCTTGATCCAATACCTTGCTATCCATAATAACCTGCTCCAAGCTTCCTTCCTACAACATCCCTCATTGGATTTGACAAAGACTTGTCTGAGCGATTGCAATTAGCTAAGTGTTCAATTGAATAAGTCACAACTTCATCTTATGAACAGTCTGTAAACAACTTCATCAAAGTTGAATATCTCCCAACTTTGCCTTATGAATAGTCTTTACTTTATTTCACCAAAGTCTTCCATGGAGTATAATTAAATTTTTCTCTTGATAGATAATGTAACATCTAAAACGCATTCAAGAAACAATTCATTAACTTGTTATAATCAACAAACTTTACACAAAAACATTAGATACCCTAATGTACCACTAGTCTCCCTCAAATACTCAATGTTTCAAGATGAAGTCCATAACAATTAATTAGGACTAAGGTTGAAGATGATGAACAATGCTAGAAGAATCGCACGCACATATAGGCACACACAGACAGACACATACACACACAGGATCCACATTGTAGGATGTTAATCGCAAGGTATCAACAAGAAGATAAATGTTTTTGAATGAAGAACACATACAAATATTCTCTCAGGTTTATGGATTAAATGGGTCTTGGTTCTTGATGGTTATCATGATATTGATAAAAAATGAATCATTACAAGATTTATCAACCATATTTCTTTGGTTTCCCTCAAATACAAATTACACTTACAAAGTGTAACAAAAAGGAGATATAATTTTACATGAATTGCACTCAAGAAGTTATTTTCAAACAAGAAAAAGATACAAAAAACTCTAGGAATAGACACATCATAGAATAAAAAACAATTGACATTTGTATTACAAAAGTTTCATCTTTCTTTAATTTTTTGGATCAAAGAAAAAACTATTTACATCTAAGGTGGAAATTAAGAATTTTAATGTTATGATTCGAATCACTATTCAAACCCATGACTCAAGTCAAGAGGAAACCATGATTCGAGTCATTTAGTGTTGTGATTCGAGTCACTTGATATCCATGATTCAAATCAAATAAGGAAGCACCCAATACTAGCTTCAACGGAAAGTTGTGATTTGAGTCAAGTTAAACTTGTGATTCGAATCAAATCACACAACGCCAAAATCCATTTTTCATAAATTGTATGATTCCAATCACATAATGCACATTATTCGAATCAAGCAACTCAACATCTTGATTCAAGTGTTCTAACTTGTGATTCAAACAACACTTGATGAAAAGACATAATCAACTTACTAGGCTTAAAGAGGACACACAATATCACGGACTAACATTCTAACTAATTGAATAATGAAGGGAATAAAGATACAATACTGCCTAGCCATAGTAAACAAAATACAATTAAACAACAATCAAATTACAAACATGTGAAAAGTCAAATGACACATACACGCAAATTGACAAAAACATAAAAACTAAAAGATGATATCGTGACTGCAATTTTAGCATCCCCCTTTTTTATGTCAGGCAAATTTGAAGATATTATTATTCATCAATTTGATTTGAGCTTATTTGGAATTTGAGGAAAATTGAATCTGATGTAATGCTTAGCACATGATTGTACAACATATTAAGCTCTCGGGCTCCCCTGCATTAAACACTTATTACACGTGAATATCAATAATATCTCGATAACTTCTCCCCCTTTGACAAATATAAAAAATAGAAGAAGAACACAAACAAATAAATTCGCAGTAAAGAAAAAGACAACAATTTAAATGTTACACTATCGAATTAGGCAGACATCACAAAAGCTGCATACAATTACTACAGCAAAAGATGAATTTTCAAAAAAAGATCAAGATAAGAGAGATATCATAGAGAAAACATAGAGATACTAAAAAATATGGCTAAAACTTGCCACCAAGTATATAATCAAAAACGCATAAAGTCAATTATATAAAATAACATCATATAATATCCAAAAGATCAATAATTAACATGATGTAAAATGATATGTTATGATATGCATGAAAGGGTGAATCATTTGTATGCGGGTTAGGAGCGACAACATCAGCTACATGATCAATGTTGAAAATAAATACAGAGCTTCTAATATGTTCTATGGCACCTTCCAAAGTGGAAACTTCGGCCATCACTCTTATTTTGCTTGCTTTCACTTCTTCCTTGATCTTCTTTCTATATTCTTCTGCTTCCTTAGCCACAAATTCAATATGACCGATAATAAGGTCTTCTCGGACTTGATTATCTGTAAAAAAATTACCGAACCAATCATCAAAGTAAGATTTTGCACCAGCAGATAATAATCCAGCGAAAGATGAACTAGTTTCTCCAGTAGAACAAACTGCCTTCTTCTTCTTAGTTTCCATAAACCTATCTTCATACACTTTCCTTTCAGATTTCTCCAAGTAGAATTAAACACTATTTAAATCATGGTAATGCCTCATCATAGAGATAACCGATTCTTTCAATATTTTTTTAGCTTTCAACAAATCAGCCTCCTCTGACACAATACCATTCAACTCTAAAATATCTTAACAAATGAAGTTAAGAATAAACACATGTTGGGAGTTTCCTTACAGTGAAAAATCCTCTCGATAATAAACTTCATTCAATTGATCGTTGCAATAGAGAAGTTCCCATATCAAATATAAATCAAAGTCATCCGCTATAGCCCATTTACGTGGCTTTTGGTAGAAGATTTTGACTATAATCCAGTGAAGGATTCTCATCTAAAATTTAACTTGGATTATGTGAAAGTTATCCATCTTAAGATGATCACCAAAAATAGACTTAGAAATTGATTTCACAAAAGTTATCTTATCATAATTTAGAGATTTAGCAATGCAAACATTCATACCAACGACCTTTAAACCAAAGTGAGCAGCAAAATCAGGGTATTCAAATTTAACAATACGATCCTTGAATTTACTTACTAAATTAGTAGGAGTCAACTCTATCTTTTAGTAGAAAGCTTTGATGTGATGTGATTGAATTTCTTGTTCAATCCAATGAACTTCAATAAACTTTGTTTGGCAAAGGGTTGAAATTTTTCTACTATTAAATCAGATCCAGCACGTTTATCGACAAACTACTCTGATTCAACCGGCTTGTTCAAGGATTTTTCTTTAAACTCATTAAGACTCTCTTCAGGTAGTAGATAGCTAACCTTATGGATGATATATGTTAGGGTCTGATTCTGAGCAATTGGCCTCTTGTGAGCAATGTAAGCATCAGAAGTTTCCAAGTAGAACATGCAACTTTCTTGCCTTTTTTGAAGAGGTTGGAGCCAAGGGGTTATGATTATGATGACGATGATGATAATGATGATGATGATTGAGGATAATGTGAAAATGATTGATGATGAAATAAGTTTTGAAATTTGAAATGGATTTTGCTTCAAGAAAATTTTAAAATGAGTTTAAATGAAACGAAAATGAATAACGTCATTAAAAATGACTGTTGGTTTTCGAGTCATATTATAAATGTGATTCGAATCATGTGATCAAAAATTTAAGTGAATGAATTGTGATTCAAATCATGTACAAACCCTGATTTGAATCAAATTTGGCAGATTCATTTTGCAAAAACATTTCAAGGTTGTGATTTGAATCATGTTGTAACTGCAATTTAAATCATGAAGAAAAATAAAAAAAATTAAATGCATGAAAAAGGTTTTAATGAAATACAAAAGTTTTAAATGATAGTTTTTTTAATGAAAAGTATTTTAATGCAAATGCAAAATGGTTTTAATGATAGAAATAAATGATAATGCATTAATGAATGAATAATGTGAATGTAAATGTTATGCACTGACGAAATAAAATTAAATCGATGCATGAGATAACCGAATGAATAAAACATGAAATGCACAAACATGGCACAACACATATTTCAGACAAACAATACACTTAAGCATAAATATAATTACAAATATGCATACTACAAAAAGAATAAAGGAGGGTTAGAACGATCATACCAATTTTGACAATCTAGGCTTTACTTACTGCACACGAAAAACGATTACTGATCAACACAATAAGATTAACATACGATAAAATACAATCAATCATAAAAAAATTGGATACAACTCATATTGCACACATGAAATCCACTAATATACTCTCCTTCATAAGACTTCAGATGAACTTGTATGGTAGATGTTCTAATTATCTTTTATTGACATATCTTGACAATATCAGATAACTGATTCAACTTTTTGACCGATATTAGCACTTTAAGGGACACTTTGAAACCCTTGAATATTCAATAATTATTGAGAACTCATAGAACATTTCCAAATTTCACAAACTACCTTCATCTTCTTCTTACAAATAACCTTGGAAAAGTAGGTCAACAGAAGATGTATTTTGCTTCTTTCTTTAATCTCTCATAAACTTAAAACATGTTAACATATGTGAAATGATATCCATATTTAAGTAGGAATAATAAATAACAAACTTTGATATATAATTCTATCTTCTGCACCAACCACAAGCTCTAAGTCTCTTTTCAGCGGAAACATTTACTCGACCTCACCGATATCTTGATGTTGGTCTATCCGAATATTGAGAAGAGCTCATAACTTGTCTATAAGCTTCCACACAACACTACCAAGGTCAACCTGGAATGAAGAATCTCCTTAATTTCCACTGGAATTATCAAAACCCGCCTCAACACCACACACCTTACGAACCTCTAAAATCTTAACCAAATCTTCAAATTAATGCTAAATTCAAAATGAAGTTCCTCAACAATCACTAATCCCTGAAAGTGACATTCATATCCATACAACAATAGATAAATAATGAGGTAGAAGATGAAAGAAACTATTTGCAAGGGTTCATGAGAGATTCAAAACTCTTTTGGAAATAGGGAAGAACAAGTGGTTTGTTAGTTCTCAAATATATATTGGAAGTGTATGTTTTTAAACATTGTGAAGGTTTTGAGAGAAAATGATTTTTATAGGTGTTGGAGATATAGCATAAAAATGAGTAAAAATGATGTTTGATTCGAGTCACAACCAAAAAGTATGATTTAAGTCAAAGAGAAAAGTGATTTGATTCAAGATCTGGATTACATGGGAAACCCATATGTATTATTTGAGTCATGATTTGATTCATGAAAACGTATGATTCCAATCAAATGTGACAATGGAAAACCATAGAAATGCAGTATTTCATGATTTGAGTCAAGTGTAAGCCATGATTAGAATCAAAAGGTGGTACGATTCAAATCAATTACAAGTTGCGATTTAAATCATGACAACTTCAAATATTTCCTGCAGTCTCTATTTCATTTGATTCGAGTCATAACTTGTGTGATTTGAATCACACACCTAGAATATCAATTTTGTTTTTCATTTCTAAAGATATTTTAATATTATACAGATGCCATGACTTGAACCAGTCTAAAAAATAGTTCTTGATCCAAAAACTCGATAAATTTACTTAAAGCATATTATTATAAACAAACATTTTTATTTATGCATGCTAAAAGACGAATCTAAAACTAGATCCAGAAATGTGCAACTAATGAGGAGACTCTATGACTGTTGAAAGAGTATATCTTCGGCAAATATTTTTGTATCGTATCCACAGAGATTGGGTAATATTACCGCCGTTCTATAATTCAAATGTTATAAGTTTAGAAAGTAACAGGGTTGTTTTGTTTGGAAAAATATCTTGTTAATAAATGTTAACAAAAACTATGAAATGGTTTTAGTCAAATATAAAGGCTTGGCAAGATTGGAGTTCACTATTTCAAATGTTTATGTTTCCCTATGATAAATAAATAGATTCAAGATTATTAATGATGTTCAAGTATCCTCTCAAAGTCATTTATGTCTAAATGATATTGTGATAATCACTATATTGATCCTTAGACGATCTCTCCACCTAACTATCAATATAGCAATCTTTAATGTTTAATACCAAAGAAGAGTAATGAATAAATCTATCTCTACAACTTATTCACTACTTGAAAATCTGTTTTATGTCTAAACTCAAGTAATCTCTCTCGACAACTACTCAAATCTGGTTTTCAACTTAAAGCAAAAACAGTGTTCAATACATCAACAATCTTTATCTCATATATAAATCAAAGTGAATACATAAACAGATGAGAATAGCTACTACCTCCAATCTTGACAAAAGGGAGTTTAGCTCCTCATCACCATTGTTACAAAGCAGAAAGTTTTAGTAGAAAAACTCTGTTTTTCTCCCTTACAAAAGCTCTCAAGAACAATGTATGAATGATAATCAATAATCCCTAGAATAATGTATTTTCTCTCCTAAAAGAGTTGACATTTCCTTAATTGTTCATTCTCATCCAATGCAGAAAAGCAATTCCAAGGCAGACCCAAAATGGCAAAAACAGCTGGCCTTCAAAACAGCACTTTTGACCCAAAAATCAGTTTGCTGGATTCGCAGAGTTCGCGGGGCGAACTTTGTTCGCGGGGCGAACTGGTCCTGTCATGCAGTTCGCGGGGCGAACTTTGTTCGCGGGGCGAACTGAAGTTGTCTCAGTTTCCTTGTTTTGCAAGCTTCATCCAAAATCTTCCATATTATGATGCTGCAATCCAAAGCTTTCTCATCCAAAAATTCTACAAAACTAACAAATATGTGAAATAACTATTCAAAACAAAATAAATTAAACCTAATTGCATTTATACAAAATAGTGAGAATAAAAGTGTGTAATTACATCAAAACTTGGTAAAAGGGACCAATAAAATGGTATAAAAAGTAGTACTAATTGGTCCCTAACAATGACATAAAACAAAAAAACAAAAAGCTTAAGAGACAAGCAACAAAACTATAACCATTAAGGTGGAAGAGACATGCAACTTCACTTTCTTATTTCAAATATTCCACTAAATGATATTTCTTCATATTCTCTTCTTGATGAAGTTCCTCTATTTGATGTTGAATCTTTCGAGGAACATTCAACTATTGAGATTGTTTTTTGAAGGAGATTACTGGAGTTAACTTATCTTCACACAAGTTCATTGACGGAGTTTCTAGAGATACTTCTAGATTTGAGCTTGTGCCTTCATCGTTTAATAGTTAAACTAATTCATTCAACTTCTAGATGATTTCTTCCTTCTTCGATTTTTCTTGAAAATCATAAACATTCCTATTTCTCTATTTAAGGAATGGATTGGGTTTATGATTCCAGTTCTTATGTATTAGATATTTTTTAGTGATTAAGGTTCTAATATTAATTCCAAAATTTCTAAGGGTAAAAGAGCATTTATACAAAAAAACATTCATCTTCATGGCCTCGTGTGTTGATTCACTCTTGTTCTATACTTACTGATACTCCATCGATCGTTTCAAGAGTGTCCCATATTTCTTTGGCGGAGTAACAAGCGTGGACATATAAAAATTGATTTTCATTTAAGGACATAACTAAAAAGTTTTAGTTTTAAACATACCACTGACCATTAGTTTCCCACTATTCAAAATCCAGGCTTTGAATGAATTTTAAATCTACCTTTCGAAAATTCAAACCTATCACCATTAAATGATGAAGGCGTGTTTAGAAAAGTCCTCTTGTTAAAACCAATGTTGGAAGTCATCTTCCTCTTAAGACAATTAGTCTTTAAATAAGAGTTATGTTCTGATTCCACTTGTTGAACATGTGACCCCATACATAAGGGGGGGGGGGGGATTGAATTGTGGAGGATTGAAAAACAATAGTTTAAAAAAAAATCTAAATTAGAGTTTAAAAACATTTTGTTAGAAATATTTGAATAAGAAGCAGGAAACTAAGAGGAAAACAAAAGAGTTAAAGGAAGAGAGATAACACCAGAGATGTAAAAAAGTTTGGTCTTAAAGAAGTGACTTACTCCTCTCTCCAAGAAATGATCGTGAGAGTATCAAATGATGCTTAAGAGCTTTTAGAAGGTTAAGCCCACTAACTCCCTTATACAAGGAAATAAAGTTTTAGGCTAACTTCCAAGGAAACAATGAACTAGGGTATGAAGCGTTTAGTCTTCATGCTAAAAATTGAAAAAAAAACTTCGAGCGGTTAGTCTCTAAGCCAAACTGAGATTTGGCACAGACTCTATAACAAAGATTGAGTTTTGAGTTAGCTATCCTCCAAACTGAATCAAGATTTTACACTGACTGACCAAGAACCAAACAAAGCTTTTTATCGAGTTGGTCTTACACCTACTAATCTCTTACACATGTTGAACTAAGAAACTGATTAAGATTTTATACTAGGATGATATCAAACCAATTGAGCTTTTGACCAGGCTAAGATCAAGAACTGTTGTGGAGATTTTCCTCTAGTTATTCTTCACGAGCCTAAAATAGAGCTTTTCTTCAATGATGGAGCTCACGAAACAAACCGACTCTTATTCTAATCACCAAAAGTAATTTTACACTAGTTTAGCTTCAAACCAAAATAATTACTTCCTAAGGAAGAAAGATTTACTCAAGAAAAAACTACTCTTGGTAAATTTACAATAAAGTACTTACCCATAACAAATTTTTCACTAAACTCAAGAACTCTCTCAAAGCACTATGACTTAAATATGTGAGAAAGTGGAAATAATTTTGAGAGAGAGTGAGAGAAAGGAAAAGTGAGGTTTTTAAAATTTTATGGATGATTTGAAGTGGTAGAGAACCTCTCTACTTATAGGCCAATGAACGGTGGAATTTTGGAATCAATCCACGGGTAAACTAAATGTCATAATCGATTAGGTGCTTGTAATAATTTATTATTGCTACCCAAATTGGAAGGTTTTGAGAGAGAGTTATAGTAGTAAAAAAGTACATATATGCATATCACCCCTGCAAAAGACAGGGATACTCAGAGGCTTAGTAGGTATATTATGTTATACAGTGGTTAGGGTCTTCCCCCAGCAGTGAGAAGCTCTGAACGATAGATTTTTTGGTGGTTTAAGAGAACTTGCTCACGTGAGGTGAGAGGTTAGGAGTGAAGCATTGTGATTTAGAAAATATGACCTTCCCTTAGGATTTGTCCCCATATCCCCCCAGGGAAGAGGTATTTATTGAGGCATTTTGGGCATAGAGTTTAGGAAACCCTTGTAAGAACAAAAATTGTTCTACAACAGATTCCATGATTTTGATGATAACAAAGGATGAAACCAAAAATGGCACCCTAACGAAAAGTTTCTAAGTGTGCAGGGTTCTAAGGAAAGAAGGAAGAGATCTGATGACGTCATCAGATACAGAATCATATCAGATACAAATTATCAGAAGACCAGAAGTAGAAACACGTTCAAGAAAGTTTAACTCTGAGCAAAACAGCAAAATATCAGAAGCATCTGAACAAGAAGTACGCTCTAGAAGTTCTGACTCTGAACAACGGTATGTCAAACTCCAGAAGCTCTCAGCGCTATCTGAAGAAACCATCAGAACTCAAAAGAGATCAACATCAGAAGATTAGATAGCAAGATTCCAAGATTCCCAGAAACATGAAGACTCTGATCATGGATTTCCTAATAAAGAAAGAGTAACGTTAACTTCAAATAAAGGTTTGGAAATGGATTTCCTAATACAGAAAGAGACGTTAACTCCAAATTCAAATGAAAAGGAACTATATTTGGAAAGAAGTTATTCGAGGAGAAAAAGTAGTATTGGCAAGAAGCTATATAAGTTATGGCATTAATTCAAATTATTGGCCATCAATTTCAACGACTACTTCACTCCTATATAAAGGACTGCAATCAACATTGAGAAAAATTATAGAGAATATACTGAAACATCAACACACATAAAAACGTTTTATTCTCTCAATCTTCACGAAGCTTTTGCTTAGAACGTGAAACACTTTTTGTTCTTACTGTTGTAATATTTGCTTATCTTAGAAGCACTCTAGATTACATTGTCTTTCATCTATTGTTTTATTTTTCCTCAAGTGACTTTGCGCAGTCTGTATACTTGAGAGGACTAAGAGATCTTTCTCTTAGACGTTGGTTGTAAACAATCTTTCAAGATTAGTGGATTAAGTCCTTGTTGAAGGCGAAATCACCTTGGCCGGGTGGACTGGAGTAGCTTTGTGTTATAAGCGAACCAGTATAAATTCCTTGTGTGGTTTTTATTTTAAAAAAAGTGCTTATTTTCCAAAACAATTCAAACCCCCCTTTCTTGTTTTTCTCACCTTCAATTGGTATCAGAGCTCCGACTCTGTTATTGATTTTCTAATCAAACACTTAACAGTGTAGAGAGATCCAGAACGAGAAAAACTATGGCCCACACAAATGAAAAAGATAGTTACAATGCTAAGCCTCCTGTCTTTGATGGAGAGAAATTCGATTACTGGAAAGATAGAATTGAAAGTTTCTTTCTAGGCTATGATGCTGATCTCTGGGACATTGTCACAGATGGATACAAACCTCCTGTCACAGAGGATGGAGCTGAAGTTCCCAGAAGTAAGATGTCAGATGATCAGAAGCGAGTTTTCAAAAATCATCACAAGGCCAGAACCATACTCCTCAATGCTATATCTTACAACGAGTATGAAAAGATCACCAACAGAGAAACAGCCAAAGACATACTTGACTCTCTGAGGATGACTCATGAAGGAAACTCTCAGGTCAAAGAGACAAAGGCTTTGGCGCTTATCCAGAAATATGAAGCCTTCAAAATGGAGGATGACGAAGCCATAGAGGTAATGTTCTCTAGATTCCAAACTCTTGTTGCAGGTCTCAAAGTTCTAGACAAAGGGTACACAACTGCAGACCACGTCAAAAAGATAGTCAGAAGCTTGCCAAAGAAGTGGAGACCCATGGTCACTGCTCTGAAGCTGTCTAAGGATCTGAACAATATCAGTCTTGAAGAGCTGGTCAGTTCTCTCAGAAGCCATGAGATAGAACTAGAGGAAGATGAACCTCAGAAGAAGAACAAGTCTGTAGCATTAAAGTCCAGATCTGAAAGACGCAAATCTGACAGAACCAAAGCCTTCCAGGCAGAAACTGAAGATGCTGATGACTCTGAACCAGAAGATTCTGATGATGAAGAAGAATTGTCCCTCCTGACCAGAAGAGTTAAACAACTCTGGAAAAAGAGGAACAACAACTTCAGAAGACCAAGACCCAGAGGGGATCGATCAGAATCAACCTCAAAAGGTAAAACTAACAAAGATATTACTTGTTATGAATGTAAAGAAACAGGTCACTACAGGAATGAATGCCCCAAGCTAAAGAAAGACAATTCTAGAAAAGAAAGCTTCAAGAAAAATACCTTCAGGACAAAGAAAGGATTAATGGCTACCTGGGATGATAGTGAATCTGGCTCATCAGAATCTGACTCTGATGAACAGGCAAATGTGGCATTTATGGCTACCACATCCAGAAGCAGCTCAGATGAAGAATCTGAAGAGGTATTTTCTGAAATCTCTCGATCTGATCTAGAATCATGCTTGTCAGAAACTCTTAGCTCATATCAGAAATTAAAACAAAAGTTTAAAAATATAAAAGGTTGTCTTGAAGCAAAATTTGAAGAATGTGGCAAACTTGAGATGACAATTCTAAAACGAGAGGATGAAATCAGATCCTTAACATTACAAAGAGATGCAGCGAATAAAAAACGTTTAGAACTGGAAGAAGTGTTATCTCAAACTCCACAAACTTCAAATGCAATAATTTATAAATACGAAGAAGCCTTTCAAGAATTTCTGAAAAATGGGATAGGAAGGAGTTTCATGGCATCCATGATTTATGGAGTCAGTCAGAACAATAAAAAGGGAATTGGGTATGATTCTAAAATTTCTACTGGTGACCAACTTAAATCTCCGTTTTCATATCACTATACGCACACACAAGAACAAAAATTTGAAAATGCTAGAAAACCCAAAGTTATAAGAAACTCTGGGAAAACTAATCAAAGAGGACCCAAGAGATTCTGGGTACCAAAAGATAAGATTGTTTTTGTTGCAGATATCCTATGCAGCAAAGTTCAGACACCAGTCATGGTACCTGGACTCTAGATGCTCGCGACACATGACGGGAAGAAAGTCTATGTTCCAAAGCCTGGAACTTAAAGATGTTGGATTCGTAGGCTTCGGAGGAGATCAGAAAGGAAGGATCAGAGGCTCCGGAACTATTGGTAATGGCACTCTTCCCTCTATATCTGATGTTCTTTACGTAGAAGGATTAATGCATAACTTGTTATCCATAAGTCAATTAAGTGATAACGGTTATGACGTGATCTTTAATCAAAAAACATGTAAAGCCATAAATCAAAACAATGGTTCAGTCCTATTCACAGGCAAGAGGAAAAACAACATTTATAAAATCAATCTTTCTGATTTAAAAGAACAAAATGTTAAATGTCTGATGACTGTTCACGAAGAGCAATGGGTGTGGCATAGACGCTTGGGCCACATTAGCATGAGGAAATTTTCTCAGCTAAATAAACTCGAGTTAGTCAGAGGCCTACCTAAACTAAAGTTTTCTTCAGATGCTCTATGTGAGGCATGTCAGAAAGGAAAATTTTCAAAAACGTCTTTCAAAAAGAAAAATGTTGTTTCTACCTTTAAGCCTCTGGAACTTCTCCACATTGACTTATTTGGTCCTGTGAAAACAGCATCAGTCAATGGAAAGAAGTATGGACTAGTCATTGTTGATGATTACAGTCGCTGGACATGGGTGAAATTCCTAAAGCACAAGAGTGAGTCTCACTCTGTATTCACTAGTTTCTGCTCCAAAGTGCAAAAAGAATTTGACTCTAAAATTATTAGAGTCAGAAGTGATCATGGTGGGGAATTTGAAAACAAAGATTTTGAGGAATTATTTGACTCTAATGGAATATCCCATGATTTCTCCTGCCCTAGAACTCCACAACAAAATGGAGTTGTAGAGAGGAAGAATAGGACACTCCAAGAGATGGCCAGAACCATGATAAATGAAACTAATGTGGCAAAGCACTTTTGGGCAGAAGCTGTAAATACAGCGTGTTACATTCAGAATAGAATCTCTATAAGACCTATTCTGGAAAAGACTCCCTATGAACTGTGTAAAGGAAGAAAACCAAACATTTCATATTTTCATCCTTTTGGATGTTCTTGCTTTATCTTAAACACTAAAGAACATCTGAACAAGTTCGATTCCAAAGCACAGAAAGGTATTATGTTAGGATACTCAGAACGCTCTAAAGGCTACAGAGTATACAACACAGAAACCAAAATTGTGGAAGAATCAATTCATGTCAGATTTGATGATAAGCTTGACCCTGAAAAGTCAAAGCTAGTTGAAAATTTTGCAGATTTAGAAATCACTCTTGCAGGATCTGATAAAGCTCCAGAAGCAACTGTCACTCAGAACTCTGAAGAAATTAAATCCCCAGAAATCCCAAAGAAAGTTAAAAGTCGTATCAACGTATCTAAAGATTTGATTCTGGGAAACAAGAACGAACCTGTCAGAACCAGATCTACCTTCAGGACTTCTGAAGATACTCCTCTGGGACTAGTGTCTCTGATTGAGCCTACGTCCTGTGATGAAGCACTTCAAGATAACGACTGGGTTTCAGCCATGCAAGAAGAATTAGATCAATTCACAAAGAATGATGTCTGGGATCTTGTTCCAAAGCCCAGAGGCACTCACGTTATTGGAACCAGATGGGTATTCAGAAACAAGCTGAATGAGAAAGGAGAAGTCGTCAGAAATAAAGCTCGACTGGTAGCTCAAGGTTATAGTCAACAAGAAGGTATTGACTATAATGAAACCTTTGCTCCAGTCGCAAGGTTAGAATCTATCGTCTTCTTGTATCTTTTGCTATAAACCACTCTATCAAATGGATGTCAAGAGTGCATTCCTTAATGGTTATATTTCAGAAGAAGTGTATGTCAACCAACCTCCAGGTTTTGAAAATCCAAATTTTCCAGAACATGTTTTTAAACTTAAAAAATCTTTATATGGACTTAAACAAGCTCCCAGAGCTTGGTATGAACGTTTAAGCAATTTTCTTCTGGAACACAATTTTATCAGAGGGAAAGTTGACTCCACACTCTTCTGTAAGAACCTTAACAATGATCTCATGATATGCCAGATATACGTTGATGATATTATTTTTGGTTCAGTTAACGCCTCTGTTTGTCAAGAATTCTCTGAGTTAATGCAGGCAGAATTTGAAATGAGCTTAATGCAAGAACTAAAGTTCTTTCTGGGAATTCAAATTAACCAAACTTCAGAAGTTACATACGTTCATCAAAGCAAATACATTAAAGATGTTCTAAATAAATTTGATATGGCTGACTGCAACTATGCAAAAACTCCCATGCATCCGACATGCATTCTTGAAAAGGAAGAAGTAAGCAAAAAGGTTTGTCAGAAGCTCTATCGAGGTATGATAGGCTCTCTTCTCTATCTGACTGCTACTCGTCCTGATATTCTCTTTAGTGTCTGTCTCTGTGCCAGATTCCAATCAGATCCTAGAGAATCTCATTTAACAGCAGTTAAGAGAATTCTCAAGTATCTGAAAGGAACTCCTAACCTGAGCCTGATGTATGAGAAAACATCAGAGTATAGACTTCCGGGTTACTGTGATGCAGATTATGCAGGAGATAGATTAGAACGAAAAAGCACATCTGGAAATTGCCAGCTTCTGGGAAACAATCTGATATCCTGGGCCAGCAAGAGACAGTCAACTATTGCTCTATCTACTGCAGAAGCAGAATATATCTCAGCATCACTGTGCACAACTCAGATGCTCTGGATGAAGAATCAGTTAGAAGATCTGCAAATCTTCGAGAGTAACATTCCTATCTTCTGTGATAATACTGCTGCCATTTGTCTAAGTAAGAATCCCATTCTACACTCCAGAGCTAAGCACATTGAAATAAAACATCATTTTATCAGAGACTATGTTCAGAAAGGGATAGTAACATTGAAGTTCATTGATACAGATCATCAATGGGCAGATATATTTACTAAGCCTTTAGCTGAAGATAGATTTCTTTTTATCTTAGAAAATCTGAACATTCAAAATTGCCCTGAATAAATTGTGCCTCTGAAGATGTAAAATGAGACTCTGACATAAACAAACAAGTTTCTGTCTCTGACTCTGATACCTCTACCAAGTTAAGAAGATATCTGAGTTAGAAATCTCCAGGAACCAATCCTTTGGTATTCCTGAAGATCAGATACATCAAAACACGTGGAGCACTTAGCGTCTAACCTTGGAACTTCTAGACAGCTGTCCAGAAGAAATTCAAAGGCCAGACGATTGAGATCTCCTCGAGCAGTGTGCATACTGTTGGGATTAGACATTCATTAATGAGCCTTAATCATTTTCCCCCCAAGCGTGCTAACTTGAGTTCTGTGCTAACGCTGAATTGTGTGTCGTTTTGCATGTGTTTTCGTTTAGGGTATTTAAACACTCCTCTCACATTTCACACACTTATCACTCTCACTCTCTCTCAAACCCTCTCTGAAGCATTTCTACAAACACTTCATCTTCATCTTCTTCTTCATCAACTATGGATGCTCAACAACAACAAGTTTTCAACTTTTCTCAACAAATGGAATCCAACACCACTGCCCAGAGTTCAAGCATTTCCACTCCAACAGTTACAGGCGTTTCCATTACTCCAGTGTACAAGGAACCCCATGTTCTTGATCGTGAACCTCATGTCAACCTAGCAACCCCCTTTGAGGGACTGGAAGTTTTATGTGAAACACTGGTAGACTTCAACAACATGAAAAGGAATGGAGTAGATCTTACTGAAGAACTCCGTCAACAAGGGTGGGAAAACTACTTCCAAAGGCTTTATGGCCCTGTTTACCCAAATCTCATCAAAGAATTCTGGAGATTTGCTGACGCTGATGACCATTTCATCGTATCCTACGTATTGGGGGTAAAGATGGTGATTACTGAAAAGTCAATTGCTTCTTTACTGAACATGGAGAAAGATGGAGGAAGAAGGATCTACAACATCAACCCTAGGTCAAGGCGCATTGCTCAGGAAATAAATCCAACCATTTTCAAACTCAACACTGAAGGCAATCCTTCAAAGAACAAAGAACTTCATCAGAACCTCAGAGTATGGCTCAAGATCATTCTGGGAACCATTCATCATCGTCCAGCATCAAACTCCTCTGACTACATCAATACAGATCAGAAGTGAATTCTGTATTGCATTCACAAGAGTTTGAAGCTCTGCCTTCCTGCACTACTCTTCAGATATCTCAGAGACTCTGTAAGGGAGACAAGAAACAACATGAAACCCAGAACCTACATCCCCCTGGGAAGACTGTTGTCTGATGTTCTGATCGAGAATGGGCTGGTAGATCATCTGGAGAAGAACAAACTGATGGAAGATCTGGCGATAGATACTGGAAGGCCTCTGAACGCCAGAAATCTCAAGAGCATGGGAATCTTGAAGAAGATTCAAGTCAGACCCACGCTGGACACCTCCTGGGACGCCTTGAAAGATAAGAGGAAGCTGCCCCATGGTCTTGCAAGGTTCTACAAGAATGAACCCAGAGAAGCTATCCTCTTCTATATGCAGCGTCTGAAGGATGAAGGAGTCGACATCTCTGATTTCAGACTGAACGATTGTCTAGATTCAAAAGAAGACTTTGTCAGGTTCAAAAGAGATCCCTCTGAAAAGAAATCTTCAAAGGCCAAGAAAGCAAGGCTAGGAGAGACTTCTGGAACCAGATCTCCAGCACCTCTGCAAGTAACTACTGGTAAGTCTGCTCCCTTTATTCCCTCTGAACGTCTTATGGCTTCTTCTAATCCTCTCCCAACACCACCTATATACACATCCTCTAAAACCCCACCTTCTACAACCAGAACCTCACAACCTCTACCCAATTTTAATCGTGCTCATACATCACTACCTCTATCTGAAACTGAAGAAATGAACCAAACCACTTCCTCTTCATCATCTTCAGCCCCAGAATCACCTCCATACCTTATCCTCTCCTCTGACCCAGAACACTCTGACCCTAACTCTCCAACCCTAGCCCAAATTCAGGCTCAAAACCTCGCTTCACAACAACCAACACAACCTGAAGTAATTTCACCACCACAACAAACAACAAACACACCCTCTAAAGCTCAACCCTCTGACCTCCACACCTCTGATATCACCCCGCCAAACACCTCAGTTGAACCTGAACCTGAAGCTGAAGCTGAACCTGAACCTCTAACACTAAACCTCAGCCCTCCAACCTCTCCACCTCATACCTCTGAACCTGACCTTTCTATACCTACCCTCGAGGAAGCCATCATGCTGTTCGCAGGGGCTTCAGTTCAGAAGGTCAAGTCTCGGACCAGTAACTCTGGCATCAGTGATGATCCCGATTCTGTAAGGACACACTGGAACAGAGTCATTGGCTGGATGACCTCTGAGGCTTTTAAACTGAAGCACATCTCTGAACAAGTCAGAAACGACTTTATCAGAGATGCTGAGGCAAGACTACAGGAGAGACTTGCAAGAGAAGCTGAAGAAGAAGCCAGAAGGCTGGAGGAAGAAAGAGCAAGGGAAGCTGAAATCCTAAGGGCAAAGGAAGCTGAAGCTAAAGCTCTGGCCGATGCTGCTGCTGCTGCCGAAGCTGAAGCACAGGCTGCTGCTGAAGCTGAAGCAAAGGCCGCTGCTGAAGCACAGCAGGCTCTGACTCAAGGGGAGTCCTCATCTGTTGTTCCTATGGTTCTCCAGACGCTGGAAGAACTGAAGAAAGATCAGAAGGAACTCCGTGCCAGAATGGATAAACAAGACACTGTCAACGACAACATTCAGAAATTGCTAGCTCAATTGCTTCAGAGAATGCCTCCGCCTCCCAATCCCTAGGCACTTAGGATTTTGTTTGCCTGTTGTCTTGCTTTCCTTGTTTCTGATGTTCACTTGTTCTTTTTGCCCTTGTCTCCGTTGCCTTTTTATCTGAATATAATGCTTTTCACTTGAATTTCTTTTTTTTGCTATGTCTTTTTGATTCTGACAAAAAGGGGGAGAAGTCATTAATAGCTCTGATGAAAATACTGTCTAAATACCTTAAGCACTCTGCAACATATTTTTCTTAAAAATAAATTTATCTAACACTAGACTTAAGAAATTGCAGAAGGTATCAAGAAACCTCATTACTTAGAAGCTCTGGTAAGGACTTCTGAACTCCCTAGCCTATCTCAGGGGGAGCTCTTGTCTATCTGATCTGATATTGTTTATGTTTCATCTGCTAATTGAGTTTGTTTTGTCATCATCAAAAAGGGGGAGATTGTAAGAACAAAAATTGTTCTACAACAGATTCCATGATTTTGATGATAACAAAGGATGAAACCAAAAATGGCACCCTAACGAAAAGTTTCTAAGTGTGCAGGGTTCTAAGGAAAGAAGGAAGAGATCTGATGACGTCATCAGATACAGAACCATATCAGATACAAATTATCAGAAGACCAGAAGTAGAAACACGTTCAAGAAAGTTTAACTCTGAGCAAAACAGCAAAATATCAGAAGCATCTGAACAAGAAGTACGCTCTAGAAGTTCTGACTCTGAACAACGGTATGTCAAACTCCAGAAGCTCTCAGCGCTATCTGAAGAAACCATCAGAACTCAAAAGAGATCAACATCAGAAGATTAGATAGCAAGATTCCAAGATTCCCAGAAACATGAAGACTCTGATCATGGATTTCCTAATAAAGAAAGAGTAACGTTAACTTCAAATAAAGGTTTGGAAATGGATTTCCTAATACAGAAAGAGACGTTAACTCCAAATTCAAATGAAAAGGAACTATATTTGGAAAGAAGTCATTCGAGGAGAAAAAGTAGTATTGGCAAGAAGCTATATAAGTTATGGCATTAATTCAAATTATTGGCCATCAATTTCAACGACTACTTCACTCCTATATAAAGGACTGCAATCAACATTGAGAAAAATTATAGAGAATATACTGAAACATCAACACACATAAAAATGTTTTATTCTCTCAATCTTCACGAAGCTTTTGCTTAGAACGTGAAACACTTTTTGTTCTTACTGTTGTAATATTTGCTTATCTTAGAAGCACTCTAGATTACATTGTCTTTCATCTATTGTTTTATTTTTCCTCAAGTGACTCTGCGCAGTCTGTATACTTGAGAGGACTAAGAGATCTTTCTCTTAGACGTTGGTTGTAAACAATCTTTCAAGATTAGTGGATTAAGTCCTTGTTGAAGGCGAAATCACCTTGGCCGGGTGGACTGGAGTAGCTTTGTGTTATAAGCGAATCAGTATAAATTCCTTGTGTGGTTTTTATTTTAAAAAAAAGTGCTTATTTTCCAAAACAATTCAAACCCCCCTTTCTTGTTTTTCTCACCTTCAACCCTTAGGGGTGACAACCGCTCCCTCATGAATATGCGAGATTTATTGACCACCTATTCTACAAGGGATCATGGATAACTCTCTCTCTGCTAATTGATGGGGGATCAAATTATTATACATGTCACCAGTCCCATAGGAAAGCCCCTTGTTATGTCTAGATGTCACCCATGCAACAACGCTCTTAGGCAGGGATTCTGAAGCCGCCCTTGTTCATGAATCTCACAAATATAAAACTACATAGTCCTTCAAGCACGAGGACTTGGTAAAAGGGCGAAGTCTTTTCAAGGATTTTTTCATTGGTGAGGTATGCCCCTCAACTTTGGGCGAGTCCCTTAGCTGAAGGAAACCTTATTCATGAGAGACGAGTCCATCAGCTGAAGGAAAACTTATTTAATTATATAAGCCTTTAATTGAGAGATGAGTCATCTTCCATATGTCTCCTGATTAACTAAAAAATTTAATTAGGAATGTCAATCAATTATTATGTTGGCCACACTTACTTCCATTTAATGTAAGTAATGATGGCCTATTTTTTGAGACTTTAAACGTTAATGGAACATGACAAAAAAGTGCTGATTTTTTACAAAACTATGGGGGAGTCTAAAGGATTACTTGTGGTTCCCGCTCCCTTATAAAATCTTTCTTCTTTTATCTCATTTTCTCCATTTCTCTCTCTACTCCTGCAACCTCATCTAAACTTCCTAGCTCCTCATCTCTCCTACTTTCTCGTTCATAAACTTCTTCCAAGTATGAATTTTGCTTTCTCTCACTTTCGGTAGTGAGTAGGGTTTACAAAGAAAATTTGAAATAGGGCTTAGAAAAAAAGTAGGGTCATAGATTTTGAGGGTATTAGTTACCCATTTTGACGATTGCGACGATGGTGGTAATTTACTCTTTCCTACTATTTTCTCAGGAACAAAGAGACAATGTCTACCCCTTCCTTCGTGTCTAAGGATGTTAAATATATCGAAGCATGTTATACTTTCAACGAACAGATCCTCCATTTCTGATTAGGAGTGAAGGTTTCCTTTTCAAAGGATGGAAATCTGGTTACTCTGGAAGCTTGTTAGCCATCAAAGAGGGCCACCACGTCCGCCTCCTCTGATCCTCCTCTATAATTATACTTATACCTCCATTTCATCAAGAATATTGGGTTTCTTTTCCCTCTTTCCCCCATTTTCATGGAGGTCTTAAGGGTTCTCAATGTTGCGCCTTCTCAGCTGTTCCATAATAATTGGGGTTATATCAAGTTTTTTGAGATGGTTTGCGAGAACTTAGATGTTACTCATACTGTGGGAGTAACTTTTTTTTTCCAGTTTTCACCACCAGACCAATAAGAGGTATATGAATGTCTTTGGACGGTCAGCTGGGGAAGGCCCTTTTTATGTTCCACTCCAATCATTGCAAATATTGGAAGGACAAGTTCTCCCGCGTGGGTGTTTTTAGACAATATATGTGACTATTGCACATTGTTTTGCATATCAAATGGTGATAATTTATGTTAAGGAGAATAAGCAGAGGTGAAAAAAATATCAAGGTTGTTTGTTCAGACACCACTAGTCCCCAGAGTCACCCCGAGGGTTTTACCGTCAAGGGGAGGAAAAGGAAAGTTGAGGATCTGACTCCAAACTCGCCCAACATGAAGGATCAAAGGCTATAAGAGGGTCCTTCTTCTGCTGCTGATACCGACTCACCTACTTCTAGGAAGATGAGCACTCAGGCGCCTTCCACAGGCGAGGATCCTCCACCTCTTGTGACATTTTGGAACAATGTAGGTTTTGACACCCTCTGATTCAAGAGTTCTCACCTTCCTTTCTCCAAGGAATTTCCTATTGACTACCAGGACTTTCTCTCCAAACAGACCTTGACTATTATAAGCATGAAGGATAACCTTCTGCTGAGGGTGTTCATGGTGCAAGATGGCAACCAGGAGAGGCAAGACAAATCTAAGAAAAAGTTAGAGGAGAAGCTGTAAAAGCATGTCAATGCCTACAATGAGAGCCAAATACTGCTGAAGTCCCTCTAAAAAGACAAGAAGAAATGGGAGGAGGTAAAGTCCAGGGCCAAAGAAATATCCACTAAGAAGAAATCCTTGTACATTTCTCTTCTTCCTTAAAAGGAGCTGGAGAAGAAAATGTTGGAGCTCACCGAGGAGGCAGTGTCTACTTCTGCCATCTATTTGAAACGTTTCAAAGAGCATGTTTCCTTCCTCTGTCCAAATCTGAATCCGACCCAAATTGATTTTCTCAAAGTCATACGTGGTGGCCACCTAGTGGGTGAGGAGTGGGTTGCCTCCCTAGAGCCTAAAAGTCCTGCTCCCCTTAAGGACACCACTAGCAATGGTGTGCCGACAAAGGGTGGTGAATTCGAAGTCCCTCATCCAGTGAAAGCTATCGGGAAGGAAATGAATCAGGAAGAGGATTAATGTTGTAGTTTTTCTTGGCCTCTAGTGGCCTTTTGTTATATTTCTTCACCTATTTGGGGGATTTTTGTAATTGTATGAACAACGGTGTCCCTTGGGGCATATTTTATATTAATTTCCTTTATTCCATTCTATTTTATAGTCATTTTTGTATGATTAATCATTTGGCGCTTTGCCTAGGGCGTAGTTATCATCGCTCCCCTTGCAATAATTTGACTACTTTTAAGAACTACAAGGTGACACACCTTTTTTCCCAAAAGATGGTTAGGATCATATTTAGGAATTCTACATTTTGATTGCTTCTCTGTGTGGCAAGGATTCCACCAAGGGATCCAGCATTTCGATTGCCTTTGTGGGCGGCAAGGATCCCACTTAGGGATCTAATGTTTTGATTGCCTCCATGGGCGTAATAGACCCCACTTAGGGATCCATTGTTATGATCACCTTTATGGGTGACAAGGATCCCACTTACGAATCTAGTGTTTTGATCACCTCTATGGGAGGAAAGGATCCCACTTAGGGATCCAGCTTTTCGATCACCATTATGGGCGAAAAAGATTCCAATTAGGGATCCGGCATTTTGGACGCCTCTATGGGCGGCAAGAATACCACTTAGGGATCCAACATTTTTATTGCCTTTGTAGGTTGCAAGGATCCCACTTAAGGATCCAACATTTTGGTCGCCTCTATGGGAGACAAGGATCCCTTTTAGTGATTCAACATTTTGATCGCCTTTGTGGGTGGCAAGGATCCCTCTAAAGGATCCAGAATTTTGATTGCCTTTATGGGTGGCAAGGATCCCACCCAGGGATCCAGTGTCATTAACGCCTTTATGGGCGACAAAGATCCCACTTAGGGATACAACTTTTTGATCTCCTATTGGCGACAAGGATCCCACTTAGGGATCCAACATTGTGATCGCCTTTATTGGTGGCAAGGATCCCACTTAGGGATCCAGCGTTTTGATCGCCTCTATCAGCGACAATGATCCCACTCCGGGATTCAACATTGTGATTGTCTTTATGGGCGTCAAGGATTCCACTTAGGGATCTAACATTTTGATTGTCTCTATAAGAAAATCTTCTTTTAAGCTTTTAGGTTTCCTCCAAAGAAGAGAGTAACCGCAAACACAAAATTTATAAGATAATAAAATGAGCACTTTCTGTCTTTTCTTGCTTCAACCTTTCCTCTTCTTGTACATAAAATAAAATGAGCTCCTTAAGAGACCATTTCTTCTTTTGATACTTATAAGATATCTTAAATTGAGTGAAGTGTGAAGGAAGAGAAAGTAATATTAAATGAAAGAGCAAGTCTTCTAACAACTCTTAAGTTTTGAAATAATGTTTGACATGCCCATTATGTATTCCTTTATATTTTCTTTACCTTGATACTTCATGGAAATCAAGTTTTAAAGAAGAGTACTTGTTTTCGTCTTATCGCTTTTTGCAAAGCACTTTTCAATTTCAGCAACAAAATATTTGAAACTTGTTATCTCTTCCGAGATAGTATCCTTAAAGACCTCAGAAATGTTGCGCTTAATGATCATGCGACTCATGCGATTGAAGCGATCCCACTTCATCTAATATTCCGTCTATTCAGAGGTACTAGATTTCGTAGGAGAAGGTGGTTGCTCATTCCTTAATGCAAGGTCAAGATTCATTTAGTCAAGAATAATTTCCATGTTCGTTTTCAAATCCTTAAAACTTGTCCCATTAAGGACCAAAACTGATTTCATATTGGCAGATATCGAAACAATTGTAGCTGAAAATTGAATAAAAATAAGCACTTTAAATATACTCACTTTAAAAGAAAATTGAAACATTAATATGTTCAAATAATGACATAACCCATCTCAGGATACCTAGTGCACCATCAATATCAAGCCTTTGGATATTAATATTAAATGTTAGTGGTACTCTTGTTGTAATGATCAAACATTGATAATAAAACATGTCGAATAATGAACCTCTCTTTGGAGACTTATCATTCACATGTGAAACCTTATAATTATCACATGTTTACCATCACATATGTGTATGAAATCCGACCAAATATCAACCGTCTTTTAGTTCAGTTAATACTCGCAATCTCCATAAAATATGTGACTTTGATGACATTTCATTTTTATTGACTCATTTAAAATGTTAAGCTATTGTATAAAATACAAACCGTAGGTAAAATTTGAACAAAAATGCACCAAAATTAATGGATATAATAACTAAGGGATACGACCATGCAAACTAGCACGACCTGTCCGTGTTCCAATCTGTGCCTAAGAGTATTTACAAATTTTATGGAATTGTTATGTAACTTTTAGCAATCATCACTAACGTCAACAAAATTGGCAATTGCCAATCACACTATTTCTAATGGGGATGAAGAGAGAATTCTGATAAATCATATGTATCATTACTCTACAAATAAGGAACATAACTCATATAAGTAACTATCTTAGTTACTTCTCAATTTTTAATATTATAATTTTTCTTTCTCATCAATCTTTCGTGGCATATATATCCTTAGCCATAGATTTAGTATTAATTAAATCATTTTTAATTTTGATTAATTAAATAATAATCTTAACACATTAAAAATTACATTGGTGACCAAAAACTCTAATATTATTTACTTATTGAGTACTTGATTGTGTTTTGTTGAATTGCATTAGACAATGTTCGTCAAGCTTTGATCTTAATAACATGTGTTGTCATATTGTGAGTGAATAAATTATTTATTTAACATATATGTGATTCATATGTTTACTAAATAAGTAATTCACCAGAGATAGTTGATGTGTGACTTGTTTTTTCGAGTAAAACAAGTAAATGTAAACATATAATTCAGACCAGAACATATTCAGTGTTATAACTTACTCTAGGACTAGTAACTATAATTAACTGTTGATTACTAATAATATACTTATTTTGTACCTCTCTTGATGGTTAACACTTGGATAACTATTATCAAGTCACAGTCACTTATGTTACTATAGTAGATATTTATAAGTCATTCTGATTGAGCTTTACTTGTTTAATGTGCACACTAAACAAGCCAATTATTAGACATTAGTTTCCTTATTGTGTAACATTAAAACATCAAAAGTAAGTGTAGCACTCAATTATTTTTTCGAGTAATTAATTTTTTTAAAATATGAATATAATTTTTATTTTTATTGTTTGCCATTTTTTAATTTTAGTAAAAAATGTCAAAAATAATTAAATTCAAAGTTTTATTTATTTATCATATTAACTGAGCTCAATTTTACAAAAACAAATGATAATAATCTTAATTTTTCTTTCATTTTACCATCATATTACTTTCAATTTAATTTAATAAAAAACATAAAAATATTCATTACAAAATCATTTTAATAATTTCTTTTGAATCATCACTATTTTTATCATTATTTTTAAATTCATCCTAAAATCTTAAAAAAAATTATTTGTTTCAATTACTAATCTTCAATAAAAAATTATTAACAAAAGTTGAATTAAAAATACAAAAATTGATAGATTCTATACCTTCTTTATTCCATTTCAAATACAAAAAATAAAATAAAATGAATTACAGAATAAATTACAGCAGTTTATAAAAATAATTCTTTTGCATTAATCCAATATTCTCTACTACAAAGAGCACTGCATTATTTGTTTTTATTTTGGTTTTGGTTTTGGTTTTGTTTGAGTGGATTTTCTATTGTGGCTTTTTATTTTTGGAACCGTTTTGCTACTGTGGACCTGAACTTTATGTTGGGCCTGAGATACATTTATCATGTGTATGTGTTGTTTTGAATTTGATTTATCTTTAATTAAAAACTCACATTTCATACTAACACTTTAACCATCCAATAATTTATTTATTTATATTAAATGTTATTAAACACTTGAGTTGTTACAATTTGATCATTTTAAACTCGATGATAATAATAATAATAATAATAATAATAATAATAATAATAATAATAATAATAATAATAATAATAATAATAATAATAATAAGTAGTAGTAATAATAATGTTAACTACAAAATAATAATTAAAATGTAGTATTTTTTATCTGACATTTAAGACACCTAAATTATAATAATTTAATAATTTTAAATTTTTATAATAATAAATTTGTTAACGTCTCGTTAAGACAATTTAGTTAGTATTTATACAAAAATATCAAATACAGAGGCGCGAGTTCGAACCCGCGACATCATACTTATTCATCTTTAAAGAGTGAAATCTCAGTCACTATGCTACTTGATAAAAAATAACAATATGCTTGCTAATAATAAAATAAGATTGAATGAGTCTTTGACATTTAGGTGAGTCTTTGATCAAATATGAATGTTTCCCATAATGACGATTCATCAGTGGTATCAGGGTTGATGGTTCGAGTAAGGGACTAGCTCCTTATATCGAAAGTCTTCCTAACATGGTGATGATCAGGTGACGTGTCTCGTTGAAGTTCCCTTGACGTGATAATGGTGTTTGTCAATGGCGATATAAGTATGTGGATGAAAGAACTTCCACTTGAGATAAAACATATTGAATGAGCTTGAGTGAGAGATTGTTGAGAAGCAAGTGTGAGTTGTGTAATTCCTACATTACTGAGAAAAATGGAGGTTGATGATGTTGAGAAACAAGTCTGAGTTCTAAGCCGCACATTGCTTAGAAAAATGGACGTTGAACATTTTATAAATAAGATGACTCATACACATATAACTTTGAGATTTTGGGTGAATATGTTGATGACTCAAACCGTTCTCCTCTTATGATGATGCATGAACAATTGTGTTGTTTTTCTTTAATGTCGGTAGCTGATGTTATAAAAATCAATGTTCTTTTATAAAAGTATTTGTGTTTCTCATGTAACTTAAAAATTATACAATGACGTGACATCATATTTGACATCACAATTTCAAATATTATTTCTCCTATTTATACTATTTGGCCGACTTGATCAAATACGACATATATTTTACACCTTCAATATATAGTGGATTAGAAAATGGGTGAAACACGCTCAATTGCCACTTAAACTAATTGTAGACAGCTTAGGCTTTAAAGTATCCACATACCATAATAAAGCTCATTTGCCACACGTTTCCTTCATGAAAGGTATAGAACCAAACACTACATTAGAAGGGTTGACAAATATCGAATGTTTTCGGTGGGCTGGTCGGTACATATCCCCATGTGTAAAACGGATTATCGTATAAAAATTAAGATTTATTATAATTAAATTATAATTAATTTAAATTTAATAAAATGTTTCTCAAAATTAAATCATAATTAAATAATTTTTTTTATAAAGTTAAGCAGTTGACAAATTTACATGAAATTATCAAAAATTGAGATGACTCTCTTGACAAATTTACATAAAAGTTAGCTATTATATTTGAATTGGTATAAATTATTATTAAAATTTAAATGGTGTTGGAAATCAAATGAGAACAAAAATAATACAAGGATTAAAAATTACTATTGATGTCAAGTTTTAGATTGAAATATTTTAATTTTGGTATTCCAGGAAATAAATCTCTATTATTGGTTCGTATTTATAAAATGTTAACCATCTCCTCTAGAATTTAGGAAATCAATTGGGGGCAGAAATTACCTCAGAACTCTCTTTCTTTCTTAATCTTTCTTTCCTAATCTTAGTATGATATGTATCCTTTTATCAGGGTTTTATTTGAATTTTTATTTATTGATACATTAAATTAATTTATTCATGTTATTAATAAACTATTTTAATATCTATGTGCTATAGTTATGAATTAGTTAAAGTTAATATTATGTTTAATAATTTAAAAATAAAAAATTATAATTTATTAATTATAATTTATTTATACTTAAACTTTTTCAGATTTATTTTTGGAAATAGATAACTATATCCATGTGCTACAATTATAAATCAATTATAATTAATATTTTAATAACTTCAATTTAAATATAAAAGTGATTATAATATATTAAATTTTTTCAATAAAGGCTCATGTATTGAAATTGAAGAAAGAAGAAAAAGGAATATGGAGGTGGTATAAGATTTTACAAGCCTCCCCATATATGTCAAAGATACCAAGGAACAGTAGAGGCGAAACCAAAGACATTGACCACCATCAAATATTCATACTCAATTCAAAGATTTTGTCAATTGTTATCATAGACAATCTCATTAGCTCTGAGCACAACAGAAAAATCAATAAGAAAAGAAGTATTTCAAGAGAGATGATCAAAATAAGATGATGAACTTTCTAATAAGACTTGTTTTTATCCCGTTGATTTGGTTGGAAATTCATCAAAATCTACAGAGAATTTTAATGCACAATCCACAATTGAAAAAGAATAGAAAAGATTAAAATTAGGGAAGAAAAGGAATTAAGATTTTGACGAGAGAAAGAAAAAGAAGAAATTGTTTATACTGAGTTTCTCTCTGCTATCAAATAAATTTATTTAACTGTGCAACTGCATTTTTTTAAATGTGTTACAATCAATAATAGGGGTTACTCCCTATTTATAAGTTGAGTTTACTTGTTCCCTAAGCAAAACTCGAACTAACCTAATTCAACTAAAATTACAAATAAGCCTAAGTCAAAAATCGTTGTCAAGCAACCTGCTCCGACATTTCGACCTAAACTCTTTCGGGATTTCCTTGCTTCTAGCGAGTAATCTAATTTGACACAAGAAATTACAATTTAACACACCACCTAATTCATTCTATCTAAGCTATCTATATTCATCATAGACCTTTCATCATGATGTCTGCAATCTGATTCTCAGTTATGCAATGTTCAAAGTTTAGTTTCCCATCTACCACTTGCTCTCAAAGATAATGGAATCTCGTTTCGGTGTGTTTGCTTCGTCCATGCGCTATTAGAGTCTTCGTCAGATTAATAAAAGACATGTTGTTGATCTTTATGGTAATCGCTTCATGATTCTTCCTTGTAATTTATTTGACCAAATTCACCATCCATGTTGCTTGATATGCACAAACAGAAGCACCTACGTATTCTGCTTCACATGACGAAAGTGCCACTACTGGTTCTTTTCTAGAACTTCAAGCAACTGGTGCACCACCTAGCATAAACATGTTGTGAATTTTCTATCCTCAGCATCCCTACATCAACTTGAGTTGGTGTATCCCACTAGCTTGCACTCTTTTCCTTCATCATCCGTAGGAAAAAAATGTCATAGTCGAGAGTTCCTTTTAGATACCTTAGTATCATATTTGTTGCTGCTAGGTGTGATTCCTTTGACTTTTGCATGAATCTACTCACCATACATACATTATACGATAGATCAGGCCTTATGTACAAAGGTATCGAAGTAATCCAATGGTCTTTTGTACCATGTCGGATCGATATCATCTTCATTTGTGTCATTAGACAGTTGTAATATGGGCTCAACTGGAGTCGAAGTTGGGTTGCAATCTTGCATCTCAAATCTCTTGAGTATTTCGCATGTATATCTTCTTTGATTCATCACTAATCCTTTACTAATATTATAGAATTTGATACCAAGGAAGTATGAGATATTTCCCAAGTATGACATTTCAAACTACTCACTTAGGCCAAGTTTGAAGTCTTTGATCTCCTTCTTGCAACTTTCTGTTATTAACAGGTCATCGACATAGAGACATGGTATAAGCAACTCATTATTGATTATTTTTACATATACTCCATGGTCAGCTGTGAACTTCACAAATTCCTTCTCCCTTAGGGAACAATCTATCTTTTTATTCCAAACTCTTGGAGCTTGCTTAAGTCCATACATGGCTTAATGCAACCTGTATACCTTGTTTTCTTCGCCATGTTTCATAAATCCAGCTGGTTGTGCAACATAAACTTCTTCATCTAAGGGGCCATTCAGGAATGTACATTTCACATCCATCTGACATATGTGTTACTTGTTCATGTTTGCTAGACAACCAATCAACCTAACTATTTTGATCCTAGCAATAGGTGGAAAAACTTCATCGAAGCAATTCCTTCCTTCTGAAGAAATCCTTTCACCACAAGTCTTGCCTTGCGTCGAGTTACTTCACCTTTGGGATTCAACTTCACCTTGTATACACATTTCACATATATTTCCTTCTTTCCTAGAGGCAATTCGACAAGTGGTCAAGTTTTGTTGACTACGATGGACTTCAATTCCTCATTCATTGCTTTCACCCACTTTGAATCCTCCAATGCTTCAGCTGTATTGACTAGTTCAATATTTTCATAGAAAGCATAGCGTACCAGCTCACCTTCATCATCGACCACATCGTCTTATGTAATCATAAATTATTGCAACCTTGCAGGCACATGTCTTGTCCTTTGAGGTATGCTTGTACTTTCTTGACATCTGACTTCTTCCTGTTGAACTTCTCTTTCGAATTCCCTTATTGCTTCTTCACATAAGATTCTCACTGAATCTTTCTTGACATTTTCAGTCTAATCTGATTCCTTAATCTCATATATGATCATCTCTCTGTTGATCACTACTTGTTTGTTCATTGGGTTGAACAACTTGTAACCTCAAGTTGAATGATATCTTATTAGAATCATTTTACTCGACTTGTCATCAAATTTTCTTCTCAACTGATTTGGCACATGTCTATGTGCTATAGATCTAAATACTTTTAGATAACTCAAGCTAGGATTGACACCATATCAACATTCTTCTGGCGTAATTCCTTCTAGCCTTTTCGTCATACATCTATTCAAAATATATATGTTGTAGCCGACACAACTTCTCCCCATAATCCTTTGGGTAGATGCTTGCCTTTCAACATACTTCCCACCATATTCATGATGGTTCTATTCTCCCTTTCCACAGTTTCATTCTACTATGGAGTGTAGGGTGGAACCACCTCATGCACAATCCCTTCTTTCTCACATAACAAGTTGAAGTCTTTCGACATATATTCTCCACCACCACTAGTCCTCAGAATATTGAGCTTTAGACCACTTTGTCTTTTGACCATAGATTTAAACTTGGCAAATACCTTGATCACTTCACTTTTCTTCTTGATCAGGTAAGTCCATAGTTTTTGACTGGAATCATATATGAATGTGACAAAGTATCTGTTACCTCCAATTAAATCGACCTAGATAGGACCATATACATCACAATATATGATTTCAAGAATTGTCTTCGACTTGCCTCCTGTATCCTTGCTAAAGTTGTTCTTATGTTGCTTCTCCTGCACACATTCCTTACATACTTCATTTGTAATTTCGATTTCTGGTAACCCTGAAACATATTTCTTCTTTTCAAGTCTCTGATGTCTTTGAAATTTAGATTGCCAAGTCTATAGTGCCATATCCATTCATCCCTGCTAGCTGCAGTTGCAAGGCACTTGTGCTCCATCATATTAAGTTTAATCTTGAAGGTTCTATTATGAGACATTAGAGCCTTCAAGATTAACCTTCCACCTGAGTCGAGAACTCTCATCATCTTGTCTTTGATCTGTTAGACGGTGTGGCTAGTGATCGAGAGGGGGGGTGAATAGATCACCTCTTTTTAATTTAACGGATTTGAAATTTTATCAGAGTTTTCAAAGTTGGCGGAAAAATCAGTCCCGAATCGACTTCCGTCTATTCTGAACCGCTACTAGAAAGCCGGACACACAAGTTTAATTGCTGGATTTTAATGAGAATGACAGAACCAATTCACACCAGAATTATAACTAATTGAATGCACTTATCATTAAAGTCTATTTCCAATGAATAAAATCTAGCTAACCGTTTTATCAAACAGTTGGTGTGTATGTGATCAATGTTAAGCAGCAATGAAGTTTGATTAAAGTTTTCTTGCCACTGCTGTCTTGAAAAAGAAGCAATCACCACACACTAACTAAAATTGCGAAAACAGTTTGAAAAACGTAAAGAGGAATAAGGTAAGAGTACGATACGCAGAGATTTGGTAAGGAAGTTCCCCACGTCGTCCTCGCGTGTGGGTACGTCTCCCTCTCAATTTCAAATGAAATTGAGAACTTTGATTATCAATTATTGCCGAATCCGTTGATACAAGGTTATGATACAAAGATAGAATTCTAAACTCTAAGAACCTCTTCTTGTATAAACCTTCACTTGATCTGAGCACAATCAAGATTTTCCTGCACAAAGTTGCAAACAATTCACCGGTTCCACGACCTGCTTGCGAAATCCCCCGATCTCCAAACGCAATGCTGCGGCTGAATATGTTCTGCAAATGTGACTCCCAAACCCTCAAGAACACTCCAGTTCTTGAAGGACAAACCAGTAGGTTTTTCCTAGAAACCCCCTTCAATCTTCGACTCAGCTAGATCCTCGATCGTTCCACTGCAAACCACAGCTAGATCCTTGATCGTACCACTGAACGTTATCTCGATGCTTCTTTAATCCAAAGAACAAGAATGGTTATGTGTAAATGTTCTTGAAGAAAAGTAATTGAGAAGATGAAGAAGATGAAGTCTCTTTCAGGTTTCTAATTGCTCACAAAACAATTGCTCCAACACTGCTTTTGATATGTGTTCAATTGTTTTCCCTCAATGGATTCGTGTTTTTGCACTGCTGTTGTAACCTGTCTTTTATATGCTGCAAAACAGTTGCTGTTATACCACAAAACAACTTTATGTATTGATACATAATAGTGTGCATCGATGCATACTGTAGGATATGTGTATTTTTGGTGAAATTGATTATTCATGTATCGATGCAAAAGTCGTGTGTATCGATGCATGTGATTATTACACTAGTATGTATCGATGCCTAATGCGCATGTATTGATACACAGGCTGTTTCAATTGGTCATGTATCGATGCAGGGATCGTGTGTATCGATGCATAGAGTATTTTGTCTTCCATGTATTGATGCATGACTCGTATGCATCGATGCATACTGAACAGAAAGGTTTTGTGATTTATCACATGCTGGATGTATCGATGCAGAGGCTTTATGTATCGATGCATACTGACATAAGATGCATTTTAATTGTTATTTAAAGGTAAGTATCAATGTAATTTTATATATACAGTTATGCAACAATAGAGTGAGATGAGAAACATAATAAAACACACATGTATCATGTAATGCAATGCACAACCAACATTTGGATGATGATCACACAATTTGCTATCATTAAAAATTAATTCAAGGTAAAGAATTCTCTCACAAACTCCCCCTTTTTGATGATGGCAAATTCTTGGCAAGATGTGTGATACTCCCCCTGAGTTTGTGCATATCTGCATTTTCTCCCCCTTTGTCAACATCAAAAAGAGGAAGAGACAAATTTATCAAGGTAGCATAGTGTAGCAGGACATGGCAAACAATGGATAACAGGCTATCAATCACAAAGAATGAAGCATCAAAGTAAAGAATCATTCACAAAGAATGAAGAATAAGGGCAATAACAATAGAGATAAACAGAATTGGAAAAGCGTTTTAAGGATACGAACGAGTTTAAGAGTTACATAAGCTAAACCATAGTGTTCAACAAAAGAAAAACTAGAGCAATATGAGATGAAATGAGATGAAATGCAGGTGGGTTAATTTGGATTGTTGCCACCACAGGACTCCTCATCATGTCTGTCAGGATCTCGGTAGCTTGGCGGAGGCGGAGGAGGAGGCATTGTGTCCGAATTTTGGCCCATGAAGGAGTATTGCCTAAATCGGTTCTGAACTTCAATGCTTCTAAAACTGTCCATAATCCCAGGATTTTCACGGCAGTCATCCATAAAGCCGGACATTTCGTTGTAGAAAACTTGATGCCATTTAACTAAGTCTTGGTGCCAAGCGTGTTGATTGTGATACATCCGTGTATGCTCATCATGCCAGTCCCGATGCTCGTTGTGCCATTCAGATTGTTGAACATGCCAGTATCGTGCTTCTTCATGGCGTTCTTTGTTGACAATTTCCATCTGTTGAAGCATATGAGTGATGTCCGCATTTGGTGTTGGGGCTGAAGTACCACCGGAGAATGGAGGGACTGTAGGTTCAGGTACGTAGTTGGTAGGAGACCACCTTCGTGGCACCCACTCACCCCAACCAGTATTGGCTTCAGCTTGTGGTGCATCTGTTTCAGCCGTATCCTGCATCTCTTCATCAGGCTGATCTTCAGCAAGATGGATGCGTTCCGAAGGCACGTCAAAATTGTAAATTCTGGTTTTGGATTTTCTTCGAAGAAATAGAAGCATTTGCGGTCCTTGTCCCACCGATATCCCATATGCGATAGAGTGGCAGAGTCAAACTCTTGAGCTGCAGATGGAGATAGGAGAGGCACAATAGGTATTGCAACTTTCCAAAACTTAAGAATTTTCATTATCTGAGAGGCATAACCTAGAGCCACATTCTTGGAGCTGTCTCGCACAAAGAATAGACGTTTTACAAAGTAGTTCGCCCAATTTAGGAGAACCTTATTTTGCAGAATGTAGAGAAGATGTATGCTAGGCCTATCCAACCGAGAGTGTCCGCTGTTTGTTGGACGCAGAATATGTGTGATAATCCAGTGAAGAATACGCGGAGTTTGCTTGATCATACCTGACGTGACGTGTTCATCCTCACTCAACGGTCTATCAATCTTTAGGATAGAAGTTGTAAAGTCCTGTATGTCAAATTCAGGATCAAAATGCAGGTCATGCCAGCACTTGAAAACCATCGACGGAGACGGCATTTGAAATACCGTTTCCCAATCAGAGGCTTCAAAGGTATATGTTCTGACTCCGATAGAACACCGGAACATATAGCCTCTACCAGTTTGTAAACCAGCATAAAAGGCCCGGATGAAATCCTCATGATACTCATCTTTTGTAGATAGAAAGGACCCAAGTCTTTGTGCATGTAAGAGTTCAACTACTTCATTTAGGTGCAGATGAACAACATCTGTTTTATCAAAGATATGAGGTTTCATTACCAACCTGGCCTTGAAGGATTCCTCAAATTCAGCAGCAATGGCAGGATGAAGTATGTCTAAGGCATTTGAAGGAACATCTGGTGGTTGCTGAGAAGTACCGACTGCTTCCTTTCCCTTGCCTTTTCCTTTTGCTCTGGCTGGAATAGTGCGTGGAGGCATGGTGATGTGAGATTTAGGGTTTTACCAAGTTTGTGAGAGAGAGTGAAGATGAGGAGGATTAGGGTTAGCCACTGGTTTTGGGGTTTTTGAGTGCAGATGAGATGAAGGAATGAGATAGGAAGTGATATGATTGGCTGATGTGTCGATGCATGAGAGAGAAAGAAATTGCATTTAATTCAGATAGCATCAGTATGTATCGATGCAGAAGGTCATGAGTCGATGCCAAATATTCACAATGGGCATGTGTATCGATACATGCGATGGATGCATCGATGCATCCTGAAGCAGTTTTTCAAAATTTGAATTTTAGAGTGTTTGGATCGATGCATGCTTCGTTGGTGTCGATGCATACTGATGCTGAACTAGCTTTTAATGAATTTTAATGCAGTATGAATATGCATTATGCACTATGTCATGATGATTATGCTCAAGAGAGATTCAGAAGTCAGATTGTTAATGTGCACACAATATGGACAGGAGTATATGCAATCAAATTTTATATCAACTAGAGTAAGAACATTTGATGTAACATACACAATCACTTAGCAATAAGAAAATTGTAGAAAGGATTGATATTACCTCTGTTGGAGAACTCGTGTGATGGATAATTGACATCTAAAACAGCTCTTATCAACCATGGTGAGGCATAATATAATTAAGAGATAACATGCTTATGACATCAATTGAGAGAGATCTAAGATTCCCAATTCGCGACGAATGTTGAAGAAAGGTTCCGTTGCCAATGGTTTAGTGAAAATATCAGCGAGCTGATTTTTGGAATCAACGTGCTCAAAGACAACGTCTTCTTTTTCAACATGGTCACGAAGGAAATGATGTCTAATCTCTATGTGTTTAGTGCGTGAGTGTAAAATAGGGTTTTTAGTAAGGTTTATGGCACTAGTGTTGTCACATTTGATAGGAATACGTTTGAGTTGAATGTTGAAGTCTTGTAGTTGCTGCTTCAGCCATAAAATCTGAGCGCAACAACTACCGGCTGCAACGTATTCTGCCTCTGCAGTTGACAAAGCCACAGAAACTTGCTTTTTGCTATGCCAACTGACCAAGGAGTTTGAAAACAGGTGACATGTGCCACTTGTGCTCTTCCTATCTGATTTGCAGCCAGCAAAATCAGAATCGGAGTACCCTACTAAGCTACAATCACTTCCTTTGGAATACCAAAGCCCATATTTAGGTGTTCCGTGAAGGTATCTAAATATGCGCTTTACCACTTTAAGGTGCGATTCCTTAGGATTTGATTGATAGCGTGCACACATACAAACACTAAACATGATGTCAGGTCTAGAAGCAGAAAGATACAAGAGAGATCCAATCATACCTCTGAACCTTTTGACATCTACACACTTACCATGCTCATCCTTGTCTAGATTTCCGTTGGTAGGCATTGGGGTGTCAATCGATTTTGAGTCATTCATTCCAAAGCGCTTGAGTAGTTCTCTGCAGTATTTTGTTTGACATACTGCTGTACCCTCATCAAGTTGCTTTATTTGCAGTCCTAGGAAGTAGTTCAGCTCCCCCATTAGACTCATCTCAAATTCACCCTGCATAACCTTAGAAAATTCTTCGACCAAGTGTATGTTAGTTGAACCAAATATGATATCGTCGACATAAACTTGAACTAAAAGAATGTGCTTCCCTTTGTGTTTAATAAAGAGTGTATTGTCCACTTTACCTCTTGAATATCCATGATCAATTAGGAATTTGCTAAGCCTTTCATACCAAACCCGAGGGGCTTGTTTAAGACCATACAAAGCTCGTTTTAATTTGTAAACATGATCTGGATTTTCAGCATTTTCAAAACCGGGAGGTTGTGAAACATATACTTCTTCATTTATGACACCATTAAGAAAGGCACTCTTTACGTCCATTTGGTAAAGCTTAAAATCCTTAGAACACGCATAGGCAAGCAAAAGACGTATAGCTTCAAGGCGAGCAACTGGAGCATAAGTTTCCTCATAGTCTATGCCCTCCTCTTGGTTATACCCTTGTGCTACTAAGCGTGCCTTGTTCCTAGTAATCACTCCGTTTTCATCAAGCTTGTTTCTAAAAACCCACTTAGTGCCTATGATATGATGATCTCGCGGACGAGGGACAAGTTCCCAAACGTCATTTCTTTTAAATTGATTAAGCTCTTCTTGCATGGCCATTAGCCAAAATTCATCAATCAAGGCCTCTTTGGCATTTTTAGGTTCTACTTGTGAAACAAACGCGAAGTGAGAACAAAAGTTACTTATCTTAGACCGGGTCATTACTCCCTTTGAAATGTCTCCCAAAATGTTGTCAATGGGATGGTCTTTTGAGGATCTCCAAGCTGTTGGAAGATCATTCACTTCAGCTGTCTTTTCTTCCTCAATTTCTTTATGACTAGTATCTTCCTCCTTCTCATGGGCAGCTGTTTTGGACTGATCAGTTTCCTCAACAGCTTCCTTGAGTATGTCTTCTGTAGATACACCCGCGTCATCAAAAGAAATACCTTTTCCGACATTTTTCGGATAAGACTCATCAAAAGAAACATGAACAAATTCTTCAACAGTAAGTAAACGCTTATTATACACTCTATATGCCTTACTTGACAGTGAGTAACCAAGAAAAATACCTTCATCCGCTTTTGCATCAAACTTCCCAATGTTTTCCTTACCGTTATTCAAAACAAAACATTTACAACCGAATACGTGAAGATGTGACAAGTTTGGTTTTCTTCCTTTCAAAAGTTCATAAGGAGTTTTGTTTAAAATAGGGCGAATTGAGATTCTGTTTAGAACATAACAGGCTGTGCTAACAGCATCAGCCCAAAAGTATTTTGGTAATCCACCCTCATTAAGTATTGTTCTTGCCAACTCCTCTAAAACACGATTTTTACGCTCCACAACGCCATTTTGTTGTGGAGTGCGAGGAGCTGAAAAGTTATGCTCAATACCATACTTGTCACAAAACTTCTCAAAGTGGTAATTTTGAAACTCACCACCATGATCACTACGAATTGTAACTATTTTGGAATTCATTTTGTTTTGGGACAGATTTGCAAAATTTTTAAAAGCAGAAAAAGTTTCATCTTTGCTATGAAGGAATATAGTCCAAGTGAATCTAGAGTAGTCATCAACTATTACAAAGCCATAGTAATTTCCACCTAGGCTCTTTGTCCTAGAAGGTCCAAAGAGGTCCATATGGAGAAGCTCAAGGGGTCGTGAAGTTGAAATTACATTTTTAGATTTAAAGGACACCCTTGTTTGCTTTCCCATTTGGCACGCGTCACATAGGTGGTCTTTTGAAAATCTTATTTTTGGTAGACCGACTACTAGATCCTTAGACACAACCTTATTAAGCAAATCGAAATTAACATGCGCTAAACGTCTATGCCAAAGCCAAGAATCATCATTCAAGGTGACTAGACATTTAGTACTTGTTAAAGGTACATCAAACAAGTCAAGCATATAGATGTTGTTTACTCTTACACCCTTAAACACAATGTTTTGTTCAACATGTTCAATTATGCAACAAGTTTTTGTAAACGACACTTTATAGCCCATGTCGCATAGTTGACTTATGCTTAACAAATTGTGTTTAAGTCCCTCAACTAAATGGACATTTGAAATAGTAGTGGTGGAGGGATTACCTACACTACCTTTGCCGAGTATAGCTCCTTTGTTGTTGTCTCCATAAGTGACATATCCCTTCTTCTTTGCCTTGAAGTCTATAAAGAGCGATATGTCACCGGTCATGTGCCTCGAGCAGCCGCTGTCAAGAAACCACCTTCTATCTGCGGAGGCAAGGCACTCATCCTACAACATCAAAAGAGAGAAGTTGGTACCCAATTTTCATTGGGTCCAAGTGGGTAAGTGCTAACATGGTTGCCTTTTGGCTTCCATTGATAAATGCCTTTAGGGACAAGAAATCTCCTAAATTTGCATTTTTCAATGGTATGGCCAGCATGGCAACAATAATGACATAAACCATGATGATGTGTTTGTTGTTTCTTGTTCATTGAATCCTTTAGAATAAAAGAGTATTTTGCATATGGAGGATTCAATGACTTCTTAAACAACTTGGGGTCAACGGCATAAGTAACTTTAGGTTGTAGCGCTTTCTCTAATTTGACCTTAAGAGTGTTTACCTCTTTTTGCCAAATATAACAAGCGTCACAATACCTAACTCTACTACATCCGTCAATGTCAATAGTTTTTGAATTTTCTGCAATACTAGTTTTTAATGCTTCTAAATCAATTTCAGCTTTGTTTACTTTACCTTCCAAAAAAGAGAAAATATGTTTGTCGGAAGATAGTCTTTTAAAAGCATCTACAGCTTCGTTATGCAGTTTTTCAAAAGCTATTTTTAGTTCCGAAAAAGACATAGAGGAGAAATTATTGTAATACGCTTGTTTTACCTTTTTGTCATTGTTTTTCTTCTTGTGGTAGGACAGATTTTTTGTGTGAGCCATAAGGCACAGATTTGCAGCTTCATCATCATCACTTGAGCTTTGTGTGCTTAATGAATCACTATCACTTTCCCATGCAATATACGCTCTTCTTTGTTTGCTGTACCCTTTTGGCGAATCTTTTCTTTGATCCTTATATTTCATAGGGCAGTCCGTTTTATAGTGTCCGGATTTACCACAATTAAAACAGGATCCTCTTCCTCTACTCTTCTTGTTTTCTTCTTGTTTCGAATTTGTAGATTGTTTTCGAAACTTCATGAGATTTTTGTCGGAATGCTTGACTCCATTCTTTCGAATGAATCTATTGTATCTCCTTACAAACAGTCCCATTTCCTCATCATCCGAGTCTTTATCACTACTTGAATCATTGTCGCTTTTCTCTTTTCGTGAGGACTTAGAGCTAGAAGCCACAAGAGCTATTGGCTTCTTCTCTCCCTCTTTGTCTCTTTTCTTCTCCTTTTCCTTCTTACTTTTATTCTCATATTTTTCAAGACTTTCCAAAGCTTGCTGATGTTCTTCCAGCTTTCCAAATAGAGTTGTAATCGTAAGTCTTGTAAGATCGTTGGCTTCCTTGATTGCTGTAACTTTAGGTTGCCACTCCCTGCTAAGACACCTGAGAATTTTATTAGTAGCAATTTCATTGGAAATAGGTTTTCCAAGAGCATTCAATCGGTTAGTTAGATGAGTGAATCTCTTTTGCATGTCGAAGATGGATTCTCCTTGTTTCATGCGAAAGAGCTCAAACTCTTGATTGAGTGTGTTAATGCGGGACTGTTTTACTTCAGTAGTGCCCTCATGGGCAACTTCTAAAGCGTCCCACATTTCTTTAGCTGTCGTGCAATGGGATACTCGATAATACTCATCAACACCAAGTGCTGAAATTAACATGTTACGAGCTCTCCAATCGCACGACCACTTTTTCTCATCTTTCTCATTCCAATCATCTTCTGGTTTAGGTACTATGGCGCCAGCCGCATTTGTCATAGTGATTTGAAACGGACCGTTTTCAATGGCAGCCCATACTAACCTATCCACAGAATTTATATGAACTCGCATGCAGTCTTTCCAGTAGCCATAATTTTCACCGTTGAAAATAGGCGCTCTATTATACGCCCCCTTTGGTTCAGAATCCATACTGTTACAGGCAGCCACAGAGCACCAGCGAACCGGCGCTCTGATACCACTTGTTAGACGGTGTGGCTAGTGATCGAGAGGGGGGGGGGTGAATAGATCACCTCTTTTTAATTTAACGGATTTGAAATTTTATCAGAGTTTTCAAAGTTGGCGGAAAAATCAGTCCCGAATCGACTTCCGTCTATTCTGAACCGCTACTAGAAAGCCGGACACACAAGTTTAATTGCTGGATTTTAATGAGAATGACAGAACCAATTCAAACCAGAATTATAACTAATTGAATGCACTTATCATTAAAGTCTATTTCCAATGAATAAAATCTAGCTAACCGTTTTATCAAACAGTTGGTGTGTATGTGATCAATGTTAAACAACAATGAAGTTTGATTAAAGTTTTCTTGCCACTGCTGTCTTGAAAAAGAAGCAATCACCACACACTAACTAAAATTGCGAAAACAGTTTGAAAAACGTAAAGAGGAATAAGGTAAGAGTACGATACGCAGAGATTTGGTAAGGAAGTTCCCCACGTCGTCCTCGCGTGTGGGTACGTCTCCCTCTCAATTTCAAATGAAATTGAGAACTTTGATTATCAATTATTGCCGAATCCGTTGATACAAGGTTATGATACAAAGATAGAATTCTAAACTCTAAGAACCTCTTCTTGTATAAACCTTCACTTGATCTGAGCACAATCAAGATTTTCCTGCACAAAGTTGCAAACAATTCACCGGTTCCACGACCTGCTTGCGAAATCCCCCGATCTCCAAACGCAACGCTGCGGCTGAATATGTTCTGCAAATGTGACTCCCAAACCCTCAAGAACACTCCAGTTCTTGAAGGACAAACCAGTAGGTTTTTCCTAGAAACCCCCTTCAATCTTCGACTCAGCTAGATCCTCGATCGTTCCACTGCAAACCACAGCTAGATCCTTGATCGTACCACTGAACGTTATCTCGATGCTTCTTTAATCCAAAGAACAAGAATGGTTATGTGTAAATGTTCTTGAAGAAAAGTAATTGAGAAGATGAAGAAGATGAAGTCTCTTTCAGGTTTCTAATTGCTCACAAAACAATTGCTCCAACACTGCTTTTGATCTGTGTTCAATTGTTTTCCCTCAATGGATTCGTGTTTTTGCACTGCTGTTGTAACCTGTCTTTTATATGCTGCAAAACAGTTGTTGTTATACCACAAAACAACTTTATGTATTGATACATAATAGTGTGCATCGATGCATACTGTAGGATATGTGTATTTTTGGTGAAATTGATTATTCATGTATCGATGCAAAAGTCGTGTGTATCGATGCATGTGATTATTACACTAGTATGTATCGATGCCTAATGCGCATGTATTGATACACAGGCTGTTTCAATTGGTCATGTATCGATGCAGGGATCGTGTGTATCGACGCATAGAGTATTTTGTCTTCCATGTATTGATGCATGACTCGTATGCATCGATGCATACTGAACAGAAAGGTTTTGTGATTTATCACATGCTGGATGTATCGATGCAGAGGCTTTATGTATCGATGCATACTAACATAAGATGCATTTTAATTGTTATTTAAAGGTAAGTATCAATGTAATTTTATATATACAGTTATGCAACAATAGAGTGAGATGAAAAACATAATAAAACACACATGTATCATGTAATGCAATGCACAACCAACATTTGGATGATGATCACACAATTTGCTATCATTAAAAATTAATTCAAGGTAAAGAATTCTCTCACATGATCATCACTTTGTAGTTCTTTTCGACCAACTTCCATATGCTGAGCAAATTACTTTTTATGCCTGGTATATATAGTACATTGGAAATTACTGACCTTTTGTCATCTTTCCTCATAATCAAAACATCACCAATACCTTCAGATGCTAGAGTATTACCATTTTCAAATTTTACCATGTTCTTCATTGAGGATTTTATGTTGAAAAAACAATCTTTCCTACCAGCCATGTGTGATGAGCATCCTGAGTCCAAGTACTATTGATCATGGAATCTTTCTTCATCTCTTATTGTGACCATTGATAACATCTTTTCTTCTTCATGCTTTGCAAACTTTGCATCATTACCTTGATTCTTTTGTTTTTCATGACAACCACTGGAATTGTGACCATACTTCTGACAATTGAAACATTGAATGTGACTTTTGTTAGGTTTTCGACTACAACCACTTCCTCTACCTGCAGCACCACCTCTTTGGTTGCTTTGGTATGATGACTTTCTATGATTCAACCAGCCTCCTTATTGTTGATTTCGACCAGTCGGATTGTTGTATCCTTCTCTACCTTTGTTTTCAAACCACTTCCCTTTACCTTTCTTTTCTCTTGTTGATTGCGCCTGCAAAACCACATCACTTTTCGAGTTGTCTGCAACTCTTTTAGCCATTCTCTGTTCATGAGATTCAAGTGTCCCTTGAAGCTCTTCCTTTGTCAAGGTTGATAAATCTTTCGACTCTTCTATGGCTACTATCACGTGATCAAACTTTAGATCCAATGACCTAAAGGTCTTTGCAACAACTGATCTTGATGTCAACACTTCTCCACATACCTTGATTTGATTCACCAGTTTTGTAACCCTAGTGAAAAAATCAATTATGCTTTCATTGTCTTCCATCTGAAGTAATTCATACATTCTTTTGTGAGTTTGTAACCTCACCTCTTTCACCTTTTCTGTGCCTCCAAATGATTTCTCAAGAATTTCCCATACTTCTTTCGCTGAATCAACATCACTCAGCTTTTCAAAATTATCGAAATCAACACATTGGTGAATTATAAAGAGTGCTTTATAATATTTCTTCAATTTTTTGTGTGCAGGCTTTTCTTGATATATTGCATTTTCTTCGAGTGGCGTCACTCCCTCCTTCAAAAGATCCAAAGATCTTGATAACAGAAAAACATCCTTCTGCTTACACCAATTCTCATAATTATGAACCTTCAGAATTGGGAGAATCGCCAAAAAATATTCATTCAGATGATTCAACGCCATCGTGTTTTGCTTCCCACGAATCCCTCAGCCAGTGCTCTAGATACCAGATGTTGAAAATTCACTAAAACATATGCAAAACTTTACTGCACAATTGATAATTGAAAAATAATAGAAAAGAAGAAAATTGGGGAAGAAAGGGAGTCAAGGTTTTAATGAGAGAAAGAAGAAGAAAAAATTATTTATGCAGAGTTTCTCTCTACTCTCAAACAAATTTTATTCAACTGTGCAACTACACTTCTTCAATGTGTTATAATTAATAATAAGGGTTACTCTTTATTTATAGGTTGAGTTTGCTTGCTCCCTAAGCAAAACTCCAACTAACCTAATTCAGCTAAAATTACAAAATAAGCCTAAGTGAAAAATCTCTATTGAGCAACCTGCTTCAACCTTTCAACCTAAACCCTTTCAACCTTTCCTTGGCTCTGTCGAGCAACCTGCTTCGACACAAGGAATTACAATTCAATAAGTTTGAGGAGGAACCCAAATTACCTCCTTGAATTTTAGGGCTCGAGGAGGATGGAAAGAAATATCAAAAGCATGCAAAATGGAGAAGTGTGTCATTATGTTGATGGAAGTGAGGCTAGATCTATTGTTAGTCAACTTGATTTGAGCGCTCAATTGGGATGTCATTACATGCATAGGGGACTTGAAGTTTTGAAATCTAGTTAAATTTCAAGTTGACAAAATATCATTGATGGTGTATGATCGCGACTTTATGAGTCTGTTGGGGTACTAACTGCAAGCGCACAGTCTAATCGCATAGTTTTTTTTAAAAGATATCGATCCCACAGGGACTTAATGAATCGATCTACCGTTTTTCTAGGGTTACTGCGTAAAGCTAAGGCGGATGATACTTTAATGATTAGGGGAAAAAATAAAACTAAATTTGGATCTAGATAAAATATCAAATAATATGGATATCAGTATGTAGTTCGTCGTATTTGGGGAATCAAATCTTCGTTGGTCTTTTTCTTAATTTTAAAATAAGTCTTTTCAGTAGACACTATTAATTAAAAGTCTTTTCCTCAAACTCTCGCTCTGTTGAATCAGACTATGACTTTATATTTTAACGTACGCTCTCACTATTTCGTTAAGTCTAAAATCACTTTTGAAAATAATAGAATCTATAGAAACTCCTTTTGAGAAAATACTAACCGTTTAAACGCCCTCGTCTCAAACTCTCGCTCTGTTGACTTAGATTATATGATTAAACTTAAATGCTTAACTCTCGTCCTCACATTTAACTTTTAAAAATAATTTTTGAAAATAATTAGAATTTAATTAACCTTAAAAATTGCTTTCGCCCTGATTTAAAGTTAATGTTCAATTTACACTGTCCAGTTAAAAACTCAAACCGTCGTTCTATTGATTTTAACTTCTTTATGTCTTTTACTCTCGTACAAAAACCTTGGTATTAACTTTGTAAATTGAGACCAGAAAAAGAGTGACTATATTCTGAAATAAATTTAAACCAACTCAACTTTGATTCCTTTATTCCGCTTACTTTACATACCGATATCTAAATTAATTAGCCAGACATGACGAACATGCATAAACAATAATCATGCATAAATACGGCCATATCAAACAAACAACATATATAAACAGCGAAACAAAACATATGTAAATTAAAATGATAAATCAATTAATTAATGAACCTGGAAAAATACTAGAAATCTGGATTTTATCTCCTACGCTTCGATGCTCGAACACCCCACCACAAGTCGGTTGGATTTGTTCTTCACAATTCTCGATCTGATAGGAAAGTAAAAACAAGGAAATAAAATACTATGATCTAACGTAAGGTTAGATCCAGTAAAAATTACACAATAGTTTCCGGTGTAGAAACTGTCGTGAGAAAGTAAATTGTATGCTTCAGAAATTAAACTAGAAAAAAGAAAGAAATAAATTGCTTTCAAAATTAGAATGCTGGAAAAATTGTACGGAGAAGAGAGAGCTTTAATTGGCTTTTGTGACGTTTATTTATATTAACCTCCCAAGATAACCGTCTCCTAGAATGTGCCTTCAATATCGTTCAAAGCGTCTCCGAGTGCATGAGAGAATTTAGGGAAAACCGTCCACTCCGTTACGCACGTAAAGCCCAAAATATAGGAGTGGAATGTGTGACGTCCGTCACACAATGTGTTACGGTCGTAACACTAGGTCTTAGGACGTGGCGATCGGCACGTGCTTGTTGCGGTCGTGACAGCAATTTTCTTTGTTCCAAACGTGGGCTGGGCTTTGGTGCTTCAGCTTGCTGCTTTTCCTAGAAAATCTTATTTTTGCACCCCTTTTCTTTCTTTTTCACATGTGCTTTAAATAATGATACCTGAAATAAATAATAAGAAAATGCCGAGTAATATCGAATAATATAAAATAAATTGAATCAAATAACGATATAATTTAATTAAATCAAGTCTAAAAATGTGAATGTTATCAAACTCCCCCACACTTAGACTTTTGTTTGTCCTCAAGCAAGAAACAATGTAGAAATCGATTTTTTTTTTTTAAATATTAGCCAGATGAAATTTCCAAACACACATCAATTCGTAATAGGTTGCAAGTAAATCTCGTTAGAAATAACCTGAGTTTAATCTTAACATCAAAAACTACCATAACAACACTAGATAACCCCACCTTATGCAAACCAGTTCGAGTCATGCTATTATAGCTCATCCTAGTTCTTTTACTCTTATTTCACCCGTTTTCATTCGAGCGAAATCACATTAAGCCCTTTATCTTTTCGCGCACATAGTGGAGTAACCGGTTAGCGATTCTGGTCCCCTTTTAGTTAGAAGTTCTGGTACATAAGTTGGATAACTTCTTTATTTAGTCTATTGCAAATTGCGGGGGATCGGACCGTAGTCCGCCCTACCAAGTTCAGCACTAGAAATCGCTGAACCAACTCACAATGGATCGTTCATACCATGTTTTTGTAGGGTCCGCAACCTTTGGATTAAATGATCGGGTAAGGATCACCTAACTTAATTAGTGCATTTCCTGATTTTTAATATGTTGTTTTGGGAATCATTCACTTGTATTCATCGGCTCTCCACATAGTTTGCTATTAAGATGGTGCCGACTTCTCGTATAAACTTCTCGGGGTTACTATAAAACTAAAAGTTCAAGGAATTGGTATAATAGGTACTTAAACTGATCTAACATGCTGAGGTTTTTAGAGTGTTGGGGCGGTAATAATTTTGTCTTAATTTCACTCAAGTTTTATAAAATAAGCAACCTTTATACTTATTGAGTGTGTTGAATTTTGTTATGGCTCAAGAAAATTGAGGGGAATAGATAATAAAAATTTTCACATTAGGGACTTGACTTAAGAAGAAAAATTTTATTATTGAAAGGGAAATAACATACTTGAAAGGGAAATAAACATACTGATAGGAAATCTTAACATGAATGAAACAAAGTTATCCCCCCTACACTTAAATAAAACATTGTCCCCAATGTTTCAAAAAAGCGAAAAAAAAGGAAAAGGTGGTACGTAAACTCAATTCTGCCTGCGTCCTCTTGTTCTCGGACCGGTGATCGTTCACGTACTGCCAAGTCATCAAACCTGTTAAGCAAGTCAGTGAACCTCTGGTCGATTATTGCATTCCTCTCTTGTTGTTGTTGTTGCATCTGGCACATCAGTTGCATTACTTCGTTATTCTGCGCATGCATGGCTTCAACCCGTTGGCCTTGATGTTCAATAGCATCCATGATGTCATCATTTGTTGCAGGCCTTCTTCTTCGACGACGTCGGGAGGATGGACCAGCTACATTATCAGAAGGATTATGTGGGACAGAATGTTGTTCAGGATCTTGATCACCTTGCTCCATTTCATCAAACTCGTCTGGGGGCGGGTTTGCTTGTGTAGGCATGGTAGGTTCGGGAGCATTCAAATCGTAGATGAATCTGTTGGGGTTAGTAACATCGGTGAGTGCAATGTTGGGCAAAACGACGCTTGGGATTTCTTGGTTATTCACCATAAGATAATAATTCCCGCCTACCCTATTTTTGATTAAGCGGCAGGAGCGACAGTAACCGATATCCATAAACAGGGGTGGCAAAGATTGCAAATTCTGAAGTCGGTCCCCTAAATTTAAACCGAGTGCAATGGTGGTTATTAAGCCTCCAATCACAAAAGGTTGATTTCCTCGAGCACAAATGGTACGGATATGGTGAAGTAAGAAAGAGGCGGCGTTGACCCTTGTATTTGCTAAAAAGATGCAGTGTAGGAAGAATAATTCTTTCGTGTTAATTTTGCTGTTGTTGGCTCTTCCAAAGATGGTGTTTTGCAAAATACGGATAAAATACCGGATAGTGGGGTTGTGTATGTGTGAAGCAAGTAATGCATCCCAATTGGTGGTTACCACACCGGATATTTTTCCAAAAAGTTCGAATGCGATCGTGTTCCACTCTGAGTTTGGAGGGATTCTTGGGTGGATGTCGTCTCCGTCAGGAAAACGTAGTATGGCACTCAACTGTTCTTGAGATAGTGCGTACTCAGTGTTGAACATACGGAATTTTGCGACACCGGTTAAGTACTCGTCCTCACCGGTTGGAGTGGTGTATGAATAAGAGCTTAAAAACTCCAAGGTTAGTGATGGGTATGTTGGGTGATTTTGTGTGCACAGAAAGGTTAAGTCGGATAGCCTAAGCAGCCATTGCACTCCTTGATGTAATCCCAATTCTTGTAAGCAATTGAAATCTGGGTATCTGGTAGATGTGACACCGCATTGCTGGAAACGAACAAACTGCTCCCGTTGATAGTTACTATCTTCAGTTCGGAAAATAATATTTCCAAATTGCATTTCTTGATGTTGGTTCTCCGCCATTTTGATTGGTAGGTAGAAAAAAAAAAGGAGAAAGGAAAAGGGGATGATTTTTTTTTGTATAGAGTGGTTTTTGGAATGATGTGGTGTAGGAAGAAAAATGTGGTGAAGGTATTTAAAGAAAGAGTTTTGAAATTGGGAGGAGAAGTTGGTGAGAAAAAAAAAATTAATGGTGGATAAAGAGGTGAATTGAATGGGGGTAACGGTCATGACACGGTTACGAGGCAGCAGTGTGTCACGTTCGTGACAGCATTGTGTCACGTTCGTTACAGCATAACGGTCAAAAGCATTTACGAGAAAGCAAGTTGTCACGTTCGTGACAGCATGCGTGACGGGCGTCATGGGGGTGTTGCGACCGTGACAGCATGCGTGATGCTCGTCACACCTCTGAGTTTGCAACGGTCAAAACGTTCGTCACGATGCAGGGTGGCAAGTTTTGTTTTATTATTATTATATTTTATTTATTTTATTTATTTTATTTATTTAATTTATTTTTTTTTAATTTTTTTTTATTTTTTTAAATTTGAATTGCCATGACCATAAATATCAATGCTACTTTGACTTTATAAATTATGTCATGGATGCTACTTTACTACACCATAGAATATATATTTTTTCTCTAATAAGCAAAAATACAGGTGGTAGTATATAATATTAAGAGTAGTGTATACTCTTACGAGATCAGAAATTTATCATGTAAGTAGTAGCATACAATATATATCAGCATTGGTAATTTTAGACAGTGCATAAATCAAAATGAAATTTAATTTAACCAGTAATGCCAGTAGCTTCATAAAAATAAACATAATGTAATATTTGACTGAAGGTAAAATAAAACATGCGAAAAAAAATCCTAAGATTAAAAATATTGTCAAACGAAACTATAGATTTCCTAAGACTAAAACTAGTTAACTGCAATTCTTCTAGCCACTTGTAGAATCTCTCGTCGTAGGAGCAAAGGAATTGACACGGTGTAGCAACTCGTGAAATATATTTGTCATTCTACTCATGTGTTCCATAAATTCGTGTCCCATCATAGTTAACTCTTCTCTAATGGCATCTTGTTCTGACATCAAAGCTTGAATAGCGGTATTATAATCAGTTCCGGGCATATGATGTCTAAAATCAGGTACTGCCGATTGTGCGGACGGGATAGGATGAGGTGGAGAGGCAGCATCATGGTAACCAGTTGGTGTCTGCGGATCAGACTCAGCATTAGGAATCTGGCTGTCAAGAATCTCATAATCTTGGATGGTTTCAACAGATCTAACAGGAGAAGGCATTCCATCCAGGTTGTAGAGCCAATTATTTCGGTTATGGACACTAGTCATCGGGCTAGGCATGGTGAATAGGTAAAAAGCTTGGTTGTTAATTAATAGTTCAAACTCTTCAGGTCCAAGGTTTCCTATAAACATAGTGTTGAAAAGGAAATTTATATTCATAGGCTGAATACCGCAAAAAGGGTTCAAATCAAGCATGGGTTGGCGCAATCCAATAGCATTAGCAATCATAGTTATCAATCCCCCTATTTGAATCGGTGCACGGTCATCTTGAATAAGGAGGTCAAAACTTGCCAACATATAAGTGGCACCATTCACTGGACGATTCTGGGAAGCACAAAATATTATGAAAAGTTCATCACGTGATACTGTGGTAATGTTTGAACTTTTCCCAAAAAGAGTGCGTGCTAGGATCTTGTGGAAATAACGAAAAGCTGGGTTATGTATGTTTCCAGAAAGAAACTCATGTTCCTCAGGTTCGTCATTTCCCGTCAAACTTCCCCAAAAATGCTCAAGCTCTCGATATTCAAAGAGGTCCTCTTGGTTCATGGTGAATGTGTCAAAAGAAGTAGGGAACCCTAAGAGGTTAGTAAATTCTCTAATGTTATACTGATACTCCATATTGAACATCCTGAATTGAATGAAACCTTAGTTTATTCCTTTTCCATGGTTCAGTAAATAAATCAGGGAGCTAAGGAATTCTAGAGTTAGCCTCCGGTAAGTAACAAATTGTCTCCGAATAGGAGTGGTTTCCCACCCTATTTGATTCAGCAGATATAGGACACTATCTCTTAGCCCAAGTACGGTCATTGCACAATCATCAGCATAAAAATTTGGGTGCATCTCTCTCTCAGCAAGTTCTTCAAATTTTCATCTCTGAGCTCTCCCTCGGAAATTAATACCCATATGATCAATATGTGCCATCAGGTCAGTGTTAACTAAAGAAAAGAAAAACAAGAATTTTAGTCAGGATTTGGCCAGATGCCGAAAGAAGAAAAGAATAAAATAAAGAAAATGAAGAATGAAAACTGAATAAAATCAAAAGAATAATCAAAGAAAAATAAAAATTTGTGGGTTGTCTCCCACGAAGCGCTTTGTTTAATGTCGCAAGCTCGACAGAAAACTATTAAATGTTAATCTATTAATTTTGGAGACAATACGTCTAAGTGCAGGACTTGTGAGTCTTCATTGTTTTCAGCATAACGATAATGTTTTAGACGCTGCCCGTTTACGATAAATGATTCAATAGATTTTCCTTTAATTTCTACAGCCCCACTAGAAAAGACATTAGTGACTTTGAAAGGGCCAGACCACCTAGAGCGTAGTTTTCCTGGGAATAACTTAAGTCTAGAGTTAAACAATAGGCCTACATCGCCTTGTTTGAAAGTTTTCCTTGATATACGTTTATCATGCCATTTTTTCGTTCTTTCCTTGTAGATTTTAGCATTTTCGTATGCATCTTGTCTAAGTTCCTCTAATTTGTTTATATCTAGAATTCGCTTTTCACCGGCGGCCTTATAGTTTAAATTTAAATTTTTAATAGCCCAATAGGCCTTATGTTCTAACTCCACAGGGAGGTGACACGATTTACCATAAATAAGCTTAAATGAGGTTGTTCCTATGGGAGTTTTGTGAGCGGTTCGATATGCCCATAAAGCTTCGGGTAATTTTGATGACCAGTCTTTCCTCGATGTAGCGATAGTTTTTTCCAATATCTGTTTAATTTCTCTATTAGACACTTCCACTTGTCCACTAGTTTGAGGATGGTAAGGTGTTGCTACTCGATGTTTTACTCCATACTTAAACAATAATTTTTCGAGTATTTTAGATATGAAATGAGATCCACTGTCACTGATGACTATTCTTGGGACACCAAATCTTGGAAAGATTATATTCTTAAAGAGTTTAATTACTACTCGTGTGTCGTTTGTTGGAGAAGCTATAGCCTCAATCCATTTTGATACGTAGTCAACCGCTACGAGTATGTACTTGTTACCAAAAGAAGGTGGAAAAGGTCCCATGAAATCTATTCCCCACACATCGAAAATTTCTACTTCCAAAATGCCTTTTTGTGGCATTTCGTCACGTCTAGATATGTTTCCTGTGCGTTGACACCTATCGCATTTCTTGACAGCGGTATGTACATCCTTCCATATGTTTGGCCAATAAAGACCGGCTTGTAGGATTTTAGAGCAGGTTTTGGATGTACTTGCATGTCCACCATAAGGAGCGGAATGACAATGTTGGATTATACTTTCTACCTCTTCTTCAGGTATACAGCGACGGAAAATACCATCGGAGCCTCTTTTGAAAATTAAAGGGTTGTCCCAGTAATAATGTTTTATGTCATGGAAGAATCGTTTCTTTTGTTGGTAGGATAAATCAAGTGGAACCACTCCGGCAGCTAAATAATTGACAAATTCAGCGTACCATGGTGTAGCGCATACAACCAAGGTGGTCTCTACCTGTTTGTCAGCTCTATTTTCTTCCAAATTAGCTATAAGTTTATCGTACGAGAAATCATTGTTGATCGATGTTCTTTCCGGTTCCAGGTTTTCGAGTCTAGAGAGGTGATCTGCTACTACGTTTTCAGTTCCTTTTTTATCTTTGATTTCCAAATCAAATTCTTGTAGTAACAAGATCCACCTTAGGAGTCTAGGTTTAGCGTCCTTTTTTGTTAAGAGGTACTTAATGGCAGCGTGATCAGTGTAAACGATTATTTTAGCTCCGACCAAGTAGGAACGAAATTTATCTAGTGCAAATACAACTGCTAAAAGTTCTTTCTCGGTCGTGGCGTAATTCATTTGTGCTTCATCTAGAGTTCTACTTGCATAATATATGACGTGAAGTTTTTTATCCTTTCGTTGTCCTAGAACAGCGCCTACGGCGTAGTCACTTGCGTCACACATTATTTCGAAAGGTTCATTCCAATCCGGGGTCTGCATTATGGGCGCGAAGATCATTGCTTGTTTAAGTGTTTGAAATGCTTCTAAACATTTATTGTCGAAGATGAATTCAGCGTCTTTCATTAATAATTCGGTTAAAGGTTTAGTTATTTTAGAGAAATCTTTAATGAATCGTCGGTAAAAACCGGCATGTCCTAAGAAGCTTCGTATTTCCCTCACGGTTTTCGGAGGTTGAAGGTTTTCGATTACTTCTATTTTGGCTTTGTCTACTTCAATTCCTCTATTTGATATGATGTGTCCTAAAACAATTCCTTCTTGTACCATAAAGTGACATTTTTCCTAATTAAGTACTAGCTTTACTTTTACACATCGTTCTAGAACTCTTTCTAGGTTTTCGAGACATTCTTCGAAACTTTGCCCGCATACGGAAAAGTCATCCATAAAGACTTCCATGATGTTTTCGAGAAAATCGGCGAATATTGCCATCATGCACCTTTGGAAAGTTGCAGGAGCATTGCACAAGCCAAACGACATTCGTCGATAAGCGAAGGTACCAAAAGGACATGTGAACGTTGTCTTTTCTTGGTCATCAGGATGACTTGGTATTTGAAAGAAACCTGAGTAACCGTCCAGATAGCAGAAATGAGAATGCTTGGCTAGTCGTTCTAACATCTGGTCTATGAATGGTAAAGGAAAATGATCTTTTCGGGTTGCTTTGTTTAGCTTTCTATAATCAATGCATATTCTCCATCCCGATTCAATTCGTTTGGTTATAGTTTCTCCTTTTTCATTTTTGATCACTGTTATACCTCCTTTCTTTGGTACTACGTGTACATGACTAACCCATTTGCTATCGGATATAGGATATACGATACCTGCCTCTAATAACTTCGTTACTTCCTTCTTCACTACCTCACTCATGATCGGGTTTAGTCTCCTCTGATGTTCCCTAGAAGTCTTACAGTCTTCTTCTAGCATGATGCGGTGCATACAAATAGAAGGACTTATCCCTTTAAGATCGGTGATGTTGTATCCTAATGCGGTGGATATTTTCTTAAGATATGTAGGAGTTTTTTGGTTTCAAGTTTTCCTAGGTCTGCATTGACTATTACTGGTCGTTCAAGTTCTAAGTCTAGGATTTCATATCTCATATTTTTGGGAAGTGTTTTCAGGTCGAGGGTTGGTTTCTTAAGGCATTGCGTAGGATCTGATGTTATTGCTAAACATTGGTTCAGTCTGTCTTCTACACGATAGTCGCACAAATCGTCATTTTCGAATTCTGTTTCTTTTATGCATTCATCGATGATATCCATGAAGTAACATGTGTCTTCTATCGCAGGTGCTTTCAAAAATTGGGAAAGAATAAACTCAATTTTCTCTTCTCCTACTTCGAAAGTGAGTCGTCCTCATTTTACGTCAATGATAGCACCAACAGTTGCTAAGAAGGGTCTTCCCAATATAATGGGGGTAACTTCATCTTCTCTTATGTCCATAATTATAAAATCGGTGGGAATGTAGAATTGACCTATACGTACGGGAACGTTTTCAAGAATCCCTACGGGATATTTAATGGAACGATCTGCTAATTGCACAGACATTTTAGTTGGTCTTAATTCTCCCATTTCAAGTTTCTTGCATATGGACAAGGGCATAACACTGATACCGGATCCTAAATCGCATAAAGCTTTGTCTATGACAAATTTTCCTATATGACAGGGTATAGAAAAACTACCAGGATCTTTAAGTTTAGGAGGCATATTTTGGATTATTACGCTACACTCAGCAGTGAGTGTAACGGTTTCGTTATCTTCAAGTTTCTTTTTATTAGATAAAATTTCTTTTAAGAACTTAGCATATGAGGGCATTTGTGTAATAGCTTCTGTAAAAGGAATTGTGATGTTTAATTGTTTCAGTAGGTCAACAAATTTTTTAAATTGGCCCGCGTTTTTGGTTTTAATTAGCCTTTGAGGATAAGGGATAGGTGGTTTGTAAGGTGGTGGAGGTACATAAGGTTCTTTTTTTCTACTGTTTCCTCATTACACTCTTCCTTTTCCTTAGGTTTACCTTCTTCCTCAGTTGACTTTTTAGAGTTTTGGTTCTCAATCCTTGGGTCAGATGGTCCTTCTACCTCTGTACCACTTCGTAATATAATTGCGTGAGCGTGGCCTTTCAGATTAGGTTGTGGCTGTCCAGGAAATGTACCAGTTGGGGCAGCAGTAGACGCTTGTTGTTGAGCTACTTGCGAGATTTGTGTTTCAAGCATTTTGTTATGGGTAGCCAGGGCATCTACTTTACTTGCTAGTTGTTTAATCTGTTTGCTAGTGTGTACATTCTGGTTTAAGAACTCTTTATTGGTTTGCTGTTGAGAAGCTATGAAGTTCTCCATCATGATTTCTAAGTTGGATTTCCTAGGAACGTTATTGTTAGGTGTAGATAGGGTCGACTTTTGATATCCAGGTGGTACAGCTGGAGCTTGACTTGGTGCGTATAAAGCGTTGTTACTTTTATACGAGAAATTAGGATGGTTCTTCCAGTTTGAGTTATAGGTATTCGAGTAAGGATTTCCTTGAGCATAGTTCACCTGTTCTATTTGAATTCCTGTTAGGAGTTGATAATCTGTAGGAGTGTGACCTTGAATTCCACAGACCTCGCAATTTTGAGTTACGGAAACCACGGTGGCTGGAGGTGATACATTTAAACTTTCAATTTTCTGGGCAAGAGCATCCACTTTTGCATTAACATGATCAAGGCTACTTATCTCGTACATGCCACCTTTTGTTTGAGGTTTTTCTACCACTGTTCGGTCGCTTCCCCACTGATAATGATTTTGGGCCATGCTCTCGATAAGTTGATAAGCGTCGGCGTAAGGTTTATCCATAAGCGCACCACCGGCGGCGGTGTCTATTGTTAACCTTGTGTTGTACAAGAGACCGTTGTAGAAGGTGTGAATTACTAACCAGTCCTCTAAACCATGATGTGGGCAAAGTCTCATCATGTCCTTGTATCTTTCCCATGCTTCGAAAAGAGATTCGTTATCTTTTTGCTTAAATCCATTTATCTGGGCTCTCAACATAGCTGTTTTGCTTGGAGGAAAATATCGGGCAAGAAAGACTTTCTTCAACTCATTCCATGTGGTGACTGAGTTGGAAGGAAGAGACTGAAGCCATCTTCTAGCTTTATCTCTTAACGAGAAAGGAAAGAGACGAAGTCGAATTGCCTCTGAAGTGACACCATTAGCTTTAACAGTGTCAACGTATTAGACAAATACGGATAAATGAAGGTTTGGATCCTCGGTAGGATTTCCAGAAAATTGATTCTGTTGCACTGCCTGCAACAACGAAGGTTTAAGTTCGAAGTTGTTCGCTCCGATTGCGGGTGGAGCAATACTCGAATGCGGCTCATCCTGCGATGGAGCATCGTAATCTCGAAGAGCACGAGCTGGTTCGGCCATCGCTGGTATCATTTAAAGGAAGGAGATTTTTGAGATCAGGAACTTCGATTGGAGGAAGATTGTTTCTAGCACGATACTCCCGAATTCGTCGTAATAATCGGAGATATCGTTCGACGTCGTTGATTCGTAAGTAATACGGCTCGCCTTGTGAGCGAGTGTGTGGCATACAAATCAACGAAAAAGGGAAAAAATAAAAATTGCCTTAGTCTCTACAGCGTAACAGAAGAGTTACGATATCGACTAAATAAAAGTCCCCGGCAACGGCGCCAAAAACTTGATCGCGACTTTATGAGTCTATTGGGGTACTAACTGCAAGGGCACAGTCTAATCGTGTAGTTTTAAAAGATATCGATCCTACAGGGACTTAATGAATCGATCTACCGTTTTTCTAGGGTTACTGCGTAAAGCTAAGGCGGATGATACTTTAATGATTAGGGGAAAAATAAAAATAAATTTGGATCTAGATAAAATATCAAATAATATGGATATCAGTATGTAGTTCGTCGTATTTGGGGAATCAAATCTTCGTTGGTCTTTTTCTTAATTTTAAAATAAGTCTTTTCAGTAGACACTATTAATTAAAAGTCTTTTCCTCAAACTCTCACTCTGTTGAATCAGACTATGACTTTATATTTTAACGTACGCTCTCACTATTTCGTTAAGTCTAAAATCACTTTTGAAAATAATAGAATCTATAGAAACTCCTTTTGAGAAAATACTAACCGTTTAAACGCCCTCGTCTCAAACTCTCGCTCTGTTGACTTAGATTATATGATTAAACTTAAATGCTTAACTCTCGTCCTCACATTTAACTTTTAAAAATAATTTTTGAAAATAATTAGAATTTAATTAACCTTAAAAATTGTTTTCGCCCTGATTTAAAGTTAATGTTCAATTTACACTGTCCAGTTAAAAACTCAAACCGCCGTTCTATTGATTTTAACTTCTTTATGTCCTTTACTCTCGTACAAAAACCTTGGTATTAACTTTGTAAATTGAGACCAGAAAAAGAGTGACTATATTCTGAAATAAATTTAAACCAACTCAACTTTGATTCCTTTATTCCGCTTACTTTACATACCGATATCTAAATTAATTAGCCAGACATGATGAACATGCATAAACAATAATCATGCATAAATACGGCCATATCAAACAAACAACATATATAAACAACGAAACAAAACATATGTAAATTAAAACGATAAATCAATTAATTAATGAACCTGGAAAAATACTAGAAATCTGGATTTTATCTCCTACGCTTCGATGCTCGAACACCCCACCACAAGTCGGTTGGATTTGTTCTTCACAATTCTCGATCAGATAGGAAAGTAAAAACAAGGAAATAAAATACTATGATCTAACGTAAGGTTAGATCCAGTAAAAATTACACAATAGTTTTCGGTGTAGAAACTGTCATGAGAAAGTAAATTGTATGCTTCAGAAATTAAACTAGAAAAAAGAAAGAAATAAATTGCTTGCAAAATTAGAATGCTGGAAAAATTGTACGGAGAAGAGAGAGCTTTAATTGGCTTTTGTGAGGTTTATTTATATTAACCTCCCAAGATAACCGTCTCCTAGAATGTGCCTTCTGTATCGTTCAAAGCGTCTCCGAGTGCATGAGAGAATTTAGGGGAAACCGTCCACTCCGTTACGCACGTAAAGCCCAAAATATAGGAGTGGAATGTGTGATGTCCGTCATACTATGTGTTACGGTCGTAACACTAGGTCTTAGGACGTGGCGATCGGCACGTGCTTGTTGCGGTCGTGACAGCAATTTTCTTTGTTCCAAACGTTGGCTGGGCTTTGGTGCTTCAGCTTGCTGCTTTTCCTAGAAAATCTTATTTTTGCACCCCTTTTCTTTCTTTTTCACATGTGCTTTAAATAATGATACCTGAAATAAATAATAAGAAAATGCAGAGTAATATCGAATAATATAAAATAAATTGAATCAAATAACGATATAATTTAATTAAATCAAGTCTAAAAATGTGATATAGTTTCATGTTATCAGTGTAAATGAAATATGCTTTGATGATTAAGCACAACGCTTTGAACTGGCCATATCACAAAAATGTTGCATGCCTTCCAAAGAGGTAAAAATTTATGGTGAATCAATCTTGGTGTTGAGCCAACACCAAGGTATAACAACAAATGAGCATTCAAAAAATAGGTGGATGGTGGTTTCATAATGGTTTTTGCACAAGCTGCATATTGAGGCTATTTTGCAACATGTCATCACAAGAGACGTTATTCTGCATTAATCTCCAAGAAAGAAGAGATTTTGGTGGTGACATTTCAAAGGACCAAATGGAATTTGACGATTCCACTAAAAGAGAAGCAGGAAACTTAAATATATAAGCAGTCGTAAGTGTCTGGTCTCCTCAATTGAAGTTGGTCCAAATGTTATGTTCTTTCCAAAAAGAGTAAGGTAGGTTAAGAGTTTCCCATTTATGCCCAGAAAAGGGAAGAGCGAGTTCTAATTCAAGGGAAAACGCATTTCATTGTCCGCTATAAACTCTTTAACCTTAGAAGTAATTGAGATAGATTGTTGAATAAGAAAAGATTGATCATCTGATAGAATGAAAGGCTCTCCACGCCATCTATGAGTTCAAAAATAAATGGATAAACGGATGAAAGGTTATCCACACCATCTATTATCCACCATAATATATTAATTATAATTGTTAAGTATAGTATTTTTGCAGTTGTGCTATATTTTAACTTTAAGGTATTGAGTTCGAATCTCATTGTAGATTGTTGTAAAATAACCATTAGTGTTACTTAAATTAGTAAAATATTTCACATTATTTAATTATTTTTTAAATTAATTTTTTCATACAATAATTTTTAATGTTAGCCTTTTAAAAGTGAATTTACTATCTATCTAATAAAAGATTATGCTCTAGAATTTACCACTGAACCCTTCTTAAACCAAGTTAATTTTTTTTTTCTAATTAGAGGTTATTTATGTATAAAATTTAACTATCTTTTTAAAATTCCATGCAAAACTTAAAAGCTTGTTTCTATGTTTCAATGTTAAATTCAGTTTTCACTCTGCTCCGTGCATAGAATACTCAAAGGATACTCTACTGAGATATTAAGACACTCCAAAATTTGAAAAATCTCCCTCTCCATTATCCCACCTCCTTCCTCAACCCCACCGTCGGAACCAAGCCACCTCATTTGCATCTTCTATTCTGTTTGGTTCTTCATTTCGCCATCTTTGTCCCCAACTCCATAGTCGTTTCAACTTTTGTCTGGTTCTATTCAGCACGAGAATAAGTTCTCGACCACCGTCGCAAGAAGGTGATTTTTACTATTTTTTCCATCGGTTATGTTATATCTTTGTTCAACCGGTTGCAATTTATGTTCAATCTTTGATTTTTACTCTTTGTTATTGTTCAATGATTGGGTATTCATTGCGTTGAATAATGTTTAATCTTTTTTTTTGGAAAACCATGCTCAAAGTTGCCATAGTTGTTCATAGACGCGATTGTAGTTATTTCTCTTTCTTCTTTACTTGTTCAGTACTGAATTTTATATGTAAGATGAAAACATATTAGTTCATATTATTGTTTAGTTAATGATATGCGTTGTTGAATCTTTTTTGGAAAACCCATTAAATTCCGTATCTCATGAATGTTGTTCAATCTTTGTTGTTGTTTCTCGTTATCATACCAAACTAATCGCACGCCCAATTGAAGATGTTAGAGATATCAATGACTCCAAAGATTTATGGAAGATTGCTGTTAGGATTAGAGATTTGTGGTCTGTCAAAAGTGTCTCTAACAAAGAGCATTTAGAAATGGTTTTAGTTGATGCAAAGTTATGATGATATCTCACTTTACATACAAAATATATGTAGTTGATTATTACCTAAAAATCGTTTTCGTATCTCATGAGTGTTATTTATATTTTATTTTTTACGGCGACATGATCCAAGTAGTTATACCATCACATTTGGTTTTGAAGCACAAGTATACACTTATAGTTGGAAATACCTACATCATGCAGAATTTCAAGGTTGCCAATAATGATTTCTCCTTTAAAGCAACCACTCATAGTTTTAAGTTAATTTCTTATGGTGCAACTTCTTCAAAAGTTACTAAGTTCCCCGACATACCGCTAAACCATTTGAAATTGATTAGTTTGACATCCATCATTGCGGAGAGGTTTCAACCTGATTTCTTAGTTGGTAATTTAATCATATAACTTTGTTGTTTTCATATTTATTCCTTTAAATTTATCTTTCTTAGCTTGCTAATTTTAATTTTTTAGATGTCATTGGAGGAGTAACTAAGATCATTCAGACCCAAATGAATGCTGAGAACAACAAAAACAAAGTTGTCTTTGTTGTCACTGATATGAGGTATTTCCTTCTTATTCTCAATTTCAAATTGTTCTGACTATAAATTGACCTTATCTAATGTTTGTTAGATTCATTTATTACAGTAAGTCTTTGGTTCAATATACTCTTTGGGGTGAGCTTGCATCTCAATTCTACAACTACTACAACAGTAACAAGGATGTTGGTAAGGTTATTGTACTAATGCAAAATGCAAGAATCAAGGGAGCTCAAGGTATTGATTTGGTTATTAGTAAAACACTACATTAACTAGTTTTCTTCACTTATTTTCCAATATATACTAACTCTCATGTTCTATTGTACACGTATATAGGAGGTTTTCCCTTGAATGTATCCAAAGCATGAAATGATACAAAGTTAACTATCAATGATGTCAACATACTTGAGCTTAAGAAGTTAAAAGAAAGGTGGTTGCATTTTCGTGTTTAAATTATGTTATATGTTATATTAATGTTAAATTTTGTTTTATGTATGATATTCATGTTTGTCTTTGTAAATCCTAGCCTTCAAGGGGAGATTCCTTTGTTATCTGCATCAAGCATGCAACTTAACTTGACTCAAAACTCATAATATTCAAACATTGATAAATTTTTGTGGAAAATTTAAATTCTAAGCCCTGCAGAAATCAATGATCTTCAAAATGTGAGTGTATGTTTTCCCATTGATACATTATCCATCACTGAGGTTTTTCACAATGTGTTCTATTACATCTTACTAGGAGACAACCTGTGTAACTGTTGCCATGTTAGAAAATTTTGAGGCTAGTCAATCTGGGTGGTATTATGATGGTTGTGGTGAGAGTACCAAAAGTGTTGCACTTAAAAATGTAAAGTTGAAGTGTTTAGTGAATCATGAACTGATGAACCCGTGCCAAGGTGTTTTTTTAACTGAATGATTACTAGTATTCATAATATGAAATATCCCGTCATGTATGAAAAATGATTTCATATACCAAATTTGTTATTATAGATATAAACTTGAAGTTTTGGGTGTGAATGGAAAATTCAAGGCAAGGTTTGTGTTTTAGGACAATGATTGTGTCAAACTGATGGGGAAATCTACCCTTGAGCTGAAGAAGCAGTTGATTAAGGTAGTTACATATCTTACTTCAAAATGTGTTTCAGTGTCTGATTTGTTAGCAAACCTTTTTATGATTTCAGGCTGGTGAAGATAACCCCCTTGAATTTCCTTATCCACTTGAAGCAATTTTTAAGAAAGAGTTGGAAATTAGAGTTGTTTTTCAACCAAAGTATGGGAGATTGTTTGTTGTTGGATTCAGAGATAACAAGAACCACGTAAGAAAATAAAGGACAATCTTAAGTTGAAAGAGGTAATCTTATATAAACTCCTTTGCTGAAAAATACTAATTATCAAATTTATAAAACAAACTAATCCTTATAGTCGGTTTTAACTTTTTTAACTCTTCAGCATACATCAAATCTTCATATTTCCAAGCCTTCGTTGCAGGATGAACTTCCTTGTTATTCTGTAATATTATTCCTCTATCCATAAGAATTTACTTTACAAATGCATCCTTCGTAATATCATAACTAACTAACTAATGGCTGCTATTTATTTATCTTGATGCAGGAACCTATGTCTGCATCTGCAGATTATGATCCTGCTGGCGAGATTTCAAGACTGACTCCATCAAAACACTATTTGAGTGATACAGCAGAAGATCTAAAGAATGTTAAACTATCGTCCACAAAGTTAATGAGATATGTCAAAAAGGAAAAATAACTTTACTTATCCTAATGGATTCTTTATCAACTTTTTTGTGTTAGTTAGTTACGATATTACCATCAATGATGGTAACAACTTTTGGTTTTGTAACTATAACTATCTTTCATGTTTTATAATGAACCTCGTTATGTCCATTAATGGGTTTATTTTGATCTGAATTAAATTACATTGGATTTTTCATGAATGCATTTCTTTAGTTTTATTTGTTGCAATATCTCCATATCTGATAAAAACATATGTTAGTCTATTGATGTATGTGTTAAAAAATGAAAATGTGTCATCTGTACATACTACTTGAATTTTCATGACTATATTTCTTTATTGCTATTTGTTGCAATAGATCCAAAATTTGCTATAAACATATGTTAGTCTACTGATGTACGTGTTAAAAATGCAAACGTGTCATTTGTACATACTATAGGTGGTTTATATCAAACATCCATAAACTTCAATATAATTGTTACATGAAAATCATGCATTTGTTATTACAAGAATTTTATGTTACCATGATTTAAATGTTTATCTAATTTTGTTTTATCAATACAATGTGTTGGAATTGAATATTTTGACCATTTTTATAGTTATATTGCTTCTGTCATTAGCATGGACATTGTTTATATTGATAACTTCAAAATGAATGAAACTCTTTTAAATATTCTTTTAACATCAAAGATATAAATAAAGTATGTTGGTTGTTTTAGCCATGGTTACTAATATTAGAATTATGTTATACAAGAAAAATAGATAACTCACTTTATGTTATGGTTCTTTATCTAATTCAATTTATATGCAAGTTCATTGATATAAACTTCATTTAATATCTCCGCAACTTTGGGTTGGAACTTATTCTTCTTTAACTTCAAGACAACCAACACTGAGCCAAAGATAAAGGTAATTTTGAATAATTTTAACTTTGAATGTGAGTAAACATTAGACTAAAAAGGTGATATTAGTTGTGTTATCATATATATCAAGCACATTTTAAACAATATTGTAGTAAAACTATGATATTTAAATTACTATGTTTAGTAGAAGAGAAAGACAACTTTATTACTATACATAATATAAAAGGTACATAGAGTTTAACATTGGGTAACATTACATTGTCAAGAGAACACAATGGTAACACGGCTACATAAACAAGTACATCAGAAATTTGTTTTCACCGACAACTAAGACTTAAATAATTTACACAAAACCTAAACAAACAAATATAGTAGCTTATATTTTAATTTAAACAACGTTATGACTTCCTAAAGACAACATTATCTGACAGAAACAAAGTGTTCTTCAAGCATCCTTAACATACTCATACTCGTATCCTTATTTTCTTCAAGCATTGTTCCTTTAGGGACGTCTCCATAACCTAATGTACATCGTCTATGAAGGAGAATGGTAATGATATAACAAAACATCTCCCACCTTAAGATTGACATACTTAGCATACTCATACCACCCATACCCCATGTACATATCCACCTGTTCTCTGTCTGATTTGATGATCTCACATTCATAGTAGTCCATAGTGTCTAGATCCATTAAGGTACACTGAGTTTGGTCAACACGTAAACGCCTCCTTATAACTTCGATTGGAAAATGCTATAGAGAATGCAGTTTTGTCAGTTAATAATTAACAAAAATTTAATGGATCTTTATAAAAATGAAAAATATAACATATATTATTTGTTTGCTGATTGTGTTCAAATTGTTACCAAGACATTTCTTTTGCCCTTCATTGCCCTGGTAACCTTTTTCTCCCAGAATAAATCAACTGCCAACTCCTGTACGTCATCATTCACATGTTCGTCTGGACCATGTTCCTGAGGTATATTAATCTCAGGGAACAATTCTTGTGCTTGAACTTCATTGGAAGGTTGATTCACTTCTTCCGCATTTTTTCCAATAATTTTCATCACTTCAGTCGTGTCAAGGGATAAAAAGCTGCAAATTCCATTATTAAAATAACAACATTGCTTATGAATAAAGACAATATGATGCAAGATGTCGGAAAAACTAAAATACTTTCATAAAACTTTGTTTGGTATGTTACCCATTAGAAGTAGAATAAGACATATTGGGAGAGGCTTCGGATTCCACGATGGTGACTTAAGGAATTTTTTTAATACTTTTGGTATCTTATATATGTTGTGAATCTATTAGAGATTTACATGTATATATAAAGAAATGGGGGTTCAATGTTGCTTATGAAAATGGATTTTCTATAATGGTTAATTTGATGCTAGAGTGGAAATATTACAAAGAGATGTTATGTTGCATTTGACACAATAACGCTTCACACACAACCATTGAATTGTCATAATTCTGAAAAATGTGTCAACCATTGAACTTGCATGTTGTCAAAAGTAACTTATGCAATAATTGTAATACATTTCCAACATCTAAATGTATTAACATGCTGATGTTATTCATCACTTTAGTGTGGATGGGGATATCCCTATTTATGTCATAACTTTAGTGTGGCTGAGCATATCCCTATTTATGGCGACCTTTTAGATTTCTTTGTAAATTAAGACATTTTGGAAAAGTCCTGAAAATCATTATTACTGTGGCTATTAATGTCCGTAATCATGAACTCGTGCAAGTCATTAGTGTGGCTATGTATATATTTGTCTTTGAATTTATTGGATTATTACAATATTGTAATAATACCCATCTTTTCTATAGCCTTAAAACATACAATTTGAACAAACTAACTTTAAAAGAAAAAGTTGACAAACTAAATTATTTTATTAAAGACATGTTTGTAAGCATGCAGACTTACTTTAATACACTATTTGTACCTCATTTATTTTACATTATGTCAATTGCAGAACCTGTTTTCCAAATGACTTAGTGGAGCCCCCAGGAAAATGGATTTTCATAGTTTGTCCAGAAAATAAAGTGCTGCATTGGCATGACAGAAAAGGAAAACCATTCTTAAAGAAAGAAGATAAAAAAGATACAAAATTGATGACAACAATGTCAACAACCATCAAGGTCATGAAATTTTCAAACCTCCATCTAGAAATCGTAACAACACACACTAACTGATATAACCTCAACCATTCTTAATGAAAGAAACCAAAATATTAATACACATCCAATTGGATCAAATCATCTGACAAAAAGAGGATTGAAGGTGGGTGTTATTCAATATTTGGGTGTCAAACTCTTGAATAAGTTTGCAAATGATACTCGACATAATACTTCTTCATCAACAAGTCATTTACCAACTAAAGAATCTGCAACATTGATTGTTACTCCAAATGGACACCTTGAGAGTGAAGACTCCCATATGAAAATGAAACATATGATTACTCGGTGGAAGTGCCTATGAATTCCAAAATGGAGATGAAAACTATGACACAAGTTTAAGTTTTGATGATGAAGAAGAATATGGTTTCAGTTCTACTTTACTCGGTTTTGACAATATTGATACATATTAGTCATAAGTTGCTTATATTTTTATGAGTATTATTTACATAATAACCTCCAATCAGTATGATATGATGAAAATTAATTCTAATTAAAGTTTACTATGTTTTTTACTGATCACTATTATATTTAATATGAAGCAATTAACCAACGTAATTTGATTTATATAAGATATTTAGATATTGGTGATCCTCTGATTGAATGCACACACTGTGGGAGTGCTTATGTGGTATCAAGAACCGACTGGAAAATAAAGACATACTACAATTCCCAAGTACCAACTATGTTGTGGAAATGGTAAGGTTATGTTACGACATCTGAAAACACCTCTATTGATACTTCAACATCTGTTATTTGATAAGAATGAAGCAGGTAGTCGAAATTACCATAAGTAATGCAGATTATACAACACTATGTTTTCTTTTACATCTCTGGGAATGAAGATTTACATTGGATTTAAAATAAGAGGAGGACCCCCTAACATAAGAATACACGGACAATCTTGACATATAATTGGTAGTATGCTATCGATGCTGGGACATTCACCAAAGTTTGCTCAACTATACATTTACGACTCTGACAATGAGATTCAAAATAGGATTGAAGGACCAGGGTAATTATTCTAATGTGACTCAATATTATAGAATAGTTGTCATTCATTATTTTAGATTATAGTGAAATATATTATATAAGTGTTTTATTATAACATGCAGGAACAACCCCAATATTCTTCCATAAACTGTTGCAATTTTGAAACTTATGCTAGATGAGTATAATACACATGTCAAGTCTTTTAGAACGGAAATAGATAGAATACAATATTGTCTTGTGTCTGACCTGAAGTTGAGGTTAATATCTGATAGATCGACAAATGGAAGAATTTACAACCAACCAAATGTTTATGACGTTGTTCCACTTATTGTTGGTGATGTTGATACATATTCTAAAATAGATATTCTTCTTGAAAGTCAAAGTGGAAGACTGAAAAGAATAAGTGAGTTTTATCCAAGCTATCTTGCGTATCAGTATACACATTTATTTCCATACAGAGAAGATGGTTTTAGACCTGAAGTGATTCATAGGGTAACAAATAAAAAAAGGAAGCAAAAGGAATATGCTTACCATCAGAGAATGGCTTACATTTAGGATTCAAACCAGAATTAATGAAGCCCTTACTTTGTTGCGGTCAAGAAGGTTATTTAAATAGTTTTTACTTGATGGATTTACTATGATGGAATCACAGAGACTGAATTATATTCACAACAATAAAAAAAGGCTTAGAGTTTCTGAATATGCTAATTTGAATTAACAGAACAAGCTGTAAACTATGAAGGAGCAGACAAAGGGAAAAGAGTGGTTTTACCGTCAAGTTATGTTGGAAGTCGGAGGTTCATGGAACAACTCTATTTTGATTTTATGGAAATTTCTAGCCAAATTGGGTTTCCAGACCTTTTTATCACATTTACTTGCAACCCAAACTGGCCTGAAGTTCAAAGAATGCTTTCAAATATTAACTTATAGGCACACGATCATCTGAATAACATCTCAAGAGTCTTCAAAATAATTTTTGATGAGATGTTGTGTGATTTAACAAAGAAACATGTTTTAGGGAAGGTACTTGCATGTAAGTCAATTAAGTCATCTTTCTTGTATATAAAATTTTAATTACATTGTGCATTTATTTGCATTTAATACTAAATTCACTTATTCATAGATCTATACATGTCTGAATTCCAAAAGCATGGTTTACCACATGCACATATTCTCTTATTCTTACATCCTTCAAGCAAGTATCCAATGATAGATGATATAAACAAAATCATTTCAGCAGAAATATTGTTAAAAGAAGATGATATGGAACTACATCATTTGGTCAAAACACATATGATTCATGGTACATGTGATTTCGTAAACAACTCTTCACCTTGCATGAAAAATGGAAAATAATCTAAGTATTTTCCCAAGAAATTTCAACCTACAACCGTTGTTGGTCGAGATGGATATCATGTGTATACAAGACAAGAGAATGGAAATATAATTATGAAAAAGCATGTCACTCTTGATAGAAGATATGTCGTCCCTTATAATTCATATTTATCAAAAACATTTCAAGCACACATCAATATGGAGTGGTGTATTCAGAGCAGTTCAGTGCAGTACTTATTCAAGTACATTAACAAGGGGTATGATTGAATTATCGTTGCTATTGCCGAAAATGGTACCAATGGATCTTCTGTGAGCAAAAATGTTGACAAAATTAAGCAATATCTTGATTGTAGGTATGCCTCACCAAGTGAAACATCTTGAAGGCTTTTTTCATTTCCTATTCATGGTAGATTTCCTGAAGTTGAAAGGTTGTATTTCTGTCTTGAGGGCGACAATTATGCTTGCTATACTGATTATAAGATGATAAACGATGTACTTGATAAACCAAGTGTGAAACAATCAATGTTTACTTCGTGGATGGAAGCAAATAAGAGATATCTAGAGGCAAACAGTTTGACTTATTCTCAATTTGTTTCTAAGTTTGTCTATGATAAAAGACACCGATGTTGGAGACCATATAAAAGAGGTTATACAATTGAGGGCCTAATTTAGGTTCCTCCAAGTATGGGAGAATTGTATTACTTGAGAATGATGCTAACATTCGTCAAGGGACCAATTTGCTATGAGGATATAAAAGACGCTGGTGGAAAGATTCTTGATAGTTTCAGGGATGCATGTTTTGAAATGGGATTTCTTGAAGATGACAATGAATATGTTGCAGCTATAAATGAAGCAATGAATTGGGGTTCCGGTCACTTCTTGAGAAAGTTATTTGTGAATATGCTACTAACAAGTAACATCAATAGACCGCATCATGTTTAGGAAAGAACTTGGAGCATGCTATGTGACAGTATTCTCTATCAACAAAGAAACAAGACAAATAATAGAGGTAATTGTGTATTATTGTATTTTTGAAAGTAAACTATTTTAAATGGTATGAAGTCAACTAACACAGGTTTTTGTTACTATTCAAATGCAGCCATAACTTAATTACAATATACTATGTGTGTAACTTATATATATCCAAATCCATTATAATGCAGCCATAATTCATATATGTTATTATATTTTATAACTTAATTCACAACATGCTACTATATTTTTTATGTTTGGTTCAATATGTTGTTATTGTTTCTGTTGTTATATAAATTTATTAAGATCAAAAGCCATTCAAGTTCAGCCGCAGGTTGGATATAACAACTCATATGTTACAGATAGTGGAATAATTTCGTTGTTTATTGAGTTCCACTAAGCAAATTATATATATATATATATATATATATATATATATATATATATATATATATATATATATATATATATATATATATAGTGAATTCTATTTAAATGAAGTGTTGATTCATTTATTTTTCGACAGATTTACCGTTGTTAGAGGAAGAGATAAAAAACCGGACACTTATTGAAATTGAGAATTTATTGCAAGAAAATCGAAGAAGTTTGCATGATCTTTAAAGCATGCCTTATCTAGATTCATATGTCACAAGGAACATTGTCAATTGACTAATTCATGACGAACTGGATTACAATGTTGATATCGAACGAAAAAATTTCCATCATTAATTTCGTGCACTTACATGTAATTAATTTTACTATCACTATAATTTTATGTCGAACTTATGTCATGAAAAGATATGTTTGAACTTTTAATGATAAATATTACATTACATTTGATAGATGAACAACGTTCAAGTTTTGAAAATATCATGGAAGCTGTCAACAATCGAAGAGGAGGGGTGTTTTTTAAATGGTTATGGAGAGACTGGTAAAACTTTCATGTGGAGAACTATGTCAAGTGCATTGCGTTCATATAATTTTTTTTTATTAATGTTGCTTCAAGTGGGATAGCTTAGTCATTCTTGCCAAATGGAAGAACAACACACTCAAAGTTTAAAATACTCGTGCCAACATTTGACAACTCTACTTGCAACATTGAGAAAGACGATGACCATTGATGGTTATTGGAAGCAGTTGATTTGATAATATGGGATGAAACACCTATGTGTCACAAAAACTTCTTTGAGGCTTTGGATAAAACCCTTAAGGATGTCATGGGATGTCATGGTATTAAGAATACAATATTCGGTGGCAAAATAGTTGTTTTTGGAGGCGATTTTAGACAGATCCTACTTGTTGTTCTGAGAGGAGGTCGTTCTGATATTTTACAAGCTTCAATTAGCTCATCTTGTGTATGGGACTATTGTAAGGTTTTAACTCTAACAAAAAATACGAGACTTCAATAAGGACCAGGGAATACAAGTTCTGCAGAGCTAACTGAATTCTCAAAATGGATTTTAAATGTTGGGGATGGTAATATTTGCGAACCAAATGATGGTTTGGTAGATATAGAAGTTCCTGAAGAAATATTAACATCAAGTTTTAAGGATCCTAAAAGGGCTATTGTCGATAACACATATCTCAATATGCTGAAAAATTACAAAAAGGAAGAATTCTTACAATACATAGTTATTCTTGCTTCAACCATTGAAGTTGTGGACAAAATCAATCATTACGTATTAGGCTTAATTTCAGGTAAAAATCGTTAACTTGCATTAATTTATGCATATTACAATACTATATATAAAATTATGTTATTAATGTTTTAATGTTTTAATTTTATACAATTTTTTAGGAGAAGAGAAAGAGTATCTGAGTTCTGATTCAATTGATAGAACGAAAGTCAGTTATAGTCAAGCTTACAAAGTTCTAACTCCAGAATTTATTAGTTCTTTGAGAACATTAGGTCTACCAAATCATAATATCAAATTGAAAGTTGCAACCCCTATTATGCTAATGAGAAATTTGGACCAGGCTAAAGAGTTGTGCAATGGAACGAGATTAATTGTGACATGGTTATAAAATCACGTCATTTAGGAAAAAAATATGTCTAGAAAGAATATTGGTAACATAATTTACATTCCCCGAATGTCTATGTCACCTTATAATTCATCATATCCATTCAAGTTAATTAGGAGACAATTTCCAATCATTGTGTCATACACAATGACAATAAATAAGTCCAAAGGTCAATCACTTGATAGTGTGAGATTGTATTTGCATACACCTGTTTTTAGTCATGGACAATTATATGTTGAAATTTCAAGAGTTAAGAGAAAAAGTTGCTTGAAAATCTTAATACATGACAAGGAGAATGCATTATGTTTGACCACTACAAATGTTGTTTACAAGAAGTTCTTCTAAGCACTTTGTTAGTTGGTAAACAACTTTTTCTTTTTCTTTTATGCTACACTTTAAATCTACATCTTTTTCTTTGTTAGTTGTTAAATTTTGTTAGTTGGGATAATGGATTGGTATCGGATGGATATCTTTGATCATTGGTATGAGAACCAAATGATTTGATTTTACAAAATATTTTAGTTTATGCTTCATGGTACATTTTGCATCAAAAAAGCACTATACAATTTAACATATTTCTTCATGCTGTTGTAGGATGGAAAAAGATGTTATGAACTTCGGTATTGCTTCAATGATGAAGTTCAAGGTTTTACACTTTAGTTTGAGAGATACTATTGGATAGGTTGACATGTTGCCTTTCAAAGTTTATAATAACTATAAACTATTATATATTTTATTTATGTTACCTTTGTTTTTTAATATATTTTTTGGATAAAGAAATCACAGTTGCGGGGTTATATTAGCTTATGTTTGTAATTCTTTATATGCTAATGGTCAGAAAATATGAACTCAAAGTTGACAAAGCGTATTATGAATCCACACGGGAACATGTGCGAACGCACGTGTTTGTTACTAGTTACTGTAAAAGTTGTTGGCATACAATTCATATTTGTTTGTCACTAATCAAATAACTAGGTATTTCTTATGCGTGTGGGGCAATAAGATAGCTCTATATGGGTGGTTATAGTTATTTTATGTCTTTAAGTGAATATTTTCTCGAAATATTTGAATATTATTCTTGAAGCCAAACTATGAACTTTTTACCATGTTCAAGTCGTTGGAGGAAAATGTAGAGGATAAAACATGTATAAAAATCAAATATTTGAACTCAAATAATGAGACAGAGTACACTAATTCAGACTTCCATTAATTTTATGTTATATACAATTTTTAAAGACAACTTTAAAATTTAAAATACACAACAATAGAGGCATTTTTTTTATTTGAAAGACACCACAATAGAATGGTGCGGATGAAAGAATGAACAAAACTCTTACTAAAAAGAAAATATGTATCCAGTTAAATGTTGGATTCTTAAGGGTTTTTTGGATTAAGGCCATTAACATTGTGTGTTATCTCATAAAAAAGGCACCAAAGACTTCATTGAATGAGAATTTTATAAAGGAGGCACAAAAAAAGAACTCATTTATCTTAGATACATTCAAGTTTTTTGGTATCCAACATATGTGCATATATATTAAGTGAAGATCGTCAATCTCAATCACGCCGAGTTCAAAGCACAATTGTAGCTAAATCATATTGATAATGTTGAAAAGTAAGAAGAAGTCCTAGCTTAGAAGTGATGGAAAGATGGAAAAATTGGATCCATATCAAGAATTCATATTCATCCAATTAAAGGGAGACCCCCCCACAAAAACAACAAAATTTTGAGTTAATCTTTCCAAAAATGTCAAGGCACAATCACCTTGTTACCTTTATAAGAGCACATACTTATTTGCATGGACTGCAACTGATATGTCAGAGATAAATTCTGAAGAATCTTGTCACAAGTATCCATCAACCAAAACACACACTCTATGGTACAAGAGGAATTAAACTCTTAAGAATGTTGAAGCTACTAATAAATCCATAAAGGCCCTTTTAAAGGATGATTTTATAACTAAGGTCAAGTATATAATTTGTTTGTCAAATATTGTACTTGTCAAAAATGCCAATAAAAAGTGAAACTTTTGTGTTTACTACTCCAATGTTAATAGGATAATTCCTAAAAATGACAACTATCATAATATTGATAAGTTGGTAAATTTTCGTCCAAATTTAAAGTTTTTATCAATCAATAGGATTATTAATGAAAAAGGCATTTACTATAGAAAATGACAATTATGAGTACAATGCTACGGCCTCAAGAATGTCGAATGTACAAGAGAATACTAAATAACATATTCAGGAACCGAATTAGGGTAAAGATCAAAATGTATATGGACTATATTATTGTTAAATTTAAATTGGGGATGAACGAAACAACCTATTTGAAGGAATTTTTAGGAGGTTTGAAGATATAATATGAGGTTGAATCTTTGAAAACTTCACATTTTGAGCAAGAAAATTATTGGAATTCGTCCTTACTAAAAAAGGCATTAAATTCAACCCTGATAAATGCAGGGTCATAATAGAAATGTCAACCAAACATCCAAGTAAAGGATGAAAAGGCTTAACATAATGTTGAAATATTTATAAAAAATGATTACTAGGTCGGCCCCACACGCCTTATCGTTTTACAAGTTGTTAAGGAAAAAAGCAAATACTCTATCAACCTTTACTATTCACTAGATTTCAACAAGGCTAACCATTATTTATAGAATTATCGTTGTCCACCAATGCTATTAAATAGATATTAGTCAAGTAGAACAACAATGTAAAATGGAACACTGTATTTCTTCATCAAGATTCTACATGGTCCAAAACACGATATCAGAAGATTGAAAAGACAACCTTAACCTTAGAGAAGGATTATCCATGTCAAATCAGTGTTGCTACACAAAGAATGCGAAAATAGTGTCAAGGGCTTATGGATATTTGATAAAAAATTAAGTGGTTACATTTAACCATGTTCTCAAATGCGAGAGCGTTTTTTTCCTTTCTCATTGCCAGGTGGACCAATAAAAAGAATGATATCAATTGCACAACATTGAAATGATATTAATTGCAAAACATTTTTAATAGTATTGCAAAGGTATTAATGTGACAAGAATAATTGTAAAACATTTCTAATAATATATGCAACGGTAATAATATTGCTACGGTAAAAACATTGGAATGGATAATAATAATAATAATAATAATGATAATAATAATAATAATAGTAATAATAATAATAATAATAGTAATAATAATAATAATAATAATAATAATAGTAATAATAATTTTTATTATAATAATAGTAATAATAATAATAATAATAATAATATAATAATAATAATAATAATAATAGTAATAATGATAATAATAATAATAATAATAATAATAATAATAATAATAATAATAATAATAATAATAACAACAACAACGACGACAATGTACTAATTGTCAACAGTAATAAATTAGCGATAACAGATTTATTAACGGTAATAATATGTAACATTATAAATAGGTCATCCATTTTATTACAATTTTTATTCATAATTAGTCTAATTTTCAACTATTTATTTTATCTCATTTTAATTTTTCTTCTTCTTCACATTCATTTGTCAATGGATCCAATCAACATAATTCTTGGTCTAATTTTATACAAAATGGTGGTATTCCTCCTTCTATTCTAAATCAACAAAACAAATCATACTTTGGAAATGCACATCTTCCCTCAAATTCACACCATAACCGAAATTTTCAAAACTCTTCTTTTATCCCAAACCCACAAAATAATCCGCATTTTGGAAATTACTCATATCATACACCACTATATCCATATCAATATCAACAATTTGCATCTCAATCAACTAACCCCACTATGTCTTATGTAGCTCAAATAGGTAGTAATGGCGTGCAATCAAATGATCAAGAACATGAAACACAATAATTTCGCACTCAAGATGGCTTATAAACTATTAACCTTGGTGAAAAAGTTGCATCTGCACCGATTGTAAAACTCCTAAACAAAGGTTTCAACAAAAAGAGGATGAAGTTCTCATTCAATCATGACTCAACTTTTCAAGGGATTCCATTGTTGGGGTTGATAAAAAAAGAGATAGTTTTTGGAACAGGATTGGCGAAGCTTACTACAAGCATTGCGACACAAATTACAAAGAGAGGAAACCAATGGCACTAAAAGGTCGATGGCACAAAATTAATCCATCTGTTCAAAAGTTTGTTAGATGCTACAAAAAAGTCGTGTCTACACAGCAAAGTGGGAGCTCTGAGAGCAATATCATGCGAGCTGCATATAAAATTTATTTTCAAGATGAAGGTGAAAAGTTTATATTTGAGGATGCATGAAGATCATTGAAAGATGAACCTAAATGGCTCACAGGTTCATCAAAAGATTCTACAAAAAGAACCAAGAATTTAACTTCAGAAGCATATTATTCATCTTCTAATCCACTGAAACCAACAAGTAGTGAATACAATCCACCGTCACCTACTATGTTATGTCGTCCAATTGTCAAAAGGGATCCAAAAGGAAGGAGAAGGAAACATTTTTTGAAATGTCTACTACTTCCAATGTCAAATATGATTCTTTGAAAGATGACTTTAAAAATAATAAATTTGATGTCAATGTTTGCACGAGACTATGCACGTATTGAGGGTGAAAGAGTCGAGATAGAGAGAAAAAAGGTTGAGGCAAAGATTAAGAAGGATGAGAGTGTTCAAGAAAGATTGAAGATGAATGGTATGCAAATACTCTCAAAAGATACATCAAATATGGGTACAAGACAAATACAAGCTCATAAAATATTGTGCGACATGATTAAAGAAAAATATAGAATTAATTAGTATGATTATGTATCAAGAAGGGGAAAGAAAGGATATTGAACGAGCATTTGGAGTTCTCCAATCCCAATTTTTGATCATACGCAACACTCCAGCGCATAATGAACGCATGCATCATATTACACAACATAATTGTTGAAGATGAATGTGCCATATCTGGTGGACATTTTGATTTTTCTTATGATCATTTAAGTAATGGTGCGACAATATTGTCGAATGATTCTAATATTGATTTTCAAGAGTTCATACATAGAAGATTTGATATTCGTGATAAATAAATTCATTGACACCTTCAACAAGATTTGATATAACATATATGACAATGTTATGGGAAGGAGAATAACAACAATTGAAAAATATTTTAAAAATATTGTTTTCTTGTATTTTGTGCTAGTAATTTATTTTAACGTTTATGTTTTTTAATGTACTTTTTAATAAATTATTTGTGTCGTGTATTGTGTTTTTTAATATATATGTTTTACTTTGATTTATTTTAAATATATAATTTTTAATGTATTTTGATATATTTGAATTAAATTGTTTCAATTCTTTTATATAATGTAAATGTGAGGTATATTGTGGGATCTATTTTAGAATTTTTAATGGGTTGTATGGATATTGGAAAAATATAGTAGAGTTGTTTAAAAAATAAAAAGATGTAATATAATATAAAAAATTAAGTGAGTCACATTTAAAGAATCCAAATAAAGATGATGGATATGGGTGCTCTTATAGTAACAAAATAAAACAAGAAACCCTTCTAATATTCCACTAAAAACTATGATCCATGGGGCCATTCAAACTCAAGGAAAATATTTTCATCCATAAAGAAGAATATGTTAGACAATGCTTCTAGATTGAATGGATCCAGACCGAAGTCGTGTACGAAACACTTTCCTTATAGTATTTCAAGAACTCTTGAATGTCTTAGAATTTTTATGCAGGAATTCTCAGGATAATTCAGCTTATACTCAAGTTTGCGCAAGACGGATAAAAAATCGAATGCAGGGAAGAGAATCTAGAATTTTTCTGAAGAGGATATGTGTTTTGTGATGTAATTTATGAATTCATAATAACTTATTTATAGCTCACATATGTGTTTGTAGCGGTGTATTCGTCACTTTATGATTTATTGACTAAATCAAAAGCAAAGCATACAAAGAATCGAGTCGCCACCGCACTTTTATTTATCCAAAGGAATGGCTAAAAAGCGAACAAAAGCCTAAGAAGTTTTACACATAGAAAACTAATGAAAAGATCAGAGATCTGGGTAAGGGGTTAATTACGCAATGGGAAGGTGTTAGGCACCCAAAACGTCCTAGGTACTCCTAGGGAGCCCTTTTCACAACTTGTTGTACGAAATGTTATTTGTGTATGAAATATTTATTGTGCAAACATGGATTGAAGGGATGAGAAAAGAATATACAAGTTATTATTTTTGTGTTTGAACGGATGAACCCGTTGCCTACGTACCTTTCCATGGAAGGTAAGGATCAAAACGCCGTAGTTCGGCTAAAAGATTTCCAAAATATGAGTGGATTGATTTTAAAACAAAAGCCCTAAGGTCTTTCGTTATCCACGCGAGAAAACTCAACCTTATACAAACAACAAGTCCACCATGTGAGAAAAGCTTCAACTTGCTAGTGAGGGGTTAACCCTATAATAAGCAAGGAAGTCTTACAATTCAATCACTAAGGACAGAAGGTGAGATTAACATCAACCAACTAGGATAAATCAAACCTATGGCTAATGTATGAAAACTTATCAAGAATGGACAAAGCCACAAAACAATTGAGTGAAATTAATCAATTAGGATTATTCACAAAAGTGGTCAAGGTATGATTAGAATTCAATTCAAAAGAAGTATTATGAAAGTGAAGTTTGAAAAATCAAAGGCCTAAGGCCTAGGTTTCTAATCTGAAAACAAGTGAAAATATTTGCACAATAGTTTTCAAGCTTTGGGTTAACATGCACATGGAGGTATAAAGAAACAAAAAGGTGGGAGGGCGAGGAAGTAAAACTTCTTAGATATTCACCTCTTGAGATCATATGTAGATGATTCAAGTGATTCCTTTGGAATAGGCAACAATGCAATAAGCAAATAACAAGATGGATAAAGTAAATGGATATCGGATGCCAATCAATGGACTTATTCCAATCTCACAAAACAAAATGGATATCGGATGCCAATCAATGGACTTATTCCAATCTCCTAAAGCCAAGAGCAAACATGGATACCAGATGCCAATCAATGGACTTATACTAGTCTCTTAAAACAAAGAGAAACATGGATACCAGATGCCAATCAATGGACTTATACTAGTCTCCTAAAACAAAGAGAAACATGGATACCAGATGCCAATCAATGGACTTATACTAGTCTCCTACCATATCATAGGAAACAAACTGCCAATCAATGGACTTATGCTTGTCTCCTCCATGGACAACCAAATGTTGCAAAGTAATGAACAATGATTATGAAATGATATACAAGTAATGATGATACATGCACCAAGGCACACATAAGCAAATATGCACAGATGAATCAAGTAATCAAACAAACAAGTCAATTAGCACACACTATACACAATCAATTGGGCTCAAGCAAGGTTAAGCTTTACAGCCAACTGGAATGGGGTATTTTGAGCTCTTAACCCTAACATTGAGAGTTAGGGTGAAGCAGATGAAAAGGAGATGAGGGGTGTGCCTCATAGCTCTTATCCCTGGTCAGGGAGAGCTTTGATCAATGGAAAGTGTGGGAGTTCAGAAAGTTGGAACTCTTCTCCACAAATGGACTCTATAAGATCTTGGGTTATTATTCACTATGCATCAACACATGGTGTGAGCAAGGTGAATGACACACTGAGTAGCAGGAGATGGATTACACATCTCTTTTATCTGCCAATTGCCTCATAAGAGGACTTTACCTGCTTGGCACAAAATTAAACAATCACAAGCATTGCCTCTTAAGGAGGGCTTCAGACAGGTGCCTACCAATAACAGTAGGTCTTCCAGACTACATTAAGATGAGAGATCATACCTAAGTGGTTAAGCAACCAAGCAAAAGCAAAGTTCAAATGAACTTAAAGCAACTTAGGTACCTGTGGAAACAACTAAGCAAATCAGCATAATACTCAGACAAACAAATAACAATCAATAAGCAACCGATGATCTCAATGTGCAATGTGTGTAAACCATAAAGCAAACACAAATGAGTGAGCATCAACCTACAAAACACACAATGTTAGTAATCACAAGCAAACATCAATATTCACATCATGGAGCATCACCAATTATGGAACTTGAATGCTTAACCTGAAATCAAAGCTCAAATGTAAGCAACAAACCACTAGGTCAAAGCCTGGGGTCAAAGATGGAGAAAAAATTTAAAACAGGGGATGAAATTTGACATGAAGCAACTTCAAACACTTATTGACAAGTCCTAAAAAGGCTCACATCAAAATCAATCACCAAAAGCATTTCATGATCAAGTGAAGTTCAAGGCAATTTTAAAGCTCATATGTGATCAACATGAATGAAAAATTCAAATCAAAACAGAAATGATTCAAATAAATCTGGAAAAATTCATGCACATTCAAGACATCTAACATGATCAACATACAAAAAATCAGGGGAATCAGAGATCATTTGGTATAGAAATCATATGGCACAAGTTGAACATTCAAAGGTGTGACACTAATTGTCAATCCAAGTTAGCACAAGCATAAAACAGAAATGGTGCATAGGAAAAATACCAAAACAAAACCAAGATGTCAAGCTATGTGTCTAGTTTCATCATGCAAAATTTCAGGTGTATTGGATAAGAAACAAGCATTTCACAATGAGATAAGCAAGGCAAGGTCAAAAATGCATACATGCTCACATAACCTAACACCAAATAAAATCCAGCCAAGCACAACTTGCAAAATCATACTCATAAAAAACTAGACAGAATAAGGAGTATTGTGCAAAAAATTGGAGTGATGTTGATGCATTTTTCTATTTTATATGATTTTTTGAAGTTGATGGAAAAATAAAAAATGAAAATGGTGATAGCATGTGAAAATAGGAGAAACATGAAATAACATTTTGAAAAACGCCTCAGCCAAGGATCGAAGCTAGTGCGAATTCAAAAGTGGCGCCTCAATCAAAACGGCACCGTTTAGACCTAAACCCTAGCGCGCCAAAAAATTCGTAGCTAATTCAAAGTTTCGTAGCAAAATCAAAGCAATTTCATAGCAAATTCTGGAAATGGTGAAGTTCATAGGTTGAAGATGAAGATCATGATGATCTTCATCTGAATTTTCCAGAAAATAAAAAAAATCTCCAGAAATCACAATCAAGCACAACATTCGAATCATGATGTCATGTACATGCAAGATCCATAAACAATTCATGCAAAAACATCAAAACAAGCTCGGATCGAAGAAAATAAAATTCAACATCAAACTTTCAATCATGCATATCTAGCTCAAAACAACACCAAATCACACGATTCAAAGCTCAGAATTACCAGCAAACCTAGATCTACACAAATATCACAATAAATTTGAGAATTAGAGAGATCGAATCATGACCTCTTGAAGAGCAGAAGTTGGAATCTCGCGCTACAAGCTCAGCCAATGCTCCAAATCTTCTTTACAATTCTTATGGAGTTGACTGATGATGAATTTGAAGCTCAACTGCACATGAATCCAGCAAATTTTGAAATCACCATGGATGCTTCAAGCTTCGAGTATGTTCAAATTTGGCACGATTTCTCTCAATTCCACGTCCAATTTTGCTTATCAATGCTTCATGATCATGAATCAACCAACAGGAAAGGTTCTTGTGTGAAGAAATTGCAAAAAAATTTGAGAGAAAAGTTTGGAGAATTTTGAGATTCAGATCTGAAAATGAATGTTCATGGAAAATGCAGTTATGTTTAACCTTATATATGCTATGCTAATTATGTTTAAAACCTATTTAAGCCAAATGAAATGGAGATTAGCAACTTATGAGGTGTATGTACAAAAATGGTTTTTCACCTCATGCACTTCATGCATGCGTGAACAGTGCCAGAACAAGGCCCAAAATCACTTAAAATGAGTTCATGCAACCTTTGGAATTGGTTTTGTATGCATATGATTCACCAAAATGGTTTTGTGAAATTTCTTTTGAAAATCTTTATGAATGAACACATGATAATGCAAATGGAATTCAAGCCATGTAATGAGATGTTAAGAAACTACAAGTCATGAGGAGAATATAGCAAAAAGAACCACTCATTTTGGAGCTTTGGTTGAAAAGTTATGCCCATTTGAATCTTCAAGCACACTTTGCCATGATTTGATCATATCTCCTCAACCACACATTAGAAATTCATGATCTTAGACATTTTGGAAATGGGAGAGAAATATTTACAACTTTCATGTTCAACAAAATTTCATTTGAAGATTTCTTGATGATGTAATATTGAGTTGAAGTTGGTCCAAAATCTTTCCATTTTTGGAAAGTTCAAATTATAGGTCACTTGCTATTTTTGGAAATTCTTGACTGGACCTCAAATTCTTCAATGTGAGTGTTTGAAATGTCAAATGAGACTTGTTTGAACATGAATGAAGTATTTCTAATCACTTCCCACTTCCAAATTCAAAGTTGACTTTGCAGTTGACTTTCTAGGTCTTCAGATGACTTGAAAATGTTCTGATGAGATTCAAGCCTCTACCACTTGGGATTTTGCTTCAAGATGACATGATAACTCATATGAACTCTTGTGAATGATTGTGGGGTCTAAATCTCAAGAATGACCACCATCTATTGCTCAATGAATGCCTTTGATTGCCTTGACCTGTTAATACTTCATCTGCAAGTAACAAGGGTTAATGACATATTTTTGTACTTTTGGTTAGTGATAAAAAGGAAAACAACGATATACAAATGCAAACATGCTTGGTGATCAAGAAGCACTCTCAAAAAGATGACCCACCCACAGGGAAGGAAGCAAGGTGTCCAATGATCCTTGAGGCAACACAATGATATGATATGATGCCATGAGGGATCTTAGGGACAAAATTGGGGTCTTACAGATGCCCCTATTTAAGGTCATTCTAGCCGGAGAAGTGAAGGTTAAAGTCTTCATCTCGACACGGTAGAATGGGCTTAAATAACAGTAATGAGACAAATTTTGGTCCCTAAGAGACCTCATGATGCAAATGTAGGCATGTAAAAGAAACAACCTATGTGGGGAATACCGGTCCACAAAGAAGAAAAGACGAACCATTGGAGTAATACACTCACCAGGAACAGAGACTCTAACAGGACTCTCATGGGGATAAGAAAAAGAAAAAAAGAATGCGTGAGCAGGACACGACTCCGAATTAGGGGAAACAAGAACTAGACACAGCGTGAACAGGACACGACTGGATTAGAGACCTTACTGGGGAGTAAAGGACTCAAACTGGGGAAAAAAAGATTCCAAAGGAAGACACTTCCATTGGAAAGACTCAAGCTGACTCAAACTATCCACGAAGAATACTTCGGATGAAAATCCGGACTCGGACTGGGGAAAAAGATTCACACAGAATCTCCCTACCGGGGAAAAATTGCATATATTGGGGAAAACGCCAATACAACAAAAGGGTAAAAACACAACGGAAACTCCGCTGGGGAATGTCTAACAAAGAGACTCTCCTGGAGAAAATCTGCAAGATGAGGTGTTACCGGCTACTGGGTAACAAACTCAAAGAGACATGTGATCTAAACACCGGTTACTGGGTGAAAGAACAACAAGCTCAGGAAGAATGAATATCTAAGACTGGTATAAAGGTGAGAGATATCAATCAACCCAACATCTGAGCAAGACCTGAAAAAGGTACATCAACTCAGGAAAATCTGACTCCACAGGGGACCAAGGTCATAATAGGGAGCAGAAAGGAAGGAACACCAAGGATACCGGCTACTGGGTATATAATAGGTAACCGACCAAAGCGTGAATTGGTATATATGCCAAAACACTCATCATCCGAAAGGAGGGCTTTAAAAAAGCAAATCGACTTACAGGATGGACATTCGACTCCGCAACGGGAAAACGAATCTTACTCAGCTGGGAAAAAACCCAAAGAGCGCATGAGATATAATATCCATTACCGTCAGAACGTGGATAGTATACTCGCATGAGATATATTATCTATTACCGTCAGAACGTAGATAGTATACTCGCATGGAAGGAAACACCAGGGATACCGGTTACTGGGTATATAATAGGTGACCGACCGAAAAGAGAGGCAATCGATACCAACACCAACAGGGTAAACGAAAGATAACTCACAGGGGATAAATTGCAAGCATTCGGCAATTATCCAAGAGACGTATCACCGGCTACTGGGAGATACACTCAAAAAAGGAGAATAAAGAATATTCGATCCCACGAAGGAATACGAATCTTACTCGACTGGGGAAACACAACAGGCTTCGACCGAAGAGTGCATGAAATATATTATCCATTACCGTCAGAACGTGGATAACATACTCGCACGGAAGATTATCCACAACCGGTTACTGGGTTAATAAAGGATAAATCGACCGAAAAGAAAGGCATCGGGATACCAAAACTAGGTATATAAAGATGACCGATCAAGGGGAGCAACTATCATTACCAATCAAAAGGGTAAATGAAAGAGAACTCATCGGGGATACATTGATAAACATCAATGATCCGGGGAATGAATCACTGGCATACGGTGAAAGGACCCGCTGAGGATAAAATTGCTAGCATCCGACAATTATCTACAAGGGAAGATCTGCTGGGGATAAAAATTTCTAGCATACGGCAATTACCCAGAAGAAAGAGGGAATATCAACATCGAATACTTGATGAAGATAACCACAAAGAGTAACCATCATCGGTTAGGATGAACAACAAGGTTAACTCTGCAAAAGGGAGAAATTAGGATTTACAACTACCAAATACGGGGTAGAAGACCACAAACTCTGGCTGAGGATAAAATTGCTAGCATACGACAATTATCCATAAGAAAGCACAGACTCCGCTAGGGAGACAACAACAACATAGGATTTATGACTACCGAATACTGGGTAGAAGACCACAAAATCCACCATCAACCAGAATGAACCACAAAGGTTACCTCTGCTAGGGGATAGACATAGGGTTTATAACTACCGAATACTGGGTAGAAAACCAACAACTCTCTGCGTGGGGAATGAAAGAATCACAACTCCGTACGGGGAAATAAAATAGGGTTTATAACAAACCACCAACTGCTGGAGAGCAAGAAAAATAGGATTTACGACTACCGAATACTGGGTAGAAAACCATCGACTCTTGCTGAGGAACAAAGATGTTCACAAACACGTATTCCACAAAAGGGAAAAAAGGTATACAGGATTTACAACTACCGGGTACTGGGTAGAAAACCAAAACGAATTCCGCTGGGGATAAGATGAACTATTGCCGGTTATTGGGCAATTCATTCATTTATTCCACAGGGGAGTACAAGAGACAGTTGAAAAAATGCCAATTCAGGATCAAACCAAAAAGGCAAACTGAATCAAGATTTGTCCTAATGAGGATATAACTCAATAGGAAGATCCACCCCAATATATGTGTTGGGAGGAAACGGAAAAAACCGTCATCCACAAGGATATATCTCAGTGGGGAATTGCAGAAGGAAAGACAGACACTTTCTACTTATGGGGCTGACTCTATATTGAGAGATTAGACACCCGACATCTGCTTGGGGAGATCTACTGGAGAGATCTACATCACCGTTAGCAGGAGACAACAAACAAAAGATATATGGCAAAAAATGCAATCATGAATATCTGAATGTTGAAAGTATGCATGAATATGCGTAATTTATGTTTGATGAATGCTGACAAAACAGACATATCTAACACAAACAGGCCCAGGAATCAAACGCCCGGTACTACACTTCCAGAGGAAAATCAAGGAAAGCCAATCTGCTGGAGATCTAACTACTAAAAAGCAAAGATCTGCTGGAAAGCAAAAGATCAGAGATATCAAAGAAATCACAAAATCTCTGAGTGATGGATCATCAATCAACCCAACTAGGGAACCGAAGTTCACAACAGGCGGAAACTGCCACAAAAAACAAATCTGTTGGGGAAATGGAGAAATTCCGAGATTTCTGCAGGAGGATTCTCAGTATCAACTGGGAAACAAGAGTTCACGGCACAAGCAAGCACTGCTGAAGAGAACAGAACACGCAAGCAGAATCTAGCCGCACAAGCAACTCTACTGGGGATACTGTCAGCCACTCCATTGGGGATAAACCCACTGAGGGAAAATAGATCACACAAGTAGATTCTGCCACAAGTCACTCTATTGGAGATCAAAAGCATCAGGAAATCAACCAAATCCATGGATAATAGATCACCAACCAACCAGGCTAGGGAACAGAAGTTTACAACAGGCAGAAACTGCCACAAAAGCAACTCTGTTGAGGATACCAACCCCGTTGGGGATACTGCAAGGAAATCACGAAACTTCTGCAGGGAAACATCACAGATACAATCCACCATACCACAAATCTACTGGGGAATTATCTGAGGATGAGAAGGAGAACTGGTGATCAACCACCAAATGCTGAACCTTCCAAGAGGGAACCAACAACTGCTGAGAATGAAATAATCACTGCTCTGTTGAAGGGATAAGAGGTGAAAACCTCAACAAGCACTCTGATGGAGAAAGATAGCATAGACGAAGTACATCATGCCAACAACTCCGCTGGCGACTATACTGAGGCAACAGACGAAGTACCGGGATGTCAATCCACCAACTACCGAATCTTCCAAAAGGAAAGCATCCATGCTGGGGAGAGAATATTGTTGGAGGGGATTGTGAAGTTCTCAACAAATACTCTGCTTAGGGAACAACCCCAACAACAATCTGGATAAAGAGGATACAACCATGCCAGGAATATGAACAAATGTCTTACCTTGTTGGAAATCATGCCACCCTTGGGAGAGCACTGAGAAATTCTTAAGTATCCTTTCATCATCGTGAATGTTCACTTTGTTTAAAACAACAATTTGAAAAATTTACTTGTTTAAAACAATGACATTTTATCAATTAAAACATGCAAAACATTTGTTGAATTGAAACAAATAAGAGTGCAAATAATTTGATAAAAGCTCAAATTGATTTGATGGAATGGTAGCCTGCAAATGGCAAGACTCCATAGATCTGTACAAATTTGAAATCAGTGATATATATTGGAAGAGGGCTATATTGAACATAATGATCCTTTCTCTACCAATTTGAATTCGATGTATTCGAAGCTTCGGTTGGTGACGAATCGAGAATCTCTGACGAACAGACGGCTGCGGAACAGAAAGTCTTGTCAGGATGCAGTTACTTGCCAAATCCCTAATTTTTGCCTAGATTGCCCCAGGGTGAGGTACTCAATCTAGCGGGATGCAGATATTCATTTTTTTCAATGTCTCTAACTTTTACCTGGATCACCCTTTCGGGTTTTCCACCGAGACGCTCATTTTTTGCCTAAGCCGCCCTTTCGGGTTTTCAACTTAGCGAGCTATTCTGTTTTTCTTCATACTTTTTTTTAGGCAAAGTATTTCTTGACTGCATCTGAATTCACAAGACGAGTAAAATCCTCCCCATCCATTGTTGTAAGCATCAAAGCTCCGCCTGAAAATGCTCTCTTGACAACATATGGACCTTCATAGTTTGGAGTCCACTTGCCCCTGGAATCGGGCGTGAAAGACAAGACTTTCTTGAGCACGAGGTCACCTTCTCGGAACACACGAGGATTGACCTTCTTATCGAATGCTTTCTTCATTCTCTGCTGATATAACTGACCATGGCACATGGCAGTTAATCGCTTCTCCTCAATCAAATTCAGTTGGTCATAACGACTCTGAATCTATTCAGCATCGGTCAACTTGGCTTCCATCAAGACTCTCATTGATGGGATCTCCACCTCTACTGGGAGAACAGCCTCCATGCCGTAAACAAGAGAAAAAGGGGTTGCCCCTGTTGAAGTGCGGACAGATGTACGATATCCATGCAGAGCAAATGGCAGCATCTCGTGCCAATCTTTGTACGTAACAACCATCTTCTGGATAATCTTCTTGATATTCTTGTTAGCAGCTTCAACAGCCCCATTCATCTTTGGTCTATAAGGAGAGGAATTATGGTGTGCAATCTTGAACTCAGTGCACAACTCTTCCACCATCTTATTATTCATATTAGATCCATTATCAATAATGATCTTATCTGGCACACCATAACGGCAAATAAGCTGATTTTTGATAAACTTCACGACCACCTGCCTGGTCACATTCGCATACGATGCGGCTTCAACCCATTTGGTGAAGTAATCAATTGCTACGAGAATAAACATGTGTCCGTTGGACGCTTTCGGTTCAATCATGCCAATCATGTCGATTCCCCACATAGAGAAAGGCCATGGTGATGAAATCACATTCAGAAGTGTCGGAGGAATATGGATCTTATCCGCATAATCTGACACTTGTGGCATTTCTTCACATATTTGCAGCAGTCAGACTCCATTGTCAGCCAATAGTAGCCTGCTCTCAGCATCTTTCTAGCCATGGCATGTCCATTGGAATGAGTACCAAATGAACCCTCATGAACCTCAGTCATCAACAGGTTTGCTTCGTGTCTATCCACACATCTGAGCAAAACCATGTCAAAATTTCTCTTATAAAGCACTTCACCGCTGAGGTAAAAACTGCCTGACAGCCTTCTTAAAGTTTTCCTGTCTTTCACAGATGCCCCAGGCAGGTAGACCTAGTTCTGGAGGAAATTCTTGATATCAAAATACCAAGGCTTATCATCATGTACTTCTTCCACTGCAAACACGTGAGCTGGTCTGTCCAAGCGCATCACGGTGATATTGGGAACTTCATTCCAATACTTGACCACAATCATCGAAGCAAGCGTAGCAAGCGCATCTGCCATCCGATTATCCTCTCGAGGAATATGATGAAAGTCAACTTCTGTAAAGAACGTTGAAATCCTCCTCGCATAATCTCTATACGGAATGAGACCAGGTTGATTCGTCTCCCATTCTCCCTTGATCTGATTGACAACCAAGGCCGAATCACCATACACATCAAGATGCTTGATTCTCAAATCAATACATTCTTCTAATCCCATAATACAAGCTTCATACTCGGCCATATTATTCGTGCATTTGAAAGTTAGCCTTACTGTAAACGGAATATGTGTGCCATTAGGAGTAATGACTACTGCCCCAATTCCATTTCCGTACTGATTTACAGCGCCATCAAACACCATCGTCCATCTGGAACCAGGTTCTGGACCTTCATCAAGTGTAGGCTCATCACAATCTTTCATTTTCAAATACAGAATCTCCTCGTCTGGGAAGTCGTACTGAACGGGTTGATGATCTTCAATCGGCTGATGTGCTAAATGGTCAGCCAAGATACTACCTTTGATAGCTTTATGAGCTCGATACTCAATATCATACTCAGACAACAACATCTGCCAACGGGCAATCCTCCCAGTTAAAGCAGGCTTCTCGAAAATATACTTGATTGGATCCATTCTGGATATCAACCAAGTTGTATGATTTATCATGTACTGGCGTAAACGCTTAGCAGCCCAAGCTAAAGCACAGCACGTCTTCTCAAGCATAGAGTATCGAGACTCACAATCAGTAAACTTCTTACTGAGGTAGTAGATAGCAGATTCTTTCTTCCCTGATTCGTCTTGTTGACCGAGTACACAACCCATCGAGTCTTCAAGAACAGTCAGATACATGACCAGAGGTCTTCCTTCTACATGTGGAGACAAGATCGGAGGTTCAGACAGATATTCTTTGATACTGTCGAAAGATTTCTGGCAATCCTCGGCCCAATCATGAGATTGATCTTTCCGGAGGAGCTTGAATATCGGCGCACATGTGGCAGTCATGTGGGATATAAATCTGGAAATATAGTTCAAGCGGCCAAGAAAACCTCAGACTTGTTTCTCAGTTTTGGGCGCAGGCATCTCTTGTATTGCTTTGACCTTTGCAGGATCAACCTCAATACCTCTCTCGCTGACTACAAAACCCAACAACTTGCCGGAACGGACTCCAAATGTACATTTGTTCGGATTCAGACGAAGCTTGTACTTCCTCAAACGCTGAAAAAGCTTCAACAAATGCCCAACATGTTCAACTTCCGTTCGGGACTTAGCAATCATATCATCAACATAGACCTCTATCTCCTTGTGTATCATATCATGAAACAAGGTAGTCATAGCTCGTTGATACGTGGCTCCGGCGTTCCTCAAACCGAAGAGCATTACTCGATAACAGAATGTTCCCCAAGGTGTGATGAATGTTGTCTTCTCCATATCTTCGGGTGCCATCTTGATTTGATTATACCCGGAAAATCCATCCATAAACGAAAAGACTTTGAATTTAGCTGTATTGTCTACCAACATATCAATGTGTGGTAGAGGGAAATCATATTTCGGACTAGCTTTATTCAAATCTCTATAATCAACACACATACGGACTTTTCCGTCTTTCTTAGGCACTGGCACGATATTGGCCACCCATAGAGGATATGTAGAAGTCACCAGAAACCCCGCATCAATTTGCTTCTGAACTTCCTCTTTGATCTTCACTGCCATATCTGGATGAGTTCTTTTGAGCTTCTGCTTCACAGGCACGCACTCAGGCTTCAAAGGCAAGAAATGTTGCACAATATATGTATCTAGACCTGGCATGTCTTCATAGGACCAAGCAAAGATATCGGAATATTCTCGTAGCAGACTGATCAACCCCTTCTTGACAGACTCTTCAAGAAGTGCCCCAATCTTCACCATACGAACACAATCTTCAGACCCCAAGTTGACTGTTTCCAGATCTTCGAGATGCGGCTGAATGATCTTCTTCTCGTGCTCAAGGAGACGGGAAATCTCATCAGGAATCCCTTCGACATCATCTTCCTCTGCCTCAAATACAGGGATTTCAAAATTGGGAGATGGCGTTGGATCATTATGTTCAATGGGTTTTAGAATCAACCTGCATAATGATTTTGGATAATAAAAACTTTAGAATTTAAACAAGCAAACCATTATGCAGATGAAAAAAAGATTGCTTTTATTCTTGTTTTTAGGGTTTTTTGTGATCACCGATTTCATGCAAAAGCAAAAAGTGAAAACAAATGGAAAAACAAATGTTTAACAATGCATTAATTGAATGAAAATATCATTGTATATATGATGTCGACAATGTCATCACTTCTCCTTTTGGCATGGGAGAAGGGTTTTTTGAACAAAGTGAACATATTACGCTGACTTATGAATGACCGTAGGAACATCCACAGCGACCCAATTGTGGCAGATCCCGCCAGGGATAACAAAGTTGCTCAAATCCTCTGCATCCTCTTCCAGAATAGCAGCAGTTTCCTCAACTTGATCAGCATGGATGAAACCTCCACTCTTGAACAGTCCTTTCTCATTGAATGCCCCAGAAGAATAGCCAATGCCAGCCCGGGATTTGTTGTCTTCAAGCTCAATCATCTTTCCTAAACCAGCAACTGCACCACATTCAATGGCCAGTTTCGCGTCACGATAGGAAGTAAATGAAGGAGACTTCTTCTCAATCGGCTCAGCTATAGACAAAGCTTGGAAAGGCGTTCCAACTTCATCCTCATCATCAATATATGAGAAAGAAGACAAGTGGCTAACCAGGAGAGCCTTTTCTCCCCCTACCACAACCAGTTTCTTATTTTTGACGAATTTCAGCTTCTGGTGTAGGGTGGATGTCACGGCGCCAGCCTCGTGAATCCATGGTCTACCAAGGAGACAACTATAAGATGGGTGGATATCCATGACCTGAAAGGTAACTTGGAAATCACTTGGTCCAATCTTGATTGGGAGATCAACTTCCCCAATCACGGTCTTGCGTGACCCATCGAAAGCTTTTACAAAAACACCACTCTGCCTCATGGGAGGCCCCTGATATGACAATCTCGAAAGAGTGGTCTTCGACAATACATTCAAAGATGACCCAGTGTCCACCAGCACGTTGGACATGGCGTCGGTCTTGCAATTCATGGAAATATGTAAAGCCATGTTGTGGTCTCTTCCCTCCTCAGGGAGATCAGCGTCACAGAAACTCAAAGTGTTGCAAGCAGTAATGTTTGCAACTATACTGTCAAACTGTTCAATCGTGACGTCGTGATCGACATAAGCCACGTCCAATACTTTCTGCAGAGCCTCCCTATGGGGTTCTGAATTCAGAAGCAAAGATAGCACGGAGATCTTGGACGGCGTTTGTAAAAGCTGGTCTACAACGTTGTACTCACTCTTCTTGATGAGCCTCAGCATCTCATCACAGTCTTCATTCACAATGCCACTCGGGCCAACAGAAGAAGCAGGAGTCTTTTGTACAGAGGAGGGTTTAGCAACAGCAAGTGCCGGGTTTGGAACATTCACTGCAGTCCCAACCGGACGCTCAGCAGAATCAGAAACAGCGTGAGGTTTTGGGGGTGCAGAAAACACACGACCACTACGGGTCAACCCGCTCACATCAGCAATGTTTACCACAGAAGTTGAAGGCAACGACACTTCTTTCCCATCTTCAATAGCAACAGCACTGTAACGAAAGGGAATTGCTCTATCTGAATCATAAGGCACAGGGCTCGCAGGCTTAATCACCAAGGAAGGAGAGACCTTCGGCTTGCTACCATCATAACGGATGACAACAGGCTCAGGAATCTTGAACACAGGAGAAATCACATTTACTTCTGGTTCGTCTTCATCAACATTTCTGTTTTGAAGAATCTCAATAGTACCCTCATCTAGCAGCTCTTGCAGCTCTCTGCACACTTGGCGGCAACCCAATCTATTGACGGAGCAGATACGGAATTTGTCATGGTCGTGCTTCATATGACTGTAATCACATAGCAGACGATGCAACTCAACCAATGACTGTCGAATATGGCTTACATGTTTGACTTTATATTTGCCAGGGCAACCCTGGACCATGTTAACCGACTTCCCATGCTCGGGCAATGGGTTCTTCGTAACGTTGGGGCCTGAGTCCTCAAAGCTCAGAATGCCGCATCTCATAAGGTCTTGCACCTTAGTCTTCAACGGATAGCAGTTCTCTATGTTGTGACCCGGAGCACTGGAATGATAAACACAATGTTGGTCGGGCTTGTACCACCACTGTGGGTTAGCAGGTACAGCCGGAGGATCCCTCGGGGTAATCAGTTTCCGCTCTATTAAAGAGGGATATAACTCAGCGTATGACATAGGAATAGGATCGAAAGTGATCTTCTTCCTTTCATAATTCAAATTAGCATGATTACTGTTGTTGCGAGGCTGGTAAGCCTGTTGCTGTGGGCGATGTTGCTGTTGATACTGAGGTTGTTGTTGATTATGCTGATTGTTGTCTCTGAAGACAGGTGCTATGTGAGCCACCTGATGCTGGTTGCTGGCATGACGCACAGGTTTCCTCTTGGCAGAGGGTCTTCTAGGCTTAGCATGGGATTGCACAGCATGTGCCTCCCCATCTTTCTTCTTAAATGCCCCATATCGTTTAGAAGAGCCTTCATCCTTAGTCAAACGTCCTTCCCGGACTCCTTCCTCCAATCGCATCCCCATGTTTACCATCTCGGTGAAATCAGAGGGAGCACTAGCGATCATCCGCTCATAATAAAATGAACTAAGAGTTTTCAAAAAGATCTTAGTCATTTCCTTCTCTTCCAGCGGAGGAGTAATCTGAGCTGCCAGCTCTCGCCATCTCTGGGCGTACTCTTTGAATGTCTCTTTGTCCTTCTGGGACATAGCTCTGAGTTGATCACGGTCAGGAGCCATATTCACATTATATTTGTATTGCTTGACGAAGGCTTCGCCAAGATCGTTGAAGGAACGGATGTTTGCGCTATCAAGGCTCATATACCAACGAAGAGCTGCACCAGACAAACTATCCTGAAAATAATGAATCAGCAACTGATCATTATCTGTTTGAGTAGACATTTTCCTGGCATACATAACCAGGTGACTGAGCGGGCAGGTGTTCCCCTTATACTTCTCAAAGTCAGGGACTTTGAATTTGACGGGTATCTTAACACCGGGAACCAAACACAGTTCAGCAGCAGACTTGTCGAACAAATCTTTCCCTCGGAGGGTCTTCAATTCCTTGCGGAGCTCAAGGAATTGGTCATTCATCGCATCCATCTTTTCATTAACATCTGGGCCCTTAGACGACTCAGAATGATAGATGGTGTCGTCTACCCTGGGAATGGTATGCACGACAGGAGGAGGCATTGCAAGGACTGGGCTAGATGCCGGCATGGAAGCAAATGTAGGAGCTGGAATATTTGGCATAAAACCTGGAGGCATACCCCACGGAAATCCGGTTGGCATGGCATTCGGCACAAAATGGGCACTAGTAGCTGGCACTGTTGATGAAGCAATCTCTGATATCACGGTCCTCTGGGGAGGAGTTGCAGGCGGTGGAGACGGTTGATTCTGAGCGGCTAGAAACTGCTCCATCAGGGAACTTAGTCTAGCGACCTCTTCCTTCAGCTCTCGGTTCTCTTGTTCAAGTTGATCCATCACTCTTGCAGAATTAGCTCGGGTGTAGTACCGATGAGTCAGCTTGTCTTCAAAATAAATGAAGAGCACAGAGTTAGGCCACAGACAAGAAGACTGGAACAACACCTGCTTATGCAAAATGATGCATGCAATGCTTGTGCATATGCTTTGTTTTTTATTTCAAGGAACTTTTAGGGTATTATTTGCAAATTTTGAAATATTAAACATTTAATAGCATATGGAAAAAAAATATCTCATCAAATATATCTGGAACAAAGAAGTACATCATTATTGATCATTACAAGGGAAAAGGAAAATAAACAACCTATGGATCCCTAGAAGCTCGAGATGCTGGAAGACGAGATCCACAAAGCTTCTTGATCTCTCTCTCATATGCTGCTTCCATATCCGCTTTCTCCTTAGCAAGTCGATCATACTTCCTCTTCCAAAACTTGGAAGACTGAGGAAGCAGAGAAGTCCAGGTATCATTCGGATCATCTATCACCCGATGCGCGAGGAATTCGATCAGAGCGTCCTTTTCCTTAAGCTGTTGAAGCAACTCTTCTCTTTCACGGATCCAGGCACGTGAAAGGTCTTCTTCTCTCAACTCCTCTACGCCTTGGTTAGGGAGGGTTGAAGGCCCAGCCACAACCAATGGTGTAGGTCTCGGATAATCATATGGCATAAGATACTCAGAAGCTCTCTGTCTGACCCAAGAAGTATACGGCTCCAAAGCAATGCAGTTCTTCGGACCCAACTCGTTTCTACCCTTCTTGTGAATCTTGCGCCAAGCGCAGACCATCCTGGCTTTCAGGCCTTGGGGATCTTTACCCTCCTGAAAGAACACACCTTCTAACAGAATGTTATGAGGTTTATCCTTTAGGGGGAACCCAAGCTGACGACATGCTAAGATAGGGTTGTAGCTGATCCCACCACATGTACCAAGAAGAGGCACATTAGGGAATTCACCACAATAATCAATGATCTGAACTATATCATACACGCGATCATACCAAGAGATATCGTCATTAGTGAGAGACATAAGTCTCGTAGACCACCGTAGACATCCCTTGTTCTCCTTGAAAGCAAACGTCTGCGATAAGTGAGAAATAAACCACTTATACAACAGAGGCAAACAACACACAATAGCTCCTCCACCCTTTGCATTCCTCAGATGCAAAGAGAAATAGGTATCACCCAACAGAGTAGGAACGGGATTAAGAACATAAAAGATCCTAATGGCGTTCACATCCACAAATTTGTCGATGTTGGGGAACAATACCAATCCATAGATAAGTAACACGAATATGGCCTCAAAGGCATCCTCACTCATGGCCTTCCCATAAACGGTAGCTTGAGCGACGAGGAACTCAGAAGGAAGACCCTGAATTCCACCTTTGGTGGTCATATGCGCTTCAATCAGGGATTCATCTATGTGTAACAAATCTGCGATCTCTCGAGAAGTCGGAATACTCTCTAAGCCACTGAACGGCACCTGATCCAGAATAGGGATACCCAAAAGATGAGCATACTCCTCAGGCGTAGGCAACAGCTGAAAGTCCGGAAAAGAGAAGCAATGATACAGAGGATCATAGAATTGTGCCAAAGTACTCATCAACCCTTCATCAACCTGAGTAGTCAACAGAGGCAGAAGCTTCCCATAACGAGCTTTGAAACCCAAAGGATCTAATACATAAGATGTTAGATTCCTTAACTCTTTCAGATCGGGTTGTCGAAAGCTGTACTTCTTTGTATGCCTTTTTGGTCTTTCCATGTCTGAAAATTTTGCAAATAAACCCTTTAAGTTCCTTGAAATTTTTTTGATTTTTCTGATGACATGAATGCAGATGAATGCATGAATGTATGAATGCAGCAATCACACTCAAGGATCAAGCAAATCACACCAGACAAAGGTCATGGGAAAGCTCATAGTATCTTTAATATCAATCATCCATTTTGGTGGATTATGGTTTTCACCTTATCAACACCCAAGTTCCATTGATATTAACGATACATGAACTGGCTCAATCATCCTTAATATCAATCATCCATTTTGGTGGATTATGGTTTTCACCTTATCAACACCCAAGTTCCATTGATATTAAGGATGTCTGAACGACTCGACCATGAATCACGGGTTTGTTGAGAGTCACGAGCATGGAGTCTTGGTTAAGAACCACCCAAAGGGAGTGTACTAGGGTTTAAACCTGCCGAACATGTTCTACCAGAGGTTCCCATAGTCATCATCCCATCTTTCGAATATTATCGGAGGAACGAATACTCGTATTCCAAAAATATTCTCAAGAGAGACTCTTATGAGTGTAGTATCGCGTAACAATCGCATCAGATCTTACATCTGAACGACTTCCGCACTACGTCCTAAAAATAGGCCAAGATGGGCTTGGTAAACTAAGGTCCTTGGCTTCTAAGGCACATGATTGAAAGAATAATGCCTAACCATAAATAACTTGTGTGACATTATTAATCCAACATGACCTCCACCAAGTGAATGGACTCGCAAGTCAACTTGCTAAGGAATACTCCACACAAGTCGACGAGACTATGCCATTCTCCTATCCTAAGGTGCACTCGAGTTCGGGTATAGAACTCATCTCACAGAGACCACCAAGCAAACAACAATTGTATATCAAGCAAATCAAGCATTACAATCAATACAGTAATCCCAAATTGTACAAAAATATGTCATATAACAAATAAACAATATCATACAACAAGGGTGAAAAGTAGGCAGAACCACCAAGGAGCATCTTATCCCCAGCAGAGTCGCCACTTTTCTGTAGCGGTGTATTCGTCACTCTATGATTTATTGACTAAATCAAAAGCAAAGCATACAAAGAATCGAGTCGCCACCGCACTTTTATTTATCCAAAGGAATGGCTAAAAAGAGAACAAAAGCCTAAGAAGTTTTACACATAGAAAACTAATGAAAAGATCAGAGATCTGGGTAAGGGGTTAATTACGCAATGGGAAGGTGTTAGGCACCCAAAACGTCCTAGGTACTCCTCGGGAGCCCTTTTCACAACTTGTTGTACGAAATGTTATTTGTTTATGAAATATTTATTGTGCAAACATGGATTGAAGGGATGAGAAAAGAATATACGAGTTATTATTTTTGTGTTTGAATGGATGAACCCGTTGCCTACGTACCTTTCCATGGAAGGTAAGGATCAAAACGCCATAGTTCGGCTAAAAGATTTCCAAAATATGAGTGGACTGATTTTAAAACAAAAGCCCTAAGGTCTTTCATTATCCACGGGAGAAAACTCAACCTTATACAAACAACAAGTCCACCATGTGAGAAAAGCTTCAACTTGCTAGTGAGGGGTTAACCCTATAATAAGCAAGGAAGTCTTACAATTCAATCACTAAGGATAGAAGGTGAGATTAACATCAACCAACTAGGATAAATCAAACCTATGGCTAATGTATGAAAACTTATCAAGAATGGAAAAAGCCACAAAACAATTGAGTGAGTGAAATTAATCAATTAGGATTATTCACAAAAGTGGTCAAGGTATGATTAGAATTCAATTCAAAAGAAGTATTATGAAAGTGAAGTTTGAAAAATCAAAGGCCTAAGGCCTAGGTTTCTAATCTGAAAACAAGTGAAAATATTTGCACAATAGTTTTCAAGCTTTGGGTTAACATGCACATGGAGGTATAAAGAAACAAAAAGGTGGGAGGGCGAGGAAGTAAAACTTCTTAGATATTCACCTCTTGAGATCATATGTAGATGATTCAAGTGATTCCTTTGGAATAGGCAACAATGCAATAAGCAAATAACAAGATGGATAAAGTAAATGGATATCGGATGCCAATCAATGGACTTATTCCAATCTCACAAAACAAAATGGATATCGGATGCCAATCAATGGACTTATTCCAATCTCCTAAAGCCAAGAGCAAACATGGATACCAGATGCCAATCAATGGACTTATACTAGTCTCCTAAAACAAAGAGAAACATGGATACCAGATGCCAATCAATGGACTTATACTAGTCTCCTAAAACAAAGAGAAACATGGATACCAGATGCCAATCAATGGACTTATACTAGTCTCCTACCATATCATAGGAAATAAACTGCCAATCAATGGACTTATGCTTGTCTCCTCCATGGACAACCAAATGTTGCAAAGTAATGAACAATGATTATGAAATGATATACAAGTAATGATGATACATGCACCAAGGCACACATAAGCAAATATGCACAGATGAATCAAGTAATCAAACAAACAAGTCAATTAGCACACACTATACACAATCAATTGGGCTCAAGCAAGGTTAAGCTTTACAGCCAACTGGAATGGGGTATTTTGAGCTCTTAACCCTAACATTGAGAGTTAGGGTGAAGCAGATGAAAAGGAGATGAGGGGTGTGCCTCATAGCTCTTATACCTGGTCAGGGAGAGCTTTGATCAATGGAAAGTGTGGGAGTTCAGAAAGTTGGAACTCTTCTCCACAAATGGACTCTATAAGATCTTGGGTTATTATTCACCATGCATCAACACATGGTGTGAGCAAGGTGAATGACACACTGAGTAGCAGGAGATGGATTACACATCTCTTTTATCTGCCAATTGCCTCATAAGAGGACTTTACCTGCTTGGCACAAAATTAAATAATCACAAGCATTGCCTCTTAAGGAGGGCTTCAGACAGGTGCCTACCAATAACAGTAGGTCTTCCAGACTACATGAAGATGAGAGATCATACCTAAGTGGTTAAGCAACCAAGCAAAAGCAAAGTTCAAATGAACTTAAAGCAACTTAGGTACCTGTGGAAACAACTAAGCAAATCAGCACAATACTCAGACAAACAAATAACAATCAATAAGCAACAGATGATCTCAATGTGCAATGTGTGTAAACCATAAAGCAAACACAAATGAGTGAGCATCAACCTACAAAACACACAATGTTAGTAATCACAAGCAAACATCAATATTCACATCATGGAGTATCACCAATTATGGAACTTGAATGCTTAACCTGAAATCAAAGCTCAAATGTAAGCAACAAACCACTAGGTCAAAGATGGAGAAAAAAATTTAAAACAGGGGATGCAATTTGACATGAAGCAACTTCAAACACTTATTGACAAGTCCTAAAAAGGCTCACATCAAAATCAATCACCAAAAGCATTTCATGATCAAGTGAAGTTCAAGGAAATTTTAAAGCTCATATGTGATCAACATGAATGAAAAATTCAAATCAAAACAGAAACGATTCAAATAAATCTGGAAAATTCATGCACATTCAAGACATCTAACATGATCAACATACAAAAAATCAGAGGAATCAGAGATCATTTGGTATAGAAATCATATGGCACAAGTTGAACATTCAAAGGTGTGACACAAATTGTCACACCAAGTTAGCACAAGCATAAAACAGAAATGGTGCATAGGAAAAATACCAAACCAAAACCAAGATGTCAAGCAATGTGTCTAGTTTCATCATGCAAAATTTTAGGTGCATTGGATAAGAAACAAGCATTTCACAATGAGATAAGCAAGGCAAGGTCAAAAATGCATACATGCTCGCATAACCTAACACCAAATAAACTCCAGCCAAGCACAACTTGCAAAATCATACTCATAAAAAACTAGACAGAATAAGGAGTATTGTGCAAAAAATTGGAGTGAAATTGATGCATTTTTCTATTTTATATGATTTTTTGAAGTTGATGGAAAAATAAAAAATGAAAATGGTGATAGCATGTGAAAATAGGAGAAACATGAAATAACATTTTGAAAAATGCCTCAGCCAAGGATCGAAGCTAGTGCGAGCTCAAAAGTGGCGCCTCAATCAAAACGGCACCGTTTAGACCTAAACCCTAGCGCGCCAAAAAATTCGTAGCTAATTCAAAGTTTCGTAGCAAAATCAAAGCAATTTCGTAGCAAATTCTGGAAATGGTGAAGTTCATAGGTTGAAGATGAAGATCATGATGATCTTCATCTGAATTTTCCAGAAAATAAAAAAAATGTCCAGAAATCACAATCAAGCACAGCATTCGAATCATCATGTCATGTACATGCAAGATCCATAAACAATTCATGCAAAAACATCAAAACAAGCTCGGATCGAAGAAAATAAAATTCAACATCAAACTTTCAATCATGCATATCTAGCTCAAAACAGCACCAAATCACACGATTCAAAGCTCAGAATTACCAGCAAACCTAGATCTACACAAATATCACAATAAATTTGAGAATTAAAGAGATCGAATCATGACCTCTTGAAGAGCAGAAGTTGGAATCTCGCGCTACAAGCTCAGCCAATGCTCCAAATCTTCTTTATAATGCTTATGGAGTTGATTGATGATGAATTTGAAGCTCAACTGCACATGAATCCAGCAGATTTTGAAATCATCATGGATGCTTCAAGCTTCGAGTATGTTCAAATTTGGCACGATTTCTCTCAATTCCACGTCCAATTTTGCTTATCAATGCTTCATGATCATGAATCAACCAACAGGAAAGGTTCTTGTGTGAAGAAATTGCAAAAAAAATTGAGAGAAAAGTTTGGAGAATTTTGAGATTCAGATCTGAAAATGAATGCTCATGGCAAATGCAGTTATGTTTAACCTTATATATGCTATGCTAATTATGTTTAAAACCTGTTTAAGCCAAATGAAATGGAGATTAGCAACTTATGAGGTGTATGTACAAAAATGGTTTTTCACCTCATGCACTTCATGCATGCGTGAACAGTGCCAGAACAAGGCCCAAAATCACTTAAAATGAGTTCATGCACCCTTTGGAATTGGTTTTGTATGCATATGATTCACCAAAATGGTGTTGTGAAATTTCTTTTGAAAATCTTTATGAATGAACACATGATAATGCAAATGGAATTCAAGCCATGTAATCAGATGTTAAGAAACTACAAGTCATGAGGAGAATATAGCAAAAAGAACCACTCATTTTGGAGCTTTGGTTGAAAAGTTATGCCCATTTGAATCTTCAAGCACACTTTGCCATGATTTGATCATATCTCCTCAACCACACATTAGAAATTCATGATCTTGGACATTTTGGAAATGGGAGAGAAAGATCTACAACTTTCATGTTCAACAAAATTTCTTTTGAAGCTTTCTTGATGATGTAATATTGAGTTGAAGTTGGTCCAAAATCTTTCCATTTTCGGAAAGTTCAAATTATAGGTCACTTGCTATTTTTGGAAATTCTTGACTGGACCTCAAATTCTTCAATGTGAGTGTTTGAAATGTCAAATGAGACTTGTTTGAACATGAATGAAGTATTTCTAATCACTTCCCACTTCCAAATCCACAGTTGACTTTGCAGTTGACTTTCTAGGTCTTCAGATGACTTGAAAATGTTCTGATGAGATTCAAGCCTCTACCACTTGGGATTTTGCTTCAAGATGACATCATAACTCATATGAACTCTTGTGAATGATTGTGGGGTCTAAATCTCAAGAATGACCACCATCTATTGCTCAATGAATGCCTTTGATTGCCTTGACCTGTTAATACTTCATCTGCAAGTAACAAGGGTTAATGACATATTTTTGTACTTTTGGTTAGTGATAAAAAGGAAAACAATGATATACAAATGCAAACATGCTTGGTGATCAAGAAGCACTCTCAAAAAGATGACCCACCCACAGGGAAGGAAGCAAGGTGTCCAATGATCCTTGAGGCAATGCAATGATATGATATGATGCCATGAGGGATCTTAGGGACAAAATTGGGGTCTTACAGTGTTGTTTCACAATGTTGCGACCCTTGATGAAACAACATCTTTTCAGCAACACTTTTACCAATAGTTGTGTTGTTTCGCCTATAGCAAAGTTTTCCAATAGTTGCATGTTTTTATTCAGCAACACTTCACGAAGTGTTGCTTACTTTTGAATTCAAAAATCAAACTTAAGCAATGATCAAAACAAGATAAACAACCATTTACCATATGTCGGCCTTCGTCGGCCACCAGAGCGCCGCTAGCATCGTCGTATAATGTCGTGAGTAGCCTGATTGCTCAGATGTAGCATGCCTAAGTGCTCAAGTTCCTCCTACAATTCTCCATTAGCGCCTCTACGTCCACGCCCTCGGACCCGGTCCTGGAGCAGGTGTCACCAGTGGTGACATTGGCGAGGGGGTGCATGGAGGAGACAAGTAGCATAATGCTTGGGACCACCACACTTGTCCACATGGAACTATATCCTCTTTTGTCATTTTTGTTGAGTTAATGAATATAACTCTTTATAAAGACTTTTAATATGAGTTCCACTTCCTATGTGAGACTATTTCCCAAGCATTTATTGGCATTTACTCACTTCCACTTTTCTTGTCATTTGGAACACACCCATGAACATTTATTGTTCATAAATTCAAAAATTCCCTCTTGTTCTAATAATGACAAGACTAATTCCAGAAAAGAGAAATAAAGAATGTTAATACAATTAAGTATCTTTCGATTTGAACTTAACCTTAGTATGGACAACCCAAAGTCTAATCGGAATGTTAGGTAGTAATGCTTTGAACCATTATCCCTTGTGATTATACCGGTGTTACCTTACACACACTTTTTGATGGTTCTTCACCTACATCTCTCGCCTAGCACTCTTTATGGCCATGTGCTTTTCCTGTTTTCGTAAATTTTTCATGAGAGAAACTCCAACTCTCACTTTGAGACGATACCATCTCGAAATTAATATATGTGAAATTTATTTTGTATCTATTTCTTAAGATACATATCCTCGATATAAAACTTCATTAATATCCAATTGCACTTGCATATTCCAATTGGGCTACAATTCTTTCATTGTTCTTTTGAAGTTTGACACTAGGATCAAATGGAATGTTTACTTCCTTAAAGTTCAGGTGTTTGAACTTATCTAACATTTTCTCAATATAATGTGTTTGACTAAGTTCATAATGTTGGTGTAAGCCCTAGAGACCAATACTTTTGGTACTTGTATCGAATTATTTATTAATAATAAAAGGCTTTTTATTTATTATGTTTGTTTAATAAAGTCCCTGGAATAGATAGTCCGTTTAATGTATCAAGTGTGACTTAATCATGAGAGCACATTAAACATAAGGACACTATTCTTAAAGTATCCGTAGTCGAGCTTTATTGTGAAGTGGGATAACATTAAAGCATGGAGATTATTATGTTTATAGACTGATGATCACATCTCATGGATCATGGATAAGGAGTTATCAAGTCTCAAACATAGGTATGAATATTAAGAGTAATATTTATACTGGATTGACCTGCTATGAGAATACTATATAGAAAGTTATGCAAAGTGTCATAAGTTATTCTCATGGTGATAATGGTGTATACCACTCTTCGACCTGAAACCACTATGGACCCTAGATGTAGAGTCGAGTGCTTTATTGTTGATCCAACATTGTCCGTAACTGGATAACCATAAAGACAGTTGATGGGTACTCCACAAAGCATGCTAAGGGACCTGAGTGACCTAGATGGAATTTGCCCATCCTGCGTAACAGGATAAATGTCTATGGGCCCAATATTGAACTGGACAAGGATGACACGGTCTATGCCTTGTGTTCAATATAGACATAAGGGCAAAAGGGTAATTAAACACATAATTATTATCACAGAAGGATTTGTTAGATCACATAACATTTTTGTGACTTGGGTAGCAGTGATGTGTTGCTAGATACCGCTCACTGTTTATTATGTTAAATGCGTGATTTAATATAATTGCCAACGTCGCGAAAACCTACAGGGTCACACACAAAGGACGGATTGATGAGAGATAGAGTAACTAAGGAACACCGTAAGGTATGGTGCACTTAAGTGGTAAGGTCCACACGCTTAAGTGATTTTGGGCATATTATAAGATATGGGCCAAAATACACTTAAGTGGGCTTTTTAGCTTAAAGCCCACACAAGTGGTTCTATAAATAGAACCCTTGGATAGAAGCATTGTCACTCTAGCATTTCGTTTCTCTCTCTCTCACTCAAAGCCTTCATTCGTAGCAGCTAGCACTGAGATTGAAGGAATCCGTTCGTGTGGACTGAGTAGAGGCGTTGTCATCGTTCAAGGTTTGTGATCGCCACAAGAGGTAACGATTCTATCACTGATCATGCCCATTCGTAAGGATCATTAAAGGAGAAATTTTAAATTCCGCTGCGTTTTGGATCGCAATTCTCCTTCAGTGGTATCGGAGCCACTTACGAAAGCATGAATCTGATAATTGTTTATTTTCTGTATTAATACGATTAAAGACAGAATGAATCAAAGATTAAATTGAGATCGATCAAGTTATATATATGATATAAGTAATCCTGATGCAAAATACATTATATATGATATAGTGTTCTTGTTTCGTTCATTCAAACACTCAATGGTTGTTTTCCTTTGAGCGATCAATGGTCGTTTTCTTCTTGATCTGACATTAGTATGGTGAAGCAATGATGTGTTGATCAATCATACTGAATCAACAATCGAGATGTGTTTGACGGTCTGAAATTGGTGCATTAGGGTTAGTGACGGCACAAGGGTTGTGTTGTCAGAGAGTTATGCGATTGGGGTTGTAACTGCACAAGAGTTGTGCTTTCTAAACACTTTTTCGAACAGTGTTAACCGGTTAATGCATATGGTTAACCGGTTAACGCGAAACAGAATACAACTTTCTAACTATTTTTCAAATAGTGTTAACCGGTTAACGCATAGGGTTAACCGGTTAACGCAATACGAAATACAACCTTTTAAGTTTTTCAAACAGTGTTAACCGGTTAACGCATTTAGTTAACCGGTTAACGCAATACGAAATACAACCTTTTAAGTTTTTCAAACAATGTTAACCGGTTAACGCATTTAGTTAACCGGTTAACGCAAGATAGAAAGCAAATTTGGACAAATTTCCAACAGTGTTAACCGGTTAACGCATTTGGTTAACCGGTTAACGTAAGGCAAAATTCACCCGTTCGGCTAACTCTGCGTAATGTGATCGATCGTCGAGATTTAATTTGGTTTTAATTGATTAAAAGAATTAAAATTGATAATAATAATAATGTGTTTATTATTTTGTGGTGATCGGTTATGGCCTTAGTTTTCCTTTATTTTGTTTTGGGTTTTAAAATACGACCTGTGTGTCGTGCCTCTCTTTTAATCTCTCAATGTAACTTCTTTTCTCATCTCACTCCCTCGTATGTAAAACGAGTTTCTTTATGTAAAGTAATGTTGTGAATAAAGCAAAGAAGTCAGTGCCAAAGGAGGACAACCTTGAAGATCTTGCTTGGAGAAGCTTAGATCGTTATTAGGTTAGCTTAGGTTCTCTCATTGGCTTGGGAGAACAATTGCGCTAGGGGCCATAACTGTTTCATTATATATGTATGTTGATGCATGTGAATGTATGTTGATGCATGTGAGAGACGATTTATATGATAAATAAGCCGGTGAGATCAGAATAATTGCAAATTCCCTCAAATTAAATATTAAGTTTATGCTTTCCAAGTTTTAACACTCATCAAGACTAGTATCGGATAATGTAGGTTTCGCCTACGCGAGGTGCATGTTCTATATTAGTAAGGTGCGATGGGATAATTGTAATATCCAATTGTTAAAACAATGGGTCAAACTTGACTAAACAAATTATAATAAGATTATATATGTTTAGAAGCAAGAGTTGGGAATTATCCATGTGATGGATTGGAATAAGGAGTTATTCACCCAACTAAAATATTCGAGAGTTATATTAGATACAATTGGAAGGAGTTCCTACCTAAATAACCTAGTTTTGTGTAATCCGCCTACGCGGACTTAGAACGAAGTGAAATATGGATCTCGACCCACTAGAAAATCTTCCAACGGGATTTTCCGAATCAAATGACGAGGGTCATTTGTTTTGAGTAAAATAGTGGGAGCATATTTAATTAAAGGCCTAATAAAATATGTCAATGATACTTATATTTTCATTAATTCTTATGTAGATTACCATGACAACAAACACCTCTAACAACATCTTGCGATCAATCCTTGACAAAGAAAAATTATCTGGGACAAATTTTCTGGATTGGCACCGAAACCTGAGGATTGTCCTCAAACATGATAAAAAGCTGTATGTCTTGGAGAAACCTGTTCCTGAAGAGGAACCTCCTAGTTCTGCACCTAAGGCAGAAAGAGATGCTTATAAGAAGCATGTCGATGATGCCAATGAAACTTTTTGTCTCATGCTAGCTACCATGAACTCAGAATTGCAAAAGCAACATGAGAACATGGCAGCGTTCGATATGATCGAACACCTGAAGATGCTCTATCAATAGCAAGCAAGGCATGAGAGGTATGAAGTTTCAAAAGCCCTTTTTCAAGGCAAGTTAGCTGAGGGAGCCCCTGTAGGTCCCCATGTGCTCAAGATGATTGGGTATGTGGAGAACCTTGAGAGATTCGGTTTTCCCCTCGGAAAGGAACTTGTGACTGATTTGATCTTGCAATCGTTGCCAGATAGATTCAGTCAATTTGTCCTAAATTTCAATATGAATGATATGGACAAATCTCTTCCTGAACTGCTCGCCATGTTAAGAACTGCTGAGCAGAATCTGAAGTCAAAAGGGAAGTCCATTCTGATGATCAGAAATGGAAAGAGACAGAACAAAAGGCCCACCAAGCAGGGTGATAAAGGGAAAGGCAAGGAAGTTTCCAAACCCAAACCCACCGTTGCTGCTTTAAAGCCTAGTGGAGGCATAGCAAAAGAAGGCACCTGCTTCCATTGCGGTAAGACCGAACACTGGAAGAGAAACTGCCCAAAGTACCTGGAAGATAAGAATGGAGTAGAGACTTCAACTTCAGGTATTTTTGTTATTGAAATTAACTTATCTACTTCTGCATCATGGGTATTAGATACTGGATGCGGTTCTCACATTTGTACAAATGTGCAGGGACTAAAAAGGAGTAGAGATTCGGCAAAAGGTGAAGTCGACCTACGAGTTGGCAATGGAGCAAAGGTTGCTGCTTTAGCCGTAGGAACTTATGTATTGACTTTACCTAGTGGTTTAATAATTCAGTTAAAGAACTGTTATTATGTACCTGCAATTAGCAGGAATATTATTTCCGTTTCTTGTTTGGACAAGTTTGGTTTTTCATTTATAATAAAGAACAATTGTTGCTCAATTTATTTGAATGATATATTCTATGCTACTGCACAAATGAACAATGGACTATATGTCCTTGATCTTGAAATGTTTATTTATAACATTAATACTAAAAGGATGAAACCTAATGAGTTAAATCCAACTTACCTTTGGCATTGTCGATTAGGCCACATAAATGAGAAACGCATTTCCAAACTCCATAAAGATGGACTCTTGGACTCTTTTGATTATGAATCATATGAGACATGCAGATCTTGTTTAATTGGAAAGATGACAAAGTCTCCATTCACAGGAAAAGGTGAAAGAGCTAATGATCTTTTGGCCCTCATACATACTGATGTATGTGGACCACTGAACATACCAGCCAGAGGAGGTTTTCAGTACTTCATCACATTTACTGATGATTTCAGTAGATATGGTTATGTGTATTTAATGAAACACAAATCAGAGTCTTTTGAAAAGTTCAAGGAATTCAAGAATGAAGTACAAAACCAACTAGGTAAGAATATTAAAACTCGTCGATCAGATCGAGGTGGTGAATATTTAAGCCTAGAGTTTGATGACCATCTGAAAGAGTGTGGGATCCTATCCCAACTTACTCCTCCTGGAACACCCCAATGGAATGGTGTATCTGAGAGAAGAAATCGAACCCTGTTAGACATGGTCCGATCCATGATGAGTCACGCCGATCTTCCAAACTCCTTTTGGGGACATGCACTACTGACAGCAGCTTACACACTTAACCGTGTTCCATCCAAAAAGGTTGAGAAGACACCATATGAGATATGGAGTGGTAAGAAACCACATAGGTCTTACATGAAGATTTGGGGTTGTGAAGTTTATGTGAAACGACAAATTTCAACTAAGCTTGAGCCCAAATCTGAAAAATGCTTATTTGTGGGGTATCCTAAAGAAACAAGAGGGTATTACTTCTACAATCCTTCAGAGGGCGAAGTGTTTGTCGCTCGAACTGGAGTTTTCCTAGAAAAGGATTTTATTTCCAAAGGAATCAGTGGGAGGAAAGTAGAGCTTGCTGTAATACCCAAAAATTTACCCTTCATTTTTTCTGGAAGCATACACTTTACACCTCATGCATGCATTCATTTTTAGGTCGTTTAGCATTTGCATTTCATCATGGCAATCGGAATCGGATCCAAGAAGCTTGAACATCATCCAGGACACTTTGTGGGCTCTATTTAGATGATTAGTCAACACAAGGGAAAGACTTGAGTTACTTCCAACAGGGGTCTATTCGTCAGTCAAAATGTTAATCTTGAAGGAGCAAAGGTTTGTTCATGAGCTGTCATGCTCGCTAGGCGAAGCCCACGTGTTTTGAAAAAAAAACGAAAAAAAACGGAAAAACGAAAAAAATAAAATAATAATAAATTAAAAAATAAATATAAACAAATAAATAAATAAATAAATAAAAGAAAAAATCTTGGACTTGGACCTCTCTCATTTAAGCCCACAAGTCCACAAAAATCAGGTTATAAATTCAGAGTTTCATGAAACAAAAGGCCATTCTATTCCTATTACCCTGGCTGGAAAAAGATAGTGAGAGAAGAGCTAATAGAGTTCAGAGCAGCCTCCAAACCCTGAAGGGAACTCAACTGTACATAATCACCTCTGCCTCACATAAACCCTAAAGATTGTTTTGTAAACCTCACGGGTGCAACTCAATTTCAATCAAGCTCTCCAATCAGGTTTGCCCTTATTCCCATTACCTTTGAGCTTTGAATTTGAATACTCTGAATGTTTGAGGTATTATGGGTGAATTTGATACCCTTTTGATGCATGTCCTTTTTGTGAATTTTAATGGCATGATTCATGTGGTTACATTTTGATTTGGGGGCAACCCTTGATTACCCTTTTTTTTTGTCTCTAACCTGTTTGTTGAGTTTTTGTGAGGGCTCACATGACTTTTGCAGGGATAACTTGCATGGTTTTCCACTTTATTTGTGGGATACCGCCTGGAGGTTTCATTCCGATTACCTGTACTCACTCACTTTCTTTGATGGTGTTTAGCTGGGAAGGATCCCTGGGTTTCCCATTCCTCTAATTGTTGTTACTTCGGATCTTTATCCGCGTGGTACTTTTACATTTTTCCCGCATTTGACTGCTTTCCTAGCTGGAAGACCTCGATAGGAGGCAATGTTTTTGTGTGTTTACTTTATGCAGGTTCCTTCGTCCAGGATTTCCCTTTTTGCATGAGCATCCCAAACCCTAACCCTTCATTGATTTTTCTTCTCCTAAACACACGTTTACTCATTCTACTACAGGTGAGTAAGTCTCCAAAGGTCGAGCATCTGGTAGATTGCGTAGTAACATCGTTCGTCCAAAACCCAATCCATAACCCCGTAGTTAGCCGAACTACGACTTGCTCTGATTCTCATTCCATATGATATACGTAGGCATAAGACGCGATATCTTAGCGAGCACACATCCCCCAACCCATAGGTCAGCCGAGCTACGAAGACTCTGATTCTCATATTCAGATGAGATACGTATGCAGTGGATGCGACATCCGCGCGAGTCATTTTCATTTAACCCCTTTTTTAGTAAACAACACAAGATAAACTCACACCCTTTAGACAAGAACTACAAAAGTGGATCCCGTGGAGTACTACGGATGCGTAGGGGTGATAATACCTTCCCTTCGCATAATCGACTCCCGAACCCAAGATTTGGTTGCGAGACCTTGTCTTTTCCTTTCCCTTTTTCAGGTTTACTTCGAGCGTTTCCTTTCCCTCCTTTGGGATATATAACGCACGGTGGCGACTCTTCTGTCATTTTCTTTCGCCGGTTGTTTTTTTCGCACACTGTATTTTTCAGGTTGCTACAGCTAACGACTCTGTTGGGGATCCGATTTCCCTAAGCGAGTCCCTCCTAACTTTTGTAGTTTGTTTGTTTATTGGTTGTTCATGCTTTTGTACAGTTATTTACCTGCTTTACCTTATTGCATTGTGTACATATCATTGATGTATCTGTTGGCTGGCTATGGCTGCTTGGTGATCTTTGTGAGATGAGTTCTATACCCGAACTCGAGTGCACTTAGGATAGGAGAATGGCATAGTCTTGTCGACTTGTGTGGAGTTATTCCTTAGCAAGTTGACTTGCAAGCCCATTCACTTGGTGGAGGTCATGTTGAGATCAATAATGTCACACAAGAAAGTTGTGGTTAGACATTACTTTTTCCAATATAGACCTTAGAAGCCGAGGACCTTAGTTTACCAAACCCATCTTGGCCTATTCGTAGGACGTAGTGCGAAAGTCGTTCAAGTGTAAGATTTGATACGAATGTTACGCGATACTACACTCATAAGAGTCTCTCTTGAGAATATTTTTGGAATACGAGTAGTCGTTCCTCCGATAATATCCAAAAGATGGGATTATGACTATGGGACCCTTTTGTAAAACATGTTTGGCAGGTTTAAACCTTAGTACACTCCTTTTGGGTGGTTCTTAACCTAAACTCCATGCTCGTGACTTGCAACAAACCCTTGATTCATGGTTGATCCGATCAGGTATCCTTAATATCAATGAAACTTGGGTGTTGATAAGGTGTAAACCAAAATCCACATAAATGGGTGGTTGATATTAAGGATAACATGATCCATCCCATGACCTTTGTTTGGTGTGCACTTAATTTCTCTCCAGACAGTGCAACCTGACAGATGTTCAAGCAGATACAGCGATCCTGATTCCCATGCCGCTGCACTGCATTCACATCATTTTGCATCACATCATTTTGCATTCATAATCATTCACACATGTTTATCCATTTCTGTGGGGTTTATATCTTCTACTTGATTCTAGTCGGAATTTTCTTGGTTATCATCAACGGCTTAGTCTTTTTTTTACATCGTTTATCTATTGAGAGACTGGAATCAAGGGGGTAGAATACCTTTGGAATTGATAAACATGTCATTGCATTTACATATTCATTAGCATGTCTTGCATAACAGGTACTGCCACAGTGTTCTCAGTTTGTTTGGTGTTCCATCAGCAGGATAGCTGACCCAGGCATTCACCGGTACAGTACCCGCAGGAACCAACAGAGAGTAATGGAGAGCCTACAGGCAGAGTTCGCCGAGATGAAAATCCGCATGAATCAATTCATGGATGTGGTTCAAGGGGTGGCTCAGGGACAACAAGAGCTCAGGCAGATGATACAGAGGAATCCCCCTGCTCAACCATAGACGGTGACTGATCCTCCAGCTGGAGAGGCTAATGAACCCAATGGACCGGGGCCTATCCCAATCCTACATGTCACCTCCGGTCAACAGCCCGTTCATGATGATCAAGACGATCAGTTCCCCCTGCTGCAGGAAGACTTTTGTATGGGTCATGGTGTGGACCCCATGTTTAGAAGACTGGAAGAGAGGTTGAAGGCAGTGGAAGGACAGAATCCTCTGGGAGTAGATGTTGCTGACTTGGGGCTGGTCCCAGGTGTGAGAGTGCCACCGAAATTCAAGGTCCCGATATCTGACAAATACAATGGAAACCCTTGCCCGAAGACCCATGTGCAAGCCTATTTTCGTAAAATGGTTGCATACTCCGATGACGAAAAGTTGCTTATGTACTTTTTCCAGGATAGCCTAGCTGGGCATCCCTGGAATGGTATATGAGGCTGGACAGAGCCCACATCCGTTGCTGGAGGGATTTGGCTGAGGCTTTCGTGAAGCAGTATCAGTATAATGCAGACATGGCTCCAGACAGAACTCAACTTCAAAATCTGTCTCTTAAAAGCAATGAGTGCTTCAGAGAATACGCTCAACGCTGGAGAGAAACAGCTTCCCGTGTTCAACCTCCTATGTTGGAGAAGGAAATGGATAACATGTTCATGAACACTCTGCCAGGACCTTATTTGGAGCGCCTGGTGGGTTGCAATGCCTCCAATTTTGCTGATGTAGTCTCTACCGGAGAGAGGGTGGAGAATTACCTGAAGACATACAAGACCCAGAGCGGAGATGGATCTTCATCAGGGGTGAAGAAGCCGTTCATTCAGGGACAGAAGAGGAGAGAAGGGGATGCAAGTGCCATATCTTCTTATCAGAACAGGGATAACCGTAGGAATAACTTTCAGAACTATCATCAGCAACCGTACGTTGCGGCTGTGACCATTCCAGCTGCAATACCACTACAACAACAACAACCACAGCGTCAACCAGCTCAGTACCAACCACAACAATCGGGTAACAGACCCGCCTGTCAACCGAGGCCAAGGACGATGGACCGGCGTTTCGAAACTCTTCCAATGTCGTACGCTCAGTTGCTTTCTAGTCTTCAACAACTACAACTTGTGCAGTTGCACACTCTGGCTCCTCCCGTTGGTAGGCTTCCGGTGGGTTATGACGCCAACGCTAGGTGTAGCTTCCACTCTGGGGCACCTGGCCACAATATTGAGAACTGCAAAGCTTTTAAGCACGTAGTTCAGGACCTCATTGATTCAAAGGCCATTAACTTTGCACTAGCTCCTAATGTCGTCAACAATCCCATGCCCCAGCATGGTGGAGCCAACGTTAACATGGTTGAAGGAGAATTCAAATTAGTCTTTGCGGTCAACAATGAAGATGGGGATAGTGATTGCGACATCGATAACTGGGTGCGTCTGAGGATCCTGGGTGAAGTTCTCAATAATTGGTCTTCTGAGGAGATTGTCCAAGCCACTTGTCTGGAGGAGTAATTTTCTTTGTTTATTCATACATATCCAAGTCTTACGTTCCGCCAGGGCGTAATGACTCATTGTAGGGCTCATCTATGTGACACTTGCATTTTTTTATCATAAATAAAGGACGTCTTTTTGCATTCAAATATTTCGTTCCCTGTCTTTCTATTTTTGCAATTTTTCAAAAAAAATGGCAATGTTTTGTTTAGCTTCCACTTTTTTTTTTCACACTCATAAGCACATACCATCACTCATGCAGATGCACATCACTGAATCCTATTGATAACGATTCTGCTATGGCTCGCTTCGACTTTGAAAATCCAATCTTTCAAGCTGAAGAAGAGGGTGATGAAGACTGTGAACTCCCTGAAGAACTTACCAGGTTATTAAAACAAGAGGAAAGGGTCATTCAACCGCATCAAGAGTCTGTTGAAGTGATTAATCTCGGCACCGAGGACGCCAAGAGAGAAATCAAGATAGGGGCTGCTTTGGAAGACAATGTGAAGAAGGGGTTGATTGAATTGCTGCAAGAGTATGTTGACATCTTCGCTTGGTCTTATCAGGACATGCCAGGGCTTGACACAGACATCGTGGTACATCGCTTGCCACTCAAAGAAGGTTGTCCTCCGGTCAAGCAGAAGCTCAGAAGAACAAGACCAGAGATGGCTGTCAAGATAAAGGAAGAAGTGCAAAAATAGTTGGATGCAGGGTTTCTAGTAGTCACAAATTATCCGCCATGGGTTGCAAATATCATTCTGGTACCTAAGAAGGATGGAAAGGTACGGATGTGTGTTGACTACCGGGATCTGAACAGGGCTAGTCCTAAAGATGATTTCCCCTTACCTCACATTGACGTTTTGGTGGATAACACGGCTCAGTTCTCAGTATTCTCCTTCATGGATGGCTTTTCTGGCTATAATCAAATTAAGATGGCACCAGAAGACATGGAGAAGACAAGATTCATAACCCCATGGGGCACCTTCTGCTACAAGGTGATGCCGTTTGGTCTGAAAAATGTCGGAGCAACATATCAGCGAACGATGGTGACTCTGTTCCATGATATGATTCATCATGAAATCGAGGTTTATGTTGATGATATGATTGCCAAATCTCAGACAGAAGAAGAACATTTGGTGAATTTGCAGAAACTGTTTGAGCATTTGAGGAAATTCAAGCTGAGGCTTAATCTGAACAAGTGTACTTTTGGGGTGAGATCTGGAAAACTACTGGGTTTTGTTGTTAGCGGAAAAGGGATTGAGGTGGATCCGGTCAAAGTGAAAGTGATACAGGAAATGCCTAAGCCAAGAACAGAAAAACAAGTCCGTGGTTTCTTAGGGAGGTTGAACTACATTGTAAGGTTCATCTCTCACCTAACAGCCATGTGTGAGCCAATATTCAAATTGTTGAGAAAAGATCAGGCTATCAGGTGGAATGATGATTGTCAAAGGGCGTTCGAGAAGATAAAAGAGTATTTGCAGGATCCTCCTATCCTTGTGCCTCCGGTCCCAGGGAGACCGCTGATTATGTATTTGACAGTACTGGACAATTCCATGGGTTGTGTTCTCGGTCAACACGACGAGACAGGTAGGAAAGAGCATGCCATCTACTACCTGAGTAAGAAATTCACAGATTGCGAGTCGAGATACTCAATGCTTGAAAAAACATGTTGTGCACTTGCATGGGCTGCGAAGCGATTGAGACAATACATGCTGTCTCACACAACCTTACTGATCTCCAAAATGGATCCAGTCAAGTATATATTTGAGAAGCCAGCTCTCACCGGAAGAGTTGCTCGTTGGCAAATGGTATTGACAGAGTACGACATCCAGTATACTTCCCAGAAAGCCATCAAGGGGAGTATTCTGTCAGACTATCTTGCTCAACAGCCGGTTGAAGATTATGAGCCGATGAAGTTTGATTTTCCAGATGAAGACATCATGTTCCTCAAGATGAAAGACTGTGAAGAGCCAGTTGTTGAAGAGGGACCTGATCCAGACGAAAAGTGGACTTTAATGTTTGATGGGGCCGTCAACGCCAGAGGAAGTGGAATTGGTGTTGTCATTACAACTCCGAAAGGTGCCCACATGCCTTTCACCGCTCGTCTGACCTTCGAGTGCACCAATAATGAAGCTGAGTATGAAGCCTGTATCTTGGGTATTGAGCAAGCCATTGATTTGAGAATCAAGACTTTGGACATCTTCGGAGATTCAGCTCTGGTAATCAATCAAGTGAATGGTGATTGGAACACTCTCCAGCCTACTCTGGTCCCCTACAGAGATTACACGAGGAGATTATTGACTTTCTTCACAACAGTAAAGTTGTATCATATACCTCGGGATGAGAATCAGATGGCAGATGCTCTTGCCACTCTATCCTCCATGATCAAGGTGACTCGGTGGAACCATGTTCCCAGGATTGATGTTATGCGCCTTGATAGGGTCGCGTATGTGTTTGCTGCTGAACTGGTAGTTGATGAGAAGCCTTGGTATCACGACATCAAGTGCTTTCTGAAGAATGAAGAGTACCCTGCAGGGGCATCCAACAGTGATATAAAGACTTTGAGAAGATTGGCAGGAAGTTTCTTCTTGAACAAAGATGATGTTCTGTATAAGAGGAACTTCGACATGGTTTTACTCAGATGCGTGGACAGACACGAAGCAGACATGTTAATGCAGGAAGTTCATGAAGGCTCATTCGGTACTCATGCCGGTGGACATGCAATGGCTAAGAAATTGTTGAGAGCAGGTTATTACTGGATGACCATGGAATCTGATTGTTTCAAATATGCTCGGAAGTGCCATAAATGCCAGATTTATGCTGATAAGGTGCATGTGCCGCCGAATCCTTTGAATGTGATGTCTTCGCCGTGGCCTTTCGCTATGTGGGGCATCGATATGATTGGAAAGATTGAGCCGACTGCCTCCAATGGGCATAGCTTCATCCTTATTGCCATCGACTATTTCACCAAGTGGTTCGAAATAACATCGTTCGCGAATGTCACCAGACATGTGGTTGCCCGTTTCATCAAGAAAGAAATCATTTGTCGCTATGGGATTCCCGAAAGAATCATTACTGATAATGGTTCTAATCTCAACAACAAAATGATGAAGGAGTTGTGCCAGAACTTCAACATTCAGCATCACAATTCTTCCCCTTACCGCCCTAAGATGAACGGTGCTGTTGAAGCGGCAAATAAGAACATAAAGAAGATTGTGCAGAAGATGGTCGTTACGTACAGAGAATGGCATGAGATGCTACCCTTCGCCTTGCATGGGTACCGTACTTCAGTAAGTACATCGACCGGGGTAACCCCTTACTCCCTTGTGTGTGGTATGGAAGCAGTCCTACCTGTTGAAATGGAGATTCCTTCTCTAAGAGTCCTGTTGGATGTCAAGTTAGACGAAGCTGAATGGATTCGGATAAGGTTCAATGAGTTGAGTCTTATAGAAGAGAAGCGAATCGCAGGCATTTGTCATGGGCAGTTGTATCAGAGTCGGATGAAGAGATCCTTTGATCAGAAAGTGCATCCTCGATGCTTCCAGGTCAGAGATTTGGTGTTGAAAAGGATCCTTCCTCCTCAGACAGATCACAGGGGCAAGTGGACTCCTAACTATGATGGACCGTATATTGTCACCAAGGTTTTTGATGGTGGGGCCTTAATGCTTGCAACGATGGATGGTGAAAACTTCACTTCCCCGATGAACTCAGGCGCAGTTAAAAAATACTTCGCATGAAATAGACCCGCTGGACAATAAAAAGAGTAGTTCAGGAAAAAATGGGCATCCCGGCGAACCAAGAAAATGAAAAAGGTTCGGGCAAAAATTAGGGATTAAAAGTGAAAAGATTGTACACCCGGTAAGTTGAAGACCTGAAAAGGCAACTTAGGCAAAAATGGGTATCCCGGTGGATTGAAAACCCGAAAAGGGCGATCCAGGCAAAAGTTAGGGATTAAGCGAATGACTACGTTCTGAGTAGTTCTGAATCTCATCTCGTGTCAATGACTGGAAACTTTTGAAGGATAGGAAACAGTCCAATCACTCTTTCAGAAAGCTGATCATCTGGAGGATCTTGAAGACGAGCAAGTCATAACAGAATTGGAATCCAATAGAAATCCATTTCATATTGTCATTAGATTAATGTCTGTTTTTATCTGTTGCGCGATTACCTCTTTCCAGGGATTGCTTCCTGATGTAAATGCCTATTCAGAGGCCGTTCAATCAATAAAATCATGTTATTCAGTATATCTCTGTTTTCATTTTCATTTTTCTGTTTTGTTTGCAAAAATGACGTCCGAATTTTTTGATAAACATTGCATCATGACACATAAGAGCTTTACAGGTACATGCTTAATAAACATTTAAAATTGTTGTAAATTTTAAGTGCTTTGGATCGTCTATTCAGAACAGGTACCCTCGGAGCATTTCCTTAAAATCCCCTGCAAATGATCGTGAATGTTTTCCGCAACAGACGAATTCGGTATCTTATCCCTGCAGAGCTGATTAGAGCGTTGGATTCTTCAATCCCCAGCAGGTTCTCACCACTGTACCTCCCCCCAAGCGGTGGTTTCAGATTATACACTCCCCAATAGAGTTGACAGTGTCAGACTATATACCCCCAGCGGAGTTGACAGTGTCAGACTGTATCTTCCCAGCAGAAGCGGCTGCTCCTCAGAGTTCGAGGCCAGATCGATAATCCCAATGCCAAATCCATGGTTTCTTTCCTTGAAGCAGAACCTCGGTACCGTATCGGTGTTTGCTTCCCCTGTTGAGTCATCTCTCACAGATCATGGTTGCCAGAACCACTATCGCTTTCCCCAACAGCAGGTTTTCAGTGCCGTTCTCTCCCTAGTCAGAATCTCGGTATTTCGTCATTGCTAGAACACCGTGTGACGGGTCATTTCCCCACAGAATTCTTTGCGATGTGCATCTCCAGCAGCCTTGCCAGGGTCCAGAAGATGGTGATCATTTCCCCAACAGATCCCCTTGCCTCAGCTTGGCATTCTACCCCGCATTTCGCATCCCTGCATGTAGAATCATATTGCATTGCATCCTCCCAAATCGCGTAGCATTTCCATTTTCATGTAAGCATAAAACATTCTCGGTATCCCAAGTGATAAGCCAGAAGTTGTTTCCAGTACTCAGACTGAAGATTGTTCATGACTTACCTTTGTTATCCCCAGCAAGTGTCATTGGCCCATGTGCCGCCTCTATTATCGTTCCCTATTTCTGCCGATGCTAACAGGCATGAAGTTTCCGGTATTCAGACCGAAGTGGCGTTCAGGCCAGTTTTCCGATGTTCAGATCGAAGAAGTTTCCGACGTTCAGGTCGATGTAACTTGTGGCGTTCAGGCCAATTTTCCGATGTTCAGATCGAAGAAGTTTCCGACATTCAGGTCGATGCAACTTGTGGCATTCAGGCCAGTTTTCCGATGTTCAGATCGAAGAAGTTTTTGACGTTCAGGTCGATGCAACTTGTGGCGTTCAGGCCAGTTTTTCGATGTTCAGGTCAAAGAAGTTTCCAATGTTCAGGTCGATGCAACTTGTGACATTTAGGCCAATTTCCCGATGTTCAGATCGAAGAAGTTTCCGACGTTCAGGTCGACGCAACTTGTGGCATTCAGGCCATCCTCTCGGTGTTCAGACTGATATTAATAATCTCATACCTCCCGATGTTCAGATCGAAGTCATTTCCAGTACTCAGACTGATGAGCGGCATTCAGGTCATGGTTATTTCTGTGTTACCATTTATTTTGGTATCCAGGTTAACATTCTTTTTCGGTATTCAGACTGATGAGCGGCATTCAGGCCATGGTTATTTCTGTGTTACCATTTATTTTGGTATCCAGGTTAACATTCTTTTTCGGTGTTCAGACTGACTCTCACCGTACCAGACGGATTCTTCTTTCAAGACCACCTCTTTGCCGATTCTGACAGGCATTGTTACTTCACTTCACTTCAGTGCAAATTTTCGGGCTTTTATTGTATTCAATCCCTTGATACCTCGAAAGCACGAAAGCCGTTGCTATCTTCTTTCCAGGTCTCCAGTTGATTGAATAGGGGCAACTGTAATACCTCAAAATTTACCCTTCATTTTTTCTGGAAGCATACGCTTTACACCTCATGCATGCATTCATTTTTAGGTCGTTTAGCATTTGCATTTCATCATGGCAATCGGAATCGGATCCAAGAAGCTCGAACATCATCCAGGACACTTTGTGGGCTCTATTTAGATGATCAGTCAACACAAGGGAAAGACTTGAGTTACTTCCAACAGGGGTCTATTCGTCAGTCAAAACGTTAATCTTGAAGGAGCAAAGGTTTGTTCATGAGCTGTCATGCTCGCTAGGCGAAGCCCACGTGTTTTGAAAAAAAAACGAAAAAAAATGAAAAAAAAAACGAAAAACGCAAAAAAAAAAATAATATAATAATAAATATATAATAAATAAATAAATAAATAAAAGAAAAAATCTTGGACTTGGACCTCTCTCATTTGAGCCCACAAGTCCACAAAAATCAGGTTATAAATTCAGAGTTTCATGAAACAAAAGGCCATTCTATTCCTATTACCCTGGCTGGAAAAAGATAGTGAGAGAAGAGCTAACAGAGTTCAGAGCAGCCTCCAAACCCTGAAGGGAACTCAACTGCACAGAATCACCTCTGCCTCACATAAACCCTAAAGATTGTTTTGTAAACCTCACGGGTGCAACACAATTTCAATCGAGCTCTCCAATCAGGTTTGCCCTTATTCCCATTACCTTTGAGCTTTGAATTTGAATACTCTGAATGTTTGAGGTACTATGGGTGAATTTGATACCCTTTTGATGCATGTCCTTTTTGTGAATTTTAATGGCATGATTCATGTGGTTACATTTTGATTTGGGGGCAACCCTTGATTACCCTTTTTTTGTCTCTAACCTGTTTGTTGAGTTTTTGTGAGGGCTCACATGACTTTTGCAGGGATAACTTGCGTGGTTTTCCACTTTATTTGTGGGATACAGCCTGGAGGTTTCATTCTGATTACCTGTACTGACTCACTTTCTTTGATGGTGTTTAGCTGGGAAGGATCCCTGGGTTTCCCATTCCTCTAATTGTTGTTACTTTGGATCTTTATCCGTGTGGTACTTTTACATTTTTCCCGCATTTGACTGCTTTCCTAGCTGGAAGACCTCGATAGGAGGCAATGTTTTTGTGTGTTTACTTTATGCAGGTTCCTTCGTCCAGGATTTCCCTTTTTGCATGAGCATCCCAAACCCTAACCCTTCATTGATTTTTCTTCTCCTAAACACACGTTTACTCCTTCTACTACAGGTGAGTAAGTCTCCAAAGGTCGAGCATCCGATAGATTGCGTAGTAACATCGTTCGTCCAAAACCCAATCCATAACCCCGTAGTTAGCCGAACTACGGCTTGCTCTGATTCTCATTCCAGATGAGATACGTAGGCATAAGACGCGATGTCTTAGCGAGCACACATCCCCCAACCCATAGGTCAGCCGAGCTACGAAGACTCTGATTCTCATATTCAGATGAGATACGTATGTAGTGGATGCGACATCCGCGCGAGTCATTTTCATTTAACCCCTTTTTTTAGTAAACAACACTAGATAAACTCACACCCTTTAGACAAGAACTACAAAAGTGGATCCCGTAGAGTACTACGGATGCGTAGGGGTGCTAATACCTTCCCTTCGCATAATCGACTCCCGAACCCAAGATTTGGTTGCGAGACCTTGTTTTTTCCTTTCCCCTTTTCAGGTTTACTTTGAGCGTTTCATTTCCCTCCTTTGGGATAAATAACGCACGATGGCGACTCTTCTGTCATTTTCTTTTGCCGGTTGTTTTTTTCGCACACTGTATTTTTCAGGTTGCTACACTTGAAGAAATTCAAGAATCACAAAGCATCGATACACCTATGGAGGAATTAGAGCAGGAAACACAAATAGTTGTGGAAGAGCAACCTGCTCAAGTAGAACAAGACCAGCGTAGGTCAAGCAGGATACGTCACCTACCTGAGAGATATGGATATCTCATAACTGATCAAGGTGATGTATTACTCATGGATCAAGAGTCTGAGAAGTGGCTAGAAGCCATGAAATCTGAAATGGATTCCATGTACACAAACCAAGTTTGGACCTTGGTAGAGCCTCCTGTAGGAGTTAACCCTATAGGATGCAAGTGGGTCTTCAAAAAGAAGACTGACATGGATGGTAAGGTACATACCTATAAGGCAAGACTAGTTGCAAAAGGATATAAACAAATTCATGGGGTTTACTATGATGAAACCTTTTCACCAGTTGCAATGCTTAAATTTGTTCGGATTTTACGTGCTATCGCTGCATATCATGATTATGAAATATGGCAGATGGATGTCAAAACTGCTTTCCTTAATGGAAATCTTCTTGAGGATGTGTACATGACACAACCTGAAGGATTTGACATACCAGAAGAAGCCCAAAAGATATGTAAGTTACAAAGGTCAATCTATGGATTGAAGCAAGCTTCCAGAAGCTGGAATCTTCGTTTTGATGAAACAGTAAAACAATATGGATTCATCAAGAACGAAGATGAGCCTTGTGTCTACAAGAAGGTTAGTGGGAGCATGATCGTTTTCCTGGTATTATATGTAGATGACATATTACTCATTGGAAACGATGTCCCTACCCTGCAACAAGTAAAGTCTTGGTTGGGGAAATGCTTTTCTATGAAGGACCTAGGTGAAGCAACCTATATATTAGGAATCAGAATCTATAGAGATAGATCACAAAAACTGCTTGGCCTAAGTCAGAGTACGTACATAGACAAAGTGCGGAGACGCTTTAACATGCATGATTCCAAGAAAGGATTCATACCTATGCAACATGGATTGTGTCTATAAAAAACACAATCCCCTTCAACTAAGGAAGAAAGGGATCGCATGAATAAGATTCCATATGCATTTGCAATAGGATCTATCATGTATGCCATGTTATGTACTCGACCAGATGTCTCGTATGCTTTAAGTGCAACGACTAGGTACCAATCTGATCCTGGTGATGCCCATTGGGTAGCTGTCAAGAATATCCTTAAGTACTTGAGAAGGACTAAGGACTCATTCTTGATATATGGAGGTCAGGAAGAGTTGGCTGTAATTGGATACACCGATGCCAGCTTCCAAACAGATAAGGATGACTTTAGATCGCAATCTGGTTATGTGTTTTGCTTAAACGGTGGCGCTGTGAGCTGGAAAAGTTCAAAGCAAGATACAGTTGCTGATTCTACAACCGAGGCCGAGTATATTGCTGCCTCAAGTGAAGCAAAGGAAGTTGTTTGGATCAAAAAGTTCATTAGTGAACTTGACATAGTTCCTAGCATTGTGGATCCCATTGGTCTCTATTGTGATAACAATGGTGCTATCGCACAAGCTAAGGAGCCTAGATCTCACCAACGATCCAAACACAGACTTAGGCGTTATCACCTCATTCGAGAGATAATAGATAGAGGAGATGTGAAAATATGTAGAGTACCTACACTTGACAATATTGCTGACCCACTGACAAAGCCTCTTGCGCAGCAGAAGCATGATGGCCATACTAGATCTATGGGCATTAGGGTTATGCCTGATTGGCTCTAGTGCTAGTGGGAGATTGTTGGTGTAAGCCCTAGAGGCCAATACTTTTGGTACTTGTATCGAATTATTTATTAATAATAAAAGGCTTTTTCTTTATTATGTTTGTTTAATAAAGTCCCTGGAATAGATAGTCCGTTTAATGTATCAAGTGTGACTTAATCATGAGAGAACATTAAACATAAGGACACTATTCTTAAAGTATCCGTAGTCGAGCTTTATTATGAAGTGGAATAACATTAAAGCATGGGGACTATTATGTTTATAGACTGATGATCACATCTCATGGATCATGGATAAGGGGTTATCAAGTCTCAAACATAGGTATGAATATTAAGAGTAATATTTATACTGGATTGACCCGCTATGAGAATACTATATAGAAAGTTATGCAAAGTGTCATAAGTTATTCTCATGGTGATAATGGTGTATACCACTCTTCGACCTGAAACCACTATGGACCCTAGATGTAGAGTCGAGTGCTTTATTGTTGATCCAACGTTGTCCGTAACTGGATAACCATAAAGACAGTTGATAGGTACTCCACAAAGCATGCTAAGGGACATGAGTGACCTAGATGGAATTTGCCCATCCTGCGTAACAGGATAAATGTCTATGGGCCCAATATTGAACTGGACAAGGATGACACGGTCTATGCCTTGTGTTCAATATAGACATAAGGGCAAAAGGGTAATTAAACACATAATTATTATCACAGATGGATTTGTCAGATCACATGACATTTTTGTGACTTGGGTAGCAGTGATGTGTTGCTAGATACCGCTCACTGTTTATTATGTTAAATGCGTGATTTAATATAATTGCCAACGTCGCGAAAACCTACGAGGTCACACACAAAGGACGGATTGATGAGAGATAGAGTAACTAAGGAACACCGTAAGGTACGGTGCACTTAAGTGGTAAGGTACCATACGCTTAAGTGATTTTGGACATATTATAAGATATGGGCCAAAATACACTTAAGTGGGCTTTTTAGCTTGAAGCCCACACAAGTGGTTCTATAAATAGAACCCTTGGGTAGAAGCATTGTCACTCTTGCATTTTGTTTCTCTCTCTCTCTCACTCAAAGCCTTCATTCGTAGCAGCTAGCACTGAGATTGAAGGAATTCGTTCGTGTGGACTGAGTAGAGGCGTTGTCATCATTCAACGTTCTTGATCGCCACAAGAGGTAACGATTCTATCACTGATCATGCCCATTCGTAAGGATCATTCAAGGAGAAATTTTAAATTCCGCTGCGTTTTGGATCGCAATTCTCCTTCACATAACCCCCACTATTTCGTTTTACTTTGATCCCTAAAATAGTGTCAGTCAGTCCAAGATATTTCATCTTGAATCTGGAAGTCAAAAATTTATTTGTTTGTAAAATTCCATTCATCTCATTGCTAATGATCAACATATCATAAACATATAGACACAAAAATATTACAATGTTTTCACGCACCTTTGTGTATAAACATGTGTCACAAGAATTTTAAGTAAATCCTTTTGAAAGTATGACAAAGTCAAACTTTTGATGCCATTGTTTTGGCACCTATTTTAAACCATATGAGGATTTAATAAGTTTGCACACTTTTTGTTCATTTCCAGGAAGCACATAACCTTTTGGTTGTTCGATGTAGATTTCCTCATCGAGATCTCCATTTAAGAATGTTGTTTTAACATCCATTTATGAACTATAAGGTTATTCAGAGAGGCTAATGCAAATAATACTCTTATTATCGTCGTCCTTTTTACTGTTGCATATGTGTCGAAATAATCAACACCTTCCTTTTGTCTGAACCTTTTTGCTACTAATCTAGCCTTGTAGGTGTTTAATGTACCATCACTATGGTACTTCTTTCTAAACACCCATTTACATCCAATGGGCCATGAACCATTTGGAAGATCGAAAAGTTCCCAAGTGTGGTCTGAAATGATCGAATCCATTTCGCCTTGGATAACATATTTCCAAGAGGAAGAGTCCATTGAAGCCACTGCTTCTTTATAAGTTTTAGGACCATCTTATAATCGGAGAATAATAGGGATCTTATGAACACCATTCTTGCAATTTCCTTCAACTAGATAAAAGGAAATGAGTTGAGAATCAATTTCATTTGGTCCTAGAACTTTAGGTTTTCGGGATCTTTTGCTTATCCTAGGCTCATGTTGTGTTTCAACAATCCACATGATACTTTTAGGTTGTATTTCAATAATTTGTGAAGAGTATTCATCATGAGATTCTTCATTTGTGGGAATCTTAGATTCCTTATCCTTCGTGATAAGATTTTCAAAAAACTCCACATCTTGGGATTCAACAATTACATTAGACTCCAGACTTAAAAATCTGTATGCTTTGTTGTTGGATGCATATCCTATGAAAGCATATTTGATCTCTCGAGGACCCAATTTAGTTCTTTTAGGATCCATATTATTGTAATATGCCACACATACCTCACACTCTAAAATAATCGATGTTTGATGATATACCTTTCCATATCTCATATGGAGAAATACCGGTTAACTTTAAAGCAATCCTATTAATTATATGACATGTGGGTAGTAATGCTTCACCACATAAATTAAATGGCAATTCAGAATGCATTAACATATCATTTATCATTTCTTAATATGTTTGATTCTTTCTCTCGGCTATATCATTTTGTTATGGTGTACGAGGCGCAGAACATTCATGTATACTTCCATTTCTTCACAATATGCATCAAGTTCTGTAGAAAAGTACTCATTGGTCCTATCACTTCTAAGGACTTTAATACTTCTACTTAATTAATTTCATGCTTCCGCTTTATCAATTATAAAGGCATTAAAAGCATCATCTTTATGCTTTACAATATATACATGTGTGAACCTAGAGCAATCATCGATAAAGGTTATGAAATATCGGTTTCCCCCACGGGTCAGCATGCAATTAAATTCACAAATCAGAGTGCACCAGATCAAGCAAATTTGATTTTCTTTCAACACTTTTAAAAGTTTTTTTGATCATTTTTTATTTGACACATATTTCATATTTTTCGAAATCATGAATATTGCATGAGATCAAACCAAATTTAATTAGTCTATTCATAGTACTAATACCAATATATGCTAATCTAGAATTCCATAAAGAAATATATTTAAGCATATAATCTGAATTAGAAATTTCATTAATAATATTATCGGTAGTACAAAGTTTGATCATTCTCTCAGCGGAATATCCTTTTCCTACAAATACACCATTGTAACACCCCAAAATTTGCCCTCCTCATTCATGCATTCATTTCATATTGCATTTCATCATGTCAATCAGAATTAGATCCGGAAAAAAAAAAAAGAAGAAACGAAAAAAAGAAGGAAAAAAAATGAAAAAATAAAACGAAAAAAAATAAATAAATAAAAAATAAATAAATTTTTACAAAAAAATAAATAAATAAAAATAATAATAAAAAAATAAATAAAATATAATAAAAAAATTTGGACTTGGGTCTCTCTCATTTGAGCCCACAAAACCATGAAATTCAGTCTATAAATACCAAGGCTTCACTTGAGAAAAAGGAAGAGAAGCAAAATACTCTGAGGTTTCCTTGAAACAAAACCCTTGACAAAACCTGGAGAGAAACCTGACAGAGAACTCAGAGTAACCCCCAGGCAGCTCTGAAAAATTCAATCTGACTCACACACTTTCATTGCCTTGCAAACCCAGCCGTGCCATTTGATTTCAACCGGTCTTTCCCATCAGGTTTGCCTCATTCCCATGATTTTATGCTCTTAATTTGGATCATCTGAATGTATGAGGTATGATGGATGAATTTCATTATGTTTTTGCCCACTGGTTTAATTATGCATGAATGGGTGAAACCTATGCCTTGAATGTTTAATCACATGATTTCTGAAATGTATGCCACAGGGTTTGAGGTTTCTGAAACCATACTGTTATTCATGAAAAAAATGCTTATCGTGTTTCACTAACCCTTTTGTTGAGTTTTTGTGAGGGCTCACAGACTCTTGCAAAGATGGTTTGCGTGGTTTTCCCACTTTATTTGTGGGATACCCTCTGGAGGTTCATTCCGATTACCTGTACTGACTCACTTTTCTTTGATGGCATTAGCTTGGGAGGTCCCTAGGTTTCTTACTCCTTTAATTGCTGTTACTTCGGATCTTCATCCGTGTGGTACTTTTACCTCTTTTCCGCATTTTATCACTTGCTTAGCTGGAAGACCTCGATAGGAGGCATTTGTTTTCTTTTGTTTATTTACTTCTGAGCCCCTTGTTGGCACATTTACTTTATACATGTGTGTTTTGTATGTGTTCGTATCCCTGCAGGTAGCGCGGTTCCTTCATCAAGGACTGCCTTTTTACCCTTGAGCATCCCAAACCCTAAAACCCAAAGCAACACGTTAACTCCTTCTACTACAGGCGAGTAAGTCTCCAAAGGTCGAGCATCCGGTAGATTGCGTAGTGACGTCGTTCGTCCAAAACCCAATCCATAACCCCATAGTTAGCCGAACTACGTTTTGCTCTGATTCTCAGGCCAGATGAGATACGTAGGCATAAGACGCGATGTCTTAGCGAGCACACATCCCCCCAACCCATAGGTAGCCGAGCTACGAAGACTCTGATTCTCATATTCATATGAGATACGTATGCAGTGGATGCGACATCCGCGCGAGTCATTTTCATTTAACCCTTTTTTTTTGCAAACAACACAAGATAAACCCACACCCTTTAGACGAAAACTACAAAAGTGGATCCCGTAGAGTACTACGGATGCGTAGGGGTGCTAATATCTTCCCTTCGCATAACCGACTCCCGAACCCAAGATTTGGTTGCGAGACCCCGTCTTGTCCTTTCCTTTTTCAGGTTTACTTCGAGCGTTTCCTTTCCCTCCTTTGGGATGAATAACGCACGGTGGCGACTCTTCTGTCATTTTCTTTCGCCGGTTGTTTTTTCCCGCACTGTATTTTTCAGGTTGCAACAGCTGGCGACTCTGCTGGGGATTAAGAAGTTGACCTCTTGCTGGTCCATCTTCCCTAAGCGAGTCCCTCCTAGCTTGTGTGATTTCTTGTTTATTGGGTGTTCATGCTTTTGTATATTTATTTGCTTACCTGCTTGCATGCATCTGTTGTATCTATTGGATCTGTTTGTTTGTTTGTTGGGATGGGATGTTCTATGAGAGATAAGCCCATTACCCAGGCTTGAGTGTACACACAGGTTTTAGAGTGGATGATCATGAGGCTTGCGTGGCATGTTGCTACGTTAAGTCGTTCGTGAAGAACCACACCCAGACGAGGTTTCTTTTGGATATATTATGTCCTACGGATGTTCCGTAACGACATGGTGTTCCTTTAGAAATCGTCGACTCTGGTGACCATTTCCCGAGAACTCAGTCGAGGCCTCTCCTCCGAGACGTGATTATGTTAGCTCTGGTGGGCGCATTCTCGCTGATCAATCCGAGGACCCCGAGACTGGGAACTTGCTTTAGGATGTCCTGTTGAGGGGAGTCAGTGGAGGTCTTTTATCCCGTAATAATGCCAAACCTTCAGTGGTAAACGTATTATTCGCGACTGAAGGGCTGAAGCTGACGAACTTCTGTTCTTAGAACCTACCAGTGAGGGGTGGGCTAAATTTAAGAAACCTTAACCTCCAACCAACCCGGTTTTATGGAGCAGAGTTTTGGTCTTGTATTATATTCCTTAGTGAATTTCTCTCCAGGCAGTGCAACTTGACAGATGTTCAAGCGGATCCATCAATTCTGATTGACATGCCTTTGCATTGCATAACATCATCTGCATATTTGCATCCAACATCTCATGCTTATTCATTTGCAGGGTATTCCCTTTCAAAACGGGGGTGCCTTAAAACTGAACAAGCAGTGCATCGCATACCATGCATATTAACCCTTGTCTGTTTTGCAGGTGTCACCGCAGTGTCTAATGTTTGTTCCCTGTATCAGGCAGTTATTGGTCCCAAGCGAGTTCACAGATACCCGACAAAGGAAAACCATCCACGACTAGCGATGGACCAAGTACAGAAAGAGCTGGCTGATATGCGTGAAAGGATGGATCAGTTCATGACATTGATGACTGGTATGGCAGCAGGTCAAGAAAAGCTGAGGGAATTGGTTGGGCAACCGAGGCCTGAGGTGGAGATACTAAATGCTGAGGGAAACCCTGGTAACCCTGGGAACGCTGATAACCCTGTGAACACTGGTAACGCGGGTAACGCAAATGCTGATGGAAACCCGGGTAATGTTGGCAACACAGGGAATGTTGGAAATGGTATTGGCGGAAGGTACAATGTGAATCAAGGAATTCGGATTAACGGGCACCCCGTTACTGAAGATTATCAGTATGATCAATTTTCTTTGCACGACGAGGCCCTCGAGATCACTCGCCGTATGGATGAGCTTGCTGAGAAGCTCAAATCTTTGGAGTCTCAAAATTCCTTAGGCTTTGATGTCACAAATCTTGGTCTGGTTCAGGGAGTAAGGATTCCTCACAAGTTCAAACCCCCTACTTTTGAGAAATACAACGGGGCTTCTTGCCCACGCACTCATCTCCAATCTTATTTGGGAAGGTTGGGAGCTCACACGGAAGATGAAAAGTTGTGGATGTACTATTTTGAAGACAGTCTAACTGGAGCTTCTCGTGAATGGTATTCTCATTTGTCTCGTACTACCATCAAGAGCTGGAAAGACTTGGCAGAGGCTTTTGTCAAGCAATATCAATACAACTTGGACATGACTCCAAATCGGACCTTGTTGCAAGGTATGTCCCAGACTGCCAAGGAGACCTTTAGAGAATATGCTCAGCGTTGGAGACAGATTGCTGCGTCCGTCCAACCCCCTATGTCTGAAAGGGAGATGGCGGACATGTTCATGAACACTCTTCAAGGAAATTATATTGAGAGATTGGCTGCTTGCCCGTCAATCAGCTTTGCAGAGATAGTAATTGTTGGAGAAAGAATCGAGAGTCTGTTGAAGATGGGCCGAATTCAAGACAATAGTGCTTCCAACTCATCAGGTCCCAAGAGCCTGTTTGCTGGTAACGGTCAGCGAAGAAAAGAAGGCGAGGCAAGCGTTGTGTATGCCGGCAGAGGCAGGAGTAAAGGACGCCCTAATTATTATCAAGATCAAGTGGCCGCAGTCACTATTCCAACACCTGTTCCTCAACCGCAATATCATCCGCAACAACAACCCAGGTACAACAATCAACAACAAGGAGGTAATCCGGGTCAGCAGAGACACTATCAACAACGTCCAAGGCAGACTGACCGGGTCATCGAGCCAATCCCAATGCCTTATTCAGTATTACTTCCCAAGCTGATTGACATGAATCTGGTTACGTTGAGAACTCTGGCCCCACCAATCGATCCCAATAATTTGCCTAGAGGTTATAATGTCAACGCCAAATGTGCTTTTCACTCCAACGCACCTGGCCATACTACAGATAATTTCAAGGCTCTCCAGTTAAAGGTACAAGATTTGAGAGATGCCCAGGCTATCAATTTTGCTCCGATGCCTAATGTTATCCAGAACCCGATGCCGACTCACGACGGGCAGAGGATTAATGCTGTTGATAGTGGGGAAACTTTGAATTTGGTTTCTGATGTGACTAAGGTGAAGACTTCACTATCGGTGGTTAAAGACCGACTTCTAAAAGGACAGATTTTCCCAGGCTGTGGGGAAGAATGCAGAAATTGTCAAGCTGCCGAAAACGGATGTGACAGTTTGAGAAGGGGTATTCAGCAGCTGATAGATGAAGGTTGTCTTCAGTTCGATCAGGCCCGTCCGGTGAAGAATGATGTATCGACGGTGACGTTTTATTTCACTCCTTAAGAAATATATGTTCCCGAGAGACTCGCTCCGACAATAATATATTTCCCAGAAAGTACAGAACCAGCAGCGGTGAACATCGAAAGTTCAGCACCAGTCGCAATTTACTCTGACAGCCCTCAACCGACTTTGGTTGGTCCAATCACCATCACGGTACCAGGACCTGTTCCGTATGAGAAAGACAGTGCTATCCCGTGGCACTATGGGGCTGATATCTACTGCCAGGGGCAGAAAGTTAACGAAGAAGACATTGACATTGGTAGCTCCGCTATAGACAATGTTGGAGGGGTTGGTGGCTTCACTCGCAGTGGACGCCTATTTGCACCATCAACATTACGCGCGAATACTGAAGCCGAGGCAGCTGCCAAGGCTAAAGGGAAACAGGTATCCACCAAAGAGGTTACTACTGAGGAAGATCCTCCTAAGACCGCATTCGAGAAGGAAGTGGATGAGTTTATGAGGATTATCAAGAAAAGTGACTACAAGGTAGTCAACCAGCTAAATCAGACACCCTCAAAGATCTCCATTCTCTCACTATTGCTGTGCTCTGAGGCGCACAGAGCAGCCTTGTTGAAAGTACTGAATATGGCCTATGTTCCACCGGAGATAACTGTTAACCAACTGGAGTCGGTAGTTTCCAATGTAAACGCTAGCCGGGGGCTAGGTTTCACCGATAATGACCTGACACCTGAGGGCAGGAATCACAACAAAGCCTTGCATATCACAATGGAGTGCAAAGGGGTGATGCTTTCCCATGTTTTGGTTGATACAGGCTCTTCTCTGAATGTTCTTCCAAAGAAAGCCTTAATGAAGTTGGATTGCGATGGCATCATCCTGAGGCCAAGTAACTTAGTTGTGAGGGCTTTTGATGGCTCTAAGAGAGCTGTTTTTGGCGAAGTTGAGTTGCCAGTTAAGATTGGACCGCAGGTGTTCAAGAGCACCTTTTATGTGATGGATATCCAGCCTGCCTACAGCTGTCTGCTAGGTCGGCCTTGGATTCATGATGTCGGTGCTGATACTTCTACCCTCCACCAGAAGCTCAAATATGAACTAGAAGGTCAGATCGTCACTGTATGTGGTGAAGAGGATATTTTTGTTAGCCACCTGTCTACATTTAAGTATGTAGAGATGGATGGCGAGATGCATGAGATGATGTGTCAGGGCTTCGAAACTACAAACATCAATGAGGTCGCGCCCGAAGCTGTCTTTTCACCTGAGTTTGAGAAGGTCGGGACTTCTATCTCTTCATACAAGCAAGCTGTCGAAGTGGTTAAAGCTGGTAATGCCCAAGGCTGGGGCAAATTTGTGGAGCCAGTCATCAAAGAAGACAAGTTTGGATTAGGGTATGCTCCGGGATCTCAGAAGAATGAAACCGGTACTCTCTCCAGCGGGGGTTTGGTTTCTCCCCACATCGTCAATGCTGCAGATGAAGACAAGGCTGACAGCGACTGTGACTTAGATAGCTGGGTTCACCCGTGTGTCCCGGGAGAAAAGCTCGACAATTGGTCGTCTGAAAAAACCGTCCGGGTTACTCTACTGAAAGAGTGATTTTTATTGTTTTCCTTTATTACATGCATAATAAAGTCTTACACTTTGCCCAAGGTGTAACGGCTCATTTGTAGGGCCATCCATTTAGTTACGTTTCGCAATTATTTTTATCATCAATAAAGGACGGCTTTTGCAAACAATTTGTGTTCTCTTTCTTTCAGTTTTTTTTTTCTACTTTTACAAAAAAAAATGGCAATGTTTCTTTTTTCGTTTTTTCTTTCTTTCCAAAAAAAAAATCTCTCATTCTAAGGTAAAGCATGATCCTCCATCATGCAGAGCCGACCACTCGGATCTCACTGCTAACGGCACTGCTATGGCCAAGTATGACTTCGACAATCCTATCTATCAAGCCGAAGAAGGGGCTGAGGAAGATTGTGAATTGCCTGAAGGGTTAGCCAGATTGTTGAAACAGGAGGACCGAGCTATTACACCTTATCAGGAGGTGGTTGAGACCATCAACGTTGGTACCGAAGACGACAAGAAAGAGATCAAGATCGGGGCCAGTCTACAGGCCGAGAGGAAAGACCATTGATCATGTACTTGACTGTGTTAGAAAGGCCAATGGGTTGTGTGCTCGGTCAGCATGACGAGTCAGGTCGAAAAGAGCATGCAATATACTACCTTAGCAAAAAGTTTACCGACTGTGAACAAAGATACTCATTGCTCGAGAAAACTTTCCGCGCTTTGGCATGGGCTGCTCGCCGACTAAGACAGTATATGTTGACTCACACGACTCTATTGATATCAAAAATGGATCCAGTCAAGTATATTTTTGAAAAGCCATCACTTACCGGAAAGGTTACTAGGTGACAAATGATACTGACAGAGTATGACATCCAATACACTTCACAAAAAGCCATCAAGGGAAGTGTCTTGTCAGACTATCTTGCAGAGCAACCGATTGATGATTACCAACCTATGAGGTTTGACTTTCCTGATGAGGACATCATGTTTCTCAAATCGAAAGATTGAGAGGAACCACTCCCGGAGGAGGGGTCTGACCCTGAATCCAAATGGTTTATGATGTTTGATGGGGCGGTCCACGTCAATGGTCGCGGAGTTGGTATAGTGTTGATCACACCGGAAGGGGGTTCATATGCCATTTGGTGCAAGAATAACTTTTCCCTGCACCAACAATGAAGCCGAATACGAAGCTTGTATCCTAAGACTTGAGGAAGCCGTCAATATACAGATTAAAACCCTGGATGTATACGGGGATTCAGCTTTGGTCATCAATCAATCCAACGGGAAATGGTGCTATGCTGGAACTACGTACCCAGAATTGACGTATCTCGGTCAGAGACGAATGAAGAAAGCATTTGGTCAGAAAGTGCGCCCTCGGGGGTATCAAGTCGGTGAATTGGTACTCAAAAGATTTCTTCCTCCCAACACAGATCACAGGGGCAAATGGACACCGAACTATGAGGGTCCGTACGTGGTTAAAAGGATTTTCTATGGCGGAGCTTTGATGCTAAGAACCATGGATGGCGAAGGATTCCCGTCCCCTGTCAACTCAGACGTAGTTAAAAAATACTTCGCATAAAATAGACCCGCTGGACGATAAAAAGAATAGTCCAGGAAAAAAAAAGGGCATCCCGACGAACAAAAAAAAGAGAATAAAGAGGTTCGGGCAAAAATTAGGGATATAAAAAAGAGTACACCCGGTGAGTCGAAAACCCAAAAGGGCGGCTCAGGCAAAAATGGGTATCCCGATGGATTGAAAACCCGAAAAGGGGGCGATCCAGGCAAAAGTTAGGGAATAAGCGAATGACTGTGATCTGAGTTCATCAGTGTTATATCACCGTTTCATTCAATCCGGCAATCTTCGAAGGTTAAAGATCGACTAATCATCCACTTCAGAAAGCAAGATGAGCAGAGCGTCTTGAGGACATACGAGCCATAGCAGAGTTGAAACTCGGTGGGACCCCGTATCCACGTTGTCATTAGGATAGTTCTCTTTTTATAGCGATCACCTCTTTTCAGGGATAAGCTTCCTGATACCCTCGCCTATTCCTGGCACAAATTTTCTCCCCATTAAGAGTCGAATAATTCAGTTAAAGAGCCTCTTTATTTTTCATTTATCAGTTTGTTTGCAAAAATGTCCAAATTTTTGATAAAACATATTGCATATGAACATAATGGTGGCTTTTGCAGATGATTTGCACAGGAAAACATTTAAAATTGCTTTGAATGTGCTTAATCCCAAACGGTGAATTCAAACCGAGTAATTCCCCCGAGGCATACGTGTATTTTTGGTTGCAGGTCACAGGAACCGGATGCCAAGTCATGAATCCTCATCCCCAAGCGGTTGACAAAGTCTCTCCTCAGCAGAGCATGTTCCCCAACAGAGTTGACAGTATCCAGACTGTCTATCCCCAGTAGAGTTGACAGTATCCAGACTATATATCCCCAGCGGAGTTGACAGTGTCAGACTGTATCTTCCTAGCAACAGCGGAGTGGTTGCATACCCAACGGACAAGAGGGTGGTGTTCCCAGTGTTCATCTCATCCCCAGCAGATTATTTCTAACAGATTTGTTCTAATCCCCAGCTTGAGGACGATTAGCAAGTTCATATCCCCAGCAAAGGTCGTTTCCTACGACATTTCCCCAGGAAGTGTTTTCCCCCACAGACTCTCCTCACAGAGCCTCGCCGAACAAAGTTTCCATAGTTGATACTCCCCCCGCAAGGTCAACTTTTCAAGCAGCCAATTTATTTTTGGTGGCTCATTGGTCCCGGCAGACGGATCATTCCCCACAGAGCATTCAAGGATTGATACAGCGATTTGTTCCCTACCGGAGTTTGCTTCCCCAAGCAGATTTCTTTTTACACCATGCATAACATTTGCATTTGCATGCATATCATATCAAGCATACACATAAGTTGATAAATAGGTTCTTCCAAGCAGACTGAAGAATTACTTTACAACCAAGGTCATGAGATCCAGCCAGAGGATCAAGCGTGAGTGATCCAGCCTGAGGGTCATTTTGAAGATTCAGCCTGAGAATCGTTTTCCAGTGATCCAGCCTGAGGGTCATTTTGAAGATTCAGCCTGAGAATCGTTTTCCAGTGATCCAGCCTGAGGGTCATTTTGAAGATTCAGTCTGAGAATCGTGTTCCAGTGATCCAGCCTGAGGGTCCATTTCGAAGATTCAGCCTGAGAATCGTGTTCCAGTGATCCAGCCTGAGGGTCATTTCAAAGATTCAGCCTGAGAATCGTGTTCCAGTGATCCAACCTGAGGGTCATTTCGAAGATTCAACCTGAGAATCGTGTTCCAGTGAGTCAGCCTAAGGCTCAATTTGAAGATTCCCCAGTGAAGTCGCCTACAAGCTTTATTTCCCAAGCAAGCCCAAGTCTAATTGAGGAGTCGTTACAACATGTTCTAGCCCGAAGAATATGTACGAAGCCCAAAAGTGGAATATTCTCGAAGCTGCATATCTAATATGAAGGTTGGGTGTAGATTTCAAAAGAGGGTCAACCAGCGCATGCCTCAGATGCGGGATCCTAATGATGGGAATTTATCATCAAAACAATCCAGACCTAGCCAGAAGATCGAAGTAGATTCAGCCAGAGAATCGAAACAAAGAAGATCTAGCCAGAAGATCGAAAATCGCAACAATTCAGATCTAGCCAGAAGATCGAAGTAGATTCAGCCAGAGAATCAAAGGAAATAGATTCATCCAGAGAATCGAAACGAAGAAGATCTAGCCAGAAGATCAAAATCGTATCCAGCCCGAGGATCAAAATCGTATCCAGCCCGAGGATCAAAATTTAATATCCAGCCAGAGGATCGGAAGAAAAATAAACAGCACGGTGTATTTCCGCGTTTTTGTGGTGTTCTCGGAGCGCAAATTTTCGGTCTATCTTTGGTATTCAATCACAGCTCACCCCGTTTGTCTGATAAGCTGTTCGCTTTCATCCTACTCGGTTTAGCTGATGATTGAATAGGGGCAGCTGTAACACCCCAAAATTTGCCCTCCTCATTCATGCATTCATTTCATATTGCATTTCATCATGTCAATCAGAATTAGATCCGGGAAAAAAAAAGGAAAAAAGAAGGAAAAAAAATGAAAAAAAAAACGAAAAAAAAAATATAATAAAAAAAAATAATTTTTTACAAAAAAAATAAATAAATAAAAAATAATAATAAAAAAATAAATAAAATATAATAAAAAATTTTGGACTTGGGTCTCTCTCATTTGAGCCCACAAAACCATGAAATTCAGTCTATAAATACCAAGGCTTCACTTGAGAAAAAGGAAGAGAAGCAAAATACTCTGAGGTTTCCTTGAAACAAAACCCTTGACAAAACCTGGAGAGAAACCTGACAGAGAACTTAGAGTAACCCCCAGGCAGCTCTGAAAAATTCAATCTGACTCACACACTTTCATTGCCTTGCAAACCCAGCCGTGCCATTTGATTTCAACCGGTCTTTCCCATCAGGTTTGCCTCATTCCCATGATTTTATGCTCTTAATTTGGATCATCTGAATGTATGAGGTATGATGGATGAATTTCATTATGTTTTTTCCCACGGGTTTAATTATGCATGAATGGGTGAAACCTATGCCTTGAATGTTTAATCACATGATTTCTGAAATGTATGCCACAGGGTTTGAGGTTTCTGAAACCCTACTGTTATTCATGAAAAAAATGCTTATCGTGTTTCACTAACCCTTTTGTTGAGTTTTTGTGAGGGCTCACAGACTCTTGCAGAGATGGTTTGCGTGGTTTTCCCACTTTATTTGTGGGATACCCCCTGGAGGTTCATTCCGATTACCTGTACTGACTCACTTTTCTTTGATGGCATTAGCTTGGGAGGTCCCTGGGTTTCTTACTCCTTTAATTGCTGTTACTTCGAATCTTCATCCGTGTGGTACTTTTACCTCTTTTCCGCATTTTATCACTTGCTTAGCTGGAAGACCTCGATAGGAGGCATTTGTTTTCTTTTGTTTATTTACTTCTGAGCCCCTTGTTGGCACATTTACTTTATACATGTTTGTTTTGTATGTGTTCGTATCCTTGCAGGTAGCGCGGTTCCTTCATCAAGGACTGCCTTTTTGCCCTTGAGCATCCCAAACCCTAAAACCCAAAGCAACACGTTAACTCCTTCAACTACAGGCGAGTAAGTCTCCAAAGGTCGAGCATCCGGTAGATTGCGTAGTGACGTCGTTCGTCCAAAACCCAATCCATAACCCCATAGTTAGCCGAACTACGTTTTGCTCTGATTCTCAGGCCAGATGAGATACGTAGGCATAAGACGCGATGTCTTAGCGAGCACACATCCCCCCAACCCATAGGTAGCCGAGCTACGAAGACTCTGATTCTCATATTCAGATGAGATACGTATGCAGTGGATGCGACATCCGCGCGAGTCATTTTCATTTAACCCTTTTTTTGGCAAACAGCACAAGATAAACCCACACCCTTTAGACGAAAACTACAAAAGTGGATCCCGTAGAGTACTACGGATGCGTAAGGGTGCTAATACCTTCCCTTCGCATAACCGACTCCCGAACCCAAGATTTGGTTGCGAGACCCCGTCTTGTCCTTTCCTTTTTCAGGTTTACTTCGAGCGTTTCCTTTCCCTCCTTTTGGATGAATAACGCACGGTGGCGACTCTTCTGTCATTTTCTTTCGCCGGTTGTTTTTTCGCGCACTGTATTTTTCAGGTTGCGACAACCATTACGGGTCAATATTAGTTTTCTTGATTCATATACAGATTTAATGCCTGGTTTTCCCAATAAGTCCCACTAACAAGGTTCATATTCATGTCGGGGACATGGAGTACATTGACAAGAGTGACTTTCTTTTTGGAAGTAAAGTTTAGTTCGACGGATCCCTTTCCAACCCGACTTTAGATTGTACTTCATTTTCCACCTGCACTTCTTGTCCATCATTTACTTTAGAATGGGTTTTAAATGTTTCTTTGTCTAAGAAACATGCACGGTAAAACATGTATCATACCACCATCCTTGCACTTTGCCTTTGATTGTCATAATATTGCTCACCGTAACAATTCTGTCATCATTTGCATGAATAACATTAACTTCGTTTTTGGACTTGTTATGCCTGCAATCTCGAGCAAAGTGGCCTGGTTTTCCGCACACATAGCAACCACATTTTGGTCCTTTGGTCTGCTAGAGTTCTTGAAATTGTTTGGTTCCTTCTTAGGGCCAAGATGGTCCTTCATGCCATCATGGTCCCTCTTTCCTTTTACAATCACAACATTGACTTTAGAGTATCCAGCGGACTCTGGCTTTTCTTTACCCTTAGTCTCCTCCTCGATTTGAAGGTGTTTCTGAAGTTTCTCCAACGAGAAATCCTCAGAACAATGCAACAATTTTTTCATGTATCATTTCCACGAAGGTGACAACTTTTCAATAATTGCACCAACTTGAAAAGCTTCTGGAATGTCTATTTTTACAACTTTTATTTTATTCACAAGAACTTGTAACTCGTGTACTTGTGCAAGAATAGACTTGTAGTCAAACATTTTAAAATCAAAGTATTTAGATATTAAGAAATTTTATGTACCTTCCTCTTCAACCTTGAACTTAAATTCGAGTGCTTTCCAGATCTTTGTTGCAGATTGGGTATCAGTGTATAAATCATAGAGACGATCAGATAATGCGTTCAAAATATGTCCATAAAGATAACAATTCATCTTCCTTTTGTTTCTTTCGTTCCTTCTTGACTTCATCAGTGTCATCTTCGGTTGGTTCTGGAATTGGTGTCAAGTCAGGATATAAGACATAAGGAATCTTCAAGGCAATTAACAGAAACGTCATCTTTCCTGCAAACGGGTGAAGTTTGTTCCAACGAAACAATCCAACTTGACAAGGCCCTGGTTCATCACTTCGATACTTGAAACTGAAGCATCGGTGGCCATGATTTGAGATACTATAAGACTGTTAGATAATGCTGCTAGATTGAATGGATTCATGCTGAAATCGTGTACGAATCATTTTTCTTATAGTATTTCAAGCACTCTCGAATGTCTTAGAGTTTTTATGCAAGAATACTCAGGATAATTCAGCCTATAATTCAGACTACTCTCGAATATAGGGAAGATAATCTGGAATTTTTTTGAAGAGGATATGTGTTTTGTGATGTAATTTCTGAATTCGGAATAACTTATGTATATGTAACATTTATGTTGTTTCACAAGGTTGCGACCCTTGATGAAACAACATATTTTTAGCAAAACTTTTACCAATAGTTGTGTTGTTTCGTCTATAGCAACATTTTCTAATAGTTGTATCTTTTCATTTAGCAACACTTCACGAAGTGTTGCATATTTTTGAGTTCAAAAATCAAACTCAAGCAACGATCAAAACAAGAGAAACAACCGTCAGAGCGTCACCGCCACCGTCATATAACACCGCGAGTAGATCGTGCCTAAGTGCTCAAGTGCCGCTTACAAGCCACCACTAACGCCTCTACGCCCACGTCCTCGGATCTGGTCCCAGAGACAGAATCAATGTCGCCGTCGACGAAGAGGAGACAAATGACATAATGCTTGAGACCACCATATTTGTCCATGTGACACTTTATCTTCTTTTATCCTTTTATTGAATTAATGAACCTAACTCTTTATAAAGATTTTTAATATGAATGTCACTTCTTATATCACACTATTTCCCAAACACTTATTTACATTTACTTAATTCGATTTTTTTTAATATTATTTTTGAACCCATCATAAACATTTACTATTCACAAATTCTACCTATTAATGTGAAACGAAGCCATTGGCCTAACAAGTCCAATCCACCAACATAGTGGATCACTCCAAAATCATTAGCCTAAAGAAATACAATATGATAACTATCATATATCATAATCAGTATATTGTTGTCCTTAGATACAAATATCCAAGTACAACGTGTAGCACTAAACTTTGCCACACAAAAAAAAACACCAAGTATTAGCTTCACTAAGAACGGAACAATCTTAACTAATTAATCTTCTCTAAGTATTGGTTTCTATCAAAGTATGTGGGTCTCATTTGGTGGAATTTGAATGAGTGTGATTCTTCAAGTTTTTTTTTATAAAAATGTTCATATAGTCGACTTAATTTTTGTCTTACTCGTGATGACCAAACCACAAACTTTTTCAAGACAACCAACAACACACAAAAATGTAAACTATCATGATTAAACTAAAGTTAAATAATTTCTGATATCCGTTTTAATGGTAATTCTCATAGTATTTTTTATGTTTCCCATTTTCTTAGACTTGGTTCATGTAAGCAGCTTCTTTTTTCCTTTATTTCAAATTTATGATAATTTTACAAGAAACTTAAATAGAATTTGAATTTTACCATTTAAAGTCATAATGTCAAAACTCTTACTTTTAAGCCGCCATATAATGGATACTAATTTAGCTGGTCTTAATTGTATATTCTACATTAATTTCATCGGTTAAAATTGTTATTATTACATTTTTATTATAATAATAAAAATTAGGATTAAATAAATTTTTATTCCTCATCATATTATCATTTTCACTTTTAATCCTTTAAAAATAAATTCTTCAAAGAATAATCCTTGTAATATTTTCTGTCCACATTTTTTGTCTCTCATATAACATCTATGCATTTGTTGTACATATCTATTAGAAAATTTCCAACAGAAAGATTTAATCCCATATCACTTTTGGTTGGATAAAGAACTTCCTTTCTCTGTCTAAGAGCTCCTAATTGAGTGCAGGAAGAACACTCACCAAAGTTATCCATCTCCTTCCCTTGTTTCAATAACTTGAGTATTAAAGCATATAATAATATGAAACTAACAATTCCCTTTCTCTGTCTAAGAGCTCCTAAAAATTATTTTAATAGTCGAAGTATTAAAGCATATACTAATATGAAACTAACAAAATGAATATGAAAATAAAAAACTTAAATTTGGAAGGGATGCCGAAGTATGGAATATGCCAAGGAAGAAAATTTTCTTCCTTGTATGCCTTGAAATATTACAGCCACTTTTTTTTTAAGGAAAATAACGTACTAACAATTTATTAATCAAATTTAATATTTTTTATTATTATTAAAAAATTGATAGATTATTAGTGTGGATATTAAAAAAAAGGCATGTATACTTTAATAACTGAAAACAATAGTTCATAAAATGATGTTCATCATGAATAAAAGGTTATTGTTGGTTTTAGTTAAGAGCATTCTAAAAATGTTTCCACTAATATACATTGTTAAGAGCATTCTAAAAATGTTTCCACTAATATACATTGTGCACGTGTTTGATTTTTCTCCATACATCTTAAAAAAATATTACGCCCTTACACGGTTAATTTTAGAGGAGTTGTGTACGTATATGATTTTTCTTGAATTGATTTAGAACACTATTTCATCCTTACATAACTTATATTTGAGGAGATATGTGGATTACCTAAAATGGACTGGGTTCAACCCGCACCCGACAAAACTTGTCCCGATTAATGAGAAATTTTGAGAAAAACAAGGTCAAGTTGAAGCAACTGAGGGATTAGGAGTGGTCATGTCGGTCTAAGATTAACACATGATAATATTTGATGGGCATTACTTCTCTAACCCTAAGTGGTGGAGAAGCATCCTATGGAAATCCTAAAATGCTCCTACGAATTCAGGAGTAAATTTTCAGACGCACCCATTTATACAAAATTCACGTGTAAATGAGTCTCGCATCTCTTTTTGGTAGACATTAGTTTGGAGATACATTTTTGTATTAACCCTATATGCATTTCATCCATTCTAACCGAGACACCATCATTTTAACATGATTTTGTCTGGATATGCATCTCTGTAGCAAGATACGGATATACACTTCGCTATTCACCGTATATGTAGTAAGTTTTACCTTTTTTAGAAAAAGACCATATACTATAATTATATTATTGATCCGCTGTCACGAGTCAAAAAACGAGTAAATAAAGTGTAGTATAAGAAAGCGACATTTGAGTTGTATTGCAAGGACTTTTTAAATTAACCAGAATAAAGAACAGAATTGGGGAGTTTAGGTTTTCAAACAATCGAACATAAGAGAATTGAGATGTGATTATGACTTACGAATCAATCTATTGATTCGGTAATTTCAGACTTATTATGCACTGATCAAATTTCCCCATACTTAAACTTTTACACTCCGAACAAAACTCTAAATTTCAAATTTGAAACAGAATAAAAACGGGGACAAAATAGAACATGTAATTTCAAAGACTTCCAGGATCACATAGGAGTAAACAAAATTCTCATCCTAAGTTTCAAGGAATATGACGTTAGTGAGTAATTTCTTGTGACAATCAACGCAAATAAGAGGACAATTCACTAAAGAATACATCAGAAGTGGCAAGATCCTCACATTATATAAATTCTCTCAATTCTCAAGTGTTTAGGTTATTTGTTTACACTCAAAGCACATCATAAAAGTTATTTGTAGGTTGAGTACATGTTTGTTGATTCTTTTCTCATCATTCACCTTTAAGTTATTAGTTGTTATTGTGATTATCAAGTCTCTTTTGGATCATCGGTTCAATGCTAAAGTGTTAACTTACAATTTGAAAAAAAAAACATAAACAACTACAAACACGTTTATTAAAGACAATAGAGATATTCTTGGAAAGATTATGCTTTAGTAGCTACTTACTATTGGGATGGTCTTGAATAGAAATAAAATAAATTCTGCAAAATAAAAACTAATTAAAAATTGATGAGTTGCCTCCCATCCAGGGCTTCTTTTACGTCAATAGCTTGACGCTCAATGCTCAAAACACATTAGGCGCATGTGTTACCCTTACGCCAGTGAAAATACATTTTTTCATCTTCTTTTGAACGTCACTACCTTTATCTTTCAATTGATAGAAAGTCTCTAGATCTTTCAGATATGGTGTCCATTGATAAGCATGAAATACCATATTCTCCTTGTTAAACTTCAAAATCAATTCACCTGTTTCCACATCTATTTTTGCCTTTCCGGTTGCCAAGAATGGGCGTCTGAGAATCATTGACCCTTCTGAATCATTTTTTATATCGATCACCACAGAGTCTGCAAGGTAGGTCAAACCATCGACTTGAACTAGCATATCTTGTACAATACCAAGCGGATGAGTCACATATGAGTCGTCCAAAGTGAGTGTCATGTTGCTCGGTATGATCTATCATATACCCAATTCCTTAAATTTGCTCAGCGACATGACATTGATGCTCGATCCTAAGTTACATAAAGCATGTGAGATTTTTAACCCATAAATTATGCAAGTGATGTTGAAATCCCCTGGATCCCTCATCTTTGGTGGAACTTCTGACAATTCTATTGTTTCCTCTTTCTCTGTCTCGTTGACATGTTCTTGTGTTAACTTCTGTTTTCCACCTTTCATCAATACCTGCATAAACTTAGTAAACTTGAGAATTAATTCTAAAATTTCATGAATAGAGAGACTTACCTGAATTTTTTTCAATATATCTTTAAAATTTTCAAAGATTCCAGCATCATCCTCATGTACCAGTTTCTTCTTAATGATGGGATATGTTAGTTTTATGTAATCTGGTAAAGGCGGGTTTGGTTCATTCAGAATTTGATCCTTTGTTCTCTTCCAAAGAGAATTTTATCAATGAAGTGATCAAGTGTGACTCCTCTTTCATCCTCGTCACCTTGATTTCCACTCTCTTTCTTTTCAATTTCACATTCCTTTTCCTCACTTTTATCCTCTTTAACTTTTTCAGCTTCCTCCTTTCTAGTAACCACCCCAAAATTTGTTTCCACAACCTTGCATGTTTCATTCTTAGGATTATCAACGGTGTTACCGGTGAATCCTCCATTTAAGCTAGGCAAAGCTGCTATTTGTGTAGATAATTGACCAATCCGATTCTCTAAATTCTTGATTGATGAATCATGGTTTCTAGCCAGAATTTTATGGTTCCTAGTTATCTACTTGAAGCTAGTTTAAGTAATTTTCATGAAATTCTGCAAAGTTTCTTCCAAATGTGATGACTTATTTTGAAACATAACTTGTTGGCTTTGCTGCTTCCCTTGGTTGGTATTTGAATTTTTCTCATTGCTCCAATGAAAATTTGGGTGATTTTTCCAACCCGGATTGTACGTGTTGGAATATGAGTTGTTCTTTTGAAAATTAGCAAACTGGACCTCCTCACTTGTCCCTTCCAATGAACACCTTCCATTCACATGTTCACCTCTACAGAAATCACACCTAAGTTCTTGTACCTGGCTCACGTTAGCTTTTCCTAAGCTGCTTTCAACTAGATTTTTATTCAACAATTCAATTTAAACTAAAAGAGCAGTACGAGTATCAAGAGGTAGCATGCCTTTAGGTGTGCCATTAATTTCAAGCTTCACCGTCCTTTCACTTTTAGAATGGTACTCATTCATACACATCTTCTCAATGAGGTATTTTACTTGAGGTTCAGTCATTTGGCGGATAATACCTCTCTCAGAGGCATCCAACAACATGCGAGTTTGACTCTTGAGGCCTTTGATGAAGTTTTGCATCTGCTTCATATTATTCATGTTATGATTTGGGAATCTGTGCAACAAAAGCTTAAATCTTTCCCAAGCGTCACAGAGTGACTCAATTTCCTGCTGCTCAAAATTAACAATTTCTGCTCGGCGTTCGGTAAACTGAGTAGTAGCAAAAAAAAATTCAAGGAATTTATCTTCCAATTCCTTCCAAGTCCGAATTGTTCCATTCGTAAGGCAAAGTAGCCAATCTTTCACCCTTCCAATAAGTGAGAATCCAAACAACCTCAATTTAACCTGGTCTTCAGTGACATCAGTAGGTTTACTCATTGAAGTTGTTTTATAGAAGCGTGCAAGATGCGTCCATGGGCCTCTAATCGTGTTCTCGTCGAACGGATTTTCTCTTAAACCTGAAAGCAGAGAATTTTTAATATCAAAATTAACAGGGTATACTGGTACAAACCCCTTAGAAACTTGTCCTTTATCAGTTTGTTTACAGTAATCCCCCATAATGAGGGGTTGTGCAGCTGCCATGACTTCTTTTTCAGAATCAGAAGAACTTGATAGTTGTTTTTCTTCTGGTATTGCTCCATCTAGAGGTGCTTATCTAGCGGAGTTTCTGAGAGCATGTGTGGTTCTTTCAATTTCTAGATCCAATGGAATTAATGTTGATCCTGAACTGCGCATACACGAATAAAAAATACCTCAATAGCACTTCTATAAATAAGAAAATAAAATACTAAAAATAAAAATGGCACAAACATCACCTTGTTGAAAAATCAACAGTCTCGACAATGACGCCAAAAACTTGATGACTTCTCAACAATTGTACCAATAATTTCGTAGTAATAAAAAGACTGAATCCACATGGACTGCCTCCAAGCAAGAAAAGATGTATGCAATTAATAAAAACTAGTAAAAAAGGGGGCTTTTCGAGTTTCAGTGGGAAAATAAAATAAACGAGTAAACAATGTTACAAAAGAGGTCATATTGTGTTGTAGAATCCCATATACCTCTCTTGTTGATGTTTGGTGCCCTGTATGAATTATCTAATCACTATAACCTCATGACGATTTAACAAAATCATTATAGTTGATCCCTCACGAAAAAACTCACTAACCAATACCAGGAGCTTTCCATTCATAGTCTGGCAATGTAAGTAGGGTTAGATGATGTATAACACGTTAATTCTATAGCCACTACTCGGGGACTCTTATCCCTATTCAACCAAGATAAGTACAACAAATTTCCCCTAGGTCCAACACATAGACTAATGGTCAGTATTCCCTATGTGCCCAAGATCAGATCAAAATAGTATCTCACATAAAAAGCATTACAAACAAAAAGCAATTGAATGAAATTATTGATCAATAGGTTCATACAGTGGTCAAATCAACATAGAATCCAACAATTGAGAAACATGTTCATCATAAAACAACCTATTCTAGAATAACTTAGCTACTCATAGTGTAATTAAAAATACCATAATTGATAAACAATGATAACATGAGAAGTCCCTTGAAGATATCGCTTCCAACAACTTCAAATGCTCCAAAAATCACCACTTGTGCTCTCTAATTCATGCTTCAATCTCCCAAAATCGTAACCCTTGAGAAAGTGTTGAAAAACCTCTTTTAAAGACGTTAGAATGGACCTGAACGCGTCAGAAAAAGGCCCAGAAAAGTGACCATCGCACGCACGATACCCTATCGCATGCACAATGTTGCAGGATGGTGGATGTAATTATTTCGGAAGCTTCACTCTTTTTTGCTCCTTTTTCACTCCAATTTTCACTAAGTCCACATTTTCATCCTTAACTATTTTCCCTCATTCTTTGGTCATTCTTCCTCGAATTTGCTCGACTTTCACTTGTTTTTCTCCGATTCTTTGACTAAATATATGCAATGACAAACTGTCATCAATGACCAAACTAGTAAATGCTAGGGAAAGCTTGTCCTAAGTTTCTAAGATGATGAAGCGTGCATTCGATATTGTCAGATTGTTTGCATTGAATGTTGGGTATTTTTAGTAAAATAACTATGTTATGAAAATAAACTAACAAACTGATATTGACTGTGTTAAAATTAGTTTTTTGATGCTAAAAGAAATAAGTACAAAAATGGTTTTAAATGGAAAAAATATTTGTTTTCATAAATGTAAAAATGGTAGGCAAGTACATTTTCTTCATGAAAACTTGTTTCTCTCTTGTATGCAGGTACTTTGAGTGCATATCGAAGTTTACTATGATTTTTGCCACCCCTTGATCTTATCACTTGACGATCTATTTATAATGCTATGAAATAACAGTCTTCCAACGTTCAAATGCTTCTTTGTCCGACACTTCATCTTTTCATGTGTGACTGGTCCTCGACTAAATTTCACGTGTCCTTTATAATTCAGATATGACCAAAAAACAATTACTTCAGTTTGAAATTTGAATCCGGTCACAGTCGAACCCCTTCGACCTGTCGAACCTGACGCAACACTGAACTTGTTTGAATTTTTATAAGTCCATGGCCAGACTCTTCAACGTCGACTACTATTGTTCTCGTGGTAAGTCTTTTGGTCGAAAATCAACTTGACTTTTCCCTATGTTTGGAGAAATTCTAGCTGGCTTCCCTGTCGAATTCCCTTTTGGAATTTATTGTCTAACAGTATGTAAAACCCCCATGTTTCTTCGCTGCCTCATGTACTAAAATATCATTAGTGCCTCAGTAAGAAATACATATACAATGACCCTCCCAAAAGAGGCTTCCTGAAAGTCTCCTTTGTCTATACCCAATTGCGCAAGATTTATAATACAAGGACATGTATGCAACACTTCAACAATGTAATTTTCTCTAACGTACTCCTCCTCTAGTATCTCATGATGAGATGTCCTAGGTTACTTTCCCTCTACATCTGATGTCATATAAGGATGTGACACTCTTAAATACCACTGGACGTAGCCATATGCACAATTCCATTTCCTAGGAGCTATGAGACCTCCTACCTCAAATGATACCAAATAATTAAGGAAATTATCATACACATCTTCTACGTCTCTGCGGGCTATAGCAGGACGAGAATACACAAAGAGTTCTCTTGGAACAACCTGTATATACTCGAATTGGCGCATGACTCACTCAGGTAGACATGGATACATCATATATGACCCATAAGCCAACCATCTAAAGTAGATGGTTATGTCATCTAAGGGACGTGTCTGAAGGTGAAGTTCGTACGACCGGAAGCATATATCGTTTGTTGAAGTGCGGTCAAGATACACTCTGAAGGGCTCGATAAAATGATTCCCTCTGAGAGGGATGAATGCACAAGCATGTGGCATATCCTTAGTGTAGTCATCAACATATGACCAATCAAATATGTGTGGGAGGTGCTGGAGGATCCATGCCTGAAAAGGTACATATAAATTATTAGTAATGGCGTAGCACAAGTGTTATGAAATGATACATAAACAGTAAATGATGCAAATATATTACGGTCAACCGCATGCAGCTAGCTGTCACTTACCTGGTATTCCAAAGACAAACTTTAGCTAACTTGGAGTACATGTAAAGAAAACAGGTGGCCCCAAGTGGTACTCATGAATATGCTTCAAGACAGTGAAGTATCGAAGGTAAACCACATATACGTAATATGCACCCTCGTCCATAAATATGGATGTGCCAACCAAGTAAAACAACTATGTCTTTAATGAATATGCTCTAAGATTCATAACCTATTCATCAGCATTGTTGACTGACTCAACCGCAGTCAGCTACTGTGTATACAAACTCTCCAAGAATTGAAATCTATCATGACATACTTGGTGTCTTCTATCTCTTTTAGGGTATCATCAGGCTTAAATCCTAAGTATTCCACTTATCGGAAGATGCAGCAGGAATGACATATCATCCAGTGTGATGGACATCTCACCACGTGGAAGATGAAAATATGACGTCTCAGAGTGTCATCTCTTAAAAAACGGTGATAGCATGCCATGGTTAATATTAATATAACTGATCATTCATAAATCTCCCAGCTCAGATAGTTGCATGGCATCGTGAAACCACTATCTTCCGACCATGGTTGATGCATTTTAAAGCATCATTATACTACAAAAAATAAATTATCGTCAGTAAGTTGAATATTATAACACATTTGTTTCAAATGATAAATGCAAATAAATTTACGTCTCAGTCCCACATATTCCTGGCATCATGGTTCGCATATAGAGGCAGCAGTTATAAGTCATGTGGGTCTCCTCCAAACTCTTTAGGAACAACTACATTGAAAACAGGTGCATCAACCTGGACTGGTGAGACTTCTGGGACATCAGAAAGTGACATTTGCCTCCTCCGAGAAGACAAATCAGAAGATTCATGAACCCTGGAAGTTTAAGCCTCGCGGTTGCAAGGGTCAAACTCTTTCCATGCGAATCCATGTATGTTTGGGCACTCTATTGAGTCTCAGTTGATCTTGGTTATCATCCATATTTCATATAATTAAACCACACAAACAATATAAAGTATAAAAAATCAAACCCATATGAAACACATTGAAAATCATGTCAAATAATGCAGACATCCAATATACAGAAATGCACTTCCGTATTTATGGGAAATCAAATTTTAAACAAATACAGAAGTGCATTTCCATATTGACCAACAATTCATAAAGAAAAAAATGGAAACCAAACATGCTCAAAACACATTGCTAATCTAAATCTCATATATAATACATTGCTAAATTGTGCTACCTATATATTGATGTGTATTACACAATCTAGTGCTCAATTCTTACAAATGCAAGTAGAGAGAAATCAAATGTGAAAATATTGAATTCAAAAACTTACCAAATGTGAGTTTCATGTTGAGCACTTTGATTGATTAGACGTTGAGAGTAGAAACTTGAATGTGAGTTGAGAGAGTATGTTGGAAATGACAAAGGGGGGTCTCGTGCTTTTTTGAATAAAAACCCGAATGAAAGTGCATTTCCGTAAGTTATACAGAGATGCACTTTTTTTTTTATAAAAGGTAGGATCTAACTCACTTACGAATGAATTGTTTCTGAACTGGGGTGCGTCAGGAAGTATGTTTATGTATTCTATGGGTAGTTTTGATTTTTCACTAGGGTGTGAGAGAAACCTTTAGGATGGGATAAGTAACCCCTTATTTGATTGAGATATGGTGGAAAGCTCATTTATAACTATAAGAATATTTTGGCATCAGATTCAGATAACAAGCCTGATTTTCAATGAATCAAGGAAATCTAATTAAATGGACGTTGATGGGCCTTACATGCAAGAAAAATCCAACTTACTATGCAAGGGGAAGATAACAACTCATATGAGCATTCGATTGCGATTTTACTGGTTCTCGCTAGTAAAATTATTATTGGTGTACTTTTAGAAGTACACAATGAACAAAAGAGAATATGACATTAGCTCGTCTCACTCAACTAATTGATATTATATATTAAATCAAATCAAATTAGTTATTCAATGAATTAGAAAACTGTATTTTTGTTTATGATATTAATCATTGTAGTTGTTATTGATGTTTTACAAGTAATTCAAGTGTTGTAACCAGTCAATACGTGTAGGTAACCGGTTACAGCAAGGCCTGAGGTTTAATCAAGTAGCAAAAATATGGAGTTTTTACAGGTGTAACCAGTTAACCATTTTGGTGTAACCAATTATCACTGAAGCTGATTTAATTTCAATTTAATTCAGTGTCAGGTGTAACCAGTTGCCCACTTTGGTGTAACCGATTACAAGCGTGATATTTTGTTTTTTCTATTATTTTACTTGGTCAATTTAGTGACTAGTTATATTGTATCTCATATATAAGTGTTTAGAATGCACACTTATCCTTAGTTAATGCAATAACAATCTTTCACCTTCAATTCTCTCTCTCTCTCTCTCTCTCTCTCTCTCACTCACTCACTCTCCACATCCAATGTTTCTCCACCATTGTTCACCAATCTTGTGGTGTCTTGTTCTAACATTTGGCATCAAGAGTATGGTTCAGATCCACAAACACCTAGTGTGCAACATGAATTTCATCTTTAATGAAAGAATCCATGCAAACCTATTATCCTTGATGCGAAGAATTATGACAAATGATGCAAGCAAATGAAGGTGTTGTTTGGCTACCAAGATGTTCTTGAACTGATCAAGAATGGTGTTACTCCTCTTGTTCAGAATGTAATAGAGACGCAACAAGCAACACATAAGGAAGAGAAGAAGAAATACTTCAAAGCGTTGTTATTAATTTATCAATGTGTTAATGGCGAGAACTTTGAGAAAGTTGGTAATTATGAATAGTCAAAGCAAGCGTGTGAGATCTTAGAGAAGGCCTATGTAAGGGCTGACAAGGAAAAGGTGGTGAGGTTACAAACTCACAAATATTAGCTCAAAATAATTCAAATAGAGGAAAAGGAGACAATTAACGATTTCACAATGAGAATCACTCAGTTGGTAAATCAAGTGAAGGCATGCGGAGAAACTATTACGGAGCAGTATATTGTTGCTAAAATCTTGTGTTCTTTAACACCAAGATTTGACAATATAGTTGTGGAGATTGAGGAGTCGAAGGATCTTGCGACGATGAGAAAAGAGGAGCTGCGGAGTTCTCTTGAGGCTCATGAATAAAGGATGGGAGATAGGAATAATGATAAGGCAAAGGCGGAGATCATTTTGCAAGCTCGTTTCAATGAGAAGGGCAAGATATTAAAAGGAAAATGGCCCATGAAGAGCAAAGGGAATTTTAAGAATGTTGGTGGAAGAGAGTCCCAAAATTCAAATCATTCGACTTGTCAAAGGTGTGAGAGAAACTATAACAAACATGGTGGTCAAGGCATTTTAGAGGTGAAAGGAAGAAGATTGACAAGAGCAAGGAACAATGCTATAAGTGTCAACTGTTCAGTCATTTTACAAAAGAATGCAATGCAAACAAGAAGGAATCTCAAGGGGATGAAGCCAAGGTTTCAAGACAAGAGTTTGATGAAGAGAATACACTCTTGGTCATGATCATGGAAGGTAATTGTAGCAGCAAACATCTGCGGGACAACAGCTGCATATACTCAAAGAGTGCTGAAAAATTGAGATGTGGTCGGTTGAATGATACGAGTAACTGAGTGCATGAAGAGGAACACGCCATTATGAGTTTGAAAGGATTTCAATGCAGTGAGGAGTGGTATTTGGACTCGGGTTGTTCAAATCATATGACGGAAGAAAGGATTGGTTTGTTAAAATCAACCGCGCCATGAAGAACAAAGTAAAGTTCATAGATGACACCACTCTAGTGGTCGATGGGATCGATGATGTTTTGATCATGAGAAGGGATGGTGGACGTTCCTTGATCAAAGAAGTCTTGTACATTATGGGAATCAAATGTAACCTTCTAAGCATTGGACAATTACTTGTGAACGGTTACAAGATTCACATGGAAAACAAGGGATTATGCGTTATGGATGCAAAAGGAGTTTTGGTCCTTCAAGCGCGTATGGCTTCCAATAAAACCTTCAAGGTTAAGTTGAAGGTTATGGAGCATATATGTCTTTCTACTGAAGCAAGTAGAGAAGAATAGATGTGGCACTATCATCTTGGGCATCTCAACTTTAGAGATCTCAAAGACTTGCAAAAGAACATAATGGTAACGAGGCTGCCATCGATCAATATATCGGCTAAAATTTGTGAAAAATGTGTGAAAGCGAAGAAACATAAGGGAAAATTCAGCAAGGATGCAAACCTTAGGAGCAATAATCACCTTGAGGTGGTGTATTCAAATGTGTGTGGATCGATGCAAATTGGTGGCAATAAGTATTTTATCACATTTCATCGATGATTATAGTAGAAAGCTATGGACATGCCTAATAAAGAGAAATTATGAGGTAATCAAAGTGCTTAAGAGGTTCAAGCCCATGGTTAAAAGGAAAAATGGTCAAAAACTCAAAGTGCTCAAAACAGATGGCAGAGGCGAATATGTCTTAAATGACTTTGTGAAGTTTTATGGTCAAGAAGGGATTGCACATGAGGTAGTACCAACCTATACAATGTAGAAAAACGGTATGGTTAAAAGGAAGAATTGATCGATCATGAAGATGGTAAAAAGCATGTTGAATGGGAAGAGCTTGTCTGAGGAGTTATGGGGAGAAGCGGTGGTCTACAAAGAAGCTTAAAAATGTAAAATCGAAGGAAGCATGGTCAGGATTCAAACTGAATCTGAACCATTTGAGAGTTTTTGGTTTCATTGCATACTGACACGTTCTGGGTCAACTTAGAAAGAAGTTGTATGACAAGGGAGAAATGATGATACTTGTTAGATATCACTCTACCGGTGGTTACCAACTATTTGACGATGTAAACAGGAGGATCGTGATCAGTCGGGACGTCGTAATCGATGAATTGAAGTAAGTGCAACAGGGTGTAACCGGTAACCAACAGACATTAACCGGTTACTGTAGCACCTCAAATTTGCACCTATCATTGTACATACATTCTCATATTAGATCATAACATAACATGGTCCACTGCATAGCATTGCATTGTCCCATTTGCCTCAGGTGCAAGCCAATCAAGAGAATTAGGTCAAACTGATCAGGAGATCAGTCAACCAAACAAGCAAGTGTGTTTCTCAAGGAGCCAAGGCCCTAGGGTTGGTCCAACATGTTCACATGACTTGGGGATCCATTTGAAGTGTTTAAGTCAAAGATTGGATGCTCAGAAGTCATCAGTCAATGCACAGTCAGTCAAAAACCCTAAAAAGTCAAACTTGGTCAACTGGGTTTGATTTTATGGTTTTGATGGATGGATTTGGTTTGAGAGAGCTTATTCATGTCCAAATAGGCCTCATATATCATGGCAAACATCATCATTGAAGAATTTGAAGCCAAATCAGAAATTTCCAAAAATAGAAACTGGACCTGTAATTTTAACCGCCAAAAATGGAAACTTCTTGAGCCTAAACTTACATCATGATACAAGCTTCAAATGAATTTTTTCCCAACATGAAAGTTGAAGATCTTATTCTCCCATTTCCAAAAAGTCCAAGAACTCTCAATTCCCATACATGGTTGGCAAGATATGATCAATTCATTTTCAAAAATTCTTGAACTTCAAAAGGCCATATCTCTCAAACCATTTGGCCAAATTTGGTGAGGTTTTTTCCAACAAGTCATATTTAACCTCCTCTTTCCAAAAATGTAATTTTCATGCACCAAAACTCTATGGATCAAAATGGCATTTTTCACTATCATGTTTAAATTTCAAGTAAGGGTGAAAAGTGACTTTTTGATTTAAGCATTTCCAACCAATTGTGCCATCCAAATATGTTCAGATACATTATTTATGACTTCTTGCAAGCCCAAATTCGTGGCCTTTGCTTATGCACCATCCCATATGGACAAATGTGGCAACTTAGCAATTTGATTCATTAAGCAAAATGGTGATTAGCATACATGGATTAAAACTTAAACAGACAATATATACTCATTTTCTGACCATTGTGAAGCCCTAGCAGCCATTGTGCACACAGAAAATATCACTCTCCAAATTTTCATTTTCTCTCATTCTTGAAAAATCTGCAAAAACTCAAAACACTCGAGCTGGCCTTGGTTGCTGCATGACATACTACCACTTTTGAGCCCTTTGAAAACCAAAAACACCAACTGGAAGCTCATTTCCCGTTCTGTTTCTTCAAGCTACATCAATGGCAAATTTCGATTTAAGCTGGATTTGAGTTTGTTGAGCTAAACTTCTTCAACCATTCATCAATACCAACTACAAGCTTCATCTGTTTTGAGCCAACACATCCAAACAACACCTGTTTCATCATTTTCTTCAAGATCAAGTAAGAATTCGATTTTCTCTATTCATTAAACCATGATATGCTTTAGTTAGATCTTGCCTTGCTGGTCACCATGGACTTTGAATCGTGCAAAATGATTGAGTGATGAGTGTGAAATTTGATTTTTAAGATTGATGGTGAAATATGTTTTTGCTTGATTCTTGTTTGATAGCTCGATTTGATAGAAGTTAGGGTCGGATTGTGTTTGTACATGATTATATGAGTTGATTGGTATGCTTATGGATCATTTCTGGAACAAATTATTTTCCACGATTTTGAAGAATATGAATGTGATCACTGTGCGCTAAAACCCTAGGAGATTTGCCCAGATTTTCCCTTGTCTTTGTTTGGTTGCTGAGAATTGTGTATTTGCATGGGAAACTACTGTTTGATTACCATGCTACCTATCACTGCTTGCCACGCCCAGAATCGCTACACACCGTTTCATTAAAAGTTCCCACTATTTACAAAACTGCCATTCCCGTGCCCCATGTCCCATTAAATCCATGTTGTTTTATTTGTTTATTTCATTTTGATGCATCAATTTACAAAAATCATATCTCATCCATTTGTGATCCAAATTTCATGGGAATTTTTGCATTATGTTCTGCTTGATCTCTACTTTTTTATCATGATTTTTCCAGAATTTTTGCATGGATAGATTTTAATTGGTGCTAGGGTTTTGTTCATGTGCTCATATTTTGTACCTTTTGCCAAATCATTTGTGAAATGGTGATGCATTATCCATTTGATCTGAACAATTTTGTGCATAAACTAGACACATCCATGGTGATTTTGGTGTAGAGTTTATGAATTTATCTTATCTGGATTGTGAGTTATGAATTTTTGAAGTAGGGTGTGACAATTTGTGTCACACCATTGATGTGCAACTTGTTGATTTTTATAGCCATGCCTATTGACCTCCAAATGGATTGATTTTTTGTATGATTGAGCTTGAATATGTCTAGTTTGCATATGATTTTTTGTGGATTTGTTTATGGAATTTTTCATTTGTTTGAGATTTTCTCCCCTGTTTGACCAAAATGTTGACCTTATGTGATGCATGTGCCCATTTGTTTTGTGAAATGCTCATACTTTATTAGATGGACATGAAATTTGATATGTGATTACTAGACATCTTAATCTTTGACATGGTTTTAGTCCCATTCATTTATCATATTCCATCCCTGATTTATGATTTTTTCAAGTTGATGCATATTTGGTTGACTTCTTTGAGCATGTTCAAAATTGCCTTGCCTTTCTGATTTTCATTGACTATCTTCTACTTGTCCAAATGAGATGAAATTTGACATGCTTACCATGCTGTGGGTTGTGATTGATAATGATTTATTTGGTGATTTTTGAAAATGTTTGAGTTTACTTTTGATGCAAGTCTTGCTGTTGACTCCTATGAGCTTCTAAATACCATGCCTTGACTTAAATTGTTCATGAAATGATGATGATAATTGATATGAATGTGAAACCAATTGGTATTGTTTCTTGATTGATTGAACATGATTTTGGATGTTTGCCATTTGCTGTTTTAATCTTTTCATGCCCTTTTGACCCTAGGCTTGCCCTAGTGGTCCTGTTACTCACCTTTGAGCTCATGTTTTCAGGTTGACCAACAAACGACCAATGAGACCAATTCTTTTTGATTGAGCTTTCTTGAATATCATTGATTAACTTGTTTGTTTTGTAGGTGGCTTGGCTCACATGCCTTGAGCCTTGTGCCTTGCACATTCACTTGCTTATGATTAACTGTTGATGTCTGTTTCCTTTTGCTTTGTTTTGAAGTTGCATACTAATGTCTGCTTGACTATTTCAGGTGCTTTTAGTTGCTCAGTTCCTTGTGAACTTTTGCTTTGCTTTGCTTGTATAAGCAATTTGCATTGAGGTATATTTCTAATCTTCATGTAGTCTGGAAGACCTGGCCTGTTACTTGGCCAGGCACCTGTCTGAAGTCCTCCTTAAGAGGCAATGTTTGTGACTGTTTACATTTGTCCTTGTACATATGCAAAGACCTCCTAAGTGAAGAGGCAATTGGCAGAACCCAAGGGATATGCAATCTATCCCCTGCTATTCTGTGTGTCATCTGCTTTGCTCACACCACTGTGTTGATGCATTGCAGATACAAACCCAAGATCTTGTACAATTGTACAGTTGAGTCAGTTTCAAATGTGTAGAAGGGTTCCCACCTTCTGAACCCACACATTCTTGTCTTAAGCTCTCCCAGGCCAGGGATAAGAGCTGTGAAGTCTTATCTTCACTCACCTTTCATCTGCTTCACCTTAGCCCCTCAATGGCAAGGTTAAGAGCAACATCTACCCAGTTCCAGAGGTTTGTTTGTTGAGGTTGATATGACCCCTCGACTAAAACCTAGCCTTGATGTTTGAGCCCCTTGTTGGTGTGTTTATTTCATGCTGTATGTGCTTGTGTGGTGTGATTGTATCCCCTAGGTTTGCTAAACTCCGCGTAGTCTCGTTTGCATGTCAATTAAGGTAGCACGGTTCCTTCGTATAGGACTTCCTTTCTTGCTTGAGCTTTCCTAAAACACAAACAAACATTATCCCCTCTAAAGGATACGTCCACTCCTTCTACTACAGGTGAGTAAGTCTCCAAAGGTCGAGCATCAGGTAGATTGCGCAGTGACGTTGTCCACTTAAAAAACACAAACCAACGGGAATAGTTTAGCCGAACTACGGCAACTCTGATTCTCATGTCCAGATGAGATACGTAGGCACGAGATGCGATGTCTTGTCGAGTTTGACTAACAACTAACACTAATTCTTTTCTCTCGCCCTCGTTGCGATTGAGACCTTCCCTTTCTCTTGCCCTAGTTGCAATCGAGACCCTTGCTTCCTGTGCGAGTTAGGTTGGTGTGGCTTGCTTCCTGTGCAAGTCATGTTTAGGATAGGCTTGCTTCCTGTGCAAGTTAGCTAGAAACCTTAACTTAGGGACGACTTTGCATGACAACATCTAGGCTCGAGTCGTAGTCTCCCTAGTGTTGTGTCTCCCTCTGTTGTCTGGTTAGGCTAGTTCTTTTTCCCTGCGTAGGGGAACTACGTCGCCCTGATCCTCATACCAGATGAGGTACGTAGGCAGGAGATGAGCTGATCTCTCCGGGCGCCTTTTTTCTTTTTCCGCCCTTTTTCTTTTTCCACCTTTTGTCTTCAACCCCTCTGTGTGTGTTGTTGTGTGCTTGGAAGCTGATGTAAGTCCATCGAGTGGCGTTCGGGTTCGAGTGTGGTTTTGTTTGGTCCGGATGCTGATGTAAGCCCAGTGATTGGCATTCAGGCTCCACGTTTGCCCTTGCCTGTGTTTGTTTGTGTGCGTGTCAGCCGAGCTACGAATGCTCTGATTCTCCTTCGTCCAAGGAGATACGTATGCATAGGATGCGACATCCTAGCGAGCATGTGTCGTTTCCCCAGTCCGAACTACTTCGACTCTGATGTCTATGCCTGATAGACTAAGTAGGCCCAGGATGCGATATCCTGCCGAGTCAGTTTCAGTCTGTTTTCTTGTGTCTCTTTCAGCCAGTGTGTGTGTTTGAGCAGTGTTTTAGCAACCATTTTCCTTCCTATTGTGCGTGGATCCCGTCGAGTACGACGGATGCGTAGGGGTGCTAATACCTTCCCTTCGCATAACCGACTCCCGATCCCATTCTCTTTGGTCGCGAGACCATGTTCTTTCCTAGGTTTACTCTGAGCGTTTCCTTTCCCTCTTTTGGGATAAATAACGCACGGTGGCGGCTCTGTTGTTCTTCATTTCCCGCCGGTTTTTCGCGTAATGCGACAGCTGGCGACTCTGCTGGGGAATAACAGAGAAGTTGACCTGTGCTGGTCCGTCTTCCCTAAGCGAGTCTCTCCTAGCGCTCTCTAGTTTAGGGTTTTAGTTGCTGTTTGCTGTTTGATTTATTGCATTCATGTTATTTATTGTTTGCATTTATTGTTTGCACATCTGTTTGCATGCATCATACTGTCATCATGTTGGATTCTGTACAGGTTGGTTCCTCCGATTTGGGGTGGATGTTCTGAGTGAAGCCCACTACCCAGGCTTGAGTGTACACATAGGTGTTAGAGTGGATAGTCATGAGGCTTGCGTGGCATGTTGCTACGTTAAGTCGTTCATGAAACCCACATCCAGACGAGGTTTCTTTTGGATATATTCTGTCCTATGGGTGTTCCATAACGACAGATATTCCTGTAGAAATCGTCGACTCTGGTGACCATTTCCCGAGAACTCAGTCGAGGCCTCTCCTCCGAGACGCGTTTATGTTAGCTCTGGTGGGCGCATTCTCGCTGCTCAATCCGAGGACCCCGAGACTGGGAACTTGCTTTAGGATGTCCTGTTGAGGGGAGTCAGCAGAGGTCTTTTATCCTGTAATAATGCCAAACCTTCAGTGGTAAACGTATTATTCTCGACTGAAGGGCTGAAGCTGACAAACTCTTGTTCTTAGAACCTACCAGTGAGGGGAGGGTTTGATCTCTACAGGTACAGTTTCTGCCAGTAATGCCGTGTTGATGATCTTGAGTCGGATTTATGGATCGTTATTTCTGGACGCCGGAGGTTTGATCCTGGTATTGATCGGAGGGTTCCGTTTATTTCGGATCCCTGGGCTGAATTTGAGGGTACCTGCTCATATGTCGATCTGGTTCAGTTGACCTGGTTTAGATGACTTTGGGTTTCAGATGAAGTTGTGACGCCAGAGTTCAAGCCGAAGCTTTGATCCTGTGTCATGTGATACTCAGCCGACCAGTCATGGTTCCATCATTTGCATCATAGCATGTTTATTTTTCAAAAAAAAAAAAGTTAACCTGCATACGCATCACACGCATCATATTCATGTCATTTTTGCATTACAGGTGTTCTAGTACCCGACTTCTCACTTTGGTTCCTGTCCTAGGCAGGATAGCTGATCAGAGACCGCACCGCTACTCAACGAGACTCAACCATCAACGAAATATGGATCAAGTACAAGCTGAGCTAGCAGAGATGAGGGCTAACATGGCCCAGTTCATTCACATGATGCAAGGGGTTGCGCAAGGACAAGAAGAACTCCGAGCTCTAGTTCACAGGCAAGAAGCTGCAATTCCACCGCCCAACCAGGCTCTGCCAGAAGGAAACCCAGTTAATGACACTCCTGCTGCCGCTATTCCCGTCAACAACTATGCTGTAGGTGAAGAGTTGAGGGGTATCCGAGTTGATGGTCAACCTATTGCTCCAGATGCTGCTAATGCCAGGGTAATCCATGCTCCGGCCCGTAACAGAATTCCGATTGTTGACAGACAAGAGGATATGTTTACATTACTCAGTGAAGACGAAGATATTTTGGGTAGAAATGATGCGAGAGATCGCAAAGTTGAGGCCCTTGCTGAGAAGATCAGGGCTATGGAATGTCAAAACTCCCTCGGTTTTGATGTTACAAATATGGGATTGGTAGAAGGATTGAGAATCCCGCACAAATTCAAGGCACCGTCATTTGACAAATACAATGGTACCTCCTGCCCTCGCACTCATGTGCAGGCATACTATAGAAAAATCTCCGCATACACTGATGATGAGAAGATGTGGATGTATTTTTTCCAAGACAGCCTATCTGGGGCGTCGTTGGACTGGTATATGGAGTTGAAGCGGGATTCAATCAGATGCTGGAGAGATCTGGGTGAAGCTTTCCTCAGACAGTATAAGCATAATATGGACATGGCTCCGACCAGGACTCAGCTGCAGAGTCTGTGTCAGAAGAACAATGAAAGCTTTAAGGAGTACGCCCAGAGATGGCGCGAATTGGCTGCGAGAGTTCAACCCCCTATGCTGGAAAGGGAGTTGACAGACATGTTTATCAGCACTCTGCAAGGTGTATATATGGACCGGATGGGAAGCTGCCCATTCGGAAGTTTTTCTGACGTCGTCATCTGTGGCGAGAGAACTGAAAGTTTAATCAAGGCTGGAAGGATTCATGATGCGGGTTCTTCTTCGTCATCGAAGAAACCCTTCTCTGGGGCACCTCGCCGTAGAGAAGGAGAGACCAATGCTGTACAACACAGAGGGGGTGTGTACAGAGGAAGTGTAAACAGAGAACAATATCGTCCGGTGGCTGCAGTGACCATTCCTGCACCTCAACCTCGTCCGCAACAACAACAGAGGGTTCAACAACCGCAACAACAACAACAACAACAACAGCAACGCCCTTATCAGCCAAGGCAGAGATTGCAGGCTGACAGAAGATTTGATCCACTGCCTATGTCTTACGCAGAGCTATTGCCCGAACTACTCCGGTTAGGGTTTGTAGAGCTGCGTACAATGGCTACTCCAACTGTGTTGCCTCCTGGTTATGATGCAAACGTCCGATGTGACTTTCATTCTGGGGCACCAGGCCACCACACTGAAAGATGCCGGGCTCTGCAGCATAAAGTTCAAGACTTGATCGATGCTAAGGCGATCAACTTTGCTCCAGTGCCAAACGTAGTGAACAATCCTATGCCTCAGCATGGTGGGCATAGGGTTAACAATATTGAAGGAGGAGAGGCTGAAGATTTGGTTGTGAATGTTGAAGATGTTCAGACTTCTTTGCTAGTAGTCAAGGGTCGTCTGCTGAAGGGGGGCGTTGACCCAGGTTGTAATGAAGATTGTTTGGGTTGTTCTGAAACTGTTAATGGCTGCGACCAGTTGAGGGCTGGTATCCAGAAACTGATTGATGAAGGTTGTCTTCAATTCAGTAGGGCTGTTAAGGATAATGGGTCAGTGTCTACTGTCACCATCTATTTTAAGTCGTCTGAAGGACGAGGACGAGGGGCTGTCAGTGCACCTACAACAAGCAATGCTCCGGTTACTATTCCTGCTCCGGTAACCATCAGTGCACCAACTACTATTGTGGCGTCTGGCAGAAGACCGGCTGAAAATAGTAGGGTTGTTCCATGGAGGTATGACAACGCCTATCGCAGTGATCGGAGGGCTGTTAACCAGACGAGGCCAGCCTTGCAAGCGCCAGTAACAATCAGTGCTCTAGTAAGAACTCCTGTTGTCGCAAGTCCTGTGGTGGACAATGTCGGTGGACCGGGAGGTTTTACCAGGAGTGGACGACTGTTTGCTCCTCAGCCTTTGAGAGATGCTACTGCTGAGGCATCTGCCAGGGCTAAGGGTAAACAAGCTGTGGTTGACGAGGAACCGGCTCAGAAGGAGGCTGAGGGTTCTTTTGAAAAGGACGTTGAGGAATTTATGAAAATCATCAAGAAGAGTGACTACAAGATCGTAGATCAGCTCAACCAGACTCCGTCCAAAATTTCAATCCTCTCTTTGCTGTTGTGCTCAGAAGCACATCGTGATGCCTTGTTGAAGATGCTGAACATGGCTTACGTTCCGCAAGAGATCTCCGTCAACCAGTTGGAGGGTGTACTAGCCAACGTGAGCACCAGGCATGGTGTAGGTTTCACTGACCTAGACTTGACGCCTGAGGGACGTAATCATAACAAAGCCTTGCACATCACTATGGAGTGCAAGGGTGCTGTTTTATCTCACGTGATGGTAGACACCGGGTCGTCCCTGAATGTCTTGCCCAAACAAATTCTGAAGAAGATTGATGTCGAGGGAGTTGTGCTCACTCCCAGTGACCTTATTGTGCGTGCTTTTGACGGATCCAAACGTTCTGTGTTTGGAGAAGTCACCTTGCCGGTAAAGATAGGTCCGGAAGTTTTTGACATCGTATTCTATGTGATGGACATTCAGCCTGCCTATAGCTGCTTGTTGGGGCGTCCGTGGATACACGCCGCTGGGGCAGTCTCCTCGACTCTCCACCAAAAACTCAAATATGTCTGGAACGGTCAGATTGTGACCGTCTGTGGCGAAGAAGAGATTCTGGTGAGTCATCTCTCCTCATTCAAGTATGTTGAGGTAGATGGCGAGATCCATGAAACACTGTGCCAGGCATTTGAGACTGTGGCGCTTGAGGGGGTAGCTTGTGCTGAGCAGAGGAAGCCAGGTGCTTCGATTGCATCCTATAGACAAGCCAAGGAGGTGGTTGACTCCGGTAAAGCTGAAGGCTGGGGCAAGATGGTTGACTTGCCAATCAAAGAAGACAAGTTCGGCATTGGATATGAGCCTCTCGAAGCAGAGCAGAGCGTACAAGCAGGTCCGAGCACCTTTACCAGCGCTGGGCTGATGAACCATGGAGACGTCTTTGCTACTGATGGTGAAGACTGTGGTGGTGATGATGATTTGGACGTCTGGGTCCGCCCTTGTGCACCAGGGGAGTCTATCAATAATTGGACAGCTGAAGAAGTGGTCCAAGTTACTCTTCTGACAGAGTAATTTTCCTTTGTTTTTTCATTTTGCATGAAAACCCTACGTTCTGCCCAAGACGTAGTGGTTCATTGTAGGGCCTCATCATGTTTAAATGATTATCATAAATAAAGGACGTTTTGCAATCAAATTTTGAGATCTTTGTCTTTCTATTTTCTGTTTTTTTCACTTTTTCAAAACAATAAAAATGGCAATGTTTTTGTTTTTTTTGTGACTTTATTGAAATCTTTTTCTAAAAACAAAACATTAAACATGCAGAAGTGATATTTTGGCATCCACTGTGAACGACTCTGTTATGGCTCCATATGATTTTGATAATCCCATCTACCAAGCTGAAGAGGAGAGTGAGGAAGACTGTGAACTCCCTGCAGAATTGGTCAGATTGCTGAAGCAAGAGGAAAGGGTCATCCAACCTCATCAGGAGGAGTTGGAAATTGTTAATCTGGGTACTGAGGACGCCAGAAAAGAGATCAAGATCGGGGCTGCTTTAGAAGACTCTGTCAAGAGGAGGCTAATAGAGATGCTAAGAGAATACGTGGAAATATTCGCCTAGACATATCAAGACATGCCTGGGTTGGATACAGACATTGTGGTGCATCGATTACCTCTCAGGGAAGAGTGTCCGTCGGTCAAGCAGAAGCTTCGCAGAACAAGTCCTGATATGGCTGTCAAGATCAAGGAAGAGGTTCAGAAGCAGTGGGATGCAGGTTTCCTGGCCGTTACCAGTTATCCACCGTGGGTTGCCAACATTGTTCCTGTGCCAAAGAAGGATGGCAAAGTCAGAATGTGCGTCGATTACCGGGATTTGAACAGGGCGAGTCCGAAAGATGATTTCCCATTACCTCACATTGACGTATTGGTGGATAATACGGCTCAATCCTCGGTATTCTCTTTCATGGACGGTTTCTCAGGCTATAACCAGATCAAGATGGCGCCAGAGGACATGGAAAAGACGACATTCATTACACCTTGGGGCACGTTCTGCTACAAAGTGATGCCATTTGGGCTGAAGAATGCCGGTGCTACCTATCAGAGGGCAATGACGACTCTCTTTCATGACATGATGCACAAAGAAATCGAAGTGTACGTGGATGATATGATTGTGAAGTCGCAGACAGAAGAGGAGCACCTGGTTAATTTGCAGAAGTTATTTGATAGACTGGTCAAGTTCAAGTTGAGGCTGAATCCGAACAAGTGTACGTTTGGGGTGAGATCAGGGAAGCTTTTAGGCTTCATTGTCAGTGAGAAAGGGATTGAGGTCGATCCAGCAAAATTCAAAGCTATTCAAGAGATGCCTGAACCAAAGACGGAAAAGCAAGTCCGTGGGTTTTTAGGGAGGTTGAACTACATTGCAAGGTTCATATCTCATCTAACTGCCACATGTGAACCAATTTTCAAACTACTCAGAAAGAATCAGGCGATCAAATGGAATGATGATTGTCAGAAGGCATTTGACAAGATCAAAGAGTATTTACAGAACCCTCCAATCCTGATTCCTCCAGTTCCTGGGAGACCGCTGATAATGTACCTGTCAGTTACCGAGACTTCAATGGGGTGTGTATTGGGGTAGCATGACGAGTCTGGTCGAAAAGAGCATGCCATATACTACCTAAGCAAAAAGTTTACCGACTGTGAAACAAGATATTCACTGCTCGAGAAAACTTGCTGTGCTTTGGCCTGGGCTGCTCGCCGACTAAGACAGTATATGTTGAACCATACTACTCTGTTGATTTCTAAGATGGATCTAGTGAAATACATCTTTGAGAAGCCGGCTCTCACCGGACGTGTTGCCCGTTGGCAGATGATTTTAACAGAGTATGACATTCAGTACACGTCGCAGAAGGCTATCAAAGGTAGTGTATTGTCAGACTACCTTGCCGAGCAACCGATTGATGATTATCAGCCTATGATGTTTGAATTCCCTGATGAAGACATCATGTATCTGAAGACGAAAGATTGTGAAGAGCCACCTGTCGAGGAAGGACCGGATCCTGATGACAAGTGGACACTGATGTTTGATGGGGCTGTGAATATGAATGGTAACGGTGTTGGGGCAGTATTGATCAATCCCAAAGGTGCTCATATACCTTTCTCTGCCAGATTGACTTTTGACGTCACCAACAATGAAGCTGAGTATGAGGCTTGTATCATGGGGATAGAAGAAGCCATTGATCTGAGAATCAAAACACTTGACATTTTTGGAGATTCGGCTCTAGTGATCAATCAGGTCAATGGAGATTGGAATACAAACCAGCCGCATCTGATTCCTTATAGAGATTACACCAGAAGAATACTGACGTTCTTCAAGAAGGTGAAGTTGTATCATGTCCCCCGGGATGAGAATCAGATGGCTGATGCCTTGGCTACCTTATCCTCTATGATAAAGGTTCATTGGTGGAATCATGTGCCACATGTTGCGGTGAATCGACTCGAGAGGCCTGCGTATGTGTTTGCAGCCGAGTCTGTTATTGTGATTGATGAGAAGCCGTGGTATTATGACATCAAGAACTTCCTCAAAACTCAAGAGTATCCTGAGGGTGCGTCGAAGAATTATAAGAAGACCCTGAGAAGGCTGGCTGGAAGCTTTTATCTGAATCAGGATGATGTGCTGTACAAACGGAATTTTGACATGGTCTTGCTCAGATGCGTGGACAGACACGAAGCAGACATGTTGATGCAAGAAGTGCACGAGGGTTCGTTTGGTACCCACGCTGGTGGTCATGCAATGTCGAAGAAATTGCTGAGAGCCGGATATTACTGGATGACTATGGAATCCGATTGCTTCAAATATGCTCGGAAATGCCATAAATGCCAGATCTATGCTGATAAGGTGCATGTACCACCAAGCCCGTTGAATGTCATGAACTCGCCTTGGCCGTTCGCCATGTGGGGCATCGACATGATTGGGAAGATTGAGCCTACTGCTTCGAATGGACATCGCTTCATCTTGGTCGCGATTGACTACTTTACCAAGTGGGTAGAAGCAGCTTCTTTTGCTAGTGTCACCAAACAAGTGGTTGCCCGGTTCATCAAGAAGGAAATCATCTGTCATTATGGAGTCCCTGAGAGAATCATCACTGATAATGGTTCGAACCTCAACAACAAGATGATGAAAGAACTATGCAGAGATTTCAAGATTGAACATCACAATTCTTCTCCTTACAGACCAAAGATGAATGGTGCTGTAGAGGCGGCAAACAAGAATATCAAGAAGATTGTGCAGAAGATGGTCGTCACGTACAAAGATTGGCATGAGATGTTGCCTTTCGCTTTGCATGGGTACCGTACCTCAGTGCGTACGTCGACCGGGGCAACCCCCTACTCCCTTGTGTATGGTATGGAAGCAGTCCTGCCTGTTGAAGTGGAGATCCCTTCTCTGAGGGTATTATTGGATGTCAAGTTGGACGAAGCCGAGTGGATTCGTACGAGGTTTAATGAGTTAAGCCTTATCGAAGAAAGAAGGTTAGCAGCTGTGTGTCACGGGCAGTTATATCAGAGAAGGATGAAGCGAGCCTTTGATCAGAAAGTGCGTCCTCGGACATTTCAAATTGGTGATTTGGTTTTGAAGAGGATCCTTCCTCCCGGTACAGATAACAGGGGCAAGTGGACTCCTAATTACGAAGGTCCGTATGTTGTGAAGAAGGTCTTCTCCGGTGGAGCCTTGATGCTTACAACAATGGATGGTGAAGATTTCCCGTCCCCTGTTGTCGCATTACGCGAAAAACCGGCGGGAAAAGAAAGAACAACAGAGCCGCCACCGTGCGTTATTTATCCCAAAAGAGGGAAAGGAAACGCTCGAAGTAAACCTAGGAAAGAACATGGTCTCGCGACCAAAGAGGATGGGTTCGGGAGTCGGTTATGCGAAGGGAAGGTGTTAGGCACCCTACGCATCCGTAGTACTCTACGGGATCCACGCACAAAAGGAAGGAATATGGTTGCTAAACACTGCTCAAACTCACACACACTGGCTGAAGGAGACAAAAGAAACTGACTGAAACTGACTCGGCAGGATATCGTATCCTGGGCCTACTTAGTCTATCGGGCATAGACATCAGAGTCGAAGTAGTTCGGACTGGGGAAACGACACATGCTCGCTAGGATATCGCATCCTATGCATACGTATCTTCTCGGACGAGAGAAGAATCAGAGCATTCGTAGCTCGGCTGACACGCACACAAACAAACAAGACACAGGCGAACGTGGAGCCTGAATGCCAATCGTTGGACTTACATCAGCATCCGAACCTAAAACACACACAAAGAGGCAAACATGGAGCCCAAATGCCAATCACTGGACTTACATTGACATCTGAACCTAAACACACACAACAGATAGATAGGGAGTCGGGGACTCAGCCTACAACTGTCAAGCACACACAAAAGAAAAGAAAAGGCGCCCGGAGAGATTAGCTCAATCTCCTGCCTACATACTTCATCTGGTATGAAGATCAGGGCGATGTAGTTCCCCTATGCAGGGACAAAGGTTCTAGCCTAACCAGATAACAGAGGGAGACACAACTCTAGGGAGACTACGACTCGAGCCTAGATGTTGTCATGCAAAATCAACCCTAAGTCAAGGTTTTCTAGCTAAATGGCACAAGGGCCAACCTATCCTAACAGACACAGGAAAAAGCAAAGCCTCGATTGCAACTAGGGCAAGAGAAAGGGGATATCTCAATCACAACAGGGGTGAGAGAAAAGAATTAGATGTTAGTGGTTAGTCAAACTCGACAAGACATCGCATCTCGTGCCTACGTATCTCATCTGAACATGAGAATCAGAGTTGCCGTAGTTCGGCAAAACAACTCTAAGCATGGCTTACACAGGAAGCAAGCCACACAGACTTGACTTGCACAGGAAGCAAGTCAAGCACAACCTACCTTGTACAAGGGCAAGTCTAAGCTACACCTAAAGAGGCAAAGCAAACAGGCAATCACAAAAAGCACACTCTATATGCATACAAGAGGCTCACACAAGGGTTAGGCACTAGGGCCAACTGGAATAGGGTAAGTGTGCTCTTAACCTTGCCATTGAGAGGCTAAGGTGAAGCAGATGAAAGGATGAAGTGAGGATAAGACCTCACAGATCTTATCCCTGGCCAGGGAGAGCTAATAGACAAATGAGCATGGGTCCAGAAAGTGGGAACCCTTCTATACTCGAAGACTCTGACACTGTACACTTTGTACAAGATCTTGGGTTTGTATCCCAATGCATCAACACACAGCAGTGTGAGCAGAGGGATGACACAACAAGAGTAGTGGGGGATAGATTGCATATCCCTACCTTCCACCAATTGCCTTACTTGAAGGACTTTTCCTGCTTGGGACAATTTTAAACACACACAAGCATGGCCTCTTAAGGAGGACTTCAGACAGTTTGCCCGGCCAAGTAACAGGCCGGGTCTCCAGACTACATGAAGTAACAGAGATTATACCTCAAGCAAGTTGCTAAAAAGCAAAGCAAAGCAAGTTCAGAGAACTTAAGCAACTAAAGTACCTAAAAAAGTCAAACCAATCAGTATGCAATTCAACAGTTAAAAGCAAAAGGAATGGGATCCACAGACAAAACAGATGATCAATTGTGCAAAGCACAAGACTCAAACACATGAGTCAAACCTACAAAACAAAGGTTAGCATATGATAAACAATCAAGTTCAAACAAGTTGAATGATCTTTGAGGCATTGGTGCTTAACCTGAAACAGGAACTCAATTTGTAAGCTCAAAAGACCACTAGGACTAGCCTAGGGTCAAGGATGAAAGAAAAAGTCAAAACAGCAAAGAAAAGTCAACCAAAGTCATGTTCAAACATTTAAGAAGCAATCTCAATTGGATTCACAATCAAATCATGCATCATTGTCATTTCATACACAAAAGAATGCAAAGCATGGCAAAGGAAAGCACAAATAGGTCAACAGCAAGACTTCATTCAAAAGTCAACCCAAACAATCCCAAAAATTATCAAATAAATCACATCCAATCCTAACATCTAGCATGGCAAGCATGTCAAATTTCATGGCAATTGGATGAGAGGAAGGCAATCAATTAAAATCAAGAAGTCAAACCAAATTTAAGCATGCACAATGAAAGTCAATAAACATGGGTCAACTTCAAAAAATCATATCAAATTGAAAACAGAAGAGAAATGAATGAGATTAACACCAATGCAAAGCTCAAGATGTCTAGTTATCACATATGAAATTTCATGATCATACAATAAGATATGAGAATTTCCCAAAGGATTTGGCAACATGTAGCACAAAAAGTCAACCATTGACTAGGCAGGGAAGAAAATTCTCAAATAAATGGAAAACAGCACAATCAATTCCAAGAAAATTCACACATGAATTAGACATGTAAGGGAGGGATCATGCAAAATTTGGGGTCATTTGGAGGTAAGGAAGCATGTCAACCAAAATTGGGAAAATTCACATCATTGGTGTGACACAAATTGTCACACCCTACTTCAAAAAATCAAAGCTCACACACCACATATGATAAATGCACAAACTTTATATCAAAACAAAGGTGAATGAGTCTAGTTTCTCCACAAAAAATTTCAGGGGCAATGGATACATTCTCATCATTTCACAAAAGTTTTGGCACAGGGTATCACATAGGCATACATGTCAAGAAAACTCATACCATTTAAAATCCAGCCAACCAAAAATTAATTAAAAATCATGATTAAATACTATACATCTTCATGGACATGATGCAAAAATTGGCATGATTTTTGGATGAATAATGAAGGAGAAATGGATTTTACAAGATGAGTAACAAATTGTAGCAAACATGAATACATAACATGGCATGGAGAGTCAAAGTGGTCAGCGCATGGCATTTTTGTAAATCCTGGCAACATTAAGCAAAACGCAGAGTTTTGGGGAGGAAATGAAATGTTCTGATTGGTCCTCACCAATAGAACAGTAACTCGGCCAATGGATGTTCATTGTTCTGGGTTCAAAAACCCTAGGGTTTTAGCAGCATGGTTTCATCATTCAACTTCATCATAGCAAAACAAATTCAAACGAAATCATACAATCCACATGGCAACATAATCAGAATGCTCATGCAACATATAACAACTGCACATTAGACATGATTCTGGGAAAATTCTGGGCAGAGCTTAAGGTATAACATGAACAGCATGTGTTCATCATCAACATTCAATCATGATTTCGAAATGTCCAGAAATGAAATTTAAACACACCAATGGCATCAGCAAACATCAGGCATGCGTATTCTAAACATATTTCTCATTGAATCAACAATATCCAAACAAATCGATTGAAAACAACTTCAAGCATGAAAAATGAAATTTAGATTTCTCTCAGCATAATCAACCAATTAACGTGATGTAAGTAGCAATGGACTCAGTGATGCATACTCTACCAGAAACATACCATAGATTGGAAAAAAGGGAGGGTCGAAATCTTACTTGGTTGTGAAGAAAATCGAGATGTCGTGGTTGTTTGATGGATGCAGCTTGAAACAGATGCTCACAATGCTATGGAATGATGGAATCTTGAAGTTGTTTGGCTCAATGGTGCATGAAAACTTCCACAACTCAAATTGCCATTGTTGGTTCTTGAAGAAAACAGAACAAAAGAGAGGGTTCCAGCTGGGATTTACCACTTGAATAAGCCTACAAATGTTGTCTAGATGATGGAACCAAGAAGAAAACTCGAGGGTTTTTGAGAGTTGAGCAGAATTTTGCTATTTGGTAAAAATGCAAAATGAGAGAGTGTGAAGGTTTTTCTGTTCGATGGAGGCTGTCTAGGGTTCTGAAATGTCAGAAAATGAACTTATATATTTCTGTTTTACATTAGCTTAACAGATGCTAATCATGTTTTTGCTAAATGAAGTGAAAATGGCCATTTGCTAATTTTTGCACAAGTGGAGAATGGAGGTGTGAGTTGCACGGTTGGGCTTGAAAACAGGCTGTAAACAGACCTTTGTTTCTGCTGTTTTTGGTTTGCTTATGAGTGGTTAACTTGTTTTGCTCTTTTTTGATTCCAATTTGCAAAAATACCAAGTTATGCACCTTATGCCAAAATGGTAATAGGATAGTAGCATGAGCATGAAATTTGACTTGGAACATGTTGCAAATAGCATATGAAACAAATCCCAATTGGCCAAATGGTATGAAAATCAATAATTCAAAAAGTCAAAGGTTGGTCAAACTTGATTTTAAATGAAACAAGTCCAAAAATGCCATTTTGATTGGTAAGGTTTTGGTGAATGAAATTTATATTTTTGGAAAGAGGAGGAAAAATGTGGTTTGTAGGAAAAAACCCCACCAAATTTGGCCTTATGGTTCAAGAGATATGGCTTGTTGAAGTTCACAAATTTCTGAAATTGAATTGCTCATATCTTGACAACCACACATGGGATTTGAGAGTTCTTGGACTTTTTGAAAATGGGAGGACAAGATCTTCAACTTTCATGTTGGGAAAAAATTCATTTGAAGCTTGTATCATGATGCAAGTTGAGGATCAAGAAGTTTCCATTTTTGGCAGTTAAAATTACAGGTCCAGTTTCTATTTTGGGAAATTTTCTGATTGGCTTCAAATTCTTCCATGATGTTGATTGCCATGATATATGAGGCCTATTAGGACATGAATAAGCTCTCTCAAACCATTTCCATCCATCAAAACCATAGAATCAACCACAGTTGACCAACTTTGACTTTTCTAGAGTTTTGGACTGTCTGTGCATGAACTGATGAATTCCAAACCCTAACTCCTTGAGACCTTGACTTAAAATGATGTCCCATGTTGTATGGACTCTTGATTATTGATCATGGTGCCCAAATTCCACAAGAATGGCCACCATCCACTGCTTTGACTGACTGTTGACTTTCTAGGGTTTTTGCCTGGCTACGCATGAACTGATGACCTTTGAGCCCTCAACCCTTGACTTGAACACTTCAAATGGACCCTCTAGCCATGTGAACTTGTTGGACAAACCCTAGGGCCTTGGCTCCTTGAGAAACACCCTTGCTTGCTTGGTTGACTGATCTCCTGATCAGTTTGACCTAATTCTTTGCTTGCTTGCTCTTGAGGCAACTGGGGACAATGCAAATGCTATGCAATGGATCATGATATGCTATGACCTAATATGAGATGGTATGCACAATGATAGGTGCAAATTTGAGGTGCTACAGCTGCCCCTATTCAATCAGCTGGGAACCCGGATGGATGATAGCAGTGGCTGTCAGACTTTCAGGGTAAACAGGGATTGAATACTAAAGAACCGTAGAAATTTGCACCGACTGGAATCCACCAATGGAAACGTCCACTGGGATTTGATTCTTATTACTGGGTATTTTTGTTGTTTTTTTTTTCAACGGGTATAACCACATCCAGACATCACAACGATGACGAATGGGAAAAGAAATCACAACTAGATGCCAACGGACAACTAGGAAAAACTCAACGTTTACCGAGACCAACGGAGAGGTAACCAGATATTAATGAATGACCGGGAGGACTCGACCAGACATCAACGGATGAATGGGAGAAAACTCGACGTTTACAGACATCGGAAGATGATGTTTACAGACACCAAAAGGATCGACCAGACATTTACAGATGAATGGGAATACTCGACGTTTACAGACATCGAAAGATGATGTTTACAGACACCAAAAAGATCAACCAGACATTTACAGATGAATGGGAATACTCGACGTTTACAGACATCGAAAGATGATGTTTACAGACACCAAAAAGATCAACCAGACATTTACAGATGAATGGGAATAAGAGAAATACAACCAGACGTCAACGGACGACTGGGAAAAACTCAACGTTTATCGAAACCAACGGAGAGGTAAGTCCACATGGGGAGGGTACAACTAGACGTCATAGGACGAATAGGAAAAACTCGACGTTTATCGACACCAACGGAGAGGAGAATCCACATGGGGAATGGTACAACTAGACATCATCGGATGAATAGGAAAAACTCGACGTTTATCGACACCAACGGAGAGGAGAAATCTTCACTAGGGAAGGGATAACGATGTTACGAACATCGAAAGATGATGTTTACAGACATCAAAAGAAAACCAGACACTTACGCATGACTGGAAATCACCGAAAGATGGTGTTTACCGACACCAAAGAAGACCAGACACTTACGCATGACTGGAAATCACCGAAAGATGGTGTTTACCGACACCAAAGAAGACCAGACACTTACGCATGACTGGAAATCACCGAAAGATGGTGTTTACCGACACCAAAGAAGACCAGACACTTACGCATGACTGGAAATCACCGAAAGATGGTGTTTACCGACACCAAAGAAGACCAGACACTTACGCATGACTGGAAATCACCGAAAGATGGTGTTTACCGACACCAAAGAAGACCAGACACTTACGCATGACTGGAAATCACCGAAAGATGGTGTTTACCGACACCAAAGAAGACCAGACACTTACGCATGACTGGAAATCACCGAAAGATGGTGTTTACCGACACCAAAGAAAAAAACACACGCGGGTGCTGACGGGGTATTGATATTCTCAAGATGACAGGGCTAGGCTGAACACTTGCAGGGGGTCTCACTGGGGAGAAACAAACTTTCTGTCACCAACAGGTGAGGAAATAAACCTCTGTGGGGACACCAAATGCTGACTGGAGCAACTGTAGCAAATGCGTTGTACAGGTTGAACAAAAATCCGTCTCTGCAGGGGATACGGTCTGATGGGGTTTCGAACACATGAATGCATATGTTTGAATTTTTCTATAGCGTAATGCTCCATTTAGGAATGGAAATGCTACGCGATTTTTGAAGATGCAATGATCACTACATGCAAAATGCAAATGAACCCTGGCTAGGGAGCCAAAAAGATCAGACATTCCAACTCTGTGGGGACACTCTGACTGAGGAAACTCTGCGGGGAACTCTGCTTGGGGGAATAGCAAAGCGACTTCACTGGGAAGAAGACCCAACCAATCCTCGGATAGGATAAACTCTGCTTGGAGAATATCTGTTATTCCGCTGGGGGTGACCCATGCCGACTATAGGTAGAATCAACTCAGCCGGGGATGCAAATATCAGTCTACTATAGGAACTCGTCCAATCCACTGGTAGGATGAACTCTGCTGGAGTGAATAATTCTACTCTACTAGGGACGACCCAACCAATCCATATGTAGGAGAATTACTGCTGGAGATGTATTTCACTGAAACCCGCTCCACTCGGGGAACTTGCTGAGAAAAAAACCCGCTTCCTTCTGCTGATGAGAACAACCATAGTGGTGAGAGTAACAACTCTGTTGAGGATGATAGCACGTCATTTCATACTGGAGATAAACCTCCACAACCTTGCTGGGGATGAGCACTCACGGCTATACTGGAGATTACCGCATCATAAACCCAATTGTTGAGGAACACACAAACAGTCTATTGATACACTCCGCTGGGGAACTCCCGGGGAAAATCAACTCCAGGCGCTCAGCGGGGATTCTCAACTGGGGAAATCTGCAAGCCCAGGCCTGCTGGGGAGAAGCAATCCTTAGATCTGCTAGGGAAAGAAGGTACTGTCCACAGGCGTCTCTGTAGGGGAAATAACTCTGATAGCTTCAATACTGATTTGGGCTGAGGAACCGCCCTCTACTCTGAGAAACATTCTGCCCCTGCCCCTGCTGGGGATGTGATAACCTTCGGGCTTGCTGAGGAAACAACGATCGCGAATCTGTCAGGGAGATCACACTATCAATCCTCTGGGGAGATGCAGCTTGTTTGAAAGGAACACCGGTCGACCCGTCGAACACTGGTATTCATCGTCCACCCACAGTGTCGACTCTCCATTCTTAAGAAACTTCCGGACTCATCTGGACTTTTCTGCTCCATCATCTTGTATTCCCTACTCGTCCGTACTTCACGGAGACTGAACTCCTGGGGTTTATACATACTTTCCAGTTATCAGACTTTGAAGAGTCTTCTTGATTAACTTTCCAGGATCGTCGTCGTGACTCTGTCGCGGTCTTCACACTGTTCAACTATCTCTTGCCCCTGATCAGGCTCCGCAGCAGAGATCGTTAGGTAAAAGCGTGCCCCAGGTATGCCCCAGGTGTTCTGGTATTTCAACACTTAGGTCACTCAAACTTCCGAGCAATATTTCCAGATTTCAACCTCATAAGCATGCATCGAAGGGACCTATATGTTTTAAAATGCAAATATTCTTATCAAAACGAATGGATGTTTTCGTAATCAAAGCGGTAATGAAAACAAAACTATTTGACTGAACACGCACTTTATTGACTGAAACAAAAAGATGGCTTAGAATTGAGCAACACACAAGAAGCAAACCCTGGAAAGAGGTGATTGCGCACAAAGGAAAAAATCTACCCTATTGGCAATGCGGAACCGTGATCTCATCGGGTTCCAACTCGGTTACACCTCATATGTCCTCAAGACTTCCCGCACTTTCTGTCTTCTGAACGAGACGCTTCTAATCGGTCTCTGTCGGAGATTAGCCAAGTCATCAAGAGCACAAACGATCATGCTGGACGCAGTTGTTCGTTTCATTCCCTCTTTTGCCCGGACCGCCCTTTCGGGTTTCAGTCCACCGGGATACCCTTTTTTGCCCAAGTCGCCCTTGCGGGTTTTCAACTTGCCGGGTGTACAGTTCTTTTCTTTTATTTTTATCCCTAACTTTTGCCCGAACCTTCCTCTTTTTCTTGGTTCGCCGGGATGCCCCTTTTTTTGCCTGGACTCTTTATTCTTTTTTTTTTTGTCCAGCGGGTTTCTTTCACGAAGTATTTTCTAACTGCGTCCGCACTCATAGTGGATGGAAAATCGTCGTCATCCGTGGTCGTCAACTACAAGGTTCTGTCAGGGGAAACCTTCTTGACCACGAATGGACACTCATAACTGCTCATCCATTTGCCCTACGATCGTCTTGAGGAGGAAGGATCCTTTTCAACGCTACATCTCTCATACAGTACGCACGAGGTCACACTTCTCGGTCAACAACACGCTTCATTCCCTGGGTACAACTGTCCCATAACAAGTAACTGTCAGCCCTCTTCCTCAGTTGGACTCATCGTGTCATTCTGAGTCCTTATCCATTCAGGCTTCTCTGACTTCTCATACATCTGTGAGGAAGACACCGCCCCAAGTAGATGCACATCCCAAGGTTCGATACCCAGGATACAGACTTTATGTTCAGCCACCATTATTGGTGCAACCAACTGTGATTCGGGAAGCACTACCTCATTCACTTTACTTCCCCATCAGACATCGGAATCCGTTCGGATTCGGGATCAGACCCCTCCTCCGGGATCGGTCACTCTCAATCTTTCGATTTGAGTACCTCGAGATGTCCTCATCAGGGACCTCAAACTTCCTTGGTTGATGACCTTCCATGGGTTGCTTTTAGCTTCTCAAACACTTACCTGATCAGATCCATTTTGGACTTCCACGAAGTGGTATGAATCAGCATACACTGTCTCAGTCGGCGAGCAGCCTATGCCAAAGTACATCAAGTTTTTTCGAACAGTGAGTGTATTGTTTCACAGTCGATAAACTTTTTGCTTAGGCAAATTGCATACTCTTTTCGACAAGACTAGTCATGCTGACTCAGTACGCACCTCATAAACCCCTCGAGGGCTGCCGAGTACCAGATTAACAATCATCCCCCTGGGAAGCATCGGAATCAGAAGTTCCTGCCATTTATCTCTTTTTCAATGCCCCTTGGCAATCATTATTCCGCCTGACAATTTGATTTATTCTTCTCTCTCTTTTTTTTTATTTTTTTTTTATTTTATTTTATTTATTTTTTTTTAGCAGGATCGACCTCGATTCCTCTGATTCGCTCACAACAAGCCTCGGTAGCTTGATGGACAGCACTCCATAAGTGCACTGATTCAGACTCAAAAGTATGAGTTATCTCAAACGGTCAAACCACTTGCCCCAGGTCTACCGGATGCCCCTGTTCTCTTCGGGACTTTGTCATCATGTCCTCAACATGGGATTTGTTTTCACGATGAATCATATCATGAAACAAAGTCACCGTAGACTTTTGATACATGGCACCGGCCTCTTGTGATTGAACGACATCACCTTAGAACGAGAAGGTGCCCCTTGTGTGATGGACCTGGCTTACTTCATATCATCTGGCAGCAATTCAATCTGGTCTTGGCCAAGAGGCCATCCATGAAGATAAACACTGAGACCTGAGCCATATAATCAACCAATACCTCATTGTGAAGTACCAGGAATTCATCCTTCAGATTAGCTCTGTTCGCATCTTGGTGGTCCATACACCTTCTCATCTTTCAGCACCAGTTTCCGCTTCACTAGAGGACAGTCTTCTCTTAAGGGTAGCTCGTGCCCCACAACATTGGTATTCCGCCCTGGTGTATCTTGATACAATCAGGCATACGTATCAACCTGCTCTTCTAACAGGGCTACCACTCTGTTCTCGACTTGTCTCTGAAGCGGCCTCAACCTTCACTTTCCCTTCTGACCTCGGCGGTTCCTGGGATGACAAACTTGACTCGCTCCTCGTGCGGTTGAATCATCTTCTCCTCTTGTTTCAACGACCTGGCTAATTCCAGCTGATCACAATCTTCTGCGCCTTCTTCTTCGGCATGATAGCTTGGATTGTCGAAGTCATATGGAGGTGTAACCAAATTGTTATCGATGAGCTCAGGAGAATCATTTTTAAGGTTGGAACCAAATGAATCAAAAGGAAAGAGAATAAAAACATTGCCATTTTTTATTATATTTTTTTTTTAAAAAAAACTGCAAAAAATGAAAAACAGGGAACACCGCTTTTTGATTGAAAAACCATCCATTTATTAATGATGCCGAAATGTTGCAAAATGAAACATGAGGTGGCCCTTACAATGGACCATTACGTGTCGGGAAACACGTATGGCTTTCATGCAAACAAAATTAAAACACAGAAATACTACACTTCCGGATGAGCGACAGTGATGCTTTCGGAGGCCCTCCAATCGCCTGGCACGCACGACTTTATCCACGCCTCAAGCTCGCGGTCGTTGTCAACATCTTCACCCACTGAACGGGCATGGCCAGGATCCAACATCCCTGCACTGACGAAGGTGTAAGGTGGGCGACATCCTCTATTTGATCTAGACGACTCTTGACCCGGCTGATAACCGACCCCAAACATGTCTGCTTTTATCACAATGTCGATAATCCTTCCCCAGCCTTGGGCCTCTTTGTTCTTCACCACTTCCAGAGCTTGTTTATAAGAAGAAATGGACAGCTTCTTCTCTTTCTCGGCGACAAGAGCGTTCTCCACCTGGACGGTTTCAACTGCCAGACTGGGTGCTTTACATCTTTCATTGTCCATTTCTACTTTCTTCATCTTCTGGGTCGGGTCTTCCATCAATACACACCTTTCTGTAGTGATAGTCGCACAAGCATTATCAACAACAGGGAAAGCTTCATCCCGTAGCAGAAGTTTTGGAACCATAGCCATTGAACCTTTTAGCTGACCCTCTTCAATCACTTCTATTCCTTTCTTGACCTTTTTCATCATCTTTACCTTTATTGGTCCCTGCCTGAGTACGGGGTTGACATCCTCATCCATTATCTGTGCCAAGCTGATAGCCTTGGAGTCCACCAGATCTTGGACAATATGCTTAAAAGCTCTGCAACCTTCAATGTCGTGTCCGGGTGCCTCAGAGTGGAACTCGCACTTGGCACTTTCATCATAGTTTGCATGCCTCCGCTGCTGTTCTATCGGAATCAAAATCCTCGGTTGAACTAATCCCCGATCCCTCAACCTTTGGAAAAGAAAGGCATAAGTCACAGGTGGTTCCTCAAACTGACGATCCCCATTCTTCTTCCTCACCCGGCTCTTAGCTCCCGGTGTCTTCTGTTGAGGTGGCAGTTGTTGCTGTTGAGCAGGTGGATTGATGACAGGAGTGGTTACAGTGGCGGCATAAGGATGATAACGATCTTTACTACGCTCTTTCTTTGCAGGCACACCAACCGGCTCAACCTTCTTCTTAAATGAACCACTGTCGGAGGGTTTCTTTGCTACAGTACCAGAAGGTTTGTTCACTTCGGAAGACGGAGCCTTCCCCTGGACTTTCTCCACTATCAGCCATTTCTCGATCCTTTCCAAACTCTCAGACATGGCTTTCTGCCCCAAGGCAAGTCCTTGCACAACACTGAACAACTCCCTCATCATCTCTTTCAGCTCAAAGATGTCGGCGTTGGGAAGATCCATCAGCTTGGATTTGTTGACCCCCAGCAGGTTATCTGAACAGATGAGCTACGCGCACTGGTTGAATACTGAGACCTACAAAACAGCAAATGGGTTAGTATGACTCACCCATGCAATGTCTGTCCGTACTAGGAATATTCAGTCCTCTTTTTTTTTTGGTTTCATTGAGACAGATAAAATTTATCAACAACATTTTGACATCTGGATGTCTCTCAACCTGAGTTTTAATAAAAAACAATGGACCCTGAGTACGGACAGACATGAGTTGAATGCAGATGAATGCGAAATGATATGATGCAAATGCATGAATGCAGGCCACTGTGCCGCCAAGTCAACTGTAGACCCATTAGGTCTATAAACTAGTCACAGTTATCTGGAGAGCTAGGTCACCATAAATCCAACTTGGGGAAATTCCGAAATAAACGGAACCGGAGATTACATCACTAGCTTCACAGGAACAACCACTGAACGAGTGACAAACGGATCCTCTGAACAAGCGCTCTCAATTCAACCCGGGGATCCGAAATAAACGGAACCCGCTGACAGATATCACGGACAGAACTCTGGCGTCCCAGAAATAAATGCCCATAATCCATAGTCACCGTCAGTACCAAGAGTCACCAACAAGTCACCAACCAATCAGTGACTGTACCTGTAATACCTCCCCACTCACGGGTGTCATCTAGGTCAGGGTAAAGCTGAGAGAAACGCAGCATAAATAACCTTTCGCAGGATACCATCATATACACACCCGAAGTATGTTACGATGATACCCCACCAGGGTCTGAACTGCTCGTGATATCAATGTTCCGCTAAGTGGCGCCATACCACCCGCTTCCCATGAATCACTCTATTCCTAATCATCCTAGATTGCACTCATGGTCTGGGTATTGGACCTTTTACCTCAACTGACTCCCCCCCCCCACAGAGGAAACAGCAGCCAGCCAGCAGTAATGAATAATGAATATGAATGCAAACATCAATGCACACAATTGATGCAAACAATAAATGTACATATATACAATGAATGCAATAAAATACAACAAGCAGAAAGCAACCAAAAACCCTAATCCTAGAGAGCGCTAGGAGAGACTCGCTCAGGGAAGATGGACCAGCATAGGTCAACTTCTCTTAAATCCCCAGCAGAGTCGCCAGCTGTCGCATTACGCGAAAAACCGGCGGGAAAAGAAAGAACAACAGAGCCGCCACCGTGCGTTATTTATCCCAAAAGAGGGAAAGGAAACGCTCGAAGTAAACCTAGGAAAGAACATGGTCTCGCGACCAAAGAGGATGGGTTCGGGAGTCGGTTATGCGAAGGGAAGGTGTTAGGCACCCTACGCATCCGTAGTACTCTACGGGATCCACGCACAAAAGGAAGGAATATGGTTGCTAAACACTGCTCAAACTCACACACACTGGCTGAAGGAGACAAAAGAAACTGACTGAAACTGACTCGGCAGGATATCGTATCCTGGGCCTACTTAGTCTATCAGGCATAGACATCAGAGTCGAAGTAGTTCGGACTGGGGAAACGACACATGCTCGCTAGGATATCGCATCCTATGCATACGTATCTTCTCGGACGAGAGAAGAATCAGAGCATTCGTAGCTCGGCTGACACGCACACAAACAAACAAGACACAGGCGAACGTGGAGCCTGAATGCCAATCGTTGGACTTACATCAGCATCCGAACCTAAAAACACAACAAAGAGGCAAACATGGAGCCCAAATGCCAATCACTGGACTTACATTGACATCCGAACCTAAACACACACAACAGATAGATAGGGAGTCGGGGACTCAGCCTACAACTGTCAAGCACACACAAAAGAAAAGAAAAGGCGCCCGGAGAGATTAGCTCAATCTCCTGCCTACATACTTCATCTGGTATGAAGATCAGGGCGATGTAGTTCCCCTACGCAGGGACAAAGGTTCTAGCCTAACCAGATAACAGAGGGAGACACAACTCTAGGGAGACTACGACTCGAGCCTAGATGTTGTCATGCAAAATCAACCCTAAGTCAAGGTTTTCTAGCTAAATGGCACAAGGGCCAACCTATCCTAACAGACACAGGAAAAAGCAAAGCCTCGATTGCAACTAGGGCAAGAGAAAGGGGATATCTCAATCACAACAGGGGTGAGAGAAAAGAATTAGATGTTAGTGGTTAGTCAAACTCGACAAGACATCGCATCTCGTGCCTACGTATCTCATCTGAACATGAGAATCAGAGTTGCCGTAGTTCGGCAAAACAACTCTAAGCATGGCTTACACAGGAAGCAAGCCACACAGACTTGACTTGCACAGGAAGCAAGTCAAGCACAACCTACCTTGTACAAGGGCAAGTCTAAGCTACACCTAAAGAGGCAAAGCAAACAGGCAATCACAAAAAGCACACTCTATATGCATACAAGAGGCTCACACAAGGGTTAGGCACTAGGGCCAACTGGAATAGGGTAAGTGTGCTCTTAACCTTGCCATTGAGAGGCTAAGGTGAAGCAGATGAAAGGATGAAGTGAGGATAAGACCTCACAGCTCTTATCCCTGGCCAGGGAGAGCTAATAGACAAATGAGCATGGGTCCAGAAAGTGGGAACCCTTCTATACTCGAAGACTCTGACACTGTACACTTTGTACAAGATCTTGGGTTTGTATCCCAATGCATCAACACACAGCAGTGTGAGCAGAGGGATGACACAACAAGAGTAGTGGGGGATAGATTGCATATCCCTACCTTCCACCAATTGCCTTACTTGAAGGACTTTTCCTGCTTGGGACAATTTTAAACACACACAAGCATGGCCTCTTAAGGAGGACTTCAGACAGTTTGCCCGGCCAAGTAACAGGCCGGGTCTCCAGACTACATGAAGTAACAGAGATTATACCTCAAGCAAGTTGCTAAAAAGCAAAGCAAAGCAAGTTCAGAGAACTTAAGCAACTAAAGTACCTAAAAAAGTCAAACCAATCAGTATGCAATTCAACAGTTAAAAGCAAAAGGAATGGGATCCACAGACAAAACAGATGATCAATTGTGCAAAGCACAAGACTCAAACACATGAGTCAAACCTACAAAACAAAGGTTAGCATATGATAAACAATCAAGTTCAAACAAGTTGAATGATCTTTGAGGCATTGGTGCTTAACCTGAAACAGGAACTCAATTTGTAAGCTCAAAAGACCACTAGGACTAGCCTAGGGTCAAGGATGAAAGAAAAAGTCAAAACAGCAAAGAAAAGTCAACCAAAGTCATGTTCAAACATTTAAGAAGCAATCTCAATTGGATTCACAATCAAATCATGCATCATTGTCATTTCATACACAAAAGAATGCAAAGCATGGCAAAGGAAAGCACAAATAGGTCAACAGCAAGACTTCATTCAAAAGTCAACCCAAACAATCCCAAAAATTATCAAATAAATCACATCCAATCCTAACATCTAGCATGGCAAGCATGTCAAATTTCATGGCAATTGGATGAGAGGAAGGCAATCAATTAAAATCAAGAAGTCAAACCAAATTTAAGCATGCACAATGAAAGTCAATAAACATGGGTCAACTTCAAAAAATCATATCAAATTGAAAACAGAAGAGAAATGAATGAGATTAACACCAATGCAAAGCTCAAGATGTCTAGTTATCACATATGAAATTTCATGATCATACAATAAGATATGAGAATTTCCCAAAGGATTTGGCAACATGTAGCACAAAAAGTCAACCATTGACTAGGCAGGGAAGAAAATTCTCAAATAAATGGAAAACAGCACAATCAATTCCAAGAAAATTCACACATGAATTAGACATGTAAGGGAGGGATCATGCAAAATTTGGGGTCATTTGGAGGTAAGGAAGCATGTCAACCAAAATTGGGAAAATGCACATCATTGGTGTGACACAAATTGTCACACCCTACTTCAAAAAATCAAAGCTCACACACCACATATGATAAATGCACAAACTTTATATCAAAACAAAGGTGAATGAGTCTAGTTTCTCCACAAAAAATTTCAGGGGCAATGGATACATTCTCATCATTTCACAAAAGTTTTGGCACAGGGTATCACATAGGCATACATGTCAAGAAAACTCATACCATTTAAAATCCAGCCAACCAAAAATTAATTAAAAATCATGATTAAATACTATACATCTTCATGGACATGATGCAAAAATTGGCATGATTTTTGGATGAATAATGAAGGAGAAATGGATTTTACAAGATGAGTAACAAATTGTAGCAAACATGAATACATAACATGGCATGGAGAGTCAAAGTGGTCAGCGCATGGCATTTTTGTAAATCCTGGCAACATTAAGCAAAACGCAGAGTTTTGGGGAAGGAAATGAAATGTTCTGATTGGTCCTCACCAATAGAACAGTAACTCGGCCAATGGATGTTCATTGTTCTGGGTTCAAAAACCCTAGGGTTTTAGCAGCATGGTTTCATCATTCAACTTCATCATAGCAAAACAAATTCAAACGAAATCATACAATCCACATGGCAACATAATCAGAATGCTCATGCAACATATAACAACTGCACATTAGACATGATTCTGGGAAAATTCTGGGCAGAGCTTAAGGTATAACATGAACAGCATGTGTTCATCATCAACATTCAATCATGATTTCGAAATGTCCAGAAATAAAATTTAAACACACCAATGGCATCAGCAAACATCAGGCATGCGTATTCTAAACATATTTCTCATTGAATCAACAGTATCCAAACAAATCGATTGAAAACAACTTCAAGCATGAAAAATGAAATTTAGATTTCTCTCAGCATAATCAACCAATTAACGTGATGTAAGTAGCAATGGACTCAGTGATGCATACTCTACCAGAAACATACCATAGATTGGAAAAAAGGGAGGGTCGAAATCTTACTTGGTTGTGAAGAAAATCGAGATGCCGTGGTTGTTTGATGGATGCAGCTTGAAACAGATGCTCACAATGCTATGGAATGATGGAATCTTGAAGTTGTTTGGCTCAATGGTGCATGAAAACTTCCACAACTCAAATTGCCATTGTTGGTTCTTGAAGAAAACAGAACAAAAGAGAGGGTTCCAGCTGGGATTTACCACTTGAATAAGCCTACAAATGTTGTCTAGATGATGGAACCAAGAAGAAAACTCGAGGGTTTTTGAGAGTTGAGCAGAATTTTGCTATTTGGTAAAAATGCAAAATGAGAGAGTGTGAAGGTTTTCTGTTCGATGGAGGCTGTCTAGGGTTCTGAAATGTCAGAAAATGAACTTATATATTTCTGTTTTACATTAGCTTAACAGATGCTAATCATGTTTTTGCTAAATGAAGTGAAAATGGCCATTTGCTAATTTTTGCACAAGTGAAGAATGGAGGTGTGAGTTGCACGGTTGGGCTTGAAAACAGGCTGTAAACAGACCTTTGTTTCTGCTGTTTTTGGTTTGCTTATGAGTGGTTAACTTGTTTTGCTCTTTTTTGATTCCAATTTGCAAAAATACCAAGTTATGCACCTTATGCCAAAATGGTAATAGGATAGTAGCATGAGCATGAAATTTGACTTGGAACATGTTGCAAATAGCATATGAAACAAATCCCAATTGGCCAAATGGTATGAAAATCAATAATTCAAAAAGTCAAAGGTTGGTCAAACTTGATTTTAAATGAAACAAGTCCAAAAATGCCATTTTGATTGGTAAGGTTTTGGTGAATGAAATTTATATTTTTGGAAAGAGGAGGAAAAATGTGGTTTGTAGGAAAAAACCCCACCAAATTTGGCCTTATGGTTCAAGAGATATGGCTTGTTGAAGTTCACAAATTTCTGAAATTGAATTGCTCATATCTTGACAACCACACATGGGATTTGAGAGTTCTTGGACTTTTTGAAAATGGGAGGACAATATCTTCAACTTTCATGTTGGGAAAAAATTCATTTGAAGCTTGTATCATGATGCAAGTTGAGGATCAAGAAGTTTCCATTTTTGGCAGTTAAAATTACAGGTCCAGTTTCTATTTTGGGAAATTTTCTGATTGGCTTCAAATTCTTCCATGATGTTGATTGCCATGATATATGAGGCCTATTAGGACATGAATAAGCTCTCTCAAACCATTTCCATCCATCAAAACCATAGAATCAACCACAGTTGACCAACTTTGACTTTTCTAGAGTTTTGGACTGTCTGTGCATGAACTGATGAATTCCAAACCCTAACTCCTTGAGACCTTGACTTCAAATGATGTCCCATGTTGTATGGACTCTTGATTATTGATCATGGTGCCCAAATTCCACAAGAATGGCCACCATCCACTGCTTTGACTGACTGTTGACTTTCTAGGGTTTTTGCCTGGCTACGCATGAACTGATGACCTTTGAGCCCTCAACCCTTGACTTGAACACTTCAAATGGACCCTCTAGCCATGTGAACTTATTGGACAAACCCTAGGGCCTTGGCTCCTTGAGAAACACCCTTGCTTGCTTGGTTGACTGATCTCCTGATCAGTTTGACCTAATTCTTTGCTTGCTTGCTCTTGAGGCAACTGGGGACAATGCAAATGCTATGCAATGGATCATGATATGCTATGACCTAATATGAGATGGTATGCACAATGATAGGTGCAAATTTGAGGTGCTACACCTGTTAACTCAGATGTAGTCAAAAAATACTTCGCATAAATTGACCCGCTGGACAAAAAGAATAAAAGAATCCAGGCAAAAATGGGCATCCCGGCGAACCAAAAAACAGAAAGAAAAGGTTCGGGCAAAAGTTAGGGATAAAAATGAAAAAATTGTACACCCGGTAAGTCGAAAACCCGCAAGGGCGGCTTAGGCAAAAATGGGTATCCCGGTGGATTGAAAACCCGAAAGGGCGATCCAGCCAAAAGAGGGATTAAAGCGAAGACTACAGTCTGAGTTGTCTGTACTTCATCGTGCTTTGTCAGCTGCCATCTCGAAAGATGTGATCGGTCCAGTAAGTCTTCTCAGAAAGCAAGGAGTTGGGAGGAAACTGATGATCTATGGGTTATAACAGAGTTGGGAAACAGTGGATGCCGTGTTCACATTGCCATTAGGATAGTTTATTTTCCTTTTGTGCGCAATTACCTCTTCCTAGGAATTGCTTCCCGATGTATTTGCCTTTTCAGGCACATTTTCAATCAATAAAAGTCGTTATTCAGATAAATTGCTCTTTTGTTTTTACTTTTACTGTTTTGTTTGCAAAAACGTCCGAATTTTTGATAAACATTGCATCTAAAAACATGAAGGCTAAACAATAACGTGCAAAAGATTAAAACATTTGAAAATCATTTTGAATGTTGAGGACACTTGAACGTATCTTGTCCACGTACCCCCTGGGGCATATGTTGTTCCGTTGTGCAAGGCGTCACCTGCAATCATTTCTCCAGCAGTTCTTTCCCCAGACAGAGTCATTCTCCTAGTTATGGATTGGTTAAGTCTTCCCCAGCGAAGCAATCATTTCTCCAGCAGAGTTCATCCTACCAGTAGATTGGACGAGTTTCCATAGCAGGTCGATACCTGCATCCCCCAGCCGGAATGTGTTTCTACTTGTGAATTATGTGGGTCGTCCCCGGCGGAGTAACAGATATTTCCCAAAGCAGAGTTTATCGTATCTGAGGTCTGTACGAGACTTATCCCCAGAGAGTTGCCTGGTTTTGTCTTCCCTAGTGGAGCAGTTATTTCCCCAAGCGGAATCTTTGTGTATTGATTGGGATATCTCCAGCAATTTACTTTTGTCTGTAGCAAGTGGTTTGCTTACTCCCCAGCGAGTTACCTTGTCTTCCCCTAGTGGATTTGTATGGATGGTTCCCCAACAGTTGCTTTGTTCCCCCCAGTGGATTGTATTGGAGTTTTCTCAGCACAGTCGTCCTGTGTATTCCCAGCGGAGTTTCATCATATTGCATTGCATGTAGTAAATCATTGCATCCTCAAAACTGCGTAGCATTTCCATTCCTTATGGAGCATTACGCCATAGAAAAATTCAAACATATGCATTCATGTGTTCGAAACTCCATCAGATTGCATCCCCGGCAGAGACAGATCATTTTATCCAACATCAGCATAGCACGTCTGCTACAGTCGCTTCGACAGCATTCAGAATTGACATCCCCACAGAGGTTTATTTCCTCACCCGATGGTGATAGAAAGTTTGTTTCTCCCCAGTGAGACTCCGAGCAAGGGATCAGCCTTGCCTTGACATATCTAAGATGTCGTCCTTGTGATACCAGTAAGTGTCATGTCAGCACCCACGTGTGTTTCTTTTTGGTGTCGGTAAACACCATTGTTTCGGTGTCGGTAAACATCGAGTCTCACCCAGTCATCGGTAAATGTCTGGTCCTTTTTGGTGTCGGTAAACACCATTGTTTCGGTGTCGGTAAACATCGAGTCTCACCCAGTCATCGGTAAATGTCTGGTCCTTTTTGGTGTCGGTAAACACCATTGTTTCGGTGTCGGTAAACATCGAGTCTCACCCAGTCATCGGTAAATGTCTGGTCATTTTTTTGGTGTCGGTAAACGCCATTGCTTCGGTGTCGGTAAACATCGAGTCTTTCCTTCAGTCATCGGTAAATGTCTGATAATTCCCCAGCTAGAAATCCCCAGTAGAGTCATCTGTAAATGTCCTATCTGGTTTCCAGTTACGAATATTTGTTTGTCTCTCCCCAATAAATTTCTCATCCCCAGTCATCGGTAAATGTCTGGTCATTTTTTGTTCTCTTGTCAATAAAATCAAAATCCCCAGAAGTCGTCGGTAAACGTCTTGTCTGGTTCTACCACAAAGATTTTTGTTCCTCTCCAAGCAGAGATGCCATCGGTAAATGGCCCAGTTTTCTTCGATATCGGTAAATATCGAATTCCCAGTTGCAGCAGCCATCGGTAAATGGTCTTGCTTCCTTTCTACATCAAATTATTTCCCAGCAACCATCGGTAAATGGTCTTGCTGAAGTTGATATCGGTAAATATCAAGTTTTTAACCATCGGTAAATGGTTCTGTTTTTCTCAAGTTGTTTTCCCAGCAGCCATCGGTAAATGGTTTGGCTGAAGTTGATATCGGTAAATATCAAGTTTTAACCATCGGTAAATGGTTTTCGCTTTTCAGAAGTTGTTTTCCCAGCAGCCATCGGTAAATGGTCTTGCTGAAGTTGATATCGGTAAATATCAAGTTTTTAACCATCGGTAAATGGTTCTGTTTTTCTCAAGTTGTTTTCCCAGCAGCCATCGGTAAATGGTTTGGCTGAAGTTGATATCGATAAATATCAAGTTTTAACCATCGGTAAATGGTTTTCGCTTTTCAGAAGTTGTTTTCCCAGCAGCCATCGGTAAATGGTCTTGCTGAAGTTGATATCGGTAAATATCAAGTTTTAACCATCGGTAAATGGTTTTCGCTTTTCAGAAGTTGTTTTCCCAGCAGCCATCGGTAAATGGTCTTGCTGAAGTTGATATCGGTAAATATCAAGTTTTTAACCATCGGTAAATGGTTCTGTTTTTCTCAAGTTGTTTTCCCAGCAGCCATCGGTAAATGGTTTGGCTGAAGTTGATATCGGTAAATATCAAGTTTTAACCATCGGTAAATGGTTTTCGCTTTTCAGAAGTTGTTTTCCCAGCAGCCATCGGTAAATGGTCTTGCTGAAGTTGATATCGGTAAATATCAAGTTTTAACCATCGGTAAATGGTTTTGTTTTTCAGAATTTGTTTTCCCAGCAGCCATCGGTAAATGGTCTTGCTGAAGTTGATATCGGTAAATATCAAGTCTCCAGTTTTCCAACCATCGGTAAATGGTTTTGCTTTTCTGAATTTGTCGTGCAGTTGTCATCGGTAAATGATGTGGTTCTTCTTGTATTATATCCAGTCGGTGCAAATTTCTCCGGTTCTTTGGTATTCAATCCCTGTTTACCCTGAAAGTCTGACAGCCGTTGCTATCATCCGTTCGGGTTCCCAGCTTATTGAATAGGGGCAGCTGTAGCACCTCAAATTTGCACCTATCATTGTACATACATTCTCATATTAGATCATAACATAACATGGTCCACTGCATAGCATTGCATTGTCCCATTTGCCTCAGGTGCAAGCCAATCAAGAGAATTAGGTCAAACTGATCAGGAGATCAGTCAACCAAACAAGCAAGTGTGTTTCTCAAGGAGCCAAGGCCCTAGGGTTGGTCCAACATGTTCACATGACTTGGGGATCCATTTGAAGTGTTTAAGTCAAAGATTGGATGCTCAGAAGTCATCCGTCAATGCACAGTCAGTCAAAAACCCTAAAAAGTCAAACTTGGTCAACTGGGTTTGATTTTATGGTTTTGATGGATGGATTTGGTTTGAGAGAGCTTATTCATGTCCAAATAGGCCTCATATATCATGGCAAACATCATCATTGAAGAATTTGAAGCCAAATCAGAAATTTCCAAAAATAGAAACTGGACCTGTAATTTTAACCGCCAAAAATGGAAACTTCTTGAGCCTAAACTTACATCATGATACAAGCTTCAAATGAATTTTTTCCCAACATGAAAGTTGAAGATCTTGTTCTCCCATTTCCAAAAAGTCCAAGAACTCTCAATTCCCATGCATGGTTGGCAAGATATGATCAATTCATTTTCAAAAATTCTTGAACTTCAAAAGGCCATATCTCTCAAACCATTTGGCCAAATTTGGTGAGGTTTTTTCCAACAAGTCATATTTAACCTCCTCTTTCCAAAAATGTAATTTTCATGCACCAAAACTCTATGGATCAAAATGGCATTTTTCACTATCATGTTTAAATTTCAAGTAAGGGTGAAAAGTGACTTTTTGATTTAAGCATTTCCAACCAATTGTGCCATCCAAATATGTTCAGATACATTATTTATGACTTCTTGCAAGCCCAAATTCGTGGCCTTTGCTTATGCACCATCCCATATGGACAAATGTGGCAACTTAGCAATTTGATTCATTAAGCAAAATGGTGATTAGCATACATGGATTAAAACTTAAACAGACAATATATACTCATTTTCTGACCATTGTGAAGCCCTAGCAGCCATTGTGCACACAGAAAATATCACTCTCTCCAAATTTTCATTTTCTCTCATTCTTGAAAAATCTGCAAAAACTCAAAACACTCGAGCTGGCCTTGGTTGCTGCATGACATACTACCACTTTTGAGCCCTTTGAAAACCAAAAACACCAACTGGAAGCTCATTTCCCATTCTGTTTCTTCAAGCTACATCAATGGCAAATTTCGATTTAAGCTGGATTTGAGTTTGTTGAGCTAAACTTCTTCAACCATTCATCAATACCAACTACAAGCTTCATCTGTTTTGAGCCAACACATCCAAACAACACCTGTTTCATCATTTTCTTCAAGATCAAGTAAGAATTCGATTTTCTCTATTCATTAAACCATGATATGCTTTAGTTAGATCTTGCCTTGCTGGTCACCATGGACTTTGAATCGTGCAAAATGATTGAGTGATGAGTGTGAAATTTGATTTTTAAGATTGATGGTGAAATATGTTTTTGCTTGATTCTTGTTTGATAGCTCGATTTGATAGAAGTTAGGGTCGGATTGTGTTTGTACATGATTATATGAGTTGATTGGTATGCTTATGGATCATTTCTGGAACAAAGTATTTTCCACGACTTTGAAGAAGATGAATGTGATCACTGTGCGCTAAAACCCTAGGAGATTTGCCCAGATTTTCCCTTGTCTTTGTTTGGTTGCTGAGAATTGTGTATTTGCATGGGAAACTACTGTTTGATTACCATGCTACCTATCACTGCTTGCCACGCCCAGAATCGCTACACACCGTTTCATTAAAAGTTCCCACTATTTACAAAACTGCCATTCCCGTGCCTCATGTCCCATTAAATCCATGTTGTTTTATTTGTTTATTTCATTTTGATGCATCAATTTACAAAAATCATATCTCATCCATTTGTGATCCAAATTTCATGGGAATTTTTGCATTATGTTCTGCTTGATCTCTACTTTGTTATCATGATTTTTCCAGAATTTTTGCAAGGATAGATTTTAATTGGTGCTAGGGTTTTGTTCATGTGCTCATATTTTGTACCTTTTGCCAAATCATTTGTGAAATGGTGATGCATTATCCATTTGATCTGAAAAATTTTGTGCATAAACTAGACACATCCATGGTGATTTTGGTGTAGAGTTTATGAATTTATCTTATCTGGATTGTGAGTTATGAATTTTTGAAGTAGGGTGTGACAATTTGTGTCACACCATTGATGTGCAACTTGTTGATTTTTGTAGCCATGCCTATTGACCTCCAAATGAATTGATTTTTTGTATGATTGAGCTTGAATATGTCTAGTTTGCATATGATTTTTTGTGGATTTGTTTATGGAATTTTTCATTTGTTTGAGATTTTCTCCCCTGTTTGACCAAAATGTTGACCTTATGTGATGCATGTGCCCATTTGTTTTGTGAAATGCTCATACTTTATTAGATGGACATGAAATTTGATATGTGATTACTAGACATCTTAATCTTTGACATGGTTTTAGTCCCATTCATTTATCATATTCCATCCCTGATTTATGATTTTTTCAAGTTGATGCATATTTGGTTGACTTCTTTGAGCATGTTCAAAATTGCCTTGCCTTTCTGATTTTCATTGACTATCTTCTACTTGTCCAAATGAGATGAAATTTGACATGCTTACCATGCTGTGGGTTGTGATTGATCATGATTTATTTGGTGATTTTTGAAAATGTTTGAGTTTACTTTTGATGCAAGTCTTGCTGTTGACTCCTATGAGCTTCTAAATACCATGCCTTGACTTAAATTGTTCATGAAATGATGATGATAATTGATATGAATGTGAAACAAATTGGTATTGTTTCTTGATTGATTGAACATGATTTTGGATGTTTTCCATTTGCTGTTTTAATCTTTTCATGCCCTTTTGACCCTAGGCTTGCCCTAGTGGTCCTGTTACTCACCTTTGAGCTCATGTTTTCAGGTTGACCAACAAACGACCAATGAGACCAATTCTTTTTGATTGAGCTTGCTTGAATATCATTGATTAACTTGTTTGTTTTGTAGGTGGCTTGGCTCACATGCCTTGAGCCTTGTGCCTTGCACATTCACTTGCTTATGATTAACTGTTGATGTCTGTTTCCTTTTGCTTTGTTTTGAAGTTGCATACTAATGTCTGCTTGACTATTTCAGGTGCTTTTAGTTGCTCAGTTCCTTGTGAACTTTTGCTTTGCTTTGCTTGTATAAGCAATTTGCATTGAGGTATATTTCTAATCTTCATGTAGTCTGGAAGACCTGGCCTGTTACTTGGCCAGGCACCTGTCTGAAGTCCTCCTTAAGAGGCAATGTTTGTGACTGTTTACATTTGTCCTTGTACATATGCAAAGACCTCCTAAGTGAAGAGGCAATTGGCAGAACCCAAGGGATATGCAATCTATCCCCTGCTATTTTGTGTGTCATCTGCTTTGCTCACACCACTGTGTTGATGCATTGCAGATACAAACCCAAGATCTTGTACAATTGTACAGTTGAGTCAGTTTCAAATGTGTAGAAGGGTTCCCACCTTCTGAACCCACACATTCTTGTCTTAAGCTCTCCCAGGCCAGGGATAAGAGCTGTGAAGTCTTATCTTCACTCACCTTTCATCTGCTTCACCTTAGCCCCTCAATGGCAAGGTTAAGAGCAACATCTACCCAGTTCCAGAGGTTTGTTTGTTGAGGTTGATATGACCCCTCGACTAAAACCTAGCCTTGATGTTTGAGCCCCTTGTTGGTGTGTTTATTTCATGCTGTATGTGCTTGTGTGGTGTGATTGTATCCCCTAGGTTTGCTAGACTCCGCGTAGTCTCGTTTGCATGTCAATTAAGGTAGCACGGTTCCTTCGTATAGGACTTCCTTTCTTGCTTGAGCTTTCCTAAAACACAAACAAACATTATCCCCTCTAAAGGATACGTCCACTCCTTCTACTACAGGTGAGTAAGTCTCCAAAGGTCGAGCATCAGGTAGATTGCGCAGTGACGTTGTCCACTTAAAAAACACAAACCAACGGGAATAGTTTAGCCGAACTACGGCAACTCTGATTCTCATGTCCAGATGAGATACGTAGGCACGAGATGCGATGTCTTGTCGAGTTTGACTAACAACTAACACTAATTCTTTTCTCTCGCCCTCGTTGCGATTGAGACCTCCCTTTCTCTTGCCCTAGTTGCAATCGAGACCCTTGCTTCCTGTGCGAGTTAGGTTGGTGTGGCTTGCTTCCTGTGCAAGTCATGTTTAGGATAGGCTTGCTTCCTGTGCAAGTTAGCTAGAAACCTTAACTTAGGGACGACTTTGCATGACAACATCTAGGCTCGAGTCGTAGTCTCCCTAGTGTTGTGTCTCCCTCTGTTGTCTGGTTAGGCTAGTTCTTTTTCCCTGCGTAGGGGAACTACGTCGCCCTGATCCTCATACCAGATGAGGTACGTAGGCAGGAGATGAGCTGATCTCTCCGGGCGCCTTTTTTCTTTTTCCGCCCTTTTTCTTTTTCCACCTTTTGTCTTCAACCCCTCTGTGTGTGTTGTTGTGTGCTTGGAAGCTGATGTAAGTCCATCGAGTCGGGCGTTCGGGTTCGAGTGTGGTTTTGTTTGGTCCGGATGCTGATGTAAGCCCAGTGATTGGCATTCAGGCTCCACGTTTGCCCTTGCCTGTGTTTGTTTGTGTGCGTGTCAGCCGAGCTACGAATGCTCTGATTCTCCTTCGTCCAAGGAGATACGTATGCATAGGATGCGACATCCTAGCGAGCATGTGTCGTTTCCCCAGTCCGAACTACTTCGACTCTGATGTCTATGCCTGATAGACTAAGTAGGCCCAGGATGCGATATCCTGCCGAGTCAGTTTCAGTCTGTTTTCTTGTGTCTCTTTCAGCCAGTGTGTGTGTTTGAGCAGTGTTTTAGCAACCATTTTCCTTCCTATTGTGCGTGGATCCCGTCGAGTACGACGGATGCGTAAGGGTGCTAATACCTTCCCTTCGCATAACCGACTCCCGATCCCATTCTCTTTGGTCGCGAGACCATGTTCTTTCCTAGGTTTACTCTGAGCGTTTCCTTTCCCTCTTTTGGGATAAATAACGCACGGTGGCGGCTCTGTTGTTCTTCGTTTCCCGCCGGTTTTTCGCGTAATGCGACAGTTACATGCAGGCTGTAACCGATTACCAAAAAGTTGTAACCAGTTACAACTTCAAAATTTCCAATTCCGAGGAAAATGGAAGACCAGAGCAACATGTCATCAAAGCTCGAAATGAAGAAAATGTCAAAAGGTTAACAAGGCAAATGGGGTTTTCCTCAGAGACTCCAAGATTGTGAGCTTTTCCTAGACAACTTAGTCCATTTTGCACTTATGGACGAACTCGAACCCGTTAATACGAAAGAGGTCTTGAGTGGTCTAAAGTGGATTTGTGCTATGAAGGAGGGGCTGGAATCCATTGAAATGAACAATACTTGGGAGTTAGTTGATCTACAAAAAGGGAAAACGCCAATTGGTGCCCTAGCCAATCCAATTGGCGCCTATGTGTAAGGTTTAAGAGGAGGCGCCAATTCAATTGGCGACACCCTTAAAAAAGCCTCAAATAACAAAACCTCCAACATGAAAATTGTAGATCTTTTCAAGACAATGAATTTCGACATAAATTTTGCATCATTTGGATTTTTTATGAGAAAGTTAAGGGCAGTTGAAGTTGGACTTCTGATTTTTTCAACTGTTATCTGACCAATAATGTTTTGTATTATCGCATGTGTTTCTTTTAGAATTATGAAAATTTTTCCAACATAACAATTGAATTAGACATATCAAATTTTCCAATGCACTTGGTCCCACCTCAAAATAATTAAAAATGAGTGAGTTAGGCCCTTGCGAAGTTGACCCAAAATTAGGGTTTCTGTCAAAACATGTGTATGTGAATTTTGCCAAAAGGGACCAACTTCAAGCCCTTATGTTTGAATGATAAAAGCCTCAAATGACAAAACCTTCAACACACAAGTTGTAGATCTTTTCAAGACAATGAATTAGGACTAAAATTTTGCATCATTTTCATTTTTTATGAGAAAGGTATGGGCACCTGAAGTTGGACTCTTTGACATTTCAATTGTTATGTGGCCTATAATATTTTGTATTATCACATGTGTTTATTTTAGAATTATGAAATTTTGTCCAACATAACAATTTAAGTAGATATCTCAAACTTTCCAATTCACTTTGTCCTACCTCAAAATAATTAAAAATGAGTGAGTTAGGCCCTTGCGAAGTTGACCCAAAATTAGGGTTTCTGTCAAAACATGTGTATGTGAATTTTGCCAAAAGGGACCAACTTCAAGCCCTTCTGTTTGAATGATAAAAGCCTCAAATGACAAAACCTTCAACATAAAAGTTGTATATCTTTTCAATACAATGAATTCGGACTAAAATTTTGCATCATTTTCATTTTTTATGAGAAACGTATAGGCACCTGAAGTTGGACTCTTTGACATTTCAATTGTTATGTGGCCTATAATGTTTTGTATTATCACATGTGTTTATTTTAGAATTATGAAATTTTGTCCAACATAACAATTTAAGTAGACATCTCAAACTTTCCAATGCACTTTGTCCCACCTCAAAATCATAAAAAATGAGTGAGTTAGGTCCTTGGGAAGTTGATCCAAAATTAGGGTTTCAGTCAAAACATGTGTATGTGAATTTTGCCCAAATGGAGTTTAGACAAAGAAACCTAATGTTTGGAGTTTACACAAAGATAAATTTGATATAATACGACTTGATATTAATAAAATTTGGAGTTTACACAAAGAAACCTAATGGTGATGACCGGGATCACCTAACCGACCTCCGGTCCCACATCCCCTAGCTACCCTAACCCTTGGCCCTAACCCACGTTGATGATTCTGCACTGGTGTTTGTTCATCTGAGGGGCCAGGAGCATCATTACCTCCTACAGAAGAAGGTCCGTTGAGGTATTCAGCCAAGTCAGCATAGTCTTCAGTATTTAATGATGGTGTACCGCCGTAGCTGAGCTCATGACCCATGCCAGAGAAGTTGGGATGTGGTTGACTCATGGATGGGCGACCGGGACGGTTGAAGGGAGACATGGGTGTGAATGATGCATCTAGGGAAAGGTTGGAAAGGTTGTTGTGGGGTGTTTGGAAGAGATAGGGTTGTGGGATGTTTTGGTTTTTTGATGTTTGGGCTTCTTGGCTACGGTAGGAGGAGGGGCGGTTGGTGTTTTGGCTAAGGCGACTTTGGTAGGGTGATGGTGTGGGTGTGAAGCGATGTTTGGTCTCAGGTTGATGGTCAATTTGTTGGTGGTGGTATGGGGTATGTTCTTGGTATTGGGGTTGGGTGAATGGCATGTTTTGGTTGTATGTTTGTGTGTTTGTGGAATGGAAAGTTTGACGGATAAGGGGTTGTGAGTAACCGGGTTGAGAATGTTGTTGGGGGTTAGATGTTGATCCTTCTTGTGTGTAACTTGTCTGGCGTGGGTCGTAGAGGTACATATCATCAGTGATGAATTGAAAACCAACCGATTTGTACCAAGCCATATAAGTACGACTTGGTTTTACCTCATTTGGCATGACTGCGTCAGTTAAGACATGGTCATGACGGTGCTTCCACTTGCGACACTCCGATCTTGCGAAGGTTTGCCAAGGGTTGAAGTTCCATTGGTCGTTCACTTTACGCATATGCCATTCTCCTAGGCTAGCTGGGGGATCTGGGATATTCTGGACCATACCGAACTGCAGCTTCACACGATCGATGTTGTGCATCTCCACAGTTGTGAACCGTATTATCGGGGTGCATGCTGTCCATACGGTTGCGTCTTCAGCGTTGACCTCATGCTCATGATCCAGATTAAGGTATGGACGCCAAATGAACTGAAATGTTAAAGAAGATAGGATTATAATGAATGTAGAAAAAGTTAACATAATATAACAAAATAATGAAGTTATTTTGCTTACGCCTGTCGGTCGAAGGTGATCCAACAGGTTGCGATACTGAGTAATACAGTGTCTCGGACATCTGCTGTAACTCATACCACGTGCCGACCATCTATACCAAAAAGTTTAAAAAAAATAGTTTGAGGTAATAAACTTTAAGGAAGTAAGTAAAGATATAGCAATGTAAACAACTTACTTTTTTGCATATGGAAAAGTGAAAGGGTTGTTATTAACCGGTGCTAGCGACGGTAGTCTTGACCAACCCCATGCTTGTAGCAAAACAGCACATCCAGAAAATGTAGATGTGTCTTTGTGGGAGTTTTTGCACAACGAACTATAGAGATAGGCTCGACAAGCAGATCCCCAACTGTAACTACCTATTCTACCTACATATCTAAGTAGAGGTAAGTACATAATATGCATGCTAGAACCACTACCTTCGGGAAATAAAAAGGATCCTATTAACAGCATAATGTAACACCTAGTTTTTATTATTCGAGCATCTTCGGTAGAATGCTCATCTAAATATAAACTATTATAATATGACTTTAGGCGTGACAATAGTATACCTTGACCTCTAGCATTATCATCTAACAAATCAGTGTCTAAAAGCTCCATGCAAATTGAATTTGCATAGTTGGTCTTACCATTAACAGCTTTGCCTTCAATTCGTAGTCCTAAAAGCATGTAGACGTCTTCTAACGTCACGGTACACTCACCGGTTGGAAACCAAAATGTGTGTGTCTCTGGCCTCCATCTTTCGCATAAGGCTAGAATGAAATTGTTATCTATAGACCAAGACATAATCTTGCTAATATGACCAAAATCGGCGAGTTCAACATAAGGTTGAATCATCGGGTCCATTGGGACAAATTCGTGGACTCGAGTTCGAAACCTTGATACATCCTATAATAGAAATAATATAACACTTGACTAAGTTGGTATTTCAAAATAAAATGGGGTTGGTGAAGATGAAAGATAAAAAGTTAACAAAAGAAAAAACTTACATATGTTGCGATGTTTGCAACTGTTCCTCTGTGTGCTTCGCCCATTGTGAGTAAAGACATATTGTTGGGGAGTTGGTGTAGATGAAACTAGAAGATGTTGTTGAAGATGAAATTGTAAAAGAAGTATTGTAGAGGAAGTAGTGAGAATGTTGGAGTGGAAGAAGTGGTGAAGGAGTGGATGTATTTATAGGCAAATGGAAAAGAGCATGAAAATTTGTGTTTGCATGGTGTCGCCAAATGAATTGGCAACCATGTACAATCCTAAAAAGGGGTCGCCATTCAAATTGCCGCCTCCATAGGGACATGCATGCAAGGCTAGGTCTGAATGCTTGGTTTCGAGGTCTGAATGCATGGTGTCTCCACTTGAATTGGCGACCATGTACAAGGATTAAGTGGAGGCGCCAATCCATTTGGCGACACCATCTGCATGTCTGACACGTGGTTGTCTTGTCTCCTGCATGCTGAACAAGTCACTTGTTGATGGTTTGCATGACTGACACATCATCTCTGACTATCTTACATGTCCGACACTTGGCTGTCTTGTCTCCTGCATGCTGATGACTAACTTCTTGATAGCTTACATGGTTGACACATCATCTCAGACTGTCTTGCATGACTGACACATCATCTCTAACTATCTTACATGTCCGACACGTGGCTGTCTTGTCTCCTGCATGCTGATGACTAACTTCTTGATAGCTTGCATGGTTGACACATCAACTCAGACTATCTTGCATGACTGACACGTCATCTCAGAACTATCTTACATGTCTAACACGTGACTGTCTTGTCTCCTGCATGCTGAAGAGTCACTTCTTAATAGCTCGCATGGTTGACACATCAACTCAGATTGTCTTGCATGACTACCCACATCAACTCAGACTAGCTACCATGTGAGACACTGATACCATCTATTTAAGTGTCTTACTATTAACATCCAAGACACTTCACTCACATTCATCTGCAGTAGGAAAATAGTTTTCATCTCCACAATGTCATCTTCATCATTATACAGTGTCAACGTTCACTGCAACGGTGAAACTTTTGAGTCTGAGCTTCATGGTTTTTGTTTTCGAAACACTGATACCATTAGAATCACGATCAAGAGAAATGCAACCTTTTTGCATTTGAAAAAAAGAATACAATCCTTTATAGGATCGGGTATTGTGTCAAACATCACATATCAAAATCCAATATTTTTTGAGAATGGTCAATGCAAGTTTTTCCCCCTTAAGGTACGAGACGATGAAGATGTTGAATACATGTTTGTTAGTCATGAACATTCAGGCAACAATTGTATCAAGTTGTACATTACTCTACAACCATGTATACCATCTCAACAGTCTCAACTAACCGATCAGGATGAAGCTGGTCAAGATGATGCAGATGATGCACAATGGTCAGATGAACTCAACCCAGAAGCAGAAGTAGAAGTCGACGTTGTTGATGAAGAAGAAGAGGAGACCGAGATACAGGTTGATCACATGCTGAACAACGACGATGAAGATGATGATCAACCACCACCAATACCTCCTAGTCATGTCTACAATCCGCCTCAACATATGACAAATATGGATCTTCACGACGATGAAACATCCGACAGTGTCTTCTATAATCCGTATCCGAGACCAGTGGGCGAATTAAAGGTGGGAGACATGTTTCGTACCAAAGAAGAATGTGTTTTGGCAATCAAAAAATTCCACATGAACAACTTTGCTGACTTTACAGTGAAACGCACTGATTCTAGAAGGTATGTTATCGAATGTCATAACATGCTTTGTAAGTTTCGTTTGGCTGCGTCTTACAAGAAGAAAAATGACTCTTGGGAGATCGCTTCAATAGACCCACCGCACAGTTGCGTTGCAACTAACGTTGAACAAGATCACCGTAAACTGAGCACATCTTTGATATGTCAAGACATTCTGCCATTGGTAAATAAAGATCCATCAGTGAAGGTGAGTATAATTATATCCCATATCCGAACAACATATAATTATACTCCATCTTACAAGAAAGCATGGATTGCAAGGACAAAGGCTGTTGAACAGGTTTTCGGCAACTGGGAGGATTCATTCAAGGAATTTCCACGGTTTTTATGGGCATTAAAAACATATGTCCCAGGAACTGTGGCAATTATGGAGACAGTTCCAGCAATGATACTAGACGGAACCTGTGCTACAGGTAATAGAATATTTCACCGTCTCTTTTGGGCATTTGACCCGTGCATCAAAGGTTTCGCTTTCTGCAAACCCATTATTCAAATTGATGACACTTGGTTATACGGAAAATACAAGGGTACTTTGCTCATGGCGGTTGCACAAGACGGTAACAACAATGTCTTTCCCATTGCCTTTGCTCTTGTTGAAGGTGAAACGGCTGGTGGATGGGGTTTCTTTCTTCGACATCTCAGAACGCATGTGGCTCTACAAGCCAATCTATGTTTGATTTCTGATAGACATGCTGCCATTGAGAGTGCTTACAACAACCATGACAACGGATGGCATGATCCTCCTTCTACACATGTCTACTGTATCAGACACATTGCACAAAACTTCATGCGTGCTATAAAATATAAGAATCTTCGCAAGAAGGTGGTGAATGATGGGTATGCTTTAACTCAATCGTCATTTCAATATTATCGTGATGAAATTAGTTCTAATGAAGACGTAGGGAGATGGATAAATAACATACCAGTAGAGCATTGGACAAGAGCATTTGACGGTGGTTGTCGATGGGGCCACATGACAACAAACATTGTGGAATGCATGAACGGGGTTTTCAAAGGAATTCGAAATCTGCCGATAACCGCCTTGGTAAGATCAACCTATTATAGGTTGGCTTCTATGTTCACAACCAGAGGTGAAAAATGGAATGCAGTGTTAATGTCCGGGCAAGTATTCAGTGAGTGTTGCATGAAGGTCATGAAAGAGGAGAGCATCAAATCTACGACACACGCTGTAACAGTCTTTGACCGTCATAGACAAAATTTCAGCGTCCAGGAAACAATGGGCAACAACGAGGGGAGACCAAATTTAGCCTACGCTGTTAGACTACACAGAAGTTGGTGCGATTATGGAAAATTTCAGGCCTTCCGCATACCTTGATCCCATGTCATTGCAGCATGCGCTTATACTTGTCAAGACGCTTACAACCATTTATCTGATGTGTACAAGGCCAACACCATCATGAATGTATATACTCAAAGCTTCTCAGTACTACCAATGGAGGATTACTGGCCTCCATATGAAGGAGATATTGTTTGGCACAATGAAGAGATGCGTAGAAAGAAGAAAGGAAGGCCAAACAGCACACGTATCAGAACAGAGATGGATTCCACAGATAAAATGATAAGATTATGTAGTATCTGTCGTCAACCAGGACACAACAAAAACAACTGTCCCAATCAAGGAGCATCATCTAGATCTTAAGCTTTTTGTAACATTGTATTTCTGTAACAATCAATCATTATATATCATTAAGTTCTTGTTACAACGAGTTTCATAACAAACATCAGTACAAAACATCTGAAAACATAAATAATTCTAACTGATTACAACAATCAAATTAATGTCGTCTCGACCGAACATCATTTCCCTAACATCCTTATCAGTCTTCATTCGCACCCAACCAAAGATACTATCAAGTCTCTCAATACATCTGATTTTTTCCCCTTTTGGTATTTTCCCATCTAACCATCGAACCAGCTCCCTCTTCAGTTGATCGAACGTGGTGATGTTCCAAAACAGCATCAGCATTTGAGGTTTGTCTCTCGCATAAATCACCTTACCGTATTGGCGACGAACACCAAACATGATAGCCAAATGATTATATGAGTTGTGGAACAATTGGTCACACAACGCATCTATTTATAAGACAAAAAAGGCATTTTATGAGGGAGTCGCCAATTGAATTGGCGACTCCTCTTAAAACCTACACATAGGCGCTAATTGGATTGGCTAGGGCACCTGCCCTAGCCAATCCAATTGGCGCCTCCATTCAAGTTTTAAGAAGAGTCGCCATATGAACAACTTTCATGTTCATCAAAAATTCATTTGAAACTTGGAAGCTCACCATTCATTTCAAAACATTATAGGTCATTTTGACAGAAACCCTAATTTTGGGTCAACTTCGCAAGGACCTAACTCACTCATTTTTAATTATTTTGAGGTGGGACCAAGTGCATTGGAAACTTTAATATGTCTAAGTTAATTGTTATGTTGGACAAAATTTCATAATTCTAAAAGAAACACATGCGATAATACAAAACATTATAGGTCAGATAATAGTTAAAAAAATTAGAAGTCCAACTTCAACTTCCCATAACTTTCTCATAAAAAATCCAAATGATGCAAAATTTATGTCTAAATTCATTTTCTTGAAAAGATATACAACTTTCATGTTGGAGATTTTGTCATTTGAGACTTTTTTTAAGGGTGTAGCCAATTGAATTGGCGCCTCCTCTTAATCCTTACACATAGGCGCCAATTGGATTGACTAGGGCACCTGCCCTAGCCAATCCAATTGGCGCCTCCATTCAAATTTTAAGAGGAGTCGCCAATTCAATTGGCGACACCTCCTAAAAGTGGGGTAGTTTGGGAATATTTCTGAAACCTGGAGTATTTTGGGATTTTTTTTGAAAAACTGGGTTATCTCGGTAAAAAAATCTTATTAATCAACTCTCTTAAAAAATTTATTCGAATGTCAAAAAAGTTGCTATTAAATATCTAACTAACCGAGATGCCAAGACACAAAGTCAAGAACAATAGTTAATTGCAACTTTGGTTCAAAATCATACATTCACTTATGATGAGTTTTTCAACTTAAATGTAACTAATGATAGACGGATATTAGAAATTTGTTGAAGAAATAATAACCAAAGCTTTATTTTTCTAAATCTAAAAAACTAAATTTAAAAAGAATAATTTTGTTTATAATACACGTTTTAAGGATGGTTTTTAATTTAGTTCATATCCTTCAAATTTCTTTTGCATTTTTAGTAACATTTTTATTTTAAAAACAATATTATTTTTTAATATCATTAAAAAAATGAAAACAAGAATCAAATATTAGTGTACCTTAAATCTTCTAACTTTTATTACTAAATTATTCTTTTTTAATATTAATAGGGAAAATTGAAAAAATAAAACAGCTAATTATTATTTTGGAATAAAGAAACTTTATTAAACCAAAATAGAAGAATAAAAAAACAGCTAATTATTATTTTAATATTTTGTTTTTACTATAATAAAAAAATAAAAATTATTAAATTTGTTTTAAATAAACATAAATTATCAAATAAAAAAGAAACAAATAAAAAGGATGCATGATATAAAATCTAACCCATCAAATAACTAGTAAAAATGATAGTTAGATATGTCTAACTCATTTTTCAAAATACTTTTGAAAGTATACACTACAACGAAAAACGCTTTTTATCTCAGTTGAAAAAGAGGTCTTACCTCAGTTTCACAGGTGAAGTAACGAATGACGTCATAAAAAGTATGTCACTTTACCTCTCAGTTTTAACATAATCGACGAGTTATGTGTAAATATCATGGATTCGATTCCGAGGGAGATCCTTTTAGAATTCTTAAATAGCGAAAATACTTTTCTCCTCGATTTTGATATTCCACCGACGGGTACAACACCTTTCACCTCGGTTTTGATATTCAATTGACGGGTAAAACACGATTGAGTTTATTAAATCTAATGTGGATTTTTTATTTCACTAAACCCTAACTGAACATATAACTTCTCAAAATTGGTTAGAAAAATAATTATATAAACTATTGTGTTATATTTGAAGAACAACTTATACTAATCACTTATTTTCGAGCATTCTATAACTCATCATTCATCTCATGCTCTTTTATGGTTAAAATCTCTTCAATGTTTCAAGTTCTATATTAAACACTTAATTTTTTACTAATTCATTCTTGAAAGCATAAATTTTGATGTTTTAAAAAATGAATAAATATGGAAGAATGGTAAACGAAAACTAGAAGTATTGAAAAGATTTTAACGATAAAAGAACATGGGATACATGATGAGTTGCAGAATGCTATAATATCATATTAATCAGTATAAGATAAGTTTCAGATACAACATAATTTTATATATGATTATTTTCAAAATCAATTTAATAGGTTATATATTCAAAGAGGGGTAGTAAAACAAACAATAGACATTAGATATAATAAACTCAAGTCGACGGAACAAGATGAGAGTTGCACAAAGAATCACAAAAAACATAATCTCAATATTAATATCATTCTCAAACTCAAACTCGATAACAACAACTAAACTACAACATATAGATTTTCATAACTACGGATAGTAGAACAACTAAACAACAACAACAATAACATCAACAACTCAATAACAACAACTAAAACAAACTATCAACAAAACTACAACAACATCATTAATAAATCTATAACATCAATATGTTTAAACAACAACAAGATTAAACTTCTAGGGCTTATGGTCTCAACAACGAGTATTAACAACAACAACAACAATAAACCTATAACATAGATTTGTTTAAACAAGAACAACAATACTATTAAACCTCTAGGATTTATGATCTCAATAATAGGTCTCAACAACAACAACATCAATAAACCTATAACATAAATATTTTCAAACAAAAACAATAACAAGAATAAATCTCTAGGATTTCGAGTCTCAACAACAACAACAAGATTAAAACTCTAGAATTTTGGGTCTCAACAACAACAAGATGAATAGTGTTGTTTGACGTATCAGATCTTTGAAAAAGGAGTGCAAGAAAATATTTTATATATTTGAAGAAGAAACGTGAGTCCTAAACACATATCATCTTTGTATTGATGATGATATGTGTTTATGTTTGTTGTTGTTTAGGGCTCTCTTGTTGGCTCTCTTATTTAGTGTTCTTTGTTAAGGTTCTGTTTGTGTTGTTTTAGACAAATAAAATTGAATGTTACAAGTTAAAGTTTTATATATATATATATATTATATATATATATATATATATATATATATATATATTATATATATATATATATTATATATATATATATATATATTATATATATATAATATATATATATATATATATATATATATATATATATATATGTATATATATCAGAGAAAAATATTCACCTCGGTTGGAAAACAAAACCGAGGTTATAAGTAACTTATTTTTAGATTAAAAATAAAATATTCAATCACTTTTAATGAAATGAAAACATAATCTGAAGTTGTTGGGATTCGAAGCATGTACATTAAATTAGTTTACCCCTCGATTTTTAATAAAAATTGACAAAATAGATTGTATAGTTTTTTATAAAAAAAAACATGGCGCGTCCAGGAATTATACCTTATTATTTCAACATCTGAGGTGAAATCTTTGTCAGAAAAAGTAGTTTTTCTAGTAGTGATAATTATGAATGACTTCCACTAAGTTTTATTATCAACACATAAAAAAATGCATTGGTTAATCTATTTGCGCATGCATTTTCTTCTCTGAATTGAACAACTTTTTTTGTAGTAATAACATGATTATCTAATTCAATGTCATCCTCCATAAAATTATTGTCATACCTTTGTTTAGTGATTTTTTTATTAACTTATCTTAATTTGATTGTTGAAAAAAACTTTGTATTTCTATCTCCATCCTAAAACCAAGTATTTCTTGCCTTGTTCCTCCAAAATTGGTCACATGTATGCAATGTCTTATCTAAAAAAAGTTGAACATTTTTTCCTCCACTCCAAGATCATCATTATAACTTGCATCGTTAATCAAATATTTTATCATGTTAGCTTCATTATTAGCTTTAGTGACTTTAAGATGGATATTGCCAAAAGTCTTCTTGTTCCATTTCTTAAGAATAAGTTAAGATATCTCATCTTAGAAAATAAAAACAAACATATGACAACCAACCTCATTACTATTCTAATTATTAGCAAATAGTTCTCTGCAACTATCATCAAGAATCCAAACCTTTAAAAATTTGAATGGCCTAGACAAATCAAACCTACCTATGTCAAAATGGGTAATAATAGGATAATTGTATGAGTGATTCTTGATCAAAGTGGAGCAATTGATTGTGTTCCAATTATATAGTCAACTTTGATTACAAATTGTTATGTCAAGTCTATCAACTTCAACATATATCTTGTAGATTCTTTAATCAAAAGCATCTCAACATTCTTGCCTTTCAACTTCAACATTTATCAATATTATTTAACAAAGAACACATAACCTTCTTGTTCCATCAAAATACGATCATGGAGAGTATCTGACATGTTAAGGTCTATATGCAAACGCAAAATGCTCCCAAGTTCTTTTCTAGTAAGCTCAGTTGATGAAGGAGTGTCGATATCACAAGCAATTGCAAATAAAAATAGCTAGTTTTCGATACTCTAAGGACACACTAGACTACCCCAGTCACATTTGAGTTGTGTAATCTTTAAATTTACGGGTCTAAAATTTGACGTCCATCTAGACAAACGCATAAGTGAGAACTTAACATTCCATGTCCGTACACTCCAAATTTTGTTGAGATCCTCTCTTGATTTGAATGAAAATTCAAAATAACCACTTACCAAAAGAGTTAAATTTCAATTAGTGATCGAACTCCATAATTTCATGAGTTTTCCGCTTAATTCTGATGCCTTATATGACATGTTACCTTTACTGGCAATCAATCTCACGTGTAAATTATTCATGCATTGTTTGAGTCCTGGTTTGTAAGCCTTTTCAGATATCTTGATCAAGAGACGACACGTTTGAGTCGAGGCTTGACAAAATTAAAAAAAAAAATATGTCACACATTTTGAAGAGCTTGTGCAATAAAAGAATTTGTGTTTGGAGTTGGAATGGAGAGCAAGGAGTCGTTCGAAGAAGAAGAATCAACCATGAAAAGTCTCCATATCAGTGGTCAACACTAAAAAAGTGTTGGTGTAAGCCCTAGAGGCCAATACTTTTGGTACTTGTATCGAATTATTTATTAATAATAAAAAGCTTTTTCTTTATTATGTTTGTTTAATAAAGTCCCTAGAATAGCTATTCCGTTTAATGTATCAAGTGTGACTTAATCATGAGATCACATTAAACATAAGGACACTATTCTTAAAGTATTCGTAGTCGAGCTTTATTGTGAAGTGGGATAACATTAAAGCATTAAGACTATTATGTACATAGACTGATGATCACATCTCATGGATCATGGATAAGGAGTTATCAAGTCTTAAACATAAGTATGAATATTAAGAGTAATATTTATACTGGATTGACCCGCTATGAGAATACTATATAGAATGTTATGCAAAGTGTCATAAGTTATTCTCATGGTGATAATGGTGTATACCACCCTTCGACCTGAAACCACTATGGACCCTAGATGTAGAGTCGAGTGCCTTGTTGCTGATCAAACGTTGTCTGTAACTGGATGACCATAAAGACGGTTGATGGGTACTCCACGAAGCATGCTAAGGGACATGAGTGACCTAGATGGAATTTGCCCATCCTACGTAACAGGATAAATGTCTATGGGCCCAATATTGAATTGGACAAGGATGACATGGTTTATGCCTTGTGTTCAATATAGACATAAGGGCAAATAAGTAATTATACGCATAAGTATTATCACAGAAGGATTTGTCAGATCACATGACATTTTTGTGACTTGGGTAGCAGTGATGTGTTGCTAGATACCGTTCACCGTTTATTATGTTAAATGCGTGATTTAATATAATTGTCAATGCCGCGGAAACCTACAGGGTCACACACAAAAGGACGGATTGATGAGAGATATAGTAACTAAGGAACACCGTAAGGTACAGTGCACTTAAGTGAATTGTAGAACATCGTAAGGTACGATGTACTTAAGTAGAATACGAAATATGGTAAGGTACCACGCGCTTAAGTGATTTTGGCATATTATAAGATATGGGACACATACATTTAAGTGGGCTTTTTAGCTTGCAGCGCACACAAGTGGTTCTATAAATAGAACCCTTATGCAGAAGCATTTAGTGCAGCTGGAATTTTGTTTTCTCTCTCTCTCACTCACTCAAAGCCTTCATTCGTAGCAGCTAGCACTGAGATTGAAGGAATTCGTTCGTGTGGACTGAGTAGAGGCGTTATCGTCGTTCAACGTTCATGATCGCTCCGTAGATCTGCATTAAAGGTTTCAATCGTCACAAGAGGTAACGATTTTATCACTGATCATGCCCATTCGTAAGGATCACTAAAGGAGAAAATTTTAAATTCCGATGCGTTTTGGATCGCTATTCTCCTTCAGTGGTATCAAAGCCACTTACGAAATCATGCATCTGATAGTTGTTTATTTTCTGTATTAATATGATTAAAAGATAGAATGAATTAAAGAATAAACGAGTAATTAAATTTGGCATCATGTGTGTACGATTTGGATGATTGATGTTGACTATGCTTCGGAATCCGGCATTAGTATGATGAAGCAGTGATACATCGATCGTCCATAGGTTACACAATTGAGATCGATCAAGTTATATATATGATATAAGTAATCCTAATTCAAAATACGGTATATATGATATATTGTTTCTGTTTCGTTCATTCAAACACTTAATGGTTGTTTTCCTTTGACCGATCAATGGTCATTTGCTTCGGAATCCGACATTAGTATGGTGAAGCAATGATCTGTTGATCAATCATACTGAATCAACAATCAAGGTGTGTTTGACGGACTGAAATTGGTGAATTAGGGTTAGTGATGGCACAAGGGTTGTGCTGTCAAAGAGTTGTGAATTGATGGCTTGTTGGATCACGTCTGTTGACTGCTTCAAAGCGCTGATTTTGGCCGCGTGACGTTCGTCATGGGCCTGTGACGGTCGTAACAAGCTGGATGTGACGGTCGTAACATGCTTTGTGACGGTCGTCACATTCACAGAGTCATAATTCTCGGCGTTTCTGTTTTGTGATCGGGCAGCGGACCCCGGCTAACTCTACATAGTGTGATCGGTCGCCGAAATTTAATTTGGTTTTAATTAATTAAAGGAATTAAAATTAATTATAATAATGTGTTTATTACTATTATCTTGTGGTGATCGGTTATGGCATTTGTTTTCCTTCATTTTGTTTTGGGATTTTAAAATACGACCTGCGTGTCGTGCCTCTCTTTTAATCTCTTAATGTAACTTCTTTTCTCATCTCACTCCCTCGTATGTAAAACGAGTTTCCTTTTGTAATGTTATGAAGAAAGAGAAGAATTCATTACCAAAGGAGAACAACCTTGAAGATCTTGCTTGGAGAAGCCTAGATCGTTATTAGGTTAGCTTAGGTTCTCTCATTGGCTTGGGAGAACAATTGCGCTAGGGGCCATAACTGTTTCATTATGTATGTTGATGCATGTGAATGTATGTTGATGCATGTGAGAGACGATTTATATGATAAATAAGCCGGTGAGATCAGAATAATTGCAAATTCCCTCAAATTAAATATTAAGTTTATGCTTTCCAAGTTTTAACACTCATCAAAACTAGTATCAGATAATGTAGGTTTCGTCTATGCAAGGTGCATGTTCTATATTAGTAAGTTGCGATGGGATAATTGTAATATCCAATTGTTAAAACAATGGGTCAAACTTAACTAAACAAATTATAATAAGATTATATGTGTTTAGAAGCAAGAGTTGGAAATGATCCATGTGATGGATTGGAATAAGGAGTTATTCACCCAACTAAAATATTCGAGAGTTGTATTAGATACAATTGGAAGGAGTTCCTACCTAAATAACCTAGTTTTATGTAATCCGCCTACGCGGACTTAAAACAAAGTGAAATGTGGATCTCGACCCACTAGAAAATCTTCCAACAGGATTTTCCGAATCAAATGGTGAAGGTCATTTGTTTTGAGTAAAATAGTGGGAGCATATTTAATTAAAGGCCTAATTAAATATGTTATTGATATTTATATTTTCATTAATTTCATGTAGATTACCATGACAACAAACACCTCTAACAACATTTTGCGGTCAATCCTTGACAAGGAAAAATTGTCTGGGACAAATTTTCTGGATTGGCACCGAAATCTGAGGATTGTCCTCAAACATGATAGAGAGCTGTATGTCTTGGAGAAACCTGTTCCTGAAGAGGAACCTCCTAGTTCTGCACCTAAGGCAGAAATAGATGCTTATAAGAAGCATGTCGATGATGCCAATGAAACTGCTTGTCTCATGCTAGCTACCATGAACTCAGAGTTGCAAAAGTAACATGAGAACATGGCATCGTTCGATATGATCGAACACCTGAAGATGCTCTATCAAGAGCAAGCAAGGCATGAAAGGTTTGAAGTTTCAAAAGCCCTTTTTCAAGGCAAGTTAGCTGAGGGAGCCCCTGTAGGCCCCTATGTGCTCAAGATGATTGGGTATCTGGAAAACCTTGAAAGGTTGGGTTTTCCCCTCGGAAAGGAACTTGCGACTGATTTGATCTTGCAATCGTTTCCAGATAGATTCAGTCAAATTTTCCTAAATTTCAATATAAATGATATGGACAAATCTCTTCCTGAACTGCTAGCCATGTTAAGAACTGTTGAGCAGAATCTAAAGTCAAAAGGGAAGTCCATTCTGATGATCGAAAATGGAAAGAGATAGAACAAAAGACCCACCAAGCAGGGTGATAAAGGGAAAGGCAAGGAAGTTGCCAAACCCAGACCCACTGTTGCTGCTTTGAATCCTAGTGGAGGCATAGCAAAGGCAGACACCTGCTTCCATTGCGGTAAGACCGGACACTGGAAGAGAAACTGCCCAAAGTACCTGGAAGATATGAAGAATGGAGTAGAGACTTCAACTTCAGGTATTTTTGTTATTGAAATTAATTTATCTACTTCTGCATCATGGGTATTAGATACTGTATGCGGTTCTCATATTTGTACAAATGTGCAGGGGCTAAAAAGGAGTAGAGATTTGGCAAAGGGTGAAGTTGACCTACGAGTTGGCAATGGAGCAAAGGTTGTTGCTTTAGCTGTAGGAACTTATGTATTGACTTTACCTAGTGGTTTAATAATTCAGTTAGAAAACTGTTATTATGTACCTGCAATTAGCAGGAATATTATTTCCGTTTCTTGTTTGGACAAGTTTGGTTTTTCATTTATAATAAAGAACAATTGTTGCTCAATTTATTTGAATGATATATTCTATGCTACTGGACAAATGAACAATGGGTTATATGTCCTTGATCTTGAAATGCCTATTTATAACATTAATACTAAAACAATGAAACTTAATGAGTTAAATCCAACTTACCTTTGGCATTGTCGATTAGGCCACATAAATGAGAAACGCATTTCCAAACTCCATAAAGATGGACTCTTGGACTCTTTTGATTATGAATCATATGAGACATGCAGATCTTGTTTAATTGGAAAGATGACAAAGTCTCCATTCACAGGAAAAGGTGAAAGAGCTAATGATCTTTTGGCCCTCATACATATTGATGTATGTGGACCACTGAACATACCAGCCAGAGGAGGTTTTCAGTACTTCATCACATTTACTGACGATTTCAGTAGATATAGTTATGTGTACTTAATGAAACACAAATCAGAGTCCTTTGAAAGGTTCAAGGAATTCAAGAATGAAGTACAAAACCAACTAGGTAAGAATATTAAAACTCTTCAATCAGATTGAGGTGGTGAGTATTTAAGCCTAGAGTTTGATGACCATCTGAAAGAGTGTGGGATCCTATCCCAACTTACTCCTCCTGGAACACCCCAATGGAATGGTGTATCTGAGAGAAGAAATTGAATCCTATTAGACATGGTCCGATCCATGATGAGTCACGCTGATCTTCCAAACTCCTTTTGGGGACATGCACTACTGACAGCAGCTTACACACTTAACCGTGTTCCATCCAAAAAGGTTGAGAAGACACCATATGAGATATGGAGTGGTAAGAAGCCACATATGTCTTACATGAAGATTTGGGGTTGCGAAGTTTATGTGAAACGACAAATTTCAACTAAGCTTGAGCCCAAATCTTACAAATGCTTATTTATGGGGTATCCTAAAGAAACAAGAGGGTGTTACTTCTACAATCCTTCTGAGGGCAAAGTGTTTGTCGCTCGAACTGGAGTTTTCCTAGAAAAGGATTTTATTTCCAAAGGAATCAGTGGGAGGAAAGTAGAGCTTGAAGAAATTCAAGAATCACAAAGCATTGATACACCTATGGAGAATTAGAGCAGGAAACACAAGTAGTTGTGGAAGAGCAACATGCTCAAGTAGAACAAGACCAACGTAGGTCAGACAGGATATGTCACCTACCTGAGAGATATGGATATCTCATAACTGATCAAGGTGATGTATTACTCATGGATCAAGATGAGTCTGTGACCTACCAAGAGGCCATAACTGGTCTCGAGTCTGAGAAGTGGCTAGAAGCCATGAAATCTGAAATGGATTCCATGTACACAAACCAAGTTTGGACCTTGGTAGAGCCTCCTGTAGGAGTTAACCCTATAGGATGCAAGTGGGTCTTCAAAAAGAAGACTAACATGGATGGTAAGGTACATACCTATAAGGCAAGACTGGTTGCAAAAGGATATAAACAAATTCATGGGGTTGACTATGATGAAACCTTTTCACCAGTTGCAATGCTTAAATCTGTTCGGATTTTACTTGCTATCGCTGCATATCATGATTATGAAATATGGCAGATGGATGTCAAAACTGCTTTCCTTAATGGGAATCTTCTTGAGGATGTGTACATGACACAACCTGAAGGATTTGACATACCTGAAGAATCCTTAAAGATATGTAAGTTACAAAGATCAATCTATGGATTGAAGCAAGCTTCCAGAAGCTGGAATCTTCGTTTTGATGAAACAGTAAAACAATATGGATTCATCAAGAACGAAGATGAGCCTTGTGTCTACAAGAAGGTTAGTGGGAGCATGATCATTTTCCTGGTATTATATGTAGATGACATATTACTCATTGGAAACGATGTCCCTACCCTACAACAAGTAAAGTCTTGGTTGGGGAAATGCTTTTCTATGAAGGACCTAGGTGAAGCAGCATATATATTAGGAATCAGAATCTATAGAGATAGATCACAAAAATTCTTTGGCCTAAGTCAGAGTACATACATAGACAAAGTGTTGAGACGCTTTAATATACATGATTCCAAGAAAGGATTCATACCTATGCAACATGGTCTGTGTCTATCAAAAACACAATCCCATTCAACTAAGGAAGAAAGGGATCGCATGAATAAGATTCCATATGCATCTGCAATAGGATCTATCATGTATGCCATGTTATGTACTCGACCAGATGTCTCGTATGCTTTGAGTGCAACGAGTAGGTATCAATCTGATCCTGGTGATGCTCATTGGGTAGCTGGCAAGAATATCCTTAAGTATTTGAGAAGGATAAAGGACTCATTCTTAATATATGGAGGTCAGGAAGAGCTGGCTGTAATTGGATACACCGATGCTAGCTTCCAGACAGATAAGGATGACTTTAGATCGCAATCTGGTTATGTGTTTTGCTTAAACGGTAGCGCTGTGAGCTGGAAAAGTTCAAAGCAAGATACAGTTGTTGATTCTACAACCGAGGCCGAGTATATTGCTGCCTCAAGTGCAGCAAAGGAAGCTGTTTGGATCAAAAAGTTCATTAGTGAACTTGGTATGGTTCCTAGCATTGTGGATCTCATTGGTCTCTATTGTGATAACAATGGTGCTATCGCACAAGCTAAGGAACCTAGATCTCACCAACGATCCAAACACATACTTAGGCGTTATCACCTCATTCAAGAGATAATAGATAGAGGAGATGTGAAAATATGCAGAGTACCTACACTTGACAATATTGCAGACCCACTGACAAAGCCTCTTGCGCAGCAGAAGCATGATGGCCATACTATATCTATGGGCATTAGGGGTATGCCTGATTGGCTCTAGTGCTAGTGGGAGATTGTTGGTGTAAGCCCTAGAGGCCAATACTTTTGGTACTTGTATCGAATTATTTATTAATAATAAAAGGCTTTTTCTTTATTATGTTTGTTTAATAAAGTCCCTAGAATAGCTAGTCCGTTTAATGTATCAAGTGTGACTTAATCATGAGATCACATTAAACATAAGGACATTATTCTTAAAGTATTTGTAGTCGAGCTTTATTGTGAAGTGGGATAACATTAAAGCATTAAAACTATTATGTATATAGACTGATGATCACATCTCATGGATCATGGATAAGGAGTTATCAAGTCTTAAACATAGGTATGAATATTAAGAGTAACATTTATACTGGATTGACCCGCTATAAGAATACTATATAGAATGTTATGCAAAGTGTCATAAGTTATTCTCATGGTGATAATGGTGTATACCACCCTTCGACCTGAAACCACTATGGACCCTAGATGTAGAGTTGAGTGCCTTGTTGTTAATCAAACGTTGTCCGTAACTGGATGACCATAAAGACAGTTGATGGGTACTCCACGAAGCATGCTAAGGGACATGAGTGACCTAGATGGAATTTGCCTATCCTGCGTAACAGGATAAATGTCTATGGGCCCAATATTGAATTGGACAAGGATGACACGGTTTATGCCTTGTGTTCAATATAGACATAAGGGTAAAAGGGTAATTATACGCAAAAGTATTATCACAGAAGGATTTGTCAGATCACATGACATTTTCGTGACTTGGGTAGCAGTGATGTGTTGCTAGATACCGCTCACTGTTTATTATGTTAAATGCGTGACTTAATATAATTGTCAATGCCGCGAAAACCTACAGGGTCACACACAAAAGGACGGATTGATGAGAGATAGAGTAATTAAGGAACACCGTAAGGTATGGTGCACTTAAGTGAATTGTAGAACATCGTAAGGTACGGTGTACTTAAGTAGAATACGAAATATGATAAGGTACCACGCGCTTAAGTGATTTTGGCATATTATAAGATATGGGCCACATACACTTAAGTGGGCTTTTTAGCTTGCAGGCCACATAAGTGGTTCTATAAATAGAACCCTTGTGCAGAAGCATTTAGTGCAGTTGCAATTTTGTTTTCTCTCTCTCTCACTCAAAGCCTTCATTCGTAGCAGCTAGCACTGAGATTGAAGGAATCTGTTCGTGTGGACTGAGTAGAGGCGTTGTCGTCGTTCAACGTTCGTGATCGCTCCGTAGATCTGAATCAAAGGTTTCAATCGTCATAAGAGGTAACGATTCTATCATTGATCATGCCCATTCGTAACGATCACTAAAGGAGAAAATTTTAAATTCCGCTACGTTTTGGATCGCTATTTTCCTTCAATCCATACCAGTGGCCGACAATAAAGGATTATGTTTTCTTTTAAACCCTATGAGATCATTTAAAAAATCTAATGTTGTGAACATCCATTATTAAAATTTAAAAATACTTAAATTCTTTGAATGAGAATAATCTAGATTATCTTTAAAAAATTATAGATAATTTACCTAACAACCAATAAATACAAATTAGTTACGTTAATAATTTCTATAAATTAATTTGAACTCTTATCCTTTAAGAATAATTTACAAGAAAAAATAACCATTAAGTGATATTTTAAAAACCTTTACTTATGTAATATTGTTAACTTTAAAATGTTTTCTACTCATACCCACTCATATGATTAGTTGCATTGTTTTTGTAAATATAGAAAAGTCAAACTTTTTACATTAAAATTTTCTCTTGGTCAAATAAAATTTACAATTTTTTTTATATTTGAAATCAGAATATTCTCCATTATATATAAAAAAAAGGTTAAAGAGAATATGCTTAATTGCATTGTTTTAATTTTAAAAAGTGAAACTTTTTCCATTAAAATTCACACTTTTTGGATACAATTGACCAATAATATATATATTTGGTCCATATATACACTAAATATATTAATGATCAAATCTAACATAAAAAAGAAGTCAAATTTACTAAAAATAGTGGTCAGAGAATAAATAATTTTCTTATATTAAAATAAACATATTCTTCATTTTATATATATATAAGAGGTGAAGGAGAGTATGATTCATAACTCAAATCATCTCAAGGTAGAGAAAAAAATACAAAAAGAGATGAATAATCTTGTAGTGTTTCTGATTCTATCTCTGTCGATCTCTTATGCAGTTTCTTCTACTTTACTTGAGAAGAGTTTCATGCAGTGCATGTTAACTAGAGTTAATAATGAAACACTGTTTATCAACTCATCTTCCTTATTGTTTCCAAAAGTGTTAGAATCATTGGAACAAAATCCAAGATGGTTAAATTCATCAAATAAGCCACTTTTCATTGTTACACCTTCTCATGAATCAGAAATTCAAGCAACTATACTATGCAGCAAAGATATCGGATTGCAGGTTAGAGTGGTAAGTGGTGGCCATGATTATGAAGGGCTGTCTTATATCTGTAAGACACCCTTTATCTTGATCAATCTCATCAACATCCGATCGATCGATATTAATCTCGCCGATGAATCCGCTTGGGTTCAGGCAGGTGCAACATTAGGTGAACTTTACTACAAAATTTCCAAAGCAAGTCAAGTTCATGGATTCTCCGCAGGTAACTAGCTTCACTTATTTAACTATATTACGTTAGATGAGGCCTTCAAGAACGCTTAGTTTTTCTTTTTTTTCTGATCAGGGACATGCACGAGCCTTGGAATAGGCGGACACATAAGTGGAGGAGGGTTCGGTACTTTGTCTAGGAAACATGGTCTAGCCGCAGATAGTGTTATCGATGCATACTTGATAGATGTAAATGGAGAAACTCATGACAGAAAATCAATGGGAGAAGAGCTTTTTTGGGCTATAAGAGGAGGTAGTGCTACTAGTTTCGGAATCATTCTTGCATGGAAGATAAAGTTAGTTAAAGTTCCATCTCTTGTTACGGCATTCAACATTGAACTAACTTCAGAACAAGAAGTAACCAAGCTTATACATAGATGGCAATACATAGCAGATAAACTTGATGAGGATCTTTTCATTAGAGTAATTGCTCAAAACAATGGTCCAAATTCGAAAACAACAAAAGCAATTTTCAACTCTCTATTCCTTGGAGGAAAAGAAAGGTTAATCACTATAATGAATGAGAGTTTCGCTGAGTTAGGGTTACAGGAAAAAGACTGCATTGAAATGAGTTGGATTCAGTCCACTTTGTATTTTGCAGGACACAAAGAATCAGATCCTTTAGAGCTTTTGTTGAATAGAATTACAAGCTATAAAAGCTCATTCAAATCAAAATCTGATTATGTGAAAAAGCCTATACCAGAAACAGGTTTAGAAGGTATTATGAGAATGCTTCAAAAACAAGACTCATTAGCATTACTGATAATGGAACCTTATGGTGGAAAAATGAGTGAAATATCAGAATCTGAAATCCCTTTTCCACATAGAAAGGGAAACTTGTACAATATACAATACATGGTTAAGTGGGATAAGAATGGAATTGAAGAATCCAATAGGAATATAGAATGGATGAGAGAGCTTTATAGATATATGAGTCCTTATGTTTCAAAGTCTCCAAGAGGTGCATATTTCAACTATAAAGATCTTGATTTAGGTAGCAACAAGAATAATGGGAAAACAAGCTACTCAGAAGCAAGTGTTTGGGGGATGAAGTACTTTAAAGGAAACTTTAGAAGGTTGGCACAAATTAAGACAAAATTTGATCCACACAATTTTTTCAACAATGAGCAGAGCATTCCACTTACATAAGGAGCACTACTCTTACAAGAAGTGTTAAATGATCAAATATCTATTACTACATACTAAGTTAATATATATGCAAACACTTTATTTTCTTCCATATTTCATCATTATATTTTCACATTTTCCAATTAGCATTATTAGTCTTTTTTTATTAATTAAATATCACAATTGATTTAAATAAAAAATATTAATCTATTTGTATTTTAATTGATTTTAAACAACTGATTTGATATTTAAGAAAGAATATCAGTTAATTGTGTCTACAAGTTATGTGTTATTTGGGTCAACAAAATATTTTGAACCATTGAATATATATATATATTATATATATATATATATATATATATATATATATATATATATATTATATATATAATATATATATATATATATATATATATATATATATATATATATATAATATATATATATATATATTATATAATATATATATATATATAAAAGAAAAACTATTGAAGTGGAATATAAATCAACCCCTTTGTTCATCATGGTGAATGAGAAGACAACAAATTTAGCCAACGATGAGTTCGACAATGAGGAGTGCGCCATGACAAAGATGTGTGTTGTCATAGACGACTTACGTCTCTAGAATTAAACTTTGGAGGACAACTTCCTTCATATCCAACAACGTCAGCAGGAGGTTGAATCTACAAAAGAGGTTGAAATATTAGACCTTAAGCCTCTCTCAAATAAAATATATGAGGCGTTGGTGTCAGAGAATTTCAAGCCGACTTTGTTGGCTAAGTTTGATGGAGGCAACGATCCGTATGAGCATGTCACCTTCATCAACACGTAGATGGAAATCATTGGAGCTTTTGATTCCTTGAAATGCAAGTTCCTCTCTAGAATTTTCAGATGGGATTATCTTGGTTCTCCATCACCAACTATCATGACTTGGTGAAGAAACTAGTCCATCATTTTGCAGCAAACAGACACAAGAAGATGGTTTCCATCATCCTTTTCAACATTCGTCAAGGCCCCTCTGAATTTTTGAGGGAGTACCTCACTCCCTTCAATGAGGTGACGATCAAGGTTGTCAACCCCAACTAGGAAATGTTTGGGTGAGCATTTCGAAATGAACTGTGGGAGGGATATTTTAATGATTCCTTCGTCCATAGACTCGTGGCCTCCTTGGATGAGGCGGTTATATGCGCATAATGCTATATAAAAGGGGAGGAAAGCATTGCCGAAAAGAAGGCCAGAGATATCAAAAAGCGTACCTCTAGTAATCCTGACAACTCATAACAGTCACAGAAGAGTCACTACACCTCACGCATCAACGATAGGATGACGTTTAAGGGAAGTAGGGAATCTATAGAGAGCTTCACATCTCCAAACATTTTCTGTAAATAGATATGGTGATAAGTCCTCCACATGCACGCATGTGGGTCTATGTGCTTCCAAGTATTATCAACATGATCCAAGATGGTGGAGTTTGTTAATATCAAAGTTGCAATCAACTGATTAGTAGTTTGGTTTTGGTGATGATAACACCTGATATCAAATGATATTCATTAAAGCCCTTATCTATTAAATATAGCTCAAGCGGCCAAATATACTCAAGATGTTTCATCAAGTTATCCTTCTGAAGATGCTCTTGAATATTGAGTCATCTCTTTGAAGTCAATAATGTAGTCAAACGAAATTCAAGTAAAGACTTTTGTTTCAAGGTTCATCGGTGGTTTGCTCTCTCAACTCTCCTATAATGGTAATCATTTTGAAGATATATTCAAGATTCTTGTGTGATGTCAAAGTCAAGTATAATGATGTCAAGACTTAAAGCTTCATAGTTGTGAAAGAGAGGAAGTGTAAAAGCTCGTTTGGTCGTGTTTGTCTAAGTTACCAATGTCTTGTAAAGGCACAAGGGTACTTCAAGAAACACTTTGGAAAAATGACACACACATTTTGATTACAACGAAATATCATACGATAATTTCCTCAGTTGACTCGGATAATCAAACTGCTAACAAAAACAATATCCTATATGATCTTGATCCAATAACTTTGATATCCACAATAATCACGATCTTCCAATATTTCATAAGTTTGATGCAAGCATTTTGATTACAACCAAATATCACACGATAATTTCCTCTATTGATTCAGATAATCAAAATGCTAACAAAAACAATACCTCAATGATCTTGATCCAATAACCTTGCTATCCATAATAACTTGCTCCAAGTCTTCGTATGTGGCTATCCACCTTGATCCCACTGATTTCTTGTCTGAGCGATTGTCATTAGTTAAGTGTTCAATTGGACAACTCCCAACTTTGTCTACGAACATTCTTTGCATAAATTAACCAAAGTTGGATAACTCCCAACTCCATCTTACGAACAGTCTGTACTCAACTTCGCCAAAGTCTTCCATGGAGTATAATAGCATGCTTCTCTTGATATATAATACAACATCCAAACTACATTCGAGAAACAATCTCTGCACCTAGTACAAACAACTAACTTCACACAAAAACATTAGATACCCTAATGTACCACTAGCCTCCCTCAAACACTCAATCTTTAGAAATGAGGGTTCATAACACTAGATAAGGACTAAGGTTGAAGATGACAAACAGTTCCAAAAGAATCACACACACACACACACACACACTAAAAATATTTGAGAAACCCCTCTTTATTTGTTAAACTATCTAAAAATGTTTTAGAAGATTTTTTACAGCTAAATAATCTATTATACCTAATCATTTAATCGACTATTTTTATCTTGTTGAGTCTAAAATTTATTGGGATGGTCTTTTAATGAGTGATAAGAGCTAAATATCAAACCTTTCATTTGTGACTTGAATCCATTATTGAGGGCCAATAATTGATTGGTCTAATCGATTTTGACATTGATTTTGTCCAAGGATTGTTTCCAAATTTAAACCATAATATGGCCTATAAATAGAGAGGTTCTCTATCATTTCATTCACTTCAGAAAATGGGTTTTTATCCTACATTCTCACTCTCTTATTTTCTATAAATCTCTCAATTTCTCACATATATTTTTCCATAGTGCTTTGAGGGTGTTTTTATGTCTAAGTGAGGATCATTGTTTTGAGTGAGGATTTAATTGTAATTTACCAAGAGCGTATTATCTATTGAGTAAAATATTGTTGTATAAGAAGTTGTTCAGTTGCGAGCTAAACCACTAAAAGCTCTTTTTTTGGAGGATTGTCTTGTGAAGTCTCTGTTTGGTTCATGAGTTTAGACAAGAAGAGTAACTCTCTTTTGATTTGTGAAGATCAACCAATTAAATCTCCACAACGGTTCTTGAGCTCATCCCGATTAAAAGATTTGTTGATTCGAGATTAGCCTGTGTAAAATATCATATTGGCTCTTGAGTTTAGCATGGCATAAAAATTCACTTGGTTCAAGATTATCATGTGTAAAATATAATCTCGGTTATGAGGTCGGCCCATGTAAAACCCCAATTGGGTTCATAGGATAGCCAACATGCATCTTCATCTCAGTTCAAAGGATAGCCAGTGTAAAACTCCATCTTGGTTCGAGATCAGCCCGTGGAAAATATTTGTTTAATTTGAAGGATAATGTTGGGTGTAAATATGGGAGGAGAAAAACGGTTTAGAGGGGGTGAATAGACGTAAATAAAAATCGACCACTTTTTCAAAAGTTATCAGGGTGTTTTCAAAAAATTGCGAGTGGAAGGTTTGATGCGAAAATATGAAAATTATATTATTCAAAATTTCGATCACGTTAACACTAAATAGTTTCACAAACACAAAAGATAAATATGATAAAATGTTAGGTATTCAATTGATTCAATTGTATAATTCACGAGGTGTGTTTATACAATGATTCAATATAGAGAATTTTAACTTCACTTGTTTCTCAGAGTATTAATCACCAATTCAACTCAATAAGGTATCCAATTCCAACAAAACCTAATGCTTACATAATAAATTGCTATCAATTGAATAAACAATAAACTATGCTAGAATTTAAATACCTAAGCATGCAAATACTACGAAATTAAATGCAAGAGTAAGATAGAGAGAGATGACACCGAGATTTATAGTGTTTCGACGTTCGTCTCTGCTTTTCCTATGTTCACTCTTCAATGGTTTCTCATTGGAACCTGCATTGTTCCTTTTATTTTTGACAAATATTTGCAAGAGTTTATACAATCATCATCCATAATATAGTTGAGAAAATTAAAATCTCGTATCTAGATCTTGACTTGTATACAGTACAATGCCAAACTCTTTTACGTAATCTTTACTCGATTAATGCTTCTTTAATGTTCCAATGTCACCAATCTACTACAAGACTTCGTATGTAGAAATCAACCCCTTAATCATATTGATTCCTTGAGCGATGAATTATCTTAAGATTTGATAAGAACTCCATCTTATCTGTAGCCTTCCACACAATCATTATTAAGTTAATTCTAGAGAGAATAACCTATTTCTTTTCAATGAAATTTTTCATCACCATTGACAATCAACTCAATCTTGCAAACAACCTGAAAATCTTAACCAAATATTCAAGAACGATTAGTTTCAAGAATGCTCATTCTTCAATCAATTACAAATCTCTCATTATCAAGATTTGAATCGAGTTGAAGTTAAAGATGCAAGAATTTCGTTGCAAGAACTTTGAACTTTCAAAACAATGAAAATTGATTTTTTTCACATAATCACAATGTTGATCATGATACTCATTATGATTCGTTACTTGAGAAATGATGACTAAAAGGTTTTATGTGCTTGAGATTAAGCACTAAAAATGGGTGAAAAAAGTTAGTTTTATTTGATTCAAGAAGGTCACAAAAAGGTCACTGATGTAAAAAATTACTCAAAAATAATCGAAAAACTCCCCGAACTCAAAAATTGTTGAAAACGCTCAACCCACCGTTGATTTCGAACCTCCGCCATGACCCGCTTCCCCACGGTCGGCCAATGTCTTCGACCATCCGTTGCACATCTCCAGTCTGACACATTTGTGCACCATCATGTGACACTCTTTCGGCGTCGATCTGCACTTGATCGTCAATGCGGCTCATCCATCGGCGTGGCCCTGACCTCCGGTCACTGCCACCACAGCACAGGCCCGACGTTGATTGTTGCGTGCCGCCTCATGACCCTCGGTTGTCGCCATCGTAGTGCGGCCTGATGGTCGCGACATTGTTACACGACCTTCCTTGCAACCTCATATTGCAGCCTCTGTCGCAGTGCCCCCTCCCCCAGTAAATTCAGTTTTCATTTTTTCTTAAAAACGTATGATTTTTGAAAAAATGACTTTTGAGAAAATTTGAGAAAAATTATTGTTAGGGACCAATTAGTACTACTTTTTATATGATTTTATTGGTCCCTTTTACCAAGTTTTGATGTGATCACACACTTTTATTCTCACTATTTTGTATAAATGCAATTAGGTTTTATTTATGTTGTTTGGAGTAGTTATTTCACATATTTGTTAGTTTTGTAGAATTTTTAGACAAGAGTGCTTTGGAATGCATAATCATAATTTGGAAGAAGTGTTGAATGCAATTTGGAGGCCTAATTTTGAAGAATATCACTTGGAAGACTATTTGGATGAAGCTTGCAAGGCAAGGAAGCTGGAGTAGCTTCAGTTCGCGCCGTGAACTCCCTTCGCGCCGTGAAGCTTGCGAATCCAACAAGCTGTTTTGGCCAAGTGTGTTGTTTTCAAGGCCAGCTATTTTTTTTTTGCCATTTTTGTATCTGTTTTAGGTGGCTTTTCAGCTTTAGATGAAAATGCTCATTTTAGGAAATGTCAACCCTTTTTGAAAATCAGAATGGAAATTGTTCATTCATTCATATTAATTCATTCATTGGGAGCTTAATATTTTGTAAGAGAAAAACAGAGTTCTATTCTCCATTGCCTTTTGCTTTTCAAAAATGAGGATGAGGAGCTAAACTCCATTTTGTCAAGATTGGAGGTAGTAGCTATTCTCATTTGTTTATGTATTTCATTTGACTCTTATCTATGATGAAAGATTGTTGATGTATTGAAAGATATTTTTGCCCTAATTTGAATATTAGATTTGAGTAGTTGTTGAAAGAGATTATTTAAGTCTTGACAGAAAATATGTTTTCAAGTAGTGAATAAGTTGTAGAGATAGATTTATTCATTACTATTCTTTTGTATCAACCATTAAAGATTGCTATATTGATAGTTAGGTGGAGAAATCGTCTAAAGATTAATATAGTGATTATCACAATATCATTTAGACATAAATGCTATTGAGAGGATACTTGAACATCATCAATAATCTTAAATCTATATAGTTATCATAAGGAATCATAAGCACTTGGAATAGTGAACTCCAATCTTGCCAAGCCTTTTACATTTGATTAAAACCATTTTATTGTTTTAGTGACATTTTACTCAAAAGATAACTTTTCAAACAAAACAACTTTGTTACTTGCTAAACTTATAACAATTTGGATTATAGAACGGCGGTAATAACAACCAATCTCTATGGAGACGATATAAAAATATTTGCCGAAGATATACTTTTCAACAAATGGGTTATGTCAAAGAATGCGGAAGAAGCTAAAGTCATTATTGACCGGATGGCACTCAATGATCGTCAAAGTCAACATGACCGTAGTCCTTCACAACGGAAACCGGGAGTTCTTGAGTTAAATACCAATGATGCCATTCTTGCTCAAAACAAGCTACTTTCTCAACAAGTGGAGTTGCTTACTCAACAAATGGCCAAACTTCCACAACAAATAAAGGAAATTCAAGGGTCTCAAGTTCGCCATCAAGTGGCATGTTGCGAATTATGTCAAGGAGATCATCCTACTGGTTTTTGTCCTCCACTAGAAGAAGTGAGTTATGTGAACAATCAAAATCCAGGCTATCAAAGGAACAATCAAGGTTATCAACCATCAAGGTTCAACAACCAAAATTTTCAACAACAAAGTCCTTATCAACATCCAAATTCTCAAGGACAACAATCGCAAGGAGGAAATTCAAAGCTAGAAGATACTCTCCAATAATTCATGCAAGCCTCCAAGGCAAATCAGAAGAGCAATGAGGCAGCAATCAAGAATTTGGAAAACCAAGTAGGTCAACTTGCGAAACAATTGTCGGAACAAACTGCAGGATCCTCTTTCTCAGCTAACACTCAAACTAATCCAAAGGAGCATTGTAAAGCAATTTTTACTAGAGGCGGTAGAGAGTTGACAAGTGGAAAAAGTGAGGAAATTACAGTAGAGAATGATATGGATGATGTACTGGAAAATGAGGATGTGGCTTGTGGAAAGGAGAAAGTGGCAGAAACTGCTCAGTTCGCGCCGCGATCTCCCTTCGCGCCGCGAAAACAGCAGAACCAGCAATTGATTGAGGAACAGCAGTGTGAAGCGGAAATGAAGAAGGAAATTGAACCAAGAAAAAAGGAAAAAAGAGACAAAGGAGTGAATGTCATTCTAGTTCAACATCTACCCTATCCGCACGCACCATCAAAGAAGGATAATGCTAGACACTATGCACGGTTTATGGACATATTCAAACAACTTCAAATCAATATTCCATTTGCCGATGCATTAGAGCAAATGCCACGGTATGCAAAGTTCATGAAGGATATTCTCACAAAGAAAAGAAGACATGTGGAAGAAGAGACAATCTTGCTTGATGCACGTTGTAGTGCCATCATTCAAAAAAATCTCCCAAGAAAGGAATCTGATCCGGGCCGAGTCGTTTTACCGGTAACCATTGGAGACACCTACATTGGTAATGGCTTGATTGACTTGGGATCTAGAATCAATTTAATTCCCCTATCCATTACAAAAAAGATTGGGAAACGTTGAGATCAAATCTACAAGGATGACCTTGCAACTAGCCGATAAATCTACCACTTCACCATATGGAGTTGCTCAAGACATGTTAGTGAAGGTGGACAAATTCTTGTTCCCGGTAGATTTTGTGATAGTAGATGTAACACCCCGATAAAAAAATAAGATAATTATTTAATTTAAGTTAATATTATATTTATTAATTTAATTAAATAATTGGAATTATTGGATTAATATTATTGGATTATTATTATTATTGGAATAAAATAATTTGGAGTTGGTATATAAGTTGGAATAAGAAAAGAGTTTCATTTTTGGTAAAGAGGGTTTTCACGTGAAAAACAGAGAAGCGGCTGAAAAGTGAAAAGTGGAGAAAGGGCAAAGAGGCAGAGCAAGAGGAAGAAGGTTGGAAAAGAGAAGAGCTTGAAGCTAAAGGATCGCCGGATTAACTCAGGTAAGGGGGGTTTATCGTCGTTTAATGGGTATTATGGGTTAACATGTAATGGGTAGTGAGGAACCGTTGATTTGACCCTAATTGGGATGTTGAATGCTGAAAAATTGTGTTGGATAAGTTGTGTTAAAACTGAAATTGAATCTGTAATTGGATGAGTCTTGATTTCCCGAAAGTGTAGCTTTTTACGGAATCGAAATCGGAGGTCCGGAAGTCCTCCAACGGCGGAAAATGCGGAGAATTCTGCATTCTGCTTCGTGTTAGCGCAGGAACAGCTTTCTGTCTTGCGTTAACCGGTTAACCCAGGGTGTTAACCGGTTAACACTGTTAGGAATTGTGAAGTATTGCTGTTTTGCTTGCGTTAACCGGTTAACCCAGGGCATTAACCGGTTAACACTGTTGTGATTTCTGAGAAATTGCTGTTCTGTCTGCGTTAACCGGTTAACCCAGGGCGTTAACCGGTTAACACTGTTGAGTTTTGCCAGAAAGCGTGTTCTGTGTTGCGTTAACCGGTTAACCCAGGGCGTTAACCGGTTAACACTGTTGGAAATTGGAAAAATTGATATTTTAATGTTGTGAACATAATTGGTGATTGGCCTATATCGGTGTGTGATATAGTAGGGATTATTTTCCCGTTGTTTTGAGTAGGATAGGTATTAGTAGAGTGTGCTAATACTGTGACTGAATTATTTGGCATGACATAATATGATTATGTGATAAATATGCTGATGAGGTGTGGAAATATGCATAATATTGTGAATGTATATATTATGTATGTAATTGTGGATGGACTGTTTTATGGCTTAGAGTGTGAGCATATGTCCATTGTGGATTGTTGTTGATGTTGCATGCTAGGTGATTTGGCATAGCATAATGTGGCCTTTAGGGTGGTAGCTAATTCCCATGGTGAGGAATTAGTGATGTTAGTCATTTTGGACTGTTGTTGATGTTTGCATGCTAGGTGATTAGCGTACATAGCATGGCCCTTGGGGTGGTAGCTAATTCCCATGGTGAGGAATTAGTGATGTGAGTCACTAGGTCTCAAATGAGTGGGACTAGTGAGCTTGGTAGCCGTACCTGGATTTGGTCGGTGAAGTTGAACTATATGTTCACGAATAGTCGGTACCGCATGCATGGAGTCTCATTGCATAATGTATGTATGGCGTATAATATGAATGGATGTATTCCAATATTATACGTGTGTTTTGTGTTGGTGTTGAGTATGAATTGAGATTATACGTGTGTTTTATGTTGGTGTTGAGTATGATGTTTGAGTTGATGTGCCGTTACTGAATGTGTGTTATGATTAGGGTGATGAAATGCGTTAAATTACTTAACATTGCATGATATTTTATAATGCTTATTATATCGATTGAGGAACTCACCCTTACAACTATTTTTCAGGTAACGAGCAATGATTGAGTAGGAGCTAGTGCTTGGAGTCTAGTGTAGTTCCTTAGTGGGTCATGCTCTGATAGATGTAACATCGGGACGGGATGTTTTACCTTGTTGAATAATTTTACATGTAATGTGTTACATGTTTTGCATGATTGATTTGATTTCTATCCGCTGCGTATTGTGCAAATGCTTTATGTTTTGAATAAATAAAAGAGCATGACAGTTATTATGGTGAATGGTGTGAAGTAATTGTGTGACACCCTTAATTGCATATTTACTCTGATTGATATATGTTGTTATTTTAATTAAACTTTTGGGGTATTTTAGAAGGGTGTTACATTAGTGGTATCAGAGCATAGTTGGTTGAGTCGAGTCGTAATTATTCTGTTTCCCTGTACGTGATAGGTGTTGTGTAACCCTATCAGTACTTATTGTTTTAGCTTGTTGGGTTTTCAGAATAGAGATGGCTGGAAGAGGTAGAGACGATGCTGCGATTGCTGAGGCTCTGGGTATGCTAGCTGGAGTACTTGGAGGAAATCTGAATGTTGTGGGAATGGGAGCTGCTCGTCAACTGAGTGAGTTCCAGAAGAACAATCCTCCAATGTTCAAGGGAGCATACGATCCAGATGGTGCTCAGAAGTGGTTGAAGGAGATCGAGAGAATCTTCCGAGTGACTGAGTGTGCCGATAACCAGAAGGTCAGGTTCGGTACGCATATGCTGTCAGAGAAAGCAGATGATTGGTGGGTTGCTACCCGCACTGAGTTGGAAACTGCTGGGAATGCTGAGATCACTTGGGCTGTGTTCAGAGAGAGATTCCTGAGGAAGTACTTTCCAGAGGATGTCAGAGGAAAGAAAGAGATAGAGTTCTTGGAATTAAAGCAGGGCAATCGGTCTGTTACTGAGTATGCTGCTAAGTTCACAGAGCTGTCGAAGTATTACACTCCCTATGATGAGGCTACTGGGGAATTCTCGAAGTGTGTGAAGTTTGAGAACGGGTTACGTCCCGAGATCAAGCAGGCTATTGGGTATCAGCGGATTAGAGTGTTTTCCGACTTGGTTGACTGTTGCAGGATTTTTGAACAGGATACCAAGGCCAGAGCGGAGAGCTATCAGCAAAGGGTTGATAGGAAAGGCAAGAATCAGAATGATCGTGGGAAGCCGTATGCAGTTGGCAAAGGTTTTCAGAGACAGAGTGGGATGAAGAGGCCTAGTGGAGGAGACTCCAGCGCCCCTGCTAAGTGTTACAGATGTGGTCAGGCTGGACATCGTTTCCATGAGTGTACCAGTGCTGAGAAGAAGTGTTTCAAGTGTGGAAAAGGTGGTCACTTGGCTGCAGAGTGCCGGTTGAAGACTATGACTTGTTTCAACTGTGGGGAGGTGGGTCATATCAGTCCACAGTGTCCTAAGCCGAAGAAAGAGAACCAGTCGGGAGGCAAGGTCTTTGCTTTATCGGGTTCTGAGACTTCTGCAGATGATCGTTTGATCCGAGGTACGTGTTATATTAATGGCTTTCCTCTTGTAGCTATTATTGACACCGGTGCGACTCATTCCTTTATATCTTTGGATTGTGCTGTGAAACTTAAGTTAAAGATATCTGAGATGCATGGAAGTATGGTGATTGATACTCCTGCGAAGGGTTCAGTGACTACTACTTCAGTTTGTTTAAATTGTCCTTTGAGTATTTTTGGTAGAGACTTTGGGATAGACCTTGTGTGTCTTCCACTAGTGCAGATTGATGTTATCTTGGGTATGAACTGGTTGGTGTTTAACCGAGTTTATATCAACTGTTTTGATAAGACTGTGATCTTTCCTGGGATTGAGGAAGGAAAGAGTTTGTTTCTATCAGCAAGGCAGGTGAATGAGGCAGTAGCAGATGGGGCAGAGTTGTTTATGCTGTTAGCGACTTTAGAGGCTAAAGATAAACTGGTGATTTGCGATCTAGCTGTGGTGTGTGATTTTCCTGATGTGTTTCCTGAAGAAGTGAATGAATTACCGCCAGAGCGTGAAGTTGAGTTCTCGATTGATTTGGTACCTGGTACTAGGCCGATATCGATGGCTCCGTACCGTATGTCTGCTGTTGAGCTAACTGAATTGAAGAGTCAGTTGGAAGATCTGTTGGATAAGAAATTTATTCGTCCGAGTGTGTCACCGTGGGGTGCACCAGTGTTATTGGTTAAGAAGAAAGAAGGTACTATGAGGTTGTGTGTGGACTACAGGCAACTGAATAAAGTGACGATCAAGAATCGGTATCCTTTGCCGAGGATTGATGATTTGATGGATCAGTTGGTTGGTGCGAGGGTGTTCAGCAAAATAGATTTGAGATCGGGTTATCATCAGATACGTGTGAAAACTGAGGATATTCAGAAGACTGCTTTCAGAACAAGGTATGGACATTATGAGTATTCTGTAATGCCTTTTGGTGTGACTAATGCGCCTGGAGTATTCATGGAGTATATGAATAGGATTTTCCATCTGTACCTAGATAAGTTTGTTGTGGTGTTTATTGATGACATTTTGGTGTATTCGAAATCTGAAGAAGAGCATGCTGAGCATTTGAGAGTGGTTTTAGGAGTTCTACGAGAAAAGAAGTTATTTGCTAAACTATCCAAGTGTGAATTTTGGTTAGAAGAGGTTAGTTTTCTTGGTCATGTGATTTCAAGAGGTGGTATTGCTGTTGATCCTTCTAAGATAGAAGCGGTATCTAAGTGGGAAGCTCCGAAGTCAGTTTCTGAGATAAGGAGTTTTCTTGGACTTGCAGGTTATTATAGGAAATTCATTGAGGGATTTTCTAAGTTGGCGTTACCGTTGACGATGTTGACTAGAAAGGGGCAAGCGTTTGTTTGGGACTCAAAATGTGAAGAAGGTTTCCAAGAGTTAAAGAGAAGGTTAACTACTGCTCCTATTCTGATATTACCGAGCCCGTCAGAACTATTTGAGGTTTTCTGTGATGCGTCATTGTTGGGCTTGGGTGGTGTGTTGATGCAGAATAAGCAGGTTATAGCTTATGCTTCGAGACAGCTGAGGGTTCATGAGAGGAACTATCCGACACACGATTTAGAGTTGGCAGCTGTGGTATTTGTTCTGAAGTTATGGAGGCATTACTTGTACGGGTCAAGATTTGAGGTTTTCAGTGACCATAAAAGTTTAAAGTATTTGTTTGATCAGAAAGAGCCGAATATGAGACAGAGGAGATGGTTAGAGTTTCTGAAGGATTATGACTTTGGTTTGAATTACCATCCGGGTAAAGCAAACGTAGTGGCTGATGCATTGAGTCGGAAATCATTGCACATGTCCATGTTAATGGTTAAGGAATTGGATTTAATTGAGCAGTTTAGAGACTTGAGTTTGGTGTGTGAGAGTACTCACAATAGTGTTAAATTGGGAATGTTGAAGTTAACGAGTGGTATTCTGGACGAGATTAGAGAGGGTCAGAAATCCGATGTGCTTTTGGTTGATAAGTTGACTCTAGTGAATCAAGGTCAAAGTGGTGAATTCAGAGTTGATGAGAATGGTGTTTTGAAATTTGGTAATCGGGTGTGTATTCCGGATGTTACCGAACTTAAGAAGAGTATTCTTGAGGAAGGACATCGCAGCGGCCTGAGTATTCATCCTGGAGCTACGAAGATGTATCATGATTTGAAAAAGTTATTTTGGTGGCCGGGAATGAAAAGAGAAATTGCGAGTTTTGTTTATTCCTGTTTGACTTGTCAGAAGTCAAAGATTGAGCATCAGAAGCCGTCTGGGCTAATGCAACCGTTGGCTATTCCCGAGTGGAAGTGGGACAGTATCAGTATGGATTTTGTTTCTGGTTTACCGAGAACAATTAAGAATTTTGAAGCTATTTGGGTGATTGTAGATAGATTGACAAAATCGGCCCATTTCATTCCGATCAGAATGGATTATCCGTTAGAGAGATTAGCTGAGTTGTATATTGAGAAAATTGTAAGTTTGCATGGCATTCCGTCGAGTATTGTTTCGGACAGAGATCCTAGATTTACATCGAAGTTCTGGGAAGGTTTGCAGAGGGCTTTGGGAACTAAGCTGAGATTGAGTTCTGCATATCATCCGCAGACTGATGGTCAGACTGAGAGGACGATTCAGTCACTGGAGGATCTTTTGAGGGCTTGTGTTTTGGAAAAGGGAGGTGCTTGGGATTGTTATTTACCTTTGATTGAGTTTACCTACAACAATAGTTTTCATTCGAGCATTGGCATGGCACCGTTTGAAGCTTTGTATGGTAGGAGATGTCGGACACCTTTATGTTGGTATGAGTCCGGTGAGAGTGCTGTGGTTGGACCGGAAATTGTTCAACAAACTACGAAAAAGATTAAGATGATTCAGGAGAAGATGAGAATTGCTCAGAGTCGTCAGAAGAGTTATCACGACAAGAGGAGGAAGTCACTTGAGTTTCAAGAGGGAGATCATGTGTTTCTTCGCGTTACTCCGATAACTGGGGTTGGTCGGGCTTTGAAGTCGAAGAAGTTGACACCTCGATTTATTGGTCCTTATCAGATTTTGGAGAGGATAGGGGAGGTAGCCTATCGTATCGCTTTACCGCCGTCACTTGCGAATTTGCATGAGGTTTTTCATGTGTCTCAGTTGAGGAGGTACATTCCTGATCCGTCGCATGTGGTCCAAGTAGATGATGTCCAGGTGAGAGATAACCTGACTGTTGAAACATCACCTATGAGGATAGAGGATCGAGAGTTGAAGCAGTTGCGGGGTAAAGAGATTGCTTTGGTAAAGGTAGCTTGGGGAGGGCCAGCAGGTGGCAATGTGACTTGGGAACTTGAGAGTCAGATGAAGGAGTCCTATCCGGAGTTATTCGCTTGAGGTATGTTTTCGAGGACGAAAACTCTTTTAGTGGGGGAGAGTTGTAACACCCCGATAAAAAAATAAGATAATTATTTAATTTAAGTTAATATTATATTTATTAATTTAATTAAATAATTGGAATTATTGGATTAATATTATTGGATTATTATTATTATTGGAATAAAATAATTTGGAGTTGGTATATAAGTTGGAATAAGAAAAGAGTTTCATTTTTGGTAAAGAGGGTTTTCACGTGAAAAACAGAGAAGCGGCTGAAAAGTGAAAAGTGGAGAAAGGGCAAAGAGGCAGAGCAAGAGGAAGAAGGTTGGAAAAGAGAAGAGCTTGAAGCTAAAGGATCGCCGGATTAACTCAGGTAAGGGGGGTTTATCGTCGTTTAATGGGTATTATGGGTTAACATGTAATGGGTAGTGAGGAACCGTTGATTTGACCCTAATTGGGATGTTGAATGCTGAAAAATTGTGTTGGATAAGTTGTGTTAAAACTGAAATTGAATCTGTAATTGGATGAGTCTTGATTTCCCGAAAGTGTAGCTTTTTACGGAATCGAAATCGGAGGTCCGGAAGTCCTCCAACGGCGGAAAATGCGGAGAATTCTGCATTCTGCTTCGTGTTAGCGCAGGAACAGCTTTCTGTCTTGCGTTAACCGGTTAACCCAGGGTGTTAACCGGTTAACACTGTTAGGAATTGTGAAGTATTGCTGTTTTGCTTGCGTTAACCGGTTAACCCAGGGCATTAACCGGTTAACACTGTTGTGATTTCTGAGAAATTGCTGTTCTGTCTGCGTTAACCGGTTAACCCAGGGCGTTAACCGGTTAACACTGTTGAGTTTTGCCAGAAAGCGTGTTCTGTGTTGCGTTAACCGGTTAACCCAGGGCGTTAACCGGTTAACATTGTTGGAAATTGGAAAAATTGATATTTTAATGTTGTGAACATAATTGGTGATTGGCCTATATCGGTGTGTGATATAGTAGGGATTATTTTCCCGTTGTTTTGAGTAGGATAGGTATTAGTAGAGTGTGCTAATACTGTGACTGAATTATTTGGCATGACATAATATGATTATGTGATAAATATGCTGATGAGGTGTGGAAATATGCATAATATTGTGAATGTATATATTATGTATGTAATTGTGGATGGACTGTTTTATGGCTTAGAGTGTGAGCATATGTCCATTGTGGATTGTTGTTGATGTTGCATGCTAGGTGATTTGGCATAGCATAATGTGGCCTTTAGGGTGGTAGCTAATTCCCATGGTGAGGAATTAGTGATGTTAGTCATTTTGGACTGTTGTTGATGTTTGCATGCTAGGTGATTAGCGTACATAGCATGGCCCTTGGGGTGGTAGCTAATTCCCATGGTGAGGAATTAGTGATGTGAGTCACTAGGTCTCAAATGAGTGGGACTAGTGAGCTTGGTAGCCGTACCTGGATTTGGTCGGTGAAGTTGAACTATATGTTCACGAATAGTCGGTACCGCATGCATGGAGTCTCATTGCATAATGTATGTATGGCGTATAATATGAATGGATGTATTCCAATATTATACGTGTGTTTTGTGTTGGTGTTGAGTATGAATTGAGATTATACGTGTGTTTTATGTTGGTGTTGAGTATGATGTTTGAGTTGATGTGCCGTTACTGAATGTGTGTTATGATTAGGGTGATGAAATGCGTTAAATTACTTAACATTGCATGATATTTTATAATGCTTATTATATCGATTGAGGAACTCACCCTTACAACTATTTTTCAGGTAACGAGCAGTGATTGAGTAGGAGCTAGTGCTTGGAGTCTAGTGTAGTTCCTTAGTGGGTCATGCTCTGATAGATGTAACATCGGGACGGGATGTTTTACCTTGTTGAATAATTTTACATGTAATGTGTTACATGTTTTGCATGATTGATTTGATTTCTATCCGCTGCGTATTGTGCAAATGCTTTATGTTTTGAATAAATAAAAGAGCATGACAGTTATTATGGTGAATGGTGTGAAGTAATTGTGTGACACCCTTAATTGCATATTTACTCTGATTGATATATGTTGTTATTTTAATTAAACTTTTGGGGTATTTTAGAAGGGTGTTACAGTAGACATGGATGAGGATCGTGAAGTTCCTCTAATTCTTGGAAGACCATTCATGAAAATAACCCGAATGATGATTGACATTGATGATGGACTAATGAAAGTAAGGGTTCAAGATGAAGAGGTAGCCTTCAATCTTTTTGAAGCCAAAAAGCATCCTAATGATAGACATGATTCTTTCCGAATCGATGCCACCAAGGAGGAACTGGTGGAGATCGCAAGCCAGGTTCATGTCTCTATTCCATCAGAGAGATCGCTAATCGGAGTCTACAAAATTTCGACCGAAAATGAAGGAAAAGAGATGGAAGCAACGTTGCATGAATTAGAGTCTTATGGAGAACTTGTTTATCATGAAGAGACAAACAAAGGCTTGGATATGACAAAGAAAGTGGAAGATCCAAAACTAGATCCACACTTGAAGTATGTGTTCCTTGGTGATGATCGTACTAAACCGGTGATCATTAGCAATACCTTGTCCACAAAAGAGGAGAATCAATTGATACGAGTGCTGAAAAAGAAGGAAGTTGTCGAACTACTGGAGGCCGGGATGATTTGTCCTATCTCCGATGGTGAATGGATGAGTGTTGTGCAAGTAGTTCCGAAAAAGGGTGGTATCGGATTTTATCAAAGGTTCATCAAGAACCTCTTGAAGACAACAAAGCCCTTGAGGAAATTGCTCAACAAGGCCGGATCGTGAAGAGAATCATTGAACCGTCGAGCTCAAAACGACGTTAAACAAAGCGCTTGCTGGGAGGCAACCCAGCGTTGTAAGTCTGCATTTTATATTTTTCTCAATTCTGCTATTATGATATTCTGTTGTGGTAATTTTTGTGAAACTTGGGTTCTGTCCACTGCAAACTAATTTTTTCAGAAATTCCTTCAGTTCGCCCCGTGACCAGCTTTCGCCCCGCGAACTGAATGGAAAGTTTCAGTTCGCGCCGCGAACAAAGTTCGCCCAGCGAACGGTGCGTCGCAGAACCACTTAAGTTTTGTTTAGGTTATTTTCAAAGTCATTCCTATTTTCACAAACAGCAACTTCTCTTTTCCACTCCCACTACCAAACTTCCAAAACAAAAAATCCCCCTCTCCATCTCCCAAATCCTAATTGTTAACAAAGAATCAAGTGCGCTTCAATAAGGTATGTTTGTTCTTTTCATTTTCTCTTCCCATTCCTTTTCGGTTTCTCACTTAGGTAAGAGTAGGGTTTTGCTAATATTGGAATATGTTATGTGAAACAACCTTGCATGTCTAAAGTGGATTCAGATTAGGATTAGGATAAGGATTGTGATTATGAGTGTTGGAAGTGAAAACCTTAAAACCTTTGGAACCCTAGAAAGCTCCTGGAGATTTCTTGGTTCGCAGGGTTCGTGCCGCGAACGGGCCTTCGCGCCGCGAACTGTGAAATTCTAGTGTCATGTTTTGTGTTGTTGATTGCTAACCCCCTTCATGTTTTGTTGTGTGGTTGTTTTGATGTTTATTGCAGATGTCTAAGAGAACAAAAACCACGACTTCCGGTCCTCCTCGTTCATTGAGACGGTTCACAAGTGACGAACATGAAGAACGGCTTGAAAACTTAATCAAGAGAACCATCCAACCGGAAAGGTTCATCCGTTTATCACCGGGTGGGACTTATCAGAATTTGGTATCAATTTTTGAGAGAAGAAGGTGGACCAAACTTTGTGAACCAGAGTCGGCAATCAATTATGATATTGTACGAGAGTTTTATGCCAACGCTATGCATCTTGAAGAAGGGGTAGCTTTCAATTACCAAACAAGAGTGAGAGGCAGGATTATTTCTTTTGGAAGAGATGCAATTAACACATATCTTGGTAATCCTCTAACCTTGGGAGAGAATGAGCGGTGCGAGTATCATACCCAGGAATTGGCCAATGTTTGGGATCTTCCAGCGGTGAGTGCTACCTTATGCCTTAAAGGAAAGATATTTGACCTAAATGATCAAGGACTTCCAAAGTCATGGAAAAGAGAAAATCTGAATCTGGAAGCAAGGGCATTTCTGGTGCTGATGTTGAACAATATCCGGCCAAGGAGCCACAACACCACGATCCCTTTGGATGTAGGGTGTTTGCTGTATTACATCATGATCGGCAAATCTGTGGATGTAGCATCAATCATAGCATGGGAAATGCGCAAGATGGCTATAAGCGGAACAAAATTTGGTGGTAAAGCAGGTGTGCTTGCATACCCGGGGCTGATCATAGGACTTTGTCGACGGGCGAATGTTGCCATTCCGGATGAAGTACATTTCTCTATCACTAGTGTGATTAACGATGCTTATCTGAATAGGTTCTGCTAAAGCCAGATGGATTGAGCCGAAGGAGCTGGGACTTCGTCCTCTAGACCCCGAGCCCGCACTACTCCAGTCTTCGACCAGATGGCGTTTGCCAATTATTGCTGTGAGAGCTTTGAGGCCTCTAGGAGGTCTCAATCATTTATCTTTGATGCTATGCAACAACAATTTCAGAACACGTTCCTTGCACCCGAAGCCCGCACATTTCCTTCTCAGGCGGAATATGTTGCTTATGGGGGGTGCAGGAGGTGGTGCAAACCATGGCGATGAGATGGAGGACGTCCTTGGATCTGTTGGTGGTGGCCAAGAGGAGGAAGATTGAGGAGTTTGTGAAGTTGAGGAGTTTGTTTTTATTTTGAGTTTTCTTTGTATTATTTCTGCTTTTGAAAAATTTTGATTGTACTTTTGGATGGCTCTAGTTCACCAAAACTTTGGTTTGTTAGTTGTTTTGATAATTGCATGAATACTCGTTGAGATTTAAGTGTGTTACAATCAATTTGGTTTACCAACATTTTTTGTTTAATTGTTCTTAATCTTAAGTCAAGCTTAAAGCAACCAAGAAATGTTCGCAAAGAAAGAAGCATAGGACACTTCGAGTGGTGATGATAAGAATTAGTGTCGGCATTTCAAGGTACACTTTATCGCTTTCTAGACTTAACATGAGTAGTTTGATGGTGTGTGCAAATTCCATATCATAAATTCATTGAAATATATGTCATTTTTGAATCAAAATAGGACTTAACCAAATGTGAGGAAGCTTTCCATTGTACACTAAAATGCGGGAAAACGAGCATTATTTCAACTCATTCTTATCATGCTAAATCATGCATCAATCTATTTTTGTGTAAAAATTTTGAAAATGATAGAGGCATTGTTTGTATGAGAAAAACCACTTGACCAAAAAGTTTGAATCAGCTAACCTTGTGAGGAGTGATCCTTAGTTAACCCCCTTTGAGCTTATTTTAGGATTCATTTGATTGATAATTGTAAAATCAATTGAAAATTTTGTGAATAAATGAATCCTAATTTCTTTCGTGTCTATTGAACCTTCAAACCAAGTTATTTGCAAAATTTTGCCTTTTGCTTATGTCTAAGTAGGGAGCATTATTGAATAAATTTGGTTTTGGAATCTAAAATTGGGGAGAGTAAAGAAAAAAGAGTTGATTAGAAACTTGAAGAAGTGAGTTTTTATGAAAGGGTGAAAGTATGAAAAGAAACAAGAAAAAGAAATCACCCTTGAAACCATAGAGCAAAGAAAAAGAAAAGAAAGAAAAAACAAAGAAAATGCTCATGGTTGTGTGGATGTAAAAAGAAAAAGAAAAAAGGAAAAAGATGGGTATCAAAGAAATGGAAATTGTGTAGAGTTGAATGTTTGGGAATGCTCCCTTAAGATAGGCATTTTTGTTAAATTCTCTTAATCATATCCTTTCTTGTAACCCGGGCCACATTACAACCCTTGAAAGACCTCTTGATTCTCATTTTTCACATGATTTGGTATTTGCTTTGATGACCGCATGATTTGAGTTATTGTTGATTTAATTGCTTGGATGAGTGAAAGTAACCCTTCATGTTATTCATCATTACTATGATGTGTGTGTAAGTTTGATTCAATTTTGACATATATGGCTTTGAATTCCTTAGAATGATTTTTTGCACTCAACCATTTCTCTTATTCATGTTTTGTCTAGAATTGAGATAGGTGGATTGAGAAAGTGCCAAACACTTTTGAACCATTTGAATGTCCTTGGTTAATCCTTGTTTCAATCTTTTGTGTCATTGCTTTGGTTGTGATGGTGGAAACTTTTGTTTAGGGACAAACAAAATGCTAAGTTGGGGAGAGTTGTTAGGGACCAATTAGTACTACTTTTTATATAATTTTATTGGTCCCTTTTACCAAGTTTTGATGTAATTACACATTTTTATTTTCACTATTTTGTATAAATGCAATTAGGTTTTATTTATGTTGTTTGGAGTAGTTATTTCACATAATTGTTAGTTTTGTAGAATTTTTAGACAAAAGAGCTTTGGAATGCATAATCATAATTTGGAAGAAGTGTTGAATGCAATTTGGAGGCCTAATTTTGAAGAATATCACTTGGAAGACTATTTGGATGAAGCTTGCAAGGCAAGGAAGCTGAAGTAGCTTCAGTTCGCGTCACGAACTCCCTTCGCGCCGCGAAGCTTGCGAATCCAGCAAGTTGTTTTGGCCAAGTGTGTTGTTTTCAAGGTCAGCTGTTTTTTTTTTTGTTGCCATTTTTGTATCTGTTTTATGTGGCTTTTCAGCTTTAGATGAAAATGCTCATTTTAGGAAATGTCAACCATTTTTGAAAATCAGAATGGAAATTGTTCATTCATTCATATTAATTCATTCATTGGGAGCTTAATATTTTGTAAGAGAAAAACAGAGTTCTATTCTCCATTGCCTTTTGCTTTTCAAAAATGAGGATGAGGAGCTAAACTCCATTTTGTCAAGATTGGAGGTAGTAGCTATTCTCATTTGTTTATGTATTTCATTTGACTCTTATCTATGATGAAAGATTGTTGATGTATTGAAAGATATTTTTGCCCTAATTTGAATATTAGATTTGAGTAGTTGTTGAAAGAGATTATTTAAGTCTTGACAGAAAATATGTTTTCAAGTAGTGAATAAGTTGTAGAGATAGATTTATTCATTACTATTCTTTTGTATCAACCATTAAAGATTGCTATATTGATAGTTAGGTGGAGAAATCGTCTAAAGATTAATATAGTGATTATCACAATATCATTTAGACATAAATGCTATTGAGAGGATACTTGAATATCATCAATAATCTTAAATTTATATAGTTATCATAAGGAATCATAAGCACTTGGAATAGTGAACTCCAATCTTACCAAGCCTTTTACATTTGATTAAAACCATTTTATTGTTTTAGTGACATTTTACTCAAAAGATAACTTTTCAAACAAAACAACTTTGTTACTTGCTAAACTTATAACAATTTGGATTATAGAACGGCGGTAATAACAACCAATCTTTGTGGATACGATATAAAAATATTTGCCGAAGATATACTTTTCAACAATTATTGATCGTAGAATTTTACAAAAATTGGGATTTACAGAAATTGGAAAAATCACATAAACACATCAAACTCCTATCACAACTCACATCAACACATCTCATAACAACATATTACAACAATATATGTCAATCAACAACAAATCATATCGCAGTGACCATAAGGAATTTATCCCAAATCTCATTTGATCACTACAGCAACAGATAACACACCAAAAGAAAAATATTTATTTATCGATCCAATAGGGTTTTGCCCAAACCGTATTTGGCCGAAAACGGTAACACACAGAAACAACAATTTTATTCAATCGGTGTCAACGGAGTTTTTCCCAAACCCCATTTGGTGAAACATATTACAAAATTAAGGAAATTGAAAAAAATACTAACACTCATGACATTGATAGGATGATAAGGAACCCTCACCATCTTGATTGTCTAGTAGTCACTTTAGAATTTATATTATTCTAAAATATCTCAATTGGCTTTTACACTCTATAATTCTGACAATTTTTATGTAAAATCTCAACTTTTATTTTCCAAAAAAAATTATATTTTTCAATTAAATGTCACACTTTTATTTAACTTAAATAAAAATTGCACTTAAACAATTGTTCGATGAAAATCCATAAAATATGGATTATTTCTAATAATTCTAATTAATCCAATTATTATTAAATAATTAGAATTATCTAACTTATCTATAATAATTTAAATAAATCTTATTTTATTTCTCCGCTCTCAACTTTATATCCTCAATAATTATTAAATTACTAAAATACCTTTAAATTTCTCAAAACACCAAAATAACACAAATAATCCAGAATAATTTTAATAAATCAAACACCATACACATAAACACTTGAATAATTAAATAAAATATTATTTCAAAGTCGGGGTGTTATAAAAGGGACACATCGGAGAAAAATGACTCTCACATTCCGCGTGGTGCAATGCAGAAGCGCCTTCAAAGGCATTCTAGGAAGATCCTTCTTAGCGAAGTTAGACCTAGTTGTTTCCACTGTTTCCCTAAAGATAGCCTATCATGACGAATAAGGGACACCAACCATAATCCACAAGAAAATCCACGAGACAAGGAGGATCAGGAGAAGAAATAAGAGAGATCATGGAAGTGTATATGGACGATATGATAGCGAAATATATTATGGACACACTTCACGCTTAACATTTCCAACGTGTATTTAAAAGAGTCAGTTAATACAATATGAAGCTCAATCCCGAGAAATGTACTTTTGTCGTAAGGGTCAGCAAGTTTCTGGGTTTCTATTTGACAGGATGATGGATTGAATCCAATCTTGATAAATGTGAAGCAGTTATGCAGATGGAGACGCCAACCTCGAAGAAGGATGTCCAAAGAATAAACGGGATGTTTACTGCCTTGAACATGTGCATCTCTAGATCCACCCAACAGGAGCTACCTTTTTACAAGTTGTTGAGGAAACAGACATGATTCCAATGGAATGTCGGATGCAATTACATGTTTTAATCCTTTAAAAGGATCCTAGATACACCACCGTTACAAACCCAACCAGCGCCCGGGGAGGTATTGTACCTTTACTTGGTAGTTGTCGAGGAAGCGGTGAGTGTCGTCCTCATAAGATAAACAAATACCGGGCAAAGTCCGGTATATTTCATATCAAAATCTATGGCTGGAGCAGAAACCCAATATCAAAAGATTGAAAAGGTTACCTTAGCTGTGGTGGTGGCATCGTGAAAACTAAAAAGATATTTTTTGGCCCACTCCATAGTGTTTCTGACAAATTTTCCATTGAGGCAGGTGCTCTACTGACTAAACATGGCTTAGAGATTGAATAAGTGGACAATTGAGTTGTCCGAGTTTAAAATTTCTTTTGAGGAAAAAAAGGCACTAAAAGCTCAAGTATTCGCCGACTTCCTAGCAAAAATGATTGCAGTTCCGTCGGCACCAGACCATGCATGGTTAGTTTTCACAGATAGATCGTTTGATAGGCGCGGAAGCGAAGTAGGGGTCATTCTAGAAAATAATTGAGGAATTGTGATAGAAGTATCATTTAGATTCAAATTGCTGGCCACCAACAATCAAGTTGAGTACGAAGCAGTAGTGGTCGGGATATTATTAGCCGAGGAAGTAGGGTCAGAATGCCTCAAATTATGGAAGAATTCCCAATTAGTCGTCTCTCAAATCTGGGGCGAAGCTCAAGACAAAGACCAATTATTGCAAATTACCTCAAGCTGGATACTAAGAATTTAGAGAATTTAAAGGAGTATGAAATCGCCCAACTTCCTCACGAAGAAACCACCTACGCCGATATTTTATCCCAACTAGCCAACACACGAAGTCCCGGAATCAACCATTCATTGTTTTCAAGAGACTAAGAATACATAGAGTATCGGGCCAGGGGAAAAAGTCGTGATGACAATATATGGGAAAACCTCTCCTTCTTGGATCACTCTGATTAAAGAACATATCAAACACGAGAATCTACCCCTAGACACTTCAAAAGCCATGCCCATATAGAAAAGAGCCAGTGGGTATACGATAGTCAAGGGGATCCTATACAAGAGAGGTCTCTCTTCTCCCCTATTAAGTTTGGGGAAGGCAGAGGCTAATTATTCTCTCTTAGAGGTACATGAAATAATATTCGGGAAACATCGAGGAGTCATCGCCTTAGCCAAAAAAGTCCTAAACACGTGATATTTTTGGCCAATCATGGTCCAAGATGCTCGAGAGTATGCAAAGAAATATGACCAATGCCAGTGACACAAAGAAGTATTCAACATCCTATCCACCGAGCTACATGTCCTCACCTCACCATGGTCATTTATGCAAGGGGAGATGGACCTCCTGGGCCCCTTCGCCCCAGCTCCTAGCCAACTTGGGTATTTGATCGTAGTTGTTGATTATTTTACCAAATGGATTGAAGCTGAAGTGATTAGTGTATTTTAATACACTATCTTTTACTTTGTGTTAAGACTTTTATATGAATTCTCATGTTATTTTAATTTCTTTTAATAGGAAGCACGGAAAGCAAGAAGCTATGGGCAAGAGATTCCAATTGGCATAGGACACTTCATAAGGCATCCTTTTCTAAGAGATAAATATGAGGATGCTCTTGGAATTTGGACATCTAGTGCAACTCGTTGACCTCGAAGAGTTTCCTCTCTTTCACCAAAATCTCTTCCATTCGACCAACTATTCTACAGTACTTCGGATAACAAGAGACACAACTTCCGCTTCGAGCTCACTCCAATAGATATCATCTTCAATATTCTTAAGCCAGTCTTAGAGATCCTCCACCTGCCCAGCTAATTCAGTCGAGGACCCATGGATACGCCTCTCCTCAGATATGATGGACCCATGTTCCACACGATCCCGCATTTTTAGGGAATTTTTCTCAAGGACCACCTTTTTTGCCCCAGCAAGGCCACAACGAGTCTTTAATGATTCCACCTCATAGGGAAGAATGAAAGGCATTAGAAATTATTTAAGATCAACAGATAACTGATTAAGGAGTGGCAAAGAAAAAGAAATAAAACAACGTATCAAATACATATTTCCTCCCCTCCACAGAATTAGCTTTCGCTACTTCCTTGCAGGGAATCAGATCTTTAGAAAAAGAAAGCATAATCAATTTCTTATCTTTATCAGACACACTAAGAGCTTCATAAGAGACCTAATAACTTTTGGCACATTTGGAAAAATATTTTCGGAGACCAAAATCATCGTCGTTGATCCGTGCAACCACTTTTTCTGGCAGAAGTAGGGGAAACAAACCAGAATTCCTCATGAGTAAGAGGAGAAAGAAGCTTAACTAGGAAGTAATTAGGTTTAAAATACTTCCAACTATCAACATAAACCCTGAAGATTTGGTTTTGAGCACGACAAAGGGAAACAAACATGTGACCAACAACACCCTTCGAAGCAAGGCATACTTCAAAAAGGTGAAAAAAGAAATCTCGAGAAGCCGAACCCATATTCCCAGGTATTCATACTTGGACGAAACCACAAGCACATGGGTGGGGTTGTGAAGGAGAAACGCAAAGATGGTCTAGAACTTCTTTCTCGAAAGAAGTCAGTGGAAGACAAACGCCCAAATCCTAGAAAATGCGGGGCATAGAAAGGGATAGAACACCCTTCAAACTTGTGAAATATCATTTTTTTGGGTCGGAACCAGTATAATGCCTTAATCGGAGGAAACCCATATTTCTATAAGACCAAATGGCATTTCTCTCTCCTGAACGAAAGCAGATTCCTTGGCCAAGTACTTCAGATCGACCCAAGAATAATCTTCCACCACAATCGTCGTCATCAAACCAATGGATCGAGTAAAGACCTAGGATTCACAAAATAAAGAAGAGCAGTGTGAAGAAAATAGATAAGTAGATGGTAATGACAGGGAAAGAAGTTGGAAAGCATCGCCTAAATTCTTATAAGAAAGGGCAAAGTGAGGATCAATTGTTCAAATCGAACAATGTAGGGAAAATAAGAGGGTAACAAGTTTCTTGTCCCATCAATCCACACGAGGGTGGAAAATACTTGAGTATCCTACGTAGGGTAGTTGATTCCTAATCTGAATGCCTAGGGTGATGTGTCAACAATCAAAAGCAACAACGAATCAGCGACAAGAAAGCATTAAATGTCCATTCCTTCATTGTTTCAGTGATGTATACTAAACGATTCATTCCTAAAAAACCAAGATAAGACTTCGATATAGCCAACCATAGCTACTAAAGACTTCTCGACTTCCCGACTTCCAGAACTCCAAGCAAGTCTTGAGAGCAATTGGTATGATCTGGTTATATCTCCCTTATCCGACCACCCTAAGTCGGAACGCTCTAGACCAACATGTATCAACTGGATGCTCAATCACACTTCTAGAACATTCTCCTAACTATCATATACCCAACTGCATGAGATTTATGCCTCAAGCACATACAACGTTCATCCACAGCCCATACCTGAAAGATGGCAAGACAGATATTCATCTCCCATATATTATATATATATATATATATATATATATATATATATATATATATATATAATATATATATATATATATATATATATATATATATATATATATAAGGAATATCATCATCTCAGATAATAAGTTACAAATACAATTTAAATGTTTTTCACTTTTTCATATAATGACTTGAGCGATTAAGTGTTAACCTTGCAGCAGGTACAATTCTACTCTATTACACCGAAAACTTTATTCTACCGTAACTTTCATAACTTTATATTTGTGATTTAGCAACGAAACATATAATTCAATACTTATATTATTAATCCATATCAGTCATTTTAAATATTATTTTAAGGATAGTTAAAATAAATTAAATATTTTTAAATATATGACCGTTATGATTAACTTATACCTTAAAATATTTTGACATTTTATGAATATGGATATGAATTAAATCCTCATCATCGTTATTGTTATTGTTATGTGCATTTTTGCTTCTAAATATTGTGTATTTTTAGATCCTATTTATTATTTAATAAAACATTTTGTTTTTTAAAAAACTATTATTTATCAATAAAAATTAATTTAGCTATATATATTGTTTCTGAAAATTTAGTGAGCTATATTTATCCGTTAAAAAAACTATATTTACGAAGAGCAGGTGTGTGACGTGTAAATAAAAAGATAAATGTAATGATAAGTTTAATTTTTGAATAATAATAATAATAATAATAATAATAATAATAATAATAATAATAATAATAATAATAATAATAATAATAATAATAAGTTTAAATTTAAGTAATTTTTGTACAGTATAAGTTAATGAGTAAGGTTAAATTATAAAACTCGACATTCTAGCAATTTACTTTTTTCTAGTTCTGAATAACCTTAAATTACGCTCTACCACACCAAAACATCATAAAACACTGCTAAAATAACCCATCTCTTTAGCTTCTTTGGACACGTCACCACTATGCACACGTTCAGCACACTCATCTTCACTCAACGAGATCCCAAAACTACCCCTTCCCATTTTCATATTGCCAACGTGTCACAACTCTATTGGCTAACAAACTCTCCCCCTAACAATTTTTATTTTTGCTATGCATGTAACAAATTCACCCTAATAAATCTTTACCTTAATTAACTACCTCCACAAAATCATAACAATCTAAACCGTTTTTGTTTTTATTTTTAAATTTATTTTCTTAATTGTTTTAGGTTTGTGTAAATCCCTTTAAAGCAAACCCTTATATATAATTTTTCATAACCATATACCTAAATTTCATTTTGTTATGTTGTTGTGATTTTGTTACATTTCTTTCATAATCAAAAACCATGAGTCCTTCACCATTTCATTACAAGAAAGAAATCACCCCAATAGTCACAAAATCCAACAACAACAACAACGTTAATGGAATGTTACCACCACATTTGAAAATCAATAGAGATTCTCATTTCATCAAAAAATCATCTTCATCCCCGCCATCGTCATCTTCGTCGTCATCGTCAACAACATCAACGATGATCAATAGCATGGCAGCATCAAATAAACCACCTCAACAACATCGACACCCTGTAATAATTTACACGCATTCTCCGCGTGTCATCCACACTACGCCTAAGGACTTTATGACGTTGGTGCAAAAACTCACCGGACTCACTCCCTTGGAGAAAAAGGACAACGAGAACAATATTGTTCTGTCGTCTCAAGATCAAGACCAACCTCCGAACCAAGAGTCCGTCACGAGTGAGATGGTGGGAGACAAAGAGAATGACCAAAAGAAAGTGGTTATCCTTAGAAACGAGGACAATGACGTCTCGTCATCGGTGATCACTGATGAACACATTTATGGTAACAACATTGGAGAAAATCGAGAAAATCAATGTTTCATTGCATCGGAGGCACCAATTTTTGAGCCTGCGTTTAACCCTTACATGACAAACTATTTGTCATCAAACTTGCCGGAGTTCTTGTACTCGAGCCCGCCGTTAATGAACTACTCTGATTCATTTTTCTCTAACAATATGATAGCCACTCTTCCAAACTCTAACACCTTGGAAGAGATGAGTGAGTTTGGTGACTATGGATTATAGTTGAGGTTTTACTCTGGTTTGAATTTTTTTGTGCCAATAAAAGTTCTAGTTTTCCAGGATAGAACTTCATTTTCTTTTTTGAAGAATCAATAATACTTGTTTGTTGTAGACAAAATGTTGTACCTCTCAGGAGATTTATTATTTCAGTTTTTTTTAATAGTGAATTTCATAGATTTGTGATTCAGAATAATAAAGAAAGTTTTAGCTTTCTATGTTGGTACCTCTAATTTCATTGCTATTTCTTTGTTAGTTTTTGAGAATTTTTGGGTTGAAATTGGCGCACTAAACTCTATACTACTACATGTTACATTCATTATTGAAAGAAAAAATATATACATACCAAAGAAATTCTATGCAAGATTCACTTCATTTTCTAATCACTTTGCTTCAACTGTTGAGTTTTACATTTCAAACATTTCTACATATGACAAGTGACTCGAAATCCCTGCTGTAAAAACATCACACAGTCTCGTGCAGTAACGAATTCCGGCCACTGATTTAAGATCAGACGGTTCATATTACTCTACCAGCATACTAGTTTTAAATGATTTCAATTCAACCATCGATTTAAGATCAAACGGTTACAGCAGAGAATCTAAGTATTCAACACAAACATGTACATAACTTTCACCGCCAAAGATTTCATGGTCATCATCATCATTTCCTCTTCTTGTCCTCTTTATCTCTGTCGAGTTTAACAGGAGCAGCTGGTATGCTGAACCACCATTCCCTTAATCTTCTCTCCCATCTCTCCGTGCTAGCTTTCCTCGGAGGTGAATACATCGTAAATGTCCCCAAGAACAATAGAAGAACTACGTATTTACAAGGTAAGAAAGCCAAAATCAACGCTGCTGATAGAAGACCAAATGCCATCTTCTCCGTGGCCTGATATAAAAATAAACAATTATTACAATGTATGATTCTTTCGATAGAAAAGTAACGATGGGAGTAGGGGAATGAGAAAACACCTGAGGAAAAATGGAGAATAACAAGCCGCGGATCTTGAGAAGAAATATGTTACCGTCTTGTATGAGCTGTTCGGCTTGAGAGACAGCATTCTGAACAGCTAAAAGCTGTTCCATTGTATTCATTGGTGGAGGTGCTACTACTTTGATTTCGGTTACAGGCCTACCTTGACTAAAACATTTGGTAAGTATCATAAAAATTGAAAGGAACACAAGCAATAGTGCTGCTGCATATCCAAGCCAACCCCTGCAATTTATAATAAAATTATACAAGTTATCATAAGAAGGCAATGTTTGGATGGCTTATTTGAGCTTATCTATTGATATAAGCACTCATGAGACTTGGCGCCTGTTTGGATTGGCTTAATACTAATGGAGCTTATCTACTGCATAAAAACAATCTAAATTTATTTTATGTTGTTATATAAATAGTTTATGCAAGCTTATTCATAAGCATTTATTTCGGTAAGCACTTGTGTTATAAATAAGCTGCAAATAAGTTGTTTATTCAAACAGACCCTTAGTAGAAGAGATTATGGAAATAATTATGACATTTACATAAGCCGTTTTAAGCTAATTTTCATAAGCTCTCAAGAATAAGTTATGACAACAGCTTATAACTTCTATGAAAACAATTTGACTTTATTTTATCTTGTTATAGAAATAACTAATATATAAACACTTATATCATAAGCGCTTATGTTATGAGTGCAACATAAGCCCTTATTTAAGTTGCGGAACCAAACAAGATTGTTAAATATGAGACATGAGAATAATTTTTTATTTTGTTTTTCTTAAAGTACTTATCATCCATATAACTGTTACCCTTAAAATACTTATCTGATTATATAACAAATTCATAAAATTTCAATAGAAAATGTTTTTTCTCTCCCTCATTTCAACAAATAATAAGTCAATATATAATGTTGATCGGTCAATGAAAGTTTTACCTCCAGATAATGTAACCGAAGAACAAACAAAACCCAGAAGATTTCAATGGATCATCCCAATATGCCAAAGATTGAAGACACTTCCTAAGTTCATCTAGAGGATAAAGTAATTCCTGAAATTAGAGAAAATCACACATATTAGAGATAAAATAAGACTATTCATGGAATCATGGTTTTTTATTCCGAATTTGGAGTAAATTATTATTGGTGTTTATATGTCAGTGTCAGTGTTAGCGCTTCACAGCCAATAATAACACTATTGATAAAAGCAAAACACATAAGAGCTTGGCTAAAAGGTAAAAATGGATAATGAATTAGTACCTTCATGACAGCCAAATTAGTGTCAATGCCATCAACTTTAACACCGTCAACGGTTGCCTGTGCGGATACGACTTTTTTATAATTGTTCTTAGATTCTTTAACCACTCTTTCCAATGAAGTCATTTCTCCAACAGTTATTTCACCTACAGCAATTCTGCTCCCATTTGAGTTGTTTGAACTTGTTCCAAATACGAATCCTAGGTTTGAAACCATGTCCAAGACCGAGATAGAATACATTTCGCTTTCAGGTTTGGAATCATTCACGCGATCCGACTCCCTTGAGTTCGACATATTTACAAGGGTTTCTAATATCAAGTCTCCTCCTGGAAGCTGATCACATAAATTAAACATGAGAAGAGAATTATTCTCTATAGGGCCCAAAGAACTAATATCTTGGACTGCTTGTAAACGCAAAATTCCTAAAACAGCCTTCCAAATTGCTTCGTCCCGTGCGACCCCTTTAAGTCCGTACTTGCTTATGAATTTGTGAGCACAGAGAATCTCTCTTATGATAGCTAGCCAATAATCACGACGAGCGTGACCTTTAAGCTCTGGAAATTCTAGTACAGCTGGTTCTGATCTACAAGAGAAATACAATTTAAAAGTTGGTGCCAAGATAAACTTCTGAAGTTATCAATTACCTATAAAAAAATAATTGTGAAATTACTTACAAGGCTGTTGAACTATAGAATACTGCTTTGTCAAAAAGTCGAGTACCCCATGGTCCGGTTAACTCGGGTTTAACAACTTGGTCTAGATCATCTGATAAATCATATCTTTTCGGTTTGTCATATGATACTACGCGAAGTTCTTCAAAATAAAGTGCATGATCTGTCAAGATTAACCGTCCTGCATGCATGTTACAAAGAGTTGTTAAAGTCTTGAAGAATGAATAATGCATGTTTTTACAGCATCAGCAATATGTAGCACCAACCCAGTCGGCTTCCGACATTGACACGACGCCAACACTTGTGGCTACACTCAATTAAACCATTTTCTCAAATTATAATCAATATCAACATGTATGTGTCAATAATGTCGAGTCCTGTGACCGCACTTTATAGTCACCAAGTTTATATTATATATATTGGGAACATATACTTTTACACTTACCAGGCCAGGTGGAAATCCCTACATGCTCAAGAACTGGCTGTGTAGTGACGGTTCCATCAACCTCAAGAATCTTCTCACACCTATTCAGTCTTACAGCAGAAAGGAGAGACGACTCTGAATTGCTCTTCATTTTTTTTATTGCTCTGAAAAGATAAAAGTATTTAAAGGTCAAGGTATTACGTAAATGTTTGATCATAAACTATACATAGACTATTACTGCATTCCAGGCAAAAGGAAAAGCAATGCCATATTTAAAGGTAGAGGTTATTACTTTTCTATCCCGCTGAGGTACTTGTCATAGACGGAGAACAGAAGACGACCGCCAGTTGAAGAACTCAGCACCTCAAAAAGATTTTCGCAAATGATGACATTGGCAATGATGGGAACTGCAGGAGCAATTCGACAAAAAGCTTCTAATCCAACAGACACTTCTTCATCAACCTTCTAATAAAACGAGGCTCGTTAGTGTTACTAAAAGAACTACAAACAAACCTATAGATAGAATACATATGTATAATATAAAAGTACAGATAACCAAAAAGGCATGAATTATGAAGTAAGGCAAGACTCAAAGAAAAATCTCACTCGTATTCTGAAAGACCTACATTAATCAGAGGTTGGCTAGTGGCAGCCGGGACCTCCCAAGCTAACATCATGTCGTACGTCAAGCGCCGGAATGTTTTATCGAGTAGATGACCAGACATTTGTGCTCTCAACGAAAGTGCTTTGAAACAACAATACTCCAATAAGTTCCTCGCATATCGTGATGGAATCTTTATGGAATCAGATGCCTCTTGTTTGAAGCTCTCCTGAAGATCACTTGAAGAGGTCTTCAGGATCCTGCATTATTTGTTTCTAATTAAAATTTAATTTCCAATCAAAAAATTATAGGGCAATCAGTACATTGTCTCTCCCAACAAAGTATCAAACAGAAATAAACGTTAAGGGTCCTCACCAACCTAATATTCAAACTAAATCCAACAAGAGTGAAAGTTTGAAAACTCATAATGAAGCAATATTGTTGCCAAGTAAACAAGATACCAAAAAATACACTTACTTTGAACATCTACGAACTACTAGGTTTGCAACTGGAGAAAGCTCGGGTATAAAATTCCTCCCAGCAGAAGGTGAATTTTCCATCTCCTCAAATTCTTCATCGAAAGAACTCTTCTTACCAAGCAACCATTTAAGTGATCCGTCTTTTACCAGATCTTCAAACATAGTTCTGGTTTTTCTAGATGCAGCCATCGCTTTTCACCCTACTATACTATCTTGTCAAGTTCGAAAACAAGACACCTAATATCCAGTTTTTGTCAAAGCACTTGCATTACCTGAAACATAAAGGTAAGTAGTAAACAAAATGAATATTGAATAACATCAATATGAATCCTCTAAACTAGATCATCATCAAACTCCTAATCCTAAGTTAAATGTCTCAACTCCTCCAACACAATGTTGTCAATCACATCACTATTGAAATCACATTAATATATCAATATAAATCCTCAAAAATAGATAATCATCAAACTCCTGAATATATTGAGTATGGACATTATAGTGTTGTCAATCATGCAAAATAGTGGGTTGTTCAAATTCTGCTACGTTGTAGTATCATAGAACTACAATATCCATTTTCTGACAACAGTTCTTACTAAATTGTGTGTCATGAAATAACAGTGGTGTGTTAAAATTCTGCTAGATGCAGTACCATAGCTTCTATTTGACAAAACTACACTACAATTGGAGCAGAGTGATCATACTTATAAAACAAAAACATTTCTAACAAATTCTGAAAAGTTTAAAGAGTTATACAAAACTTAGGAATTACAATAGACAGTGTGCCATTAACCCACAAAACAAAACATGCGTAACGATATCAAACACACCGACACTTCGGATTTAATGTCTGTTTGAACTCAAAAGCACTAAATTAAATGAGATGACACGAATCTCTTCTAACTTAACCAAGGTCCCAGGTTCGAACCTGAGCTTAGGAATGCAACAGCATCAAAAGTCTTGCCAATTAGGATCCCTCAAGATTTGAGGTATTAGTCTCTGCAATTGCACGCAGAGGATACCTGGTTTACATCAATATTATATCATCATGTATATGTTTCATATGTAATAAACACAATGGTGCTCACCAAAAACAGTGATTTAACTATTTCAATCTCAAGCAGCATACACAAACACAACAAATACTCATCATGATTCAAAAATAAAGCAAACAAATTATAAATAAATCACCCCCAAACTTGTAGCACAGAGCAAAAAATCCAAGTGACCCACGTATAAATGCGGAGTAAAAATTTCAACTTTGGCAAATGGGGTAGCTCCAAATCGCGAGAATTTAACAAATAGCTAAATTCCAATAATAATAATAACAAGAAAGATCAAGAACTTCGTAAGTAACTTGGTTAAAGAAATCCAAAGTAATTGAAAAGAAGAAGAAACAAAAACGAGAGTGATTAGTTTTTGAATAAAGTATGAAATTAGAGAGATTGTGTGTGTTTCTGAAGGGGGGAGAATTCAAGTTCTTACCTTTTTCTCAGATAGAATCAGAAAATTGACGATTGCGTGTGTTTCTCTTTTCTTCTTTTTTGGATATGAATTGATTCGATCAATTCAATTATCAAATTATAAAAATAAAAAAAAAGTATAAAATATTAAGATTAATGTTCAAAAACAAGAGTTGATTTTCAATTAAAACTATTTTGTAAGATATTGATCCTTTTTATTTATGAGAAAAAAGACTATGCTTATAAAATACTTTTATAAATTTTAATTTTAATTTTATGCCACAACTTAATATATAGTTGGCCTTTAGCATTTTTTTATTTAAAATTTTACAACGTGTTGGTATGTATATTGTGATGGAACATAATGTTTAGAATAAAGTGATAAAATCTTAGCTAGATTAAATTAATTCATGATGGTATTATGACCAAGTATTCAAAGTCCAAATGAAATCTAAGATTGATAAGCTTTTTTAATTAATTTGGTAGAGGTAGTGGCCAAATTAGGGTTTGGCAAAGTTGGATTTGTATTTAATGAATGATAGAGGTAGAATGGCTCACTTGTATTTTATTCTTTTATTTTCTCGTCTATTAATTTCCACCAATCTACCTCTTATCTACCTTCCATATCCCACTTTAATATGAAAACAAATGTTGCACAAAAATCAACTCATTTGGAATATCATGCCACTTTAAAATCTGACATTCATTATTTTAATCTATCTCAATGTAACAAACTATCCTAAACTATTTTCTCTGTTATTTATTATATTTATTATAAATCATTTTTTACTTTTTATATGTATTAAAAAATATAATAATTGTGATATAAAAAAAATTATGAAGGATTTACAAAATTATCTTTTATTAATGGTATTGGAACGATAAATTAACATAATTAAAAAGAGAGAAAATAATAAATATTTAAGGGTATAATATGAAAAATAACATTAATGATTAATTGATATTATAAAACGATTTATATTGAGGAATAGGTACAACCTCACTTAAACTCGGAGGAGACAACTCTAACCTCCTACCAATCTTTCACCGTCATATCTAATCAGACGATGATTCCCACAAGACACTTAATCAATCAGGAGTAGCTATAACCTCTCTCTTTATATAAAGTCATTCACACACCAAAATTATGTATTATATTCATTCTCATACTCATGTTACTTCTCGTTCAGTCACTGACTTGGGCGTTTGAGTGTTAATCTTGCATGTTTATCCCACTCTACCGTACCGAAAGCTCGCTCAACTATGCCTGAGTCATATTTCACAAAATCATCAACCATTTTTTGTTCCTAAACAGAACATTGGCATTGTCTGTGGAAATCGATATCTAATTCCTGCTAAATTCTACAATAAACCATTTTCTTTCCACCGCAACTCGGTAAGCTCTGATCTCCTCATTTGAATCAGAGATCGAACCCTTGAGAAAAAGGCAACGTCGAGAGTCACTCAATCAACCATCCAACGCAACACTAGTGTTGTGGCTGCTCCAACTGTCAGTGTTCTTAGCCTATCTCTCTCTCTCTCTCTCTCTCTCTCTCTCTCTCTTTCTCTCTCTCTCTCTCTCTCTCTCTCTCTCTCTCTCCTCTCTCTCCCCTTCAATGCATTCTCTTTTCTTTTCTCTAGTCCGTTATTTTCTTAGAAATAAAACCCCATCAAATTTTAAAGCACTAGAAGCTTTTAAATGGTTTTAAAAAACACCCAATAAAAGAAATAAAGTGTTTTTGACTAAATTTGAACAAGTTGGTGTCATACCCTCAAATTTACCCTACCTCCGCATCACCATCTTAAACCTTAATCCATAAGCATACATCCCATACATGTCATCTCATATGCATCTATGCTTAATGATCTACAACAATCCACAAGCTCAAGGCATGAGGTTCATCTGCAAAGCCTCGAGACCCTCTGATCATGTTAAGGTATGCCCAAGTCAACTTAACCCTAATCTCATCCTCAAGAATCCAACAAAGCTTATAGGATCATTCAAGACGTCTCACTCACTTTCCAAACCCAATTTGGATGGTGAGTCCCCTTTGAATAAGCATCAAGATTCATCTGGTCATCCAATGACCCTAACCCTACTTCTTGACCCTCATTTGGCTTGTACAAGTCTTGATTCCCCATGGATCTTGACCATTTCATTGAGGACCCCTCAAATCCAAAGTTTGTTCATGCCCCACATCTTTGAAACATCTCAACATGATCCTTGCATCACCAACCCCTAGGTGCTTGACCTTTGTTCTTGACAAAACTTGTGGCTTAAGAAACCCAAAAATGGAGATCCATTGACCATTGACCTTGCTTAATTTTGATCATCCAATCAACCTACCATTTATTCAACATAATTTCATGTCCATTACAATTAAAATCCATCATTTAAACATCCATTCAATCCATGTTATAGGTACTTGGTTTGGTCATGATTTTTCAACTTTCAATGCTTTGATCCACTCATGAACTTGACCTAAAATCATCCCACAAAGCTCCAAATCTTATTTCCTATCATGTATGATCATATAAGCTTCAATCATCCACCATTGTGCCTTGGAAATCAAGAAATCATAAAATCTCATTTTTAGGTCATGTTGGTTGGTCACATTTTGGCAAGAATGGCCTATGGAAAGTTCCTAAGACCATAATTTTCTCATTTCACAAGATTTTTGAATTACACTTAGAGCCAAATGTCCTAAATAAGTTCCTCTCCAACTTTATTTCAAGGTCTAAGACCTAATTCATTGAGGAAGGAGCTTAACTTTTGCATTGGCCAAGCTGGTCCAACATGCCCACCATGCCCTAAAACATGACCAAGACCATTATTTTAGCATATTGTTATTTCCAAACCACAACCCCTTTTATTCTTGTTATTTTTTCATTCAATTAATGACATGGCAAGGAACAATTGGTACAATTTTGAGACAAAATGCACGAGCCAATTCCATTTGGCCATGGTTTAAACATGGAGTTTCATCCTGATGGGCAAACTAGACCAAGTCAAAGCATATTTTGCATTTCCATTCACCAAGTCCTCAAACCAATCCAATATGATCCCAATGGTCCCCAAACATGTTGCATATGGTATTATGGTGTAGTAGGAAGTCAACTTGGTAGCAAAAACTCCTCACAATGCAAAACCCGACCCCATGTGCAAAATCAGAATTTTCTTAAATTGGCAAAAAGTGAAATCCATAGAAGGCCAAACCAAGTCCCTTGTTTGTTCCAAATCAATGCTAAGGACCAAGACAAAGTGGTTGGAGGTGCAAGCAAGCTCACACAACAACCACTCATGTCCCCCAATGTCCAACCTCAAGCATGCTTCGAGTCACCCAACATTCTGAAGCAAACCTTCAATTCTTTCCCTCCAAACCATCCACACACCTTCCCTATAAATAGGGGAAGGTGTCCCCTTCATTCTCCACGCTTGAAAATCCCCAAAATCTTTGTTGAACATTCAAGCTGAAACTTCAAAAACAGAGTTAGCATTTTTTATTTTCAAAGTGTTTCAACCCCAAACAATCACCTAGAAACCTTCACTAACATCCACTCAAACTTTCCAAAGCCCTAACTCATCTTCCATGAGCTTCATTTGATCCGAGCCAAGCCGTCGGAATACCTTCCTAAGTTTGATTATGATCAGGTAGTTCCACTCACCCCATAATCCAAACAAGTTTCCATTCACTTTGAAACTTCATTCTGATCATTAGCCCTAAACTTGTAGCTTTTATTAGTCAATATCCAGAGTTTAATTTTTAATTTAGGTCAACTGCATTCATATGGTTCATGGTGAAATACTCCACACTCAAAGTCAATCAATGGCTCATGAGTGTGGATGATGATTTGTTTTTTACCATACAAGCTATCTCCATGCTTGAATCTGATTGAAAACACGTATATTTGGAGTTTTATTTTTGAAGGTTGGAGGTTGAAGACGACCATTGGCGCGCGTGTTTGAATTCAAAAACAATGGTTGTCACACTCTAATTGGTTGTTTTACGCGCGCATCCTATTTTCATGTTGATTTTAATATTTATTTGTTCAGCGCATTTTGTTGACACAACTGGGCCCTTGACCCAGTAGGAGAGGGGGTTGATCCCCCCATGACCCCAAGGTCAGGGGTTCAACCCCCAACGTGTGCATCCCTTTGTTTTATTTTCTTTTTCACTTGTTTTATTTTTTATTTTTTACCATTTATTCCCATTTTAATTTTACTTTTTACCCTCACTATTTTTATTATTATGAAAAAATGTTCAACATAGACCCCTATTATTTGTGTATCTAGTATTTAATTTTTTTCTTATTTCAAGTCATTTAGATATTTTTGAGGGACTTATGAGGTATTGAATTAGGGCTAATGAAATCTACCTTTTGTCATGATGTTGGTTTGATTAGGGTTGATTGAACCTTCCTTATTTTAAATCTCCTAATGGGTGATCAAATGTTTATCCATGGTACTTTGAATCATGGATAGGTTACCCCTACATCAACCAACTTGGTTCATTAGACATGTAGATGAAGCCTTGCTTTTATTAACTTGTAATTTCATCTGATACATTGTTATTTCTTTTGATTATACTAACCCATTAACCTCTTACACTTACTTGTTTATGTCACCCACTAACCTCTTACACTTACTTGTTTACATCATCCACTAACCTCTTATACTTACTTGTATATATCATACACTAACTCTTATTACCTTGTTATTATTATACCTTGATCTTATAACTTGCTGAACTTAATAACTTAATTAATCATTAAGCTTTCAATCTTGAGTTTTACATAGTCTTTCTTTTGTCAATCTATTGATAGATGGACTTGGGGTTGTACAACTTTCATTGGTACAAATCTATGGTAAGTTGATCCATTGATCATCTTCCATACTTTGCATCAGTGATAAGTTATCCTCTGATGCGCCATATTTTGAATCTATTGACCTAAGGATAGATAATCCTTAAGTGTTGTTTCATTGTTCATAATACCAATTTAACCTAACTTTACTAACTTTGATTACCACTAACCTTTTGTTATTGTTATTGTCATTGCTATTTTGTTATTTACTTTTATGTCATTTACATTCAAGTACTTATCATCATCATCATCATTGTATAAACTTCATCGTGCATGTTTATTATTTATCTTTACTTTATTGTTATCATTACATTTAAAAACAACAAAAACATGATAAAAATGATAAGACCAAAAACAAATCACTTCGCTTAATCAACTTGGACTTAGAGGATCTCATCCTAGGACCTTTGCTTGGAGGTTTTTTTCTTATCTCTGTGATACTTGGTTCAACTTTGGGTTTCATTTGTACTTACATTCCGGTTGTAAGAATGTCATCATGGCACTACCTTAGGGGGACATGTTTGTAAGACCATTATCCTTTGTTTATCTTATGTCACTTTCTGCACACACAAGGCTTTCTCTTGGGCTACCTTACAATGAGACTCTTTACTTTTCTTGTTGGTTACTTTGTGTAGATGTTGCATTACCAATTTTCATAATCAAATAAACAAACCATTGATCCAAAGTCAAGTGGCATTTTCATATTCAAATTCAAAATACTTAAAAACTATGATTAATATTATACGCCACGAACCTTAAGTGGTGGAGAATAAGCAAGAATGGAGCATTCCTACCCTTACTCTGATTATTTTGGACGCAAGACACTTGGCTTATTGTCTAGAATATTCACCTCCACCCATAGATTTTAGTGCAATCTAATCACAAACTCTTTTTTCATAAACCCTTATTCAAGATAAAAACAATTCAACCCATCAAACCCTTATATTTAGCGCCTTAGGGCACCCCTCCAAAAACTCTTTTATCAAAGGTAAATCAACCAATACAGAACCTTTTTTTACTCCGAACTACGGAACTCTGATTCCTCATCCTCGATGTGTGATACGTAGGCACAAGGACCACAATCATTGGCGATCACAATAAAAAAAAACACTCAGAGCCCAATCATTTCTTTTATATATACACTCATTTAAATAATAAAATAATAAGTGTGATAAATACCTGCATACGTAAATAACCCAAATGATTCCCATGGAGTACCATGGACGTGAGGGGTGCTAATACTTTCCCTTGTGTAACCGACTTCCGAACTGTAACACCCCAAAATTTGCCCCCCTCATTCATGCATTCATTTAGCATTTCATATTGCATTTCATCATGTCAATCAGAATTAGATCCAAGAAACTTTATTTAAAAAAAACGAAAAAACAAATAAATAAATAAATAAATAAATAAATAAATAAAAAATAATAATAAAAATAAATAAATAAAATATAATAGAAAAAACTTGGACTTGGACCTCTCTCATTTGAGCCCACAAAGCCATGAAAATCAGGTTATAAAAGAGGGAGATCAGACAGAAAAAGAAGAGAAGCAAAATACTCTGAGGTTTCCTTGAAACAAAACCCTGGACAAAACCTGGAGAGAAACCTGACAGAGAACTCAGAGCAACCCCCATCTCACGCAAACCCTAACATTTCAACCGGTCTCTCCCATCAGGTTTGTCTCATTCCCATAATTTTATGCTCTTAATTTGGATCATCTGAATGTATGAGGTATGATGGATGAATTTCATTATGTTTTTTCCCACGGGTTTAATTATGCATGAATGGGTGAAACCTATGCCTTGAATGTTTAATCACATGATTTCTGAAATGTATGCCACAGGGTTTGAGGTTTCTGAAACCATACTGTTATCCATGAAAAAAATGCTTATCGTGTTTCACTAACCCTTTTGTTGAGTTTTTGTGAGGGCTCACAGACTCTTGCAGAGATGGTTTGCGTGGTTTTCCCACTTTATTTGTGGGATACCCCCTGGAGGTTCATTTCAATTACCTGTACTGACTCGCCTTTCTTTGATGGCATTAGCTTGGGAGATCCCTGGGTTTCTTACTCCTTTAATTGATGTTACTTCGGATCTTTATCCGTGTGGTACTTTTACCTCTTTTCCGCATTTTATCGCTTTCTTAGCTGGAAGACCTCGATAGGAGGCATTTGTTTTCTTTTGCTTATTTACTTCTGAGCCCCTTGTTGGCACATTTACTTTATACATGTTTGTTTTGTATGTGTTCGTATCCCTGCAGATAGCGCGGTTCCTTCGTCAAGGACTGCCTTTTGCCCTTGAGCATCCCAAACCCTAAAACCCAAAGCAACACGTTAACTCCTTCTACTACAGGCGAGTAAGTCTCCAAAGGTCGAGCATCCGGTAGATTGCGTAGTGACGTCGTTCGTCCAAAACCCAATCCATAACCCCGTAGTTAGCCGAACTACGTTTTGCTCTGATTCTCAGGCCAGATGAGATACGTAGGCATAAGACGCGATGTCTTCGCGAGCACAATTACCCAACCCATAGGTCAGCCGAGCTACGAAGACTCTGATTCTCATATTCAGATGAGATACATATGCAGTGGATGCGACATCCGCGCGAGTCATTTTCATTTAACCCTTTTTTTTTGGTAAACAGCACAAGATAAACTCACACCCTTTAGACAAGAACTACAAAAATGGATCCCGTAGAGTACTACGGATGCGTAGGGGTGCTAATACCTTCCCTTCGCATAACCGACTCCCGAACCCAAGATTTGGTTGCGAGACCCCGTCTTGTCCTTTCCTTTTTCAGGTTTACTTCGAGCGTTTCCTTTCCCTCCTTTGGGATGAATAACGCACGGTGGCGACTCTTCTGTCATTTTCTTTCGCCGGTTGTTTTTTCGCGCACTGTATTTTTCAGGTTGCGACACGAACCCAAATCTCGGTCACGAGACTGATTCCTTATTTTATCTTAAGCATCTCTTTTCGAGGGTTTTATCGACTATTTGCCCCACCTCTCTGATAGAGGCATATAAATAAAATTTGATGGTGACTCTTCTATCTTTCCCTTCTCTCTCTTTGAAAGAGGGGCATTTATTTTAGTCTTGATTTCCTTATCCGAGCGGTAGCGACAACTGGCGACTATGCTAGGGAATATCTAACCCGGAATCTCTGGTTACCTAAGCAAGTCTAGCCTAGCTTGGGTTGTTTTTCTTTCTTTGCGTGCGTGGGAATTTATCCCTTTATTCATCTTTTCTGTATATATTACTTTTTTACTAACCTGTATATATTTTCTTTGCTTTTTAGTCTGAAACCATGACTCTCTGACGAATAAATAAAAAGGTTACAATGGTAATTGCAATGAAAAACCTTGTGTGAAAGACTCTTCACTCGAGTATGAGAGATTGCTTGAGTTAGGAGAGGTTGAGTAGTATGTGTCCCTAGGGTGCCTTCCCCGTGTAGGGCTATACGAGAACCTCACTTAGTGGTAGACTCTCTTAAGGGGATTAATGACCATCGTGCTTTCGGCGTAAGCATTCTTTTCTTTATTAGAGTCTGTGACCTTAAGACCCCCTTTTAGAATATTTAATCGTGGCCATCCTAGACCGATGGTCGCGTAGTATAGGTCCCCGGGGAGATTTCCTCGCGAGGGTCTATACGGAGATCTCACTTAGAGTAGATCACCTTGATGGAGCAGTCGCTTGGCAAGTAAATTGACATAAGCGGATGACAGTCAAGGGAGTCCATGACTCTAAGGGCAGTTTCTTACATCCCATTTCTCAAAAGCCCTAGACCTTACAAAGTGAGAACCCTAGTTTGAAAAGCAGTTAGTATTAAACCTCCGACTTCGTCACGATGGTCCCAGACTTTGAACCTCATGCCTAAAAGTTTCGTGGAAATAATGAAAAACATTCAACCATTCATTCATGCATTCATACATCATAAATTAATAAAGCAAAACTCTTAAGTAGTGCCATTTGTTTAAACATAGAATTACGAGACTTTTTACCTACGCAATCTTGGATTTCTCAGCAGGAAAAAGCACCTTCACCTTCATATTTAAGAGTCTAGACATCAACTCATTGAAATTCATTTGCTTAAGGGTAATATCCCTCAAAGACAACAAGTTCAGAGCCAACTTTGGTAACATTGTAGATCTCCTAACCAAAAAGGTGGACTATGGTGCAATCACCATATTTACCCAATACTATGATGTTCCTCTGAGATGTTTCACCTTCCCAGATTTTCAGATCTCCCCGACTTTGGAATACCTTGAGAGATTGCTCAATCAACCAATAAAGGAATGTAACCCTTCCCCTTTTTGAAAGAAGGATTATTTCTTATCTGAGCTCTCAGCCATCATGGGTATCAACTCCAACGATCTAGTGGCCAGTTGGGGATCCAAAGGTACCGTCGAAGGTCTGACTCAAAGATTCCTCGAAGACCATGCCTGGGAGATGATTAAAGAAGAACATCAAGAGTTATGCAGTGCAACCTTAGCACTTTTGATACATGGAATTGTTTTATTCCCTAATATAGACAAATTCATGGATCATTTAGCCGTGGAAGTCTTCCTGACCAAGAACCCAATGCCATTTTTGCTTGTCTACTTCTATCATACCTTTCATACAAGGCATGAGAACAAAGGAGGGACCTTCCTTTGCTATGCTCCCCTATTGCACTTATGGATGAGGGATCGTATGCCTCAACATGGACCTTTTGATCAAAGCAACCTGTTACGGCCCCAAAAGTCGTATCTCTCTCCGCCAGCTCAATGCATTGGTATAAGAGAGAATGGGAAACAAAGGACGTCATCATAAGATGTGGAGGATTCTCGAATATTCCTTTAATAGGAACATAATGTTGTATCAACTAAAACTCCGCACTCCTCAAGAGATAGTTGGGATATGCCATGTTGAGCCCTTCTGAGAGTCGAGACTTCATACAATTCATACTCAATATCCTGGACCTGCTCGATTTAAATGTGAAGAGAATGTGAAGAGAATGTGAAGAGCTTGGGCAAGCATAATCAGGATTGACCAAGAGTGGGGTAAAAAGAACATCCTAGCCAAGGAACCCTACTTTATGTGGGTAAAAGAGAGGGATATGGTTGCCAAGATGCCTTTCCTTTTTTATCCTTCTTCATTCCCATTGGTGCCCAAACCTGAGCCCATTCTGCAAGAAGACATGGACAAGCTTACCAGCAAAATACAAGAGCTTGAGTTGGAAAACACTCAATTACGAGTCCAACTCAACCGTGCCAAGGAACATAACCACACCTTGTAATACAAAGGTAAGCTGGTATATGAGAAGTTCACAACCAACAAAAAGAGGCTAAGGGAAATCGAAGGCCAGAGAGTTTGGGTTGGTGGTGCTCTACGAGGAGCTAATTCTGAGCTAGATGCTCGCAAGGACCAATTGGATCAAGCATTCTGAACCATTAAGGACCTTGAGAAGACCGTTGAGAGGTCTAATGTTATGAAGAAAGAGGCTAGGGAGGATTACGAAGCCCAAATACTCAAGCTTAGGACCACTCTAAAGGAGTGTAAGGAACTCCTGGCTAAGGAATAACTGGAGAGTAAGGAATAAGTGGAGAGGGAGAAGGCTCACTAAAGCTTCTTGCGCGAGCAGTTTAACCTTAAACGAGCTTGCGAGCAAATCAAGAACCCGAAGATGGGAATCTATGATCAGGTATACATGGAGTTGCAGAATAACTGCAGATATTGGGAGGAGAGATGTCATGGAGCCAAAGTTTCCATTGCTCAAAGGGACAAGATCATCAATAACCTCCACACCCTCTACAATGAATGGAGAGACAAGTATGCCAATATGGCAGTGCTGACTAACTATGCCCTCCAAGACTTTCCCGATAAGTTGAAGGAGGCTCATCTAATCACGTGCCTAGATAATACCCCCGAAGAGGTCTATCATTTTGTCAATTTCTGCAAGAAGACGATGGTCGAGCTCATCACCGATATTGAGGCTCTCCGTAAGTCTCAAGGGGTCACTTTTAGGGTCGACACATAGTCTGCTTATTTGTCTCATCTACTTGTACTCTGCAATTTCCATGTATTTGTAATATGTATGATTCCCTTTAAAGGATGAATAAAGCTTTTGTGATTTACTCTGTGTGTTTTCCTTTATCTTTGATTGAAAACGTAAATCATTAAGTATTTCTTGTAATAAACAACATGAATAACTAAAGAGCTTTGCATAAACAAAAAAATACAAAAAACATTCATGCATCATTTGCATTTTCAAAAATATAAAAATAAAAAAAACTCATTCATCCACCAGTTTCCTTGATCATAACCGACACTTCCAAACTGACTTCCCGATACAACACACGCCAATATCAGCAAGCCATCATGGATCAACTCGAATAAGACCAAGTCACACTCAGAGAAGAATTGTCTCAAGTAAGATCCCAAATGGGACAGTGGATGTAAACAATACAAGTAGTCGCTAGAGGGCGGGAAATCATGGCTAAAATGCAAGAAGAAATGAATCAGCATGCTCACGCTACTAATCCTCATATTCCTCCCGTGGTAGAGACTACAGTTCCTCCTCCTCAAGGCAACCCTCCAGTTCATATAGGTACACCCGAAGGTGTCCCACCATCTACTCTTAATGCTCCTGTCATTGAGGTAGACGATCAACATGATGCTTTCTTCAGCCCTAGGGCTGCCTCCCTGACGAAGCGTTTAGTCCCATAGCTAACGAAGTGGAAAAGAAAGTCAAGGCCATTGAAGAAAATCTAAAGGCGATGGAAAGTACCGATGTCTTGGGTATCGATGCCGCCAAAATGTTCTTGTTTCTGGGTGTGATTATACCTTCCAAAGTCAAAGTCCCTGACTTTGAGAAGTATAAGGGAGCTAGCGATCCCATAACCCACATCAGAGCCTACTGTCGGAAAATGGTCGCCTATTCCGACGAAGATCGACTCTTGATGCACTTATTTCAAGATTCTTTAAGTAGAGCATCCTTGGATCGATACATGTAATTTGAGGGTACGCATATCTGCACCTGGAGAGAAATGGCTGAAGCGTTCCTCAAACATTATCAGTACAATACTAATATGGCACCAAACCATATGCAGTTTCAGAATCTAATACAGAGGTATGAAGAAACCTTCAAGGAGTATGCTCAGAGGTGGAGAGAGCTAGCAGCCAGAGTACATCCTTCATTGCTTGAAAGAGAGCTAGTGGACATGTTCATGGGTAACTTGCGAGGCCCATATCTCGACAGGATGGTAGGAAGTACATCCTTAGGTATTTCTGACTTGGTTTTGGCTGGAGAGAGGATTTAGAACATGATCAAGATGGGTAAAATCTAGAACTCCGCAAGTACCTCTGGCATGGTGAATAAACCTTGCGTCTCATATGGCAAGAAGAGAGAAGGAGATACCAACACAACAACAGTAGTCCGAATTAGGAATCCGACATATCATGCTTCGTATCAACAAGTAGTCATTGTGGCTCCTGTCCAACAATCATAACAATAACCTTTCACTATTCCTGTTCAACCTCAACAACAACAATAACAACAACAACATTATCAGCAACCTCAACAACAACAACAACATTATCAACCTCAACAACAACGACCACAGTATTAGCAGCAACAACAATAAAGACAAAGAAGAATCGAAAAAAGGTTTGACCCAATTCTTATGCCATATAGTCACATTCTACCATATCTTTTGAGAGGATCACTTGTACAATTAAGGGAGTTGGGACCCCCTCAAACACTTCTTCCTCCTGGGTACGATGTGAATCCCCATTGTGAGTTCCACTCCGGAGCTCCTGGATATTCCATTGAAAATCATAAGGCTTTGAATTATAAAGTTCAAAACTTAATTGATTCAAAGGCAATCACGTTCGCGCCCAACGGTCTGGATGTAAACAATAATTCCATGCCTCCTCACAACCAGACGAATGTGAACATGGTAGAAATGGAAAATGGACGAAGACTGATAACCTTTGTCGTTGGATTGAAAACTTTGCTTATCGAAATCAAGAATGTGTTAATGAAAAGTAACACATTTCTAATTTGTACAACAACTTATGAACAATGTTTAATTGACCCACAACACTGTGGAATTTTGAAGACCTCCATAGAAAACCTGATGGAGCAAGGGATTCTATTAATAGATCTCCCTTCCACGATTGAAGAAGTATCTACTCTCGAAATATCGTATGATGAAGTTCCACCTTTGAAAATTTCATACAATCTTTCTCAGATGACTCTCTCAGTAGCGTCCACCACTCCGATGGTAATAACATCCCGACACCATTTCCTTACAACAACACAAAGGCAATTCCTTGGGTGTATGACTCCACCATCTATATCCATGTCCAGAAGATGCAAGAAAAGCCAATGACGTCTACCGAACCAATGACCAGTATAACTGACACCGACGGAGTCACTAGAAGTGGTAAAATATTCGCTCATGCATCTCCCCCAACTGATAATAATGGTCCTTCAACCCAAGACAAAGGCAAACAGATTGATAATGCCTAGCAGTGGCAGGATTCTCTACCAACTAATGAGGTAGATGAATTCTTGGGCATCATAAAGAGAAGTGATTATTGAATGGTTGAACAACTCAACCAAACTCCATCAAAGATCTCTATGTTGTCTCTGCTTTTATGCTCTAAAGCATATCGTGATGCCTTGGTTAATTTTATAAAAGCTGCTCATGTACCACATGAGATCTTCGTGTGCCAGTTCGAGGGAGTGGTCAACAACACAGCTACCAGTATGAGCCTGAAATTCAATGATAAAGAGCTCCCCACCGAGGGGAGAAACCGTAACAAGTGTTGCACATCTCCATTGAGTGTGTAGATAATTTGTTATCAAGAGTCTTGGTGGATACTGGTACCTCTCTCAATGTGATGAAACTGTCTGAGCTTGTGGTAAGGGAATTTGATGGGTTGAGACGAACCATAATTGGTGAAGTAGATCTTTCCATCAAAATTGACCCCCATGCTTTCTTCATTGCCTTCTTTGTGATGGACATACACCTAACTTATAGTTGCTTACTTGGAACACCATGGATACATTCGGTCAGAGTCGTTACTTTAATGCTCCACCAAAGGCTGAAATTTGTGATCAACAATAAATTGGTAGTGTTGGAAGGTGAAGAAGATATTGTGGTGAGCCACTTGGCGTCGTTCCGATACGTAGAAGGAGAAGGGGAGTTAAAGGAAATCCCATTTTAGTCATTTGAAATTGTCAACGTTGAAATGGTTTGCCCTATAAGGGATGAATTGAAAAATGTTGAATTTCCAATGGCCTCCCTCAAAGATGCTTTGGCTGTCATGAGGAGTGGACACCATGTGGGATGGGGAAGAATACTTAAGCTGCCTAACAACAAGAACCACTCGCGATTGGGATACAATTCCCAAAACTTGAATAAGACAATGTTGATAGCTGAAAAGGGATAAGTGCTCCCATTATCTGATTACTTCTCAAGTGTCGGGCACCTTATAGATGGCCATGTTTGTGCCCTGGAAGAGGATGACAAAATCGAAGACACATGACTGATCTTCAAGAAGACCGAAGGAAGAGGTGCCACCAATTGAACCGTGTTGGAATTATCCAAAGTGATAATGATCGAGAAGTAATTTTCCTTTATTCTTCCCTTAATCAATCAAAGAACTCATGGCGTGCCCAAGGCATGGGGGAACCATTTGTAGGTCCCCCGTTGAATTTCCCTTTTATTAAATTAATGAAAATCACCACATTTCGCATTCAAATTTGTGATCTTTGTCTTTCATTTTATATTTTCACTAAAATCCAAAAAAATGGAAATGTTTTTATTTTTCTCTAAAGTTTTTCAAATCATTTTTCTTCTTTTCATACAAATAAAAGCATGAACCCTAAATCATGCAAATCACCCCTGATAACCAACAATAACAACTTTGTTATTGTCCAATATGACTTCGACAATCTAATTAATCATGCTAACAAAGACTGTGATGAAGATTTTAAGCTCTAGGAAGAGTTGGTACGACTACTCAAGCAAGAGTCGAAGGTCATACAATTGTCCCCACCGGAAAAAATATAGCAAGGAAGTCGGGACTAAATAAATGCCAAAGAGAGGCAAAATCAGAAGAGTCGCCACCGAATTTTATTTAGTTTACCTCTATCGAAGAGGAGAGAAGAAGTAGTCAATAAAACCCTCGGAAAAGAGGCGTGCACGGGAAGCGCGAAAAGGGATAAGGAATCGGTCTCGCAACCAAAAATTGGGTTTGGAAGGCAGTTACGCAAGGGGAAAGTATTAACACCCCTCACGTCCATGGTACTCCATGGGTACCATTTGGGTTGTTTACGTATGTAGGGATTTATCTCATTATTATTTTATTTTCAAAAAGAATGTGTGAAAGAGAGGTTTTTTTTATTATAGTGCTAGCCAAGGATTGTGGCCCTTGTGCCTATGTATCACTCATCGGGGATGAGGAATTAGAGCTCCGTAGTTCAGAGTAGAAAATATTTTTGTGTTGATCGATTTTACCTTTGAGAAAAGGGTTTTTGGGATGATGCCCTATGATGCAAAAATGAGTTTGATGAGTTGTATTATTATTACCTTGAATAATGGCTTTATGAAGAGAATGTTTGTGATTATATTGTACTAAAGTCTATGGACGGAGGTGATTATTCTAGACTACAAGTCAAGCGTCTTGCATCCAAAATAATCAGAGTAAGGGTATGAATGCTCCATTCTTACTCATTATCCACCACTTAAGGCTTGTGGTGCACAATAATAATCTTAATTTTTAAGTGTTTTAAATTTGATTATGAAAATGCCATTTGGCGTTGAATCAAGGGTTTATTTATTTGATTATGAAATTTGGCTAATGCAACATGCATGTAAAGTAACCAAAAAGAAAATAAAGGATATCATTGTAAGATATCCCAAGAGAAAGTCTTGTGTGTGCAAAAGTGACCTAAGCTAAACAAAGGATAATGATCTTACAAACATGTCCCCCTAAGGTGGTGTCATGATGTCATTCTTACAACATGAATGTAAGTTACGAATGTAATTCAACATTAGAACAAAGTATCACAAAGATAATGGAAAAGACCTCCAAGTAAAGTTCCTAGGATGAGATCCTCTAAGTCTAGGTTGATTAAGTGAAATTGATCATTTTTGGTCTTATAATTTTACCTTGTTTTTGTTGTTGTTAATGTATGATGACAATAAAGTAAATAATAAATAAATAATCATGCATGATGAGTTTATACAATGATGATGATAATGAGTACTTGAGTGTAAATTATAAGGTAATGACATAAAAGTAAATTACAAGAAGATCAGATTGAATTAGTCAACTTGGGTTCCGATGATAATATGAAGGAAGTCAATATTGGGTTTCAAATGTGTCCAGAAGCTAAGAAGGGGTTGGTTGATCTTCTTCAAGAGTATTCTGATGTGTTTGCTTGGTTCTTTTCAAGATATGCCTGGTTTGGATTCTGAGATTATGGAGCATAGATTGCCTTTGAAGTCAGAATGCCCGTCGATCAAGTAGAAATTAAGAAGAACTCATCTTGATATGGCAGTAAAGGTTAAGGAGGAAGTGCAAAAGCAGATTGATGTTGGGTTCCTTGTTACCTCTGAATATCCGCAATGGGTGGCCAATATTGTGCTTGTTCCTAAGAAAGATGGAAAAGTCTGTATGTGTGTTGATTATAGACATTTGAATAAATCCAGTCTGAAAGATGATTTTCCTCTGCCATACATTGATATGTTGGTAGATAATACAACTAAATTTAAAGTCTTTTCGTTTATGGATGGATTTTCCGGTTACAATCAGATCAAGATGGCACCCGAAGATATGGCGAAGACCACATTCATTACACCTTAGGGAACAACCTGTTATCGAGTGATGCCCTTCGGTTTAAAGAATGCTGGTGCAACGTACGAGAGAGCTATGACCACTCTTTTCCATGATATGATGCATAAAGAGATCAAAGTCTATGTTGATGATATGATTGCTAAATCTAAAACTGAAAAAGAACATGTTGAGCATTTATTGAAGTTATTACAGCGTTTGAGAAAATATAAACTCTGCTTGAATCCCAATAAATGTATTTTTGGTGTTCGTTTTGGCAAGTTGTTGGGCTTTTTTGTAAGTTATAAGGGTTCTGAAGTAGATCTTGCCAAGGTCAAAGCAATACAAGAGATGCATGCGTCCAAAACTGAGACGCAAGTCAGAGGTTTTCTTGGCCGCTTGAACTATTTCTCAAGATTTATATCGCATATGACTGCCACATGTGCGCCTACATTCAAGCTTCTTCGGAAAGATCAATCTTGTGATTGGACCGAGGATTTCCATAAAGCTTTTGATGGTATCAAAGAGTATCTGCATGAGCCTCTGATTCTGTCTCCGCCTATTGAAGGAATACCTTTAATCATAATTTTGACTGTGCTTGAAGAGAGTATGGGTTGTTTTCTTGGTCAGCAAGACAAATTTGGGAAGAAAGAATATTCAATTTACTACCTCAGTAAGAAGTTCATCGACTGTGAGACTCGGTATTCTATGCTTGAGAAGACATGTTACGCATTGGCTTGGGCTGCTAAGCGTCTGCGCCAATATATGTTAGATCATACTACTTGGTTGATATCCAAAATGGATCCAATCAAGTACGTTTTTGAGAAACCTGCTTTAAATAGAAGGATTGCCCATTGGCAGATGTTATTGTTTGAGTATGATATTGAATACCAATCTCAACAAGCTATTATAGGTAGTGTCTTGGCTGACCATTTGGCTCACCAACCTATTAAAGATTACCAGTCAATGCAATATGATTTTCCTGACGAAGAGATTTTGTAGTTGAAGATGAAAGATTGTGATGAACCATTGCTTGAAGAAGGGCCAGAACCTGGTTCCCATTGGGGCATGGTATTTGATGGAGCTGTTAATTCTTATGGTAATGGCATTGGGGCAGTGATTATTATTCCTCAAAACACTCATTTTCCATTTACAGCTAGATTGACCTTCAAATGTACAAATAATATGGCTGAATATGAAGCTTGAATTATGGGGCTTGAAGAAGCCATTGACCTCAGAATCAAATATCTTGACGTCTACGGAGATTCAACTTTGGTGGTGAATCAGATCAAAGATGAATGGGAGACAAATCAACCCGGTTTGATACCGTATAGATATTATGCGAGGAGGATATCAACTTTATTTACAAAGGTTGAGTTTCATCATATCCCTCGAGATGAAAACCGGATGACAGATACTCTTGCAATGTTCGGTTCCATGATTATGGTAAAGTTTTGGAATGAAGTTCCTAATCTGACTGTGATGCGTCTTGATAGGCCAACTCATGTGTTTGTTGTTGAAGAAGTCAAAGATGATAAGCCATGGTATTATGATACTAAATGTTTCCTCCAAAGTCAGATTTATCCGTCTAGGGCATCTTTGAAGGATAAGAGGACTTTGAGAAGATTAGTTGCCAACTTCTACCTGAATGGTGATGTGCTTTATAAGAGAAATTTTGATATGGTTTTGCTCAGATGCATGGATAGACACGAAGCATATTTGTTGATGACTGAAGTCCATGAAGGTTCCTTTGGTACTCATTCTAATAGACATGCTATGGCAAAGAAAATGTTGAGAGCATGTTACTATTGGCTGCCAATGGAATTTGATTGTTGCAAGTTTGTGAAGAAATGCTACAAGTGTAAAATTTGTAAGGATAAGATTCATGTTCCTCCGACACGGTTGAATGTCATTTCCTCTCCATGGCCCTTCTCCATGTGGGGAATTGATATGATAGGTATGATTTAGCCCAAAGCTTCGAACGAATATCGTTTCATTTTGGTGGCTATTGATTACTTCATAAAGTGGGTTGAAGCGGCATCGTATGTAACTGTGACCAAGCAGGTTGTGGTCCGATTTATCAAGAATCAGATTATATATCATTATGGTGTATCAAGTAAGATCATTAATGATAATGAATCAAATTTGAATAATAATATGGTGGAAGCTCTTTGTAGAGACTTCAAGATTACACATCATAATTCTTCTCCCTATAGACCAAGATAAATGGGGATGTTGAAGCTATGAATAAGAACATTAAGAAGATCATTCAGAAGATGATTGTGACATACAAAGATTGGCATGAGATGCTCCCATTTGCTTTGCATGGGTACCGTACATCCATCCTAACTTCAACAGGGGCAACCCCTTTCTCTCTTGTTTATGGCATGGAATATGTTCTCCCTATGGAGGTTGAGATCCCATCATTGCGTGTTTTGATGGAAGCCATATTGATTGAAGTTGAATGGTCTCAGATTAGATATGACCAGCTGAATTTGATTGAAGAGGAAAGATTGACTGCCATGTGTCATATATCAGTAGAGAATGAAGAAAGCTTTTGATAAGAAGGTCAAGCCTCGTGTGTTCCGAGAAGGTGACCTCGTGATCAAGAAGATTTAATCTTTCAAACCTGATTCTAAGGGCAAATGGACTCCTAATTATGAAGGTCAATATGTTGTTAAGAGAACCTTTTTAGGCGGTGCATTAATTCTTACAACTATGGATGGTGAAGAGTTCACGCGTCCTATGAACCCCGATGTAGTCAAGAAATACTTTGCCTAAAAAATAAAAGAACATCTCGCTAAGTTGAAAACCTGAAAGGGCGACTTAGGCAAAAATGAGCATCTCGGTGGATTGAAAACCCGAAAGGGAGATCAAGGCAAAAGTTAGAGACATAAAATATAAAAATTTATCCCAGTACATTGAGTACCCCCACCTTGGGGAAATCTAGGAAAAAGTTAGGGATTATGGAAAGTAATTGCATTCGGTTGGTCCTGACCTTTGAAATAGTTTTGAGCAGTCATTTGGTTTGGATTCATCATTCTCAACCGAAGACAAGCACACAGTGGATTTCGAAGTTGGTAGGAAGAGTAGTGGTAATTGTATTCAATGTAGCCCTTTTCAAACTTTGTAAAGATCCATGGAGTCCCACCATTTGTGGACTACCATTCTATCAAGTAAAGTTGAGCTTTTATCCAATTATTTCGTATTCTTATTTGTTTCTGTTTTAAAATTGAATTTTTATGATGATAATTTTGAAATAAATAAATCAATGAACAATCATTTTTCTTAAAATAATAAGGCATTTACTTTAATAATAATAAATTTCAAAAAAGGAACGTCAACAACAATCTCGAGGACGGTAAGTCTTGATGTGTTAAGCATTGTTGGTCTTCCCCGAGCAGCGGTTTGGTGACTTTACCTCCACAATAGTTTGTTGTTCATCCCCAGCCTGATTGGTGGGTTTTCATCCCCGGAAGAGATGGTATGTTGTTCCCTATGTAATTCATCTTTCCCTAGCTGAGGTATTCATGTTTTTGCATTTCCCAGTTTGTGTATTGGTGAATGAACCCTGGATTATCTTGGAACCTTTATTTGGTCTCCAGATCCCCAATGCCTGTATTTGTGTGTTGCATAGTCGTGACAGTTTCTCCTCTGCATGAGTCTATAGATCCAGTTGACATTTTGGTACCTGGGAATTGGTTTATTTCTCAATCTCCAAGAAGAGTCAGGTGACTATTACTTTCCTTCTGAGGAAGTTTTTACTAGTCTTTGTATCCTCATGTGGCCTTTGACTTGTCCTGGCAGATTGTTGTATCCCTAGTGAAACCCCATATAGATGTTTTTTTTGGATAGAATCCCTAGTAGATCGTCTGGTTCTCCCCACTCAGAGTTTTGGCTCTTATTGTGACTTGAGACCCCAGCGGAATTCCATTTTCTGATAGAAGATTTCTTCCTATAGGCAATATTTGGTTCTGAGCAGTATTGATGGTGCCCCCTGGAAGGTTGTCTCCCATTTGATATGGTGTTGACTTAAAATTCCCCGCAGTTATGACTTGTTACTCTGATAGGGACCCTCAACATATCGCTCTTTATCCGTAACACTTTAGGTTGGACGCATGTTTTCCATGCATTTTCTCAGCCAGAGTTGATTTGAATATTATTTTGAGTTAGGATTTATATCCTCGGTGATTTATTTTCATCCCTATCAGGTTATCCAATTAGTGTTCCCATCTTGCTGAGATTAGCCGAGTATCTAGTTGTGATGGTTGGATCTTCCTGTTTGTATCCTTTGTGCTCGTTTGTTAGCATAATCATATACATATCCATACATACACATGCATAAAACACAACATCATATATTTCATGGTGCATTTTCATCATATTGACCTTTCTTCTGATCCCCTACTTTGGTGATATTATTTCCCTATGCAGATTTGGTGTGTCTGTCCTCCTTCAATTGTAGAGTGTCATCCCCTTTATGCAGAAAAAGTTTATCCTTTCTCCTTCCCCACTGAGTTATTTCCTCGTGGATGATTGTTATTTTTGTTCCCTCCCTAGTTCATTATCTGGATGGAACCACTCCCTCTTGAGTTATACCCTCATTGGGTTGAGTCTTGTTTGACCGTTTCTTTCTAGTTCTTACCTAGATAGATCTTTTGGTCCCCCAAGAGTTTATTATCCAGTAATTGATAATATTCTTCTTGGTGTTGAGTACTTTACCTGTGTTAATTTACCCAGTAACTAGTAAAAGGTAATTTACTTCTTTGATTCTTTTTCTAGCGGATCCATTTTTTCGTTTCCATAGTTAATTTATCCTTGATATGTTCATCTTAACCGATGACGGATATTCTTCCTATTTGGTATTCTACCAAGTAAAACGGTAGTTGTAATTCCTTCTTTCCCCAGAGAGTTTATCCTTGATATGTTCACTTTAACCGGTGACAGATTTTCTCTTTTTCTGGTATTCTACCCAGTAATCGTTGGTTGTAATTCCTATTTGCAGTATTCTGCCAAGTTAATGGTAGATATCAATCATATTCTACCCTATGAGTCTATCCTTGATATGTTCACTTTAACCGATGATGAATTTTCTCTTTCTTCGATCTTCTATCCAGTAACTGGTAGTTGTAAATCCTATTTTCCACCGGAAGTCTATCCTTGATATGTTCACTTTAACAGGTGACATATATTTCTCCTTTGAGTTTATCCTTGGTATGATCATCTTAATCGGTGACGGATACTCTCTCTTTGGTCTTCTGCCCAAGAGCAGGTAGTTGTAATTCCTATTTGATTTCTTTTTCCCAGTAGGTTATTCTTACCCAGTAACTGGTAATGAATATGCCTCATTTTTCTAAGCAACTCATCCTTTATATCTTTACCCTAACCGGTAACAGATGACCCTCTGCCCGAGTGTATTATCTTCCTACCCAGTAACCGGTAGTAGACAATATATCTCTTTTACTCCCGTGTTGAAGTTTTTTCTTCCCCAGTTGAGTTTGGTTTCGTATTTCTTTATCAAATCGAATTCCCTTTTGTGGTTGAGTATTTCATCCTCGTTCTGATTTACACATTCCCCTATGGGTGTGTCTTGCTGCATTGGTGTTATCCCAATACATGCAGATTTCCTCTTTCCCCAACCGAGTCTTTCCACTGATTTATTTTCATGGAAAATCCCCTCGTGTCTCCAGCAGTTTTCAAGTCGTAGTATGGCCTACGCATAACTTTTATCCCCAGAGTCTTTGTCTCCCCCTGTGAGTTTTTCCTTACGGAATGCATTGTGCTCCTGTGAACTGTTAGTCTCTCCAGATTCTTTTCCTTTGTGGCAATGTATTCTCCACAAATATTATTTGATGCATATCATATGCATCATGAGGTCTCTTAGGGACCAAAATTTGTTTCTTGGTGTTGTTATTTAAGTTCATTCTATTGAGTTGATATGAAGCTTTTAACCTTCACATCTTCAGATATAATATCCTTAAAAAGGGGCAGCTGTAAGACCCCAATTTTGATCCTATGATCCCTCATGCTATCTCATCATTTGCATTGTCTTTGGGATCACACCTTGGCATCCTCCTTACCCCTCATTCATTGGGTTTGCATTTGGATAGGTCACCAATCACTTTGATTGTATCATACTTTATTTTTTTCTTTTCTTACTAACGAAAATATCAAAAATATGTCTAGTATAATTTTGTTGCTTTTGTAGGTAGTGTGTGTGTGTGTCCATTTGTGCCCCACCCAGTTCATACCTAGGGTTTGAGACCCTAAATGCAAGAGATAAATCAAGAAAAGGTTCAAAAGGGTTCTAAGCATCATATATGGAACCCCATGTTCTTTATTTATCATTTTGATCAAGAATGCATCAAGAGTTTGAAGTTTGTTTGCCATGGAAGCCCTAATTCATCTGGGTATCTTGTGTGACTTCCTTAGTAAGTTTTCTTCACCAATTGATCAAATATATCAAGGGATACTTCATTACACATCATCTTATGCATATATAATTCTCCATGATCCCAAAAGATCAAAGGAACTTCAAGTTTGCAAGTTGGTTCAAGGAGGTTGACCAAAGAAAGTCAACTAGTGAAATCTAGGGTTCCCTAGACCATATCTCCTACAATATTTGTCATATTAAGATGATTCCAAAATCAAAGTTACTCTTTGTGACATTAAAAACAACTTTCATGTTGGCATCAAGAGCTAATTTTGCTTGTAAAGTCATTTTTTATGGTGAAAGATTATAGGTCATTTTATTTGTGCCCTAGTTAGGAGGTCAACTTCCAAGAACCATAACTTGCTCAATTTTAATGATATGAAGGCCATACAAGTTCCATGATTAATTTCTAGATGTCTTATACAACTTTAATTATTTGAGAAATGTAAAATTCTACTTGCAAAGGAATTTGCCAAGAGGAAACATTATAGGTCATTTTGGGTCATTACCATTGAACAAGCAATTTTCCTCAACTTCTAAAATCCATAACTCCCTCATGCAAGATTCAAATGGTGTCAAATTTATGACCAAATTGAATAGGAATTCAAGAGATACAACTTTGGTGAAGGAACGATTTTCATTTGAAGCTCATAGCAAACGTTATTCAAGATAGAAGAAGTGGTCAATTGACTTTATACTTATAAAAGTTTCAACCATGTTTAATTTCTCCAAATTCCACCTTAAAATTCATCATGATCCAAGTTCGAAATGGAAAATTCTTTAACAACAAAGTTTCCCCCCTTCATGTTAGCTTTCCAAAATATCCAAGATAATGTCATTTGGAGCATGTTTTAAAGACTTGCGCATGGGTGTAATGCATGACTTCATTTGGTAAGTTCAATGTCCAATTTCCATTTCCCTAATGCATGATCACATGTTATCATTTCAGGTTGATTAGCATAGAATGTTGGACCTTTTGGCATCATTTTGAGGAAAGGTGTGGAAAGCAATGTGTGGGCTATAAATACATGCCATTGCTAATTAGAAAAGGGATCCACCTGGCCCAAGCTTTGCACTGTTGCTTCCTTAACCTCTATTAAAGGATAAACTTGAAGATTTCATTTGAAATCAAGTTTCAATTCTCATTTTGTTTTGGAATTGAAACTTCAAGAATACAAGCTTCTTAATCATCCATTCCACTTCCTGCAAGTTGTTAGAGGCGAGACAAAGCAAATTGGAAGCAATATCAAGCTCAATTGAAGCAAACCGAAGGTGAATTTTCTGTATTTTCTCTTCTTCGATTCTACGTCACTTCTCAACTATTTTTCTTGATCTTTGGTTGTCCGAAGACCTACCAATGTAGTCAACAAGAATAAGTTGCTTTTAGGCCAAATTGAAGCAACTCAGATTATGCACCTCATATTTCAAATCCACATATCTTTTAATATACATGAAATTGGAAGAAATTGAGGTTAGATTCGATCTCCTGGGCATTTTTCCTTTCGATTAGTGTACTCATTTTCCATTTTTATGGAGGTTGGTGGTGGACCAGTCCGGTGAGGTCCACCGGAGAAGAAGACCGGAGCTAGGGCTTTGGTGGTGCATTGGCGCCCTTCCAAACCATTTGATCTCATGTGAACATTTTAATCCTATTCCCTTCTTCTAATTACCAAGCGTGTACACGCGTTGACTGTGGTGCATGATGGAGCGCGTGCTTGTGGCCATCAGATCCGCCACCTCAATTAATGAGGGAGATCTGATGACCCATGTTTTTTCTATTTTATTTTTATTTTTGTAATTTTCCTTTTAATCATCTTATTTTTTAATTCATAGAAATTTCATTTTTAATCCAAAAAATATGGGACTTTCACAAAAAATCTTTAAATATTTTTCTCTTCCATATTCTGAATTAAAATCATTTTTGGATTAGTTTTGATATTTTTTGTGAATCAAATGATTTTGGACTTGTTTTAAATATTTTAAAATACTTCTGACTTTCCAAAAATTCTATAAAAAAATTGTATAAGGTCATTTGACCTTGTTTGACCTATGATAAATCCATTGGCCATTTATTTGGTGTTTTGAAGGGATTGAGGTTTTGTCCATTTAAAAATGCATTTTAATTCTTTTTAAATTTTATTTTTAATTGAATAATTGTTTAAAAATTATGTTGAGCCATTTAATTGATCTTGAGATGTTTGACTTTCTGTTTGGCCTTGGTCATGGTTGATTTGACTTTTGTTTGATCAATACTATTGGATTTAGGGGGTTGATGAAATGCGCATTTCCTCCCCCAAAATGAATGGATAGTATTGATCATATGAAATTCCTCCTATGATCAATTTGGGTTTCTATTTCCCCTTCCCTCTTTATCATCCCTATTCTTCCCCACACCATTATTGACCAACGAATTCTCTTCATGTCTAATGCTAGTTGATTCATCAATGCCCTTGTGTCAGATGAATCAACATGAGCCTGACTGAGATAGGTCCCTCCCTGTTTTTTAGTGTGTGGTATGATTTAGGAGTTTGGTTCTTTGTACCAAATCTCTAACATGCATTAACACCTATATTTTTATTACCCGACCTTAGATAGTTGTGACTTCTACATAAGTCCAATTACGATTGCTTAATATAGAGCTAAATTTGTCTAAAATGGAATAACATTCTTGTAAGTGAGATTGTAAGTCTCCCATTCTTCGAGGCAGTGTGTGAAAACTTGACCTTTTTCCCTTTCATGGGAGCTAGTGGCATACTTGTTGATTTATCCAAGTTGGAGCCCTTCTCATGGATGATGTCTTGGTTCATGAATTCATACTTGTGAATGAATGGTTGAGTGTTCTCCAAGGAATGATTTAAACAATTAAAGCTCTTCACTAACCTTTGACTAACTCTTTATTAATGTTGATTTACTTTCAAGTCATTTGCTTAATACACTTTAAATTTCAGTACCTTTATCATTCATTGTCATTTACATTTCATGCAACTTGTTTATGTCTCAGTCCTTTTCACTTTGATCACTTGATCCATATCTTGTGATTATATATATTGTTTGCTTGTGATTTTGTTTTGTTTGTGGTCTTAGGACCTTAAAATACCTAATAACAACAAAAACCCTAAAAACATCTTGGTGGACTGTTGGACTTGATCTGAGCTTTTGGACTTAGAATAGGAAACTTCCCTATGCTTTGAGGACTTGGCCAATGCCACTATCTGAGATTGAGTTATCCCTGATTGTGCCTTTCATATGATGCAAGCCTTGAATGCTCCTGATTAATCTGTTACCTTGTCTCTATGTTTGATTGTATGTTGTTATTGTTGTTTATGTCTGATGATTGTTCTGAGTTGACCAAGGAATATTTTCATCTGATACATTTGAAGACATTGAACACTGCTAGCTATTGGAGTGCTTGCTTGGATATTATGGTTATCTTTATTTGATGCCTTGGCCTTCTTATGGTTTGCTTGGATATTGCTTATGCTTGTTGCTTGCTAAAGTTCAAAGGAAAATGGGTTTCTATCTGACATTCTTGTCTTGTGGATTGAATCCCATTGATCAGATCTTTTCAACCCTTAACTTTTAATTTTTTTCTAGGATAGTCCCTTCATCTCCTCCCACTTCTTTAGTTTCAAAATCTCTCCCTATTTTCAAAACCTTCTTTGTTTGTATTTTTCAACTTAGACATATTTTAAACTAGAAACTTTGGCCTTATGCCGTTGGATTTTTTAAACTTTTTCTTAAACCAAACTTGTGAATAAACTTAACCATATTGACTTTAATTTCAAAAAGAAAAAAAAACTAACAACCTCATTCAAATCATTGGCCTTTTGTGCCTTTTCGTTTAAACTTTTGTTAAAATCAATTCACCAACTTCTTTGAAATTTTTACCGCGAACTACGGGGTTTTGATCCCTCATTTTTATGTTGGTACGTAGGAATAAGACCAAAGGTCTTGTCAAACATAAAAATATAATCAATAAATTCTTTTCTCGTCCCTTCACTCTATATTTTTTATCAAACATCATTTTGACCAAAACACTTGCATACAAAAAAGGGCTCCCTAAGAGTACTTAGGTCTCTTTGGGTGCTAACACCTTCCCTCTATGTAACCAACCCCCTTACCTGTAATCTATGACATTTTATTAGTTTTGATTTGAAAACTTCTTATATTTGGGTTTTGTTCGTCCTTTTGCCCTTTTCCTTTGGAAACAATAAAAGTGCGATGGTGACTCTGGTTTTATTCATGTCAAGTTTATCCATAGCTCGGTGGTGACTCTGGTTTAATTCATGTCAAGTTTATCCATAGCTCTTGGTGAGCACTTTTCTTTCTTTTCCCCCATTTCTCTCTCTGGTTCTACAACCTATGAGGCTCTGACTTTCTCATTGCACTATGAGAATACGTATGCATGAGGGTCCAATCCTCCTTGACCACTCTCTTTCTAACCCATTTTCTGTTTTGAATGTACATGAAGATAACAACACCCATCCAAGCAAGAGCATTCAAAATGGTTCCCATGGAGTACCATGGATGTGAGGGGTGCTAATAGCTTCCCCCTGCATAACAGGCTTCCTTACCCGTTTCTCAATTTCCCTTGGATTTTATTGGCCTTTTCCCTTCCCTCTTTTGGTATAAATAAAATTCAGTGGCGACTCTATTGTGTGTTCGATCGTGTGACACGTTCGGGTACATTTCATCCGGATTTCAACTGGCGACTCTACCGGGGAGTGCAACCTAGTTACTAAAAGGAGTCATGCCTACTTTAGTTTTCTTTCTTGTTTGCTTAGGTGTTTATTTTTCATGTTTTGCCCACTCTTACCATCATGTTTGTTTATTGCATTTATTGCTTTAGATTTTCATTTTGCTAACATATTCTGGATATCTGTATTTTGCTGATGTGGGGTTGGGTTGATGTTACTTGAGAGAAGCTCTACACCCTATCTTGAGCATACACACATGATAGACTCGTGGATAGTCATTTTGAGTTGTGTTTCGTGCGTTGGGTTGAAACGAGACCCACACCCAGACTAAATTCACTTGGGGGTACTTTTGTCTAGTGAGAATTCACTACAACAAAGTATTTTCACTTAATTCCATGAATCTGAGAAGCCTTTTAGGAATTAACCTTTAAAGAATATTACATACTTGTTAGTGGGATATTGGGTTTTTGCAGGAAACCAAGCTCCTACATACCCTATTTCTCATGCGACATCGAACCTTTGAACCGACATCAAGCAGAATGTTCAGATTATCTAGAATGTGCCATGATGTTGCATATCATTTGCATATCATAAATCATCAATACGTCATATAACCCTTTTTTCATATGAATTTCTAGGGAATCCGAGAGCCTAGTTTGTTGACGAGTACTCAGAGATAACATGAATCCTGGTAGGAAATGTATGTTCAGTTACAAGTTTATGGAACCCCCATTGAAAGCTTTGAAGGGATTGGGAACTCATTTGGTTCTGGATCACATAGAAGATTTCAAGAAGGCATATGGGAATCTCTTAGGTATTCTCAACACTGAAGTGAACACTACAATAGTCCATACTTTGGTGTAGTTCTATGACCCTCCCATGAGGTGTTTCACTTTTCAAGATTATCAGTTGGCTCTGCAGTTGGAAGAATACTCATTTCGTCAGTACCAAGTGTCATACCTTAACTTTTAACCCTAAGATCCCACATACCATTGGCATCCTTGCACACAAAAAAGGTCACCTCTTGGCCCATCTCCCTCCCATCTTTGGGTTTTTCTTTTGCAGGGATCATCAAGCATCTCTTTGTTGATGTTTTTAACTTTGTGTTTATATGTTCATTATTTATCTGACCACTAATCAAAATAGAAAAATATGTTTTCTTTAAGTTTATTATGCAAGGTAGGGCTTGTCATCAAGAGCATGAAGCATGAATCCTCAACTAGGTTTTCTTTGATTCCTCAACAAGGTGTGGCCAACCATTGATTCTTAAGGGAGCTACATTTCAATGCATGATTTCAAAGGTTCTAGTTCATCTTTCAATCTCATTTTTATCAAGAGTACATCAAAGTTTTGTTGCTTACTTCTCAAGGAAAGTCATGGGTTCATGTGTTTATTTCGATGCCTTCTTCAACAAGTAACCTCAAGCTTTGGGCATTTTAATCAAGAAAAATTCAAGGAAACCTTATTTTGAGTTCATATGATCATTCGTGTACCTTAAAATGCAAGAAAATTCTAAGTACACAAGCTTGTTCCAAGTGGTTTGACCAAAAAAGTCAACATTTGAAATCAAGGTTCCAAGGATCACAACTCCTTCAGTTCTCAATATTTTTGAATGCTTATTTTTGCATATGACTCTTCTCGACACCCTCTACAACTTCTCTTTATATGACAAGAGCCAGTTATGCTTAGAGGATCATCAAATGTTTGGAGACATTATAGGTCATTTGTGGACTTAGTGAAATTTGACCTATTTTCAAGTGACTTTTTCTCAACTTTCAAGATTCATAACTTCTTCAAATTTCAACATTTGAGGATGATTCTTTTTTCATAATGTCATTTTTGATGCCCTCTATAATTTTTCTTCAATGATCAAGGTCAAATAATACCCGGAAGGCCATGGAATTTATTGAGACATTATAGGTCATATTCAGCCATTGAACACTTGAATTTTTCCAAGTTACATAATCAGTTTTTCATGCCAACTTCAACATGCCATAACTTTGTTCTCAAACATCCAAATGCAACCTTTCTTGGAACATTGTAATCTTTTTTATGAAGTCAACACATTGCAAAAATAATGGGATCAAAAAACTTCCTTAGTAGGATGCCCCATTGGGTTGAACATGGTGACTCGGAACTGAAGAAATTACCATTGCCTAAAATTTGAACTTCACTAATCTCCATTCCAAGATAAATTAGCATGTTTTTTGGACCTAAACATGTTTAACCAAGTCTCCAGAAGTTAATTGACCTTTGAAATGCATCATTTGGCTGAGTTTTGATGAGTTGCAAGTCACATTTTTCTCACATTCTGATCAAATTTGTTTTACACGAATTCAACATCATTTCACACATATTTTGATCCAAGCACATTACATATAAATAGAGGAAGCTACGGCATTCATTTCCAAGCTTTGGAGAGCCAAGAAAACCCTGTTGCAACTTGAAATTTTCCAGAAAAACTCAACTATCGTGTTTTGAATTCATGCTTATTTCAATCCAATTTCTTGATAACATTAGCATCTTTGGCATCCTCTGAAGCTTTTGCAACAATTCTAAAGCTCTGTGACCTTCTGAAGTGCTCTAACCAGATCGAGCTTCATCAACTTCTGATCACCATCTAGACAAGGTAGTTATGAGCATTATTTGAACTCAAACAAGTTACCACAGTGCATTTCTTCACTCTCTGATGTTTTCCCCTAACTTATCTGGTGTTGATTGATTGTGTTCATCATTTAATTCTATTTTTCATATCTCGCTTACTTCTGAAACTTCTCTGAAATTTCCTTGGCTCAATTTCGATAAATAAATTTAGAGCATAATTTTGAATTTAGGATGAGAAGGGATCACAATGGTGGTGGTCTTGTGTTCTAAATTTACCAAACAATGAAACTCCGGTGAGAATCCACCGGAGAAGATGATCGGAAAGTTCCATGTCGTCTGAGTTTGACCAGACACATTGGACAAATGAAATGTTTTCATTGGTTCATTTTGAATTGGATCCCGTGTGTTGGCTATGTTGCGTTCCATTGCGCGTCCTAACTTGAGAAGTGTTGGATCTGTCACGTCAATTAATGAGGCGTGATCCAACATTCCATTTTTTTCCTGATTTTTAATTCTTTTTCTATTATTATTTTTAATTGCTTTTTCTTTTAAAATTCATAGTAATTTCTTTTTTTATCCAAAAAATCCCAAAATAATTTCTAAAATTCTCTTTTATTTTTCTTCATCTGATTTTTATTTTTTCACATTTTATTTCACTAATTTTCTATTTTTCATGAATTTTATCTTTTCTCCTTTATTTTAATTGGTTTAAAAATACTTTTCTTCATTTTTAAATTTGAAAACATTCATTACATGCTTCTTATTTTACTTCTAACCTTCCATAATTTTTTTGACCATTTATTTGGTGTTTTGAAGGACTTTATAAAATTTTCATTTTATTTCTATTTTAAAATTCATTTAAAAATACTTTTGGTGCATTTTTATTTCATTTGATTGCATTTTATATTTGTGTGACCTTTGTTAACTTTGGTTGGCCTTGGTTCATGATGGCTTGGATCATGAGTCTCATCAAACTCAATGGATCTTGGGTGTTGATGGGGTGAAAACCCTAATCCACCAAAATGAATGGTTGATTTTGATGATGACTTGATCAAACCTTTGATTCAATTTGGGTGTGACTTCTCTTATCCTCTTCTTATTCATCTCTCTTATTTTCCCCTTTGATCAATTAGATAGCTTGTATCCATCTTGTTCATGATGTGTGGATTGGTGCTGGATGAACTTTCATCATTTAAAATCTATCTCCTAATTGATCATGGATCATTTAAGGTACTTTGTATTAATGCATAAGTTTTTCCTAAGTGTCATGAAGTATGGATTGAAGTAATGGACCATCCTCCTAGCCTTTGTGCTTGATCATTCCTTCTTTTATTTTTGCGTGGCATGATTTAGGAGAATGATTTACATATCATTTCTCAAACATGTATTAACACTAACATTATTATTGACCGACCTCAGATAGTTATGACTTCTACATAATTCCAATTACGATTGCTTAACATAACACTAAATTTGTCCCAAAAGCAAAGGAATTTTTATAAGTGAGATTGTAAGTCTCCTACTCTCCATGGTATTGTGTGAAAATATTACTCACTTTTCATTTGTGAGAGCTAGTGGCATACTTATTGATTTTATCCAAGTTGGAGCCCTTCTCATAATGATGTATGGGTTCAGGTTTTCATACTTGTGGGTGAATAGTTGGGTGTTCTCCAAAGAACGACCAAGCCATCTTTCACTTTTGATTACTAACATCGTTTACTAACACTTTATTGTATTAACTTTTACTTCAATGTCATTTACTTTATGCTCTTTATTTTATGCCATTTACTTTATACTTTATGTTTAGCATGCCATATTATACTATTTGTGATTAAGTCATTTGTTCTTTATCCATTTCAACTTTTCTTTCATTTCCTTGTAAAGAAAACATTAATAAAGGAAAAACCCTAAAAAATTCGGTTCTCTTTATTCATGGACTTGAGGTTACTATCCTTAGCATTGTTATGGAGTCATGGACTTAGAGCTAATACCTTGACCTTTGCTTTGGGAGATTGTGATTTGAGACCTTGGGGTTCATATGATACCTTTGACCTTGGACTTCTCTGTGAAGACTTGAGTTGGTTATCCTGGTTTCATCTGATACATGGATCATTATTTTCTTATTTGGCTTGCTTGAGACCTAATCCAAAGGAGGGAATTCTTGCTTGAGTTGTATCATAAAGTTTGCTATCTCTTGGTTAGATCTTTCATCCCTAGATTTTACTCTATGCTCTAGGATAGTCTCTTCTTCTCCTCCATTTCTTTAATTTTCAAATCTTCTCTCTCTTTTCAAAAATCTTCTTGTTTTCTAACTTGTACCATTTTCTTAACAAACCTTGACTTTTTGTCAAGTGGTTTTCAAAATCTTTTTCCTAATAAATGTCAATCCATCTTAAGCATACTTAGACCAATTTTTAAAAGACTAAAAAGGCCTAACTCGTTCAAACCATTTTGTGCCCTTTGTGCCCTTTTTCTTTTTTTTAACTTTTTCTCAAGGGATTAGACATTAGTCATTTCCATAGTTGAGTTATAATTCTCCTATCTCCGTAGTATTGATGATAATTTTTTTCCATCTGTGGAAGGTAGTGACATACTTGTTGATCCTTATCTAAGTTGGATCCCTTCTCATGATGATGCAAAGTTCTCGTACTTGTGGATGACTAGCTGAGTATTCCCCTTAAAATGACAAAATGTCTTTTTCCATAAAAATGAATCAAAACAAATTCCTTTTATTATTTTTACCATGAACTACGAGGTTTTGATCCTCCATTGCACTTTGTTAGTACGTAGGTATGAGACTTCAAGAATCTTGGCAAACACAAAATAAAATAAAAGCATTTCTTTCCCCATCTCTCCAATCTTTTACAAACAACACCTTTTTTCAAACTAAAATGTACATATTTTCAAAGAGGTTCCCATGGAGTACCATGGAGTTTTAGGGTGCTAATACCTTCCCTTTTCATAACCAATCCCCGTACCCTTATCTCTTTTTATCAGTTTTATTTTTAAACTTCGTCGGGTTTTGTTCGTAATTTCCCCCCTTTCCTTTGGAAACAATAAAAGCACGGTGACGACTCTTGCTTTATGAGTTATGTTAATCAATAATTTAATCTCAACATTTTTACCGCTACGATTAGGTCTAAAGATAATTTCTATTTATGGACACCACAAGAAACTACTTGCTCTTCCACATGCTTAATGTCCAAGAAAGATGAAGTTAAGTTGTGGCACCAGAAGCTTGGACATCTGAATTTTTCAAAGCTATGAAAAAGACTATGCAGGAAGAAGCTATTAGAGGTATACCAAACCTCATAATTGAGGAGGGTAAATTTTATGGTGAGTGTCAAATTGGGAAGCAAACCAAGATGTCACACCCGAAGTTGCAACATCAGACTACTTCCAAAATTTTAGAACTTCTTCATATGGAGTTAATGTGGCTTATGCAAGTTGAAAGTATTGGTGGAAAGAGGTACGTCTATGTGGTTGTTGATGATTTTTTAAGGTTTATTTGGGTGAATTTTATCAAAGAAAAATCATACACTTTTGAGGTATTCAAAGACCTTTGTCAACGTCTTCAAAGAGAGAAGGAAAGTGTGATTGTTAGAATCAGAAGTGACCATGGCAAGGAGTATGAAAATGCAAAAAAAATTGAATTTTGTTCTTCTGAAGGTATTGGTCATGAGTTCTCATCTCCCATCACTCCTCGGTAAAATGGAGTTGTTGAATGCAAGAATAGAACATTACAAGAATCAACTAGATTCATGCTTCAAGCAAAAAATCTTCCTTATCATTTTTGGGCTAAAGCAATGAACATTGCTTGCTATATCCACAATCGTGTTACTCTAAGAGTTGGTACTTCATCTAATCTCTATGAATTATGGAAAGGAAGGAAACCTATTGTTAAATATTTTCATGTGTTTGGGAGTAAATTCTACATTCTAGCTGATCGTGAATAGAGGAGAAAAATGGATCCCAAAAGTGATGAAGGGATATTTCTTGGTCACTCTACAAACAACAGAGCTTACAAGGTATTTAACTCCATAACCAAAGTCATGATGGAATCTATTAATGTTGTGGTTTATGATTCAATTATTGTGAGAGGGACTGATGTCGATGAAGATGTTGGAACATCGTCTCAGCAGACAAATGCTTCAGAAAATGTGGAAGATATTGAGTCCAATATTGAGCCAGCAAAGACTGAATATGATAACCCTCAAGCCAACAAAGGTCCCTCTATCAGAATTCAGAAAGACCATCCAAAGGAACTTATCATTGTAAATCTTAATGAAGGGATCACCACTAGATCGAAAGATGTGATATCCAATGCTTGCTTTGTCTCAAAGTTTGAACCTAAAAATGTGAAGGAGGCCTTGACTGATGAATTCTAGATCAATTCTATGCAAGAAGACCTAGGGAAGTTCAAAAGGAATAAAGTGTGGGACCTAGTTCCTAGGCCCGAAGGGATGAAATTTATTGACACAAAATGGATCTATAAGAACAAATCTGATGAAAATGGAATCGTGACCAGAAACAAGACTAGGCTTGTTGCTGAAGGATACACTCAAATTGAAGGGGTTAATTTTGATGAGATTTTGGCACCTGTTGCTTGTCTTGAATCCATAAGATTGCTCTTAGGAGTGTCATGCATGTTGAAATTCAAGTTATTCCAGATGGATGTCAAAAGTGCCTTCCTGAATGGGTACTTAAATAAAGAAGTATATGTTGAACAACCTAAGGGAATCATATACCCTAGCTTTCCAGATCATGTTTTCAAACTGAAGAAAACTCTATATAGTTTAAAGCAAGTACCTAGGGCTTGGTGTAACACCCTTCTAAAATACCCCAAATATTTAATTAAAACAACATATAAAACTCAGAGTAATTATGCAGTTAAGGGTGTCACACACAAACACTGCACCCCATTCACCAATATAACGGTCATGCTCTTTTATTAATTCAAAACATAAGCATTTGCATAAAACGCAGCGGATAGAAATCTCATCAATCATGTAAAACATTACATGTAACATAGTTCATAATCAACAATAAAACATTTAAAACAAGTTAAAACATCCCATCCCGATGTTACATCTATCAGAGCACGACCCACTAAGGAGACTACACTAGACTCCAAGCATTAGCTTCTACTCAACTCATTGCTCGTTACCTGAAAAATAGTTGTAAGGGTGAGTTCCTCAATCGATATAATAAGCATTATAAATTATCATGTCATGTTAAGTAAATAACACATTTCATCACCCAAATAAGATTACACATTCAGCAACGGCAATATCAACTCAATCATACTCATACTCAATATCAACACAACCACACGTATAATATTGGAATACATCCATTCATATTATACGCCATACATACATTATGCAATGAGACTCCACACATGCGGTACCGACTATTCTTGAACATATAGTTCAAGCTCACCGATCAAATCCAGATACGGCTACTAAGCTCACTAGTCCCACTCATTTGAGATCTAATGACTCACTCACTAATTCCTCACCATGGGAATTAGCTACAGCCCCGAAGGCTATGCTATGCACACTAATCACCTAGCATGCAAACATCAACAACAAATCCAAAATGATTCACTCACTAATTCCTCACCATGGGAATTAGCTACAGCCCCACAGGCTATGCTATGCACGCTAATCATCTAGCAATGCAACATCAACAACAATTCACAATGGACATATGCTCACACTCTAAGCCATACAACAGTCCATTCACAAATACATGCATAATATATACATTCACAGCATTATGCATATCATCATACATCATCAACACATGTATCAACACATCATATCATGTCAAATAATTAAACACAGTATTAGCACACTCTACTAATACCTATACTGCTCAAAACAGCGGGAAATCATCCCTACTATATCACACACCGATATAGACAACCACCAATTAGGCACACAACATTTTAATTAACACTTTTTCCACTCTGCAACAGCGTTAACCGGTTAACGCCCTGGGTTAACCGGTTAACGCAGGCAAAACACGCTTACTGCCCAAAACTTAACAGTGTTAACCGGTTAACGCCCTGGGTTAACCGGTTAACGCAGGCAAAACAGCACTAACTCTCAATTCGTAACAGTGTTAACCGGTTAACACCCTGGGTTAACCGGTTAACGCAGACAAAACAGCAGTTCCTGCGCTAACACAAAGCAGAATGCAGAATTCTCCGCATTTTCCGCCGTTGGAGGATTTCCGGACCTCCGATTCCAATTCCGTAAAAAGCTATACGTTAGGGAAATTACAACGCACTCAATTACAGGTTCAATTTCAGTTTTCACACAACATATCCATCACAATTTTCAGCATTCGACAATCCCAATTAGGGTCAAATCAACGGTTTATCACTACCCATTACATGCTAACCCATAATACCCATTAAACGACGATAAACCCCCCTTACCTGAGTTAATCCGGCAATCTCTAATCTCCAAGCTTTTCTCTTCTCCAACCCTCTTCCTCTTGCTCTGCCTCTTGCCCTTTTCCTCTTTCAGTCGCTTCTCTGAGTTTCACGTGAAAACCTTATTTTCCAAAATGAAACTCTTTTTCCTTATTCCAACTTATATATTTTCCAAATTATATTATTATTCCAATAATAATAATAATTCAATAATTCCAAAATAATAATAATAATAATAATCCAATTATCTAATTAAATTAATAATTATATTATTAACTTAATTTAAATAATTATCATATTATTATCGGGGTGTTACAACTCTCCCCCACTAAAAGAGTTTTCGTCCTCGAAAACATACCTCAAGCGAACAACTCTGGGTAAGACTCCTTCATCTTACTCTCCAGTTCCCAAGTCACATTGCCACCTGCTGGTCCTCCCCAAGCTACCTTCACCAAGGCAATCTCTTTACCCCGCAACTGCTTCAACTCTCGATCCTCAATCCTCATAGGTGATGTTTCAACAGTCAGGTTATCTCGCACCTGTACATCATCTATTTGGACTACATGCGACGGATCATGAATGTACCTCCTCAACTGAGACACATGAAAAACCTCATGCAAATTTGCAAGTGACGGCGGTAAAGCGACACGATAGGCTACCTCTCCTATCCTCTCCAAAATCTGATAAGGACCAATAAATCGAGGTGTCAACTTCTTCGACTTCAAAGCTCGACCAACACCAGTTATCGGAGTAACACGAAGAAACACATGATCTCCCTCTTGGAACTCAAGTGACTTCCTCCTCTTATCATGATAACTCTTCTGACGACTCTGAGCAATTCTCATCTTCTCCTGAATCATCTTAATCTTTTCCGTAGTCTGTTGAACAATCTCCGGTCCAACCACAACACTCTCACCGGACTCATACCAACATAACGGTGTCCGACATCTCCTACCATACAAAGCTTCAAACAGTGCCATACCAATGCTCGAATGAAAACTATTGTTGTAGGTAAACTCAATCAAAGGTAAATAACAATCCCAAGCACCTCCCTTTTCCAAAACACAAGCTCTCAAAAGATCCTCTAATGACTGAATCGTCCTCTCAGTCTGACCATCAGTCTGCGGATGATATGCAGAACTCAATCTCAGCTTAGTTCCCAAAGCCCTCTGCAAACCTTCCCAGAACTTCGATGTAAATCTAAGATCTCTGTCCGAAACAATACTCGACGGAATACCATGCAAACTTACAACCTTCTCAATATACAACTCAGCTAATCTCTCTAACGGATAATCCATTCTGATCGGAATGAAATGAGCCGACTTTGTCAATCTGTCAACAATCACCCAAATAGCTTCACAATTCTTACTTGTCCTCGGTAAACCAAAAACAAAATCCATACTGATACTATCCCACTTCCACTCTGGAATAGCCAACGGTTGCATAAGCCCAGACGGCTTCTGATGCTCAATCTTTGACTTCTGACAAGTCAAGCAGGAATAAACAAAACTCGCAATTTCTCTTTTCATTCCCGGCCACCAAAATAACTTTTTCAAATCATGATACATCTTCGTAGCTCCAGGATGAATACTCAGGCCACTACGATGTCCTTCCTCAAGAATACTCTTCTTAAGTTCGGTAATATCCGGAATACACACCCGATTACCGAATTTCAAAACACCATTCTCATCAACTCTGAATTCACCACCTTGACCTTGATTCACTAAAGTCAACTTATCAACCAAAAGCACATCGGATTTCTGACCCTTTCTAATCTCATCCAGAATACCACTTGTTAACTTCAACATTCCCAATTTAACAATATTGTGAGTACTCTCACACACCAAACTCAAGTCTCTAAACTGCTCAATCAAATCCAATTCCTTAACCATTAACATAGACATATGTAACGATTTCCGGCTCAGCGCATCAGCTACTACATTTGCTTTACCCGGATGGTAATTCAAACCAAAGTCATAATCCTTCAGAAATTCTAACCATCTCCTCTGTCTCATATTCAGCTCTTTCTGATCAAACAAATACTTTAAACTCTTATGGTCACTGAAAACTTCAAATCTTGAACCATACAAGTAATGCCTCCATAATTTCAGAACAAATACCACAGCTGCCAACTCTAAATCGTGTGTCGGGTAGTTCCTCTCATGAATCCTCAGTTGTCTCGAAGCATAAGCTATAACCTGCTTATTCTGCATCAACACACCACCCAAACCCAACAATGAAGCATCACAGTAGACCTCAAATGATTCCGACGGACTCGGTAATATCAGAATAGGAGCAGTAGTCAACCTTCTCTTTAACTCTTGGAAACCTTCTTCACATTTCGAGTCCCAAACAAACGCTTGCCCCTTTCTAGTCAACATCGTCAACGGTAACGCCAACTTAGAAAATCCCTCAATGAACTTCCTATAATAACCTGCAAGTCCAAGAAAACTCCTTATCTCAGAAACTGACTTCGGAGCTTCCCACTTAGATACCGCTTCTATCTTAGAAGGATCGACAGCAACACCACCTCTTGAAATCACATGACCAAGAAAACTAACCTCTTCTAACCAAAATTCACATTTAGAGAGTTTAGCAAATAACTTCTTTTCTCGTAGAACTTCTAAAACCACTCTCAAATGCTCAACATGCTCTTCTTCAGTCTTCGAATACACCAAAATATCATCAATAAACACCACAACAAACTTATCTAGGTACGGATGGAAAATCCTATTCATATACTCCATAAATACTCCAGGCGCATTAGTCACACCAAAAGGCATTACAGAATACTCATAATGTCCATACCTCGTCCTGAAAGCAGTCTTCTGAATATCCTCAGCTTTCACACGTATCTGATGATACCCAGATCTCAAATCTATCTTGCTGAATACACTCGCACCAACCAACTGATCCATCAAATCATCAATCCTCGGCAAAGGATACCGATTCTTGATCGTCACTTTATTCAGTTGCCTGTAGTCCACACACAACCTCATAGTACCTTCTTTCTTCTTAACCAACAACACTGGTGCACCCCACGGTGACACACTCGGACGAATAAATTTCTTATCCAACAGATCTTCCAACTGACTCTTCAATTCAGTTAACTCAACAGCAGACATACGGTACGGAGCCATCGATATCGGTCTAGTACCAGGTACCAAATCAATCGAGAACTCAACTTCACGCTCTGGCGGTAATTCATTCACTTCTTCTGGAAACACATCAGGAAAATCACACACCACGGCTAGATCGCCAATCACCAGTTTATCTTTAGCCTCCATAGTCGCTAACAGCATAAACAACTCCGCCCCATCTGCTACTTCCTCATTCACCTGCCTGGCTGATAGAAACAAACTCTTTCCTTCTTCAATCTCAGGAAATATCACAGTCTTGTCAAAACAGTTGATAGAAACTCGGTTAAACACCAACCAGTTCATTCCCAAGATAACATCAATCTGCACTAGTGGAAGACACACAAGGTCTATCCCAAAATCTCTACCAAAAATACTCAAAGGACAACTCAAGCAAACTGAAGTAGTAGTCACTGAACCCTTCGCAGGAGTATCAATCACCATACTACCAAGCATCTCGGATATCTCTAACTTAAGTTTCACAGCACAATCCAAAGATATAAAGGAATGAGTAGCACCGGTGTCAATAATAGCTACAAGAGGAAAGCCATTAATATAACACGTACCTCGGATCAAACGATCATCTGCAGAAGTCTCAAAACCCGATAAAGCAAAGACTTTGCCTCCTGACTGATTCTCTTTCTTCGGCTTAGGACACTGTGGACTGATATGCCCCAACTCTCCACAGTTGAAACAAGTTACAGTCTTCAACCGACACTCTGCAGCCAAATGACCGCCTTTTCCACACTTGAAACACTTCATCTCAGCACTAGTACACTCATGGACACGATGTCCAGCCCGACCACATCTATAACACTTAGCAGGGGCACTAGAGTCTCCCCCACTAGGCCTCTTCATCCCACTCTGCTTCTGAAAACCTTTGCCAGCTGCATACGGTTTTCCACGATCATTCTGATTCTTGCCTCTCCTATCAACCCTTTGCTGATAGCTCTCTGCTCTGGCTTTGGAATCCTGTTCAAAAATCCTGCAACAGTCAACCAAGTCAGAAAACACTCTGATCCGTTGGTATCCAATAGCCTGCTTGATCTCGGGACGTAACCCGTTCTCAAACTTCACACATTTCGAAAATTCTCCAGCAGCCTCATTATAGGGAGTGTAATACTTCGACAGCTCTGTGAACTTAGCAGCATACTCCGTAACAGACTTGTTACCCTGCTTCAACTCTAAGAACTCTATCTCTTTCTTTCCTCTGACATCTTCTGGAAAGTACTTCCTCAGGAATCTCTCTCTGAACACAGCCCAAGTGATTTCAGCATTCCCAGCAGTTTCCAACTCAGTGCGGGTAGCAACCCACCAATCATCAGCTTCCTCTGACAGCATATGCGTACCGAACCTGACCTTCTGGTTATCGGCACACTCAGTCACTCGGAAGATTCTCTCTATCTCCTTCAACCACTTCTGAGCGCCATCTGGATCGTATGCTCCCTTGAACATTGGAGGATTGTTCTTCTAGAACTCACTCAGTTGACGAGCAGCTCCCATTCCCACAACATTCGGATTTCCTCCAAGTACTCCAGCTAGCATACCCAGAGCCTCAGCAATCGCAGCATCATCTCTACCTCTTCCAGCCATCTCTATTCTGAAAACCCAAACAAACTAAAACAATGAGTACTGATAGGGTTACAAAACACCTATCCCGTACAGGGGAAACAGAATAATTACGACTCGACTCGACCGACTATGCTCTGATACCACTAATGTAACACCCTTCTAAAATACCCCAAATATTTAATTAAAACAACATATAAAACTCAGAGTAATTATGCAGTTAAGGGTGTCACACACAAACACTGCACCCCATTCACCAATATAACGGTCATGCTCTTTTATTAATTCAAAACATAAGCATTTGCATAAAACGCAGCGGATAGAAATCTCATCAATCATGTAAAACATTACATGTAACATAGTTCATAATCAACAATAAAACATTTAAAACAAGTTAAAACATCCCATCCCGATGTTACATCTATCAGAGCACGACCCACTAAGGAGACTACACTAGACTCCAAGCATTAGCTTCTACTCAACTCATTGCTCGTTACCTGAAAAATAGTTGTAAGGGTGAGTTCCTCAATCGATATAATAAGCATTATAAATTATCATGTCATGTTAAGTAAATAACACATTTCATCACCCAAATAAGATTACACATTCAGCAACGGCAATATCAACTCAATCATACTCATACTCAATATCAACACAACCACACGTATAATATTGGAATACATCCATTCATATTATACGCCATACATACATTATGCAATGAGACTCCACACATGCGGTACCGACTATTCTTGAACATATAGTTCAAGCTCACCGATCAAATCCAGATACGGCTACTAAGCTCACTAGTCCCACTCATTTGAGATCTAATGACTCACTCACTAATTCCTCACCATGGGAATTAGCTACAGCCCCGAAGGCTATGCTATGCACACTAATCACCTAGCATGCAAACATCAACAACAAATCCAAAATGATTCACTCACTAATTCCTCACCATGGGAATTAGCTACAGCCCCACAGGCTATGCTATGCACGCTAATCATCTAGCAATGCAACATCAACAACAATTCACAATGGACATATGCTCACACTCTAAGCCATACAACAGTCCATTCACAAATACATGCATAATATATACATTCACAGCATTATGCATATCATCATACATCATCAACACATGTATCAACACATCATATCATGTCAAATAATTAAACACAGTATTAGCACACTCTACTAATACCTATACTGCTCAAAACAGCGGGAAATCATCCCTACTATATCACACACCGATATAGACAACCACCAATTAGGCACACAACATTTTAATTAACACTTTTTCCACTCTGCAACAGCGTTAACCGGTTAACGCCCTGGGTTAACCGGTTAACGCAGGCAAAACACGCTTACTGCCCAAAACTTAACAGTGTTAACCGGTTAACGCCCTGGGTTAACCGGTTAACGCAGACAAAACATCACTAATTCTCAATTCGTAACAGTGTTAACCGGTTAACACCCTGGGTTAACCGGTTAACGCAGACAAAACAGCAGTTCCTGCGCTAACACAAAGCAGAATGCAGAATTCTCCGCATTTTCCGCCGTTGGAGGATTTCCGGACCTCCGATTCCAATTCCGTAAAAAGCTATACGTTAGGGAAATTACAACGCACTCAATTACAGGTTCAATTTCAGTTTTCACACAACATATCCATCACAATTTTCAGCATTCGACAATCCCAATTAGGGTCAAATCAACGGTTTATCACTACCCATTACATGCTAACCCATAATACCCATTAAACGACGATAAACCCCCCTTACCTGAGTTAATCCGGCAATCTCTAATCTCCAAGCTTTTCTCTTCTCCAACCCTCTTCCTCTTGCTCTGCCTCTTGCCCTTTTCCTCTTTCAGTCGCTTCTCTGAGTTTCACGTGAAAACCTTATTTTCCAAAATGAAACTCTTTTTCCTTATTCCAACTTATATATTTTCCAAATTATATTATTATTCCAATAATAATAATAATTCAATAATTCCAAAATAATAATAATAATAATAATCCAATTATCTAATTAAATTAATAATTATATTATTAACTTAATTTAAATAATTATCATATTATTATCGGGGTGTTACACTTGGTATGAAAGGTTAATGGAGTTTCTTGTCCATAATGGCTACAGGAAAGGGGGAATAGGCAAGACCTTGTTTGTTAAAGAAGAGCATGGTAAACTCATGATAGCCCAAAAATATGTTGATGACTTTGTGTTTGGAGGGATGTCGAACTAGATGGTTCAACATTTTGTCAAGAAAATGAAATATGAATTTGAGATGAGACTTGTTGGTGAATTAACCTATTTTCTTGGTCTTTAAGTTAAACAAATGGATGATACTATCTTCATTTCTCAAAGCAAGTATGTTAAGAATATAGTGAAGAAGTTTGGCCTAGAAAGTGCTAGTCACAAAAGGACACTTGCAACAACACACTTAAAACTAACTAAGGATGAAAAAGGTGTTGATGTGGATCAAAGTTTGTACAGGAGTATGATTGGTAGTCTTTTGTATCTTACAACTAGTAGACTAGACATCACTTTTAATGTAGGAGTATGTGTTATATATCAGGTTGAGCCTAAAATCAGTCACATTACTCAACTGAAGAGGATCTTGAAATACATTAATGGTACTAGTGATTATGGGATGTTGTATTCTCATAGTTCTAGTTCCATGCTTGTAGGGTATTGTGATGCAGACTAGGCAAGTAATGTAGATAATAGAAAAAGTACTTCTGGAGGATGCTTCTTCTTGGGAAATAATCTTATATCTTGGTTTAGCAAGAAGCAAAATTGTGTGTCATTGTCTACTGCTAAGGCTGACTATATTGCAACAATAATCAGTTGCTCTCAATTGATTTGGATGAAACAAATGCTAAAGGAATTAATGTCAAGCAGGATGTCATGACATTATATTATAACAATTTGAGTGCAATAAATATATCCAAGAATCCCATTCAACATAGGAGGACAAAGCATATTGACATTCGTTATCATTTTATTAGGGATCTTGTTGAGGATAAAATTGTTACTCTTGAGCATGTCACCACTGAGAAGAAACTAGCAGATATATTTACTAAAGCTTTGGATGAAAATCAGTTTGAGAAGTTAAGGGGAGAATTAGGAATTTGCATGCTTGAAATGTTATAACAATTACTGATGTGGAGGCGTGCAAACAATATTTTCTCTTCCTTCCATTTAGTGGTGCACGAAACTCCAGTTGATAGTAAGAAAGATGACTTTGATGATAAAAGTATGTCTGTTGAGGAGGAGAAAAATTTGTCTGAAGAAGAAGAAATTACTTGTGTGAATAAGGATAAGTCTACAAATATTGTAAATGTTGATGATCTAGATTTTGATGATGATCCTATTGGAAAGAGATTGGATTTGAGTATTGCTAAAAGATTAAGGAATAAAATATGGAAGGATTTTGCATCTGCAAGCAAGCCATATAAGGCTCCTAAGGAAGTGTTGATGTTGGATCTGCTAAAGGTTGGAGTAAGGTTGTGGCTCCTACTAAGAAAAGGAAGGAAGCACATTCAAGTGACTCTGATATGATTTCGAACATAATGTTCAAGACATCATGCCTCTAAAAAAAGCTTTAGGGAAAAATGTCCCTGCTAATGTGCCTGAAGTTCCCTTTGACAACATCTCTTTTCACTCTATTGAGAATGTTGAAAAATGGAAATTTGTGTAACAAAGAAGGTTGGTTTTGGAAATAGAACTTGGGAAGGTTTCCCTTGAATGTAAGAAGGTAATAAGTCTTATTGAGAATGAATGATTAATGAAGTGTGTTGTTGGGTTCGGTAAGTGTTATGAAATGCTAGTAAGGAGTTCATTGTGAACATTCCTATGGATTGTGACAATAAGAAGAGTAAGGAGTACATAAAGGTGTATGTGAGAGGTATATATGTGGAGTTTTATCCTGAGGTGATTAACATGTTTATGGGAAGGTGTGAGGATGAACAAGCTGAAGTAGAGGTAACTGATAACACTGTTTGCAAAGAACTCACTGCCAAACATGCGTCAGAATGGCCAAAAAAGGGAAAGTTATCAGCTAGCAAGTTGAGTGTGAATATGTTATGCTTCATAAGATAGGAGCTGCCAATTGGGTTCCTACAAATCATACCTCAACCATAGCTACAGGTTTGGGTAAATTCATTTACATTTTTGGAACCAAAACCAAGTTTGATTTTTGGGTCTTATGTCTTTGAGCAAACCCTGAAGCATGCTAGTACTTTTGCTGTGAAAAATCCTATTGATTTTCCCTCTCTAATTTATGGAATAATTCTGAATCAGCACCCTGGGATCTTGATCAATTCTGATGTAGCAAGTAAGAGGGAATATCATTTATCCTTGCATTATAGGTCATTTACAGGGACACATGTCCCAAACATTGTGATGACATCTGGTAAGATAACTTCCAGCTCAACCTCAAAGGATGGAATAATTGTTGAACTGAAAGATACCTGCAAGGCTCTGGCTGAAACCATCAAAACTTGCACTGAAAAGAAAATTAGACTAGAAAGATTGATCAAAGCTTTAACAAAGGAGGGTACTGATGGTAATGTGGCTGGTGATGTAGAAGAATACAATGAGGAGGATGCGAATGTTGATGTAGATGCTGCTACTGATGAAAAAACAAATTCCAGTTCTGACATCTGATATGTTTTGATTATTGCTTATATATTTGTTTTGTGGGTTATGCCCTGCATATTTGAGCGCTTTTAGTGCTTATGGTCTATAACATGATTTTTCGTATGCTCTACTACCTCTATTTTTCAGTTTTTATCTGCTACTTCTGAGGTTGTTTGTCAATTTTTTTGGCTAAAAGGGGGGAGTATTGTCATTTGGTATTTTGCTCTCTTTTTCCTATGCCTAGTTATGCCATTTGCCTCTTGAGGGGGAGTACTGTAATACCCCAAAATTTACCCTTCATTTTTCCTGGAAGCATACGCTTTACACCTCATACATGCATTCATTTTTAGGTCATTTAGCATTTGCATTTCATCATGGCAATCGGAATCGGATCCAAGAAGCTTGAACATCATCCAGGACACTTTGTGGGCTCTATTTAGATGATCAGTCAACACAAGGGAAAAACTTGAGTTACTTCCAACATGGGTCTATTCGTCAGTCAAAACATTAATCTTGAAGGAGCAAAGGTTTGTTCATGAGCTGTCATGCTCGCTAGGCGAAGCCCAAGTGTTTTGAAAAAAAAAACAAAATAAATAAATAAATAAATAAAAGAAAAAATCTTGGACTTGGACCTCTCTCATTTGAGCCCACAGGTCCATAAAAATCAGGTTATAAATTCAGAGTTTCAGTGAAACAAAATTCATTCTATTCCTATTACCCTGTCTGGGAAAAAGATAGTGAGAGAAGAACCCTGGGGAAAAAGATAGTGAGAGAAGAGCTATCAAAGTTCAAAGCAACCTCCAGGCAACTCTGAAAGTTTCATTTTGACTCACACACTTTCAGCTCAAGCAAACCCTAACATTGGTTTGTAAATCCAGCCGTGCCATTTGATTTCAACCGATCTCTCCAATCAGGTTTGCCCTTATTCCCATTACCTTTGTGCTTTGGAGTTGAATACTCTGAATGTTTGAGGTATGATGGATGAATTTCATTAGGTTTTTGCCCGCGGGTTCATAATTATGTATGAATGTATAAATAATGCCTTGAATGCTTAATCGTTTAATTTCTGAAGTGTATGCCACAGGGTTTGAGGTTTCTGAAACCATACTATTATCCATGAAAAACCATACTGTTTTGCTCTAATCTGACTTACGTTTGTCATAGCATGTTTTCTCCTAATCCTTATCTTGTTTCACTAACCCTTTTGTTGAGTTTTTGTGAAGGCTCACATGACTTTTGCAGGGATAGCTCGCTGGATATTCCACTTTGCTTGTGGGATACCATTTGGGAGATTTATTCTGATTGCCTTGTTGGCACATTTACTTTATACATGTTTGTTTTGTATGTGTTCGTATCCCCGCAGGTAGCGCGGTTCCTTCGTCAAGGACTGCCTTTTTGCATGAGCATCCCAAACCCTAACCCTTCATTGATTTTTCTTCTCCTAAACACACGTTTACTCCTTCTACTACAGGTGAGTAAGTCTCCAAAGGTCGAGCATCCGGTAGATTGCGTAGTAACGTCGTCCGCCCCAAAACATAATCCTTAACCCCGTAGTTAGCCGAACTACGGCTTGCTCTGATTCTCATTCCAGATGAGATACGTAGGCATAAGACGCGATGTCTTAGCGAGCACACATCGCCCCAACCCATAGGTCAGCCGAGCTACGAAGACTCTGATTCTCATATTCAGATGAGATACGTATACAGTGGATGCGACACCCGCGCGAGTCATTTTCATTTAACCCCTTTTTTAGTAAACAGCACAAGATAAACTCACACCCTTTAGACAAGAACTACAAAAGTGGATCCCGTAGAGTACTACGGATGCGTAGGGGTGCTAATACCTTCCCTTCGCATAACCGACTCCCGAACCCAAGATTTGGTTGCGAGACCTTGTCTTTTCCTTTCCTCTTTTCAGGTTTACATCGAGCGTTTCCTTTCCCTCCTTTGGGATAAATAACGCACGATGGCGACTCTTCTGTCATTTTTCTTTTGCCAGTTGTTTTTTCGCACACTGTATTTTTCAGGTTGCGACAGCTGGCGACTCTGCTGGGGACCCGGTTTCCCTAAGCGAGTCCCTCCTAGCTTTTGTAGTTTGTTTGTTTATTAGGTGTTCATGCTTTTGTATAGTTATTTACCTGCTTTACCTTATTGCATTGTGTACATATCATTGCTGTATCTGTTGGATGGCTATGGCTGCTTGGTGATCTTTGTGAGATGAGTTCTATACCCGAACTCGAGTGCACTTAGGATAGGAGAATGGCATAGTCTTGTCGACTTGTGTGGAGTTATTCCTTAGCAAGTTGACTTGCAAGCCCATTCACTTGGTGGAGGTTATGTTGAGATCAATAATGTCACACAAGTAAGTTGTGGTTAGACATTACTTTTTCCAATATAGACCTTAGAAGCCGAGGACCTAGTTTACCAAACCCATCTTGGCCTATTCGTAGGACGTAGTGCGAAAGTCGTTCAAGTGTAAGATTTGATACGATTGTTACGCGATACTACACTCATAAGAGTCTCTCTTGAGAATATTTTTGGAATACGAGTAGTCGTTCCTCCGATAATATCCGAAAGATGGGATTATGACTATGGGAACCTTTTGTAGAACATGTTTGGCAGGTTTAAACCTTAGTACACTCCTTTTGGGTGGTTCTTAACCTAAACTCCATGCTCGTGACTTGCAACAAACCCTTGATTCATGGTTGATCCGATCAGGTATCCTTAATATCAATGAAACTTGGGTGTTGATAAGGTGTAAACCATAATCCACCAAAATAGGTGGTTGATATTAAGGATAACATGATCCATCCCATGACCTTTGTTTGGTGTGCTCTTAATTTCTCTCCAGACAGTGCAACCTGACAGATGTTCAAGCAGATACAATGATCCTGATTCCCATGCCACTGCACTGCATTCACATCATTTTGCATCACATCATTTTGTATTCATAATCATTCACACATGTTTATCCATTTCTGTGGGGTTTATATCTTCTACTTGATTCTAGTCGGAATTTTCTTGGTTCTCATCAACGACTTAGTCTTTTTTTACATCGTTTATCTATTGAGAGACTGGAATCAAGGGGGTAGAATACCTTTGGAATTGATAAACATGTCATTGCATTTACATATTCATTAGCATGTCTTGCAGAACAGGTACCGCCACAGTGTTCTCAGTTTGTTTGGTGTTCCATTATCAGGATAGCTGACCCAGGTATTCACCGGTACGGTACCCGCAGAAACCAACAGAGAGTAATGGAGAGCCTATAGGCAGAGTTCGCCGAGATGAAAATCCGCATGAATCAATTCATGGATGTGGTTCAAGGGGTGGCTCAGGGACATCAAGAGCTCAGGCAGATGATACAGAGGAATCCCCCTGCTCAACCAGAGACGGTGAATGATCCTCCAGCTGGAGAGGCTAATGGACCCAATAGACCGGGGCCTATCCCAATCCTACATGTCACCTCCGGTCAACAACCCGTTCATGATGATCAGGACGATCAGTTCCCCCTGCTGCAGGAAGACTTTGGTATGGGTCATGGTGTGGACCCCATGTTTAGAAGATTGGAAGAGAGGTTGAAGGCAGTGGAAGGACAAAATCCTCTGGGAGTAGATGTTGCTGACTTGGGGCTGGTCCCAGGTGTGAGAGTGCCACCGAAATTCAAGGTCCCGATATTTGACAAATACAATGGCAACTCTTGCCCGAAGACCCATGTGCAAGCCTATTTCCGTAAAATGGTTGCATACTCCGATGACGAAAAGTTGCTTATGTACTTTTTCCAGGACAGCCTAGGTAGGGCATCCCTGGAATGGTATATGAGGCTGGACAGAGCCCACATCTGTCGCTGGAGGGATTTGGCTGAGGCTTTCGTGAAGCAGTATCAGTATAATGCAGACATGGCTTCGGACAGAACTCAACTTCAAAATCTGTCTCTTAAAAGCGATGAGTGCTTCAGAGAATACGCTCAACGCTGGAGAGAAACAGCTTCCCGTGTTCAACCTCATATGTTGGAGAAGGAAATGGCTAACATGTTCATGAACACTCTGCTAGGACCTTATTTGGAGCGCCCGGTGGGTTGCAATGCCTCCAATTTTGCTGATGTAGTGTCTATCGGAGAGAGGGTGGAGAATTACCTGAGGATATACAAGACCCAGAGTGGAGGTGAATCCTCATCAGGGGTGAAGAAGCCGTTCATTCAGGGACAGAAGAGGAGAGAAGGGGATGCAAGTGCCATATCTTCTTATTAGAACAGGGATAACCGGAGGAATAACTTTCAGAACTATCATCAGCAACCGTATGTTGCGGCTGTGACCATTCCAGCTGCAACACCACTACAACAACAACAACCACAACGTCAACCAGCTCAGTACCAACCACAACAATCGGGTAACAGACCCGCCTATCAACCGAGGCCAAGGACGATGGACCGGCGTTTCGACACTCTTCCAATGTCGTACGCTCAGTTGCTTTCTAGTCTTCAACAACTACAACTTGTGCAGTTGCGCACTCTGGCTCCTCCCGTTGGTAGGCTTCCGGTGGGTTATGACGCCAACGCTAGGTGTAGCTTCCACTCTGGGGCACCTGGCCACAATATTGAGAACTGCAAAGCTTTTAAGCACGTAGTTCAGGACCTCATTGATTCAAAGGCCGTTAACTTTGCACTAGCTCCTAATGTCGTCAACAATCCCATGCCCCAGCATGGTGGAGCCAACGTTAACATGGTTGAAGGAGAAGCCAAATTAGTCTCTGCGGTCAACAATGAAGATGGGGATAGTGATTGCGACATTGATAACTGGGTGCGTCCGAGGATCCCGGGTGAAGTTCTCAACAATTGGTCTTCTGAGGAGATTGTCCAAGCCACTTGTTTGGAGGAGTAAGTTTCTTTGTTTATTCATGCATATCCAAGTCTTACGTTCCGCCAGGGCGTAATGACTCATTGTAGGGCTCATCTATGTGACACTTGCATTTTTTATCATAAATAAAGGACGTCTTTTTGCATTCAAATATTTCGTTGCCTGTCTTTCTATTTTTGCAGTTTTTCAAAAAAGAAAAAATGGCAATGTTTTGTTTAGTTTCCACTTTTTTTTTCACACTCATAAGCACATACCATCACTCATGCAGATGCACATCACCGGATCCTATTGATAACGGTTCTGCTATGGCTTGCTTCGACTTTGAAAATCCAATCTTTCAAGTTGAAGAAGAGGGTGATGAAGACTGTGAACTCCCTGAAGAACTTACTAGGTTATTAAAACAAGAGGAAAGGGTCATTCAACCGCATCAAGAGTCTGTTGAAGTGATTAATCTCGGCACCGAGGACGCCAAGAGAGAAATCAAGATAGGGGCTGCTTTGGAAGACAATGTGAAGAAGGGGTTGATTGAATTGCTGCAAGAGTATGTTGACATATTCGCTTGGTCTTATCAGGACATGCCAGGGCTTGACACAGACATCGTGGTACATCGCTTGCCGCTCAAAGAAGGTTGTCCTCCGGTCAAGCAGAAGCTCAGAAGAACAAGACCAGAGATGGCTGTCAAGATAAAGGAAGAAGTGCAAAAACAGTTGGACGTAGGGTTTCTAGCAGTCACAAATTATCTGCCATGGGTTGCAAATATCATTCCGGTACCTAAGAAGGATGGAAAGGTACGGATGTGTGTTGACTACCGGGATCTGAACAGGGCTAGTCCTAAAAATGATTTCCCCTTACCTCACATTGAAGTTTTGGTGGATAACACGGCTCAGTTCTCGGTATTCTCCTTCATGGATGGCTTTTCTGGCTATAATCAAATTAAGATGGCACCAGAAGACATGGAGAAGACAACATTCATAACCCCATGGGGCACCTTCTGCTACAAGGTGATGCCGTTTGGTCTGAAAAATGCCGGAGCAACATATCAGCGAGCGATGGTAACTCTGTTCCATGATATGATTCATCATAAAATCGAGGTTTATGTTGATGATATGATTGCCAATTCTCAGACAGAAGAAGAACATTTGGTGAATTTGCAGAAACTGTTTGAGCGTTTGAGGAAATTCAAGCTGAGGCTTAATCCGAACAAGTGTACTTTTGGGGTGAGATCTGGAAAACTACTGGGTTTTGTTGTTAGCGGAAAAGGGATTGAGGTGGATCCGGCCAAAGTGAAAGCGATACAGGAAATGCTTGAGCCAAGAACAGAGAAACAAGTCCGTGGTTTCTTAGGGAGGTTGAACTACATTGCAAGGTTCATCTCTCACCTAACAGCCACGTGTGAGCCAATATTCAAATTGTTGAGAAAAGATCAGGCTATAAGGTGGAATGATGATTGTCAAAGGGCGTTCGAGAAGATAAAAGAGTATTTGCAGAATCCTCCTATCCTTGTGCCTCCGGTCCCAGGGAGACCGCTGATTATGTATTTGACAGTACTAGACAATTCCATGGGTTGTTCTCGGTCAACACGACGAGACAGGTAGGAAAGAGCATGCCATCTACTACCTGAGTAAGAAATTCACAGATTGCGAGTCGAGATACTCAATGCTTGAAAAAACATGTTGTGCACTTGCATGGGCTGCTAAGCGATTGAGACAATACATGCCGTCTCACACAACCTTACTGATCTCCAAAATGGATCCAGTTAAGTATATATTTGAGAAGCCAGCTCTCACCGAAAGAGTTGCTCGTTGGCAAATGGTACTGACAGAGTACGACATCCAGTATACTTCCCAGAAAGCCATCAAGGGGAGTATTCTGTCAGACTATCTTGCTCAACAGCCGGTTGAAGATTATGAGCCGATGAAGTTTGATTTTCCAGATGAAGACATCATGCTCCTCAAGATGAAAGACTGTGAAGAGCCAGTTGTTGAAGAGGGACCTGATCCAGACGAAAAGTGGACTTTAATGTTTGATGGGGCCGTCAACGCCAGAGGAAGTGGAATTGGTGCTGTCATTACAACTCCGAAAGGTGCCCACATGCCTTTCACCGCTCGTCTGACTTTCGAGTGCACCAATAATGAAGCTGAGTATGAAGCCTGTATCTTGGGTATTGAGCAAGCCATTGATTTAAGAATCAAGACTTTGGACATCTTCGGAGATTCAGCTCTGGTAATCAATCAAGTGAATGGTGATTGGAACACTCTCCAGCCTACTCTGGTCCCCTACAGAGATTACACGAGAAGACTGTTGACTTTCTTCACAATAGTAAAGCTGTACCATATACCTCGTGATGAGAACCAGATGGCAGATGCTCTTGCTACTCTATCCTCCATGATCAACGTGATCCGTTGGAACCATGCTCCCAAGATCGACGTGATGCGCCTTGATAGGGCCGCGTATGTGTTTGCTGCTGAACTGTTAGTTGATGACAAGCCCTGGTATCACGACATCAAGTGCTTTCTGAAGAATCAAGAGTACCCTGCAGGGGCATCCAACAATGATAGAAAGACTTTGAGAAGATTGGCATGCAGTTTCTTCTTGAACAAAGACGATGTTCTGTATAAGAGGAACTTCGACATGGTTTTGTTCAGATGCGTGGACATACACGAAGTAGACATGTTAATGCAGGAAGTTCATGAAGGCTCCTTCGGTACTCATGCCGGCGGACATGCAATGGCTAAGAAATTGTTGAGAGCGGGTTATTACTGGATGACCATGGAATCTGATTGTTTCAAATATGCTCGGAAGTGTCATAAATGCTAGATTTATGCTGATAAGGTACATGTGCCGCCAAATCCTTTGAATGTGATGTCTTCGCCGTGGCCTTTTGCTACGTGGGGCATCGATATGATTGGAAAGATTGAGCCGACCGCCTCCAATGGGCATCGCTTCATCCTTGTTGCCATCGACTATTTCACTAAGTGGGTTGAAGCAGCGTCATTTGCGAAGGTCACCAGACATGTGGTTGCCCGATTCATCAAGAAAGAAATCATTTGTCGCTATGGGATTCCCGAAAGAATCATTACTGATAATGGTTCTAATCTCAACAACAAAATGATGAAGGAGTTATGCCAGAACTTCAACATTTAGCATCACAATTCTTCCCCTTACCGCCCTAAGATGAACGGTGCCGTTGAAGCGGCAAATAAGAACATAAAGAAGATTGTGCAGAAGATGGTCGTTATGTACAGAGATTGGCATGAGATGCTACCCTTCTCCTTGCATGGGTACCGTACTTCGGTACGTACATCGACCGGGGCAACCCCTTAGTCCCTTGTGTATGGTATGGAAGTAGTCCTACCTGTTGAAGTGGAGATTCCTTCTCTAAGAGTCCTGTTGGATGTCAAGTTAGACGAAGCTGAATGGATTCGGACAAGCTTCAATGAGTTGAGTCTTATCGAAGAGAAGCAAATGGCAGCCATTTGTCATGGGCAGTTGTATCAAAGTCGGATGAAGAGAGCCTTTGATCAGAAAGTGTGTCCTCGATGCTTCCAGGTCGGAGATTTGGTGTTGAAAAGGATCCTTCCTCCTCAGACAGATCACAGGGGCAAGTGGACTCCTAACTATGATGGACCGTATATTGTCACCAAGGTTTTTGATGGTGGGGCCTTAATGCTTGCAACGATGGATGGTGAAAACTTCACTTCCCCGGTGAACTCAGACGTAGTTAAAAAATACTTTGCATGAAATAGACCCGCTGGACAATAAAAAGAGTAGTCCAGGCAAAAATGGGCATCCCGGCGAACCAAGAAAATGAAAAAGGTTCGGGCAAAAATTAGGGATTAAAAGTGAAAAGATTGTACACCCGGTAAGTTGAAAACCTGAAAAGGCAACTTAGGCAAAAATGGGTATCCCGGTGGATTGAAAACCCGAAAAGGGCGATCCAGGCAAAAGTTAGGGATTAAGCGAATGACTGCGTTCTGAGTAGTTCTGAATCTCATCTCGTGTCAATGACTGGAAACTTTTGAAGGATAGGAAACAGTCCAATCACTCTTTCAGAAAGCTGATCATCTGGAGGATCTTGAAGACGAGCAAGTCATAGCAGAATTGGAACCCAATAGAAATCCATTTCACATTGCCATTAGATTAATGTCTGTTTTTATCTGTTGTGCGATTACCTCTTTCCAGGGATTGCTTCCTGATGTAAATGCCTATTCAGAGGCCGTTCAATCAATAAAATCATGTTATTCAGTATATCTCTGTTTTCATTTTCATTTTTCTATTTTGTTTGCAAAAATGACGTCCGAATTTTTTGATAAACATTGAATCATGACACATAAGAGCTTTACAGGTACATGCTTAATAAACATTTAAAATTGTTGTAAATTTTAAGTGCTTTGGATCGTCTATTCAGAACAGGTACCCTCGGGGCATTTCCTTAAAATCCCCTGCAGATGATCGTGAATGTTTTCCACCAACAGACGAATTCGGTATCTTATCCCTACAGAGCTGATCAGAGCGTTGGATTCTTTAATCCCCAGCAGGTTCTCACCACTGCACCTCCCCCCAAGCAGTGGTTTCAGATTATACACTCCCTAGTAGGGTTGACATTGTCAGACTATATACCCCAGCGGAGTTGACAGTGCCAGACTGTATCTTCCCAGCAGAAGCGGTTGCTCCTCAGGGTTCGATGCCAGATTGATGATCTCGACACCAGATCCATGGTCTCTTTCCTTGAAGCAGAATCTCGGTACCGTATCGATGTTTGCTTCCCCTGCTGAGTGATCTCTTGCAGATCGTGGTTGCCAGAACCACTATTGCTTTCCCCAACAGCAGGTTTTCAGTGTCGTTCTCTCCCCAGTCAGAATCTCGGTATTTCGTCATTGCTATAACACCGTGTGGCGGGTCATTTCCCCACAGAATTCTTTGCGTCGTGCATCTCCAACAGCCTTGCCAGGGTCCAGAAGATGGTAATCATTTCCCCAGCAGATCCCCTTGCCTCGGCTTGGCATTCTACCCAGTATTTCGCATCCCTGCATGTAGAATCATATTGCATTGCATCCTCCCAAATCGCGTAGCATTTCCATTTTCATGGAGCATTACGCCGTTGAAAAATTCAAACATACGCATGTAAGCATAAAACATTCTTGGTATCCCGAGTGATAAGCCAGAAGTTGTTTCCAGTACTCAGACTGAAGATTGTTCATGACTTACCTTTGTTATCCCCATCAAGTGTCATTGGCCCATGCGCCGCCTCTATTATTGTTCCCTATTTCTGCCAATGCTGACAGGCATGAAGTTTTCGGTATTCAGACCGAAGTGGCGTTCAGGCCAGTTTTCCGATGTTCAGATCGAAGAAGTTTCCGACATTCAGGTCGATGCAACTTGTGGCATTCAGGCCAATTTTCCGATGTTCAGATCGAAGAAGTTTCCGACATTCAGGTTGATGCAACTTGTGGCATTCAGGCCAATTTTTCGATATTCAGATCGAAGAAGTTTCCGACGTTCAGGTCAACGCAACTTGTGGCATTCAGGCCAGCCTCTCGGTGTTCAGACCGATATTAATAATCTCATATCTCCCGATGTTCAGATCGAAGTCATTTCCAGTATTCAGACTGATGAGCGGCATTCAGGCCATGGTTATTTCTGTGTTACCATTTATTTTGGTATCCAGGTTAACATTCTTTTTCGGTATTCAGACTGACTCTCACCGTACCAGACAAATTCTTCTTTCAAGACCACCTCTTTGCCGATTCTGACAGGCATTGTTACTTCACTTCACTTCAGTGAAAATTTTCAGGCTTTTATTGTATTCAATCCCTTGATACCTCGAAAGCACGAAAGCCGCTGCTATCTTCTTTCCAGGTCTCCAGTTGATTGAATAGGGGCAGCTGTAATACCCCAAAATTTACCCTTCATTTTTCCTGGAAGCATACGCTTTACACCTCATGCATGCATTCATTTTTAGGTCATTTAGAATTTGCATTTCATCATGGCAATCGGAATCGGATCCAAGAAGCTTGAACATCATCCAGGACACTTTGTGGGTTCTATTTAGATGATCAGTCAACACAAGGGAAAGACTTGAGTTACTTCTAACAGGGGTCTATTCGTCAGTCAAAACGTTAATCTTGAAGGAGCAAAGGTTTGTTCATGAGCTGTCATGCCCGCTAGGCGAAGCCCACGTGTTTTGAAAAAAATAAAAAACAAAAAAAAATAAAAAAAATAAAAAAATAAATAAAAGAAAAAATCTTGGACTTGGACCTCTCTCATTTGAGCCCACAGGTCCATAAAAATCAGGTTATAAATTCAGAGTTTCAGTGAAACAAAATTCATTCTATTCCTATTACCCTGTCTGGGAAAAGATAGTGAGAGAAGAACCCTGAGGAAAAAGATAGTGAGAGAAGAGCTAACAGAGTTCAGAGCAACCTCCAGGCAACTCTGAAAGGTTCATTCTGACTCACACACTTTCAGCTCAAGCAAACCCTAACACTGGTTTGCAAATCCAGCCGTGCCATTTGATTTCAACCGATCTCTCCAATCAGGTTTGCCCTTATTCCCATTACCTTTGTGCTTTGGAGTTGAATACTCTGAATGTTTGAGGTATGATGGATGAATTTCATTAGGTTTTTGCCCGCGGGTTCATAATTATGTATGAATGTATAAATAATGCCTTGAATGCTTAATCGTTTAATTTCTGAAGTGTATGCCACAGGGTTTGAGGTTTCTGAAACCATACTATTATCCATGAAAAACCATACTGTTTTGCTCTAATCTGACTTACGTTTGTCATATCATGTTTTCTCCTAATCCTTATCTTGTTTCACTAACCCTTTTGTTGAGTTTTTATGAAGGCTCACATGACTTTTGCAGGGATAACTCGCTGGATATTCCACTTTGCTTGTGGGATACCATTTGGGAGATTTATTTTGATTGCCTTGTTGGCACATTTACTTTATACATGTTTGTTTTGTATGTGTTCGTATCCCCGCAGGTAGCACGGTTGCTTCGTCAAGGACTGCCTTTTTGCATGAGCATCCCAAACCCTAACCCTTCATTAATTTTTCTTCTCCTAAACACACGTACTCCTTCTACTACAGGTGAGTAAGTCTCCAAAGGTCGAGCATCCGGTAGATTGCGTAGTAACGTCGTCCGCCCCAAAACATAATCCTTAACCCCGTAGTTAGCCGAACTACGGCTTGCTCTGATTCTCATTCCAGATGAGATACGTAGGCATAAGACGCGATGTCTTAGCGAGCACACATCCCCCCAACCCATAGGTCAATCGAGCTACGAAGACTCTGATTCTCATATTCAGATGAGATACGTATGCAGTGGATGCGACACCCGCGCGAGTCATTTTCATTTAACCCTTTTTTAGTAAACATCACAAGATAAACTCACACCCTTTAGACAAGAACTACAAAAGTGGATCCCGTAGAGTACTACAGATGCGTAGGGGTGCTAATACCTTCCCTTCACATAACCGAGTCCCGAACCCAAGATTTGGTTGCGAGACCTTGTCTTTTCCTTTCCTCTTTTCAGGTTTACTTCGAGCGTTTCCTTTCCCTCCTTTGGGATAAATAACGCACGGTGGCGACTCTTCTGTCATTTTTCTTTCGCCGGTTGTTTTTTCGCACACTGTATTTTTCAGGTTGCGACAAGTACTAATGGAAGGGGAGTAGTTTTTGCCTTTGTTCTGCTATTTAGGGGGAGCATATGTGTTTTCTCTTCTAGCATAATGGTGACATGCTTACTTAGAAATAGTCCATGTGTGCTGTTGTGAAGTCAGACAAAATGTCTCGACATCCTAAATATGAGAATTTATTTTTCTCTGAAGAAAGTTCTTTTGGTGAGAGTTTAGTTCTCTCTGTTGTTGTGCTTTGTGTTGTTCTATTGTGTATGCCGCTATTGTATATTATGCATTTTTCTTTGAAGAAGTTCTCTTGAGTTTTTTCCTTTTTACAAGATATGTTTTGCAAAGGTTGTTTTAGCCAAAATTTTCCAAATTGGGAGATTGTTAGGTTATTTGTATTATGATTGGCAACATTTTGTTAAAACAAGTGAAATGGTGGGACAAGATGTCTTGGCATGCTTGTACAACATCGTGGTGTGCTGTGGTTTTACATTCTTGGAAGATTTGTTTTTTAGCGTGAGATTAGTGAAGATTCTTTGATGATTTGATTCATGCATTCTGTTGTTCAAAGTTCTTATTTTAGAAGCTCAAAGATTGCTTCCAGTTGTGAAATGTTTCCTAAAAATGGATGTCAAAACATTTAAGGAAACATTAGATTTGATTCTACAGAAGCTTGTGCAGACTAGATGTCAAAATAGTTAAGAAAACATTAGATTTGATTCTGCAGAAGATTATGCATAATGGATTTTAAAACATTTAACGAAACATTAGATTTCATTATGCGGAAGATTAGGCATAATGGATGTCAAAACATTTAACGAGACATCATATTTGATTTGATATGATCTGATTTGATTTGATCAGATCTGCTGACTATTTAGCCCGAAGCCCATACTATTTTGGGGCTATTTAAATGGTGTTTCTAAACATAAGAAAACAACAAAGCTACGTATGTGATAGTCTCTGTTAGGGTTTAGTTTGTTCATTGTTATTTATGAGCCATTCTTGTATCACTTATGCTTGAATTGGACTGAGTTTTTGAGTTGTAATTATGAATCAGTCATGGGCTTTTAAGCAAGAGTGGATTCTGTTTCATTGGAAGCGTGTTTTCTATTTATTGTTAGAAGTTGTTATCACTGTTGTATGATTGAAGAGAAGTGATAAGGGTCTCATATCTAGAAGAGTCTTAGATTTAAATTCCAAGGGTAGTGATTAGGTGAGAAGTTTATAAAACTAGAGGTTGTTTAGAACTTCAAACTAATACTATTATAGTGGATTTCCTTCCTGGCTTGGATGCCCCTAGATATAGGTGACGTTGCACCGAATTTGGTTAACAATTGATTTGTGTTATTTAATTCATGTTATTTACTTTAACACTATAATTGCTTATGTTGTGACAATGTCCTGATCCTGTCGTCGTGACATCGTATACGACATTTGTTATCTGCGTACCAAAATTTCAAGTACCATTTCTACTAACCAAATATTTAAAGCGCTTGTAACACAAAATGGTGAACCTAAAAACCAAAAACGTCAACTAGGGTTGAAGCAAGGTAAGTCTAAGATTAAGAGATGAGTGAAAGAGAAGGTCCATGAAAAACTGGACCTAAAATATGAGCCTCCTCATAGAAGGAGGAAGAAAAAGGAAGAATGATGTATGGAGTGAATGAATAGAATTTCTTTGGCCCCAAAAATAGCTAAGGGATATGTCAGGGACTCAAGTTTGAAGGAAGCACCCTTCTGTGTTTGAGGGTCTAAGAGGTTGAGCTAAATGACCTTAAACAAAGCACTACGTGGGAAGCAAACCATACTTTTTGCACTAATTTGTTTTCTTTTTGTTTGATTTTTTTTTCTTTCTGTTCATAAAGGCCCGCGAAGAGGAAGCGAAACAAGTGATAAAATTTGAAAAAGTTGAGAAAAATCGATAAAGAAATTGTGCACGGAAAAACCCGACAAAAACACAAGAAAACGAAATCCCCATACAAAAACCTGGGAGCTACTACGATTGGCTGTAGCACTTGCTATGCGTCATAGTATCCCCCCAGCCAAAACCCTGAAAATCTCATATTTCCATATAAAATCTAGGGACCTGCTACAAGAGAACGTAGCATCTACTACGGGCCGTAGCAGGCCCAACGCCCTAATGTCCTTTTTTTTTTTTCAAATTGTGTCTTGGCCCCACCCACCTTTCTCTCACCCAATAATTTCCATAAACTCACATTTAAACCTTCAAAATCTAATATTCAAACAATTTTATCACCAAATCTCTCTCTCTCTCTCTCTCTCTCTCTCTCTAAACCTACCATCTTTATCTTTCTCTCCATCTTCTCTCCAAAAACCTACCAAACCTCCATTAAAACAAAAACAAAAGCTTCAATATCTACCTTTCTCCCACCATAAACTCCAAAACTACCTTCACGAAACCTTCATAAATCATCACCCTAAACACACTTCCGAGCACAAAATTTCAAAGAGCTTAATTAAAAAAAATCGACTTTCATCAACCATGGAACCAAAAAGGAGTGACAAGGGAAAGCAAGTCGTCTAATCATTAAGACCCAAAAAGAGAGGGAGCATTAGAGTCTCGAATCCTCACAACATCGTCTTGGAGAATGACACTCGAGCTAAACAGTATTCCTCCTTGGTCAAACAAAAGCTCACACCAACAAGGTACATGTGTGAAAATACTTTTTCTACTCTTGGTTTAAAATCCTAAATAGATATATATTTCATTCCATAAGGTTGTTAGAGTTCATGCAAAGGGAAGCGCCAACCTTTGAACACATTACCCTTGAGTTTTTGACTACCTTGGATTTTAAATTGCAAAAGAACTGGATACACAATACGAGGTACTACTATGGTACTCTCAAATTATGTCTATTTAATCAAAATCGTGAGTTGGTGTTGAAGAGTTAAGACATATTCTCAAATTGCCTATCTATGGGCCTAGAGATGTCCCAAGTGAATTTAATGTTAAGAACTCATGGGCCGATATTACCGGGAATCGCTTTTATACTGTTGCTGGGGAAAAAGCCTCCACCATCCAAAACCCTTGCTTCCGATATGCCCAAAAAGCCCTTGCCTACATTTTTTTGGGGTGAGGTGATAGTACCAGTGTAGCCACCCAAAGAGAGATTTTATTTTTAGACTGCATGATTAATAACGATATGGTTATTTTCACCGTCTTTGCGCCCAACTATTTGGGAAGAGTTTTTCGTGCACCCACTAGAGGAATTTCAGTGGGGGTTTAATCACAAAATCACCGATCACCCAGGCTAGAATTTAACTTAAAAGAGGAGTGTCTTGTTGAGGGTAGAGATAAGATTGACATAAATGCCCTTGTGCATCAGGGCATGATTTTTGTTGACGGTAACACCTACACGGTGATGATCCACAATAAAGCAATTCTTGATTTGCCTAACCCTAAGAAATTAAGGGTTGATGTTGTGAATAATTGGCTCTATAAGACGGGAGCCCTTACTCTGGCTAATTCTTTTGAGGAGGAGGGTGAACCCAATTTGTCTAACCATGATGCATGTATCATTATGGAGGAGGACATTATCCTACCACCTACTTATCCTACCCAACATGAAGTCGAGGCTTCAAATGATAACCAGGATAGATGGGGTGGGTGAAATTAGAGATTCGAGGCATGAAAGAGGATAAAACAAGATAAGGTGTGGTCTTGAATGATGTTGCAATAACTTATGTTGTGTTTCGCACCTCCTGAGTGAGGTCTTTGTGAGTTCACTCCCTCTTGCTTGTGCTAAAACATTGAGGAAAATGTTTGGTTCAAGTTAGGGGGGGGGGGGTATTAACTTTTATTTTGCTTTTTATATCTTTTGTATTTATTATTTTTGTTCTTTAAGTTATTTTCGTTAACCTTAGTTGATTTCGTTAATTTTTCCTTAAAAAAAATTACCATTTTTTCAAAAAAAATCCTGAATTAGAACCCTTTAATTTTTTTCTTGAAAAGATTTGGTCATGGGGAAACCGGGGAAGCATATAGAGTTAGAGGGATGAGAGGCTAAGCCTAGGTACACCAGGAAAGTTTGACAACATAGGTATTACTCGAACACCATAGGTTACCCCAAAGTAAGATGTGAGTCCAACATACAGATTTGTACAATAGTACTTAGATTCTGAGAAGTACTCCCTAATTAGTTTATAATGACAGTCTGGCATTATTTAGACTCACATTTAGCACCAAAATGATGAAAATACGGTAAAAGGTGTCATACCCTAATTTTTAGTCCTAAGATCCCACATCTCATTTGCATCTTTTGCATACAAGGTCATATTTTGGCCCTTCCCCTATCCATCTTTGGGTTTGCTTCTTACACGGATCACCAAGCACCTCTTGATGTTTTACTTTTGTGCTTATTTATTTTCTAAGCACTAATAAAAATACCAAAAATATGTCTTGTTTCCCTTAATTTTATTGTGCAAAGTAGGGCTCCTCAAGTCAAAAGCATCTCAAAGTTTGGTGGCCTACTTCTCAAGAAAAGTATAAGGTTCATGTATTTATTTCCACGCCTTCTTCAATAAGTAACTTCAATATTTGAGAAATTTAATCAAGAGGCCATCAAGGAAACCTTATCTTGAGTTCATATGATCATCCATGTGCTTTGAAATGCAATAAAAGTCCAAGTGCACAAGCTTGTTCCAAGTGGTTTGACCTAAAAGTCAACATTTTGAGGTCAAAGTTCCAAGGATCATAACGCCTTCAATTATCAACATTTTGAATGCCCCATTTTACATATGACTTTGCTAAACATCCTCTACAACTTATCTTTACATGACAAGAGCCAATTATGCTTGGAGGATCATCAAAATTTTGGATACATTATATGTCATTTGTGGACTTAGTGAAATTTGACCTATTTTCAAATGACTTTTTGCCAACTTTCAGAGATCATAACTTCTTCAATTTTAAACATATGGAGCTGATTCTTTTTTCACAATGCCATTGGTAATACCCTCTACAAGGTTTCTTCAAGGAACGAGGTCAAAATATGCTTGGAAGGTCATGGAATTCATTAGGACATTATAGGTTATTTTCAGCCATGAAGCACTCAAATTTTTCTAAGTTATGGAACCAGTATTTTATGCCAACTTCAACACACCATAAATTTTTGCTCAAAAATCTAAATTCAAACTTTCTTGGCACATTGTAATCTTGGCCATGATGTTAACACATTGCAAAAAGAATGGGATCAAAAAGTCTCTTGAGTAGGATGCCCCATTGAGTTGAACATGGTAACTTGAAACTGAAGAAATCACCATTTCCCGAAATTTGATCATGACTAAACTTAATTCCAAGCCAAATTAGCAAGTGTTTTGGTCCTAAACTTGTTTTAACAAACCTCCAGAAGTTAATTGACACTTAAAACGCATCATTTGACTAAGTTTTGAGGAGTTTCAAGTCACACTTTTCACACACTTGGATCAAAATCATTTTACACGAATTTAGCATCATTTCACACGTATTTTGATCCAATATCATTCCCTATAAATAGAATAAGTTATTGCCTTCATTTGCAAGCTTTTGAGAGCCAAGAAACCCTGCCGCAACTTGAAGTTTTTCCAGAAAATTCAACTATCGTGTTTTGAGTGTCAGCATATTTCTATCCATTTTCTTAATTCTATTAGCTCCATTGGAATCCTCTAAAACTTTTTCAACAATTCCCAAGCTCCGAGACCTTCTGAATTACTCCAACCAGATTGAGCTTCATCAAACAAGTTACCACAATGTAGTCCTTCACTCTTTGATGCTTTCCCTTAACTTATCAGGTGTTAATTGATCGTTTTCATCATTTAATTTTATTTTTCGTGGCTTGCTTGTTTCTAAACTTCTTTGAAATTCCCATTGCTCAGTTCACATAAATGAATATGAGGCATACGGTTGAATTCGGGATGAGAGGGGGGTCATAATGGTGGTGGTCTCGTGTCTTGAAGTTACCAAACGCTGAAACTCCTGTGAGAGCTCACTAGAGAAGATGACTGGATAATTTCTCAAGTGGTCTGAGTTTGGACCAGACATGTTGACATTTTGAAATATTTTGATTGGTTAAATTCAAATTGGATCTTGTATTCTGATTGCAGTGTGTTCCATCATGTTTCTCATCATTTGGAGTGTTAGATCTGCCACGTAAATTAATGAGGCGTGATCCAATGCTCCTGTTTTTTTATTTTAATTCTTTTTCTTTTATAATTTTTAAATTGTTCTTTCTTTAAAAATTCATAGTAATTTTATTTTTTATCCAAAAAAACCCAAAATAATTTTTAAAATTCTCTTTTATTTTTCTTCATATGATTTTTATTTTTTCATATTTTATTTCTTTGATTTTCTATTTTTTTTTTATGAATTTTCTCTTTTATCATTTGTTTTAATTGGTTTAAAAATACTTTTCAGCATTTTAAAATTCTACAAGTTTTATTATACGTTTCTCATTTTATTTCCAACCTTCCATAATTTTCTTGGCCATTTATTTGGTGTTTTGAAAGACTTTGTGGATTTTCCATTTTATTTCCATTTTAAAATCATTTAAAAAATACATTTAATGCATTCTTATTTAATTTAATTGTATTTTAAATTTGTTTGACTTTGTGGACTTTTGTTGTCCTTGGACCATGATGATTTTGACTTCAAGTCTCATCAAACTCAATGGATCTTGGGTGTTGATGGGATGAAAACCCTAATCCACCAAAATGGATGATTCATTTTGATGATGACTTGATCAAATTTGTGATTCAATTTGGGTGTGACCTCTCTTATCCCATTTCTTCTTCATCCCTATCTTTTCCCTTTGATCAATTGGATGGATTTGTGTCCATCTTGTTCATGATGTGTGGATTGGTGCTTGATGAACTTTCATCATTTCAAATCTATCTTCTAAGCGATCATGAATCATTTAAGGTACTTTGGATTGATGCATAAGTTTGTCATAAGTGTCATGAAATGTGGATTGAAGTAATGCACCATCCTCCTAACCCTTGTGCTTAATAACCCCCTTTCTTTTTCTTTTCTTCTGTGGTATAGCTTTAGGAGGATGATTTACATATCATCTCTCTAGCATGTATTAACACAAACATTATTATTAATCGGCCTCAGATAGTTGTGACTTCTACATAAGTCCAATTACGATTGCTTAACATAGCCTCTAAATTTGTCCGAAAGGCAATGACATTTTTATAAGTGAGATTTTAAGTATCCTATTCCTCATGGTATTATGTGAAAATGTTGCTCCTTTTCTATTTGTGAGAGTTAGTGGCATACTTGTTGATTTTATCCAAGTTGGAGCTCTTCTCATAAATGACGTATATGTTCATATTTTCATGCTTGTGAGTGGATAGTTGAGTGTTCTCAAAAAAATGACCAAAACATCTTTTCATCTTCACTAACATCTTTTACTAACATTTTACTCGTATTAACTTTTACTTCAAAGTCATTTACCTTTATGTCTTCTTTTTATGTCATTTATTTTATGCTTTATGTTTAAAATTTCATATCATATTATTTGTGTTTATATCATTTTATTCTTTTTCCATTTGGACAATTCTTTATGTCATTGCTAAGAAAACCTAAAAAGAAACTTGGTTATCTTGATTCATGGACTTGCGGTTACTATCCTTGTCATGTTTGTGGAGTTATGGACTTATAATTAGGATTTTGACATTTTCTTTGGGACTTGTGACTTGAGACCTTGGAATTCATCTTATACCTTTAACTTGGGATTTCCTTTTGAGGACTTGGATTGGTTACTTTGGTTTCATCTGACATATGGATTACTATTTGCTTATTTTGCTTGCTTGAGGCTTAATCCAAAGGAGGAAAATTCTTGCTTGACTCATGTCATAAAGCTTGCTATCTCGTGGTTAGATATTTCTTCTTTAGCTTTTATTTTATGCTTTAGGATAGTCTCTCCTTCTCCTCCCCTTCTTTAATTTTCAAAATCTTCTCTCTTTTTTCAAAACCTTCTTGTTTTTTTAACTTGAACCACTTTCTCAATAAACCTTGACTTTTGTCAAGTGATTTTCAAAACCTTTTTCCTAATAAATTCCAATCCATCTTAAGCATACTTAGACCAATTTTTAAAAGACTAAAAATGCCTAACTCATTCAAACCATTTTATGCCCTTTGTGCACTTTTTCTTTTTTTAAAACTTTTTTCTCAAGGGATTAGACATGAGTCATTTCCATAGTTGAGTTATAATTCTCCTATCTCCATAGTATTGATGATAATTCTTTCCCATCTGTGGGAGCTAGTGACATACTTGTTGATCCTTATCCAAGTTGGAGCCCTTCTCATGATGATGCAAAGTTCTCGTACTTGTAGGTGACTAGCTGAGTATTCTCCTTAAAATGACAAAATGTATTTTTCCATAAAAATGAATCAAAACAAATTCCTTTTATTATTTTTACCACAAACTACAAGGTTTTGATCCTCCATTGCACTTTGTGGGTACGTTAGCATGAGACTTCAAAAGTCTTGGCAAACACTAAATCCTTATAAAAATGCTTCTTTTCCCATCCCTCCAATCTTTCAACAAACAATACCTTTTTCAAGCTAAAATGTGCATATTTTCCAAGAGTTTCCCATGGAGTACCATGGATGTTTAGGGTGCTAATACCTTCCATTTGCATAAGTAACCCTCGAACCCTAGTTCTCTTTTTATTAGTTTTGTTTTAAAACTTCTTTGGATTTTGTTCATACTCTTTCCCTTTCCCTTTGGAAACAATAAAAGCACGGTGGTGACTCTTGCTTTGTGAGTTAAGTTAATCAATAGCTTAATCTCAAAAAGTTTACCCTTACAGAAAAGTGGCGACTCTGCTGGGGAGTAGTCCCTAGTGGATTAAGCCCATCCTTGTTTTTGTGCATATATTATGTTGGCTGTTGTTTGTTATTGTTTGTTCTGTCTGGTGTTTGGTGATCTATGTATGGTGATATAAGTCTTATACCGAACTTGAGAGCTCTTATGATATGAGGGTGGTATAGTCATGTTTGGCTTATGTGGAGTTAATCCTTAATAAACTGACTTGAGATCCCCTACTTAGTGGAGGCCCCTTTGGGATTACAGATGTCACACGAGTAGTCGTAGTTGGCATTACTTTTTCCGACATGGGAGCTCGAGAAGTTGAGGACCTTAGAACCCTTAACCTATCTTGGCCTTTTAGGACGTAGTGCGGTGGCTATCCAGGTGTAAGCTTGAATTATTGTTACACGATGATACTACACTCGGGCGAGTTTCTCTCGAGAATATTATTGGTTGAAGAGTAGTCGTATAAACCAATAATATCCAAAAGATGGAATTACGACTCTGAGAACTTTTTAGAACCTCTTTCTACAGGTAATTATACCCTTAGCACATACACGGTGGGTTGGTTCTTACCCTTGGCTCCATGCTCGTGACTCCGAACCTTTAGACCCTGTTTGTGTACTTTGTGTAAACTTATTTGTGATTGTTTCATCATGCACTCATGGAATTCATAAGAATTTTACTCAGTTTTCAAGGAACTTAGAGACTCTTGTTACAAACATCGCAAATTTTTGATCATGGATATTGGAATAAGGAATACTCAGAAATACAATTTCAGATGTCCTAGTCTCATGGAACTAAGGAAGCTAGCATCTTTTGTGGATGATCTTAAGGGTTTCAGAGACCATTTTGGAAGACTTTTAGTTGTACTCTCTACTGATATTGAGGATGGTCTCTCTGCACTTTGGTCTAGTTCTATGATCCCGTCTACCGAGGATTCACTTTCCCTGATTATCAGTTGTTGCCTACCGTGGAGGAGTATGCTCACCTTTTGGGTGTACCAGTTTCTAATAGAGTTCCTTTTAGTGTTGCGGAAGGAATTCTTGAATCTCGGGTTATTTCCAAAGCCATTCATTTGAGGAAGTCTAACATAGATGCCAATCTCACTATCAAAGGAGGTATCAGAGGGTTGACTTCGAAGTTTTTATTAGAAAAAAGCCTTTTCATTTGCCAATGCTGGTAGCATGATGGCCTTTGAAACTATTCTCACTTTACTCATTTATGGTTTAATCTTGTTTCCTAACATTGACAACTTTGTTGATGTTAATGCTATGAGGATCTTCTTGATTAGGAATCTGGTTCCAACTCTGCTCGACGATACTTATTTCTCCATTCATCATAGGAATTCTAAAGGAGGTGGAACTATAGTGTGTTGTGCGCCTTTACTGTACAAGTGGTTTATTTCGCACTTGCTGTAGTCTCCTATCTTCCAAGAAAACAAGGATTGTTTAAGGTGGTCTCAAAGACTTATGTCTCTCACCAATGATGACATAACTTGGTATTCTTCTGTTTACGACGATGTTGAGATTATTGATAGTTATGGGGAGTTCTCTAATGTTCCTCTTCTTGGTACACATGGAGGAATCAACTACAATCCGACTTTGGTAAGACATCAACTTGGGTTCGCTATGAAGGACAAACCTAATAACACTTTGTTAGAAGGTTTATTTTTCCAAGAAGGGAAAGACACTCAAGGGTTGAAAGCTAGTATGGTGTGTGCTTAGCACAATATTCATAAGAAAGGAAAAGGTGAGCTTGGATTGAGGAATTGTATAGCTTTGGAGCCTTACATTAGTTGGGTGAAGAAGAAAGAAAAGGGATGCAATATGTCATATGCTTATGAAAGACATATGTCCTTAGTAATGGTCAAACCTCCCACTATTAAAGGCATAAAGGAGTTGCAAGAGGCTTTGGATAGGATGAAGCTAGAGAGGGATGATTGGGAAAGCAATGTTCGCACCTTACACCTTGAGAAAGTAAAATTGCAGGAGAATGTAAAGAAAAAGGAGTACTTGATAGAATTACTCAAGCAAAGTGTTGTAAAGAGATACAGAGGCCAAGAGGATTTATTTTTCTCTAACAGATCATCATTTACTCATCTTCCTACTTCCAGCGTTTGAAAAGGCATTATAGACCAGCTTGTGATAGAGAATGATGTTATGAAAAGTAGCTACAAAAGAGAGATCAAAAGGCTTTGCAAAAAGTGTCAACTTGGAGTTGGGTCATCATCGGACATGATTCCATAGATCTAGTTTTTTTCCGTTTATGATCATTGAAATTGTATTTCCGATTGTAATCCTTTTTATATTTAATAAAATGAGATTTTTATTACATTGGAATTTGTTATTATTACATTTGCAACTTATCTCTTAAAGTTCCTTGGAAAATAAATAATATAACATTTGCATTTTCATATCATGCATGATGTTGCATCTTGGTCTTGCTTTGAGCAAGTTCGCCAGGTGTCTTATTTCTTTCTTGGTCTTCATTTAGACAAGTTGCCTCACCGGTAAAATACTCGAGCTAATAAGTTGAAAAATATGGACCTTCTAGAGCAAGAAAATTGTGAGCTCCATGAAGAGGTGACAACTTTGAGGGACGACTACAAAAGGCATACTGCTATGATGGAAGCTTTGGCGACTGCTCAGAATTAGCCTCCACCTCCTCCTCCGACTCCGCTTTAGAGGACCGTGATTTCTGAGATTGTCTCTACGCCCATATCAGTGGCTCTCATCATTGCTCCGCAACACCACATGCCTTTTGGTTTCCCTTGTGGCATGCCTCCCAACTTTGTGCCTGAGGGGTACCAACCTGAAGTTCCAGTGGCTCAACCTGTGATGTTAGTACCACCTCCCGTGGTACATGTTGTTCCTTATGTTGAAGAACCTATTTTTCATGCTGACCAAAGCAGGACTGTTGGTATTTATGAGAGAATGGACGAGTTCCAAGATTTAATTCATGCTATGCAGAAAGAGATTCAAGCTTTAAGGGGGAAAGATCTGTTTGGGTAGAATGCTCATGATTTGTGTTTGCTTCCTAATGTGAAGATTCCGCACAAGTTCAAGGTTCTGGATTTTGAAAAGTACAAAGGAAACTCCTGTCCTCTGAGTCATCTGGTGATGTACGCTCATAAGATGTCGACTCAGACCAACAATCATCAATTGATGATCCACTACTTTCAAGGCAGTTTGACTGGGGCCGTTCTTAAATGGTATATAGGGATAGACAGTAATCAAACCCAAATGTTCAATGACTTAGGTTAGGCTTTTGTTCGCCAGTACAAATATATGGTTGACATGGCACCGAACAATGATCAACTTCGTGCTATATCTCAGAAAAATAAAGAAACCTTCAAGGAGTATGTGCAAAGGTGACGCGAGATTGCTGCACAGGTTAGTCCTTCGTTAGAGGAGAAAGAAATGACAAAGCTATTTTTGAAGACATTGATTTCGTTCTATTATGATCGAATGGTTTCAAGTGCGCCTAGTGACTTTACTGAAATGGTGAATATGGGTTTGAGGTTAGAAGAAGGTGTCTGTGAAGGACGGTTGAAAGAAGTTAGTTCGTCCGATGGTTCCATAAAGTATGGGAATGGCTTACCCAAGAAGAAGGAACACGATGCAAACAATATCTTGCAAGAGAGACATATGAGGCTTCCGAGGAACTGTCAATGTCATCAACACGTGGTGTCTGTAACCCCAGTGATCAATGCTGCTCCAATTGCTCAAGCAACACCGAGTTATCAATTGCATTTCCAATAATGCGCGAAGCAACCAAAACAGAAAAATAGTGCCCAAAGACATTACAGTTTAACCCCATTTCGATGACTTATACGAAGTTGTTTTCGGCTTTAATTCATAAGAATTTGGTGCAAACAAGAACTCCACCAACAGTTCTGAAAGAGCTTACATGGTGTTATAAAGTTGGCCAACATTATGCATTCCACCAAGGAGAACCTAGCCATGATATTGAAAATTGTTTCTCCTTGAAGGTTGAGGTAAAAAGGTTAATGTAAAGTGGTATCTTGTCATTTGAAGATTCTAATCCCAATGTACAAGCTAATTTGTTACCCAAACATGGCAATGCAACTGTAAATATGGTCGAAGGATGTCCTGGGAAGTATCGAGTTTTTGAAGTAAATTTAATCAAAAGGTTCTAGAGCATGCCTATATAGACCATGAAGTGACAATTGATCAGTTTGATAGCTTTGTGGCCAATATTACCGCATGTAACAATTTGAGCTTCAACGATGAAGAGCTTCCCGAGCAGGGGAGGAATCACAATTTGGCCCTACATATCTTTATGAACTGTCAAGAAGATGCTATGTCCAATGTGCTGGTGGATATTGGATCCTCCTTGAATGTTCTACCCAAGTCTACGCTGTCTAAACTTGCTTACCAGGGTGTTCCTATGAGATTTAATGAAGTTGTTGTGAAAGTCTTCGATGTCTCAAGGAAGACTGTAATTGGGGAGGTTGATCTCCCAATAAAGATAGGTCTATGCTTATTTCAGATCACTTTTCAAGTGATGGATATTCATCCCGCCTACTATTGTCTCTTAGGGTGTCCGTGGATTCATGAGGTTGGGGCAGTTACATCAACTCTACACCAGAAGTTGAAGTTCGTAAAGAATGGAAAGTTAGTGATCATGGGTGGCGAGCAGGCCATGTTAGTGAGTCATCTCTCTTCATTTCATATATTGATGCCGATAAAGCTAAAGGAAGGTCGTTTCAAGCTCATTCTATTGACAATATTGTTGTTAAGAAGAAGGGTGAATCCATGTCATCCTTAAAAGATACCCAGTCTGTGGTGGAGAATGGTCAATCTGCTAGATGGGGACAAATTGTTGAGCTTGCTGAAAACAAGAACATAGTTGGTTTGGGTTTTTCATCTGGTGAAACCCAAAGAGATCTGAAGAGAATTCAAGAAGTGTTTCACAATATTGGTTTATTCATTCTAAGGATCAGTCTGCTGCTGCCATCTTAGAAGACGATGAAGAGCAAGGAGTGTCAGACTTTGTGACACGTGGATCCGTGTGCTAGAATTTGATTGTGGTTGATGCTACTTATGTTATTCACTTGCCGAAGTAATATGTTTTATTTTTGTTATTTTCAAAATCCGTTCAATGTGCCCAAGGTGAAAGTGAATCTATGTAGGATTTGTTTCAAACTTCATTATCACTAATAAAATGTTATTTACTTTATCCATATTATGTTTTTCCTTTTTGCTTATTTTGGAAAATCGTAACATAAAATACAAAATAATAATCACTTTTATATTTGCATCACAATGTGCGTTTATTTACTCATATTCTAAAATCAAGTATAAAATCATTGTGCAGATTAATTGTTAAACCCATTGAAAACAATGACCATATGCCATCTCCCAACTTTGAATTTCCCATGTTTGAAATGGAAGAAGAGGATGATGAAGAGATTTCTGATGAGATTTCTAGGTTGCTTGAGCACGAAGAGAAGACCATTCAGACTCATAAAGATCTGTTGGAAGTGATTAATTTGGGTTCAGAAGATAACAAGAAAGAAGTCAAGATTGGGGTACTGCTTTGTCCAGATGTTAAGAAGAGGATGGTAGAGCTTCTTAGAGATTATATGGATGTGTTTTCTTGGTCTTATCAAGATATGCCTGGTCTTGATACCGATATTTTGGAGCATCGATTGTCGTTAAAGCTAGAATTTCCGTTGGTTAAACAGAAGTTGTGAAGAACTCACCCTGATATGGATGTCAAGTTTAAAGAAGAAGTTCAAAAGCAGATTGATGATGGGTTCCTTGTTACTGCTAAGTATCCTTTATGGGTGCCTAACATTGTGCCTGTTCCAAAGAAAGATGGTAAAGTTCGGATAAATGTTGATTATAGAGACTTGAACAAAGCCAGTCCGAAAAATGATTTTCCTCTGCCACACATTGACATGTTGGTAGATAATATAACTAAATTCAATATCTTCTCCTTTATGGATAGATTCTCCGACTACAATCAGATCAAGATGGCACCCAAAGACATGGAAAAAACAACATTTATTACACCCTGGAGAACATTCTGCTATAGAGTGATGCCTTTCAGTTTAAAGAATGATGGTGCAACATACCAAAGAGCCATGACTACTATTTTCCATGACATGATGCACAAAGATATAGAAGTCTGTGTTGATGATATGATTGCTATGTCAAAGAATGAATAAGATCATGTTGAGTATTTGTTGAAGTTGTTTCAACGGTTGAGAAAGTTTAAACTCCGATTGAATCCTAATAAATGTACTTTCGGTGTCCGTTCAGGAAAGTTGTTAGGTTTCATTGTCATCCAGAAAGGTATTGAAGTAGATCCTGATAGAGTTAGATCTATTCAATAAATGCCAACCCTGAAGACAGAAAAGGAAGTAAGAGGGTTCCTCGGGCATCTGAATTATATATCCAGATTCATATCTCACATGACTACCATGTTGGTGTAAGCCCTAGAGGCCAATACTTTTGGTACTTGTATCAAATTATTTATTAATAATAAAAGGCATTTTCTTTATTATGGTTGATTAATAAAGTCCCTGGAGTAGATAGTCCGTTTAATGTATTAAGTGTGACTTAATCATGAGAACACATTAAACATAAGGACACTATTCTTAAAGTATCCGTAGTCGAGCTTTAGTGTGAAGTGGGATAACATTAAAGCATTAAGACTATTATGTTTGTAGACTGATGATCACATCTCATGGATCATGGAGAAAGAGTTATCAAGTCTTAAACATAGGTATGAATATTAGGAGTAATATTTATACCGGATTGACCCGCTATGAGAATACTATATAGAAAGTTATGCAAAGTGTCATAAGTTATTCTCATGGTGATAATAGTGTATACCACTCTTCGACCTGAAACCACTATGGATCCTAGATGTAGAGTCGAGTGCTTTGTTGCTGATCCAACGTTGTCCGTAACTGGATAACCATAAAGACAGTTGATGGATACTCCACAAAGCATGCTGAGGGACATGAGTGTCCTAGATGGAATTTGCCAATCCTGCGTAACAGGATAAATGTCTATGGGCCCAATATTGAACTGGACAAGGATGACACGGTTTATACCTTGTGTGCAATATAGACATAAGGGCAAAGGGGTAATTATACACATAATTATTATCACATGAGGTTTTGTCAGATCACATGACATTTTCGTGACTTGGGTAGCAGTGATGTGTTGCTAGATACCGCTCACTGTTTATTATGTTAAATGCGTGATTTAATATAATTGCCAACGTCGCGAAAACCTATAAGATCACACACAAAGGACGGATTGATGAGAGATAGAGTAACTAAGGAACACTGTAAGGTACGGTGCACTTAAGTGGGAGACAAAATATGGTAAGATACCAAATACTTAAGTGATTTTGGGCATATTATAAGATATGGGCCAAAATACACTTAAGTGGGCTTTTTAGCTTGAAGCCCACACAAGTGGTTCTATAAATAGAACCCCTTGGGTAGAAGCATTGTCACTCAACTCCACTCAGACTGAAATTCAAGTAGAGACTTGGAATTTTGTTTCCCTCTTTCTCTCACTCAAAGCCTTCATTCATAACAGCTAGCATTGCGATTGAAGGAATCCGTTCGTGTGGACTGAGTAGAGACGTTGTCATCATTCAACGTTCGTGATCGCCCCGTGGATCTGTATCAAAGGTTTTGATCATTATCAGAAATCTGCACCAAAGGTTTGAATCGCCACAAGAGGTAACGATTCTATCACTGATCATGCCCATTCGTAAGGATCACTAAATGGAGAAATTTTTAAATTCCGCTGCGCCTTGGATGGCAATTCTCCAACATACCACATGTGGGCCAATTTTCAAGCTCCTCCGTAAAGATCAAGGTTGTGTTTGGACAGAGGACTGCCAAAAGGCTTTTGAAAGTATCAAGGAGTATCTGCTTAAACCTCCTATCTTGTCTCCTCCAGTGGAAGGAAGACCATTTATTATGTATTTGACCGTGTTAGAAGAATCCATGGGTTGTGTGCTTGGACAATAAGGTGAAACTGGTAGGAAGGAGCATGCCATATCTGAGTAAGAAATTTACAGACTGTGAGTCTCGATACTCCATGCTTGAGAAGATTTGTTGTGGTTTAGCATGGGCCGCCAAATGTTTACGCCAGTATATGATCAATCATACCACTTGGTTGATGTCCAAAATGGACCTAATCAAGTATATCTTTGAAAAGCCTGCTTTTACTGGAAGGATTGCTCGTCGCTAGATGATATTGTCAGAATACGATATTGAGTACCATACTCAGAAACCAATTAAAGGAAGTATTCATGCATATCATTTGGCTCACCAGCCAATCAATGATTATCAATCCATCAGGTTTGACTTCCCTGATGAAGATGTTATGTACTTGAAAGATAAAGATTTCAATGAACCGTTTCTTGAAGAAGGACCAGAGCCTGAATCTCGGCGGGGTTTAGTGTTTGTTGGAGCTGTTAATGCTTATGGTAATTGAATTAAGGCAATCATTATTACTCCTAAGGGTTCTCATATCCCTTTTACTACAAGATTGATGTTTGACTGTACGAATAATATGGCAGAATATGAAGCTTGTATCATTGGTCTCGAAGAAGCCATTGATTTGAGAATTAAGATCCTAAATGTGTACGGAGATTCGACCTTGGTGGTTAATCATATTAAAGGAGAATGGGAAACGCGTCATCCCTGCCTGATTCCTTATAAAGGTTATGCAAGGAGGTTGTCAACCTTCTTCAATAAAATAGAGTTTCATCATATACCTCCTGAAAAGAATCAGATGACGGATGCTCTGGCTACTTTGTCTTTTATGTACAAAGTAAATCGTTTGAATGACACACCAAATATCACAATTATGCGCCTTGACAGGTCTGCTCATGTGTTTGCAGCAGAAGAATTTACACATGATAAGCCTTGGTATTATGATATTAAATATTTCCTCCAAAGTTAGGAATACCCCCTTGGGGCATCCGACAAAGATAAGAAGGTTTGAGAAGACTGGATGGAAGTTTCTTTCTAAATGGAGATGTGTTGTACAAGAGAAACTTTGACATGGTTTTGCTCAGATGCATGGACAAACACGAAACAGAAATGTTAATGCAAGAAGTTCATGAAGGATCCTTTGGTACTCATGCCAATGGATATGCAATGGCTAAAAATATGTTAAGGGCGTGTTACTATTGGCTGACAATGGAATCTGATTGCTGTAAATATGTGAAGAAGTGACATAAATCTCAGATTTATGCTGATAAGATTCATGTACCTCCGATGCTTCTCAATGTTATTTCATCACCATGGCCTTTCTCTATGTGGGGAATTGATATGATTGGTATAATTTAACCCAAAGCTTCGAACAAACATCGTTTCATTTTGGTAGTTATTGATTACTTCATCAAGTGGGTTGAAGCAGCATCCTATGCTAATGTGACCAAGCAGTTTGTGATCCGATTTATCAAGAATTAGATTATTTTCCGATATGGTGTTCCAAGTAAGATCATTACCGATATTAGGTCGAACTTGAATAACAGGATGATGAAAGAGCTTTGTGACGACTTCAAGATTAAACATCATAACTCTTCTTACAGACCTAAGATGAATGGGGATGTTGAAGCTGTGAATAAGAACATTAAAAAGATCATACAGAAGATGGTTGTGACATATAAAGATTGGCATGAGATGCTCCCATTTTCTTTGTATGGATATCGTACATTTGTACACACTTCAACAGAGGAAACCCCTTTCTCTCTTGTGTATGGCATGGAAGCAGTGCTCCTTGTGGAGGTTGAGATCTCATTAATGTGAGTCCTAATGGAATCCAGTTTGTATGAGGTTGAATGGTGTCAGAGCATATATGATCAGTTGAATTTGATTGAAGAGAAAAGAATGACGACCTTGTGTCATGGTCAGTTATATCAAAAGAGAATAAAGAAAGCATTTGACAAGAAGGTTCGACCCCGTGTATTTAGAGAAGGTGACCTTGTGCTCAAGAAGATCTTAACATTGATTCTAGGGGCAAGTGAACTCCTAATTACGAAGGCACATATGTTGTTAAGAGAGCTTTCTCTGGAGTTGCATTGATGATTATAACTATGGATGGTGAGGATCTCCCTCATCCTGTTAATGTCGATGCAGTCAAAAAATACTTCTCCTAGAAAATAAAAGAACAACTCGTTAAGTTGAGAACCCGAAAGGGCGGCTTAGGCAAAAAAGAGTGTCTCGGTGGATTGAAAACCCGAAAGGGCGGTCCAGGCAAAAGTTAGAGACATAAAATAGAAAACATTCATCCCAGTAGATTGGCCCTGGAAAGGAAATCTAGGCAAAACTTAGGGATTATGGCAAGTAACTGCATCAGGACAAACTTGATCCTTTAAAGCAACAATGCCTATCACAGGTTCCTTTTTTGCATCCTCGACCGAAGTCCAGAGCATAGTGGAATTCAAAGTTGTTAGGGAGAACAATGGACATTGTATTTCAATATATCCCTTTCCATATATTTACCATTTTCCAACTTTGTAATTATCCATGGAGTCACGCCATTTGCGTACTACCATTCTATCAATAAAATTTAAGCCTTTTTCCCATTTGTTTGTTATTCTTATTTTGTTTCAGTTTATGAAATTTTATTTATGTTTTATGATCATTTTTGAAATCAATATATATATATATATATATATATATATATATATATATATAGATATATATATATATTATATATATATATATATATATATATATATATATATATATATATATATTAAAAAATCATATTTTTTGAAAATTTACAAAAAAGGATATGTATTTCTCTCGACTTGTGAATACAAAAGAGGAATGTTAATGGCAATCCCAAGGATGGTAAGATCCTGAAGAGTGGAATTCAGTGACTTCCTCAGGCTGGATTTTCTTTTACAATGGTCTTCCCAACATCAGATTGCAAGAGTTGTGTGATCCCAAACAAGTCTTTGCCAGCATCTCCATCTTGTTGAGATTAGCCGAGTATCTTTTTGTACTGTGTTATCAGTCTCGCGCCTTGGCGTTTGTTTTGTCAGCATAATTATACACATATGTATAACATCATGATATTTATTTGCGCATTTTTCATTTTGCAATAACTCATCACCATTCTTTGGAACTTTTCTCCGCGTAGAGTGTGCGCGTCCTCTCTCCAATAGAGTGTTAACCTTTAAGCAGAAAGAGATTATCCTTTCTAATTCCCCACTGAGTCTGATCCTCGTAGAAAATTTTGGTTTAGTTTTTCCCTCCAGTTCATTATCTGGATGAGATCAATCCCTCAATGGATTGAGTCCTCTTTATCCGCTTCTCTCCAATTCATTCTTGGTCTGAACTTTGGTCCTACCTCTAATTGGTTACTTTTGTTAAGCTATCACTTGGCTGGTAGTTGGTAATCATTGTGTTTGAGCTTATTACCTTTATTAAGATATCACTCGGCTGATAATAGGTAATATTCCTTTTACCTCTGATTGGTTATCTTTGTTAAGTTATCACTTGGATGGTAGTTAGTAATCATTCTGATTGAGCTTATTACCTTTGTTAAGTTATCACTCGGTTGATAGTAGGTAATAGTTCCTTTTACCCTCTGATTGGTTACCTTTGTTAAGCTATCACTTGGTTGGTAGTTGGTAATCATTCTATTTGAGCTTATTATCCTTGTTAAGCTATCACTCGGCTGATAGTAGGTAATATTCCTTTTACCTCTGATTGGTTACCTTTGTTAAGCTATCACATGGCTGGTAGTTGGTAATCATTCTGTTTGATCTTATTACCTTTGTTAAGTTATCACTCGGTTGATAGTAAGTAATAGTTCTTTTTACTCTTTGATTGGTTACCTTTGTTAAGCTATCACTTGGCTGGTAGTTGGTAATCATCATGTTTGAGCTTATTACCTTTGTTAAGCTATCACTCGGATGATACTTAGGTAATATTCTCCTTCTATTGGAGTAAGATTTTTCCCCCTGTTGATGATTGCTTTTCCTCAACGAAGTCTTACTTTGTTAAGTCTTCCCCGTTAGGTCTTTAGTTTGTTTTCTAACCATGCATCAGTTATTTTCGAGCTTTTCCTTTTCCCCTTGCGAATCTTGTATGTCCCCATCTGGGTACCCCTTTCGAATATGTCTTCCCCCTGCGGAATTTCAGTCTCCCCTCATCTCTAACAGTTATTTGTCTCTTGTGGCGCTAGATTCCCCACAGGGGTTCTTGTTTGCATTCATATCATATCATAAACATCTTGCGGTATCTTAGGGCCAAAAATTGAGTCTTTAATATTTAAGTCTCTCCAATCTTGTTGAGACGAAGATTCCAAACTTCATATCTCCAAATTGAAGAAACTTAAATAGGGGCATCTGTCATACCCAAATTTTTAACACTAATATCCCACATCTCATTTTCATCTTTTGCATACAAGGTCACATCTTGGCCCTTCCCCTATCCAGGGATCACCAAGCACCTTTTCATGTTTTACTTTTGTGTTTATTTCTTATCTAACCACTAATCAAAATACCAAAATTTGATCATGACTAAACTCAATTACAAGCCAAATTAGCAAGTGTTTTGGTCATAAACATGTTTTAACAAACCTCCAGAAGTTAATTGACACTTAAAACTCATCATTTGGCTGAGTTTTGAGGAGTTTCAAGTCACACGTTTCACACACTTGGATCAAATTCGTTTTGCACAAATTCAGCATCATTCCACACATATTTGGATCCAATAAAATTCCCTATAAATAGAGGAAGCTATTGCCTTCATTTGCAAGCTTTGGACAACCAAGAAACACATGCTGCAACTTAAAGTTTTTCCATAAAATTTAACTATCGTGTTTTGAGTTTCAGCCTGTTTTAATCCATTTTCTTGTTTCTGTTAGCTCCATCGGCATCCTCGGAAGTTTTTGCCACAATTCCCAAGCTCTGAGACCTTCTGAAATGCTCCAATCAGATCGAGCTTTATCAACTTCTAATCACCATTTGAACAAGGTAGTTCTGAGCATCATTTGAACTCAAACAAGTTATCATAATGTAGTCCTTCACTCTCTGTTGCTTTCCCCTAACTTAGCAGGTGTTGATTAATCGTGTTTATCATTTAATTTAATTTTTCGTTGCTTGCTTATTTCTAAAACTTCTTTGAAAATCCCTTTGCTCAGTTCACATAAATGAATTTGAGGCATAAGGTTGAATTTGGGATGAGAAGAGGATCACAATGGTGGTGGTCTCATGTCTTGAAGTTACCAAATGATGAAACTCCAATGAGAGCTCATCGGAGAAGATGATCGAAATATTTCTCAGGTGGTCTGAGTTCCGACCAGACACATTGGCATTTTGAAATGTTTTGATTGGTTAAATTCAAATTGGATCATTTGTTCTGATTGCAGCGTGTTCCATCATGTTTCTCATCATTTGGAGTGTTGAATCTACCACGTCAATTAGTGAAGCGTGGTCCAACGCTCCTGGTTGTTTCTGATTTTAATTTTTTTTCTTTTATTATTTTAAAATTCTTTTTCTTTAAAAAATCATAGTAATTTCATTTTTTATCCAAAAAATCCCAAAATAGTTTCTAAAATTCTCTTTTTTTTTCTTCATCTGATTTTTATTTGTTCACATTTAATTTCTTTGATTTTCTATTTTTTATGAATTTTCTCTTTTCTCCTTTGTTTTAATTGGTTTAAAAATAATTTTTGAATTTTAAAATTCTGAAAACTTTATTATATGTTTCTCATTTTATTTCTAACCTTCCGTAATTTTCTTGGCCATTTATTTGGTGTTTCGAAGGACTTTGCAGATTTTCCATTTTATTTCCATTTTAAAATCATTTAAAAAATACCTTTAATGCATTATTATTTCATTTAATTGCAATTTAAATTTGCTTGACTTTGTGGACTTCTGTTGTCCTTGGATCATGATGATTTTGACTTCAAGTCTCATCAAACTCAATGGATCTTGGGTGTTGATGGGGTGAAAATCCTAATCCACCAAAATGGATTATTGATTTTGATGATGACTTGATCAAATTTGTGATTCAATTTGGGTGTGACCTCTCTTGTCCCTTTTCTTCTTCATCCCTTTCTTTTCCTTTTGATCAATTGGATGGATTTGTGTCCATCTTGTTCATGATGTGTGGATTGGTGCTTGATGAACTTTCATCATTTCAAATCTACCTTCTAAGTGATCATGGATCATTTAAGGTACTTTGGATTGATGCATAAGTTTGTCCTAAGTGTCATTAAATATGGATTGAAGTAATGGACCACCCTTCTAGCCCTTCTGCTTGATCATCCCATTTCCTTTTCTTTTCTTGTGTGGCATAACTTTAGGAGGAGGATTTACATATCACCTTTCTAGCATGTATTAACACAAACATTATTATTGACCAGCCTTAGATAGTTGTGACTTCTACATAAGTCCAATTACAATTGCTTAACATAGCACTAAACTTATCCCAAAGGCAATGACATTTTTATAAGTGAGATTTTAAGTCTCCTATTCCTCATGGTATTGTGTGAAAATGTTGCTCCTTTTCCATTTGTGAGAGCTAGTGACATACTTGCTGATTTTATCCAAGTTGGAGCCCTTCTCATAAATGATGTATAGGTTCATATTTTCATGCTTGTGAGTGGATAGTTGAGTGTTCTCCAAAAAATGACCAAAACATCTTTTTATATTCACTAACATCTTTTACTAACATTTTACTCGTATTAACTTTTACTTCAAAGTCATTTACCTTTATGCCTTCTTTTTATGTCATTTATTTTATGCTTTATGTTTAACATTTCATATCATATTATTTGTGTTTATATCATTTTGTTCTTTATCCATTTGGACAGTTCTTTATGTCATTGCTAAGAAAACCTAAAAAGAAACTTGGTTATCTTGATTCATGGACTTGTGGTTACTATCCTTGGCATCTTTGTGGAGTTATGGACTTATAATTAGGATCTTGACCTTTGCTTTGGGACTTGTGATTTGACACCTTGAAATTCATCTGATACCTTTGACTTGGGATTTCCTTTTGAGGAATTGGATTGGTTACTTTGGTTTCATCTGACACATGGATTAATATTTGCTTATTTTGCTTGCTTGAGGCTTAATCAAAAGGAGGGAAATTATTGCTTGACTCATGTCACAAAGCTTGCTATATCGTGGTTAGATCCTTCTCCTCCCCTTCTTTAATTTTCAAAATCTTCTCTCTTTTTTCAAAACCTTATTGGTTTTTAACTTGAACCAATTTATCAATAAACCTTGACTTTTGTCAAGTGATTTTCAAAACCATTTTCCTAATAAATGTAAATCCATCTTAAGCATACTTAGACCAATTTTTAAAAGACTAAAAATGCCTAACTCATTCAAACCATTTTGTGCCCTTTGTGCACTTTTTCTTTCTTAAAAATGTTTTCTCAAGGCATTAGACATGAGTCATTTCCATAATTGAGATATAATTCTTCTATCTCCATAGTATTGATGATAATTATTTTCCATATGTGAGAGATAGTGGCATACTTGTTGATCCTTATCCAAGTTGGAACCCTTCTCATGATGATGCAAAGTTCTCGTACTTGTGGGTGACTAGCTGAGTATTCTCCTTAAAATAACAAAATGTCTTTTTCCATAAAAATGAATCAAAACAAATTCCTTTTGTTATTTTTACCACAAACTACGATGTTTTGATCCTCCATTGCACTTTGTTGGTACGTAGGCATGAGACTTCAAAAGTCATGGCAAACAATAAATCACAATAAAAATGCTTATTTTCCCATCCCTCCAATCTTTCCACAAACAACACCTTTTTCGAGCTAAAATGTGCATATTTTCAAAGAGGTTCCCATGGAGTACCATGAATGTTTAGGGTGCTAATACCTTCCCTTTGCATAACTAACCCTTGAACCCTAGTTCTCTTTTTATTAGTTTTGTTTTAAAACTTCTTTGGGTTTTGTTTATACTTTTTCCCTTTTCCTTTGGAAACAATAAAAGTGCAGTGACGACTCTTGCTTTGCGTGTTAAGTCAATCAATAGCTTAATCTCAAAAAATTTACCGCTACAAAAGGCAAATGCACCTTCTAAGTTAGGTAACCCTCACTTGGTTATTCATCCTAACAGTGGTTGAACCCCAAACGTCGTTCCAAAGTGGACAAACAAATAAACACACAAAAGTGTGTAATTTCATCGGTAAATAAAGAAAGAAATTGTTGCTTATCTGGTGTCTAAACAAAAGTCGATCGATCTTGTGCATGTGATGATAATAATAATTCTAAAATGTTTTAATTTGATTCTCCAAATGAAAAGGAAGGAAAAATTAGAAAAGAGGCTTAAGTATAAAGCATAGTTAGAGCAGTGTCTGAAAGGGAGACATAGGTCCGTAATTCCAATACAATTAGTGTTCTTGTAAATACCTTTGGTGTTAAATCATTACTAAGAGAACTATATCTTATCCGATCTAAATGAAAACTCACAAATGAGTACTGGTACCTTCATTTTTGTAAGCTTTTTCATTACGTGAGCCATTTGATTCGAAAATTTTCATAAGCAAGCTTTGTTGCTTGAGCACAAGCAACAATCTAAATTTATGGGAGTTTGATAAGTGGTTTTTGCATCATTTTCATTAGTCGGTTTACTTCGTTGTTTTCCCGTTTTCGTTATATTTACTTTCTTTTCATCATTTTTACTCATGATAGTATGTTTTTATGGTTTTTAGGCTAAGGCAAGTATCCAGGGGCTTTCTACGACCACCCGTAGCAGGTGCTACAGACCATAGAAGGGAGGCGAGCTTTTCCCCGATTTTTTTCTTCTTTTTCTGGATTGATTGCTACTATTTTGGGACTTTTTGCATGTTTGGATCTGACTATTTTCTGATATAATTGACATTGATCACATAGATTTTATTCCAACTTTAGGTTTTTATTTAAAACTCATAGTTTGTCTTGAGTTTGGAGGATCCAGTTTTTATTCCAACTTTTCACGTATTCTAATTTTCCATTCTTTGTACTCAAGTCTCCATCGGAGCACTAGATCAAGTTTAATCCAAAGTATTTTCTTGTCAGTCAAGTTCTATTTAGTATTTTCATTGCAATTGTTATTATCTTTCAATTGTTTATCATGATTTCAATTATAAATATTGCTCTGATTATGTTGTTCCTCGCCATGAGTGAGTAATCCATTGGGACTAAGGGTCATGGGGCTTATGTCATGACTATTCGTATGATCCGTCACAAATTAATTACGAGAGTTTTTTCATGTCTATTTTAATACCTGAATCATGTCATTCCAACCCTTGTACGAAAGTAAATATTTCTCAAGTACCGATCATAGTCTGAAAGGATATGTATCGGTACTCGAGCGCATGTTTTTAAACAATTGAGTCCAATACAACGAAAGTGCTTGGATGAGATTAAGAAACATCCCATTTTTATAGTTGTTCAAAAATAACTAATCTTTGACGAAATAATTTGGTCGTGCGAAAGCAGACAAATTATTCGTCATAAATAGGGATACACGTTGGCAAAAGCAGATATTGTCCATATTAATCTATTTTCTATAAGTCGTGTTAGAATTATGGTAATATAAGTGATTTGGATCACATGAAGATGTCGGAGTAAGAATCGTGACCCTAAGTCCTGTTTGTTTCATCATAATTAAGTGATTTTTTTAAACTATTTTTCTGAAAAGATATTTTTAAATAAGTTGTTTTACAAAACCTTAAATTTTGGTCTCTCTAGATATACATCGATAGAACGAAGTTTGATATTAAATTCATTGGTCCTTGTGTTTCGATAATCTTTTACTACTTTGCACAATTATTCATTTGCAGCGTGTTAGGCGTTTAATTCGGATGCAGGTCCCAAAGCGACTGACGTCTTTGCCTCCACCTCTCCCCAGAGATCTAGCTACCACATGCATGAGGTATTAGTGTGAGACATCTCATAATGGTGAAGCTCGCCCCCAAGATTTTAAGGTGGGAGGAAGGTTCTTCTGGACTATTAGGATGTCGATAGGCAACAAAAAAGGGCGATAAAGAAGGCAATGGACCCCCTCCCAAACCTTCTTTCTAGAATACCGCAAATTTTAACACGGTGAAGTTCTTTAACCTCCATTTCTCCCTTTTGGAGAGATTTACCGGTGATTACCAGTTAGTTCTTGACACATCTATTGCTAGTTTATCAGACCGACTAGAGGTCTAACTTTTGTGGTGCCTTTTAGTAGGGAAAGCTCAGAGGGAGAAACATTCATATACTATTCGAGAATTATAGTCTAGGACAAACGATGCTATAAGAAATACTCAAGAATGTAGAGAAGCGGTAAGGGCCTTGATAGAAAAGTGGGATTTTGTGAAGGCGCACACTAAGAAAATAGCTACTTTGACTCTTGCCCATTTTAAAGTGGTGCAACCCCTGTAACAATCGGTTAAGGAAGCTCTTATTAATAGGAAAAACTTGGAGGATAAAGCCTCGTTACTTAACGATGAAGTTGTGGCTACTTTAAATCAATATTTTGAAAGGGTAATACATGTTGCTTTCTTTTATCCCAACCTGGACTTAAGCCAGGTGGGTTGATTTTAGGTGATTCAAGATGGTCGGTTGGTAGATGATGAGTAGTACATCATACTTCAACCCTTTTGTAATATCCTTTTTTTGTAATATTAAGTGGTTACTTGCTTTATGTTTGTTAAAGCTATTAGTATACCCCCACTTTTATGCTTGTACTTTACTCTTGGCTAATGTTAGATTGAAATGGTTTTTCACGCAAGGAGCTAGGGTATTTGTCGACAATTGAGGTTTTCTCGGATATCTTACCATGATTACCAGTATCATTTGATGATTTAGATTTCCTCTATGCTGGCGGGGGTCTTCCACAAATATACACCACTTTAATGGTGTAACACCCTAAACCCAAAACTTATATAAAAAGATTTACTCGATTACTTAAGGTGTTACCAACGACAACCGAACAATAACTATAAAACAATTATCAACATGCAGCAAAAAATCATTTCATAACAACTTCATAAATAACTATTAAAATTCAAACACCATAGTCCAAAATTAATTCAAAATAATGCAAAGCACCCCATTCTTGATGTTACAAGATCAAAGTACTAAAAACCACTAAAGGTTATAAAACAATAAATAAGTGAAGAATATCTCCAACAAGCCATCTTACATGCACAACACCACTTACTCCTGATTATCTGTAAGATATCAGTGGTGGACAACATTAAGTAAAGGGGTGAAAAATAAACTTCGATATAAATGGTGTAAAGAATACAAAGGTAGAGAAACACACAACAATCATACATTAAATACACAATCAACATCACCCTGATCTCACACCAAGTCACAAAAATATTCAAATATATGTAATGTGACTCACGACAAAATGTGACATTATGCATGTGGTACCAATCAACATTGAGTTCTCTCTAGAAACCGCCCCCCCCCCCCCTTCTGAACTCATGAGCCCCCCTTATGAGCTTCTAGCTCCCCTTATGAGCTTGGGACAAGTCACTAGTCCCTCTTCTGAACTAGCAAACATGTCTCTTTCAATGACACGACACAATGATGCATGTTCACACAAATCTATGCAACAACAAAATTAATGCTTACGACCCTCTTCTAACCATAAATAACATTCATTGACATAATAGAAATCCCCCCTTCTGAATTACTATCCACCAATAACAACAATAATGCACCTCAACAATACACAATTAATCACCATATATATGCATTTCAATAACAACATTAATCATTCTCATCATGTAACCACATGAAACAACATCGTATGTATCTTATACCATCACTACACCATAGATGCCAACATGTATCCAAGGCAATTACCATTCAACAACAATAATCCCAACAAAATTAATTGATTAAAATCATAATAATTAATTATCGACACCAACATGTCCAAACAATAGGCATACTTTACCCACCTAGCAGAAATAACTCGAAATCTGAACCGACAACTCAAACAACGCAACCAGGACGAGAACACCCCTTCTGATAGCATGACGGGTAACCCGTCACCATAGTGACGTCTATCACCTGCTTAAAACCCGAAGACCTTTATTAATGTGATGAACGACTTGGAAAACCAAGTATAGAGACCATGACGATCTTCCCGTCATAGTGTTCACGCTCGTCAGCGTCTTAAGGTGCATGACAAGTAACCTGTCATCTAGGTGACGCCCATCACCCTGCACTAGAAAGCAAAAACACGAATTCTGCCATGGGAGTTCCCTTGAACTACGATTTTTGACTCCCAATCATCTCGAAACGCCCAAAAAATAATACCACATGTAATAACGTTATTATAACATGCCAAATCACAAAATTACACAAATTATTCATTCAGTTTCATCAAATTCATGTTTATCTCTAAACCTTTAAAAGTCCCAACAATGGAATAAACTCATGTATATATAAACCAAATATTACACATATAATTCAGTCACGAAATTGAATAATTACACCTTAATTCATTAATTTTCAAAGCAACATATAAGAATCACAATTCATAAGAATTTCACATAATCGCTAATGAGAGTAAGGGTCTTTCCTCTCTACCCTTTCATGCAATACACCCATATAGAAGTCCTTTCTCTCCCCTTACCTCAGATTCCTAGTCAAAATTCATAATTAGGTTGAGGTTGAGGTTTGTGTTCTTCCCTCTTCAAGCCCTAGCCTCATTTCTCCAAAACTCTATTTCACATACTATTTTTCTCCAAAACCTCAACTGACCACTAATTATCTCTAAACCTAATTTTCATACTTAGGTAATTATACTAAGGCCCAACTTATCTCATAACTTTCACCACTTTCCTTATTTTCTCTAATTCCTATTTTTCACTCAAAAACCTATATTTCTATTTCTATTTTAATTAATTAAAAACAATTATTAATTCTAATTCTTTTTAATCATTTTAGCTATTCCACCAACCTACTAATACTCTCACTACACCCCACCATACACCACATACATGTAAAACTTGCAATATATTTAATTAAAAGTGCTCAACATACTAAGTAATTAGATAAAAACATAAGTCATTTGATTAAATATATTATTTAAATTTCAGGTTGTTACAACTCTCCCCCACTTAGAGAATTTTCTCCCTAAAAAATTACTTGAAGGAAACAGAGTCGGATATGACTCTCTCATCTAACTCTCCAGCTCCCACGTCATGCTTCCACCAGCAGGTCCTCCCCATACCACCTTCACTAGAGAAATCTCCGTGCCTCTCAAGTGATTCACTTCAAGATCTTCTACTCTCAAGGGAGATGCCTTAACGGTCAAGTTCTCTCTAACTTGCACATCATCCAATTGAATCACATGAGATGGATCAAGAATATACTTATTCAGCTAAGACACATGAAAGACATCATGAAGATTCAAAAGAATTGATGGTAATGCAACTCTATAGACCACTTTTCCCACTCACTTCATAATCTAATAAGGACCAATGAAACATGGTGTGAGCTTTCAAGATTTCAAAGCTCAACGAACACTAGTTACCGGAGTAACTCACAAAAACACATGGTCTTCCTCCTGGAATTCAAGTTCCTTCCCCGTTTTATCATGATAACTCTTCTAGAGTCTCTGTAAAGCTTTCATCTTCTCTTAGATCATCTTGATCTTCTTGGATGTTTGCTGCATAATCTCAGGTCTAGGCACCGCACTCTCACCTGATTCATACCAACACAAAGGTTTCCTACACCTCCTGCCATGCAAATCCTCAAACGACACAATTTCAATACTAGAATGGAAATTGTTGTTGCAAGTGAACTCAATCAACGACAAGTAGCTATCCTAAGCACTTCCTTGTTCTAGCACACAAACCCTCAATAGATCTTCCAAAAATTGGATAGTCCTTTCCGTCTGATCGTCCATATGCGGATGATAAGCAGAACTCAACTTCACCTTAGTACCCATGGCATCCTACAACCTCTTCCAAAATCTCGATTTGAATCTCAGATCTCTATCTAAAACAATGCTCAATAAAATACCATGCAGGATAACAGCCTTTTCAATATACAACTCAGCTAACTTCTGCAACGAATAACTAATCTTAATCGGAATGGAATGAGCTGATTTAGCTAGTCTATCAATAATAACCTAGATAGAGTCACATACTTTCGTTGTCTTCGGAAAATTCGTCACAAAATCCACAAAAATGTTGTCTAATTTCTACTCAGGAATAATCAACTATTGCATCAGACCTATCGACTTCTGATGTTCAATCTTCAACTTCTGACAAGTCAAGCAAGTCTAAACAAACTCTGTTATGCCCTTCTTCATTCCTGGCCACCAAAACATTTTCTTCAAGTCTTGATACATCTTAGTGGCATCGGGATGAGTACTTAGATTACTTCTATGACCTTCTTCCGAAATATTTTTCTTAAGTTTGGGTACATTAGGTACACAAACCTAGTCTTTGAAACGCATAACACCATTCTAATATATTATGAAATCACCTCTTTTACCTTGATTGATTAACACCATCCGGTTCATGAATTCTAAGTAGATTTTATGACCTTCTTTGATTTCTTCAAATGTACCACTGGTCAGCTTTAACATGCCCAATTTGACACAGTTAGGAGTCTCTTCACACACCAAACTCATGTCCTTGAATTTCTCAATCAATTCCAACTATCAACCTATCAATAATGACATATGCAACAAATTCACACTCAATACATCAGCTACAACTTTGGCCTTACCCGAATGGTAACTCAAGCCAAATTCATAATACTTCAAAAATTCGATCCACCTTCTATGTCTCATATTCAACTCCTTTTGGTCAAGTATATACTTCTAACTCTTGTGGTCACTGAACATTTCAAATATGTAACCAAACATATAATGCCTCCAAAATTTTAACACAAACACCACGATTGCCAACTCTAGATCATGTGTAGGATAATTCCTCTTATGAAGTTTTAACTTCCTAGAAGTATAAGCCACAACCTGAATATTTTGCATCAACACACCATATAGATCCATCTTTTAAGCATCATAATACACAATAAAGGACTCACTTGGATTTGACAAAATCAAAACTGAAGCAGACATCAACTTTCTCTTGAGTTTTGAAAACTCTCCTCATAACGCACATCTCAAACACAATCTTGACCCTTTCGAGTCAACTATGTTAAAGTTAATGTTAACTTCAAAAAGCCTTCAATAAACATCCTGTAATAACCAAGCAAACCAACAAAAACCTTTGATCTAAGTGTAGCAGTAAATTCATGACCATCAAGCTAGGGATAAGCAACACATCAAATAACAAGAGTCGCCACCGCACTTTTATTGTTTCCAAGGGAAAAGGGAAAAGTACGCACAAAACCCAAAAGTAAGAAATTTTCAAATCAAAACTAATAAAATGTCAGAGATTACAGGTAAGGGGGTTGGTTACACAGATGGAATGTGTTAGCACCCAAAGTGTCCTAGGTACTCCTAGGGAGCCCTTTCTTGTGTGCATATGTATTTTGGACAAAGTGATGTTTACAAATAAATAGAATGGGGGGATGAGAAAATAATTCATTAATTATATTTTTGTGTTTGACAAGACCTTCGGACTTGTGCCTACGTACCAACATAAAAATGAGGGATCAAAACCTCGTAGTTCGTGATACAAATTTCAAAGTGGGTGCATTACTTTTAATCAAAAATTAAGTTTAAAAGGCACAAGGGCCTAGAAAATGGTTTGAATGAGTTAGTTCTTTTTGGCTTTTGAAAATTTTAAGTCAAGTATAGTTAAGTTTATTTAAAAAAAGAAGTTTGAAAATGCAATGGCATAAGGCCAAAGTTTCTAATTTGCAAAGGGTCTAAGTTTAGAAAATAACAAGTTCAAACAAAGAAGTTTTTAAAAGGAGGGAGAGATTTTGAAATTAAAGAGATGGGGGGAGATGAAGAGACTAACCCTAAGCACAAATTTAAAAATTAAGAGTTGAAAAGATCTGACCGATGGGTAGCAATCCAATATACAAGAATGTCATATAGAAACCCCAAATTCCCTTGGATATTAGAATCAAGCAAGAAACAATGCATACAATATTATCTTAAAGAGTAAGGCATCAAATAAAGATAGCCTCATCCAATCTTTAGCCACTCCATGATCTCCTTCAAATTTGCTTGTGTAATAGATGAATTCCACAAGTCACAGGTTCAAAATAATAGCTTTATAATGATCATGTAGCAGATGAACTCAAAGGAATCTTCAATGATGTATCAGATGAAGTTTCAAATTGCAAGCACTTGGTTACATGAAAGTTGGCATTGGCCAAGTCCTTTTGCATAGGGATGTTGCCTAGATTCTAAGTCCAATTGTCCAAGATCAAACCAACTGTCCACACAATAGTTTTTTAGGGTTTAAGTTTCTTATTATGTGCATTAATGGTCAAAGACCACACAAACAAACAAAATATACACAAACAAGATATATCACACAATATGGTCCAAGTGGACAAAGTGAAAAGGCATTAATATAAACAATTAGAATGGTATGAATAATGGAAAATGATAGAGCTTAAAAATTAAAGTGCATTAAAAGTAAATGGCTTGAATTAAATGTTAGTGGTTGATGAATTAGAAGTTAGTATTGTTTTTGCTTTTGCTTTTCTATTTCAGTCATTCTTTGGAGAACACTCAACCCACTTATCACAAGCAGGGATCCTTGAACCAAGACATCTTCCAAAGGAAGGAAAAAAAGGCCAAGTTTCCACACAATACCATGAAAGAGGGGAGACTTACAATCTCACTAACTAGAATGCTATGCCTTTTTGTGTCAAAATTTAGCACTATGTTAAGCAATTGTAATTGGACTTATATAGAAGTCACAACTATTTGAGACTGGGCAATAGAATTTTGGTGTTAATGCATGTTAGAGACATAGTATAATGGACTATGCTCATGAAACATACCACACAAAAAAAAAGAATATGCAAAAGAGGTGGCCTAATCTCATCCATACTTATGTTAATTTTTCAATCAACTAGCCTTAGGATTTAGAGACATTATAGACCAAATGAAATGGATGCATAAAGAAGGGGAATTAGATGAAGATGGAGGGGAATTGATCAAAACTCAAATTGGTCAAAGGAGGACTATTACCAAATTAAGATCATTCATTCATTTTGGGAGATGGAATGTACATTCCATCAATCCCCTAAATCCAATGATCTTAATCTAGCAAAGTCAAATCAACCTTGACCAAGGCCCAACAACACAAGTCAAACTTATACAAATCATCAAAATAGCTCAACACAATTATTTGGCATTTATTCAATTTAAAAATACTAAAAATAATGCATTAAAGTAAATATGGTTTGTCAAATTCCTAAAACCTCATTAAAACACTAAAGAAATGGCCATGCGATTTATCATAGGTCAAACAAGGTCAAAGGACCTTGAAGAAAAAAATTCAGAATTTTTAGAGACTTAAAAGTATTTTTAAACAATTAAAAATATTCACAAAATCATTTAAATCATGAAAAATATTAATAATGATCCAAAAAATAATTTTAATTCAAAATATGAAAGAGGAATTTATTTAAATTTTTTTGGTGAAACTCATATTTTTGGATCAATATTAAAATTAATATGAATTAATGAAAATCAAATGAAATAAAATGAAAATAAAAAAATAAAAAAAACGTGGACCACTTGATTTCCCTCATTAATTGAGGTGGCAAATCAAGTGGATGGAAATGCGTGTTCCATCATGGAACTTAGTTAGTGCGCCACACACATGGTAATCACAACCAACGCCTAAGATTAAAACATTTTAAATGAGATCAATGGTTCAGAACCTGTCCAGCACACCGCCGGCGTTGGACCTCCGGTCACCTTCTTAGGCGAGGTCCACTGGACTGGTTCACTCATCACCATCTAGAAAATGAAAAAAGAGGACATGATCTGAAAGAAAAAATGGCGTAGAGCACGAATCTGACCTCAATTTTAACTAACTCCACACATATAGAAAGATATGGAGAGTTGAATTTTGAGGTGTGTCAACTGAGTTGCTTCGATTTGACCTCAAAGCAACTCAATCTTCTTGCCTACATTGGTAGGACTTCAGACAACCAAAGATCCAAGAGAATTGATGAGAATTGAGTGAGAATCAAAGAGAAGAAGTTTTCTGAAATTTACCTTCAATGTTGTGCAGAAATGGATCTCGCTTGCTTCAAACTTGATATGATCACACTTGAGAAGCTTGCAGAAGAGGTTTGGCAATGCTACAAATCTTTGGATCCTGGAGTTTTTGAATCTCCAAACAATGAGATTCAAACTCAATTTTCAAGTTGAAAATTCTCAGGTTTTCCTTTGAATGGTGAGGGTTTCAATTGGGGGGCAAAGCTGACGCGCAAGGTGTGTTTGAATTGAGCTCCAAGGGCCTGTATTTATAGCATTTGAGAGTGATATTTGCACACTTGAAAAATTGCTAAATTTGGACATGGTGATGCACAAGCTTGCATGGGCGTGTACAGGCCCATGAAGCAATCTAATTTGATCCATGTACAACTGTTCTGAAGTTCAAATGAGGCTTGGATGTCAAGGCAATATGAAATGGGATTTTGAGCATTTGATTTCTTCCAATGATACATCCCTGTTAAGACCATGCGCATCCCTAGCAAATCTCATCCAAAATGCATGAAATTAGGTTCTTTGGAAATCTTAGATTAAGGGGAATAACTTTGATGTTGGAAACTTTTTCATTTGGAACTTGGATCATGGTGAATTGTGAGGTGGAAGTTTGGAAATTTCAACATGCTTAAATTTTTTCTAAGTGTTAAGTCATATATCTCAATATTCCACCTTGCTTAACATTTTATGTGAGCTTCAAATGAGAAAAGTGTATTCATCACAGTTTTAGATATTTCAAAGACCTTAAAAATGGTCACAAATTTCATGTCATTTGGATTTATAATGATAGAGTTATTCATTTTTAAAGTTGAAGAAAATCACTTGTTCAATGGTATAGGGCAAAAATGACCTATAATGTATCCTCATATCACATGCTCATAAAAGTTGAATTATCTCCTACTCCAAACATAAATATTTAAGTAGACATCTTGAATTTGATTGTGAAACTTGGAAATATTTCATCTCATAAAAATTGAGCAAGTTATGGCCTTGGGAAGTTGACTTTCAAATTAGGGTTTAAACAAAATGACCTATAATGTTTCAACCTAGAAAACGATTTTCCAAGAAAAACTAGCTCTAGGTCTCAACATGAAAGTTGTTTTTAATGTCATTTAGAGTAACTTTTCTCTTGGAATTATCTTCATATGGTGAAAATTGTAGGAGATAGGGTCTAGGGAGACCCAGTTTTGAGCAAATGAACTCATTTGGCCAACCACCATCAACTAACTTGCTAACCTTCAATTATATTGACTTTCTAGGCCCATGGTAGATCATATATGCCCAAAATGATGAATTTTGAAGTGTCTCTTGAGAAATTTGATCAATTGGTGAGATAGCTTTTTGGAGAAGTTACTTAAGATACCCAGTCAAAATAGGGTTTCCAAGGCAAATCACCTCCAAACTCTTGAAGAATACTTGATCAATATGACATGTAGAGACCATTGAGACTCATATATGATGCTTTAAGACCTTGTGAACCAATCTTTGATTGTGTTCTTAGCCATGAGGGTCTTAAACCCTAGGTGTGAACTTGCTAGATCAATGGTGACCATGCCCTACCTACAAAAGAGTTAGGCAAATACAAAGACATATTTTTGGTTTTTTGGTTAGTAAAATGACAATATACAAGTATGATACAATCACATGGTGCTTGGTGATCTCTCCCAAAACAAACCCAATGAAAGAGGGGTAAGGAGGATGCCAAGGTATGATCCCAATGCCAATGCATATGATGAAATTGCATGAGGGATCTTAGGGTCAAAATTGGGGTCTTACACTAAGTAACATATTTCAGAGTCTCCCACTGCAACACTGCATCTATCTTTGACGGATCAACAACAATACCACGAATATAAACTATATGCTAGAGGAAATTCACCTCTCACAACCATAACTCACACTTGGATAACTTCGCATACAACTTCTTTTATTTCAAGGTCAGCAACACAACTTTCAGATGCTCTGCTTGCTCTTCATCTGACTTAGAATATATCAAAATATCATCGATGAACACAACCATAAATTGATCTAGATAAGGATGGAAAATCATATTCATATATTCCATAAAAACACCTGGTGCATTAGACACACCAAACAACATCACATAATACTCATAGTGACCATATCTCGTTCTTAACACATTCTTTGGAATATCGTGGGACTTCACATGAATCTAATGATAACACAAATGCAAATCAATCTTACTAAACATGCAAACACCAACCAACTGCTCCATCAAGATTTCAATCCTCGGAAGAGGATACTTGTTCTTGATAGTCACTTTATTAAATTATCGATAATTAACACACAACCTAATGCTACCATCTTTCTTTTTTACTAGAAACACAAGTACTTCCCATGGAGAAACACTATGTCGAACAAACTTTTTCTCAAGAAACTCTTCCAATTTCTTCTTCAGCTCACTCAACTATGAAATATACATTCTATAAGAATCTAGTGACACGTGACTAGTACTAGGTGTAAGACCCTAATTTTGACCCTAAGATCCCTCATGGCATCATATCATTGCACATTGCATTTGCCTCAAGGATCATAGCATCTTGGCTCCTTACCCTTGGGTTGGGACTTGTGTGAGTTGGTTTGAGACCACCAAGCATGCTTGAATTGTATATTATTTATTTTATTATTTTGTCTACTAACCAAAAGCATAAAAATATGTCACTAACTTGTTTTATTTTGAAGCTTGAGCAATCATGTGATCCAAGGCTCCTAGAAGACCCCTATGCCCATTGAAGTGGCCAGATGAAGTTGGAAGCAAGCATGACAATGGTTGACAAAGCTCCCAATCATCATATATGCCTCCCAAGTATCTCAATTTGACAATTTGATCAAGATAAACCAAAGGGCTTGAGGATTGTTTCCCAAGGAAACCCTAATTCAACTGTGCATTGACTGTGCCTTGCTCATGAAGCAACCTCAACCTATGATCAAATAAAATCAAGGGAAGTTATTTCATTCATAATTTTATGCATATATAAGCCCATGGGAGGCCTCTCAATCATTCATTCATCAAGATTTGAAGTTTGGACTTGAGAAGTTGACCAGTCAATTCATCTAACTAAATTGAAATCCACTAAGACCTAACGTTTGATGTTTTTGTAAAATGATGATGACCCCAAGAGAAAATATGTTCTTAGGAACCATATGAACAACTTCCATGTTCATCAAAAATCGATTTGAAACTTGGAAGGTCATCATTCATTTCAAAACATTACGAGTCATTTTGACTGAAACCCTAATTTTAGGTCAACTTCCCAAGGACCTAACTCACTCATTTTTTATTATTTTCATGTGGTACCAAGTGAATTGGAAAGTTTAAGATGTCTACTTCAATTGTTGTGTTGGACAAAATTTAATAATCCTAAAATAAATACATGTGATAATACAAAACATTATAGGTCACTTTGGACCAAAGTCATTGAAATGTGAAAAAGTCCAACTTCAAGTGCCTATAACTCTCTCATAAAAAATCCAAATGATGCACAATTTAAGTACAAACTGATTGTCTTCAAAAGATATACAACTTTTATGTTTAAGGTTTTGTCATTTGAGGCTTGCATAATCGAAACAGAAGGGCTTGAAGTTGGTCCATTTTGGCAAAATTTCCATATACATGTTTTGTACATTGAACTTCATGACCAGTTTTCAATATTTTCCCAACTCCAAATGGATTTTTGTTCAACATAACATTTGTTCCTTATGTCAAGACCTTTCCAACTATTACCCACATGCATATGTTTTAATTTTGCAAATGACATTTTCGAAGAGGTGAAGTTTTTGTTTCAATTATGCATACCATGTTAAAATTCCATGCACAAGCTTACACATTGCAATCTGCACGTCCAATTTCATTTGGTTGATGTTTAGCACTCAATTGCCATTGCTTTTGGGCCTCACATGCGCCTGTACAGGCCCATGCATGGAGGACCCAACTTCACATGCACACGAATTCTTTATGGCATTGCATCACCCTTGGCTATAAATAGAATGCCTTGCACACTTCAAACTTCAACCTAAAGGCACACTTCAAACATTTGTTCCTTATGTCAAGACCTTTCCAACTATTACCCACATGCATATGTTTTAATTTTGCAAATGACATTTTCAAAGAGGTGAAGTTTTTGTTTCAATTATGCATACCATGTTAAAATTCCATGCACAAGCTTACACATTGCAATCTGCACGTCCAATTTCATTTGGTTGATGTTTAGCACTCAATTGCCATTGCTTTTGGGCCTCACATGCGCCTGTACAGGCCCATGCATGGAGGATCCAACTTCACATGCACACGAATTCTTTATGGCATTGCATCACCCTTGGCTATAAATAGAATGCCTTGCACACTTCAAACTTCAACCTAAAGGCGCCTGAAATTCTGCACAAGTGAAATCCCAAACCTCCATTAAAGAAATTCTGATTTTTCTCTCAATTTTTTCAAGTTCAAATTTCAACTTCATTGTTTGATCTTTGACCTTCAATTCCTTAGTCTTGCTTCCTTAATACTTCAAGATCAAGTTGCGCTGAAGAATTAGATCAGATCGTGCCATTGAAAGCTGCACTTCAAAGGTTTATATTCAAACTGTTTTGATTCGAATCTCTCTTAACATAGTGCATTGCTTGGTTTGGTTGGTACCTCTGAAGTCCTCATGTGAGAGGCAATTGATTTGTGCTCTTAATTTTGTGAATTGAGCAAGTTCAGTTTGAAAACCTTGTTTTTCTATATCATATTTCTCCTTCTATGAGAGTCTTGAGAAAAAACTAAGGGCACAGGGGTGATGTACATCACCCCAGCTTTCAAATATGTATAGATCGTGAATTTTGGTTGAGGTTGTGAAACCTGCAACTCTGGCCGGAACAGTGAGGTTCAACGGAGAAGACGGTGGTTTCCACCACCGTCCCCACGTGGATGAGTTCTTGGCCCGTGGATCCATTGCTTCTGATCTAATCTTGGCTCTTGGTTTGATAGACTATTTTAAATGCTTTGTGCTTCGCTGTTGACTCCAGTGTTCCATGAGAGCGCGCTTCTCAACCACCAGATGCGCCACGTCAATTAATGAATCAAGATCCAAGCGCTGTGGATTTTTGCTATTTTCTTAATTTCCATTTTATTTTCTTTTATTCCATTTTATTTTAAAAATTCATAACTTCTTTATTTGGAATCACAAAAATATGGGACCAATTGCAAAAAATTTTTCTTGAATTCTAGTTTCTAAAAATGATTTTTAATTATTTTTGTGATTCTATTTAATATTTTTTGTGAATTATTTCTTTTCTGGTTATTTTTAATTCATTTAAAATACTTTTCAATATTCAAAAATGCCAAAAATATTTTCTTAACATCTTTGGATGATGATGAATCTATGAAAAATATTCTCATCAATTTCTTAATTGATTTGAGATTTATTTGAGATTTTAGTTCAATTATGTTATTTTTCTTCATTTTTAATTGTTTAAAATTAGTTTCTGTTTTCAAAAAATGATGAAATTTTTTGTCAAACCTTGTTTGACCATGTTAGACTTATGATGATCCAATTGGACTTTTCTAAGTTGATTTGGATTGGATTTGAAGTTTGACCTTTATTTGTTTATTTTAATTCAAGTATTATTTTAATTCCAAAAATTACCAAAAATATTTTTATTGTTTCTTGATTTCTAAGCTTCATCTCACTTTTGTTTACCATTGATTGATGTTGATTCCATTCATATTTGGTCAATGTGTGTTGGTTATGTTGTTTGACTTTTAATTTTGTACATTCCATTTCCATCTTCTTCTTTTTCTTTTTCTTTTTGACCAATGAGTTAATGATTGGTGGTTAGCCTTGACATATGAGAGGCTTAACCTTCTTTGATCCAAATCAAATTCATCTTGATCAAAGATCAAGTGAATTGCTTTGCATTAAAGATAGGTTGCTTCTTGGTCAAGCAAAAAAACCTAAATCCATACAAGGTCATTCTTCTTTTCTTTTGGCATGACAAGTTGTAGGAGCTTGGCTTACTAGTCATGGTCTCTAACTTATGTTTGTTTGCCTATAGTTTTATTGACTGGTCTCAGATAGGTGTGACTACTACATTAGTCCACTTACGATTGCTTAACATAGCGCTAAATTGTCTTATGGCACACTAACACTAATTACTAATCACTAACTTTTAATTCAAGCATTTAATTCTTGTAATTTACTTTAATGCAATTTAATTTCTTGCTCATTAATTCATTTGCCTTTGCCCTTTGCTCACTTGAGCTCATGTTTATGTTAATGCAATTTTCCTTTTGCTCACTTGAGCACATTATTGTGTATATACTATTGCCTTGTGCTTGTTTTGTTTTTGTTTGTGCGAACCCAATGCAAATGGAGAAAGGACTTAGATTTAGGACCTTACCTATGTTAAATGGAGTTTCAAGAGCAACTAGGCCTCATGCCTTTAGAATGCTAAACATGTTGAAGATAAACTAGGCCTCATGCCTTTAGAATGCTTAAATTTGAAGATGAATTGAAAGGACTCTAATTCTAAACTCACTCTTGTCCATTCTTTTATTGCATTGTGGAACTTTTTGGTTTGTGTGTTCTTGTGTGATAGGGATACTAAACTTGAGCCAATTAGAAGAACCATTGTCATGGACATCCAAGATAAGAGATACAAAAGCCAATTGGAAGATTCCTAGGAGCTTGATTGATTATTTGCTTGATTGCTTGAGTTAATTGCGTATTGCTTGCTAAATCCAAAAGGAAAGGAGCAACTTGGATCATCTTTATGATCTCAAGAAGGGAACTCCAAGTGGTTTTATTTCTCTTCCCTCATCTTTGCATGCTTAGGACCTAGCCCTTCTCTTCTTCTCTCCACTCTAACCCAAGCCAAACTTTTTGTGCAAACATTAACGTTGCTTTCAAAAAAGAGAAACCTAGGCACTATGCCTTTGATTTTACAAACTCTTTTCATAACACTTATTTTGAATTGAATCTTAAGTCAACTTGGACTTTATTTTGTGAATACTTTTCATTTGTAAATACAAATCACTCAATTGTTTTGTGGTTCCAATGACCATTTGTGTTAAAGCTTTTCATAAACATTAGCTATTAGGTTTGAGTTATCATAGAGGCTGATATAATACTTACATGTATCCTTAGTGATGGACTATAAGTCTTCCATGCTTATTATAAGGTTAACCCCTCACTAGCATGTTGAAGCTCTCCTCACATGGTGGATTCGTGGTTTTGGATTGAGTTTTCTCCCTTTGATAACAAAAGACCTTAAGGCTTTTGACCAACCAGTTCACCAACTTCTTTTGAGATTTTTACCCCGAACTACGAGGTTTTCATCCTACCTTTTTAAGATGGTACGTAGGCAATGGGTTTATCCATTCAAACAGAAAATTGTAAATAACTTGTATATTCTTTTCTCATCTCCCCAATCATGTTTGCACAAATATTTTCACAAATACCAATCTACCTTACAACATTTGTAAAAAGGGCTCCCTTAGAGTACTAAGGATGTTTTGGGTGCTTAAAACCTTCCCATTGCATAACCAACCCCCTTACCCAGATCTCTGACATTTTTATTAGTTTTTGATTTGATAAAACTTCTCGATTTTTGTTTGCTTTCTAACCTTTCCTTTGGATAAATAGAAGTGCGGTGGCGACTCGAATAATATGATTTACTTTTGATTTAGTCAATAAATCTAAAGGTAACAAATACCCTGCTACAGAAAAGTGGCGACTCTGCTGGGGATCTTTTGCCTAGTGGGTTTTGCCTACTTTTACCTTTGTTGTATTGTATGTTTATATTATTTGTGACATATTTTTGTGCAAATTTGGGATGACTGTATTGTTTGTAATGTATCAATTGCTTGCGTGCTTGGTGGTCTCTTGTGAGATGAGTTCTATACCCGAACTTGAGTGCACTTATGATAGCAGAATGGCATAGTCTTGTTGACTTGTGTGGAGTTATTCCTTAGCAAGTTGACTTGCGAGCCCATTCACTTGGTGGAGGTTATGTTGGGATCAATAATGTCACACTAGTAGTCGTGGTTAGGCATTACTCTTTCTAATATATGCCTTAGAAGCCAAGGACCTTAGATTACCTAGCCCATCTTGGCCTATTTTAGGACGTAGTGCGAAGGTCGTTCAAGTGTAAGATTTGATACGATTGTTACACGATACTACACTCATAAGAGTCTCTATTGAGAATACTTTTGGAATACGAGTAGTCGTTTATCCGATAATATCTGAAAGATGGGATGATGACTATGGGAACCTCTTGTAGAACATGATTGTCAGGTTTAACCATAGTACACTCCCTTTGGGTGGTTCTTAACCGAGACTACATGCTCATGACTTGCAACAAACCCTTTGATTCGCGGTTGATCCGTTCTAGTATATCCTTAACATCAATGGAACTTGGGTGTTGATAAGGTGTAAACCATAATCCACCAAAATGGATGATTGATATTAAGGATGACTTGATCCATCTCGTGACCTTTGTGTGGTGTGATTTGCTTGATCCTTGAGTGTGATTGTTGCATCCATGCATTCATGCATTCATACACATCCATATCATCAACAATGAGAAAATTTTCAAGGAACTTAAGAGGTATATTTGCAAAATTTTCAGACATGGATAAGCAAAGAAGGAATACGAAGAAGTACAGTTTCATACAACCCGACTTAAAAGAGTTAAGGAGTTTGAGATCCTATGTATTAGACCCCTTGGAGTTCAAAGCTCGCCATGGGAAGCTTCTATATATTCTTGCTACTCATGTGGACGAAGGTCTGATGAGTGTGTTGGTGCAGTTTTATGATCCCTTGTACCGTTGCTTCACTTTTCCGGATTTCCAGCTTTTGCCTACGCTTGAGGAGTATGCCTATCTTGTGGGTATACCTATCTTAGATCAGTTTTCGTTCAGTGGCTTGGAGAGAGTTCCTTCTTCTCAAGAGATTGATGATCTGTTGCATATAGATGAATCTATTGTTGGTGCTCATATGACTACCAAAGGTGGAATTTAAGGTCTCCCGTCTAATTTCCTCATTGCTCAAGCTACTATGTTTGGGAAGGCCATGAGTGAGGACGCCTTTGAGGCCATATTTGTACTTCTCATTTATGGGCTAGTGTTATTCCCCAACATCGACAATTTTGTGGATGTGAACACTATTCGGATTTTCTCTACTCTTAATCTCGTTCCTACTCTGTTGGGTGACACTTATTTTTATTTGCATATGAGGAATGCAAAAGGTGGTGGTACCATTGTGTGTTGTTTGCCTCTGTTATAAAAGTGGTTTATTTCGAACTTGCCACAGACGCTCGCCTTCAAGGAGAACAAAGGATGTCTACGGTGGTCTACGAGACTTATGTCTCTCACTAATGATGATATCTTTTGGTATAACCGTGTATATGATGGTGTGCAGATTATTGACTCTTGTGGTGAATTCTCCAATGTGCCTCTTCTTGGTACATGTGGTGGAATTAAATACAACCCTATTTTGGCACGTCGTCAGCTTGGGTTCCCCTTAAAGGATAAACCTAATAACATTTTGTTAGAGGGTGTTTTCTTTCAAGAGGGTAAAGATCCCCAGAACTTGATGGGTGGGATGGTCTGCACTTGGCGCAAGATTCATAGGAAGGGAAGGAAAGAGCTTGGTCTGAAGAAATGTATTGCCTTGGAACCCTACACCTCGTGGGTGAGGAGGAGAGCTTCTGAGTACCGTATGCCCTATGATTACCCGAGACCTACACCTATGGTTATGGTTGGGCCTTCAACCCTCCCTAACCAAGGAGTAGAGGAGTTAAGAGATGAAGACCGTTCGCGTGCTTGGGTTCGAGAGCGAGAGGAGCTACTTCAGCAACTTAGAGATAAGGATGCTTTGATAGAGTTTCTGGAGCATCAGGTTATCGACGAGCCTGATGATGTGGTGACTTCTCTTCTTCCTCAGTCTTTTAGGTTTTGGAAGAGGAAGTACGATCGACTTGCCAAAGAGAAGGCATATATGGAGGCATCCTATGAGAGAGAGAGGTGAAGAGGCTTCGTGCAGCTTATCTTCCGGTCTCGAGAGCTTTGGACGATTGTTTCTAGGGTTCCATAGTATGTCCATTTTCCTTCTCTCTTGTATTCTATTTGGTTACCAAGATTGTACTTCTTTGGTGTAAAACTTTTTCCAAATATTATTGATGTGATTATTCCATATATGTGTAAGATAATTAATATTTCCAAATATTTGCAAATAGATCTCTAAAGTTCCTCTGATTAAAAAACAAAATCATATGCACAAGCATTGCATGTATCATGTGCATAAGCAGGTTTTGTTCCAGGGCTTCTTGTTCAGTGGTCTAACTCTGTGTTCTTCATTTATTTTGAAGACAAGCTGACGCACCGGTACTATACCAGAGCCAACTCATCAAAGCTAATGGATCACCTCGAGCAAGAGAACAGGGAACTCAAGGAGGAAGTGGCAAGATTGACTGCCCTGATGGAGTCATTCTTGGCCATCCAAAGTCAGTCTTCTCCAACGCCTTCAACTCCTCCCTAGAGGACTGTCATCTCAGAGGTTGCTTCCTCTACCGTGCCTGCTGTCAGTGCTCACTTTGCTCCGTCTGCTATGCCAGTCGGGTTTTCCTGGGGGATGTCCGCTAATTTTTTTCTAGAGGGTCTCGCCCCTACATTTGCTTCTCTTCCTGCATCTAGCATGGTCCTTGCTGTGCCACCTCCAGTCGTGCATACTTTGCCGAGAGTTGATGACACCATTTACCACTTTGAGCCGTCTGAGGGCCCAGATGTGTACGAGAAAATGGATGCTATGAATGATCAATTCCTTGAGCTGCGCAAGGAATTTAAAACTCTAAGAGGGAAGGACCTCTTTGGAAAATCTGCTGCTGAGCTGTGTCTCGTACCAAATGTCAAGATTCCTATCAAATTCAAAGTGCCTGACTTTGAAAAGTACAAAGGAAACACTTGCCCGCTCAGCCATCTTGTGATGTACGCACGCAAGATATTGACTCAAACCGACAACGATCAACTCCTCATCTACTACTTCCAGGACAGCCTGTCCGGTGCCGCATTAAGATGGTATATGGGCTTGGATAGTGTGAATATTGGCTCCTTCAAAGACCTTGGAGAAGCTTTCTTCAAGAAGAACAAGTACAACGTTGATATGGCTCCCGATAGGGACCAACTAAGGGTTATGTCCCAGAAGGAGAAGGAACCATTCAAGGAGTACGCCCAGAGGTGGCGTGAATTGGCTGCACAGATCGTGCCCCCGCTCGAAGAGAAAGAAATGATGAAGATCTTTCTCAAGACTTTAAGCTCTTTCTACTACGAGCGGATGATCACTAGTGCTCCTTTTGACTTCACCGAGATGGTGAACATGGGGATGTGACTAGAAGAGGGAGTCAGGGAAGGGCGCCTAACCAGAGAAGAAGGCTCTTCTGCCAAACGTTATGGGGCGTTTGCCACGAAGAAAGATGGAGAGGCACATGCTGTGTCCTCCCATGTTAAACAAAGAAGACCCTCTGTGAAGAGGAAGATTGTGCGTCCCGCCAGTAACCAGCACCAGGTGGCTCATATAGCGCCTGCATTCAGAGAAAATCAACATTATGAGCATCAGAACCAGCAACAACAACATCAACAGTATCAACAACAATAGCATCGTCTGCAACAGCAGGCCTTCCAGCCTCGAAACAACAATCAAACCAGCACTAGCTATGATAGGAAGAGGGTCACTTTCGATCCTATTCCAATGACTTATGCAGAGCTATATCCTTCACTAATTGAAAGGAAATTGATTACTCCACGTGATCCACCTGCTATACCAACCAACCCTCAGTGGTGGTACAAGCCCGAGCTTCACTGTGTTTATCATTCCGTTGCTCCCGGACATGATATGGAGAACTGTTACCCTCTCAAGACCAAGGTTCAAGACCTTGTTAGAAGCGGTATCTTGTTTTTCGAGGACGTAGGTCTTAATGTGAAGAAGAACCCAATCCCCGAGCATAGGAAATCTGCTGTTAATATGGTTCAAGGTTGTCCTGGCAAGTACAAGGTCAGATATGTCAGCCATATCAGACAATCATTGGTCAAGATGCATAGACTATTATGTGGATATAGTCATTATGAGCATGACCACGACAGCTGCCATGTATGCACTGTTAATGAGAGAGGATGTCGTCAAGTCAGGAAAGACATCCAAGAAATACTGGATCAGGGTGTGATCGAGATACTTCAGAATCGTGATGAGGACGAAGTTAATGTTATATCCCCTATATTTGGATTACTTGAGCTTGTTGTTGTCAGGTATGATGGCAGCAAGCAGAAGGCCTCTCCTACTCTCATTATTAAGCCAGCTGGCTCTGTTCCATACTCTTCCAACAAGGCTGTTCCCTATCGATATAATGCAGTTGAATTAGAAGATGGGAAGGAGGTGCCTCTACCCTCCACTTCTGTAACCAGTATTTCTGATGTTAGTGGTTTGACCCGCAGTGGTCGTGTTTTTTCGGCGTCGCTGAAACCCCAGGCTAACACCAGAAGAATTGATGCTGTTGATAGTGTTACCCGTCTTGTGGGGAATTCTTCTACTTCTCCAAATCCGGCACTTGATGTTGACAGACCTGCCACTGCTGCTAGAGATCCTGTCCCTGTTGGCTAGAATGGCATGTTAAGAGAGGATTGTGATGAGATGCTAAGGCTCATCAAGAGGAGCGAATATAATATTGTAGATCAGCTGCTACAAACTCCATCAAAGATATCAGTGATGTCTTTGTTGATGAACTCTGAGCCACACTGTGAAGCTTTGTAGAAGGTGTTGGACGTGGCGTACGTAGATCACGACATCACCATAGAACAGTCTGATAGCATTGTTACAAACATAAATGCTTGTAATAACCTGAGCTTTTGCGATGCTGATCTTCCTGAGGAGGGAAAAGACCACAATTTGGCATTACACATCTCTATGAACTGCAAGGATGATGCCTTGTCTAATGTGCTGGTAGACACAGGACCATCGCTAAATGTGTTGCCAAAATCCACTCTGGCGAAACTTTCTTACTAGGGGCATCCCATGAGGCAAAGTGGAGTGGTTGTGAAAGCTTTTGATGGATCTAGAAAGACTGTGATAGGCGAGGTTGAACTCCCAATGAAGATAGGACCGAGTGATTTCCAGATCACTTTCCAGGTCATGGATATCCACCCATCATATAATTGTTTGTTAGGCAGACCATGGATTCACGAGGCAGGCGCCGTGACATCCACCCTACACCAAAAGTTAAAGTTCGTGAAGAACAAGAAGTTGGTGGTGGTAGGGGGAGAGAAGGCTCTCTTGGTAAGCTATTTGTCTTCCTTTTCTTACATCAATGCTGAGGATGAGGTTGGGACGCTGTTCCAAGCATTGTCTATTGCTGAGCCTTCTAAGAAAGGAACTTCTTCATTTGCATCCTACAATGATGCGAAGTTGGCCATTGAGCATGGCACAACTACTGGTTTAGGAAAAATGATTAAGCTGGAAGACAATAAATCCCGGACTGGCATAGGGTACTCTTCAGGAACTTTCAACAAGCACAGGCTGTTTCAGAGTGGTGGTTTCATCCACATGGTTGAAGACCAAGAGGCAGCTGTTATAGTGGAAGATGATGCAGAGGAAGATTCCAGCAACTTTGTCATCCCTGGAGGAGTCTGTAATAATTGGGTCACTGTTGATGTTCCAACGGTTGTCCATAAGTCCACGTAATGTTCATTTTTGTTTAAAAACCCTTCTCCCATGCCAAAAGGAGAAGTGATGACATTGTGGGCACATAAATACAAGGATATTCATTCAATAATTACATGTTAAATGTTTGTTTTTTTCCAAATTATTTTCACTTTTTGCTTTTTTTGCATGAAATTGGTGATCACAAAAAAAAACCTAAAAAGAGAATAAAATCAATCTTTTCATCCGCATAATGATTTGCCTTGTTTGAATTCTAAAATCTCTTTTATATCCAAAATCATTATGTAAGTTGATCAAACCCATTAAACATAATGATCCAACACCATCTCCCAACTTTGAGTTCCCTGTATTTGAGGCCGAAGAAGATGATGTTGAAGAGATTCCTGATGAGATTACCCGTCTACTTAAGAACGAAGAGAAGAGCATTCAGCCACATCTTGAGAATCTGGAAACAATCAACTTGGGGTCTAAAGATTGTGTTCGTGAAGTGAAGATTGGGGCACTCCTTGAAGAGTCTGTGAAGAAGGGGTTGATTGAGTTGCTACGAGAATATGTCGACGTCTTTGCCTGGTCATATGAAGACATGCTTGGTCTGGATACTGATATCGTGCAACATTTCCTGCCTTTGAAGCCTGAGTATTGGCATGTGAAGCAAATGCTCAGAAGAACTCATCCTGATATGGCAGTGAAGATCAAAGAAGAAGTTCAGAAGAAAATTAATACGGGGTTTCTGGTGACCTCTAAATATCCTCAATGGATGGCCAATATTGTGCATGTGCCTAAGAAAGATGGAAAAGTCCGAATGTGTGTGGATTATCGAGACTTGAATAAAGCTAGTCCAAAAGATGATTTCCCTCTACCACATATTGATATGTTGGTAGATAATACAGCTAAATTCAATGTGTTCTCATTTATGGACGGATTTTCCGGATATAACCAAATTAAAATGGCACCCGAGGATATGGAGAAGACAACATTCATCACACCTTAGGGAACATTCTGTTATCGAGTGATGCCCTTCGGTTTGAAGAACGCCGGAGCCACGTATCAACGAGCTATGACTACCTTGTTTCACGATATGATGCACAAGGAGATCGAGGTGTATGTTGATGATATGATTGCAAAGTCGAGAACGGAAGTTGAACATGTAGAGCACTTGTTGAAGCTTTTTCCGCGTCTGAGGAAGTACAAGCTTCGCTTGAATCCGAACAAGTGTACATTTAGAGTCCGTTCCGGCAAGTTGTTGGGCTGTATTGTCAGCGAGAGAGGTATTGAAGTTGACCCTGCCAAGGTCAAAGCAATACAAGAGATGCCTGCGCCCAAAACTGTGAAGCAAGTCCGAGGTTTTCTAGGCCGCTTGAATTATGTTTCCAGATTCATATCCCACATGACTGCCACATGTGCGCTAATATTCAAGCTCCTCCAGAAAGATCAGCATCATGATTGGACCGAGGATTGCTAGAAGGCCTTTGACAATATTAAAGAGTACGTGTCTGAGCCTCCGATTCTGTCTCCGCCTGTGGAAGGGAGACCCTTGATTATGTACTTGATTGTTCTTGAAGACTCTATGGGTTGTGTATTGGGTCAGCAAGATGAATCAGGAAACAAAGAGTATGCCATCTACTATCTGAGTAAGAAGTTCACTGATTGTGAGTCTCGATACTCAATGCTTGAGAAAACATGTTGTGCTTTGGCTTGGGCTGCTAAGCGCTTACGCCAATATATGTTGAATCATACGACTTGGTTGATATCCAAAATGGATCCAATCAAGTATATCTTTGAGAAGCCTGCTTTAACTGGGAGGATTGCCCGTTGGCAGATACTGTTGTCTGAGCATGATATTGAGTATCGAGCTCAGAAGGCTATTAAAGGTAGTATCTTGGTTGACCACTTGGCACATCAACCAATTGAGGATTATCAGTCAGTTCAGTACGACATCCCTGATGAGGAGATTCTGTATTTGAAGATGAAAGATTGCGATGAGCCTACACTCGATGAAGGGCCAGAGCCTGGTTCCCGATGGAGCATGGTGTTTGATGGCACTGTAAATCAATATGGAAATGGTATCGGGGCAGTGATTATTACTCCTCAGGGCACACGTTTTTCCTTTTACAGCAAGTCTAACTTTCAAATGCACGAATAATATGGCAGAGTATGAGGCCTGTATTTTGGGTTTGGAAGAGTGTATTGATCTTAGGATCTGTAAGACCCCAATTTTGACCCTAAGATCCCTCATGGCATCATAACATTGCATTTGCATTGCCTCAAGGATCTTTAGCATCTTGGTTCCCTTTGCCTTTGGGTGGGACTCCTTGTGATTGGTTTGAGATCACCAAGCATGCTTGAATTATACATCATTGTTTCTCTTACTTTTGTTTACTAACCAAAAGCACAAAAATGTGTCACTAACATCTTTTGTTTGAAGCTTGAGTATCATCCAAGACACTTTGTGGGTTCTATTTAGATGATCAGTCAACACAAGGGAATGGTTTGAGATACTTCCAACAGGTTCAAATGGGGTCTATTTGTCAGTCAAAACGTTAATCTTGAAGGAGCAAAAGTTTGTTCATGAGCTGTCATGCTCGCTAGGCGAGCAGAATTGGTCGCCTAGCGAGTCCCAAGAAAAGCCACCAGAATCACCTACGCTCAGAGGAATTTCTTGAATTGTCATGCTCGCTAGGCGAAGCCCACGTGTTTAAAAAATAAAAAATTAAAAAAAATTAAAAATAAATAAATAAATAAAAAGAACGAAAAACGAAAAAAAAAATAAAAAAAATAAAAAATAAAAAAATAAAAAAATAAAAAAATAAAAAATAAAAACGAAAAACGAAAAACGAAAAATAAATAAATAAATAAATAAAATATAACAGAAATTTTTTGGACTTGGGCCTCTCTCATTTGAGCCCACAGGTCCACAAAAACCAAGTTATAAATTCAGAGTTTCAGTGAAACAAAAGGCAATTCCATTCCTATTACCCTGGCAGGGAAAAAGATAGTGAGAGAAGAGCTAACAGAGTTCAGAGCAACCTCCAAAGACTGAAGGGAACTCATCGACAAAGAACCAATTCCCTCTCATATAAACCCTCAGATTGCTTTGCAAACCCAACCGGGCAATTCAATTTCATTGATCTCTCCAGTCAGGTTTGCCTTATTCCTATTACTTTATGCTTTTTATTTGAATGCTCTGAATGTATGAGGTATTATGGGTGAATTGATACCCTTTTGATGCATATGTTTGACAAGAGGTTTAGGCCTCCTACCCTTGGTTGCTTTTTGTGAGCTTTTTGTGAATTTTAATGGCATGATTCATGTGGTTACATTTTGATTTGGGGGCAACTCTTGGTTACCCTATCTTGTTTCTCTAACCTGTTTGTTGAGTTTTGTTTTGTGAGGGGTCATATGACTCTTGCAGAGATGGTTTGCATGGTGTTCCACTTTATTTGTGGGATACCACCTGGAGGTTTATTCCGATTACCTGTACTGACTCACTTTCTTTGAGGGTGCTAGCTTGAGAGATCTCTGGGTTCCTTGTTCCGTTAATTACTGTTACTTCGGATCTTTATCCGTGTGGTACTTTTACATTTTCCCATATTTTTTACCGCTTTCTTAGCTGGAAGACCTCGATAGGAGGCAATGTTTTGTGTGTTTACTTTATGCAGGTTCCTTCGTCTAGGGCTTCCCTTTTGCCTGAGCGTTCCTAAAACGCAAACAAATTCATTGATTTTTCTTCTCCTAAGAACACGTTATCTCCTTCTACTACAGGCGAGTAAGTCTCCAAAGGTCGAGCATCCGGTAGATTGCGTAGTAACGTCGTTCGCCCCAAACCCTTAACCCGTAGTTGGTCGAACTACGTTTTGCTCTGATTTTCATCCCAGATGAGATACGTAGGCATAAGACGCGATATCTTAGTGAGCACATTCCTCTTTAACCCATAGGTAGCCGAGCTACGAAGACTCTAATTCTCAGATTCATATGAGATATGTATGCAGTGGATGCGACGTCCGTGCGAGTCATTTTCTTTTGACCCTTCTTTTAGTAAGTAGTACATTAGATAAACATACACGCTTTTCTCATCCCTTCAATCATGTTTGCACAAATAAATTTTCAAAAAAAAAACAATAACCTTTGCAACAAATGTGAAAAGGGCTCCCTAGGAGTACCTAGTGTAACACCCCGATAATAATAAAATAATTATTTAAATTGAGTTAATAATGTAATTATTAATTTAATTGAATAATTAGAAATTTTATTATTATTATTTTTGGATTATTATTATTTTGGGAAAATATATATATGTTGGAATAAGGAAAAGTTCTCATTTGGAAAAGCATTTCACGTGAAAACAGAACAGAGAAGCATCGTGAAAAGGGAAAAGGGCAGAGAAGAGGAGCTGGAGAGCAAAGGTTGGAGAACGAAAGCTTGAAGCTCAAAGATTCTGCCGGATTGTTAAGGTAAAGGGGGTTTATCGTCGATTAATGGGTATTTTGGGATAATATGTCATGGGTAGTGATAAGCCGTTAATTTGACCCTAATTGGGATTTGTAAATGTTGAAATGTTGTTGGATGAACTGTGCTGAAAGTTGGAATTAAATCGGTATTTGTGTGAGTAATGTTTTCCCGATCGTATGGCTTTTTACGGAATCGGATTCGGAGGTCCGGAAGTCCTCCAATGGCGGAAAATGCGGAGAATTCTGCATTCTGCCTTGAGTTAGCGCAGGAACAGCTTCTGTCTTGCGTTAACCGGTTAACCCAGGGTGTTAACCGGTTAACACTGTTGTGATTTCTGATATATGGCTGTTTGTGCTGCGTTAACCGGTTAACCCAGGGCGTTAACCGGTTAACACTGTTAAATTTTGAGACAGAAGGCGTGTTGTGCTGCGTTAACCGGTTAACCCAGGGCGTTAACCGGTTAACGCTGTAGCAGAATGGAAAAATTGTTGTTTTAATTGTTGTGTACCTATGTGAGGGTTGGCCTATGTTGCCTATGGTGTAATAGGGATTAATTCCCGCTGTTTTGAGCAGGAGATGTAATATTAGAATGTACTAATATTGTAGTGGTTGTTTGGCATAATCTGACATGCTTATGTGCTGAAATATTGCTGATGTATAATGATGTATATGATGCGGTGAATGTATATATTATGCATGATGTTGTGAATGTATGCAGTTGTGAATAGACTATTCGATGGCGTAGAGTGCGAGCATGTGTCTATTTTTGAGTGGTTGTTGATGTTGTATTGCTAGGTGATTAGCATGCGTAGTTTAGCCTTTGGGGCTGTAGCTGATTCCCATGGTGAGGAATTAGTGAGTTGTGAATTGTTGTTGATGTTTGCATACTAGATGATTAGTGTGCATAGTCTAGCCTTTGGGGCTGTAGCTAATTCCCATGGTGAGGAATTAGTGAGTGAGTCATTAGATCTCAATGAGTGGGACTAGTGAGCTCAGTAGCCGTATCTGGAGGGATCGGTGAGCTTGAACTATATGTTCGAGAATAGTCGGTACCGCATTTCATGGAGTCTCATTGCATAATGAATGCATGGCATAGCCTGTGGGGCTGTAGCTAATTCCCATTGTGAGGAATCAGTGAGTAAATCGTTGTGTTGTGTTGTTGGTGATGAATATGATGTTTGGACGGATATTGCCGTTGCTGAATGCGTAGTCTGGTTAGGGTGAATTGATGTATTATTTACTTAGCATTACATGTTGTTCTATAATGCTTATTATATTGATTGAGGAACTCACCCTTACAACCTATTTTTCAGGTAACGAGAAATGAGTCGAGTAGAAGCTAATGCTTGGAGTCTAGAGTAGTTCTTATGGGTCATGCTCTGATAGATGTAACATCGGGCGGGAATACTTTGATTATTATTGTGGTTGTTGTTAAACTAAATTACATGTGATGTTACATGTTTTGCATGATTGAGTTGATCCCTATCTGCTGCGTAACTGTGCAAATACTTTATATTTAAATTAAATAAAAGAGCATGACTGTTATATTGGTTGAATGGTGCAGAATGTTGTGTGACACCCTTGGTGCACTATTACTCTGATTATATGTTTATTATTTTAAATAATTTTTTGGGGTATTTTAGAAGGGTGTTACATTAGTGGTATCAGAGCATAGTCGGTCGTGTCGAGTCGTAATTATTCTGTTTTCCCTGTACGGGATAGGTGTTGAGTAACCTATCAGTACTTATTGTTTTAGTTTGTTTGGGTTTTCAGAATAGAGATGGCGGGAAGAGGTAGAGATGATGCTGCAATTGCTGAGGCTCTGGGTATGCTAGCTGGAGTGCTTGGAGGAAATCAGAATGTTATGGGAATGGGAGCTGCTCGTCAACTGAGTGAGTTCCAGAAGAACAATCCTCCAATGTTCAAAGGAGCATACGATCCAGATGGTGCTCAGAAGTGGTTGAAGGAGATTGAGAGAATCTTCAGAGTAACTGAGTGTGCTGATAACCAGAAGGTCAGGTTCGGTACACATATGCTGTCAGAAGAAGCTGATGATTGGTGGGTTGCTACCCGCACTGAGTTGGAATCTGCTGGGAATGCTGAGATTACTTGGGCTGTGTTCAGGGAGAGATTTCTGAGGAAGTATTTTCCAGAGGATGTCAGAGGGAAGAAAGAAATAGAATTCTTGGAATTGAAACAGGGTAACAGGACTGTTACTGAGTATGCTGCGAAGTTCACAGAGCTATCAAAGTACTATACTCCCTATAATGAGGCTGCTGGAGAATTTTCGAAGTGTGTGAAGTTTGAGAACGGGTTGCGTCCTGAGATCAAACAAGCTATTGGATATCAGAGGATTAGGGTGTTTTCTGACTTGGTTGACTGTTGCAGAATTTTTGAACAGGATTCCAAGGCTAGAGCAGAGAGCTATCAGCAGAGGGTTGATAGGAAGGGTAAGAATCAGATGGATCGTGGAAAACCGTATGCAGTTGGCAAAGGTTTTCAGAAGCAGAGTGGGATGAAGAGGCCCAGTGGGGGAGACTCTAGTGCTCCTGTTAAGTGTTATAGATGTGGTCGGGCTGGACATCGTGTTCATGAGTGTACCAGTGCTGAGATGAAGTGTTTCAAGTGTGGGAAAGGTGGTCACTTGGCTGCAGAGTGCCGATTGAAGACTGTAACTTGTTTCAACTGTGGAGAGTTGGGTCATATCAGTCCCCAGTGTCCTAAGCCGAAGAAGGAGAATCAGTCAGGAGGCAAGGTTTTTGCTCTATCAGGTTCTGAGACTTCTGCAGATGATCGTTTGATCAGAGGTACGTGTTATATTAATGGCTTTCCCCTTATAGCTATTATTGACACAGGTGCTACTCATTCTTTTATATCTGTGGATTGTGCTGTGAAGCTTAAGTTAGAGATATCTGAGATGCGTGGAAGTATGGTGATTGATACTCCTGCAAAGGGTTCAGTGACTACTACTTCGGTTTGTTGGAGTTGTCCTTTGAATATTTTTGGTAGAGATTTTGGAATAGACCTTGTGTGTCTTCCATTAGTGCAGATTGACGTTATCTTGGGTATGAACTGGTTGGTGTTTAACCGAGTTTATATCAACTGTTTTGATAAGACGGTGATATTTCCTGAGATTGAGGAAGGGCAGAGTCTGTTTCTATCAGCCAGGCAGGTGAATGAGGAAGTGGCAGATGGGGCAGAGTTGTTTATGCTGTTGGCAACTTTAGAGGCTAAAGATAAACTGGTGATTCGTGATCTAGCAGTGGTGTGTGACTTTCCTGATGTGTTTCCGGAAGAAGTGAATGAGTTACCGCCAGAGCGTGAAGTTGAGTTCTCGATTGAATTGGTACCTGGTACTAGACCGATATCGATGGCTCCGTATCGTATGTCTGCTGTTGAGTTAGCTGAATTGAAAAGTCAGTTGGAAGATTTGTTGGATAAGAAATTTATTCGTCCGAGTGTGTCACCGTGGGGTGCACCAGTGTTGTTGGTTAAGAAGAAAGAAGGTACTATGAGGTTGTGTGTGGACTACAGGCAACTGAATAAAGTGACGATCAAGAATCGGTATCCCTTGCCGAGGATTGATGATTTGATGGACCAGTTGGTTGGTGCAAGTGTATTCAGCAAGATAGATTTGAGATCTGGGTATCATCAGATACGAGTAAAAACTGAAGATATTCAGAAAACTGCTTTCAGAACGAGGTATGGACATTATGAGTATTCTGTAATGCCTTTTGGGGTGACTAATGCGCCTGGAGTATTTATGGAGTACATGAATAGGATTTTCCATCCGTACGTGGATCAGTTTGTTGTGGTGTTTATTGATGACATTCTGGTGTATTCGAAATCTGAAGAAGAGCATGCTGAGCATTTGAGGGTGGTTTTAGGAGTTCTACGGGAAAAGAAGCTATTTGCTAAACTCTCTAAGTGTGAATTTTGGTTAGAAGAAGTGAGTTTTCTTGGTCATGTGATTTCCAGAGGTGGAGTTGCTGTTGATCCTTCTAAGATAGAAGCGGTATCTAAGTGGGAAGCTCCTAAGTCTGTTGCTGAGATTCGAAGTTTCCTTGGTTTGGCTGGTTACTATAGGAAGTTTATTGAGGGATTTTCTAAGTTGGCGTTACCGTTGACGATGTTGACTAGAAAGGGACAAGCATTTGTTTGGGACTCAAAATGTGAAGAAGGTTTCCAAGAGTTAAAGAGAAGGTTGACTACTGCTCCTATTTTGATATTACCGAGTTCGTCGGAATTATTTGAGGTTTATTGTGATGCTTCATTGTTGGGTTTAGGTGGTGTGTTGATGCAGAATAAGCAGGTTATAGCTTATGCTTCGAGACAGCTGAGGGTTCATGAGAGGAACTATCCGACGCATGATTTAGAGTTGGCAGCTGTGGTATTTGTTCTGAAGTTGTGGAGGCATTATTTGTACGGGTCGAGATTTGAGGTTTTCAGTGACCATAAGAGTTTAAAGTATTTGTTTGATCAGAAAGAGCTGAATATGAGACAGAGGAGATGGTTAGAGTTTCTGAAGGATTATGACTTTGGTTTGAATTACCATTCGGGTAAAGCAAATGTAGTGGCTGATGCGTTGAGTCGGAAGTCATTACATATGTCTATGTTAATGGTTAAGGAATTGGATTTGATTGAGCAGTTTAGAGACTTGAGTTTGGTGTGTGAGAGTACTCACAATAGTGTTAGATTGGGAATGTTGAAATTAACAAGTGGTATTCTGGAGGAGATCAGAGAGGGTCAGAAATCTGATATGCTTTTGGTTGATAAGTTGACTTTAGTGAATCAAGGCCAAGGTGGTGAATTCAGAGTTGATGAGAATGGTGTTTTGAAATTTGGTAGTCGGGTGTGTATTCCGGACGTTACTGAGCTTAAGAAGAGTATCCTTGAGGAAGGACATCGTAGTGGCTTAAGTATTCATCCTGGAGCTACGAAGATGTATCATGATTTGAAGAAGTTATTTTGGTGGCCGGGAATGAAAAGAGAAATTGCGAGTTTTGTTTATTCTTGTTTGACTTGTCAGAAGTCAAAGATTGAGCATCAGAGGCCGTCTGGACTAATGCAACCGTTGGCTATTCCAGAGTGGAAGTGGGACAGTATCAGTATGGATTTTGTTTCTGGTTTACCAAGGACAAGTAAGAATTTTGAGGCTATTTGGGTGATTGTTGATAGATTGACGAAGTCGGCTCATTTCATTCCGATCAGAATGGATTATCCGTTAGAGAGGCTAGCTGAGTTGTATATTGAGAAGATTGTAAGTTTGCATGGTATTCCGTCGAGTATTGTTTCGGACAGAGATCCTAGATTTACATCGAAGTTCTGGGAGGGTTTGCAGAAGGCTTTGGGAACTAAGCTGAGATTGAGTTCTGCATATCATCCGCAGACTGATGGTCAGACTGAAAGGACGATTCAGTCGTTAGAAGATCTTTTGAGAGCTTGTGTTTTGGAAAAAGGAGGCGCGTGGGATTGTTACTTGCCTTTGATTGAGTTTACCTACAACAATAGTTTTCATTCGAGCATTGGTATGGCACCGTTTGAAGCTTTGTATGGTAGGAGATGTCGGACACCTTTATGTTGGTATGAGTCCGGTGAGAGTGCTGTGGTTGGACCGGAGATTGTTCAACAAACTACGGAAAAGATTAAGATGATTCAGGATAAGATGAGAATTGCTCAGAGTCGTCAGAAGAGTTATCATGATAAGAGGAGGAAGTCACTTGAGTTCCAAGAGGGAGATCATGTGTTTCTTCGTGTTACTCCGATAACTGGTGTTGGTCGAGCCTTGAAGTCGAAGAAGTTGACACCTCGATTCATTGGTCCTTATCAGATTTTGGAACGGATAGGGGAGGTGGCCTATCGTATCGCTTTACCGCCGTCGCTTGCAAATTTGCATGAGGTTTTTCATGTGTCTCAGTTGAGGAGATACATTCATGATCCGTCGCATGTAGTCCAAATAGATGATGTACAGGTGAGAGATAACCTGACTGTTGAAACATCACCTATGAGGATCGAGGATCGAGAGTTGAAGCAGTTGCGGGGTAAAGAGATTGCCTTGGTGAAGGTAGCTTGGGGAGGACCAGCAGGTGGCAATGTGACTTGGGAACTGGAGAGCAAGATGAAGGAGTCTTATCCAGAGTTGTTCGCTTGAGGTATGTTTTCGAGGACGAAAACTCTTTTAGTGGGGGAGAGTTGTAACACCCCGATAATAATAAAATAATTATTTAAATTGAGTTAATAATGTAATTATTAATTTAATTGAATAATTAGAAATTTTATTATTATTATTTTTGGATTATTATTATTTTGGGAAAATATATATATGTTGGAATAAGGAAAAGTTCTCATTTGGAAAAGCATTTCACGTGAAAACAGAACAGAGAAGCATCGTGAAAAGGGAAAAGGGCAGAGAAGAGGAGCTGGAGAGCAAAGGTTGGAGAACGAAAGCTTGAAGCTCAAAGATTCTGCCGGATTGTTAAGGTAAAGGGGGTTTATCGTCGATTAATGGGTATTTTGGGATAATATGTCATGGGTAGTGATAAGCCGTTAATTTGACCCTAATTGGGATTTGTAAATGTTGAAATGTTGTTGGATGAACTGTGCTGAAAGTTGGAATTAAATCGGTATTTGTGTGAGTAATGTTTTCCCGATCGTATGGCTTTTTACGGAATCGGATTCGGAGGTCCGGAAGTCCTCCAATGGCGGAAAATGCGGAGAATTCTGCATTCTGCCTTGAGTTAGCGCAGGAACAGCTTCTGTCTTGCGTTAACCGGTTAACCCAGGGTGTTAACCGGTTAACACTGTTGTGATTTCTGATATATGGCTGTTTGTGCTGCGTTAACCGGTTAACCCAGGGCGTTAACCGGTTAACACTGTTAAATTTTGAGACAGAAGGCGTGTTGTGCTGCGTTAACCGGTTAACCCAGGGCGTTAACCGGTTAACGCTGTAGCAGAATGGAAAAATTGTTGTTTTAATTGTTGTGTACCTATGTGAGGGTTGGCCTATGTTGCCTATGGTGTAATAGGGATTAATTCCCGCTGTTTTGAGCAGGAGATGTAATATTAGAATGTACTAATATTGTAGTGGTTGTTTGGCATAATCTGACATGCTTATGTGCTGAAATATTGCTGATGTATAATGATGTATATGATGCGGTGAATGTATATATTATGCATGATGTTGTGAATGTATGCAGTTGTGAATAGACTATTCGATGGCGTAGAGTGCGAGCATGTGTCTATTTTTGAGTGGTTGTTGATGTTGTATTGCTAGGTGATTAGCATGCGTAGTTTAGCCTTTGGGGCTGTAGCTGATTCCCATGGTGAGGAATTAGTGAGTTGTGAATTGTTGTTGATGTTTGCATACTAGATGATTAGTGTGCATAGTCTAGCCTTTGGGGCTGTAGCTAATTCCCATGGTGAGGAATTAGTGAGTGAGTCATTAGATCTCAATGAGTGGGACTAGTGAGCTCAGTAGCCGTATCTGGAGGGATCGGTGAGCTTGAACTATATGTTCGAGAATAGTCGGTACCGCATTTCATGGAGTCTCATTGCATAATGAATGCATGGCATAGCCTGTGGGGCTGTAGCTAATTCCCATTGTGAGGAATCAGTGAGTAAATCGTTGTGTTGTGTTGTTGGTGATGAATATGATGTTTGGACGGATATTGCCGTTGCTGAATGCGTAGTCTGGTTAGGGTGAATTGATGTATTATTTACTTAGCATTACATGTTGTTCTATAATGCTTATTATATTGATTGAGGAACTCACCCTTACAACCTATTTTTCAGGTAACGAGAAATGAGTCGAGTAGAAGCTAATGCTTGGAGTCTAGAGTAGTTCTTATGGGTCATGCTCTGATAGATGTAACATCGGGCGGGAATACTTTGATTATTATTGTGGTTGTTGTTAAACTAAATTACATGTGATGTTACATGTTTTGCATGATTGAGTTGATCCCTATCTGCTGCGTAACTGTGCAAATACTTTATATTTAAATTAAATAAAAGAGCATGACTGTTATATTGGTTGAATGGTGCAGAATGTTGTGTGACACCCTTGGTGCACTATTACTCTGATTATATGTTTATTATTTTAAATAATTTTTTGGGGTATTTTAGAAGGGTGTTACACCTAGGATGCTTTGGGTGCCTAATACCTTTCCATTGTATAACCAACCCCCTTACCCAGATCTCTGACATTTTTACTAGTTTTTGATTCGATAAAACTTTTAGGTTTTTGTTCGCTTTCTAACCATTCCTTTGGATAAATAGAAGTGCGGTGGCGACTCGACTTGTATGATTTACCTTGGATTTAGTCAATATCTCTAATGGTAACGAATACCCTGCTACAGAAAAGTGGCGACTCTGCTCGGGATGATAATTTGCCTAGTGGGTTTTGCCTACTTTTCATATTTGTTGTATTGTATATTTTTCTTTGTGTGACATATTTTTGTGCAATTTGGGATTACTGTATTGTATGTAATGATTGAATTGTTTGAATATTAATTCCTTGTATGCTTGGTGATCTTTGTGAGATGAGTTCTATACCCGAACTCGAGTGCACTTAGGATAGGAGAATGGCGTAGTCTTGTCGACTTGTGTGGAGTTATTCCTTAGCAAGTTGACTTGCAAGTCCATTCACTTGGTGGAGGTTATGTTGGGATCAATAATGTCACACAAGTAAGTTGTGGTTAGACATTACTCTTTCCAATATAGACCTTAGAAGCCAAGGACCTTAGTTTACCAAGCCCATCTTGGTCTATTCTTAGGATGTAGTGCGAAAGTCGTTCAAGTGTAAGATTTGATACGATTGTTACGCGATACTACACTCATAAGAGTCTCTCTTGAGAATATTTTCGGAATACGAGTAGTCGTTTCTCTAATAATATCTGAAAGATGGGATGATTACTATGGGAACCTCTTGTAGAACATGTTTGGCAGGTTTAAACCCTAGTACACTCCCTTTTGGGTGGTTCTTAACCTAAACTCCATGCCCGTGACTTGCAACAAACCCTTGATTCATGGTTGATTCGTTCAAGTATCCTTAATATCAATGGAACTTGGGTGTTGATAAGGTGTAAACCATAATCCACCAAAATGGATGGTTGATATTAAGGATAACATGATCCATCCCATGACCTTTGTTTGGTGTGCTTTGCTTGATCCTTGAGTGTGATTGTTGCATTCATGCATTCATGCACCCATTTGCATCCATATCATCAATAAATAAGAAAATTTTCAAGGAACTTAAGGGGTTTATTTGCAAAATTTTCAGACATGGAAAGACAAAGAAGGAATACAAAGAAGTACAGCTTCAGGCAACCAAATTTGAAAGATTTAAGGAATCTGACATCCTATGTATTAGATCCTTTGGGTTTCAAGGCTCGTTTTGGGAAGCTTCTTCCTCTTCTGACTACTCAGGTGGATGAAGGATTGATGAGTGTATTGGTGCAATTTTACGATCCTTTGTACTGTTGCTTCACGTTTCCGGATTTTCAGCTTTTGCCTACACTTGAAGAGTATGCTTATCTTGTGGGTATACCTGTTCTGGATCAGTTGCCGTTCAGTGGCTTGGAAAGGGTTCCCACTTCTCAAGAGATAGCAGACATGTTACACATAGATGAATCTCTGGTTGGTGCTCATATGACTACCAAAGGTGGAATTCAAGGTCTCCCTTCTGAGTTCCTCATTGCTCAAGCTACTATATATGGGAAGGCCATGAGTGAGGACGCCTTTGAGGCCATATTTGTACTTCTCATCTATGGATTGGTATTGTTCCCCAACATCGATAAGTTTATTGATGTGAACGCTATTAGGATCTTCTCTACTCTTAATCCCATTCTGACTATGTTGGGCGATACCTACTTCTCTTTGCATATGAGGAATGCAAAGGGTGGTGGCGCCATTATGTGTTGTTTGCCTCTGTTGTATAAGTGGTTTATTTCTCACTTACCTCAGACGGTCGCTTTCAAGGAGAACAAGGAATGTCTACGGTGGTCCACGAGACTTATGCCTCTCACTAATGATGATATCTCTTGGTATAACCGTGTGTATGATGGTGTGCAGATTATTGACTCTTGTGGCGAATTCTCCAATGTACCTCTTCTTGGTACATGTGGTGGGATTAACTACAATCCTGTTTTGGCACGTCGTCAGCTTGGGTTCCTCTTAAAGGATAAACCCAATAACATTCTGTTAGAGGGTGTATTCTTTTAGGATGATAAAGATCCCCAAGGCTTGAAAGCTAGGATGGTCCGCGCTTGGCGCAAGATTCATAGGAAAGGAAGGAAAGAGTTGGGTCCTAAGAATTGCATCGCTTTGGAGCCTTACACTGTTTGGGTTAGGAAGAGGGCGTCTGAGTATCTCATGCCTTACGAGTATCCGAGACCTACACGTATGATTATGGCTGGGCCTTCAACCCTCCCTAATCAAGGAGTAGAGGAGTTGAGAGACGAAGACCGTTCACGTGCCTGGATCCGTGAACGTGAAGAGTTGCTTCAGCAGATTAAGGAGAAGGATGCGTTGATTGAGTTTCTTGAGCATCGGGTTATTGATGACCCTGATGATGTATGGACTTCTCTACTTCCTCAGTCTTCTAAGTTCTGGAAGAGGAAGTATGATCGACTCGCCAAAGAGAAGGCCGATATGGAGGCAGCCTACGAGAGGGAGGTGAAGAGGCTTCGTGCATCTTACCTTCCTGTGTCCCGAGCTTTAGATGATTGTTTCTAGGGATCCATAAGACGATTATTTTCCTTTTCTCTTATATATGATTGACGATGCTGCACTTCTTTTCCCTGATATTATTTGATCAGATATTTCCATATGTGATAAAATGCTTAATATTTCCAGAATTTGCAAATAAAACTCTAAAGTTCTTTTGAAATAAAAAAAAACAAATCATATGCACAAGCATTGCATGCATCATATGCATAAGCAGGTTTTGTTTCCGATCCCTTGCCCTGTGGTCTAACTCTGTGTCCTTCATTTATTTTGAAGACAAGCTGACTCACCGGTACTACACTAGAGCCAACATTTCAAGACTGATGGATCACTTAGAGCAAGAGAACCGCGAGCTGAAAGAGGAAGTGGCCAGATTGACTGCCCTAATGGAGTCACTCATGGCTGCCCAGAGCCAGTCTTCTCCGACACCTTCAACTCCTCCCCAGAGGACAGTTATCTTCGAGATTGTCTCCTCTACTGTGCCCGCTGCCAGTGTACACTTTGTTCCAACAGCCATGCCAACCGGGTTCCCGTGGGGGATGCCTCCCAATTTCATGCCTGAGGATCCTGTTTCTACCTTTGCTTCTCTGCCGGCATCTAGCCCGGTCCTTGTCGTTCCTCCTCCTGTCGTGCATACTTTGCCCAGGATAGACGACACCATCTATCATTCTGAGCCGTCTGAGGGTCCAGATGTTTATGAGAAGATGGATGCTATGAACGATCAATTTCTTGAGCTTCGCAAGGAATTGAAAACTCTCAGAGGGAAGGATCTTTTCGGAAAGTCTGCTGCCGAACTCTGCTTGGTTCCAAATGTGAAGATCCCTGTGAAATTCAAGGTCCCTGATTTTGAAAAGTACAAAGGAAATATTTGTCCTCTCAGCCACCCGGTCATGTATGCCAGGAAGATGTCGGCTCAAACCGATAATGACCAACTACTCATCCACTACTTTCAGGACAGTCTGTTCGGTGCCGCTTTGCGTTGGTACATGGGTTTAGACAGCGCGAACATCCGATCCTTCAATGATCTCGGCGAAGCCTTCGTCAAGCAGTACAAGTACAACGTGGATATGGCTCCCGATAGAGATCAATTGAGAGCCATGTCCCAGAAGGATAAAGAAACATTTAAGGAGTACGCCCAGAGGTAGCGAGAGTTGGTAGCACAGATCGTGCCTCCGCTAGAAGAGAAAGAGATGACTAAGATCTTTTTGAAGACTTTAAGTTCTTTTTATTATGAGCGGATGATTGCTAGTGCTCCTTCTGACTTCACCGAGATGGTGAATATGGGGATGCGTCTAGAAGAAGGGGTCCGTGAAGGATGGTTAACCAGAGAAGAAGGCTCTTCTGCCAAACGTTATGGGGCGTTTGCAAAGAAGAAAGATGGAGAGGCACATGCTGTGATCTCCCATGAGAAACCAAGAAGACCCTCTGTGAGGAGGAAGACTGTGCGTCCCGCTAGTAACCAGCACCAGGTGGCTCATATAACACCTGTTTTCAGAGACAATCAACAGTATGAGCAACATAGTAACAATCAGCAACCACATCCGCAATATCAGCAACAACAGCACCGACCGCAGCAGCAGGCCTACCAGCCTCGAAACAGTAATCAAACTATCACGAGTTACGAGAGGAAAAGGGTCACCTTCGATCCTATTCCTATGACGTACGCAGAGTTATATCCCTCTTTGATAGAAAGGAAGCTGATTACTCCGAGAGACCCATCGGCTATACCTGCTAACCCCCAGTGGTGGTATAAGCCTGAGTTACATTGTGTTTACCATTCTGGTGCTCCCGGCCATGACGTGGAGAATTGTTACCCTTTGAATACCAAGGTTCAAGACCTTGTGAGGTGTGGTATTTTATGTTTTGAGGACGTAGGCCCTAATGTGAAGAAGAACCCATTGCCCGAACATGGGAAATCTGCCAACATGGTCCAGGGTTGCCCTGGAAAATACAAGGTCAAATATGTCAGTCATATTCAACAGTCTCTGGTCCAGATGCATCGTTTGTTGTGTGACTACAGTCATTATGAGCATGACCATGATAGATGCCGAGTCTGCTCTGTTAACCGGTTGGGTTGTTGCCAGGTGCGCAAGGATGTTCAGGAAATGCTGGACGAAGGAGTCATTGAGATCCTTTAAAACAGGAATGTTGATGAAAATGAGCCTGAGGTCAATGTGATCTCCCCAGTGTTCCGGATACCCGAGCCTGTTATCATCAAGTACAATGGTAGCAAGTAGAAGGCTTCTCCCGCTCTGATCATTAAGCCTGCTGGTCCTGTGCCTTACTCTTCTGAAAAGGCAGTTCCCTATCGCTACAACACCGTAGCAGTAGAGAATGGGAAAGAGGTGTCCTTGCCCTCTTCTTCTGTTGTGAATATTGCCGATAATAACGGTTTGACCCGTAGTGGCCGTGTATTTTCAGCACCGCCGAAGCCTCAAATTAATGCTGATTTTGTTGAACGCCCGATCGGGAACGCTGTGAATTCTCCGAATCCAGCACTTGCTGTTAAGCCCTCCTCCGTATTGAAAACTCCTACTTCTGTTGGCCCTAGCGACAGTGTGAAAGAAGACTGTGATGAGATGCTGAGACTCATCAAAAGGAGCGAGTACAATGTTGTAGACCAACTTCTACAAACGCCATCCAAAATATCTGTGTTATCCTTACTCTTAAATTCAGAACCACACCGAGAGGCTCTGCAGAAGGTGTTGGATGTGGCATATGTAGATCACGATGTCACTTTGGAGCAATTCAATAGCATTGTTGCAAACATTACTGCTTGCAACAACCTGAGCTTTTGTGACTCTGATCTCCCTGAGGAGGGAAGAGATCACAACTTGGCTTTACACATATCTATGAATTGCAAAGACGATGCCATGTCCAATGTGCTGGTGGACACCGGTTCATCATTGAACGTATTGCCAAAGTCCACTCTCTCAAAGCTATCATATCAAGGGCCTCCCATGAGGCAGAGTGGAGTAGTTGTGAAGGCTTTCGATGGGTCTCGCAAAACTGTGATTGGGGAAGTTGATCTCCCAATCAAGATTGGACCAAGTGATTTCCAAATTACCTTTCAGGTTATGGACATTCACCCATCGTATAGTTGTCTCTTAGGCACACCATGGATTCACGAGGCAGGCGCCGTGACGTCCATCCTACACCAGACATTGAAATTCGTGAAAAACAAGAAGTCGGTGGTGGTAGGGGGAGAAAGGGCCCTCCTGGTTAGCCATTTGTCTTCCTTCTCTTATATAGATGCTGAGGTTGAAATTGGAACTCCTTTCCAAGCTTTATCTATAGTTGAGCCTATTGAGAAGAGAACTCCTTCATTTGCAACCACTGGTTTAGGAAAAATGATTGAGTTAGAAGACAACGAGTCCCGGGCTGGCATAGGCTTTTCTTCTGGTACTTTCAACAAGCAAGGGTTATTCAAGAGTGGAGGTTTCATCCACACTGGTCTAGATGAGGAGGAGGCTGCCGTTTTAGAAGAAGATACAAAGGATTCTGGCAACTTCATCATCCCTGGTGGGGTCTGCAACAATTGGGTCGCTGTGGATATTCCAACAGTGGTTCATAAGTCAACGTAATAATCACTTTGTTTAAAAACCCTTCTCCCATGCCAAAAGGAGGAGTGATGACATTGTTGGCGCATAAGTACAATGATATTTTCATTCAATAAATTCATGTTAAATGTTTGTTTTTCCCATTTATTTTCCCTTTTTGTTTTTGCATGAAATTGGTGATCACATAAAACCCTAAAAATAAGAATAAAATCAATCTTTTCATCTGCATAATGATTTGCCTTGTTTGAATTCTAAATCTTTTCATATCCAAAATCATTATGCAGGTTGATTTCTAAACCCATTGAACATAATGACCCAACACCATCTCCCAATTTTGAATTCCCTGTATTTGAGGCAGAGGAAGATGATGTTGAAGAGATTCCTGATGAGATCACCCAGCTACTTGAGCATGAAGAGAAGATCATTCAGCCGCATCTCGAGAATCTGGAAATAGTCAACTTGGGGTCTGAAGATTGTGTGCGAGAGGTAAAGATTGGGGCACTTCTGGAAGAATCTGTTAAGAAGGGGTTGATTAAGTTGCTACGAGAATATGTCGACGTCTTTGCTTGGTCGTATGAAGACATGTCTGGTCTAGATACTGATATTGTGCAATATTTCTTACCTTTGAAGCCTGAGTGCGTGCCTGTAAAGCAGAAGCTCAGAAGAACTCATCCTGATATGGCAGTGAAGATCAAAGAGGAAGTTCAGAAGCAAATTGATGCGGGGTTTCTGGTGACTCCTACGTATCCTTAATGGGTGGCCAATATTGTGCCCGTGCCTAAGAAAGATGGAAAAGTCTGGATGTGTGTGGACTATAGAGACTTGAATAAAGCTAGTCCGAAAGATGATTTCCCTCTACCACATATTGATATGTTGGTAGACAATACAACTAAATTCAAAGTCTTCTCGTTTATGGATGGATTTTCCGGATATAATCAGATTAAAATGGCACCCGAGGATATGGAGAAGACAACATTCATCACACCTTGGGGAACATTCTGTTATCGAGTGATGCCTTTCGGTTTGAAGAACGTCGGAGCCACGTATCAACGAGCTTGTTCCATGACATGATGCACAAGGAGATTGAGGTATATGTTGACGATATGATTGCTAAGTCAAGAACGGAAGTTGAACATGTAGAGCATTTGTTGAAGCTTTTCCAGCGTTTGAGGAAATATAAGCTTCGTCTGAATCCCAACAAGTGTACATTTGGAGTCCGTTCTAGCAAGCTATTGGGCTTCATTGTTAGTGAAAGAGGTATTGAGGTTGATCCTGCAAAGGTCAAAGCAATACAAGAGATGCCTGCGCCCAAAACTGAGAAGCAAGTCCGAGGTTTTCTTGGCCGCTTGAATTATATCTCCAGATTCATATCCCACATGATTGCCACATGTGCGCCTATATTCAATCTCCTCCGGAAGGATCAGTCCCATGATTGGACCGAGGATTGCCAGAAAGCTTTCGACAGTATTAAAGAATATTTGTCTGAGCCTCTGATTTTGTCTCCGCCTGTAGAGGGAAGACCTTTGATCATGTATCTGACTGTTCTTGAAGACTCGATGGGTTGTGTCCTTGGTCAGCAAGACGAATCAGGGAAGAAGGAGTATGCTATTTACTACCTGAGTAAGAAGTTCATTGATTATGAGTCTCGATACTCAATGCTTGAAAATACATGTTGTGCTTTGGCTCGGGCTGCTAAGTGCTTACGCCAGTATATGATAAATCATACGACTTGGTTGATATCCAGAATTGATCCAATCAAGTACATCTTCGAGAAGCCTGCTTTAACAGGGAGAATTTCCCGTTGGCAGATGTTGTTATCTGAGTATGATATTGAGTATCGAGCTCAGAATGCTATTAAAGGTAGTATCTTGGCTGACCATTTGGCACATCAGCCTATTGAAGATTATCAGTCAGTTCAGTATGACTTCCCGAATGAGGAAATTATGTATTTGAAAGTAAAAGATTGCGATGAGCCTACACTTGATGAAGGGCCAGAGTCTGGTTCCAGATGGAGTATGGTGTTTGATGGCGCTGTAAATCAGTATGGAAATGGGATTGGGGCCGTGATTATTACTCCTCAGGGCGCGCATATTCCTTTTACAGCAAGGCTAACTTTCAAATGCACGAATAATATGATTGAGTATGAGGTCTGTATTATAGGATTGGAGGAATGTATTGATCTAAGGATCAAGCATCTTGATGTATATGGTGATTCGGCCCTCGTTGTTAATCAGATTAAGGGTGAATGGGAAACGAATCAGCCTGGCCTCATTCTATACAGAGATTATGCGAGGAGGATTTCAACGTTCTTTACTGAGGTTGACTTCCATCATATTTCTCGAGATGAGAATCGGATGGCAGATGCTCTTGCTACGCTTGCTTCAATGATTGTGGTTAAATTGTGGAATGAAGTCCCCAATATCACCGTGATGCGCTTGGACAGACCAGCTCATGTATTTGCAGTAGAAGAAGTAAAAGATGATAAGCCGTGGTATTATGATATCAAGTGTTTCCTTCAGAACCAGATTTACCCTCCTGGGGCATCTGTAAAAGATAGGAAGACTTTGAGGAGATTGTCAGGCAGTTTCTACCTTAATGGCGAAGTGCTTTACAAAAGAAATTTTGACATGGTTCTGCTCAGATGCGTGGATAAACACGAAGCAGTCCTGTTGATGACTGAGGTCCATGAGGGTTCATTTGGTACTCATTCCAATGGACATGCCATGGCTAGAAAGATGTTGAGAGCAGGCTACTATTGGCTGGCAATGGAGTCTGACTGTTGCAAGTATGTGAAGAAATGCCATAAGTGTCAGATTTACGCGGATAAGATTCATGTTCCCCCGACACTTTTGAATGTGATCTCATCACCATGGCCTTTCTCCATGTGGGGATTTGACATGATTGGCATGATAGAGCCGAAAGCGTCCAATGGACACAGATTTATTCTTGTAGCAATTGATTACTTCACCAAGTGGGTTGAAGCGGCGTCGTATGCAAATGTGACCAGGCAGGTGGTCGTGAAGTTTATCAAGAATCAACTCATATGTCGATTAGTGTGCCAGATAAGATCATTACTGATAATGGATCTAACTTGAACAACAAAATGATGAAAGAGCTGTGTAGCGAGTTCAAGATTTCACATCATAATTCTTCTCCTTACAGACCCAAGATGAATGGGGCTGTTGAAGCTGCTAATAAGAACATTAAGAAAATTATCCAGAAGATGGTTGTTACGTACAGTGATTGGCATGAGATGTTGCCATTCGCTTTGCATGGCTATCGTACATCTGTCCGCACTTCAACAGGGGAAACCCCTTTCTCTCTTGTTTATGGCATGGAGGTTGTACTCCCAGTAGAGGTGGAGATCCCATCAATGAGAGTCTTGATGGAGGCCAAGTTGACTGATGCTGAATGGGTTCAGAGTCGTTATGACCAGCTAAACTTGATTGAAGAGAAGAGATTGACTGCCATGTGCCATGGTCAGTTATATCAGCAGAGAATGAAGAAAGCTTTTGATAAGAAGGTCAAGCCTCGTGTGTTCCGAGAAGGTGACCTTGTGCTCAAGAAAGTCTTGTCTTTCGCGCCCGATTCCAGGGGCAAGTGGACTCCAAACTATGATGGTCCATATGTTGTTAAGAGAGCCTTTTCAGGCGGTGCTTTGATACTTTCAACTATAGATGGGGAGGATTTCACTCGTCCTGTGAATTCAGATGCAGTCAAGAAATACTTCGCCTAAAAATAATAAAAATTGAATAGCTCGCTAAGTTGAAAACCCGAAAGGGCGGCTTAGGCAAAAATGAGCGTCTCGGTGGATTGAAAACCCGAAAGGGTGATCCAGGCAAAAGTTAGAGACACAAAAAATATATAATAATGATATATGTATCCTGCTAGATTGAGTACCTCATCCTAGGGCAATCTACGCAAAAATTAGGGATTTGGCAAGTAACTGCATCTTGACAAGACTTTGTTCTACAACTGTCGTCCGTCAGAGATCCTTGCTCATTATCAGCCAAAGCTTCAAATACATCGGATTCAGAATTGGTAGAGAAATGGTCATTATGTTCAATGTAGCCCTTTTCCAATATATATCACCAATTTCAAATTTGTAAAGATCTATGGAGTCTTGCCATTCGCAGACTACCATTCTATCAAATAAATTTGAGCCTTTTATCCAATTATTGGCGCTCTTATCTGTTTCTATTCAACAAATGTTTTGCATGTTTTGATTAAGAAAATATCATTGTGTTAAACGATCAAATTTTTTATAATTTGTTTTTAAACAAAGTGAACATTCACAATGACGAAAGGATACTTAGGATATCCTCAATGCTCTCCCAAGGGTGGTACGATCCCCAACAGGGTAAGATTTTTGTCCATGTTCCTGGCATGACTGTATCTCCTCCCTCCGGAACCCCTTGTGGTTTATCCTACCAAGTGGATTTCTTGTTGAGAGTCACCTCTCTTCCCTTCAGCAGAGTAGCAATCTTTCTTCCTCAGCAGCTTGGATCTCTTTGGGCAAGAGCGGTATTTGGTGGTTGATCCCGATAAATCCTTTATCTCCTCGGATAGGTTCCCCAATAGAGTTGTTGGTGTGGTGGACCTTGTCTGTGATAACTCTCGTCCCCAGCTGGAATGATTGATGATTCATCCCTTGCAGAGTTCTTTGCTTCCTGGTATCTCTGATCCCCAGCAGATTGGATACTCTCCGGTGAACTTGGCTTTCTCTCTTGAGATGTAGTACCGGGTGGTTGATTCCTGGACCTGGTTGTGTTAGATATGTCTGTCTGTCAGCATACATCATACATAAACCACACGCATACATGCATAATTATAACATTCAGATATTCATGTTGCATTCTTTGCCATATATCGTTGTTTGATGTCTCCTGCTATTTGGTGATATACTTCCCCGAGCAGATGTGTGTGTTTGATCTCTCCATATAGAGTCAGCTCCATAAGCAGAAAGCGTCTATCCTTTCTTCCATATTCCCCACCGGGTTATATCCTCGTGGATGTTGATTGTTTTTGTTCCTTCCCGACACATATATTGGGATGGTTTTCCCCATTGAGTTATATCCTCACCGGGACAAGTCTTGATTTGGTGCGCCTATCTAGTTTGATCCTAGATCGGTCTCTTGACACTCTTTTCCTGTTTCCCCGTGGTAAATGAATAATTGCTCAATAATTAGTAATTATTATCCCCGGTGGAGTCTGTGTTTCTCTACCCTCATACCGGTAGTTGTAAACCCTATTTCTTCCCTTTTTGCAGAGTAACTATTTTTGCTCATCTTTAATTGGTGACAGTTATCTTCATCCAATATTCGGTGATGATATCCCCTCATCTGCTTGGATAATTGCCCTGATTACGCAATTTATCCCCAGCGGGTCATCTCTCGTCTACCTTGTTGTTGTTGGTAACGATTGTTTCTCCCCTGAATTGGTCATCATTATATACCTAGTTTCGGTATCCCGATGCCTTTTCTTTTCGGTCGATTTATCCTTTATTAACCCAGTAACCGGTTGTGGATAATCGTCCATGCGACTATATTATCTACGTTCTGACGGTAATAGATAATATATCTCATGCACTCTCGGGTCTGAAGCCTTTTGTTCTTCCCTAGTTGAGTAAGATTCGTATCCCCTTTGTGGAGTCGAATATCCATCCTGTAATCGAGTTTGCTTTTAGCCCTCTTTTGAATGATGAGTGTTTTGGGAATATTCCCCAATTCACGCCTTGGTTGGTCACCTATTATATGCCCAGTAACCGGTATCCCTGGTGTTCCTTCCTCTCTGCTCCCTATTATGACTTTTTGTCTCCTGTGGAGTCAGAATCCCTGAGTTGAAGTATACCTTTTAGGTTTTCCTCAGACGTTTTGAAGTTTTGATATCTCTCACCCTTATACCGGTCTTGGATATTCATCTCTTCCTGAGCATGTTGTATCTCTCACCCTCATACCTGGCGTTCAGATCACATGTCTCCTTGAGCTTATTACCCAGTAGCCGGTAATACCTCGTCCCGCTGCTTCCCCAGGAGTGTCCTTGTGGACATCCCCCAGCGAAGTCCTTTAGTGGATTGTTTTCATCCAGATTTTATCCGAAGTATCCGCTGTGGATAGTTTTTTGCTGTATTGGCATATTCCCCAATACATGCATCTTCGAGTCAGCTTGAGTCTTTCCATTAGATCTTTTCCCTTTGGAATTCTGTTCCCCACGCTTTGAGTCGTGACCTGCTCGCACATTTTTATCCCTTTTCTATCCCCAGGAGAGTCCCCAGGGTCTTGGTCCCATGGAGTGAATTGCTCATATGAATTATCATTGGCTTCTGATTTCTTTGCTTTTGTGGACACATATCTCCACAGAGTGCTACCATTTTTCATACCTACATTTGCATCATGAGGTCTCTTAGGGACCAAAATTCGTCTCTTTGTTATTATTTAAGCCCATTCTACCCCGTCGAGACAAAGATTTTAACCTTCACTTTTCCGGCTAGAATGACCTTAAATAGGGGCATCTGTAAGACCCCAATTTTGACCCTAAGATCCCTCATGGCATCATAACATTGCATTTGCATTGCCTCAAGGATCTTTAGCATATTGGTTCCCTTTGCCTTTGGGTGGGACTCCTTGTGATTGGTTTGAGATCACCAAGCATGCTTGAATTATACATCATTGTTTCTCTTACTTTTGTTTACTAACCAAAATCACAAAAATGTGTCAATAACATCTTTTGTTTGAAGCTTGAGTATCATCCAAGACACTTTGTGGGTTCTATTTAGATGATCAGTCAACACAAGGGAATGGCTTGAGATACTTCCAACAGGTTCAAATGGGGTCTATTCGTCAGTCAAAACGTTAATCTTGAAGGAGCAAAAGTTTGTTCATGAGCTGTCATGCTCGCTAGGCGAGCAGAATGGGTCGCCTAGCGAGTCCCAAGAAAAGCCACCAGAATCACCTACGCTCAGAGCAATTTCTTGAACTGTCATGCTCGCTAGGCGAAGCCCACGTGTTTAAAAAAAAAACGAGAAAAAAAAAAACGAAATACGAAAAAAAATATATAAATAAATAAATAAAATATAACAGAAAAATTTTGGACTTGGGCCTCTCTCATTTGAGCCCACAGGTCCACAAAAAACAGGTTATAAATTCAGAGTTTCAGTGAAACAAAAGGCAATTCCATTCCTATTACCCTGGCAGGGAAAAAGATAGTGAGAGAAGAGCTAACAGAGTTCAGAGCAACCTCTAGAGACTGAAGGGAACTCATCGGCAAAGAACCAATTCCCTCTCATATAAACCCTCAGATTGCTTTGCAAACCCAACCGGGCAATTCAATTTCATTGATCTCTCCAGTCAGGTTTGCCTTATTCCCATTACTTTATGCTTTTAATTTGAATGCTCTGAATGTATGAGGTATTATGGGTGAATTTGATACCCTTTTCATGCATATGTTTGACAAGAGGTTTAGGCCTCCTACCCTTGGTTGCTTTTTGTGAGCTTTTTGTGAATTTTAATGGCATGATTCATGTGGTTACATTTTGATTTGGGGGCAACTCTTGGTTACCCTATCTTGTTTCTCTAACCTGTTTGTTGAGTTTTGTTTTGTGAGGGCTCATATGACTCTTGCAGATATGGTTTGCCTGGTGTTCCACTTTATTTGTGGGATACCACCTGGAGGTTTATTCCGATTACCTGTACTGACTCACTTTCTTTGAGGGTGCTAGCTTGAGAGATCTCTGGGTTCCTTGTTCCGTTAATTACTGTTACTTCGGATCTTTATTCGTGTGGTACTTTTACATTTTTCCGTATTTTTTACCGCTTTCTTAGCTGGAAGACCTCGATAGGAGGCAATGTTTTGTGTGTTTACTTTATGCAGGTTCCTTCGTCTAGGGCTTCGCTTTTGCTCGAGCGTTCCTAAAACACAAATAAATTCTTTGATTTTTCTTCTCCTAAGAACACGTTATCTCCTTCTACTACAGGCGAGTAAGTCTCCAAAGGTCGAGCATCCGGTAGATTGCGTAGTAACGTCGTTCGCCCCAAACCCTTAACCCGTAGTTGGTCGAACTACGTTTTGCTCTGATTTTCATCCCAGATGAGATACGTAGGCATAAGACGCGATGTCTTAGCGAGCACACTCCTCTTTAACCCATAGGTAGACGAGCTACGAAGACTCTGATTCTCAGATTCAGATGAGATACGTATGCAGTGGATGCGACGTCCGTGCGAGTCATTTTCTTTTGACCCTTCTTTTAGTAAGTAGTACATTAGATAAACATACACGCTTTTCTCATCCCTTCAATCATGTTTGCACAAATAAATTTTCAAAAAAAAAACAACAACCTTTGCAACAAATGTGAAAAGGGCTCCCTAGGAGTACCTAGGATGCTTTGGGTGCCTAATACCTTCCCATTGCATAACCAACCCCCTTACCCAGATCTCTGACATTTTTACTAGTTTTTGATTCGATAAAACTTTTAGGTTTTTGTTCGCTTTCTAACCATTCCTTTGGATAAATAGAAGTGCGGTGGCGACTCGACTTGTATGATTTACCTTGGATTTAGTCAATATCTCTAATGGGAACGAATACCCCGCTACAGGATCAAGCATCTTGATGTTTATGGCGATTCGGCCCTTGTTGTTATGGCGATTCGGCCCTTGTTGTTAATCAGATTAAGGGTGAATGGGAGACGAATTATCCTGGCCTCATCCCATACAGAGATTACGCGAGGAGTATTTCAACGTTCTTTACTGAAGTTGATTTCCATCATATTCCTCGAGATGAGAATCGGATGGCAGATGCTCTTGCTACGCTCGCTTCGATGATTGTGGTGAAATTCTGGAATGAAGTCCCCAATATCACTGTGATGCACTTGGATAGACCAACTCACGTATTTGCAGTTGAAGAAGTGAAAGATGATAAGCCATGGTATTATGACATCAAGTGTTTTCTTCAGAGTCAGATTTACCCGCCTGGGCATCTGTTAAAGACAAGAAGACTTTAAGGAGATTATCTGGCAGTTTCTACCTCAATGGCGATGTGCTTTATAAGAGGAACTTTGACATGGTTTTGCTCAGATGCATGGATAGACACGAAGCAGACCTGTTGATGTCTGAAGTCCGTGAGGGTTCATTTGATACTCATTCCAATGGACATGCCATGGCAAAGAAAATGTTGAGAGCAGGCTACTATTGGCTGACAATGGAGTCTGACTGCTGCAAATATGTGAAGAAATGCCATAAGTGTCAGATTTATGCGGATAAGATTCATATTCCCCCGACACTTCTGAATGTGATTTCATCACCTTGGCCTTTCTCTATGTGGGGAATTGACATGATTGGCATGATAGATCCAAAAGCGTCAAACGGTCACAGATTTATTCTCGTAGCCATTGATTACTTCACCAAGTGGGTTGAAGCTGCATCATATGCGAACGTGACCAGGCAGGTGGCTATGAAGTTTATCAAGAATCAACTTATATGCCGTTATGGTGTGCCAGACAAGATCATTACTGATAATGGATCTAACTTGAACAACAAGATGATGAAAGAGCTCTGTAGCGAGTTCAAGATTGCACATCATAATTCTTCTCCTTATAGACCCAAGATGAATGAGGTTGTTGAAGCTGTTAATAAGAACATCAAGAAGATTATCCAGAAGATGGTTGTTATGTACAAAGATTGGCATGAGATGCTGCCTCTTTCCTTGCATGGCTATCGTACATCTGTCTGCACTTCAACAGGGGCAACCCCTTTCTCTCTTGTATATGGCATGGAGGCTGTGCTCCCCGTGGAGGTTGAGATCCCGTCAACGAGAGTCTTGATGGAAGCCAAGTTGACTGAGGCTTAATGGGTTCAGAGTCGTTATGACCAGCTGAATTTGATAGAGGAGAAGAGATTGACTGCCATGTGTCATGGTCAGTTATATCAACAAAGGATGAAGAAAGAATTTGATAAGAAGGTCAAGCCTCGTGTGTTCTGAGAAGGTGACCTTGTGCTCAAGAAAGTCTTCTCTTTCGCGCTCGATTCCAGGGGCAAGTGGACTCCAAACTATGAAGGTTCATATGTTGTTAAGAGAGCTTTTTCAGGCGGTGCTTTGATACTTACAACTATGGATGGAGAGGATTTCACTCGTCCTGTGAATTCAGATGCAGTCAAGAAATACTTCGCCTAAAAATAAAAACATAATAGCTAGCTAAGTTGAAAACATGAAAGGGAGGCTTAGGCAAAACTGAGCGTCTTGGTGGATTGAAAACCCGAAAGGGCGATCCAGACAAAAGTTAGAGACATAAAAAATAAATATATATATCCCGCTAGATTGAGTACCTCACCCTGGGGCAATCTAGGCAAAAATTAGGGATTTGGCAAGTAACTGCATCCTGACAAGACTTTGTTCTACAATCGTCTTCTGTCAAAGATTCTTGCTCAGTCATCGTCAACTGAAGCTTCAGATACATTGGATTCAGAGTTGGTGGAGAAATGGTCATTATGTTCAATGTAGCCTTTTTTTCAATATATATCATTGTCGCATTACGCGAAAAACCGGCGGGAAACAAGAACAACAGAGCCGCCACCGTGCGTTATTTATCCCAAAAGAGGGAAAGGAAACGCTCAGAGTAAACCTGGAAAAGACGTGGTCTCGCGACCAAAGAGGATGGGTTCGGGAGTCGGTTATGCGAAGGGAAGGTATTAGCACCCCTACGCATCCGTAGTACTCTACGGGATCCACGCACAATGGGAAGGAAAATTGGTTGCTAAACACTGCTCAAACTCACACACACTGGCTGAAAAGAGACAAAAGAAACTGACTGAAACTGACTCGGCAGGATATTGCATCCTGGGCCTACTTAGTCTATCAGGCATAGACATCAGAGTTGAAGTAGTTCGGACTGGGGAAACGACACATGCTCGCTAGGATATCGCATCCTATGCATACGTATCTTCTCGGACGAGAGAAGAATCAGAGCATTCGTAGCTCGGCTGACACGCACACAAACAAACAAGACAAAGGCAAACGTGGAGCCCGACTGCCAATCACTGGACTTACATCAGCATCCGAACCTAAACACACTGGAACCCAAATGCCACTCGATGGACTTACATCGGCTTCCAAGCACACAACAACACAACAAGTTGATAGGGAGTCGGGGACTCGAGCCTATAACTGTCAAGCACACACTCAAGCAAACAGACAACAAATTGCTAAGGAGTCAGGCACTCGAGCCTAGCAACTGTCAAACAACACACACAAAAAGAAAAAAAGAAAAAAAAAGCGCCCGGAGAGATCAGCTCAATCTCCTGCCTACATACTTCATCTGGTATGAAGATCAGGGCGATGTAGTTCCCCTACGCAGGGAAAAAGGACTAGCCTAACCAGATAACAGAGGGAGACGCAACACTAGGGAGACTACGACTCGAGCCTAGATGTTGTCATGCAAAGTCAACCCTAAGTTAAGGTTTCTAGGTAACTGGCACAAGGGCCAACCTATCCTAGACATGACTTGCACAGGAAGCAAGCCACGCACACACCAAACTTGCACAGGAAGCAAGGGGGGTCTCGATTGCAACTAGGGCAAGAGAAAGGGGAGGTCTCAATCGCAACGCGGGCGAGAGAAAAGAATTAGGTCTCAATCGCAACGAGGGCGAGAGAAGAGAATTAGCGTTAGTTGTTAGTCAAACTCGACAAGACATCGCATCTCGTGCCTACGTATCTCATCTGGACATGAGAATCAGAGTTGCCGTAGTTCGGCTACACTATTACTGTTGGTTTGTGTTTTTTAAGTGGACAACGTTACTGCACAATCTACCTGATGCTCGACCTTGGGAGACTTACTTATCTGTAGTAGAAGGAGTTAACGTATCCTTAAGAGGGGATGATGTTTGTTTGTGTTTTAAGAAAGCAAGAGCAAGAAAGGAAGTCCTATACGAAGGAACCGTGCTACCTTAATTGACATGCAAACGAGACTACGCGGAGTCTAACAACCTAGGGGATATGATCACACCCCACAAGCACACACAAACACATACAGCATAAAGTAAACACACCAACAAGGGGGCTCAAGCATGGGTTAGGTTTTAGTCGAGGGGTCATATCAACCTCAACAAACAAACCTCTGGAATGGGGTGAGTGGTGCTCTTAACCTTGCCATTGAGGGGCTAAGGTGAAGCAGACGAAAGGAGATGAGGGGTGTGCCTCATTGCTTCTATCCCTGGCCTGGGAGAGCATTTGACAAGAATGTGTGGGTTCAGAAAGTGGGAACCCTTCTACACATTTGATACTGACTCAACTGTGCAATTACACAAGATCTTGGGTTTTATCTGAAATGCATCAACACAGTGGTGTGAGCAAAACAGAAGACACACTGAATAGCAGGGGATAGGTTGCTTATCCCTTGGTTCTGCCAATTGCCTCTTCACTTAGGAGGTCTTTGACTCTGTACAAGGACAATTTAAACATACACAAACATTGCCTCTTAAGGAGGACTTCAGACAGTTGCCTGGCCAAGTAACAGGCCAGGTCTTCCAGACTACATGAAGAAAAAGGAATTATACCTCAAGCAAGTTGCTAAATAGCAAAGCAAAGCAAGTTCAAAGAACTTAAGCAACTAATGGTACCTGAAATAGTCAAACTAATCAGTACACATTTCAACAGCTAAAGCAAAAGGAATTGAGAAACAACAGACAAATCAGGTAATCAGATGTGCAGAGCACAGGACTCAAATCACATGAGTCAAGCCACCTACAAAACAAAGGTTAGCTCATGATAAACAATCAAGCTTGATCAAAAGAAATTGATCTCATTAGTCACTTGGTGTTCAACCTGAAAACATAAGCTCAACAGTAAGTAACTGGACCACTAGGACAAGCCTAGGGTCAAAAAGGAATGAGAAAGTCAAAACAGCAAATGAAAGTCAACCAAAATCAAGTTCAAACATTTAAGAAGCAAGCTCAATTGGTCTCAAGTTCATATCATTCGTCATCATGATTTCATAGACAAAAGAAGGCAAAGCATGGCAAATTGGCGCACATAGAAGTCAACAGAAATACTTGCCTCAAAAGTCAACTCAATCATTCTTAAAAATCACCAAATAATTCATGATCAATCCTAACACTTAGCATGGTAAGCATGTAAAATTTCATCACAATTGGACAAGTGGAAGGCAGTCAATGAAAATCATGAAGTCAAAGCAAATTTGAATATGCTCAATGAAGTCAACAGCAAGACTTAGCTCAAAACCAAACATAGTCAATTCCAAAAATTATCAAATAATTCAGGGTCAATCACAATCCATAACATGGCATGCATACCAAATTTCAACTCAATTGGATCATGGGAAGATGGTCAATTAAAATCAGGAGTCAAAACAAATTCAAGTATGCACAAAGAAGTCAAACAAACATGTATCAACTTCAAAAAATCATAACTAAATGGAAACAGATGAGAAATGAATGGGATCAACATCAATGCAAAGCTCAAGATGTCTAGTATACACATGTAAAATTTCATGATCATCCAATAAGGTATGAGAATTTCCCAAAGGAAATGGCAAGATGTATCACACAAGTCAACATTTTGGTCAAACAGGGGATAAAATCTCAAACAATTTGGAAATGCCATAATTAATTCCAAGAAAATTCACACAGAAACTAGACATATACAAGTAGGTTCATGCAAAATTTCACATTAATTGGAGATCAGGAAGCATGTCAACAAAAATCATGAAATTGCATATTATTGGTGTGACACAAATTGTCACACCCTACTTCAAAAATTCATATCTCACAAACCACATATGATAAATTCAAGAACTCTACATCAAAACAAACATGAATGAGTGTAGATTAACCACAAAAAATTTCAAATCAAATGGATAATGCATCACAATTTCACAATTGAATTGGCAAGAGGTACAAAATGTGCATACATGTTACAAATCTTAATGCCAAACAAAAACCAATGATCAAAAAATTCTGGAAAATTTATGATAAAAAAGTAGAGATCATGATGAAGATGATGCAAAAATTCCCACTGAATTTGGAATTGAAATGAATGATTTATGATTTTTGCAAGTTGGGGTACAAAAAATGGAATAAAAATGAAAAATAATGATTTAATTCAATGGGACACATGCCCCGAGTGGCAAACTTGTAAATAAGCCCACCACTTAACAAAACGACCGTGTTTAAGGCCACGAAAAGAAATAAGCTGATTGGCCAGCATGCAGGAACAGTGGCCATGCACGCAAGAATTCCAATTTTCTGGGTAAGGCAATGCAGAAACTAGGGTTTTGGATGAACAGTAAGCATGTTCATCCCTAAATCGAGCTCTTCAGAAAAATTTTCCAGAAATTAAAAATGACTACCCAGAAATGATCATCAAGGCATGGTAAGCACAAATCCAACATCAATTTTTCTTATAACACAGCCATATTCATGAATCGAGCAAAAGAAAATTCAACCTCAAACTTTGCTCAAGAACAAAAACTCCAGAAATGAAAAATGAGCACACATACATGTTCATCCAAGCATGGCAAAGACAAATCCAACATCAATTTTCATGGTAACAAGCTATTGAGAGAGAATCGAGCAAAAAAAGCATATGAGCATCAATCTTTATTTCCAAATATCTTGCTAGATACTTAACCATTTTACATGATACAAAGTTCATTGGATTCAGCATACTAAGATCTACACTAAGCATGGCATGGATTTGAGAAATTGAGAGGTCGATTTCTTACCAGTTCTGAAGAGCAGATGAAGATTCAAGTGTTATCTGGCTTCAAATGGTTAAAACAGGTGAAGATTATGCTTCTACAAGATGGATGCTTGAAAGCTTTGAGCTCAGTGAGGCTTGTTCTTGCTCGAATCCAGATCTGCCATGGCTGAGCCTCCAATGGAACAGTGGTTTTGTTTCTGCTTACAGTGGTGGGAATGAAGTTGCAATGAGTCCAAAATGTTGCTTGGATGATGCAGCAACACTAGCCAGGTCGGGTTCTTTTGAGGGTTTTGAAGAATTTTGAAAGATGATGAAAAATGAAATTGAGAGAGAGTGAGTAATTCTGAGTGTTTGATGGCTGCTAGGGTTTACCATTTGACAGAAAATGAGTCTTATATGGTCTGTTTAACATTGGATAAGGATGTGCTAATCAAGTTTTGCTTAATTGAAACAAATTGCTAATTTGCCAATTGTGAACAAAAATGCATATGGGAGGGTGTAAGGTCTGCACGAATTGGGATTTGGCAAGTCAGAAATCATGTTTTGAACCAATTCCAAATGGCTAATGTGATAGAAAACACTTAAATCAAAACTTCAAAAATGCACCTCACTTGAAATTCAAATGTGCTAGGTCCAAAAGTGCCATTTTGATTGGCAATGTTTTGGCTCATGAAATTTATATTTTTGGAAAGAGGAGATGAAATGTGGTTTGTAGGAAAAAACCCCACCAAAATTGGCCAAATGGTTTGAGAGATATGGCCTTTTGAAGTTCAAGATTTTGTGAAAATGATTTGATCATATCTTGACAACCATGCATGGGAATTGAGAGTTCTTGGACTTTTTGGAAATGGGAGAACAAGATCTTCAACTTTCATATTGGGCAAAAATTCATTTGAAGCTTGTATCATGATGTAAGTTGAGGATCAAGAAGTTTCCATTTTTGGCAGTTTGAATTATAGGTCCACTTTCTATTTTTGGAAATTTTCTGATTGGCTTCAAATTCTCCAATGATATTGATTACCATGACACATGAGGCCTATTGGGACATGAATAAGCTCTCTCATACCAAATCCATCCACCAAAACCATAAAATCAACCACAGTTGACCAACTTTGACTTTCTAGGGTTTCTGGCTGATTGTGCATGAACTGAGGGCTTCTGAACATCCAACCTTTGACTTAAACACTTCAAATGGACCTCCAAGTCATGTGGACATGTTGGACAAACCCTAGGGCCTTGGCTCCTTGAGAAACACCCTTGCTTGCTTGGTTGACTGATCTCCTGACCAGTTTGACCTAATTTCTTGATTGGCTTGCACTTGAGGCAACTGGGACAATGCAATGCTATGCAATGGACCATGATATGCTATGACCTAATATGAGAATGTATGTACAATGATAGGTGTAAATTTGAGGTGCTACAGCTGCCCCTATTCAATCAGCTGGGAACCCGAACGGATGATAGCAGTGGCTGTCAGACTTTCAGGGTAAACAGGGATTGAATACAAAAGAACCGTAGAAATTTGCACCGACTGGATATAATACAAGAAGAACCACGTCATTTACCGATGACAACTGCATGACAACTTCAGGAAAGCAAAACCATTTACCGATGGTTAACAACTGGAAACTTGATATTTACCGATATCAACTTCAGCAAGACCATTTACCGATGGCCGCTGGGAAAACAACTTCTGAAAAGCGAAAACCATTTACCGATGGTTAAAAACTTGATATTTACCGATATCAACTTCAGCAAGACCATTTACCGATGGTTGCTGGGAAACAACTTCAGAAAAGCGAAAACCATTTACCGATGGTTAAAAACTTGATATTTACCGATATCAACTTCAGCAAGACCATTTACCGATGGTTGCTGGGAAAACAAACTTCTGAAAAGAGAAACCATTTACCGATGGTTAAAACTTGATATTTACCGATATCAACTTCAGCAAGACCATTTACCGATGGCTGCTGGGAAACAGATTGATGAAAAACAAAACCATTTACCGATGGTGGCTTCAAAGCAAACTGATATTTACCGATATCAAGGCCATTTACCGATGGCTGCTGCAACTGGGAATTCGATATTTACCGATATCGAAGAAAACTGGGCCATTTACCGATGGCATCTCCGCTTGGGGAGGAACAAAATCTTTGGGGTGATACCAGACAAACCGTTTACCGACGACTTCTGGGGATTTTGATTTTATTAACAAGAGAACAAAGAATGACCAGACATTTACCGATGACTGGGATGAGACTCGATGTTTACCGACATCGAAAGATGATGTTTACCGACATCAAAAAGAATGACCAGACATTTACCGATGACTGGGAATGAGGAATTTATTGGGAAGAGACAAACAAAATTTGCCACTGGAAACCAGGTAGGACATTTATCGATGACCCTACTGGGGATTTTTGTTGGGGATTATCAGACATTTACCGATGACTGAGGGAAAGACTCGATGTTTACCGACATCGAAAGATGATGTTTACCGACATCAAAAGCAAGACCAGACATTTACCGATGACTGGGTGAGACTCGATGTTTACCGACACCGAAACAACGGCGTTTACCGACACAAAAAAATGACCAGACATTTACCGATGACTGGGTGAGACTCGATGTTTACCGGCATCGAAAGATGATGTTTACCGACATCAAAAAAATGACCAGACATTTACCGATGACTGGGTGAGACTCGATGTTTACCGACACCGAAACAATGGTGTTTACCGACACCAAAAATGAGACACACGCGGGTGTTGAAATGACACTTACTGGTATCACAAGATCAAAACTGGGATATGTTGAGGCAATACTGAACACTTGCTGGGGGTCTCACTGGGAGAAAAACAAGCTTTCTGTCACCATCAGGTGAGGAAATAAACCTCTGTCACCATCGGGTGAGGAAATAACCCTCTGTCACTATCGGGTGAAGGAATAAACCTCTGCGGGGATAATCAATTCTGAATGTTGTCGAAGCAACTGTAGCAGACTTGGTGCTGATGTTGAACAAAAATGATCCGCCTCTGCTGCCGGGGATACGGTCTGATGGGGTCTCGAACACATGAATGCATATGTTTGATTTTTTCTATGGCGTAATGCTCCATGTGGAATGGAAATGCTACGCAGTTTCGAGGATGCAATGATTACTACATGCAATGCAATATGATGAGAACTCTGCGGGGAAGAATACACAGGACGACTGTGCTGAGAAGTCTTCAAAATAAATCCGCTGGGGGAGGCAATACAACTGCTGGGGAACCAACAATACGAATCCGCTAGGGGAAGACAAGGCAACTCGCTGGGGAGTAAATAAAGCAACTCTGCTAGGGGGAAAACAAAGGTAAACTGCTGGGGATAGCCCCATCGATCCACAAAAATTCCGTTTGGGGAAAATAAAAACTCTGCTGGGGGAAATTAAAACAGGAAACTCTCTGGGGATAAGACTCATACAGATAAAATAGATTGTGTTGTGGGGAATAACTGTTACTCTGCCGGGGACGACCCACAATACTCACAAGTAGAATCAACTCAGCTGGGGACGCAGATATCAATCTGCTATGGCCACGCGTCCTATCCACTGGCGGGATGGACTCTGCTGGAGAGATAGCTGCTTCGCTGGGGAAGGCTTAAACAACCCATAGTCAGGAGAATGACTCTGTCTGGGACTTACTGGGGAAAATACTCATAGGTGACGACCTGCTCAACGGAATAACAGATGCCCCGGGGAGTATATGGACAAGATACGCTCAAGTGTCCTCAACATTCAAAATGATTTTCAAATGTTTTAATCTTTTGCACGTCATTGTTTAGCTTTCATGTTTTTTATATGCAATGTTTATCAAAAATTCGGACGTTTTTGCAAACAAAACAGTAAAAGTAAAAACAAGGGAGCAATTTATCTGAATAACGACTTTTATTGATTGTAAATGTGCCTGAAAAGGCAAATACATTGGGAAGCAATTCCTAGAAAGAGGTAATTGCGCACAAAAGGAAAATAAACTATCCTAATGGCAATGTGAACACAGCATCCACTGTTTCCCAACTCTGTTATAACTCGTAGATTATCAGTTTCCTCCCAATTCCTTGCTTTCTGAGAAGACTGACTGGGCCGATCACATCTGTCGAGATGGCAGCTGACGAAGCATGATGAAGTACAGATAACTCAGATTGTAGTCTTCGCTTTAATCCCTCTTTTGGCTGGATCGCCCTTTCGGGTTTTCAATCCACCGGGATACCCATTTTTGCCTAAGCCGCCCTTGCGGGTTTTCGACTTACCGGGTGTACAATTTTTTCATTTTTTTATCCCTAACTTTTGCCCGAACCTTTTCTTTCTGTTTTTTGGTTCGCCGGGATGCCCATTTTTGCCTGGACTCTTTTATTCTTTTTGTCCAGCGGGTCAATTTATGCGAAGTATTTTTTGACTACATCTGAGTTAACAGGGGAAGGAAAATCTTCACCATCCATAGTTGTAAGCATCAAGGCTCCACCGGAGAAGACCTTCTTCACAACATATGGACCTTCGTAATTAGGAGTCCACTTGCCCCTGTTATCTGTACCGGGAGGAAGGATCCTCTTCAGAACTAGATCGCCAGTCTGAAATGTCCGAGGACGCACTTTCTGATCAAAGGCTCGCTTCATCCTTCTCTGGTATAACTGCCCATGGCACACAGCTGCTAACCGTCTTTCTTCGATAAGGCTTAACTCATTAAACCTTGTACGAATCCACTCGGCTTCATCCAGCTTGACATCCAATAATACCCTCAGAGAAGGGATCTCCACTTCAACTGGTAGGACTGCTTCCATACCATACACAAGGGAGTAGGGGGTTGCCCCGGTCGACGTACGTACTGAAGTACGGTACCCATGCAAAGCAAAAGGCAACATCTCGTGCCAATCCTTGTACGTAACAACCATTTTCTGCACAATCTTCTTGATGTTCTTGTTAGCTGCCTCTACAGCACCATTCATCTTTGGTCTGTAAGGAGAGGAATTGTGATGTTCGATCTTGAAATCTTTGCAAAGCTCTTTCATCATCTTGTTGTTGAGATTCGAACCATTGTCAGTGATGATTCTCTCAGGGACTCCATAACGACAGATGATTTCTTTCTTGATGAACCGGGCAACCACTTGTTTGGAGACGTTGGCATAGGAAGCTGCTTCTACCCATTTGGTGAAGTAATCAATCGCGACCAAGATGAAGCGATGTCCATTCGAAGCAGTAGGCTCTATCTTCCCAATCATATCAATGCCCCACATGGCAAACGGCCAAGGCGAGTTCATGACATTCAACGGGCTTGGTGGTACATGCACCTTATCCGCATAGATTTGACACTTGTGGCATTTCCGAGCATATTTGAAGCAATCGGATTCCATAGTCATCCAGTAATATCCGGCTCTCAGCAATTTCTTCGACATTGCATGACCACCAGCGTGGGTACCAAACGAACCCTCGTGCACCTCTTGCATTAACATGTCTGCTTCGTGTCTATCCACGCATCTGAGCAGAACCATGTCAAAGTTCCTCTTGTATAGCACATCATCCTGATTCAGATAAAAGCTTCCAGCCAGCCTTCTCAGGGTCTTCTTATCATTCTTCGACGCACCCTCAGGATACTCTTGAGTCTTAAGGAAATTCTTGATGTCATAATACCACGGTTTTCATCAATCGCCACAACAGACTCGGCTGCAAACACATATGCAGGCCTCTCGAGTCGATTCACCGCAACATGTGGCACATGATTCCACCAATGAACCTTTATCATGGAAGATAAAGTAGCCAATGCATCAGCCATCTGATTCTCATCCCGAGGGACATGATACAACTTCACCTTCTTGAAGAACGTCAGTATTCTTCTGGTGTAATCTCTATACGGAATCAAATGTGGCTGGTTTGTATTCCAATCTCCATTGACCTGATTGATCACTAGAGCAGAATCTCCAAAAATGTCAAGTGTTTTGATCCTCAGGTCAATGGCTTCTTCTATCCCCATGATACAAGCCTCATACTCAGCTTCATTGTTGGTGACGTCGAAAGTCAATCTGGCAGAGAAAGGTATATGAGCACCTTTGGGATTGATCAACACTGCCCCAACACCGTTACCGTTCATATTCACAGCCCCATCAAACATCAATGTCCACTTGTCATCAGGATCTGGTCCTCCCTCGACAAGCGGCTCTTCACAGTCTTTTATCTTCAGATACATGATGTCTTCATCAGGGAATTCAAACATCATAGGCTGATAGTCGTCGATCGGTTGCTCGGCAAGATAGTCGGACAAAATACTACCTTTGATGGCCTTCTGTGACGTGTACTGAATGTCATATTCCGTTAAGATCATCTGCCAACGGGCAACACGTCCGGTGAGAGCTGGCTTCTCAAAGATGTATTTTACTGGATCCATCCTAGAAATCAACAGAGTAGTATGGTTCAACATATACTGCCTTAGTCGGCGAGCAGCCCAGGCCAAAGCACAACAAGTTTTCTCGAGCAGTGAATATCTTGTTTCACAGTCGGTAAACTTTTTGCTTAGGTAGTATATGGCATGCTCTTTTCGACCAGACTCGTCATGCTGCCCCAATACACACCCCATCGAAGTCTCGGTAACTGACAGGTACATTATCAGTGGTCTCCCAGGAACTGGAGGAATCAGGATTGGAGGTTTCTGTAAATACTCTTTGATTTTGTCAAATGCCTTCTGACAATCATCATTCCATTTGATCGCCTGATTCTTTCTGAGCAGTTTGAAAATTGGTTCACATGTGGCAGTTAGATGAGATATGAACCTTGCAATGTAGTTCAACCTCCCTAAAAACCCACGGACTTGCTTTTCCGTCTTCGGTTCAGGCATCTCTTGAATAGCTTTGACTTTTGCTGGATCTACCTCAATCCCTTTCTCACTGACAATGAAGCCTAAAAGCTTCCCAGATCTCACCCCAAACGTACACTTGTTCGGATTCAGCCTCAGTTTGAACTTGACCAGTCTGTCAAACAACTTCTGCAAATTTACCAGGTGCTCCTCTTCCGTCTGCGACTTCGCAATCATATCATCCACGTACACTTCGATTTCGTTGTGCATCATGTCATGAAAGAGAGTCGTCATAGCCCTCTGATAGGTAGCACCGGCATTCTTTAGCCCGAATGGCATCACTTTGTAGCAGAACGTGCCCCAAGGTGTAATGAATGTCGTCTTTTCCATGTCCTCTGGCGCCATCTTGATCTGGTTATAGCCTGAGAAACCGTCCATGAAAGAGAATACCGAGGACTGAGCCGTATTATCAACCAATACATCGATGTGAGGTAATGGGAAATCGTCTTTCAGACTCGCTCTGTTCAAATCCCGGTAGTCGACACACATTCTGACTTTGCCATCCTTCTTTGGCACAGGAACAATGTTGGCAACCCACGGCGGGTAACTTATAACAGCCAGAAAACCTGCATCCCACTGCTTCTGAACCTCTTCCTTGATCTTGACAGCCATATCAGGACTAGTTCTGCGAAGCTTCTGCTTGACCGACGGACACTCTTCTCGGAGAGGTAACCGATGCACCACAATGTCTGTATCCAGACCCGACATATCTTGGTATGACCAGGCGAATATTTCCACATATTCTTTCAGCATCTCAATCAGCCTCCTCTTGACAGAGTCTTCTAAAGCAGCCCCAATCTTGATCTCTCTTCTGGCGTCCTCAGTACCTAGATTGACAATTTCCAACTCCTCCTGATGAGGTTGGATGACCCTTTCCTCTTGCTTCAGTAGTCTGACCAATTCAGCAGGGAGTTCACAGTCTTCCTCACTCTCCTCTTCGGCTTGGTAGATGGGATTGTCGAAGTCATACTGAGCCATAACAGAGTCGCTCACAGTGGATGCCAAAATATCACTTCTGCATGTTTAATGTTTTGTTTTTAGAAAAAGATTTCAATAAAGTCACAAAAACAAAAACATTGCCATTTTTATTATTTTGAAAAAAGTGAAAAACAAAAAAATAGAAAGACAAAGATCTCAAAATTTGATTGCAAAACGTCCTTTATTTATAAACATTGTAAACATGATGTGGCCCTACAATGAACCACTACGCCTTGGGCAGAACGTAGGGTTTTCATGCAAAATGAAAAAAAACAAAAGAAAATTACTCTGTCAGTAGAGTAACTTGGACCACTTCTTCAGCTGTCCAGTTGTTGATAGACTCGCCTGGTGCACACGGGCGGACCCAGACATCCAAATTACAGTCACTGTCTTCACCATCAGTAGCAAAGACATCTCCATGGTTCATCAGCCCGGCGCTGGTAAAGGTACTCGGACCTGCTTGTACGCTCTGCTCTGCTTGGAGAGGCTCATACCCAATGCCGAATTTGTCTTCTTTAACCGGCAAGTCAACCATCTTGCCCCAACCTTCAGCTCTGCCAGAGTCTACAACTTCCTTGGCCTGCTTGTACGATGTAATTGAAGCACCTGGCTTCCTCTGTTCAGCACAAGCTACCCCCTCAAGCGCCACAGTCTCAAATGCCTGGCACAGGGTTTCGTGGATCTCGCCATCTACCTCAACATACTTGAATGAGGAGAGATGACTCACCAGAATCTCTTCTTCGCCACACACGGTCACAATATGACCGTTCCAGACATATTTGAGTTTTTGATGGAGAGTCGACGAGACTGCCCCAGCCGCGTGAATCCATGGACGCCCCAACAAACAGCTATATGCAGGCTGAATGTCCATCACATAGAAGATGACATCGAACACTTCCGGACCTATCTTAACCGGCAAGGTGACTTCACCAAACACAGACCGTTTGGATCCGTCGAAAGCACGCACAATAAGGTCACTGGGAGTGAGCACGACTCCCTCAACATCTATCTTCTTCAAGATTTGCTTGGGTAGGACATTCAGGGACGACCCGGTGTCCACTAGTACGTGAGATAAAACAGCACCTTTGCACTCCATAGTGATGTGCAAAGCTTTGTTATGATTACGACCCTCAGGCGTTAGGTCTAGGTCAGTGAAACCTACACCGTGCCTGGTACTCACGTTGGCTAGTACACCCTCCAACTGGTTGACGGATATCTCTTGCGGGACGTGCGCCATGTTCAGCATTTTCAACAATGCGTCCCGGTGTGCCTCAGAGCACATCAGCAAAGAGAGTATCGAAATCTTGGACGGAGTCTGATTGAGCTGATCCACAATCTTGTAGTCACTCTTTTTGATAATCTTCATAAACTCCTCAACGTCCTTTTCAAAAGAACCCTCAGCCTCCTTCTGAGCCGGTTCCTCGTCAACCACAGCTTGTTTACCCTTAGCCCTTGCGGATGCCTCAGCAGTAGCATCCCTCAAAGGCTGAGGAGCAAACAGTCGTCCACTCCTAGTGAAACCTCCTGGCCCTCCGACATTGTCCACCACTGGACTTGCAACAGCAGGAGTTCTCACCGGAGCACTGATTGTAACTGGCGCTTGCACTACTGGCCTTGTCTGATTACCAGCCCTTCTATCATTGCGATAGGCGTTGTCGTACCTCCATGGAACAGCCCTACTATTTTCAACTTGCCTTCTGCCAGGCGCGACAATAGTAGTTGGTGCACGGATGGTTACCGGAGCTGGAATGGTAACCGGAGTATTGTTTGTTGCTGAGGTACTGACAGTCCCTCGTCCTCGTCCTTCAGACGGCTTGAAATAAATGGTAACAGTAGACACTGACCCATTACCTTTAACGGCCCGGCCGAACTGGAGGCAGCCTTCATCAATTAAATTCTAAATACCAGCCTTCAGCTGGTCACAACCATTGGTAGCTTCTGAACAACCCACACAGTCTTCTTTACAACCTGGGTCAACACCCCCTTTCAGCAGACGGCCCTTGACTACCAACAAAGAAGTCTGAACATCTTCAACATTGTCAATCAAATCTTCAACCTCTCCTTCTTCAACATTGTTAACCCTATGCCCACCATGCTGAGGCATAGGATTGTTCACCACGTTTGGCACTGGAGCGAAATTGATTGCTTTAGCATCAATCAAGTCTTGAACTTTATGTTGCAGAGATCGGCATCTTTCTGTATGGTGGCCTGGTGCCCCAGAATGAAAGTCACATCGGACGTTTGCATCATATCCAGGAGGTAAAACCGTTGGAGGAGCCACTGTACGCAGCTCAACAAACCCTAACCGGAGTAGTTCGGGTAACAATTCGGCGTACGTCATTGGCAGCGGATCAAATCTTCTATCAGCCTGCAGCCTCTGCCTTTGCTGATAAGGACGTTGCTGTTGTTGTTGTTGTTGTTGTTGCGGTTGTTGTTGAACTCTCTGTTGTTGTTGTGGACGAGGTTGAGGTGCAGGAATAGTCACTGCAGCCACTAGACGGTACTGATCTCTATTTGCACTAGCTCTGTACACACCCCCTCTGTGTTGTATAGCATTGGTCTCTCCTTCTCTACGGCGAGGTGCCCCAGAGAAGGGTTTCTTCGAGGACGACGAAGAACCTGTGTCATGAATCCTCCCAGCTTTGATTAAACTTTCTGTTCTCTCGCCACAGATGACGACGTCAGAAAAACTTCCGAATGGGCAGCTTCCCATCCGGTCCATATATACACCTTGCAGAGTGCTGATAAACATGTCAGTCAACTCCCTTTCCAGCATAGGGGGCTGAACTCTTGCAGCTAGTTCACGCCACCTCTGGGCGTACTCCTTAAAGCTTTCATTGTTCTTCTGACAAAGACTCTGCAGCTGAGTCCTGGTCGGAGCCATGTCCATATTATGCTTATACTGTCTGAGGAACGCTTCACCCAGATCTCTCCAGCATCTGATGGAATCCCGCTTCAACTCCATATACCAATCCAAAGACGCCCCAGATAGGCTGTCTTGGAAGAAATACATCCACATCTTCTCATCATCAGTGTATGCGGATATCTTTCTGTAGTATGCCTGCACGTGGGTGCGAGGGCAGGAGGTACCGTTGTATTTATCAAATGACGGCGCCTTGAATTTATGCGGGATTCTCAGCCCTTCAACTAATCCCATGTTTGTAACATCAAAACCGAGGGAGTTTTGACATTCCATTGCCCTGATCTTCTCAGCAAGGGCCTCGACTTTGCGATCTCTCGCATCATTTCTGCCCAAAATGTCGTCGTCTTCGCTGAGCATAGTGAACAAATCCTCTTGTCTGTCAACAATCGGAATTCTGTTACGGGCTGGAACATGAATGACTCTGGCACTAGCAGCATCTGGAGCAATCGGTTGACCGTCAACTCGGATACCCCTCAACTCTTCACCTACAGCATAGTTGTTGACGGGAATAGCAGCAGCAGGAATGTCAGGAACTGGATTTCCTTCTGGTAGAGCCTGGTTGGGCGGTGGAATTGCAGCTTCTTGTCTCTGAACCAGTGCTCGGAGTTCTTCTTGACCTTGTGCAACCCCTTGCATCATGTGCATGAACTGGGCCATGTTAGCCCTCATCTCTGCCAACTCAGCTTGTACCTGATCCATGTTGCGTTGATGGTTGAGCCTCGTTGAGTAGCGGTGTGGTCTTTGATCAGCTATCCTGCCTGGACACAGGAATCAAAGTGAGAAGACGGCACAAGAACACCTGTTATGCAAATGATATGAGTATGATGTTTTAATGATATGCATGATGCACATGATATGCTCATTTCTCAGGCATTCAAAGAGCCTGACCCATCCTCAAAAGATGGCAACCTGCAGCAACAAGAGAACAACAGGATACAAGGAAAATATGAGAACAACAGGGAAATACTGACAACCTTATCTATACATAAGGGTAAAAAGGTCAATACAACCAAGTCAACAGAATATTCGAATAAACAGAGTACAAAGAAAAAGAATCCCATCCAACAAGCCTGGAGGTGATTCTCAACAAAAAGGATCCAAAGACGGAGTACAAACAAATGAATCCCATCCAACAAGCCTGGAGGTGATTCTCAATAAATACAAACAAAGATACAATCTAAGACAGACGGTCTTCCGGAATGAGGGTCTTCAGGTAATGGCACTGGTCTATCAACAGTGTGCATTCTGAACATTCTGGTAGAGGGGTAATCTTCTCCTTCAGTTGTCTTCTAAGCTCCAAGACTTCTCCTCCAAGATAATCTTCTGACTTCTGTCTCAACTCCACCTCTTTCTTCAACTGAGTGTCTTTGTCTTTGAGTTGCTTCTCCAGGTCTCTGATCTTCTTCTGATAGTTGACTTCTGCTCTCTGTAGCCTCAGACATTCCCTATGCTCTGCGTCCAACATAGACTCTACCTCATCATATGATCTCTTCTTGCTCCTTGCTCTGCCAGCATCCTCTCCTTGCACTTCCCTGAGTTGATGGGCCAAGTGCAGCTTATCAGCCTTAGCTTTGTACAGCTCCATCTGAGTGTCTTGCTCCTTCTCTCTCAGACGACGACTCTCCATCAGGGCTTGCTTATAGTGTTCAGCAGGCACACTATCAGCAAGAACCAAAGGTGGTTGCTCTCTCAACGGCTCCATCCTATCGTAGGGTAGCAGCAAAGTTTCCACTCTCTTCTTTACCCAATCAGTGTAATCGGGCATTGCAATGGCAAACTTCTTCCCTAAGACAGATCCATCCCTGACCCCAAGAGATCTCCAGGCTTTCCCTATCTGCTCCAACCTAACAGGGTCATCCTTCTTCTCAAAATACACACTCTCAGCTATCTCAGCTTCAAGTGGTCTTCTACTCATAACAAAACCTAGCTGGCGAAGGGAGAGAACTGGGTTGTAGTTCATGCAACCTTTGGTCCCCACAAGTGGCACGTTCCGGAATGCACCACAACTCATGATAACGTCTTTTACGTCCCTCCGGTACGACTGCCATCTGATGTCATAAGAAGTGAGCGACATGACCCTCTGAGTCCACTTAAGAGTGCTCTGGGTATCCACAAATGGTCCACTAGCTGGCAGAAGAGACATGAACCATTTGAACAGAAGAGGTAAGCAGCACCTGATGGCTCCACCCTTACCATGCCTACTGTGGATGGCATAGTAAGTATCAGCTAAAAGGGTTGGGACCGGATTCCCTCTGATGAAGATACTGATGGCAGCATGATCAACAAAATTTGGCATACTGGGAAATAGAATGATTCCATATATCAAGGCGGCAAGCTGCGCGTGAAAAACTTCCCAATTCCCCCTCTCTGCTTCATCTCTGGCTACTCTCAACAGAAATTTCAATGGCAGACCCACTACTTCCCCACAGGGCTTCCAATTCTCACCAACTTCCTCGACACTCATTCGGAGAGCTCTGGCAATCAATCTGAAGTCAACCTCCTTTGGGACGTCCAAGAAGGGAGTCTGATGCTGAATCGGGACGTTCATCAGAATAGAGTACTCCTCGAGAGTAGGTGCTAGCTGATAATCTTGAAATGTGAAGCATCTGAGCTCTGGGTCATAAAACTGAAGAAGTGTTTGCAGAGGCACTGGGTCAACTATTGTCTTCAGCAAAGTCAGGATATCTCCATACTGTCCAACAAAACTCCTCAGACGATCATCAGTCACAAAGCTACCCAACTCAATCAGAGACGTCAAAGGCTCTCGGTGAAAAACGTAGATACAAGTCTTCCGCTTCGGCTCTGGGACTGTTGCCATCTCTATCGGCGAATCAAACTCTGGAATGTACCTGAGGAATGATATGCATGCAAGGATCAGTTTTTTTCTTTTTTTTTTCTTTTTTTCTTTTTTTTTTGATTTTTTTTATTGCGTTTCTTTTGAAAAATAAATATGCTATGATGCACATGATGCAGACTGGACTGGCTGGTTGTGCAATCTCTGATCACAAAGTCGAAGCTTCAGTCGAAACTCGGAACTTAAATCCAACTTAAGGTTAACTGAACACTGTCTGAGCTGAACTAGAGTCACCAACAGAACCATAAGTCATCAACAGGTACCTGTAATGATCAACCCTTTCCCACTCACGGGTGTAGTCTAGGCCAGGGTAAGGTCGAGAGAAACGCAGCATAAATAACCTTTCGCAGAATATCATCCTGTGCACACCCGATGTATGCACCAATAATATCCCACCAGGGTCTGAACTGCTCGTGATATCAATGTTCCGCTAAGTGGCGTACACCACCCGCTTCCCATGAATCACTCTATTCCTAGGTTTCCTAGATTTCACTCATGGTCTGGGTATTGGACCTTTTACCTCAACTGACTCCCACCCCACACAGAAAAAAACAGACAACCAGCCAGGCAGAATGAATAATGAATATGAATGCAAACATTAATGCACACAATCAATGCAAACAATAAATGAAATAAACAAATAATGAATGCAATAAAATACACACAGCACAAAGCAACCAAAAACCCAATCCTAGAGAGCGCTAGGAAAGACTCGCTCAGGGAAGATGGACCAGCATAGGTCAACTTCTTAGTCCCCAGCAGAGTCGCCAGCTGTCGCATTACGCGAAAAACCAGCGGGAAACAAGAACAACAGAGCCGCCACCGTGCGTTATTTATCCCAAAAGAGGGAAAGGAAACGCTCAGAGTAAACCTGGAAAAGACGTGGTCTCGCGACCAAAGAGGATGGGTTCGGGAGTCGGTTATGCGAAGGGAAGGTATTAGCACCCCTACGCATCCGTAGTACTCTACGGGATCCACGCACAATAGGAAGGAAAATTGGTTGCTAAACACTGCTCAAACTCACACACACTGGCTGAAAAGAGACAAAAGAAACTGACTGAAACTGACTCGGCAGGATATTGCATCCTGGGCCTACTTAGTCTATCAGGCATAGACATCAGAGTCGAAGTAGTTCGGACTGGGGAAACGACACATGCTCGCTAGGATATCGCATCCTATGCATACGTATCTTCTCGGACGAGAGAAGAATCAGAGCATTCGTAGCTCGGCTGACACGCACACAAACAAACAAGACAAAGGCAAACGTGCAGCCCGACTGCCAATCACTGGACTTACATCAGCATCCGAACCTAAACACACTGGAACCCAAATGCCACTCGATGGACTTACATCGGCTTCCAAGCACACAACAACACAACAAGTTGATAGGGAGTCGGGGACTCGAGCCTATAACTGTCAAGCACACACTCAAGCAAACAGACAACAAATTGCTAAGGAGTCAGGCACTCGAGCCTAGCAACTGTCAAACAACACACACAAAAAGAAAAAAAGAAAAAAAAAGCGCCCGGAGAGATCAGCTCAATCTCCTGCCTACATACTTCATCTGGTATGAAGATCAGGGCGATGTAGTTCCCCTACGCAGGGAAAAAGGACTAGCCTAACCAGATAACAGAGGGAGACGCAACACTAGGGAGACTACGACTCGAGCCTAGATGTTGTCATGCAAAGTCAACCCTAAGTTAAGGTTTCTAGCTAACTGGCACAAGGGCCAACCTATCCTAGACATGACTTGCACAGGAAGCAAGCCACGCACACACCAAACTTGCACAGGAAGCAAGGGGGGTCTCGATTGCAACTAGGGCAAGAGAAAGGGGAGGTCTCAATCGCAACGCGGGCGAGAGAAAAGAATTAGGTCTCAATCGCAACGAGGGCGAGAGAAGAGAATTAGCGTTAGTTGTTAGTCAAACTCGACAAGACATCGCATCTCGTGCCTACGTATCTCATCTGGACATGAGAATCAGAGTTGCCGTAGTTCGGCTACACTATTACTGTTGGTTTGTGTTTTTTAAGTGGACAACGTTACTGCACAATCTACCTGATGCTCGACCTTGGGAGACTTACTTATCTGTAGTAGAAGGAGTTAACGTATCCTTAAGAGGGGATGATGTTTGTTTGTGTTTTAAGAAAGCAAGAGCAAGAAAGGAAGTCCTATACGAAGGAACCGTGCTACCTTAATTGACATGCAAACGAGACTACGCGGAGTCTAACAACCTAGGGGATATGATCACACCCCACAAGCACACACAAACACATACAGCATAAAGTAAACACACCAACAAGGGGGCTCAAGCATGGGTTAGGTTTTAGTCGAGGGGTCATATCAACCTCAACAAACAAACCTCTGGAATGGGGTGAGTGGTGCTCTTAACCTTGCCATTGAGGGGCTAAGGTGAAGCAGACGAAAGGAGATGAGGGGTGTGCCTCATTGCTTCTATCCCTGGCCTGGGAGAGCATTTGACAAGAATGTGTGGGTTCAGAAAGTGGGAACCCTTCTACACATTTGATACTGACTCAACTGTGCAATTACACAAGATCTTGGGTTTTATCTGAAATGCATCAACACAGTGGTGTGAGCAAAACAGAAGACACACTGAATAGCAGGGGATAGGTTGCTTATCCCTTGGTTCTGCCAATTGCCTCTTCACTTAGGAGGTCTTTGACTCTGTACAAGGACAATTTAAACATACACAAACATTGCCTCTTAAGGAGGACTTCAGACAGTTGCCTGGCCAAGTAACAGGCCAGGTCTTCCAGACTACATGAAGAAAAAGGAATTATACCTCAAGCAAGTTGCTAAATAGCAAAGCAAAGCAAGTTCAAAGAACTTAAGCAACTAATGGTACCTGAAATAGTCAAACTAATCAGTACACATTTCAACAGCTAAAGCAAAAGGAATTGAGAAACAACAGACAAATCAGGTAATCAGATGTGCAGAGCACAGGACTCAAATCACATGAGTCAAGCCACCTACAAAACAAAGGTTAGCTCATGATAAACAATCAAGCTTGATCAAAAGAAATTGATCTCATTAGTCACTTGGTGTTCAACCTGAAAACATAAGCTCAACAGTAAGTAACTGGACCACTAGGACAAGCCTAGGGTCAAAAAGGAATGAGAAAGTCAAAACAGCAAATGAAAGTCAACCAAAATCAAGTTCAAACATTTAAGAAGCAAGCTCAATTGGTCTCAAGTTCATATCATTCGTCATCATGATTTCATAGACAAAAGAAGGCAAAGCATGGCAAATTGGCGCACATAGAAGTCAACAGAAAGACTTGCCTCAAAAGTCAACTCAATCATTCTTAAAAATCACCAAATAATTCATGATCAATCCTAACACTTAGCATGGTAAGCATGTAAAATTTCATCACAATTGGACAAGTGGAAGGCAGTCAATGAAAATCATGAAGTCAAAGCAAATTTGAATATGCTCAATGAAGTCAACAGCAAGACTTAGCTCAAAACCAAACATAGTCAATTCCAAAAATTATCAAATAATTCAGGGTCAATCACAATCCATAACATGGCATGCATACCAAATTTCAACTCAATTGGATCATGGGAAGATGGTCAATTAAAATCAGGAGTCAAAACAAATTCAAGTATGCACAAAGAAGTCAAACAAACATGTATCAACTTCAAAAAATCATAACTAAATGGAAACAGATGAGAAATGAATGGGATCAACATCAATGCAAAGCTCAAGATGTCTAGTATACACATGTAAAATTTCATGATCATCCAATAAGGTATGAGAATTTCCCAAGGAAATGGCAAGATGTATCACACAAGTCAACATTTTGGTCAAACAGGGGATAAAATCTCAAACAATTTGGAAATGCCATAATTAATTCCAAGAAAATTCACACAGAAACTAGACATATACAAGTAGGTTCATGCAAAATTTCACATTAATTGGAGATCAGGAAGCATGTCAACAAAAATCATGAAATTGCATATTATTGGTGTGACACAAATTGTCACACCCTACTTCAAAAATTCATATCTCACAAACCACATATGATAAATTCAAGAACTCTACATCAAAACAAACATGAAGGAGTGTAGATTAACCACAAAAAATTTCAAATCAAATGGATAATGCATCACAATTTCACAATTGAATTGGCAAGAGGTACAAAATGTGCATACATGTTACAAATCCTAATGCCAAACAAAAACCAATGATCAAAAAATTCTGGAAAATTTATGATAAAAAAGTAGAGATCATGATGAAGATAATGCAAAAATTCCCACTGAATTTGGAATTGAAATGAATGATTTATGATTTTTGCAAGTTGGGGTACAAAAAATGGAATAAAAATGAAAAATAATGATTTAATTCAATGGGACACATGCCCCGAGTGGCAAACTTGTAAATAAGCCCACCACTTAACAAAACGACCGTGTTTAAGGCCACGAAAAGAAATAAGCTGATTGGCCAGCATGCAGGAACAGTGGCCATGCACGCAAGAATTCCAATTTTCTGGGTAAGGCAATGCAGAAACTAGGGTTTTGGATGAACAGTAAGCATGTTCATCCCTAAATCGAGCTCTTCAGAAAAATTTTCCAGAAATTAAAAATGACTACCCAGAAATGATCATCAAGGCATGGTAAGCACAAATCCAACATCAATTTTTCTTATAACACAGCCATATTCATGAATCGAGCAAAAGAAAATTCAACCTCAAACTTTGCTCAAGAACAAAAACTCCAGAAATGAAAAATGAGCACACATACATGTTCATCCAAGCATGGCAAAGACAAATCCAACATCAATTTTCATGGTAACAAGCTATTGAGAGAGAATCGAGCAAAAAAAGCATATGAGCATCAATCTTTATTTCCAAATATCTTGCTAGATACTTAACCATTTTACATGATACAAAGTTCATTGGATTCAGCATACTAAGATCTACACTAAGCATGGCATGGATTTGAGAAATTGAGAGGTCGATTTCTTACCAGTTCTGAAGAGCAGATGAAGATTCAAGTGTTATCTGGCTTCAAATGGTTAAAACAGGTGAAGATTATGCTTCTACAAGATGGATGCTTGAAAGCTTTGAGCTCAGTGAGGCTTGTTCTTGCTCGAATCCAGATCTGCCATGGCTGAGCCTCCAATGGAACAGTGTTTTGTTTCTGCTTACAGTGGTGGGAATGAAGTTGCAATGAGTCCAAAATGTTGCTTGGATGATGCAGCAACACTAGCCAGGTCGGGTTCTTTTGAGGGTTTTGAAGAATTTTGAAAGATGATGAAAAATGAAATTGAGAGAGAGTGAGTAATTCTGAGTGTTTGATGGCTGCTAGGGTTTACCATTTGACAGAAAATGAGTCTTATATGGTCTGTTTAACATTGGATAAGGATGTGCTAATCAAGTTTTGCTTAATTGAAACAAATTGCTAATTTGCCAATTGTGAACAAAAATGCATATGGGAGGGTGTAAGGTCTGCACGAATTGGGATTTGGCAAGTCAGAAATCATGTTTTGAACCAATTCCAAATGGCTAATGTGATAGAAAACACTTAAATCAAAACTTCAAAAATGCACCTCACTTGAAATTCAAATGTGCTAGGTCCAAAAGTGCCATTTTGATTGGCAATGTTTTGGCTCATGAAATTTATATTTTTGGAAAGAGGAGATGAAATGTGGTTTGTAGGAAAAAACCCCACCAAAATTGGCCAAATGGTTTGAGAGATATGGCCTTTTGAAGTTCAAGATTTTGTGAAAATGATTTGATCATATCTTGACAACCATGCATGGGAATTGAGAGTTCTTGGACTTTTTGGAAATGGGAGAACAAGATCTTCAACTTTCATATTGGGCAAAAATTCATTTGAAGCTTGTATCATGATGTAAGTTGAGGATCAAGAAGTTTCCATTTTTGGCAGTTTGAATTATAGGTCCACTTTCTATTTTTGGAAATTTTCTGATTGGCTTCAAATTCTCCAATGATATTGATTACCATGACACATGAGGCCTATTGGGACATGAATAAGCTCTCTCATACCAAATCCATCCACCAAAACCATAAAATCAACCACAGTTGACCAACTTTGACTTTCTAGGGTTTCTGGCTGATTGTGCATGAACTGAGGGCTTCTGAACATCCAACCTTTGACTTAAACACTTCAAATGGACCTCCAAGTCATGTGGACATGTTGGACAAACCCTAGGGCCTTGGCTCCTTGAGAAACACCCTTGCTTGCTTGGTTGACTGATCTCCTGACCAGTTTGACCTAATTTCTTGATTGGCTTGCACTTGAGGCAACTGGGACAATGCAATGCTATGCAATGGACCATGATATGCTATGACCTAATATGAGAATGTATGTACAATGATAGGTGCAAATTTGAGGTGCTACAGCTGCCCCTATTCAATCAGCTGGGAACCCGAACGGATGATAGCAGTGGCTGTCAGACTTTCAGAGTAAACAGGGATTGAATACAAAAGAACCGTAGAAATTTGCACCGACTGGATATAATACAAGAAGAACCACGTCATTTACCGATGACAACTGCATGACAACTTCAGGAAAGCAAAACCATTTACCGATGGTTAACAACTGGAAACTTGATATTTACCGATATCAACTTCAGCAAGACCATTTACCGATGGCCGCTGGGAAAACAACTTCTGAAAAGCGAAAACCATTTACCGATGGTTAAAAACTTGATATTTACCGATATCAACTTCAGCAAGACCATTTACCGATGGTTGCTGGGAAACAACTTCAGAAAAGCGAAAACCATTTACCGATGGTTAAAAACTTGATATTTACCGATATCAACTTCAGCAAGACCATTTACCGATGGTTGCTGGGAAAACAAACTTCTGAAAAGAGAAACCATTTACCGATGGTTAAAACTTGATATTTACCGATATCAACTTCAGCAAGACCATTTACCGATGGCTGCTGGGAAACAGATTGATGAAAAACAAAACCATTTACCGATGGTGGCTTCAAAGCAAACCTGATATTTACCGATATCAAGGCCATTTACCGATGGCTGCTGCAACTGGGAATTCGATATTTACCGATATCGAAGAAAACTGGGCCATTTACCGATGGCATCTCCGCTTGGGGAGGAACAAAATCTTTGGGGTGATACCAGACAAACCGTTTACCGACGACTTCTGGGGATTTTGATTTTATTAACAAGAGAACAAAGAATGACCAGACATTTACCGATGACTGGGATGAGACTCGATGTTTACCGACATCGAAAGATGATGTTTACCGACATCAAAAAGAATGACCAGACATTTACCGATGACTGGGAATGAGGAATTTATTGGGAAGAGACAAACAAATATTTGCCACTGGAAACCAGGTAGGACATTTATCGATGACCCTACTGGGGATTTTTGTTGGGGATTATCAGACATTTACGGATGACTGAGGGAAATACTCGATGTTTACCGACATCGAAAGATGATGTTTACCGACATCAAAAGCAAGACCAGACATTTACCGATGACTGGGTGAGACTCGATGTTTACCGACACCGAAACAACGGCGTTTACCGACACCAAAAAAATGACCAGACATTTACCGATGACTGGGTGAGACTCGATGTTTACCGGCATCGAAAGATGATGTTTACCGACATCAAAAAAATGACCAGACATTTACCGATGACTGGGTGAGACTCGATGTTTACCGACACCGAAACAATGGTGTTTACCGACACCAAAAATGAGACACACGCGGGTGTTGAAATGACACTTACTGGTATCACAAGATCAAAACTGGGATATGTTGAGGCAATACTGAACACTTGCTGGGGGTCTCACTGGGGAGAAACAAGCTTTCTGTCACCATCAGGTGAGGAAATAAACCTCTGTCACCATCGGGTGAGGAAATAACCCTCTGTCACTATCGGGTGAAGGAATAAACCTCTGCGGGGATAATCAATTCTGAATGTTGTCGAAGCAACTGTAGCAGACTTGGTGCTGATGTTGAACAAAAATGATCCGCCTCTGCCGGGGGATACGGTCTGATGGGGTCTCGAACACATGAATGCATATGTTTGATTTTTTCTATGGCGTAATGCTCCATGTGGAATGGAAATGCTACGCAGTTTCGAGGATGCAATGATTACTACATGCAATGCAATATGATGAGAACTCTGTGGGGAAGAATACACAGGACGACTGTGCTGAGAAGTCTTCAAAATAAATCCGCTGGGGGAGGCAATACAACTGCTGGGGAACCAACAATACGAATCCGCTAGGGGAAGACAAGGCAACTCGCTAGGGAGTAAATAAAGCAACTCTGCTAGGGGGAAAACAAAGGTAAACTGCTGGGGATAGCCCCATCGATCCACAAAAATTCCGTTTGGGGAAAATAAAAACTCTGCTGGGGGAAATTAAAACAGGCAACTCTCTGGGGATAAGACTCATACAGATAAAATAGACTGTGTTGTGGGGAATAACTGTTACTCTGCCGGGGACGACCCACAATACTCACAAGTAGAATCAACTCAGCTGGGGACGCGGATATCAATCTGCTATGGCCACGCGTCCTATCCACTGGCGGGATGGACTCTGCTGGAGAGATAGCTGCTTCGCTGGGGAAGGCTTAAACAACCCATAGTCAGGAGAATGACTCTGTCTGGGACTTACTGGGGAAAATACTCATAGGTGACGACCTGCTCAACAGAATAACAGATGCCCCGGGGAGTATATGGACAAGATACGCTCAAGTGTCCTCAACATTCAAAATGATTTTCAAATGTTTTAATCTTTTGCACGTCATTGTTTAGCTTTCATGTTTTTTATATGCAATGTTTATCAAAAATTCGGACGTTTTTGCAAACAAAACAGTAAAAGTAAAAAACAAGGGAGCAATTTATCTGAATAACGACTTTTATTGATTGTAAATGTGCCTGAAAAGGCAAATACATTGGGAAGCAATTCCTAGAAAGAGGTAATTGCGCACAAAAGGAAAATAAACTATCCTAATGGCAATGTGAACACAGCATCCACTGTTTCCCAACTCTGTTATAACTCGTAGATTATCAGTTTCCTCCCAATTCCTTGCTTTCTGAGAAGACTGACTGGGCCGATCACATCTGTCGAGATGGCAGCTGACGAAGCATGATGAAGTACAGATAACTCAGATTGTAGTCTTCGCTTTAATCCCTCTTTTGGCTGGATCGCCCTTTCGGGTTTTCAATCCACCGGGATACCCATTTTTGCCTAAGCCGCCCTTGCGGGTTTTCGACTTACCGGGTGTACAATTTTTTCATTTTTTTATCCCTAACTTTTGCCCGAACCTTTTCTTTCTGTTTTTTGGTTCGCCGGGATGCCCATTTTTGCCTGGACTCTTTTATTCTTTTTGTCCAGCGGGTCAATTTATGCGAAGTATTTTTTGACTACATCTGAGTTAACAGGGGAAGGAAAATCTTCACCATCCATAGTTGTAAGCATCAAGGCTCCACCGGAGAAGACCTTCTTCACAACATATGGACCTTCGTAATTAGGAGTCCACTTGCCCCTGTTATCTGTACCGGGAGGAAGGATCCTCTTCAGAACTAGATCGCCAGTCTGAAATGTCCGAGGACGCACTTTCTGATCAAAGGCTCGCTTCATCCTTCTCTGGTATAACTGCCCATGGCACACAGCTGCTAACCGTCTTTCTTCGATAAGGCTTAACTCATTAAACCTTGTACGAATCCACTCGGCTTCATCCAGCTTGACATCCAATAATACCCTCAGAGAAGGGATCTCCACTTCAACTGGTAGGACTGCTTCCATACCATACATTCACAGCTGCTAACCGTCTTTCTTCGATAAGGCTTAACTCATTTAAATAAGGTGAACATTCACAATGACTCAAAGGATAATTGAAATGTCTTCAGTGCTCTCCCAAGGATAGTATGATCTCCAAAAGGGTAAGGCATTCGTTCATATTCCTGGCATATCTATTATCATCTTCATCATCTTTCAGGTTGTCTCCCCTGTGAGCGCAGGGAAGGGTGATACACCACCAAAGTCCCCAAGGAGTTTGGAGTTTGGTCTCAGTCTTCTAGCTCCCTAGGGAGTGTAGATCTAACACCTGTGTTTTAGAAATTATATGGTTGTCATCCCTTGTGTAGATTGACCTAAAATCCCTTATAGATTGATAAATTGGCATGCTATCTTTTCGAGGAAGTTGGTATTCCCTCATTCAGGTTGGAAATCTCCCACAGAGTAAGCAGGAAATCCCAGCATGAGAGGAATTTTTAACAAGTTGGTTTGTAGCTTATCCCAGCGGATCCGTATACTTTGATATCCAATAGGTTTGCCTACCGTTCATCCTCACCTGGGTTGCTCACATTAGACTTCCCCAGTTTGGTCGCCAGCAGGTTATTCCAGCTGATCACCTACAGGTTATCCCCGGTTCAGTCATCAACATTTTTTCCTAGTGGAGTTTCCTGATCAAAGTCTGATGGTTGTTACTTCTTCCTTCTCGAATAGTTTCCTCTTAGCAGAGCGGGGGATGAAAATTTTATTTTCTATCCTCAGCAGAGCAATGTTTCTCTTCTCCTCGGCAGAGATTGTTTCTCCAGCAGTATGAGGAAATGTGATGGTTATTGGAACTTCTCTTTGGTGGTTATTCCCCATAGAGTTTCATATATTTCCTTGGTTTTTCCCAAGTAGAGTTACTTCTACGGTGGATCTTACCCGTGTTAAGATCCCTAGTGGTGGTTGTTTAGTGCCCCCAGCTAAGGATCTACCCGATCTTAGTTTGGCTTTGAAACTTTGAGGAAGATGTATTGATTCCTTCCCCAATGGAGTGACTGGTTCTTCCTTCTCCACAGTAGAGATGCTCCTTCAGTGGTTAGAAGTGAATGTTGTTAGGTGTACTTCTATTTGGTGGTTGTTCCCCATAGAATTCCACATCACTCCCGGATAAGATCCCCAATAGAGTTCTTCTATGACTGATCTTATCCTTGTCTCTGCGTACCGTTGGAAGATCCCCAACTTTGGTGGTTGTGATATTTTGCTTATTCCCGACAGCGGTCTCTGATCTCCGGTGATCCTGCTTGTTCCCCTAGCAGTGATCTTGATCCCCGGAAGTGACTCTGTTTGATCCTCAGCAGTGATCGGTGTTTCCTGGTATTTGTTGCTCCCCACCAGATTGGATTTTCTCCTGTGGGCCTGGTTTTCTCTTTTGAGATGTTGTACCGGATGTCCGTCCATTGATTCTTGGACCTGTTTGTGTTAGATATGTCTGTTTGTCTGCATTAATCATACATAAACCACGCATATACATGCATAATTATAACATTCAGATAGTCATGTTGCATTCTTTGCCATATATCTTTGGGTGTTATCTCCTGCTATTTGGTGATAGATATTTCCCCAAGAAGATGATTGTGTCTGATCTCTCCATGTAGAGTCAGCCCCGTAGATAGAAAGTGTCTATCCTTTCTTCCATATTCCCCACTGAGATATGTCCTCGTGGATGATTTTTGGTTTCAGTTTCCTCCCAAAACATGTATTGGGATGGAATTACTCCCCTGAGTTTGTATCCTCAATGGGTTGAGTCTTGTTTCATTGTGTCTCTCTAGTTTGTTCCTAGATTGACTACTCTTGCTATTTCCCATGCAGTTCCCTGTGGTTCAGGTGACCAATTTCCCAGTAAACAGTAGTTGTTTATTCTTTCCCCAACGGATGTTGTGGCCTTCTACCCAGTAATCGGTAGTTATAAGTCCTATTTCTGTGGTTTTCTACCCAGTAACCGGTAGTTGTAAATCCCATTTTGTCCCCTTGCAGAATTAATCCCTGATTTTTGTTCGTCCTAACCGACGACAGGTTTTCTCTTCTGTGGTTTTGTGCCCAGTAGCCGGTAGATGTAATTCCCTATTTGTTGGTTATCTTTATCCATAATTCGGTATTGATATTCCTTCACTTTTTGAGTATACCACCCAGTAGTCGATGATATATCTCTTGGATAATTACTCAGATCAAGCCATTTATCTCCCTAGCGAGTCATCTTTCATTTACCCTTAGTTTGGTAATGATTGTTTCTCCCCTTTGATTGGTCATCGTCTTATACCCAGTAGCCGGTATCCTGATGTCCTTTCTTTTCGGTCGATTTATCCTTTATTAACCCAGTAACCGGTTGTGGATAATCTTCCATGCGAGTATGTTATTTATGTTATGACGGTAATAGATAATATATCTCATGCACTCTGCAGTCGAAGTCTTTTTCTTCCCCAGTTGAGTAAGATTCGTACTTCCTTATGAAATCAAATGTCCATCCTGTAATCGAGTTTGCTTTTTTCAGCCCTCCTTTTGGATGATGAGTGTCTTGGATGTATTCCCCAATTCACGTCTGGTTGGTCACCTATTATATGCCCAGTAACCGGTATCCCTGGTGTTCCTTCCTTTCTGCTCCCAATTATGACTTTTGTCCCCTGTGGAGTCAAATTTTCCTGAGTTGAGATATACCTTTTAGGTCTTCCTTAGATGTTTTGGATAATTGATATCTCTCACCCTTATACCGGTCTTAGATATTCTTTCTCCCTGAGCATGTTGTTCTCTCACCCTTATACCGGTGTCTTGATCACATGTCTCTTTGAGCTTATTACCCAGTAACCGGTAATACCTCGTTTCTTTACTTCCTCAGCTGAGTCCTTTTGTGGACATTCCCAACCTGAGTCCGGATTTTTATCCGAAGTATCCTTTGTGGATAGTTTTGTTGTATTGACATATTCCCCAATACATGCATCTTTGCGTCAGCTCGAGTTTTTCCATTGATTTATTTTCATGGAATCCCTTCGTGACTCTCGGCAAGTTTGAAGTCGTGACCTGCTCACGCATTTTTATTCCCTTTATTCCCCAGTAAAGTCCCTAGAGTCTCTGTCCCATTTATGAGTGTATTACTCATATGGATTTTCAGTTTCTCCTGATTTCTTTTTCCTATTTAGACGTATATCCCCACAGAGTATTAATTTTTGCATACATGCATTTGCATCATGAGGTCTCTTAGGGACCAAAATTCGTCTCTTTGTTATTATTTAAGCCCATTATACCTCGTCGAGATGAAGATTTTAACCTTCATATCTCCGGCTAGAATGGCCTTAAATAGGAGCATCTGTAAGACCCTAATTTTGACCCTAAGATCCCTCATGGCATCATATCATTGCACATTGCATTTTCCTCAAGGATCATAGCATCTTGGCTCCTTACCCTTTGGTTGGGACTTGTGTGAGTTGGTTTGAGACCACCAAGCATGCTTGAATTGTATATTATTGCTTTTATTATTTTGTATACTAACCAAAAGCACAAAAATATGTCACTAACTTGTTTTGTTTTGAAGCTTGAGCAATCATGTGATCCAAGGCTCCGAGGAGACCCCTATACCCATTGAAGTGGCCAGATGAAGTTGGAATCAAGCATGACAATGGTTAACAAAGCTCTCAATCATCATATATGCCTCCCAAGTATCTCAATTTGACAATTTGATCAAGATAAACCAAAGGGCTTGAGGATTGTTTCCCAAGGAAACCCTAATTCAATTGTGCATTGACTGTGCCTTGCTCATGAAGCAACCTCAACCTATGATCAGATAAAATCAAGTGAAGTTATTTCATTCATCATTTTATGCATATATAAGCCCATGTGAGGCCTCTCAATCATTCATTCATCAAGATTTGAAGTTTGGACTTGAGAAGTTGACCAGTCAATTCATCTAACTAAATTGAAATCCATTGAGACCTAAGTTTTGATGTGTTTGTCAAATGATGATGACCCCAAGAGAAAAACTGTTCTTAGGAACCATATGAAAAACTTTCATGTTCATCAAAAAACCATTTGAAACTTGGAAGGTCATCATTCATTTCAAAACATTATAGGTCATTTTGACTAAAACCCTAATTTTAGGTCAACTTCCCAAGGACGTAACTCTCTCATTGTTTATGATTTTGAGGTGGGACCAAGTGAATTGGAAATTTTAATATGTCTACTTCAATTGTTGTGTTGGACAAAATTTCATAATCCTAAAACAAATACATGTGATAATACAAAACATTATAGGTCACTTTGGACCAAAGTCATTGAAATGTGAAAAAGTCCAACTTCAAGTGCCCATAACTCTCTCATTAAAAATCCAAATTATGAAAAATTTAAGTCCAAATTGATTACCTTGAAAGGATCTACAACTTTTATGTTGAAGGTTTTGTAATTTGAGGCATGCATCATTGAAACATAAGGGCTTGAAGTTGGTCCATTTTGGCAAAATTTCCATATACATGTTTTGTACATTGAACTTCATGACCAGTTTTAAATATTTTCCCAACTCCAAATGGATTTTTGTTCAACATGACATTTGTTACTTATGTCAAGAACTTTCCAATCGTTACCCACATGCCTATGTTTCAATTTTGCAAATGGTATTTTCGAAGAGGTGAAGTTTTGGTTTCAATTATGCATAACATGTTAAAATTCCATGCACAAGCTTACACATTGCAATCTACACGTCCAATTTCATTTGGTTGATGTTTAGCACTCAATTGACATTTCTTTTGGGCCTCACATGTGCCTGTACAGGCCCATGCATGGAGGACCCAACTTCACATGCACACGAATTCTTCATGGCATTGCATCACGCTTGGCTATAAATAGAATGCCTTGCACACTTCAAACTTCAACCTAAAGGAGCCTGAAATTCTGCACAAGTGAAATCCCAAACCTCCATTAAAGGAATTCTGTTTTTTCTCTCAATTTTTTCAAGTTCAAATTTCAACTTCATTGGTTGATCTTTGACCTTCAATTCCTTAGCCATGCTTCCTTAATACTTCAAGATCAAGTTGCACTGAAGAATTGGATCAGATCGTGCCATTGAAAGCTGCACTTCAAAGGTTTATATTCAAACTGTTTTGATTCGAATCTCTCTTAATATAATGCATTGCTTGGTTTGGTTGGTACCTCTGAAGTCCTCATGTGAGAGGCAATTGATTTGTGCTATTAATTTTTTGAATTGAGCAAGTTCAGTTTGAACACCTTGTTTTTCCATCTCAGATTTCTCCTTCTATGAGAGTCTTGAGCAAAAACTAAGGGCACATGGGTGATGTACATCACCCCAGCTTTCGAATGATGTATAGATCGTGAATTTTGGTTGAGGTTGTGAAACCTGCAACTCTGGCCGGAACAGTGAGGTTCGCCGGAGAAGACGGTGGTTTCCACCATCGTCCCCACGTGGATGAGTTCCTGGCCCTTGGATCCATTGCCTCTGATCTAATCTTGGCTCTTGATTTGATTGACTATTTTAAATGCTTTGTGCTTCGTTCTTGACTCAAGTGTTCCATGAGCGCGCGCTTCTCAGCCACCAGATGCGCCACATCAATTAATGAATCAAGATCCAAGCGTTGTGGATTTTTTCTATTTTCTGAATTTCCATTTTATTTTCTTTTATTCCATTTTATTTTAAAAATTCATAACTTCTTTATTTAGAATCACAAAAATATGAGACCAATTGCAAAAAAATTCTCTTCAATTCTAGTTTCTAAAAATTATTTTTAATTATTTTTGTGATACCATTTAATATTTTTTGTGAATTATTTCTTTTCCGGTTATTTTTAATTCGTTTAAAATACTTTTCAATATTCAAAAATGCCAAAAATATTTTCTTAACATCTTTGGATGATGATGAATCTATGAAAAATATTCTCATCAATTTCTTAATTGATTTAAGATTTATTTGAGATTTTAGTTCAATTATGTTATTGTTCTTCATTTTTAATTGTTTAAAATTAGTTTCTGTTTTCAAAAAATGATGAAATTTTTTGTCAAACCTTGTTTGATCATGTTAGACTTATGATGATCCAATTGGACTTTTCTAAGTTGATTTGGATTGGATTTGAAGTTTGACCTTTATTTGTTTATTTTAATTCAAGTATTATTTTAATTCCAAAAATTACCAAAAATATTTTTATTGTTTCTTGACTTCTAAGCTTCATCTCACTTCTGTTTACCATTGATTGATGTTGATTCCATTCATATTTGGTCAATGTGTGTTGGTTATGTTGTTTGACTTTTAATTTTGTACATTCCATTTCCATCTTCTTCTTCTTTTTCTTTTTGACCAATGAGTTAATGATTGGTGGTTAGCCTTGACATATGAGAGACTTAACCTTCTTTGATCCAAATCAAATTCATCTTGATCAAAGATCAAGTGAATTGCTTTGCATTAAAGATAGGTTGCTTCTTGGTCAAGCAAAAAACCTAAATCCATACAAGGTCATTCTTCTTTTCTTTTGGCATGGCAAGTTGTAGGAGCTTGGCTTACTAGTCATGGTCTCTAACTTATGTTTGTTTGCCTATAGTTTTATTGACCGGCCTTAGATAGGTGTGACTACTATATTAGTCCACTTACGATTGCTTAACATAGCGCTAAATTTCCTTATGGCACACTAACACTAACTACTAATCACTAACTTTTAATTCAAGCATTTAATTCTTACAATTTAATTTAATACAATTTAATTTCTTGCTCATTAATTCATTTGCCTTTGTCCTTTGCTCACTTGAGCTCATGTTTATGTTAATGCAATTTGCCTTTTGCTCACTTGAGCATATTATTGTGTATATACTATTGCCTTGTGCTTGTTTTGTTTTTGTTTATGTGAATCCAATGCAAATGGAGAAAGGACTTAGATTTAGGACCTTACCTATGCTAAATTGAGTTTCAAGAGAAACTAGGTCTCATGCCTTTATAATGCTAAACATGTTGAAGAGAAACTAGGCCTCATGCCTTTAGAATGCTTAAATTTGAAGATGAATTGAAATGACTCTAATTCTAAACTCACTCTTGTCCATTCTTTTATTGCATTGTGGAACTTTTTGATTTGTGTATTCTTGTGTGATAGGGATCCTAAACTTTAGCCAATTAGAAGAACCATTGTTATGGACATCCAAGATAAGAGATACAAAAGCCAATTGGAAGATTCCTAGGAGCTTGATTGATTATTTGCTTGATTGCTTGAGTTAATTGCTTATTGCTTGCTAAATCCAAAAGGAAAGGAGCAACTTGGATCATCTTTATGATCTCAAGAAGGGAACTCCAAGTGGTTTTATTTCTCTTCCCTCATCTTTGCATGCTTAGGACCTAGCCCTTCTCTTCTTCTCTCCACTCTAACCCAAGCCAAACGTTTTGTGCAAACATTAACATTGTCTTCAAAAAATAGAAACTTAGGCACTATGCCTTTGATTTTTCAATCTCTTTTCATAACACTTTTTTTGAATTGAATCTTAAGTCAACTTGGCCTTTATTTTGTGAATACTTTTCATTTGTAAATACAACTCACTCAATTGTTTTGTGGTTCCAATGACCGTTTGTGTTAAAACTTTTCATAAACATTAGCTATTAGGTTTGAGTTATCATAGAGGATGATATAATACTCACTTGTATCCTTAGTGATGGACTATAAGTCTTCCATGCTTATTATAGGGTTAACCCCTCACTAGCATGTTGAAGCTCTCCTCACATGGTGGATTTGTGGTTTTGGGCTGAGTTTTCTCCCTTTGATAACAAAAGACCTTAAGGCTTTTGACCAATCAATTCACCAACTTATTTTGAGATTTTTACCTCGAACTACGAGGTTTTGATCCTACCTTTTTAAGATGGTACGTAGGCAATGGGTTTATCCATTCAAACACAAAATTGTAAATAACTTGTATATTCTTTTCTCATCTCCCCAATCATGTTTGCACAAATATTTTCACAAATACCAATCTACCTTACAACATTTGTAAAAAGGGCTCCCTTAGAGTACTAAGGATGTTTTGGGTGCTTAAAACCTTCCCATTGCATAACCAACCCCCTTACCCAGATCTCTGACATTTTTATTAGTTTTTGATTTGATAAAACTTCTCGGTTTTTGTTCGCTTTCTAACCTTTCCTTTGGATAAATAGAAGTGTGGTGGGGACTCGAATTGTATGATTTACTTTTGATTTAGTCAATAAATCTAAAGATAACGAATACCCCGCTACATTAGGTACTAAGTCTATAGCAAACTCCACATCATGCTATAGTGAAAAATCACTAATATCATTTAGAAATACTTCTGGAAAATCACACACCTCAGGTAACTCACCAATCACAGCCTTACTTTCAGCCTTCATAGAAGTAAACATCATAAATACCTCAGTATCACCTTTCATGAACCCATCCACTTGCTTAGCAGCCACAAACAAATCATCACTTGCATCAAATATGGAAATGACATTGACTTATCAAAATAGTTTATATGAACATGGTTGAACTCAAACCAGTTCATCCCAAGGATAACATTGATTTGATTCAATGGTAGACAAACTAGGTTCATCCCAAAACTCTTACCATAAATAGTCAGCGAGAAATTCAAACACACCCACGAAGTAGTCACCAATCCATTAGTTGGGGTACCAATAACCATACTTCCAACCATAGAAGACAATTTTAAATCCAACCTCTAAGCACAATCAAGCAAAATAAAAGAATGTGTTTCACCCATGTCAATAATAGCAATTAGCATAATACTATTAATAAAACATGTACTTCAAATCAATCTGTCTGATCTAGTAGTCTCCGACCCACTCAAAGCAAAAAATTTCCCTCAAGATTGAACCTTCTTGGGTTTCTAGCAATTACTACTAATATGACATGGCTCCCCATAATTGAAGAAAGTCGGACTATTACTCTTACAATAAATAATAAGATGTCTAGTCTTCCCACACTTGAAGCATATCTTCTCATAATTCTTACAGTCATTGGCACAATAACCCATGACCCCACACTTAAAGCACTTGATAGAAGCGGAAGTATCTCCCCCAAGTGGCCTTTTCTCATCTAAAGCTTTCTGCTTCTCTTTGTTGGCTGGAGCACTATATAGTTTTTCACGACACTGATTCTTCTCTTTCTTCTCACTAAGGCTCTTATAGTGAACAGAACAAGCTCTGTTGTCCTCATCATATATCCTACACTTATTCACCGCCATAGGAAATCGGTGTATCTCTTGGTACCCAATACCTTGCTTGATCTTAGGACGCATTCCTCTTTCGAACTTGATACACTTCGAACCCTCAACAACCCCATTGTTGGTGTAATCCCTAGAGGCCAATACCTTTTGGTATTTGTATCGAATTATTTATTAATAATAAAAGGCATTTTCGTTATTATGGTTGATTAATAAAGTCCCTGGAATAGATAGTCCGTTTAATGTATTAAGTGTGACTTAATCATGAGAACACATTAAACATAAGGACATTATTCTTAAAGTATCCGTAGTCGAGCTTTAGTGTGAATTGGGATAACATTAAAGCATTAAGACTATTATGTTTGTAGACTGATGATCACATCTCATGGATCATGGATAAAGAGTTATAAAGTCTTAAACATAGGTATGAATATTAGGAGTAATATTTATACCGGATTGACCCGCTATGAGAATACTATATAGAAAGTTATGCAAAGTGTCATAAGTTATTCTCATGGTGATAATAGTGTATACCACTCTTCGACCTGAAACCACTATGGATCCTAGATGTAGAATCGAGTGCTTTATTGCTGATCCAACGTTGTCCGTAACTGGATAACCATAAAGACAGTTGATGGGTACTCCACGAAGCATGCTGAGGGACATGAGTGACCTAGATGGAATTTGCCCATCCTGCAGAAACAGGATAAATGTCTATGGGCCCAATACTGAACTGGACAAGGATGACACGGTCTATGCCTTGTGTTCAATATAGACATAAGGGCAAAAGGGTAATTATACACATAAGTATTATCACAGAAGGTTTTGTCAGATCACATGACATTTTCGTGTCTTGGGTAGCAGTGATGTGTTGCTAGATACCGCTCATTGTTTATTATGTTAAATGCGTGATTTAATATAATTGCCAACGTCACGAAAACCTACAGGGTCACACACAAAGGACGGATTGATGAGAGATAGAGTAACTAAAGAATACCGTAAGGTACGGTGCCCTTAAGTGAATTATAGAACATCGTAAGGTACGGTGTACTTGAGTAGAATATGAAATATGGTAAGGTACCATGGGCTTAAGTGATTTTGGGCATTTTATAAGACATGGGCCAAAATACACTTAAGTGGGCCTTTTAGCTTGAAGCCCACACAAGTGGTTCTATAAATAGAACCCTTGTGCAGAAGCATTCATTGTGGTTGCATTATTTTCGTTTTTTCTCTCTCTCTCGCACTCAAAAGCCTTCGTTCGTACCAGCTAGCATTGAGATTGAAGGAATCCGTTCGTGTGGACTGAGTACTGACGTTGTCATCGTTCAACGTTCGTGATCGCTCCGTGGATCTGCATCAAAGATTTTGATCGTCAGAAGAGATCTGCACCAAAGGTTTCAATCGTCACAAGAGGTAAATATTCTATCACTGATCATGACCATTCGTAAGGATCTCTAAAGGAGAAAATTTTAATTTCCGTTGCGCTTTGGATCGCAATTCTGCTTCACACCATTGTAGTATGAACAAAACTTCACAAACTCTTCAAACTTAGCAAAATACTTAACAACTATCATATTTCCATGCATTAGCTCGAGTAACTTGATCTCCTTCTTACTGCGCACGTCCTCTAGAAAATACTTCTCAAAAAATTCAGCCCTGAACGCAGCCCAAATAATCTCATTACCAATAACCTACAGTCTCTGACGCGCATTATCCCACCAGTCTTAGGCCTCCTCTGACAACATGTGAGCACCAAAATGCACCTTATGAATTTCAGTGCAAGGCATCACTAAAAAAATCTTCTCAATTTCTCTGAGTCATGTCAGTGCATCCTCTAGGTCATATATGCCCTTGAAAGTTGACGAATTGTTTCTCTAAAACTTACCCAATCCACAAAACTCATCATTAGCCTGATTTTGATGACCCTATAATACCTGAGAAATCGCCTCTAATGCATCGGCAATCGCTCGGTCGTTTCTTCCTCTTGCCATATTTTTCATGCCAATAAACAGACATTAGAAGAAACATTACACCGACAATGTTCACACACTCGTCACATACCAAGGAACAGACAACATTGCAAAAACCTGACCGAAAGGATCGACCTGCTCTGATACCACTATTATAACACCCTAAACCCTGAAACTTATATAAAAAGATTTACTCGACTATTTAAGGTGTCACCAGTGACAGCCCAACAACAACTATCAAACAATTATCAATATGCAACAGAAAATCATATCATAATAACTTCATAAATAGGTATTAAACTTCAAACATCACGGTTCAACATTAACTAAAAATAATGCAAAGTTCCTTGTTCCTGATGTTACAATATCAGAGCACTAAAAACCACTTAAGGTCATAAAACAATAGATAAGAGAAGAATAACTCCAATAATCCATCTTCCATGCGCAACAACAACGCTTACTTCTGATTATCTGCAAGATGTCCATGATGGACAACATTAAGCAAAGGGGTGAGAAATAAACTTTATTATAAACAATGTAAAGAATGCAAAGGTAGAGAAACACACAATAATCATACATTTAATACACAATCAACATCACCATGATCTCACACCCAATCACAACAATATGCAAATATATGTAATGCGACTCACAACACAATATTACATTATATATGTGGTACCAATCAACATTTGGTTCTCTGTGGAAACCGTGTCTCCCTTCTGAACCCATGAGCCCCCCTTCTGAGATCCAACCCCCTTTTGAGCTTGGGAAAATCCACTAGTCCCCCCCTTCTGAACTTGTGAACATACCTCTTTTAATGATGTATGTTCATATAAATCAATGCAACAACAAGAATAATGCTTACGACCCCCTTCTAACCATAACAACATGCATTGACACACAATAATAATCCCTTTTTCTAAATCACTGTCGACCAATAACAACAACAATATACCTCAACAACACTAATCATGTTCTCATTATGTAACCACACAAATAAATACCGTATGTATCTCATACGATCGCTATACCATAAATGACAACTTGTAAGCAAGGCAATTATGATTCAACAACAATAATCCCAACATAATTAATTAATCAAAATCACAGTAATTCATTATCAACACCAACATGACCAAATAGTAACCATACCTCACCTAACCAAAATAAACACCTCAAAAATATGAATCAACAACTCAGATAACACAACAGGGACGAAAACACCCCTTATGACAACATGACTAGTAACCCATCACCTACTTAAAAGCCCCCAAACCATCATTAATGTGATGGCCGACTTGAAAAACCAAGCCTAGAGACCATGACGGTAGCCCCATCACAACGCTGACGCCTATCAACGTCTTAAGGTGCATGACAGGTAACTCGTCATCTGGGTGATGCCCGTCATCCTGCACTAGAAGGAAAAAAACACAAATTATGCCATGGGAGTTCCCTTGGACTCTGATTTTTGACTCCCAATCATCTCCACATGCCCAGAAAATAATATCAAATGTAATAACGTCATTATAACATGCCAAATCACATAATTACACAAATTATTCATTCAAGTTCATAAAATTCATGTTTATCTTCAAACCTTCAAAAATCCCTACAATGGCTTAAACTCATGTATACATAAATAGAATATTACACATACAATTCAGTCATGAAAATTGAATAATTACACCTTAATTCATTAATTTTCAAAGTAACATATAACAATCATAATTCATAAGAATTTCACATGATCCCTAATGAGAGTAAGGGTCTCTCCTCCCTACCCTTTCATGCAATACACCCATATAGAAGTCCTTTCTCTCACCTTACCTCAGACTCCTAGCAAAAATTCAATATTAGGTTGAGGTTGATATTTGTGTTCTTCCCTCTTCAAGCCCTAACCTCCTTTCTCCAAAACTCTATTTGATGTATGTTTTTCTACAAAATCACCACTAACCATTATTTATCTCTAAACTTAATTTTAATTTTTAGGTAATTATACTAAGGCTCAACTTATCTCATAACTTTCACCACTTCCCTTATTTTCTCTAATTCCTATTTTTCACCAAAAAAACTAATATTTCTATTTTATTTTAATTAATTAAAAACAATTATTAATTCTAATTATTTCTAATCATTTTAATTATTCCACCAACCCACTAATACTCTTACTACACCCCACCATATACCACATATATATATATATATATATATATATATATATATATATATATATATATATATATATATATATATATATAATTCACAATATATTTAATTAAGATCGCACCACATTCTAAATAATTAGATAAAATAATATAATCAAATTTTGAGGTGTTACAGATGACACCCAAGGCGACAAGGGTCCCATTAGAGGTAAAAAACATCTTGATTGCCTCTAGGGGAGGCAAGGATTCGTCTTAGGGATCCATCATTTTGATCGCCCCCCAGGGAAGCAAGTATCTCTCTTAGGGGTCCAGTGTTTTGATCGCCTCTAAGGGAGGCAATGATCCCACTTAGGGATCCAGCTTTTTAATCACCTCTAAGGGAGGAAAGGATCGCACTCAGGGATCCAACATTTTGATTTCCTTCAAGGGCGGTAAGGATCCCACTTAAGGATCTAAAATTTTGATTGCCTCTTAGACTAGCAAGGATCCCTCTTAGGAATCCAGCGTTTTGATAACCTCTAAAGGTGGCAAGGATTCCTCTTAGGGATCCATCATTTGGATTTCCTCTAAGGGCGGCAAGGATCCCACTTAGGGATCCTATATTTTGGTCTCCTCTAATGGCCACAAGGATTCCTATTAGGGATCCGTCATTTTGATCGCCTCTAAGGGTGATCTTCTACAGAACATTCAGGTTTCCTACAAAAGGGATTAGATAACATATATATATTCTTCAAAATAGCAAAATGAGGGGCTTCATTAAAAACCCTCGCCTCCTACAAGGCACAAAGGTAAAAGAGTGAAACCTATAAATAATACGTCCTTACAAAGGACAGAGATGTAATACTCGCCTAATAAAAAATAACCAATTAAGTAAATAAAATTAAAGAAAACAAATAAATGATAGTAGAGGAAGTAACACCATGAGGCATCCCTCATGGGCTTTTAACCCCCAATCTCCTCTCTAGCTAGATGGGGAACCTCTTCGCCTTTGCAAGCTTCTCCTGATGGTTTTATTCCTGATCCCACCTTCCCGGTTATCACGCCTAGAGTGCGGACCCTTTTCAGCTTGAGGCTCTCTATGCAGAACTTTCGAGAAATTTCCTGATCTTATTGGATAACTCCTACATGCTTGTTAGACAATAAGTACTTCATGCACAAATACAAAATGGATAAAGTGGCACCCATCTGATTAAAATTAGGTCACCCTATAATCATATTGTAAGAATATGGGGCATCAATACCCAAATACCTGACCTTAATTTCTTTGGCTTGTTCTTGCTCTCCAGAGGTTATCTTTAGTGTGATGTAACCTTTCACTTGTAGCTTCTCCCCGGAGAATCTAATTAGATAGCCCTTGAAGGGATTGGGTTGTTTTAGATCAAGGGGAAGTCTCTCGAATGCATCCCAATATAGAATGCTTGCAAAAATTCCTTGATCTACGAGAGCTATTTTGATCTCCCACTTATCGCACTTGATAGTAATGACCATGGGATCGTCATTACGAGGGTGCATTCCAATTGTGTCCTTCTTAGTGAAGCCGATCTCGGCCTCTAGTGTCTTCGTCTCTTTTTCCTTCATTGTTAGAGAGGTCTTTTATACTCATAATTTGGCAAGCGTACTTTCTACAGTGAATCTAGTCTCCCCGCCTCCGGCGAACCCTCTTGCAATAGCGTTGAGCATATGGAACATGCCCTTGTTATTCTCGCATGTGGATGCTTATTTTTCCTTGTTAGGCCTGGGACTTGCTGCATCATCTCTCCTATGGGATCTAGATTTATTTGGTCCACAAGAAGAGTCTCCTTTGACATGCTTCTTGAGGTGTCCCTCCTGGATCAACCTCTCAATTTATTTCTTGAGTTGGTAAAAAATTTTGGTATTTTTTCCTTTAACTCTATGGAACTTTACACTATCTAAATAGTTTGGGGCCCATCATGTCCTTTTTAGGAGTTGAAGGTATATGTATGTTGTTTAGGTGAAGAACCTTATACCAAATATATTCACGCGCGAGTGTTCAGAGGCATGAAGCTCTCCATCGGTTTGCCTACTCTTTTGAATGCCATTTTGTACTTGATGAGAGAGGTGTAGCTGCTCTTCATGTGTTGGTACAAACCTTCACCGCTAGGCACACTTTCTTTGACGTCTCATGGCTTCTTTTCAGTGTTTCTCTAGTCTCCCTTTACGTAACATTCCTCCCTGGCAACCATTTTTGCTAGCAAAAGTTTTGGCTTATAGAAGAGAGAGACTCATTGAAGTATCCCGCCTTGAGACCAATTATTAACGCCCCCATGAACATTTCTTGGGTTGGGGGGACGGACCTTATGGTAGATTCATTGAATCAGGAAAGATAGTCCCTTAACGATTTTCAGGGACCATGTCCTATGTTGAACAAGCTGGTGGTGGACATTTTCCTGTGACGGATGTTAGCGAACTAGTGTATGCATTTCCTCACCAATTCCTTATAACTGGTGATAGAAGCTTGGGGTAAACCTATATAACATCTCATGGCAGAGTCCTTGAAGGTACTAGACAACGACTTACACTTTAGGGATTCATGTGTTTCGATGATGGCCATTTGAGTGTTGATGGAGACGACATGCTCATAAGGGACATTGCGCCCGTCAAGCTTGGCTAAAGAGGGAAGCTTGAATAATTTAGGGGGAAACGCTTCCTATATTTCATCTAAGAATGGTTGGGGATCCAATACTTTCATATCCTTTGGGGATTGGTCTCTTACTGGTGTTGTCGGATATTAAGGACATTATCCTCCAAAGTTTGATTATGACAACATAATTCATCCATTGTGGCACGTATCTCTGCCATGGCATTGGAATCAATTCTTCCCCCAATATCTTCTAACGTAGGGGAAGGTACTCTCCCGTTAAACATGGATAGGAATTTCTGGATACATGAGCGGGAGTGATAATGAATATGGTGATTTTAGAAGAAGGTGCGATCCAAGTTAGTTTTATCGGAGCTCCACGGTTGGCACCATTATACTGGTTAAAAAGTATAGGTGTGTGTGGTATCCCTATAATGGTATGGGGTACTTAGAGGCCTTTGTAGTTTTATTACAATAAGGGCATGCTTGCGACAGCAAAAGGTCATGTATAGTGGTTTTATGGTGTTTGCGATGGTATGAGAGGCCAACGCATGTGAGGTGAAATGGCCCGTGTATTAGGTTATATCTCTTTAAGGTATAATATGTCTCTCTCCTGTTAGGGGAAGAATATTTATAGAGGCTTTTGGGCCTGAGGTTTAGGAAACCCTAAGAAGTGGTAATCACTCTTCCTTGACTAAGGAGACTCCTGACCACCTATTTTCCAGGGAGTCGTGGTTTGATTCATTCCTGTAGGGTTAGTTGGAAGAAACAATACTATACATGTCATATTCCCTAAAGAAGGTACCCCATCCTCCGTAAATGTAGTGCTCGGGCGGTGCCTCGCTAGCCGCGAGCATTAACGTCGCCCTTATTTTAGACTTTCACAAATATAACACTACATAACTCATGAAATTCTATAAGATTGGGGTTGAAAGGTCATACACTAAAATATGGTGAGTGGAGTGGATATTCATTTCCTTGATGAATAATAATAGTTTATAGTCAATTTGATCAATGCAACCCTACTTCTCTCATTCCCTTTATCAATGTTTTATCTTTTCTTTGCTTCAGCCCATTATTTTCTTGGAAAGATAAAGGAGAAAGCCTATCCTACCTCGATATTTTATCTTGTATACTATTTTCCCTTCTTCGTACTTGTTTAAATTACACGACGTATAATCCGGACTGAGATTGGCTTTGCTTTATACATGTTAAATACCTTTAGCAACTATTTATTGTAAATTAATTGATGAGGTTTACTTCCTTTGATTGATGAATATGAAATACAATAAAGTATCATATCTCCCCAATCATAGATAACTCAAATTCATTTTGCATCATATTAGAAAACTCATTACACAGGTGTAAGACCCCAATTTTGACCCTAAGATCCCTCATGCTATCTCATCATATGCATTAGCATTGGGATCACACCTTGGCATCCTCCTTACCCCTCTTTCATTGGGTTTATTTTGGGAGAGATCACCAAGCACCATGTGATTGTATCATACTTGTATATTGTCATTTTACTAACCAAAATACCAAAAATATGTCTTTTCATTTGCCTAACTCTTTTGTAGGTAGGGCATGATCACCATTGATCTATCAAGTTCATATCTAGGGTTTAAGACCCTCATGGCTAAGAGCACAACCAAGGATTGATCCAAAATGTCTCAAAGCATCATATATGAGTCCCAATGATCTCTACATGTCATATTGGTCAAGTATTCTTCAAGAGTTTGGAGGTGAATTGCCTTGGAAACCCTAGTTTGACTGGGTATCTTAAGTAACTTCTCCAACAAGCTATCTCACCATTTGATCAATTTTATCAAGGGAAACTTCAAATTTCTATCATATTATGCATATATGATCTATCATGAGCGTAGAAATTCAAGAGAATTGAAGATTAGCAAGTTGGTTGATGGTGGTTGGCCAGATGAGTTCATCTGATCAAAACTAGGTCTCCCTAGACCCTATCTCCTACAATTTTCACCATATGAAAATTATTCCAAGAGAAATGTTACTCTAAATGACATTCCAAACAACTTTCATGTTGAGACCTAGAGCTAGTTTTTCTTGGAAAATCATTTTCTATGTTGAAACATTATAGGTCATTTTGTCTAAACCCAAATTTGAAAGTCAACTTTCCAAGGCCATAACTTGATCAATTTGTATGATATGAAAGATTTCCATTTTGCATAATCAAATTAAAGATGTCTACTGCAAATTTGATGTTTTGAGTGGGAGCTAATTCAAATTTTATGAGCATGTGATATGAGGATACATTATAGGTCCTTTTTGACCTATACCATTGAACAAGTGATTTTCCTCAACTTCAGAAATGCATAACTCTATCATTATAAATCCAAATGACATGTAATTGGTGACCATTTCTAAGGTATTTGAAAGGGATACGACTTTGATGAAGACACTTTTCTCATTTGAAGTTCACATAAAAAGTTAAGCAAGGTGGAATATTGAGACATATGGCTTAACATTTAGAAAAAATTCAACATGTTGAAATTTCCAAACTTCCACCTCAAAATTCACCATGATCCAAGTTCCAAATTAAAAAGTGTCCAACATAAAAGTTGTTCCCTTTGATCTAAGATTTCCAAAGAACCCAATTTCATGCATTTTGAATGAGATTTTCTAGGGTTGTGCATGGTCTTAACAAGGCTGCATCATTGTTGAAAATCAAATGTCAAAAACTTTACATATCATTGCCTTGCCATTAAAGCATCATTTGAACTTCAGTACATATGTAATTAGATCAAATTGGATTGCTTCATGGGCCTGTACACACCCATGCAAGCTTGTGCACCACCTTGCCAATTTTAGCAATTTTTCACGTGTGCAAATAACACTCTCAAATGCTATAAATACAATGCCTTGAAGCTCATTTCAAACACACCTTGTGCGCCAGCTTTGCCCCCCAATTTAAACCCTCGTAATTCAAAGGAAAACCTGAGAATTTTCAACTTGGAATTGAGTTTGAATCTCACTGTTTGTTGATTCAAAAACTCCAGGATCCAAAGCTTTGTATACTTTCCAAACCACTTCTGCAAGCTCTTCGAGTGTGATCAAATCAACAATACTAACTTCTAATTCATTAACAACTAACATTTAATTTCAAGCCATTTACTTTTAATGCACTTTAGTTTTTAAGCTCTATTTATTTGTCATTATTCATACCATTCTAATTGTTTATATTAATGTCATTTTCACTTTGTTCACTTGGACCATATTGTGTGATATATCTTGTTTGTGTATACTTTGTTTACTTGTGTGGTCTTTGGCTATTAATGTACATAATAATAACAAAAACCCTAAAAAACTATTGTGTGGACTGTTGGTTTGATCTTGGACAATTGGACTTAGAATTTAGGCAACATCCCTATGCAAAAGAACTTGGCCAATGCCAACTTTCATGTAACCAAGTGCTTGCGATTTGAAACTTCATCTGATACATCATTGAAGATTCCTTTGAGTTCATCTACTACATGATCATTGTGAAGCTGTTATTTTGAACCTGTGACTAGTGGAATTCGTCTGTTACATGGGCAAATTTGAAGAAGATTATGGAGTGGTTAAAGCTTGGATGTGGCTATCTTTATTTGATGTCTTTCTCTTCAAGTTAATATTTTATGCATCGTTTGTTGCTTGATTCTAATATCCAAGGGAATTTGGGGTTTCTATATGGCATTCTTGCCTATTGGATTGCAGCCCATTGGTCAGATCTTTTCAACTCTTAACTTTTAAATTTATGCTTAGGATTAGTCTCTTCATCTCCTCCCCATCTCTTTAATTTCAAAATCTCTCCCTCCTTTTAAAAACTTCTTTGTTTGAACTTGTTATTTTCTAAACTTAGACCCTTTGCAAATTAGAAACTTTGGCCTTATGCCATTGCATTTTCAAACTTCTTTTCTTAAATCAAATTTGTAAATAAACTTAATTATACTTGACTTAAAAATTTCAAAAGCCAAAAACGACTAAACTCATTCAAACCATTTTCTACGCCCTTGTGCCTTTCAAACTTAAGTTTTTATTAAAAGCAATGCATCCACTTTGAAATTTGTACCACAAACTACGAGGTTTTGATCCCTCATTTTTATGTTGGTACGTAGGCACAAGTCCGAAGGTCTTGTCAAACACAAAAGATATATAATTAATGAATTCTTTTCTCATCCCCTCATTCCATTTGTTTGTATACATCAATTTGTACAAAATACATATGCACACAAGAAAGGGCTCCCTAGGAATACCTAGGACACTTTGGGTGCTAACACCTTCCCTCTGTGTAACCATCCCCTTACGTGTAATCTCTGACATTTTATTAGTTTCGATTTGAAAACTTCTTACTTTTGGGTTTTATTCGTACTTTTCCATTTTCCCTTGGAAACAATAAAAGTGTGGTGGTGACTCTTGTTATTTGATGTCTTGCTTATCCATAGCTTGATGATCATGAATTTACCACTGTAGGTGAGAAAAACAAGAAAGGGGGGTTTGAATTGTTTAGAAAATAAAAGCTTTTTCAAAAAGTAAGAACACACATAATTTTATATTGGTTCGCTTATAACACAAAGCTACTCCAGTCCACCCGGCCAAGGTGATTTCGCCTTCAAAAAGGACTTAATCCACTAACCTTGAAAGATTAATACAACCAAACGTCTAAGAGAGTGATCTCTTAGTCCTCCCAAGTATACAGACTACGCAGAGTCACTTAAGGAACAGAAGCAATGTAGCAAAATAAATATGTAATAGAGAGTGCTTCTAAGAGTAAGCGAATATTACAGCAGAATGATCAAGGAAGTGTTTTCACGTATGAGCAGCAGCTCGTGAAAAGCTTTGAGAGAGAATGTAAAGAATTTTCTGTGTGTTGTTGTGTGTCTCTCAATGAGGTAGGCTGTCCTTTATATAGTGGTGAAAGGACCGTTGGAGTGATGACAAAATATTGGCCTTTGATGAGCATTCAATGTCATTACTTATGTGTTTCTTACCATAACCAATTTGTCTCCCTGAATAATTTCTTTCTAAAAATACTTCCTTTCCATTTGAAGAAATTCTTTCCGTTACTCTTTCTGGATTTGGAGAATCTTCATCAGAGTCTTTGTTATCTCGAAGTTTCTGTGTCAGAAGGAGATGCGTTGAGGTTACATCAGAGCTTCTAAGAGTACTGGTTTTCTAGATCATCAGAACTAAGTCCAGTGGATGTTTAGAGCTTCTGGTTATTTTTGCTATCTTGTTTTGCTCAGAGTCAGAACTTCTAGAGTGCACTTCTTCTTCAGATGCTTCTGATCTTCTAGTACTTTGTATCTGACCAGAGTTTGTATCTGATAAAACGATCAGATTCCTTTGTTGTTGTTCAGAGTCCTGCACACTTAGAGAATTTTCGTTAGGGTGCCATTTTTGGTTTCATCCTTTGTTATCATCAAAATCCTGGAATTCAATTGTAGAACTAATTTTGTTCTTACAATCTCCCCCTTTTTGATGATGACAAAACAATCTTAAGAAAGAGATGAAACATTTTATAGATAAGAATTTTTTGGATCAGATAGAAGTGAGTCCCCCCTAAGATGAGTCTGGGAGTTCAGAAGTTCTTACCGGAGCTTCCATGAGATGATGTTTCTAGATACTCTTCTGCAAATTTCTAAGCCAAAAGGATTAGAACCAATTTTTTTTTAAACAATGTTTGTAGCGTACTGAAAGGATTTAGATATGTTTTCATCAGAGCTGTTTTTAGTTCTCCCCCTTTTTGACAGAATAAAAAAGACTTAGATAAACGAAGGAAAGACAAATATATATATATATATATATATATATATATATATATATATATATTCAGAGATGTTAGAAAACACAAACATCAGAAAGCGAGAATAGACACAACAGAAAGCAACAAGCAAATCAACAAGCAAAAAAAAATCCTAGGTGCCTAAGGGTTTGGAGGTGGAGGCATCCTCTGAAGCAGCTGGGTCAGCAGATTCTGAATGTTAACATTGACTAAATCCTGTTGATCCAATCTGGCTCGGACTTCTTTCTACTCCTTCTGAAGATCTTCAAGTGTCTTGAGAACCAGAGGGACAAAGGTGGAAGACTCCCCCTGAGTCAGAGCATATGGTTCTACCCTGTTGGCAGATTCTTCAGCACAACGAGCTTCAGCTTCAGCAGCGGCTTTAGCTTCAGCTTCAGCAACAACTTTTGCTTCAGCTTCAGCAGCAGCAGCCTCAGCTAGAGCTTTGGCTTCAGATTCCTTAAGCCTTTCCATTTCCTCTTGTCTGGCTTTCTCTTTTGCTTCCTTGCAGGCTCTCTCCTCAGCTTCTCTAGCTAGACGCTCCTGGAGTCTTAGCTCAGCGACTCTGATGAAGTCGTTTCGGACTTGCTCAGAGAGGCTCTTCAGCTTGAAGGCTTCAGCGGTCATCCAGCCAATAACTTTGTTCCAGTGTGTCCTAATAGCTGAAGGATCATCACTGATGCCAGAGTTGATGGTCAGAGACTTGACCTTGTCAACTGAGGCTCCTGCAAACAGCACTATTGCTTCCTCTAGGGTTGGCAGGGTGTTTTCTGGTTCAGAGGGTGAACGTGGAGAAGTGGGAGGGATTAGGTTGAGAGTGCGAGTTTGTGGTTCAGCGGATGTATTTGGTGGGTGTGTGACAGAGTTGTTTGGTTGGGTTTCAGCTGGAGTTGTTTCAGAAGGTTGAGGGTCAGATGTTGTTGGGTTTGGTTGTTTTGTGGGTGATGAGGTAATTTCTAGTTCAGGTGTGGGTTGTGTTGGCTGTTGTGAGGCCAGAGTCTGAGCTTGGAGTTAGGCCAGAGTGGGAAACGAGGGGTCAGAGTGTTCTGTGTCTGAGGAAATGTTGTAGTAGGGAGGTGATCCTGGAGAAGAAGATGAAGATGGTGAGGTGGTTTCATTCAGCATTTCTGCGTCAGAAATGGGTAAGGTTGTGGTGGCAAGGTTGAATTTCTGGGATGGTTGGTGAGATGTTCTGGTGGTTGAGGGAGGCGTTTCTGAGTTTGTATAGATAGGTGTGGGTTGAGGGATAGAAGAAGCAATGTTATGTGTTTGTGCAGAAGGAGCAAGAGAAACGGACTTACCAGAAGGTCCAGGCAGAGGTGCTGGAGGTCTTGATCCGGAGGATTCTCCTCGTGGACGCTTCATGAAGTTCGGAGGCTCAGCTGGCAGCTGGCTAATGTTGAAGTCTGAGATATCCACTCCTTGTTTCCTCATATCATCTAAGTAATAAAGGATTACCTCTAGAGGGTCGATCTTTGAGAACAGATAAAGTCCATGTGGGATCTTCCTCTGATCTTTGAGAGCTTCCCAGGAGGTGTCCATAGTAGGTTTGAACTTGACCTGATCCAGAATCCCCACGCTCTTCAGATTTTTGGCGTTGAGAGCTTTTCCAGTGTCTTCCATGAGTCTGAACGTTATCAGATGGTCCACGCGACAGCTTTCAATCAGGACGTCAGAGATTAGCCTTTCTAGAGGAATGTAGTTTCTGGGCTTCATGTTGTTTCTTGTATCTCGTATAGAATCTCTGAGATACTTGAAGAGAAGTGCTGGAAGGCAGAGTTTCAGACCTTTTTGGATGCAGTACAGAATGCACTTCTGGTCTGTGTTGATGTAATCTGAAGAATTTGAAGTTGGGCGATGATGGATAGTGCCCAGGATGATCTTCAGCCAGACTCGGGGGTTTTGATGTAGCTCTTTGTTCTTGGAGTGGTTTCCTTCAGCGTTTTGCTTAAAGATGGTAGGGTTAATCTCATGGGACATATATTTTGCCCTAAGATTAATGTTGTAGATCCTTCTGCCTCCATCTTTCTCCATGCCCAGAAGAGCAGCAATGGACTTCTCTGTTATCACCATTTTGACTCCCAGAACATAGGAGACGATGTAGTGATCATCAACATCAGCGAATCTCCAGAATTCCTTCACTAAATTTGTGTAAACTGGACCATACAAACGTTTGAAGTAATTTCCCCAACCTTGATTTCTGAGTTCTTCGGTGAGGTCAATACCATTTCTGCGCATGTTGTCAAAATCCACCAAGGATTCACATAGCATGCAAAACGACACACAAAACAGAGTTTAACACAAAAACCAAGTCAGCACGTTTAGGGGGAAAATGATTACAGCTCATTAATGATGTCTAATCCCAATAGTCAGTACACTGCTCGAGGAGATCTCAAGAGATTGTTCCTTGATTACTGCTAGACAGCTGTCTAGAAGTTCCAAGGTCAGACGCAAGGTACTCCACGTGTTTGCTTTATCTGATCTTCAAGAATACCAAGGGATTGGTTCCTGGAGATTTCTAACTCAGATAACTTCTAACTTGGTAGGAGTATCAGAGTCAGAGGCAGAATCCACTTTGTTTACGTCAGAATCTTATTTTACACACTCAAAGGCACATTTTATTCAGGGCAATTTTGAATGTTCAGATTCTTTAAGATGAAGATGAATCTATCTTCAGCTAAGGGTTTAGTAAAGATGTCAGCCCATTGATGATCTGTATCAATGAATTTCAATGTTACTACCCCTTTCTAAACATAGTCTCTGATAAAATGATGTTTTATTTCTATGTGCTTAGCTCTAGAGTGTAAAATAGGATTCTTGCTTAAACAAATGGCAGCAGTATTATCACAGAAGATAGGAATGTTACTCTCAAAGATTTGCAGATCCTCTAATTGATTCTTCATCCACAGCATCTGAGTAGTGCACAGTGATGTTGAGATGTATTCCGCTTCTGCAGTAGACAGGGCTATGATTGATTGTCTTTTGCTGGCCCAGGATATCAGATTCTTTCCCAAGAGCTGACAATTTCCAGATGTACTTTTTCGTTCCATTCTGTCTCCTGCGTAATCTGCATCACAAAAACCAGATAGTCTATACTCTGATATTTTCTCATACATCAGGCCCAGGTTAGGAGTTCCTTTCAGATATCTGAGAATTCTCTTAACTGCTGTTAAATGAGATTCTCTAGGATCTAATTGGAATCTGGCACAGAGACAAACACTGAATAGAATATCAGGACGAGTAGCAGTCAAATAGAGAAGGGAGCCTATCATACCACGATAGAGCTTCTGACAAACCTTTTGACTGACTTCTTCTTTTTCAAGAATGCAGGTTGGATGCATGGGTGTCTTTGCAGGTTTGCATTCAGCCATTTCAAATTTCTTCAGAATGTCTTTTATGTATTTACTTTGATGAACGTACGTGACTTCTGAAGTTTGATTGATTTGAATTCCTATAAAGAACTTTAGTTCTTGCATTAAGCTCATTTCAAATTCTGCCTGCATTAGCTCAGAGAATTCTTGACATACAGAGGCGTTAGCTGAACCAAAAATGATATCATCAACGTATATCTGGCATATCATGAGATCATTATTAATGTTTTTACAGAAGAGTGTGGAGTCAACTTTCCCTCTGGTAAAATCATGTTCCAGAAGAAAAATACTTAACCTTTCATACCAAGCTCTGGGAGCTTGTTTAAGTCCATATAAAGATTTCTTTAGTTTAAAAACATGTTCTGGGCAATTTGAATTTTCAAAACCTGGACGTTGGTTGACATATACTTCTTTTGATATATAACCTGAAATTCTAGTAACAGACTATCGATGTCACACTGGATGTTATGACATCCAATTCTGCGCAGACAGGAATGTATATAGAAGGTAAATGTAAAGGACAGTAAATAACACAAAGAATTGTTTACCCAGTTCGGTGACAAACACACCTACGTCTGGGGGCTACCAAGCCAGGGAGGAAATCCATTATAAGCAGTATTAATTCAGGCTTTAAACCAACTGTTTAATCCTATCACTTGATACCTACCCAATGCAATTTCAATCTAAACTAAGACCAGAGTTCCTACTCACTCCCCCTCAATCACCACAGTGATTACAACCTTTAATTAGTTTAAAGTCAATGGCGAAGTTATACTTCAAACAACTCTTGATTGTGCTTAACAACTTTAATCAAGAAAAACAGCACTCACGCTTAAAAGCTTAGAGTGACACAACAATTACAACTCAATGAACACCCTAGTCCAATACAATCCTCTAGGTGATAATTGCTTAGCTCACAAGTAAAATCTAATACAAGACACAAATAAAATACAGCAGTGAAATATGATGGTATAATAAATTCTTCACGCTTCAAACCCCTGAGTTGCTGAAAGTAGGATTGCCATCCTTTTATAATGCAGCACTTGGGCCTTGTACTTGAATTTCCTAAAATTAAGGTTAAGAAAGTTAACCTAATTTCCACATATTAGGGTGCTAACAAATAGGCTATTTGTTAGGGCTCTTGAATTTAGCTCTTCTGTTAGTTTCCTGGATTTTAGCACAACTGTTAGATTCCTGAAAAACAGCCTGAGATAAATACTGAAACAGAAAAACTAACTAGCCTACACTTTAGCATATGTTGTCATGAATGAATGTCATAACATTCAGTTTGATGTCCAGAACATAGGCCATATGCTAGACAACTTTAATTCTAGATCAGCTGTTGGTTTCCTGAAACAGCAACCTGTAATAAATACTGAACTATACCAAAAAAACGTATAATTCAGTATCTGTTGTCAGGAATGAATGTCATAACATTCAATTTGACATCCAGACAATAGGCTATGTGCTAGGTCTGTTATTCTCCTGAAAAACAGCCTGAAATAAATACTGAACTATAATAGAAAAACCAACTAGCCTATAGTTCAGTATCTGCTGTCTGGAATGAATGTCATAACATTCAGTTTGACATCCAGACAATAGGCTATGTGCCAGGTCTGTTATTCTCCTAAAAAACATCCTGAAATAAATACTGAACTATAACAGAAAAACCAACTAGCCTATAGTTCAGTATCTGCTGTCAGGAATGAATGTCATAACATTCAGTTTGACATTCAGTAAAACCTGTATTAGCTAATCCTACAGCATACTACTCAAGCATGTCATGACATCAGTCCAGACATCAGAGTACAGTAAGTGTTTTAACACAAAATGCAGCCAATCAAAAACATCTACAAACTCCCCCTTTGGCAAATTTTTGGCTAAAACAACTTGGCATCACAACAGAGTTCACAGCAGCGGAAAACACACATCCAAGCAGAGAATTAAATTAGCTAATACACTCAGCACTCATAGAAGTTAAACTTCAAACAGCAGCAGCACAAGTAGAATGCACACAGCACCATAACCTCTTGTTTAGAGGACCTTCAATGAAATCTGTTGTCCTGGGGTACATTTGTTACTCCCCCTTTATTATCAAAAATGTTGCCAAAGCAACACTTAATATTATAGATCAAAAATAAAATTACAAGCAAATTTCAGAAACACACACTTGATTTTACTTCACAGTTTCAATCAAGAATATACACTCTTGATCTTGCTTCACAACTTTGATCAAGTAGGCACACACTCTTGCTTCACGGCTTTAGAGTGACGAATTTCAGCCACAAATCAGATCTTCAATCAAACTCAGATTGCCATTAAGTGTGCAATCACAAAACACCAGACATTCACACCGAATGTTCTGTGTACAGGGTGTCATGACATCGGGTCTGACATCCTGGAAAAATCCTGCATAATTCCATAATTCCTTTTATAACTTCCAGCAGGTACAATCATATCAGATGTCATGACTTTGTGTATGACTTCTTGAAACACTCCTGCATGAACATGTTCTTGAACTCCAGCAGGTACATAGGATATCTTATGTTAAGACATCACACATAACATCTTGTGAACACTCTTTGTTTTACCAAAATTGCTCCCCCTTTGGCAAATTTTGGCTAAAACATATATCTTTCCTTTTTGTTCACAAGGTAAACTATGAGCAGTTAAACAACATAACAGTAGTTTAAACAACAGCAGAAGCAACACAATTACTAGCTTTATAGTTACTAGTAATACACACATGCACAAGGGTACTTCTCCTCCCCCTAAATCTGTGCAACAAAATTAGAATTACTAGTTAAGGATGCAACTAGTAAGACATACAAATTCACAAGGGTACTCCTTCTCCTCCTAAATCTGTGCATACATCAGATACTAGTAACTCCAGCCCCTGTACCAGCCAGAATTTCATTCTGACATCTGCTTCAACATCAACACCTGCACACCATATCAGACATCCTCTTTGACATTTGTAAACAGAACAACATTCTTGTTTTAACACCTGTGCACTTCCTTCAACAATAGCTGTCCTTCAGTTCAGCTACATACACAACTGCTTCCACATTCCACATCAACACTTATCAACCCTTCTCCCCCCCCCCCCTTTTAGTCAAAATTGACCAAAGGTGACAAATTAGACAAAATAAATGTCAATTAGTCTATCAGAGAATGTTAGGACAGATGTTATAACATTAAACATGTTAAAACATAATAGTTAAGTGGTGCAAACCATCATCATACACAGTTGTGATAGCTGAGATAATGAATAACTCCAAGGAACTCATTAAGAGCCCAAAAAATTACAAACAGGCATCAATGAGGACTACCAGCATCCAACCATCAGCACCACATCTTTTGCCACAGCACATTCTTCACACAAATTAACAATAAATTCCTTTACTAACATCTCATAACACTTGTTGCAAGTGAAATAACTAGTATCTGTTGACCAATCAGAGCACACTTTCAATTGTTTAATAATCTGAAATATTAAACAGTAAGTCCCTAACATCATTAGTTGCTATAATTCCTCAGAAAGACATGTTCCCACTTTGCCCCATAAGTTTTCAAACTGAGTAGCATCCAATGTCATGACATTCTGAGTGACATTGTACTCAGTCTGCATCTGTTTCATCCATACCAGTTGGTAACAGCTGCTACCAGATGCTATGTACTTAGCTTCTGCAGTGGATAATGATACACACTTCTATTTCTTCCTTTCACCTACACCATTTTGATGAGGAATAATAGATGAGGACAACTCATGACTTTCAATCTGCATAGGTCCCATTAAGTCCATGTGCAAACGTTCCAGAGTTTTTGATATTTTAGGATGTCCAAGCTTAGGATGTGACATCTTGGTTAGCTTGCCCACCTGACATTCTCCACAGACTTTTCTTTCATCCATAGGAAGCTTTGGGATTCCTCTACCTGCTTCCTTGGATATGATCTTCTTCATTCCTCTTAAATGTAAATGTCCAAGTGTTCTATGCCACAGTTTCACTTCCTTTTCTTCCTTGGCTAAGAAGCATATTGAGGAGTAGTTTGAGACTTCAGGTTCCCATAGATAGAAGTTATCATTGGTTCTGGCTCCTCTCATAACTTCCTTATTTTCTCCATTCTTCATAACACACTCTTCCTTAGTGAATTGTACGTTGAAGCCTTGATCACATATCTGGCTTATGCTGATGAGATTAGCAGTTAGTCCTTTTACTAACAGCACATTATTTAGTTCTGGAACTCCAGGACTGTTCAGCTTACCAACACCTTTGATTCTTCCTTTAGCTCCATCACCAAAGGTCACATAACTGGTAGTATGAGGTTGTCTATCTACCAATAAGTTCTCCATCCCAATCATATGTCTTGAGCAACCACTATCAAAATACCAGTCTTCTCTGGTAGATGCCCTTAGAGATGTGTGAGCTAATCTAGCAACCCATTGTTGTTTCTTGATGGGGGCATTATGCTTAGATGCCTTCTGCTTAGTTCTGACTTGAGAGGTCTGGTTAGGATAACCATGCAACCTGTAACAGAAGGGTTTTATGTGACCAAATCTACCACAGTAGTGACATCTCCATCTTTGAAATTTCTTCTTTTGATGGTTACTCCTCCTATTTCCCTGATGTTGTAACATTGGTTGTGACTTCTGCTTGATTTTCTGAACTTCAGCCTTTGAGCCTTTGAGTTCAGTTGAGGATTTCTTAGCAAAGCCTAAACCAGACATGGTTCCTGATTTCTGTCCCACCTTTAGAATCTCTTCCAAAGTGTCAGTTCCTTTATTCAGCATTCTGATGGATTTTGTCATTTGATCTAGCTTAGATGTCAGCAAGATTATCTCATCATTTAGACCATCTATGACTGTCAGATGCTTCTTCTTCTCAGCTTCCAGCTCCTTGATGAGTTTCTTCTGCTTTTCTCCTTGTATACACACTTCTGCACTTTTGACACATAGCTCTTTATATGAAGCAGCAAGTTCATCAAATGTAAGTTCATCTCCACTTGAGTCATCATCAGAGGCACAACCACTAGTTAGTGCAATGACATGTTTAGCAGATTCTACTTCGAATTCACTCTCTGAGTCTCCCTCAGACCAGGTGACTGATAGTCCCTTCTTTTGCATCTTGAGGAAGGTAGGACATTCAGCTCTCATGTGTCCAAAGCCTTCACATCCATGACACTGGATTCCCTTGCCTTGGTTGAACTTTTCTTCAGATTTTGATCTTCTACTGATGTCAGATGAGGAGTTCTTGACATTTGGTCTGCCCTTTTGATCAACCTTCTTTATGAACTTGTTGAACTGTCTTCCAAGCATGGCTATAGCTTCTGATATGCTTTCATCACCTCCCATATTTCCTTCTTCTGAATCCTCTTCAGTATTTGATACAAAAGCTATGCTCTTGTTTTTCTTTTCACCATTCTCACACAAGCCCATTTCAAAGGTTTGGAGAGAACCAATAAGCTCATCAACCTTCATATTGCAGATATCTTGAGCCTCTTCTATAGCAGTAACCTTCATGGAAAATCTCTTGGGCAATGATCTGAGAATCTTTCTTACAAGTTTTTCTTCAGACATTTTCTCTCCTAAGCCTCCAGAAGTGTTGGCAATTTCAAGAACATTCATATGGAAGTCATGAATAGTCTCATCCTCTTTCATCCTCGGATTTTCAAACTTAGTAGTCAGCATCTGATGTTTAGACATCCTTACCTTGGAGGTACCTTCATGAGTTGTTTTGAGAGTATCCCAAACTTCTTTAGCCAACTCACAGTGATGCACCAGTCTGAAGATGTTCTTATTTATCCCATTGAACAGTACATTCAAGGCCTTAGAGTTTCCAAGGGCTAATTCCTCTTGCTCCTTGTCCCACTCTTCTTCAGGAATTTGCATAATGATTCCATCTTTACCTGTCTTCGTTGGATGTTCCCATCCTTTGTTGACAGCTCTCCAGACCTTGCTATCCAGAGACCTCAAGAAGGCTATCATACAAGGTTTCCAGTCATCATAGTTAGAACCATCCATCATGGGTGGTCTATTTGAGAATCCTACATCCTTGTCCATGGTAATAGAAAGTAACGTCCCTAGATCTCACCCAGAAATTAACAGGCATGGTGCCTGCTCTGATGCCAATTGCAATTCTAGTAACAGACTATCGATGTCACACTGGATGTTATGACATCCAATTCTGCGCAAACAGGAATGTATACAGAAGGTAAATGTAAAGGACAGTAAATAACACAAAGAATTGTTTACCCAGTTCGGTGACAAACACACCTACGTCTGGGGGCTACCAAGCCAGGGAGGAAATCCACTATAAGCAGTATTAATTCAGGCCTTAAACCAACTGTTTAATCCTATCACTTAATACCTACCCAATGCAATTTCAATATAAACTAAGACCAGAGTTCTTACTCACTCCCCCTCAATCACCACAGTGATTACAACCTTTAATTAGTTTAAAGTCAATGGCAAAGTTATACTTCAAACAACTCTTGATTGTGCTTAACAGCTTTAATCAAGAAACACAGCACTCACGCTTAAAAGCTTAGAGTGACACAACAATTACAACTCAATGAACACCCTAGTCCAATGCAATCATCTAGGTGATAATTGCTTGGCTCACAAGTAAAATCTAATACAAGACACAAATAAAATACAGCAGTGAAATATGATGGTATAATAAATTCTTCACTCTTCAAACCCCTGAGTTGTTGAAAGTAGGATTGCCATCCTTTTATAATGCAGCACTTGGGCCTTGTACTTGAATTTCCTAAAATTAAGGTTAAGCAAGTCAACCTAATTTCCACATATTAGGGTGCTAACAAATAGGCTATTTGTTAGGGCTCTTGAATTTAGCTCTTCTGTTAGTTTCCTAGATTTTAGCACAACTGTTAGATTCCTGAAAAACAGCCTGAGATAAATACTGAAACAGAAAAACTAACTAGCCTACACTTTAGTATATGCTGTCAGGAATGAATGTCATAACATTCATTTTGACACCCAGAACATAGGCCATATGCTAGACAACTTAATTCTAGCTCAGCTGTTGGTTTCCTGAAACAACAGTCTGTAATAAATACTGAATTATACCAGAAAAACTAACTGGCCTATAATTCAGTATCTGCTGTCAGGAATGAATGTCATAACATTCAGTTTGACATCCAGACAATAGGTTATGTGCTAGGTCTATTATTCTCCTGAAAAATAACCTGATATAATTACTGAACTACAACAGAAAAACCAACTAGCCTATAGTTCAGTATCTGTTGTCAGGAATGAATGTCATAACATTCAGTTTGACATCCAGACAATAGGCTATGTACCAGGTCTATTATTCTCCTAAAAAATAGCCTGAAATAAATACTGAACTATAACAGAAAAACCAACTAGCCTATAGTTCAGTAACTGCTGTCAAGAATAAATGTCATAACATTCAGTTTGACATTCAGTAAATCCTGTATTAGCTAATCCTGCAGCATACTACTCAAGCATGTCATGACATCAGTCCAGACATCAGAGTACAGTAAGTGTTTTAACACAAAATGCAGCCAATCAAAAACATCTACATAACCATTAAGGAATGCGCTCTTGACATCCATTTGATACAATTTGATGGAATAATTTATAGCGAATGATACAAGTAGACGAATAGATTCTAACCTGGCGATTAGGGAAAAGGTTTCATTGTAGTCAATGCCTTCTTGTTGACTGTAACCTTGAGCCACCAGTCGAGCTTTGTTTCTGACAACTTCTCCTTTCTCATTCAGCTTGTTTCTGAACACCCATCTGGTTCCGATAATGTGGGTGCCTTTTGGTTTAGGAACAAGATCCCATACGTAGTTCTTTGTGAATTGATCTAGCTCTTCTTGCATGGATAGAACCCAATCGCTATCTTGAAGTGCCTCATCACAGGAAGTAGGCTCGATCAGAGACACTAGTCCCAGAAGAGTTTCTTCAGGAGTCTTGAAGGTAGACCTAGTTCGGATAGGTTCGTCCTTATTTCCCATAATCAACTCTTTAGATATGTTGAGGCGGCTTTTAGCTTTCTTTGGGATTGCAGGGGATTTAGTTCCTTCTGAAGTTTGAATGACAGTTGCTTCCGGAGTTTTAATCTTCTCGTCAGAACCTGCAAGAGTGATCTCCAGATCTGCAAGTTTCTCAACTAGTTTTGACTTTTCAGGGTCAAGCTTATCATCAAATCTGATATGAATTGATTCTTCCACAATTTTGGTTTCTATATTGTATACTCTGTAGCCTTTAGAGCATTCTGAGTATCCTAACATAATACCTTTTTGTGCTTTGGAATCAAACTTGTTCAGATGTTCTTTAGTATTTAAAATAAAACAGGAACATCCAAAAGGATGAAAATAAGAAATGTTGGGTTTTCTTCCTTTACACAGTTCAAGGGAGTCTTATCAAGAATAGGTCTTATGGAGATTCTATTCTGAATGTAACACGCTGTATTTACAGCTTCAGCCCAAAAGTGCTTAGCCACATTTGTTTCATTGATCATGGTTCTGGCCATCTCTTGGAGTGTCCTATTCTTCCTCTCTACAAATCCATTTTGTTGTGGAGTTCTAGGATAGGAGAAATCATGGGATATTCCATTAGAGTCAAATAATTCCTCAAAAAAATTATTTTCAAATTCCCCACCATGATCACTTCTGACTCTGATGATTTTAGAGTCAAATTCGTTTTGCACTTTGGAACAGAAGCTCGTGAATACAGAGTGAGACTCACTCTTGTGCTTTAAGAATTTTACCCATGTCCAGCGACTAAAATCATCAACAATGACTAGTCCATACTTCTTTCCATTGACTGATGTTGTTTTCACAGGACCAAATAAATCAATGTGGAGAAGTTCCAGAGGCTTAGAGGTAGAAACAATATTTTTCTTTTTAAAAGATGATTTTGAACATTTTCCTTTCTGACATGCTTCACATAGAGCATCTGAAGAAAACTTCAGCTTAGGTATACCTCTGACTAACTCGAGTTTATTTAGCTGAGATAACTTTCTCATGCTAATGTGGCCCAAGCGTCTATGCCATACCCATTGCTCTTCGTGAACAGACATCAGACATTTCACATTTTGTTCTTTTAAATCAGAAAGATTTATTTTATAAATATTTTTTTCCTCTTGCTAGTGAATAGGATAGAACCATTGTTTTTATTTATGGCTTTACATGTTTTTTGATTGAAGATTACATCATATCCGTTATCACTTAATTGACTTATTGATAACAAATTATGCATTAATCCTTCTACATATAACACATCAGATATGGAGGGAAGAGTACCATTACCAATAGTTCCGGAGCCTCTGATCCTTCCTTTCTGATCTCCTCCGAAGCCTACGAATCCAACATCTTTAAGTTCCAGGCTTTGGAACATAGACTTTCTTCCCGTCATGTGTCGCGAGCATCCAGAGTCCAGGTACCATGACTGGTGTTTTAACTTTGTTGCATAAGATATCTGCAACATAAACAATCTTATCCTTTGGTACCCAGAGTCTTTTGGGTCCTTTGTGATTAGTTTTCCCAGAGTTTCTTAAAACTTTGGGTTTTCTAGCATTATTAAAATGTTGTGCTTGTGTATGTGTATAGTGATATGAAAATGGAGATTTAGGTTGGTCATTAGTAGAAGTTTTATCTTCACTAGGATCATACCCAATTCCTTTTCTATTGTTCTGATTGACCCCATATATCATGGATGTCATTCTGCTCCTCTCTATCCCATTTTTCAGAAACTTTTGAAAAGATTTTTCATATTTGTAAATTATTGTGTTTGAAGTTTGTGGAGCTTGAGATAACGCTTCTTCAAGTTTTGAGCAATTTTTCTTTGTTGCATCTCTTTGTAATGTCAAAGATCTGTTTTCATCTTTTTGTTCTAAAATTGTTATCTCAAGTTTGCCACATTCTTCTAATGTTTCTTCAAGAACACCTTTTATAGCTTTAAATTTTTGTTTGAGTTTCTGATATGAGCTTAGAGTTTCAGACAAACATGATTCTAGGTCAGATCGAGAAAGTTCAAAAAATACCTCTTCTGATTCAGATTCTTCATCTGAAGTATTCTTGGATGTGGTAGCCATGAGTGCCACATTAACTTGTTCATCAGAGTCTGATTCTGATTAGTCAGGTTCACTGTCGTCCCAGGTAGCCATCAGTCCCTTTTTGGTTCTGAGGGAATTTTTCTTGAAGTTCTCTTTTCTGGAACTGTCTTTCTTTAACTTGGGACATTCGTTTCTGTAGTGACCTGTTTCTTTACATTCATAACAAGTAACATCTTTGTTAGATTTACCTTTTGAGGTTGATTTTGATCGGTCCCCTCTGGGTCTTGGTCTCCTGAAGTTATTATTCCTCTTTCTCCAGAGTTGTTTTACTCTTCTGGTCAGAAGGGATAATTCTTCCTCATCATCAGAATCTTCCTGCTCAGAGTCATCAGCGTCTTCTGTTTCGGCCTAGAAGGCTTTGTTTCTGTCAGACTTGCACCTTTCAGATCTGGACTTTAATGCTACATACTTGATCTTCTTCTGAGGCTCATCTTCCTCCAGTTCTATCTCATGGCTTCTGAGTGAACTGACAAGCTCTTCAAGGATGATGTTGTTCAGATCCTTTGATAGCTTTAAGGCAGTGACCATGGGTCTCCACTTCTTTGGCAAGCTTCTCACTATCTTTTTGACATGGTCTGCAGTTGTGTATCCTTTGTCTAGCACTTTGAGACCTGCAATAAGAGTTTGGAATCTGGAAAACATTATCTCTACAGCTTCATCATCCTCCATTTTGAAGGCTTCATATTTTTGGATTAGAGCCAGAGCCTTTGTTTCTTTGACCTGAGAGTTTCCTTCATGAGTCATCCTCAAGGAGTCGAGTATATCTTTAGGTGTTTCCCTGTTGGTGATTTTTTCATACTCATTGCAGGATATGGCATTGAGAAGTATCGTTCTGGCTTTGTGATGATTCTTGAATTCGCGCTTCTGATCATCCGTCATTTTACTTCTGGGAACGGCAACTCCAGCATCTGTTACAGGAGGTTTGTATCCAACTGTGACAATGTCCCAGAGATCAGCATCATAGCCCAGAAAGAAACTTTCAATTCTATCTTTCCAGTAATCGAATTTCTCTCCATCAAAGACTGGAGGCTTAGCGTTGTAACTATCTCTTTCATTGGTGTTGGCCATAGTTTTTTTCTCATTCTGGATCTCTCTAGACTGGTTAGTGTTTGATTGGAAAATCAATAACAGAGCCGAAGCTCTAATACCAACTGAAGGTGAGAAAAACAAGAAAGGGGGGTTTGAATTGTTTTAGAAAATAAAAGCTTTTTCAAAAAGTAAGAAGACACAGAATTTTATACTGGTTCTCTTATAACACAAAGCTACTCCAGTCCACCCAGCCAAGGTGATTTCGCCTTCAAAAAGGACTTAATCCACTAATCTTGAAAGATTAATACAGCAAAACGTCTAAGAGAGTGATCTCTTAATCCTCCCAAGTATACAGACTACATAGAGTCACTTGAGGAACAGAAGCAATGTAGAAAAATAAATATGTAATAGAGAGTGCTTCTAAGAGTAAGCAAATATTACAGCAGAATAATCAAGCAAGTGTTTTCACGTATGAGCAGCAGCTCGTGAAAAGCTTTGAGAGAGAATGTAAAGAATTTTCTGTGTGTTGTTGTGTGTCTCTAAATGAGGTAGGTTGTCCTTTATATAGTGGTGAAAGGACCGTTGGAGTGATGACAAAATATTGGCTTTTGATGAGCATTCAATGTCATTACTTCTGTGTTTCTTGCCATAACCAATTTGTCTCCCTGAATAATTTCTTTCTAAACATACTTCCTTTCCATTTGAAGAAATTCTTTCCGTTACTCTTTCTGGATTTGGAGAATCTTCATCAGAGTCTTTGTTATCTCGGAGTTTCTGTGTCAGAAGGAGATGCGTTGAGGTTACATCAGAGCTTCTAAGAGTACTGGTCTTCTAGATCATCATAACTAAGTTCAGTGGATGTTTAGAGCTTCTGGTTATTTCTTCTATCTTGTTTTGCTCAGAGTCAGAACTTTTAAAGCGCACTTCTTCTTTAGATGCTTCTAATCTTCTAGTACTTTGTATCTGACCAGAGTTTGTATCTGATAAAACGATAAACTCCTTTGTTGATGTTCAGAGTCCTGATCACTTAGAGAATTTTCGTTAGGGTGCCATTTTTGGTTTCATCCTTTGTTATCATCAAAATCCTGGAATTCAATTGTAGAACTAATTTTGTTCTTACAACCGCTACAACAGGGATTCGTTAGTAGCACCAAAAATGATATCATCGACAAAAATTTGTGCAAGTAAAATATCATGCTCGATTTTTTTAATAAAGGGAGTTGTTTCAACTTTCCATCTTTGAAAAAAATTTCAAGCAAAAACTTTAGAGAGTCTTTTTTCAGCTTGAATGCACGATTAGGAAAAAAACACTTTGGAAAACCTTAAGGTTGATCAACATACACTTTCTCCTAGATGTAACCGTTCAAGAATGCGCTCTTTACATACATTTGGAAGAGTTCAAAATCCAAAGTGAATGATAAGGATAAAATCATCCTTATGGCCTCTAATTTAGTTGTATGAGCATAGGTTTCATTAAAATATCTTACCTCATGTTGATTGTACCCTTTCACAACAAGCCTTGAATTATTTCTTAAAACATTTTAGTATTCATCAAGTTTGTTACAAAAGACCCATTTGGGTCCATTCATTGAATTACACGAAGGTTTGGGAACAATTTCCCAAACATTGTTTCTCTCAAATTGATTTAATTATTATTACATAGCAAATTATTAGTGTTGGTCAATGAGAGTTTCATTGATGTCATTTTATTCAATTTGGGAAACAAAAGCCATAAGGTTGTAATAACAAAGTTGGTTCTACAATGTATCTCTAAGATTTTGATGATAACAAAGGATGAAACAAAAATGGTACCCTAACAAAAAATTTCCTAAGTGTACCAGACTTTGATCAAACAACCAGATAGATAAATCATCAGATACAGAATCCAACGTTAGACGCTACTCAGAGGATACGCGACCAGAAGGTTCTGACTCTGATCAAACAAAGGCACTAGCAAAACAAAAGAATTCAGAAACTCTGATAAAGAAGAATGAATCCAGACTATGAAGACGCACGATCCGAAGAAGTCAAGATTAAAGAGAAACTCTGATTCAATAAGATAGAAGTACCCTCTGAAGATGAACATTGCTAAACAAGACTCTAGATACAGGATTCGCTGACTTAGAACACGTAACCGTGAAGAAATCTACATTTAGAAAGAAACTATTTCTAGAAGGAAGTTATGACGCACCCAAAACTGTTTTGGAAAGAAACAAGGAGAGTAATGACATTAACCATTCTTCAATGTCCAAGATTCTGTCATCACCCAACGGTCCTCTCAAACTCCTATATAAAGGATGGAATGCCCCTCAAGAAATACACACCTGAGACACACAAGAATACAAAATTCTCCATCATCTTCATTCACTCTCTCACAAGCTGCTGCTCTTACGTGAAAAACTCTGGTTATTATTTTTGTAATATTTGCTTATTGTTAGAAGCACTGTGCATTACCAATCATTTTATTACTGAGATATTTCCTCAAGTGACTCTGGGATGTCTGAATACTTGAGAGGGCTAAGGGATTAATTCTCTTAGACGGTTGTTTGTGTAATATTTCAAGATTAGTGGATTAAGACCTTTTTGAAGGCGAAATCACCTTGGCCGAGTGGACTGGAGTAGCTTTGAATTTCAAGCGAACCAGTATAAAATTTTGTGTCAAACTTTTTATTCTGCGTGTGTCTAAGTTATTGAAAAAGTTTTATTTTCCAAACAATTCAAACCCCCCTTTCTTGTTTTTCTCTACCTTCAATTGGTATCAGAGCTACGGCTCTGTTATTTATTTTCTAATCAAACACTTAATAGTGTAGAGAAATCCAGCGTGAGAAAAACACTATGGCCAACACCAATGAAAGAGATAGTTGCAATGTTAAACCTCTAATTTTGATGGAGAATAATTTGATTATTGGAAAGATAGAATTGAAAGTTTCTTTCTGGGCTATGATGCTGATCTATGGGACATAGTCACAATCGGCTACACACCTCCTGTGTCTGACGCTGGCGTTGCCATTGCGAGAAGCAAAATGACAGATGATCAGAAGTGCGACATCAAAAACCATCACAAAGCCAAAACAATACTGTTGAATGTCATTTCCTACAATGAATATGAAAAGATCACCAACAGGGAAATAACTAAAGAAATACTTGACTCCCTGAGGATGACTCGGGAAGGAAATTCTCAAGTTAAAGAGACAAAGGCTCTGGCCCTAATTCAAAAGTATGAAGCATTCAAGATGGAGGACGATGAAGCTGTAGAGGTAATGTTTTCTAGATTTCAACTTTAATTGCAGGACTCAAAGTTCTGGACAAGGGCTACATAACTGCAGATCATATCAAAAAGATAGTCAGAAGCTTGCCAAATAAGTGGAGACCAATGGTCACAACATTAAAGCTATCAAAAGATCTGAATAATATCATCCTTGAGGAACTCGTCAGTTCACTCAGAAGTCATGAGATAGAACTTGAGAAAGATGAGCCTCAGAAGAAGATCAAGTCGGTAGCACTGAAGTCCATATCTGAAAGACGCAAGCCAGAAAGGAACAAAGCCTTCCAAGCTGAAGAGGAAGACAATGACGACTCTGAAAAGGAAGACTCTGACGATGAAGAAGAGTTATCCCTTTTGACCGGAAAAGTAAAACACCTCTGGAGAAAAAGGAATAACAACTTCAGAAGACCAAGACCCAAGGGAGATCGCTCAGAATCAACCTCTAGAGGTAAGTCAAACAAAGACATAACATGCTATGAATGTAAGGAAACAGGTCATTACAGAAACGAATGTCCAAAGCTGAAGAAAGAAATCTCCAAAAGAGAAAGCTTCAAGAAAAGCTCATTCAAAACCAAAAAGGAATTAATGGCCACCTGGAACGACAGTGAATCTGATCCCTCTGAATCAGAGCCTGAAGAGCAGGCAAATGTTGCATTTATGGCTATCACCTCTGAAAATTCATCAGATAGAAAATCTGATCCTGAAGAGGTATTTTCTGATCTTTCTCGCTCTGACCTTGAATCATGACTTTCTGAAACTCTAAACTCATATCAGAAACTTAAACAAAAATTTAAGGCTTTAAAAGGGGTTCTTGAAAGAACCATCGAAGAATGTGATAAGCTTGAGATAACTGCTTCAGAACTAAAAGATGAAAATCAAACTTTGATAAAAGAGAGAGACTCCACAAATAAACAATGTTTAAAACATGAAGAAGCACTATCTCAAGCCCCACAAACTTCTAACATAATAATATATGAATATGAAAAAACTTTTCAAAAGTGTCTGAAAAATGGGATAGAAAGGAGCATAATGGCATCCATGATTTATGGAGTAAGTCAGAATAATAAAAGAGGAATAGGGTATGTCCCCAGTGAAGATAAGTCTTATACAAATGACAAACCTAAATCTCCTTTTTCTTATCACTACACACATACATAAGCACAAATTTTTGATAATGCTAGAAAACCCAAAGTTCTAAGAAACTCTGGGAAAACTAATGACAAAGGACCCAAAAGATTTTGGGTATCAAAGGATAAGATTGTTTATGTTGCAGATATCTTATGCAGCAGAGTTAAGACACCAATCATGGTACCTGGACTCTGGAGGCTCGCGACACATGACGGGAAGAAAGTATATGTTCCAAAGCCTGGAACTTAAAGATGCTGGCTTCGTAGGTTTCGAAGGAAATCAGAAAGGAAGAATCAGAGGCTCCGGAACTATTGGTAATGCAACTCTTCCCTCTATATCTGATGTTCTCTATGTAGAAGGATTAATGCATAACCTGTTATCAATAAGTCAATTAAGTGATAACGGTTATGATGTAATCTTCAATCAAAAAACATGTAAAGCAATTAATCAAAATAATGGAACAGTTCTATTCACTGGCAAGAGGAAAAACAATATTTACAAAATAAATCTTTCAGACCTAAAAGATCAAAATGTAAAATGTCAGATGTCTGTTCATGAAAAGCAATGGGTATGGCATAGACGCTTGGGCCACATTAGCATGAGAAAACTCTCTCAGCTAAATAAACTTGAGTTAGTCAGAGGCCTACCTAAACTGAAGTATCCTTCAGAAGCTCTACATGAGGCATGTCAGAAAGGTAAATTTTCGAAAACATCTTTTAAAAAGAAAAATATTATTTCTACCTCTAAGCCTCTGGAACTTCTTCACATTGACCTGTTTGGACCTGTTAAGAGAGTGTCAGTCAATAGAAAGAAGTATGGACTAGTTATTGTTGATGATTTTAGTCGCTGGACATGGGTAAAATTCCTATAGCACAAGAGTGAGTCTCACTCTGTATTCATTAGCTTATATTCCAAAGTGCAAAACGAATTTGACTCTAAAATCATCAGAGTCAGAAGTGATCATGGTGGCGAATTCGAGAATAAATTTTTTGAGGAACTATTTGACTCTAATGGAATATCCCATGATTTCTCCTATCCTAGAACTCCACAACAAATGGAGTTGTAGAGGGGAAGAATAGGACACTCCAAGAGATGGCCAGAACCATGATAATGAAACAAATATGGCTAAGCACTTCTGAGCTGAAGCAGTAAATACAGCTTGTTATATTCAGAATAGAATCTCTATAAGATCTATTCTGGAAAAGAATCCCTATGAACTATGTAAGGGAAGAAAACCCAACATTTCTTATTTCCGTCCTTTTGGATGCTCTTGTTTTATTCTCAATACTAAAGAACATCTAAACAAGTTTGATTCAAAAGCACAAAAAGGTATTATGTTAGGATACTCAGAACGCTCTAAAGGTTACAGAGTATACAACACGGAAACCAAAATTGTGGAAGAATCAATACATGTTAGATTTGATGATAAGCTTGACCCTGAAAAGTCAAAGCTAGTTGAAAAACTTGTAGATTTGGAGATCACTCTTACAGGTTCTGACGAAAAGACTAAAGCACCAGAAGTATCTGATAGACAAAGGCCAAATGAAACTGAAGCCTCAACTATCCAGAAAAGATCATGAAGTCACCCCAACATCTCTAAAGATTTGATCCTGGGAAACAAGGACGAACCTGTAAAAACTAGGTCAACATTCAAAGTATCTGAAGAAACTCCTCTAGGATTAGTATCTCTAATCGAACCCATTACCCATTTCTGAAGCAAAAATGTTGAATGAAACTACCTCACCTTCCTCATCATCCTCACCTCAATCCCCACCATACTATGTCCTTTCCTCTGACAACGAACCCTCTGACCCCCAATCACTCACTCTAGCTCAGCTTCGTGCTCGTGCTCTGACTTCTCAACAACCATCACAAACTGAACCTGAACCAGAAGTCACGTCTCCACCCCCTGAACAACAAAGTCCAACTACATCTGAACAACCTCAACTACAACCATCTGCACAACAACCAAATCCACCTCCTGAACAATCAATCCACAACCACCAGAACCTTTAACCCACCTTCTCTAAAATTCAACCTTCTACCACCACGCTACTTGTTTCAGAAGCTAAAATGCTGAATGAAACTACCTCACCTTCCTCATCATCTTCACCATAATCCCCACCATACTATGTCCTTTCCTTTGACAACGAACCCTCTGACCTCCAATCCCCCACTCTAGCTCAGCTTCATGCTCGTGCTCTGGCCTCTCAACAGCCATCACAAACTGAACCTAAACCAGAAGTCACGTCTCCACCCCCTGAACAACAAAATCCAATTACGTCTGAACAACCTCAACCACAACCACCTGCACAAAAACCAAATCCACCTCCTGAACAACCAATCCACTCACCATCTGAACCTTAATCAAATCCACAACCTGAACAAACAACATCTTCCCCCTCTGCTATTCCCACACCACCAACATTCTTTGCCACCATCACTCCCATTCTAAATCTTGACGACACCAATCCACCTTCTCCGTCCTCCCCAACCTCTGCCTCTGAACCAGAAACTGTCTTCCCTACCCTAGAAGAAGCAATAAATGTTTTTGTAGAGTCTTTAGTAAAGAAGATCAAGTCTCTTACTATCAACTTTGGCATCAGTAATGATCCCTCTACAATAAGGATCCCCTGGAACAGAGTGATCAGTTGGATGACCTCTGAAGCCTTCAAATTGAAGGGCCTCTCTGAACAAGTCCATAACGACTTCATCAGAGATGCTGGTATAAGGCTCCAAGCTCGCTTGGCCAGAGAGGCTGAGGAACAGGCTAGGAAGGAAGCAGAAGAGAAAGCTCGCCTAGAAGAAGAACAAAGGATCAAAGAAGCTGAAGAAAAGGATGTTGCTGAAGCTACTACTTCTGAGGCTGAGGCAAAAGCTAAAGCCGAAGCTGAAGAAGCAGCACATATTAATGTAGAGGAAGCTGCCAAGGCTAGGGCTGATGTTTTGACTTAGGGGGGAAATCCAACTCTGGGTTTTCCCCTCTGGTCTTAAAGACTCTGGAGGAATTGCAAAAGGAACAACAAGTGGTTCGAGCTAGGCTAGATCAACAGGATTCGTCAGCATCAACATTCAAAACATGTTGTCTCAGCTGCTCCAAAGGATGCCTCCGCCCCCAAACCCTTAGGCACATAGGCTATTTGATTGTTGCTTTGCCTCTGATGTTTTTACCTTCTGATCTATGTTTTTTTTCTACCTGTGTGTACATGTTTTCTCTTTATGAATATCCAATTCCTGCTTGTGTTTTTCTATGTCTTTTTTATTTTGACAAAAAGGGGGAGAACTAAAACAGCTCTGATGTAAACATAACTAAAACCTCTCAAGGCATTGCAAACATTAATAAATATTAATAAACTGATGACTAAAGATATGCAGGAAAATAGCTAAGGCACTAAACCAAGAAAGGTCCGGTAAGAACTTCTGTTAAATTTAATGATCTAACTCAGGGGGGGTCCCCTTTCCTTATCTGCTCTGAGATTTTTTCTTACTGTTTCATCTCTACTCTGTCTTGTTTTGTCATCATCAAAAAGGGGGAGATTCTAAGAACAAAGTTGGTTCTACAATGTATCTCTAAGATTTTGATGATAACAAAGGATGAAATAAAAATGGTACCCTAACGAAATTTTTCCTAAGTGTACAGGACTTTGATCAAACAATCAGATAGATAAATCATCAGATACATAATCCAGCATTAGATGCTACTCAGAGGATACACAACCAGAAGGTTCTGACGCTGATCAAACGTAGGCACTAGCAAAACGAAAGAAGTCAGAAACTCTGATAAAGAAGAATGAATCCAGACTCTGAAGACACACGATTTGAATGTGTCAAGATTAAAGAGAAACTCTAATTCAATCAGATAGAAGTACCCTCTGAAGACGAACATTGCTAAACAAGACTCTGGATATAGGATTCGCTGACTTAGAACGCGTAACCGTGAAGAAATCTGCATTTAGAAAGAAACTATTTCTAGAAGGAAGTTATGACGCACCCAAAACTGTTTTGGAAAGAAACAAGGAGAGTAATGACATTAATCATTCTTCAATGTCCAAGATTCTGTCATCACCCAACGGTCCTCTCAAACTCCTATATAAAGGATGTTATGTCGCTCAAGAAATACACACCTGGGACACACAAGAATACAAAATTCTCCATCATCTTCTTTCACTCTTTCACGAGCTACTACTCTTACGTGAAAAACTCTGGTTATTATTTTTGTAATATTTGCTTATTGTTAGAAGCACTGTGCATTACCAATCATTTTATTACTGAGATATTTCCTCAAGTGACTCTGTGAAGTTTGAATACTTGAGAGGGCTAAGGGATTAATTCTCTTAGACGGTTGTTTGTGTAATCTTTCAAGATTAGTGGATTAAGACCTTTTTGAAGGCGAAATCACCTTGGTCGGGTGGACTGGAGTAGCTTTGAATTTCAAGAGTACCAGTATAAAATTATGTGTCAAACTTTTTATTTTGTGTGTGTCTAAGTTATTGAAAAAGTTTTATTTTCCAAACAATTTAAACCCCCGTTTCTTGTTTTTATCTACCTTTAAAGGTTACATACATAGTTAAAGAAGTTTCAAGTTGTAACCCTCTTTGAGATATCTCAAATGAAATTTTGGCTTGGATGATTTCTTATCCATTCTTTGGGAAGATCTTGATGATCAATGTTTAAATATTTAATTTATTGATCTTATTTTTTACTTTGGTATTGATATTTATTTTGATCTTGATCTTGATATTTATCTTATTCTTGATCTTGATTTTTATCTTCTAAAGATGTTTTCTCTAAACTACTTGCGTGGTCAACAACATCTACATTTACTGACTTTGTGTTAGATTCATCAAAGGTAACATAAACTGATTCTTATATAGACAAAGTTCTTTTATTGATAATTCTAAAATATTTACTAGAAGTCTAATATCCTAAAAATAATCCTTCATCAACGTTAGCATCAAACAATAAAAAATAGACCTTCATCGGTTATGTTTTTGGGCTCAGTGCTCTTAAAGCCCAAACCTTTGTTGTATTTATTCATTCTTTATGGATTAAAATTAGGGGAGGAGGATTTATAGAATTTAGAGAACAAAATTTGTAAGAAGAAAACCACTCATGGTCGTCTAAACGTTTCTTTCAATCTTCTATTTTGTCAATTCATCAAAACTTGAGGTTTTCACATTTTATCTTTAATTTCATTAATTTTATTCCTTTCCTATATAATTTTATTTGTATTCTAATTCTTAATTCGAATGCTAATAGAATTAATATAATTTAGTCTGATAGAATTTGGTTCCTTAGAGAATAATTGATATGTTATAGTTTTTACTACGCTTGATTGTTTAACTATATCTCATCGTCAACCGTGATGATTTATCCGGTAATAGGAACTCAAATTCACATAAGGTCAATTGATGTTTTCTTAATGTACTATATAGTCAAACATGAATAGAATGAAATTAGAGATATAACTATAGAACCAACAGGCCAGAGTTGTAGATTCAGAGGATCAAATGATTTTTACTCATACATATTTTTTTTGAATTTCCTTAAAATTGTCCTAACTCAAAAAAATACAATTTATATCTTTATTGATTCTAAATTTAGGTAATTGAATCAGGAGTCCCTGCGATACGACTCAAGTGTCACTTTCCAAAACTACAATTTAGATTTTATTTTAATCGTTTTTTCATTTAAACTTTAATTTTAGTAATAAGGACATTCTTAGAATTTTGTGTTCTTATTGTTCAATCATACTTTATTTGATTCTAATAGTGAATTTATTGATCATAATATGGATAAACCTCAAAGAACTTTAAGAGAATTTGTTGCACCTGGTGTCACTTATCATGTATTGTGTATTGAATATCCTAAAATTGATATACCATTTGAACTTAAAGTCGGTATGCTACACTTGTTGCAAAATTTCAGTGGCCTTGCAGGTGGGGATCCTCATAAGCACTTGAAGAAATTTCAAGTAGTGTGTTATAAACCAATGAACCCCAAGGGATTCAATGAGGATCATATCAAGTTGAGAGTCTTTCCCTTCTCGCTTCAAGGTGTTGTGAAAGATTGATTGTACTATCTTCAACCAAATTCCATTACAAGTAGGAATGATATGAAGAAAGTAATCCTAAAAGATTCTTTCGGCCTCAAGAGTTGCTTCGATCAAAAATGAAATATGTTGCATTAGAGATATTGATAGAAAATCATTTAATGAGTATTGGGAGAGTTTCAAGAAACTAGTGTTTAGCTGTCCTTAAAACCATATTAGTGAACAAATAGTCATATAAAATTTCTATAAAGTTCTTATACCTATGGATAGTAACATCTTAGATGCTTCTAGTGGATGAAATTGTGAAAGATTAGTTGTATTGTATTCAACCAAATTCTATTACAAGTAGGAATGATCTAAATAAAGGGATCCTAAAAGATTATTTTCGGCCTCAAGAGTTGCTTCGATAAAAAAAAGAAATATATGGCATTAGAGATATTGATAGAAAATCATTAAATGAGTATTGGGATTGTTCCAAGAAATTAGTATCTAGTTGTCCTCAACACCAGATTAGTGAATAACTAATCATATAATATTTCTATGAAGTTCTTATACTTATGGATAGTAACATCTTAGATGCTTCTAGTGGATGAGCACTTGTTGATAAGCCTTCAAAAATGTCAAAATCTTTGATTGAGAATATGTCACCTAACTCTTAGCAGTTCATAAACAAAAACAATTCAACATTATTAACAAGGGGAGTGGATGAGATTCAAGATTTTTCTACTTCCAACAAAAATCTAGAGAATAGACTTCATATGCTTGCTTCATTGGAAAATAATTAGCAGCAGGCAAAGCTCAGACAGTGGGGGTTTGTGGTATTTGCATTTTTCCTGAGAATCCAACTGATTCTTGTCCTACCTTGCATGATTCCCCAAATGTTGATTTGCCTCAAGTATATGCAACAAACATATACTTTCTCAACCCAACAACTATGACATTTACAATAACCTTGGTATGTCCACTAATAGGTATCCCTTAGTTGGAAAAACCATAAAAATGGGAGAAATGGTAAAACTTTTTGCTTAACAACAACCTATGCAACAACAACACATCCCACCAATTGCTAGATCACAACCATTACTAGATGACCTTGTCAAACAAATGACTATCCAAAATCTAAAAGTTCAACAAATAATGAATTCTACAATTAATAATTTAGATACCAAGATTGGACAACTGGCAACTTCAATTAATCACATGTAGGCTCAAGGATCAAACCAACTACTTTCCTAGACAATAGTGAATCAGAATGTTTCTAATGTAAGTGTCATTGGTTTGAAATCGGATAAACTATTGAACCAACACCTGGAAATAAAATCCTAAACCTAAACCCAAGCTTGTTGATGTTGAGAAAGAACAACCTATACTACTTCATTTTCCTTAAAGATTAGTGAATACTAAAAAATGGATGAGGAAGATAGAG